>NC_141698.1:435508385-436758385 GCF_964263255.1 Lissotriton vulgaris | reverse complement strand
GCTATTTATTTAAATAGAGCAGTTTTTTAAATTTAAAAATACTATTCCTTGGAGAATGACTACAAGAACAAAATCCCACCTACAGCAACATTTGTATTCTTATTTAAAATTTACCATAGTTTCATAAAAGGTATGTGCAGAATAATTTGAATTATTCTTATTTTTTTAAACAAACATTCTAAAAGTTTCGTTTAATTAGATTTTTATATTAATTTTAATATTATATTTTAAAATGATAAAATTAATATTTAAACATAGTACATAATTTGTAACATTAAAATATATATTTGTAAAGTTAAAATAATGTTATTGTTCTCACATTAGTCGCCATGGTGTGCTAATTTACTTCCCTGACTCTTATTTGTTTTTTTGTAATGAGTATTGCAGTACCTATGATTGGTCATGTGTGATACTTGACTCATTTCTAGGCTAGGATGAAGTACATTTACTATTATTTTACAACCTTAATTGCTTTAGTAACTTTTGAATTGTTGTTTGTGAATTGCAATGGGTTTACCCTTTTGTGGGTGGGCGTTTGTAGCAGCTGCCTCATCCTAGACCCCTCCTTAAACTTTTTTAACACCCTTCCAATTTGTAATAAGTTTAACCCATTTCCCAGTCACTGCCCCTTCTTCCTCCCACTTCTACTACCAAGCAGTATACTTATGTGTGCCAAGATCGCCTCAAAGAAAAGATAGGCGAGGATAAGGTGCAGCTTTTCACCTGTAGGTTTGCGAATTGTGTTTTAGAAAGTAGTACTAATGTAGTACTAATTTATGTGATATGAAATGCAGGTTGCGAAGAGGGCCCAATGCGTACATTTACTTGCTTATCTGGTGCACAGTCAATTCTTGAAGTGGTTAAATCATGAAAGGGATTCGGGAAGTATATACTCTTCCATAGTATACTAACTTCTTGGCCTCCTGGTGGCGCTGTTGACTAACAGATGGCTCCCACGTTTCCAACTTAATATCTCTGCCTCTCACGTAAAATCATTACTCTGGGATCTGCTGTCTATCAGTTTCACATTTGCACTTCAAGGAAGAATGGATATGAATAGCAAGATAACCTGGTTCTGATAGTCTCCACTTGTTTGATCTGTGCTACACACTGCTTGTATGTTTGCTCTCTCATTTTTACTTCCTTGGATAGGCAGATCTAAGCTATACTTACAAAAAGAGTATGCTGCACTAGGAATAAACATTTTGTTTTGTTTCAGGCAGGCACCTCATTGTGAGGGCTTGCTTCTTTTGAATGAAAACAATTAGAGAACACTGACCCCTGCTGGCACAGCATGAAAGTGCTTTGAACATCTCAAAACAGTTAGTTGAGGTCCACTTTACCACGCAGTGTTGTGTTTTTCAGAGAAAAATCTCTGGAAGGTATTCTGAGTGTATTCTCATTGCCAGTATGCAACAGAAAACCATTCTGACTGGAATGGAATGCGTGATGTATATTTAAAGTTGCCTTTTAGGGCGAGTAAAGCAATCCCCTATCCCTTAGGGTATGGAAGCCAACCTTTTGCCTAGGCCTTGTCCATACACAGGCCGTCACTTATACCACGTCCTACTGGAGGTCATCACATGTCACCCAATCAACAGGGATGTAGCAACTGTAGTGGAAAAAAAGAGTGTGGAGGCACAGAAATTTAAAACTCTTAGGAAGAAAATGACTTGAGGCTGTCCTGCTGGGCCACATAAAAATACAATTTCAATAAAATGAGGAGCTGTTGTCCTTGGAAAAGATGCGGAGCAGTTTGTATAACCTACAGCAGTGGATAGAGAGGCATCGCTGGATGGCTCATCATGGGGCTTTTCAAAAAAGTGCCTCGAAGCGCACAGGGGATGGTAGCTTGCTACAATCTACTAGTCAGGAGAAGTCCCAGACACATAATGCAAGTGCCTGACGCTGAGGACACTTACAACTGTCTATAGTAGGGATTAGGGGGAGTTTCCTCCATTTATAAGTTGATACCCCAGGGGTGGAGGATTCCCAAAACTGTTCCCTCACTCAGAGGTCGGTTGTGACTCACTGTTATTGTGGAAAGACGCAGCTCTCTATAAGCTGTTTTGGGTTTAAGTGTTAGCTGCATAGGACACATGAGAGACTGATATGATACATCCACTGGTGAATGGTTTGTAAGTGTGAATGACAATAGTAAATACGTCCTCACACCGGGAGGCCAAGTCACCAGAAATGAATTGTAAAGTGCTGCAAGTAATGATCCATCTCTTCACGTTTGGTTTAAGAAACAACTGGTGCCGAGGTTGTTTATTTATGCTGAACGATTTTCAGTGCTTAATTTGAGCTGGTGGTCTCCGGGGTTGTCACTTAATCAACACCAGTTAACGATACATTCACATTCATTTATGGTAGGCACAGGAAGATTAAGTGATTTGTCCAGAATCAAAAAATGTTGAGCACACGCTAAACATTCGAACCTGGTTCCCGACCCCCAAAGTCTGAATATCTGGCCATTACGCCATATCCTCTCTCCACTTTAGTGGCTAATAGTTGGTTCTGTTTTAGGCGGCGCAAACAGGAGAAATGGGCTGTTGCAAACTGGTTTCTGATGGGAGCCCTGGCACTTTATGTTTTACAAATTACCTCTTATGATTTTTCTTGAGAAAGGTTCACGGAGGAAAACGTTAAGGACTATATGGGTGTCAGTACGTAGCATGTGGGAGTAAGGAACTGCCTTATTTCTCTTTCTTTTTCTCGCTCTTTCACATACGCACACACAACAAAACATGCACATGCACCCTCACACATGCACGCTGTTATCTCTAAAACAAAGGCTGCTCTCTTTAATGTTTATTGGCCGTGCTTGCTCTTGTTTGTCTTTGAAAGACCTCTTGTGGAACATACCAACACTTACCATTGGTTGGCTTTCTTGTCTCTCTAATTTGCTTGCATCACATTCAATAGGTTTCCTACCTCTTCTAGTGTTGTCCCTCCTGTTGAGTATAGCTTCTTTACCATCCTTTTCACTGGATGAGTTTTGTCCTTTTGCCGGCATACATTCAGGGAACTGCAGTTTTTCTATTTCTTATCAGCACTCCATGAGAGTCCATGCATTGTCCTGCTCTCTCCCTCATGTGCTGCATCCTCACTCAAATCCCTCAAATACCACTGCCACATGTGGACGCTGTTGTCCCCTCCTCCACTCTCCTCCAGCTTTATGGTAAGAATGAAGTGGTAGCATTCATCTCCGCCACATGGCCGGGTTCAGCTTGGTTCTGCCCTCTGCATCATGCCCTGGAATAACACCTTCCACTGTCCCCCTACACACTGAGCGACACTCACCTTGGACCTCGACATGGACTGCCATATTTGGTTTGGTTACCAATGACACAGCAATCACACTGCGGACTGTAGTCTTCCACTCCCTATGAACTTGTCAGTCCCAAAAGGACTCTATCTGGCCCTCCACGGGCCAGCAATGTAAACTAGGGTTTGCATGGCCCTGTACTGGTCCAGCTTCAACACTCCACTGAATGTGAATAAAACATTCCAATTCACACAGATGTGTCATGGTCATGATCAATCAAGAATGAAAATATGGATGAATATAGGGACAGTGATTCCACAAAAAGGCACTCCCTGGGTAATGCTATCAATGCGCATGTATGGTCGTGACCCATGTAGGCAGTGAGACACACATTGTCATTCAAATCAACACTCATCACAGTTGAATACAAGTGAAGGTGAGTAGACTTTAATAGCATATGCATGTCAGTACGGGCAAGATAAATGCCACAACATGCAGACCAATGCAGCAGTATGTCAGAACGAGGAACGTTGCCAAGTGCCGCTGCCCACTCCGGGGGAGTACCTCACCTTTTACAGGTGGGTTAAGCTACGTTGTTGTCCGCACTTGTATTCGGAGTCCAGGTGAATGCAGCAATTCCCACTGTTGTCGTGGGATATGTGACTCGATCTCCAAGATGTAACAAGGTTTAGGGACATGTGCAATGTGTTCCATTCTATTGTGGCTGCAGGTACAAGTTACTCGTCCATGAAAGCGATTGCAGCTTTGTAGGCTAATATTTCCAACATGAGGTCATTGTCGACTTCATCAAACAGGACGGCGAGTCCATTCATTAGCAGGTCCGGATGGATGTGCTGTATCCACCCCACACGAGGATTTGTGCAATCTCCCAGTTTCAGCTGCCAGCATGTATGCCAAGTATCAAGGCATCCCATAAACGGGTATCAAGGTGACACACTGCTCGTGTTCCAACAGGGGGCGCACACACATGTCAAAATCCAGTTCATCTAGCGTCCTGTTGGATAGGCAGACATCCATGCACCACTCGAATATGCACGATCGACAATGCAACACAGGCTGAATGCAGGTGACGTTGGCAAGGCAGAAGCTTAGCTGGTAACTGATCCACATCACTGCCAATGGCAGTGCCCCCAGTAAATGCAGCATATGGGCAGGGTATAGTTCCACGTGACAGGGGTTGTGCTTGTGTCAAGGATGTTCTGCCATTGCGTCAGTGGCTCTGGTTGAAGCAGCACTTTTTCTGACCTGCGCCAGTTCTGTGGATGAAATGCCACAGCTCGGATTAATGAGTTATTTTAGTGTGCAACGGTTTTATGCCTGGGAGGTTGTGGAGTAAGTATGAAGTCCATTCCATGCAAGATAACTTCGAGCATGGACTTCGGTCTTTGGGGTGTGTGTATACGTTGTTCCTTCGTCGGGCTGTGCGTAGTGTGGGAGTCATATTCAGCTGCTATGGGATCTGTCAGGGGGTGACAGGCACATGCAATTCCGAGGTCGGAGTTGCAGATGTGCTCCTGCCTGTTATTTCAAACAAACGAGGTTTCATCCCTAATGTTAGTTTGTCATCTGCTTGATTTCAGGAAATGTAATGTGGCTTGTTTGGGGTGGGGTTTGGGATGTGTGCAACTTTAGAATTCATGTTTGACATGTTGGCATGTAGCATATGAGCGGCATCACTTTGTGTTATGTTGCCTCACAGCTGCTCCTCCCTCCCCGAACCCATTTACTGATGTGCGCTGCGCGATTGCATCACTTGTATTCCTACGGCACAGTATTGTCATGCCTGTCTTGCACATATCTACAAGCCTGACAACAACGCTGTGATGTTGGCCATTGAAGGTTGTGGGCCACGTGAGTGTAGGCCTATGGTAAGGATAGGGCACACACAGATGTAGAGTACATGCCTGGCTGAACTGGATCTGCTAATGTGGCTAGGCATTTGGCTCATGCTGCGGCAATACAAATACACACAACACTTGGCATGTATGATCCTGGACCCCGAGCGGTCTTGGGCTCCCTCATTACTCCGTTCGTGCGAGCCCACCCTACGGGTGCATTCTACATTGCAACATTGTCGCTTACAGGGGGGGGGGGGACTTAGCTGCATGTCCAAGCTCTTACCCACTGCCTGAGGTGACATGGTTGAATCCGCTGTCCACAGCACAATGCAATGTGGTAAGGCCCAGGGCCATCATTCATATGTAATGACCAGATGGACACACTTAGTAAGGTAGTGGAACTGGCTACGGGCACGTGCACCAGGCCACTTTTTATTACCAGGATCACATATCCAGTGATGCCTGTGATGGATGGGTGTGGGGTGAGTGTGAGCCAGCCCTCAGAGAGTGGTTGGTGCTGGTAACAACTTGAACAGTGATCACTATTAAAGCAGAAACAGAAAACACCAACATAACACAAATAACTGCATACTATAATGGAGGTAGCAGGAGCAAGTGCAGAGGTCACCCAATATTCAACCAGAAGGGGCCATGACTTATGGTGCTCTGAGGTAGGGGCACCAGAGCTGAGCGTGCTCATGTGAAGGAATTGTCAATGATTGTCTCCCATGGGGATATTCCTGCTGCAGCTGCAGTGGGGTGTGCTATGCCTGCCTCATCATCCCAGGTCTTTCACACTGCCTGAGGTGACATTGTTGCATCCGCCGTACGTAACTCAATCATAAAGGGTCCATGGGTTGTGGTGCACAGAGTTAGTGGCACCTGTGGTGCTCTGCTGGTGCGAAGCCTGTGATAATGCGTTGTCCGTGAAGGTCAGGAATAGATTGGATGTGCGTGAGCCCTGCTGACCACAATGTAGACCGGAGGCAGAGGTCAGCAGGGACCCACAGCCATGTGGCGTTGACTTGTGGTGCACAGAGTTAGTGGCACCTGTGGCGCTCAGCGGATGTGCAGCCAGCAATGATGCGTTGTCCGTGAAGGTAAGGAATGAATTGGATGTGTGTGAGCCCTACTGACCGCAGTGTAGGCCGGAGGCAAAGGTCAGCAGGGGCCCACAGCCATGTGGCATTGACTTGTGGTGCACAGAGTTAGTGGAACCTGCAGCGCTCAGGGGGTGCACAGCCAACAATGATGCGTCATCCGGGCAGCCCGCACTGGGAGCAATGTCTTTTGCCTAATGAATTCTGCCTCAATAAGGCCACGTGGCGTTGACTTGTGATGCACAGAGTTAGTGGCACCTGAAGCGCTCGGAGGGTGCGCAGCCTGCGATGATGCGTGGTCCGGGTGGGCCGCACTGGTTGCAATGTCTGTTGCGTACTGGACTGCGTCATCTGCAATTGCGATTCAATCTGAATTGTGAGCCCTGCTGACCGCAGTGTAGGTCGAAGGCAGTAGTCAGCACAGACATAACTCTGCGGTGCTTGGCCGCTGAGTTCGCTTGGGGCCTGTGTCGAGGAGGCCGGCGGTCACAGCCGCGGCCTTGTGGCAGGGTGAGGCCACCTCCCTGGCAGACATGTTGGCCTTCCCAGAAGCGAACCATGCCCTGAGCCCCAGCCTATTTATTCACACTCCTACACTGGGCTGGCATAAGCCGCACCAGCCCACTCTGCTCACGCTTACAGGGGGGGGCAACGAAATTACATGACAGAGGTCTTCCCCACTGCCTGAGGTAACATGGTTGCGTCCACTGTCCACAACACTACGAACACCAGCAGAATATGTCCACATGGACAGGTCTGTGCTCTGCATACTGAGGTCTGTCCAGCACATCAAAACCACACTTGGCATTGTGTGCATTCATATTCATGGGTGACTTGCCTCCTTCACACATACTTGGTTCCCACCTCTCCCCACATTCTGCTATTGTGTGACTGAGGGGCCATGCCATTTTCGGATGTTCCGCTGTCCTGTTCTGCGCTGCCTCGGTGGTAGTCAAGGGTGTGGTCTGGGAGGGGGGCATGGGGGTGGTGGCGATGGGTGTTGTGGCCCTCTTGGGTCTACGAGCTGCATAATCAGTGTCTCCATGACATGTGTTGGTCTTAAGATGTTGCTCTAGGCTGGGCTCCCTTTCATACTGCAGGTAGTCGTCCTGCTTAACACCTGTAAAAGGCAGGTGTTAAATCCCTGCTGCTAATGCACCTTTTCGCCTGTATTTGGATTGCATCGCAGATGTGGATAATCGTTGAAAATATCGCGAAGTGGTGTTTTGGTGTTTTTTTCCACAGGAACGCCTACTCTGCATATCATTAGCATTAGTTGTCGCTCTCATCTGTGGTGACGTTTTTTGCAGAAGCTATCACTGGAAAACTTGCGGTGTCGGCAGTTTGCACCAGCTTGAAAATGGGACAATAAATTCTTTTGCCATTTTTGCTGTGCTAAAGTGCTGATCACTCAGCGATAAGTCCTTGAGAATATGCCCCTCTGACTTCTCTGCCACACCCTCCAGTTGTGGTCCTTCAAAACAGAAATTTTTTGGATGGCCTGGCATCTGCCATTTGCCACTGGGAGCAAGACCCCTGGCCTTCTGGCTGGGATTCTGCTCTCCTAGCGCATTGCCCTGCACCGCCACTACCCGCGGTTTGAGGCTCGCTCCTGTGTCCTTCTTGGGACTGCTAAGCTGTCTTAGCTGGTTCACACTGTTCTTGGTTCCTTTTCTCGTATTTTATTTTGCCTCCTTTTTCCTCATTTTCTTTTTCCCCGCTTCTTAGCCTCCTTTCTGGCTGTTCTTTTTCTAGCGGCTACTGCCCCCCCCGGCATCTCCTGCATGTTCCCACTCCTGCATCTGCATCTGCCTCTCCATTGTCCTGCCCTCCTCCTACCCCTACTTAATGGCGGCTGCTGCTCGGCCGTGGTGAAGGAGCACCAAAGGCAAGCCCGTCTGCGCCCATCCGTGACTCAACCCTGACTAGCACCAAGAACCCTGGTCCTCCAAACCGCTACAACTCCTTGGCTCGCTACGCACCCAATCTCGGCAAGAGCAGCAACTGCAAGCTCTCTTCACCTCTCGACACCCACAGACCCTTCACCTGCTGACACTGCCGCCACTCCTTCACCTTTGCCGAGACCCAGGGCCCACCTCCACCCTCCAGCACCAACTCCATCATCCCCAAACCCTGCAATGGATCCTCTTCAATGTCCGCTCCCTCCACAGACACACCACGGAAATCTGGGACCTCCTCGACAGCACCACTCCAGACATCGCCTTCCTTACCAAAACCTGGACGAACGCTGCCTCAGGCCCTGACATCACGATCACCATTCACGAAGGCTACAAGATCACCCAGAAGGACCGCCCCAACCGCCCCAGAGGAAGCATCGCCATTGCTCACAAGTCCACAAGTCCAACCTCAATCTGAGCACCTACACCAACAGGTCCACAGACCTTATGGAACACCTCTTCTTCAAGATACAGACCAACCGAACCGCCACCATCCAAGGCACCCTCATCTACAGACTCTCTAGAACCCATGCCCCTTTCACTGACATCATCACCCCACAAGCCATCACCTCCACCAACTACACCTTGCTGGTAGACCTCAACTTCCACCTCGACAACCCCCAAGACCCCAACTCCACCTCCCTCCTGGACAACCTCCACAACATCGGACTCAAACAGCTCGTACTAGAAGCAACGCACTCAGCAGGATACACCCTCAACCGCATCTTCACAGCAGGAAACTCCATCACCTTCAGCCATACCTTCGAACTGCTATGGACAGACCATCACTGCGTCCTTTTCAACTTCAAAATGAACATCACCTGCAAATAACCTCACCAGCTCCAGCGCAGGAACTGGAACAAGATTTCTGATGATCAGCTCACCGCCTCCATCAGCAGCTCTAATCCCACTACCACAGACGACGACCCTACCACCGCTGCCCATTCCTACACAACTGGATTACTGACTGCGCCAACACCATCACCCCAATCAAGAAAACTTCAACCCACACTCCAAGAAAGCCAGCTGGTTCTCCAACAAACTACGAGAATTTAGACGAATCTGCAGAAGCCTCGAAAAGCTATGGAGGAACTCCAAAACCACAGCAGACCTCGACAACTTCCAAGCAGCCACCACCACCCACTACAAACTCATCAGATACTCAAGGAAGAAAGCACTCCAGGACAGAATCTCCACCCATGCACACAACAGCAAGGAACTCTTCGGCATCATCAAAGAGTTCGCCCAACCCAACTGTGAGACTATTGACATCCCACCCTCCCAGGACCTCTGCGATAGACTTCAGCGCCTTCTTACATCACAAAATCAAGACCCTCTATGAAAACTTCTATGACAAAAACCTTCATGAGGAACCCACACCCACAGTTCCCTACAACAAGCAGCCAACACTTGACATCTGGACCGCCCTCAGCATTGAAGACACCCTGAAGACTATGAAGTCAACCCAATCCTGGGCCCCCACAGACCTCGGCCCCCACCACATCTACCTGTCAAGGTTTCACCTGCTTTTCTACAGGAACATCAGGATACTGAAGAAAGGTCCACAACCTCACCCAACCACCTTTCGCACCTGTATGAAACAGGCCACAAAAGGTAATCAGTGGGAAAAGGGAAACAAAGCAAGGTAAGGATGGGAAGACACTCCTCTGTGACAACACAGGAACTGCAGAAGTACGTCACCACCCAGGAAACTGCTGGAGTATGACACTGCTAAGTAAACAAGGCTGTAAAGGAGTGGAACATAATTTAGAGAGCAATTAACTAAAACTGTAATACATAAACTCTTAGCAATATAGATATATACCTAATTTCCCTTCAACAAATCAGGAAAGTGTTGGAGGATCAGAATGTGGTCAGGTCTGGGTAATGCTGTAATTCAAAAGTATGTGTTATTTTCCGGACATGTGTGTACATCAAGTAGTTTCTTAATCTCACTTTCTCTATGAAAGCCCACCTAAAATAGATCTTGTCACTCTTTCTATATCCTGAGTAATGTACAATTGTAGAAAAACCAATGTGCTCTACCGAGTATCAGAACCACCGGTTCTATTATAATTCTTATTACAAACAAAAAATAGGAACCAAATAAAACAGCGTAGCGCGCTGAATACCGTAACCACGGAAAACCAACAGTTCTTTATCTTCTTCTTTTTTTTTTCCACTGGAATCCAGTAGAAAGGAGACCGCAGGAAAACAGGGACTGCACGCCCTGACGAGTAAAGCATGACGCCAACAACGCGGAAGTGAGGGGGCCGCAACGCACCGGAAGTGAAGCTAGAATGCGAAGCGCTTTCACTCGGGAAAGGCAGAGCTTTAACCTGCTCTGCCTATCCCTGCACATGCGTTCCTAATGGGGACCATCTTAGTAGTTTTGCGAACCTCCGATCCGGCCTCCATTGACTCATAAGAATCATAGCACCAAAGCCACCCTTTTCACATCGACAGACGACATCCGCTCTCTACATGACAGAGGAGAGACTATGGCCCTCATACTCCTGGACCTCTTCTCTGCCTTCGACACAGTCTCACACCCCACCCTAGCCCGCAGACTCCACGATGCAGGAATCTGGAACAAGGCCTTCCACTGGATCCACTCATTCCTCTCCGGCAGAACGCAGTGGGTCAGACTCCCACCATTCCTCTTGGAGCCACACCGCCCACCTACAGAATCCCCCAAGGATCCTCCAGCAGCCCTACCCTGTTCAACGTCTACATGGCTTGCTCTCACCCATCATCAAATTACACGGACTCAACATCGTATCGTACGCAGACCACACCCAACTCATCCTTTCCCTATCCAATGAAACCAACACCTTCAAACACAACTTTCAAGAAGGAATGGAAACAGTCACCAGGTGGATGAAGAACAGCTGCCTACAACTCAAGACGGACAAAACCAAAGTGCTCACCATGGTCCCACACTCCAATGCTTGGAATGACACCTGGTGGCCCCACGCCCTCTGGAACCCCCACGGACCATGCATACAACCTCAGAATCAAACTCTGAACTTGAGATGGACCACCAGATCAACAAAGGCACCCCTTCCTGCTACCACACCCTCCCCCTCCTCTGAAAAACCTTCAACTGGATTCCCCACGAACACAGGAAAACCATAACCCACGCCCTCATCAGCAGCAGACTGGACTACGGCAACGCACTCTACGCTGGAATCAACAGGAACCTCACCCCTAAACTCCAGAATGTCCAGAGCACCACTGCCAGACTAGTCCTCTGCCTACCATGCCACTGCCACAGGAGCCAACACCTATGGACACTACACTGGTTCCCAGTCGAAAAGAGAATCACCTTCAAGCTTCTCACCAACGCCCACAAAGCCCTCCACAACTCCGGACCCACCTACATGAACCACCGCCTTTCGTTTCAAGCACCCCAAAGATCCCTCTCCTCAGCCCAGCTCTCTCTTGTGACTGTACCACACATGAATAACACCAGACCAGGAGGACTCTCCTTCTCCTTCCTCGCAGACAAGGCATGGAAAAACCTCCCCCTCGGCCTCCGAAAGACGACAATACTCTCCAAGTTCCCAAAGTACCTCAAGACCTGGCTCTTCGACGAATCACTGTAACATCCAAGAGCTGCGTGCCCACCCCCCTTAGCGCCTTGAGACCCTTCAGATGAGTAGCCGCTCTCTAGAAACCCCTGATTGATTTATTGATTGGGCTGCTCCGTTTTTGAAAAATTCTTTCATGTGAGTTTGAATTAATTTTTTATTTATTACTCCAAGTGGTGTCTGCTATCTTGTAACCGTAAATAAAAATTGAAGAAAAATGGAGGCAGCGTCATGCCCTATGCGCATGCCTGAATGGTGTGGCATGCAAGGACATACATCATCATCGTGCTGGTACCATAGCATCATGATGCGTATGTGCACTTTTTCAATTTTTTTTATTTTTACCAATGCTACACAGCATCAGCAAAAAGCATTTATTTTGCCAATGCTGCCTACCATCAGCAAAATACATTGCAAAAGTCAATAGATCCACAATGTGAGGCCACTGCCTGTTTTTCCTTATGTTGTAGGAAATTCTCTCTGAACCCATACATATTTCCTCTTCCAGGCATGTAATAAATACTTCTGGTCGACCTATGGAAGACTATCCACAGATAATGTGGACAGACCAAATACATTGTGAAATACGTTCATTGTAACCCTGAGTAGTATAAGCAGAGCTCAACATCTACATGGGAAGGGTGGCCATGGGATGCAATATTTTTATATTGTGCAGTAGGGAGTACCCCACTTGGTAATTAATTTGTTGTTAGTCCTAGATGTTATGTCGGGACAAGTGCGCACATCAGCTTTGCCATATTTTACAATCTTTTATATCATACTCACTTGAGTTTTAAGTATCACTGATTGAGGATGAAAAGTAATAGCTATGTAATGCTGTTAAAACAAATTGCAGATTTTTATAAATTGTGATACAACTGATCAGTGAATGCACATGAATAATGTACCTACAAATTACAGCCATACAATTTTTGTGAACGTCTCAATTTGGGGGGGGGGGGGGATTCACCTGGTTAGGACTCCTCATCCCCAAGGGGTAATATGTGGTGAACCCCTATGGAGAAGATAAGTACAGAAAGGTGTCTCACACTCTTCCCTTTGACAAGCAAGGCTTATATCACACACACACACATACACACACACATATATATATATATATATATATATATATATATATATATATATATATATATATATATATATATGTATATATATATATGTATATATATATATATATATATATATATATATATATATATATATATATATATATATATATATATATATATATATATATATATATATATATATATATATATTCACTGAAAAAACCATAGGTTTCACACCAGTTATAGTTAGCTGGAAATTTTACTGATATAAAACCATTGAAATTCCCACGTTATAGTTAGTCGGACTCACTATAACTTGCGCGTGCAATGCACTGCTGATGACATCACATATTACATCACTCATGACATGGTCAGTGACATCACTCATGACATCACTGATGACACCATCCAGTGAATATGTGTCTTTCTGAAAAATAAATATTAGTGAGTTATGTTTAAAAATGTAAATACATATATTAGTGTTTCACTTTGTGTATAAGTGGCTACATGTGTTGATAAGTAGCAACATGCGTATGTATATGGGTTATTTGATATTATTATTAGTATCAGTATGAGTGTCTATATGGTTTGGTGGGGGTATTACTTAGCACATAGATGCATGAGTGACTGACTCTTTGTTTGTATGTGTTTTGAAGACAGCATATGTACAGGACTGTATGGGTGGATGAGTGTCTATATGTGTTTGTTAGTGAGTGAATGACTGTCTCACTAGTGTCTTTATCAGTAACTACATATGTTTTAATCTAGTATATATGAATATTGATGTATATAAGTGAGTATATGTGAGAGTAAGAGATTGTAAGATTTCCTTTTTAAATAAGTATGTGTTTCTATAAGTGATTGTTTAAGAGAATAAATATGTGTAATTTTCAATAGAAGTAAGGTGGAAGTGTGTGTATAACTCTATATTCAAATAAATGGTTGTTCAATAGTTTATTTGCACGTGTGAATATGTCTGTGAGTAACTTTTGGATGAATGTCGGTGTGTAACAGGATGTATAGGTGTATCTCTTCATATGATGAGTGAGTATATGTATGAGTGACTATATAGAACTGTTGGTGAATGAGTGGATGTGTATATAGATAGTGGAAGTACAGAATTGCTTGTTGTAACTGATATAGGTATGTCCATTTTTTAAAAATTTCAGTTTCTATTTTTGAATATGTGTCTCAAGGGTTACTTTACACTGAGAGGAGGTCTGTGACTGTGTCACAAGGATGGTGTCATCAGTGATGTCATGAGTGATGTCACTGACCATGTCATGAGTGATGTAATATGTGATGTCATCAGCAGTGCATTGCACGCGCAAGTTATAGTGAGTCCGACTAACTATAACGTGGGAATTTCAATGGTTTTATATCAGTAAAATTTCCAGCTAACTATAACTGGTGTGAAACCTATGGTTTTTTCAGTGAATTTAATAGGTTTTTTAAATGCTAATTCCTAACTATAACCGGTGTGAAACCTATGGTTTTTTCAGTGAATTTCATAGGTTTTTTAAATGCTAATTCCTAACTATAACTGGTGTGAAACCTATGGTTTTTTCAGTGAATTTCATAGGTTTTGTTAATGCTAATTCCTAACTAAAAGTTTCACTTTATAAATAAGACTGTTAGCACTCTAGTTGTTCTTTTTAACACTCTGGTACATTCTGTCATTGGGCTACAGTTGGGCTACATCTAGTTGAAATTTGGGCTACATTTACAATTTTTGGTCTCTGGTGGCCATCTTTGGGCTACATTGGGCTACTTTGGGCTACATTTGGGCTACATTTTGGCTCTAACATATATTAAGCCCAATGTAGCACAATACATATTTTTATAAAGTTAATTTTTTTACAAACCACTTCAGAATAGG
This sequence comes from Lissotriton vulgaris, assembly GCF_964263255.1. Taxonomy (NCBI): domain Eukaryota; kingdom Metazoa; phylum Chordata; class Amphibia; order Caudata; family Salamandridae; genus Lissotriton; species Lissotriton vulgaris. Next base: position 436,743,655 of record NC_141698.1, on the reverse strand, counting down.
GCTACCTGTCCCTACAATTTTCCCATTTTTTTTTTTTAATTTTTGGGGGGAGCGCTCCCAGAGCGCGCCCCGGAGTGCGCCCCGAAAAGCGTATTTCTGAAAAGCGCCCCCGGGCGCGCTCCGAGGAGCGTCTCGTGAGCGCCAATATCGCAAACGAAAACATGATTGTGACGTTCGCGTAGCCGCGACCGCGTGATACGCACGGCGTAAGCGCACCCGGAAGTACTCGCGCGAATACGATCGTGCAACGTAGACGTCTGACACGCTTACGCGGCGCGCCTCTGGCCGCGCCCCGCGGCGCGTCGCGTAAGCGCGTCGGGTCATGTGACCAGAAAATAACACTTTTCATTGGTTCATAACAGTTTTGGTTTCATAATGATGAAGCCCATGGTCATGTGACCTGTAAATAACACTTTTCATTGGTTCAATAATTATTTTTTTCTAAATTTAGAGAAACCCACCCATTTCTCTCACTATTGATTTTCACTTGGAGAGAGCAAGAGGTGTTTTGTGAATTCTCTACTCATTAATTTTCCTGATCTACAGCAATGGCTGCAAGGGAGTCCTCCAGCAGTGATTCAGATGGATTTGTGCAAGAGGACCCTCCTCACCAGAAAACAAAGAACCACTTCATCTGGAAATTTTATGACATCCCTGAAGGACAAAAAAAAGTTAATGCAAGTAAAGTAACTTGTAAAATATGTGGAAGTATTTTATCCAGAGGCAATCCTCTAAAAAAATACAGCTTTGGAAATGCCAATTTAATTAGGCATGTCAAAAGAAGACACCCCAACAATTACTCCAGGGAGAGTGTCAGGGAGCTGGCAGAGAAGGCACGAACAGATGGCAGCAGCACCTCCACTGGTGGAGCAACACCTTCAGGTACAACACGTGCAAGAATGGTCCCTAACATCCAGCCGGTATTTGCAGGAATAAAATGTTTATGCACAAACTGTGACGAACTACTCTGTTACGGGGAGCAGAGCGTTGAACTCATTGCAATAAAGAAACAGGAACACCAATGCTCTCCCCGTCCCTAAATTTTCTCATTTTTTTGCTCCTGTTGAGCATTTTCTGAATCCCTGTTTTTGTTTTTCCCCTGAAAAAAAACCAAAAAAAATATAAAATCGTTTCAAAAAGTATAAAAAAAATATAAAACAACAAAAACAAAAAAAAAGTTCTTTTCAGAACTACCTCCAATTTATAAAAAAATGCTATTTTTTTTTTTTTAAAAAGTGCCATTCTTTTTCTCAATCGTACGCTCACCGGTGCGCGTACCAGGCGCTCCCTCGGCGCAAATTTAAAAAAAAAAATTTGGGGGGGCCCCGTACGGCTTTTTTATGACCCCCACATCAAACCTAGGGGGTCAGGGGGGGTGTACCCTGCCCCCTTTTGCTCATTTCCCCCTTTGATTTTTACCACCTCAATCCTACCGAGGTACAAGATGGCGGCCGCTGCGGACTGTTTCGAATGTTTACAGACACCCGAGAGCCAATCAGCTTTCCATGCGCACCTCGCGTGTCGCGCCTGGAGCGCACTCCGGTGCGCGCACCTGTGCGCTGCTATAGATATATATATTTTTTGGGACCTAAATTACTCAAAATCCACTGGAGCACATATCTTGAGACATAGCAAAGGCACATCGGGCTACCAGTCCCTACAATTTTGCCAAATTTGGTGGAAATACATTCAGCCGTTCGGGCTAAAAGTGACATCGACCGCCCTATGGAAATTAACATGGGGAAAACGCGTTTTGGGACCCCCCTTTTATCTCGGCCCCCGCTTAACGTATCCCCCCCAAACTTTCAGGGAAGGACCGGAACCCCGCGAGGCCATTTTCAGGAAATTTTCAGGCAGATTCGTCAACCGGCGCCAAAGTTATTCCAAATAGAATTTTCAGATTTAACATTGAAAAAAATCCTAACTATAACTACCTACTGGCGACCGCCAGTAGGTAATATATATATATATATATATATATATATATATATATATATATATATATATATATATATATATATATATATATATATATATATATATGTGTGAAACCTAAATCTGGCTGCTGGAAATAGTAGATACATACAACTGTTGGTATTTTACCATGAAGGGTTATTTATTATGCACAATTAACATTTAAACCTTATGTATCATAATGATAGCAATTTTTATGAGAACCTGAACAGTCACTATATAGAATAAAATGAACATTAGAAAAATCCAAAGCTTTTTACATCGCACATCCCTGCTACCTATAAAAATGTAGTCCAATCCTTAACTAATGCAAATGTGGGCCACTGGGCGAGTTGTAGTTAGGACCACATTTCCATAGGCAATAGATTTTTTGGTTCTATAATAAGTTTGGCGCAATTGGACAAATCTTCACAAAACTTTTATTAAAGTCTTACCCACCACAACTGTATCCCATAAAGTTTTGGGGTGATCAGTCAATCAAGGGCTGAGAAAAAGGGTGTGGTTTTAAAATGCATTTCCCCCATGCAATTTTCCACAGGAAAATTGAACAGCGATTTACAAGAAAGTGGCTGAACAAAATTACACTAACTTTGAGAAAAAGCTTAATCTTTACCCGGAAATATTGCTTTCTCTGACTTGGTGTAAATCTTTTCAGTAGTTTTCGAGAAATGAAGGTTAAAATTGTATGTATATTTCATGCCGTGGTACCACTGCAGATCTACCGTGGACATCCATGGTTCGACAAGGACAGTCCAGGCGGGCTGATTTGTTGGCCGTCATGTTTTGATTAGTGACTGGTCCTTGTGTCCTAAAAAGCAAACATAAAAAAGCATTAGGGGCCAGGGTAGTGGTACCTGTCAGGGATTCTGACAAGGACTGGTTGCAAGGTAGAAAAGTAAGCAGAATAATGAGAACAGGGCTCTTCAAAATCACACAGGGAGTCAGTGGAGAAAACGGGATCCAAAAGGGAAGCTCTGCATAAGGGAACATAATGGTTAAGACTCAGGAAGGACAGGCACTCAAGGGGAAGTTTAGCATTCAGACTAACTACACACAGGACAAATGTACAAGACTTATATATAGAACTACATAAACAATAAAGGGAATGTTGGTTAAAGCACCCAGGAACTCCACATTAAGACTGAAGCTCAGTAAGTTCCTCACTCGCAATTGCTGTTACAGATAGTGACTGCAAATACCCATATATAGTATATACATCCAAAGGCAGAGTCTGTGGAGCGGATACTTATGGTGATGTTCTAAAAGTAACTCAAAGACAATACTAACAGTGGACAAGAAACATCACCTAGGTTGTCAGCTGTGCCCATGGACCCTGTTGATCAAACAAGAACATGCAAGGTGGTAACAGCAAGGATGTAGAACTAAACACACAGCCACAATATAAAAGGAGCTAGCAAGGAGGAGTGCTTAACAGGAAGGAAGGGAAAACAAATGGCACACTTGGCAGAAATAAAGAAATAAATCACACAAGAAAACTGGAAGCTAATACAACAGGAACAGTAAGGTAGCAAATAGGTAACTGGGCTAAGGTAAAGGAAGGCAAGTACTGGGAAACAATAACTTCAGAGTTAGGGAAAGTGCAAGGATCAAGAATACACTAACGGGGTGGCTATAGAATCAGAAAGCAAGGTAGCACTGCAGGTAATGCTAGATCAAGGAATTAGATACCAACCAAGAGTAGATAATACATAATAAAAGATTAGATACTGATCAGGAAACAAGGAACAAGGAATAACTGTAGCTCAGGAACATTGGAAACAAGGCTAGCAAAACCTCTGGAAACAACAGGTCAGTTTTACAGGAACACTGCTATAATGACCAACACTGGACTGAAGGGAGCTGGGGCTTTATAGAGCTCACAGTGATCACATACATCAGGTGTGAGCAGGTTAGCAGGATCCAGCCACCGGTGTGCTGAATTCCTCTAACCATTCTTGGCCTGTACGACTGGAGATGAAGCAGTGAGCAGGAGGTTATAGGTAATGAAGTTTCAAGCATGAGCAGACTGGCTGGCACAAAACACAGCATGTATTGGGAATGGATGGCATTATCCAAATAGAGTCCAAAAGGCTGGAACTTAGTATATGCATACAGGGGAAGGCCCAGAAGCTTATTAGAACTCTGGACACCCTCTTCCTAAGAACTAGGTACCACGCTCTGGGATTTGGGGGTGGAAATTTCTACACTTGATGCAACATTGCTGCCACCACTGGACTTCACCCTCACTGGTGAATCTAGAATTCTAAAACTACACTCAGGGGACAACTTATCTTTCAAAACTAGTTTCTCTCTGGCGAAGGCCCTCTATTCCTCCGTCATCCTCTCATGAACCAAGGTTCTCTCAACATCAGCCGTTCTCTCCTCCACAACCAGCTGCACTTGTTTGGTGGAGAAGTGTGGCTCAATGGTTAGAGCGGCAGACCCTGATGCAGAGGTCTAGCCCGGGACCAGGGTTCAATTCCCCACCTCGGCGGGTCTTGGGCTCAAAAATTCCACGGACCTGATAATTCTCGCCTCGGTGCCTATTCCAATCATGGAGTCCCACTCTGCAACTCTGGGAAATAGCTTGCTTAATCTCCACAACGGCCCCCACAACGCTAAGGATGCCTGGCCTCCACCTTGGGGGTGCCCAGGCGTGGACGCCTCACAGGGAAATCCAGCATGGGTTCCACAGCGGTATTCGTACAAGCCCCTTGAGACCCTTGCGTGTGAGTAGTGCGCTATACAAGTATCAATTTACATTTTACTTGCTCCTTGGCATGCTCCAATTTGAGCCTTTCCAACCCCAGCTGGTGCTCCCTTTCTTCTTTCATGTGCGCCAACTCCTCTGGGGACAGAGAAAGGGAGATTACACATGGTACTAGACCCAGCAAGGGACTCCCTCTCTATGGGGTCCTCTCTTCCCACTGGCATCCTTGCTCAGTCATTTCCTCCTTCCTGTTCAGACTCTCCAAGGCTACCGCCCTCCAGGGGTATGGACTGGGAGCCCTCCCACTCAGAGTCCTCCCTAATCTCAGGGTCCTCCTCAGGGGTCCCTGAGAACCACCACCCTCCTGGATATCTATTGAGAGCTCTTCAGGAAACTGTTCAGCATAGTACATGGCCCTCTTATAGTCATTTTCCCATCTGTCCTCTTGCCACCCGAGCATGACTTTCTGAAGGCATAGCTGGGGGTATTCTGCAGTCACTATTATTTTAATCTCCCTTCAAAACCCCTTTAGCTCCTCCATACTGTATTCCAACAGATTATGTAGGTTAAAGACAGGTTCCATTTTGGCAAGTCAGTAAATACACCTAGGCGTAAGATCTGAAGCAGGAGTACACAATAAAACATTACCAATGATAGAAAATCAGGAGAAAAGCAAAACATGTGATTATCTAAGTGCAGAGTTTGTAGTGCAACAATGAGTCACTGTGGCACTGCACAAATGCAAGTCCTATCCTCACCGCTGACAACCAATGTTAGAAATTGGGTTTCTGGTTAGCTAATGTTTGCACCTAAGCCAGGCAGAACCCACCACTCTCGTCAGGGCAAGGGAGTTACACACCCAAGATAACCCCTGCTCGCCCCCTTGGTAGCTTGGAAGAGCAGTCACGCTTATCCCAGAGGCAATTTGTAAAGGGGTTGCACACTAGGCTCACCACAAAAAGAGACCCCACACAAGGTTGTATAAAAATGTCCTTTGTATTATTCATAACAATACATTAGAATTCAATCACACAAAACACTGTGCCACTAGGCACTTGTCATGACTTCACATAGATTCATAAATCACTTGGCCAGTCAGGCCATTGCCCTAACAGCAGTGCAATGAGTAAATACTTATAAGTTGCGCATGCCATAACCATATAATTATACATTCCATTTTACTCGCTATTCCAGCAGAGGCCTGAGACAGGTTTGAAAGGCTACTTAAGTGGGTGGTGCAAGCAGAGCTGCAAGCCCACTAGTAGCATTTAATTTACAGGCCCTGGGTATATGGGATAGCACTGTAGAAGTGACTTACAGGTAAATTAATAAGTCAAACAGGTGTAGACCAGTCTTACCAAGTTTACTAGAGAGAACACATGCACAGTAGCACTGAACAGCAGTGGTAAAGTTCCCAGAGTCACAAAACCAACAAAAACAGGTCAGAAAAAATACCGGAGGAAGGCAAAAAGTTCTGGGATGCCCATGAAAAAAAAGGGCCAAGCCCAACACACAGCTTATGCTAGACCACTCAAGTTTTGGCTAGTTCCTATCTGTAAACAACTATCCCAGTATAGCCACCTCGTCGCCCTCCGCATGCTGAGGTCAGATTACATCCCTCTATATGCTATTGCTCTTGTTACATTTTTGGGGGCTATGGGGCTACTAAGCAGGAAATTACTATTGTCCACCATAACCTGGCAGTTTTTGTCACACAATGACTTTTTGCTTTTATGCAATTTTTAATGTGAACATTTTTTGCAGTTTTTATCTTTAGATATTTATTACTATGGATGAGACTGAGGGCCAGATGTAGGTAAATACTATTTATAATACTTTTTAATGTCATTTTAAATCATATTTATTATATGGACTTTGGGGAACCTTTTTTTATTCAGTCATCAAGAGTGCATTTACTGTTTGAGAAAATGTTTTGTGCTCTTAATTATATAGCTTTTTTCAACCTGTGTATTGCAGCTTTTAAGATATGTTTTTATCGAAATAAAGCTAAAATGACTGACTGACTATTTACCTATTCTTAAATACCGAATCATACTGATTCAGTATTTAAGAATAGGTAAATAGTATGTAGGTAATTTTTCGATAAATTTTACCGAATCTGTAAAATTCGGTATTTACCTGCCATTCATTCCTATGGGCCTGGAGGCCCATAGGAATGAATGTTAACTACTAAATCGGTAAATACCGATTCGGTAAAAGGGGGAAACATTGAAGAGTGGCAGGGTGTCACTTTGACACCCTGTTGCACTTCTCAATTGTGTATGGGTGCACATGTTGCAGACATACATGCCCTAAGGGCATGTATGTCTGCAACATGGCACTGTTGTAAAAGCAAAAAAAATGCTTTTTCAAAGGTTTTCATTATTTACCACCAACTTCTAGTTGGTGGTAAATAACGAATCCTTAACTGAGGAATGCACTAACTTGAGTGCTCCCTACATCCTGGATTCAGTAATTTACCGAATCGGTATGTTAAGAATTCGGTATTTTACTGAATCTTAAATTACCGATTCGGTAAAATACTGAATCCTACAAAAATGCCACCTACATCTAAAAAGCCCAATACCGGTCGCTAACGGCCGAAATGCGGTAATTTCGGCCGTTACCGATCGGTATTGGGCGACCTACATCTGGCCCTAGATTTTGTAAAATTTATTTGAATCGGTCTGTTTTTATCTATGATTTTTGGCTATGTGTATGTCTTTTTTTGTTCTTTTATGGCCCTGGAGGATGAAATTAAGTTAATCGAATCGATTAATTGATTCAAATTACCCTCAAGCCCAAAAGACTTCCATGGTCAGTACATCCTACTGTTTCTTCTGATTACAGACAAGAATTCAGCCTTTCATCTCCCACAAGGACATGCCAGTACTTGTGGAAACCACTATGAACTCCAGACTGAACTATGCTAACCTGCAATACCCAACCTTGCACAGCTAGCTAATCTCCAATCGGTAATTGTTCCAAAATGCTGTAGGAAACCTTGTAGCTGGGACTAAGCCCTGGAACTCAATAGCACTGACATTAAAACCTATAATAAACTTGCAGTCATCTGTGATCTTATTATCTTTGAGACCCTCACCGACAAATGAATCCTTGGAAAAGCCTCCAAATACCTTATTAACAAACTAAATATGTTACATTCGTGGACACTTCGGTACAGATGCACATGATCCTTGAGCTGCCAGTGCATCACTTTTGTGATGCACCAGCAGCGCATTTTTCTGCCCCATATTTACAAGGACAGAAAAAGCCATCCTGCTTGGATTTTCCTGTCCTTGTAAATACGGCCCCTTTACAGTTAGCACTTTGCATGAAAGGGGCGTTCCATGGGTGTTGTTGTGGGTGTTCCCAAATCGTAAATCTGGAAATGCATCTGAATGCTATGCCTCCCCAGTGGAGGTGTAGGGAGGCGAAACAAGGAGAAATCTATTAATTTCTTCTCTTTTTTTTCCTCTTTCGATGCAGCACACATAGTAAGAGGAAATCACCTCTGGTGATTGTTTATGTACAGGAAGGTTCCCTTTCTGCACATACACAACTATCCCTGTGACGCAGGCATCCTTGCACCATAGTGCAAAGGTGTCTGCTGGGCGCATGGCAGTAGTTTGTGCGCCAGCGCAGGGGGAAGCACAGAGATGCGACATATTGTTGTAAATATGTTGCATCCCTGTGCTTCCAAACTAACGCAGCACGGCGCAGCAAAATTACTTGCGACACTGCGCTGCGTTAATTTATTGTAAATCTGCCCCTTCATCTACTCATTCAATAAAAATCCTCTAGATCCAGCAAACTGACTGAAGCACAAAAGGAGGCAGCCACTTTGCAGGCAAAGGTGTACAGTTAAATAAATGACATTCTCTGAACCGTGTAGCCAATTATCTAGTCCTCAGAAGAAAAAAAATCAACTCCTATTTTCTCATCCATCGCCCACACGCTTTACACGTAATCAGTAGGGCCCGAGGCGATTTAATTTGCAAAGCTGCACGGTACAAGTGTTGTAAATGATTCCATTAATTCATTTGCAGATTACAGCCAACTACGCTTGTAAAGCTGATTAAAATGGCAGAAGTGTTTGCCTCCAGCTTGATTGTTTTCCTACAAGTAACAATGAGGATACCACACGGGGAGGAAGCATTTTCACAAGTCCCAATTCCTAGTAATGCTCGAAAGCTAAACTGGAAACGCCTCCTTCACTTTTTCTTCTGCTCATTTTCAAGGCGTTTTCGCATATCCTGGCGTTGCAGAGACCAACAAGCAGTATTTACGTTGAGGCAGCATTTGTTTACTAATTAGGAGGATTGTGAGTAACAGGTCTGAGTTGGAAACTCGAGCCCCAGAGTCACCTTGACTCGCTGAGGTTGATTGTTCAAGCAGTTATGTTTTAGTGGCATATTTATAAGGGAATTGCGCCATCGTATCGTCACTTTTTCCGACGTTCCTGAGGCGCATTGCCCTGCACTATATTTACAAAAGGACGTTAAGCCACTCTGCATGGCTGAATGTCGCTTTGCAAATATGGGACCCTTTCACGCAGTTTTACGCATCAAAGGGGCGTGCAGTGGGTGCTGCTGTGGGCGTTCCATCACAATACTCATTGCTTTTTGACGCTGCCCCTGATTTACGAGGATGTGTAAATCTGAGGCAGCACAAAAAACTAACACCACGCGAAAGCAGGCGTTATATTGGTGCAACGAGGAGAAATACTTTTATTTCTCCTCGTTTTTTTCTGCAGGACGCATAAAAAGAGCAAAACGCCACTTATGATTGTTTTTCTTCAGAAAGGTGTCCCTTCCTGCACAAAAACAATAATTAGATAATGGTGATAAGCCACTTCTATGTGTGCTGCAGAATAGAAGTAACAAATCGCCATTATTGATTGATTGTGTGCGGCAAGGGACACCTTCCTGCACATCAACAATCATCCTTGCAACGCAAGCATCCTTGCACTATAGCTCCAGAGTGTCTGTGTTGGTGTGAGACAGTTATTTTTAGTCCAGCACAAAGGAAAACACAGCGGTGTGCCATATTCTTGTAAATATGGCATATCCCTCCATTTTCTAAAGGAAGCAGGGCAGCACAGCAAAATTTGCCACAGCCCAGTACTGCGCCATTTCCTCATTTATATGCCCCTAAATTGGTATGAGCCGATATGAAGGTGTAAGCACGCGCAATATTACACATTACACAAACAATAAATATTAATAAGGGTTATAGAGACCAAACACAAACATTAATATTAAGTTATAGTACAGTAAAAATGGAGAATCTGAGAATGTTGCTGACACACTCAGGTTAGGGTTGCCATCTGGCCGGTTTTCTACGGGCACCAACAGTATTTTGACATCCCGGCTGGTGCAAAAATAAACAAAATCATCTCCAGCTGGTATTTATAGCCCATATCTATACATACTTCAAACAGCAACTATACAAATAAAGCAGTTTTTAATGTGTGCTAGAGCTGCATTAACTGTTCCTGGCCAATAACTACAATAAATTAAGGGGCAGATTTACAAGACCCTTGCGCCACTTTTGGGTCACTTTTTCCATGTTAAAAGTGACGCAAAAGTGGCGCAAGGGGTTTGTAAATCTGCCCCCAAGTCTGAAAATGTAAGCTACAAATCAATACATGTGATGTATTAAAAGTCCGGTTCGGTATCATATCTGGTGCTTTTCAGAATCTTTAAACAATAACACAGGAGTGAGAGCAAAATGCCAAAGGGGAGGAGGCCCTGATAGAGCGCGCTGGTCACCCGATCTTTATTTACCAAAATATATACGCTACTGGGCCCATCAATAATTTCCATAAATCAGGTAACCTTCACAGCGCTATCAGTAATTCGGGGTTCTTACTTTCTATATATTTCACGTGTACCTGACTTACCAATCCTCGAGAACAGGTACCTATGACCACAATGGATCAGAAGCTATATTTAAGTTTTCAGGCAGATTACACCAATACCATGTACATTTATATTTGTTTATAACCATGTAATAAACACACACTCAAGAAGTTTCAAAAACCTTTATCTATTAATTTTCGTTATCATATGCCATGAGAATAAGATTTACACAGATCAGACTATCAATAACTAAGATCAGAAATACAGTGTAGCTATGAATCAATGTAAGAAGCATTTAGATTTTTAAAAATATAAGGGAAGGGAACTTAAAAAAAAAACCACTCTATTATAGTAAGTAGATCTTCAAAATGTTACTAAAGGCGGGTAAAGAAAGGGAACATACTAAACAAAGTAACTTTCCTAATATGCTATCAGTTAAAGAGAAACGTCACTCATGAAATTTCTATATTATCAAGTACTTATTTCCTATAGGGAGGGTAAGAATGGGACATACTATATATGAAAACAGTTTCAGTGGTTTTACTAAAGGTAGGGAAAAATATGGAACAAGCTAGAAAAACACTTCCATAAGAGTCCAAATGTCAGAGATAAATCACAGGCAAGATTGCTTTATTAGGAAAAATAGGAGAGAAAGATTTAGATTGACGAACACCCACATATAATTTATATTTACCTAGGACAGAATGAGGACTAACCCTGGCCACGGGTCAGTTAAGAAAGGCGGGAAAGGACCCTCAAGGACTTGGAATGCCAGTAGGCGAGTAGGTACAGCTCATGGACAGTCAGGACAGGATCACCCCGGGATATGGATCAGGACTGGACTCATCTAAGGGTACGACCAACACCTGCAGCTTCGGATGCAACGCCTGCGCTACGCCCTCTCTGCAAGGAATCCGCCAATAACCCCGATTGAGTTTTCGAATCTCCAGCAAAGTGCTTTGCCAGCACTTAAAGGTTTCTCCACCCCAGACTAAGTTAGTGGAAATTCCGGACAGAGTGCTCCGCAGCTCTCTGTATCAATCACCTATAGAGTTCGTAGGGTCAGTGACAGGTCAGCTACTCGGACAAGTCGGACAATTTCTCTAGCTAAACCTAGGCCAGTTATACTGTTTTTGGGTCACTAGACCACCCACAAATTTTGCAAGTGTGAGTATTCCCAACTTCGGATTGGACAAGAGAGGTGGTTAGGTCATTGTCACCACCTAGAATTTGATGTTCCCACAATTAATATTCAATTTCTTGAACCCACCCCTTACATTCCAGTTCCCATGGCATAGGAATATGAAGACAATAGCGTACAGAGTGCAAGTATTACATTGTTACAATTATAGGTGTAGATTTGAGTCTTCTCGCTGGGTCGTAGGTTGGTTCCCAGGAGCATCTTAGCTTCGGCAGCCAACTGGCTGAGTTCCACTGCGGCAAGATTCGTATGTCCCCCATCACGTGATTGGTGACACATGGGCCTCCAAGATGGAGTAGCACCTCTCCTCCCAGGCCTCCGGAGAACGTTACATGAAAAGTAAGCGAAAACAATTTAGAAACACAGAAAAAATTAATACACTGTATACCATGATTGGCTTCACTGCACCCCTTACTTTATAATATCTATAGCATTAGGAGTTAAGCTGAAATAAACATCTGAGCAGAAGCAGCGGTGGCAAGCAGAGAGCATGTTAGAACAAAGCGGTCATATTTAGCAATACTGCGCATGAGTGAAAAAATCCCTCCAGAACTACGAGTGCGTCACATCACATGGGTATGACCGACACATGCGCAGACTGGAATTCCGCATAGCAGCGACCATTTCAGTTGCAAGCGTAGTTAGGATTCATAAACACATAGGCAAGCATCTCTGGGACACCCGCGTGTAGTGTAAAAGTGCAAGATTAATAAACGAAACAAGTTGATTACTATATTAATGTTATGCGAGGGTTTTGAATTCAAGCAAGTTGCGTAACATGCGAATCCTTGCTCCATCAGCCCTAGCAGTTAAACAAACATAAAATAAGTTGGTAGTCCTAACTAGAGTTCACCTGGAAAAACCTACAGCACCTGGGATCACTTCATCTGCTGTTTACTGTTGCAGTAGCCATTCTCCTCTGTTTCCGGTGGGACAGCACCTCTGGTCTCCTGGTCACTTTCACCTAGTTTGGGAGAGCTTCTAAGCAGCACGTGGACAGACACCAGCCAGGCCACGAGCACAGGTTCTGGCTTGGTCATCCTTGAGAACGCCAGTATTGTACCAATTCAGAGCTTCAGTCTGTCCTTCATAGGGCCTACTGTATTTCGGCTCTATATGCAAAGAGATGTCTGAAAGAAAGTTACTTTGCTGAGTAAGATGAGACACATTTCTTTTATAAGGTGCCATGGTTGTTTGATGAGCACTTGACACCACCTTGAAAACAGAGGAAGTGTATTCATTAGTAGCCACCAGGTCTGGTCCAAAATATTTTCATCTGGATGGCCAAGGGCACATCTGGGTGAGCAAATGTCGGCCACATTTTTGTCAAATCTGGAGGCAGCTTACAAGCCCTGGTTTTACATCATCTCTTCTTCCAAACAGGTATTCAGTGCATGTAGAGAGTTATTTGAGAGTACAAACTGATGTCTATACTATTCAGCCCCAACCTCTATAATTTCCAGCAGGCCAGGGTTCAACACAAACACCAGGATTCCAAGCAGACTGTAATAGTAGTTCAAGCTTCAGGAGGTCCCTGTTACCACACCTACTCCTTGACGTTTCACACTGGGATGACTGGCTATTTACTCATTGCAATTTTCCAATCATTAATTTCTTTGCACATTGAACTTTGTAGCTGTTTATTTTGATGTTATTCTTTTGCAGTGATCTTTAATTGATAAAATAAAAAAAAAAACAGTGACACGTTTGGAAAAAAAAAATAAGTATTGTTGACAACTAAGAGCAATTTCGGTGTCTGACAAGTGTAAAACCGATAATTGCTGTCAAACGGGTACCTCTCTGAGGGCCGTATTGCACAGAGTTCCCCAGTTAGAGAAGGGCCAAAGATGCTTGCTGATAGCTTTGGCACACATATATAGCCAACACTATATTCAGAGTGCATTCCCTTATTTGCTTGGGTGGGAATCACTATGCAGCTGAGCCCGCCACATATTAGTGATGCAGGCATAGAGGCTAACAGGCACACAACATTGGAAACAAAACCAATCATTCAGACTAACAGAATACTCCAGCCATGGTTGGGCTTTGTACCAGTCTAAAATAAATACTCCATAAAGTGCATTTGCTTCTCGCGAGTCAAGTCATGGCATGTTATGTTGATTTGTAAAGAGCACTCTCACCAGGAGGGTATCCAGGCACTGAGCACGTTTGAGACTAGCCACGCCTAGTGCCTAATGTGACTACTTTAAAAGGCAGGTCTTCAGCTTTTTGTGGAATTCAAGAAGTGAAGAGGAGGCTCAGATGTATAACTGCACATCATTTCACGCTTTAAGATGGATGTAGGAGAAGGCTCAGCCACCAGATATTGCTTTCCGTATATGTGCAAATAGGAGTCCTGCCGAGCTGAGGTGTCTGGACGGTTTGTAAAAGCAGATAGTATTGTTGAGGTATGCTGGGTCAGAGTGCCTTGAAAGTTTGGATGAGGAGTTTGAAATGTGCTCATTTGGGCATGGGTAGCCAGTGTAGCTCCTTGAGGTGAGGTGAGATGTGTGAGTGTCATGGGAGGTTGAGAATGATTTTGGCTGCCGGGTTCCGCATGTTCTGCAGCCTTCCAATGAGATGCTTGTTGATCCCGGAATAGAGGGTATTCTTGTTGTCTAATATGCTGGTGGCAAGAGTGTGGGTGATGATTTTCCAGGTGTTCTGCAGCCATTTAAAAATATTCCTCAGCATCTTCAGTATGTGGAAGCATAAGGCAATGTTAGCTTTGACTTGGGCTGAGATGCTGAGGTTGCAGTGAATGACAATCTGAAGGTCCTTGGTGCCGGTTATTTTAGTTTTTGAGGTAAGTCTATATAATTCACTAAATCAAAGGAGAGAGGGAGGACTAGGTAAGCTAGTCTGAATCCCCACTTTTATATATCGAAAATCAAGAAAGACTAGCTAAGTTTATACAGGTAAGACTCAATGGAGTACGTATGTCAAGGAAAACCAGTAGGTTTTATTAGAAAGCCCTCACCCACCAACCTAGTTGGTGGCATGCTTCATCATCGGGCCCACCACAGTGGCACCTAACGTGCCCCGGGTGTGCTTCGACGCCAGATTACTGGTGTTAGCGACAGCTAGGTAATAGGGAGATAATTTAATCTCCGCTTTCTTGGCTTTTAAAGCCAAAAAAGCGGAGATAAACCCCCTTGATAATATGCCCCACATTTCTTAAATCATTTGTATTTTTTGTTTTTACACTTGCTAACACTGTCTGGTCCTAGGTTGCACCTCAGTAGTATAATTTTAACACTCAAGTGAATCAATAAGCAACTGAAAAGTGACCCGTCAACCTTCGCAAAGAGTCCACAACTGCACTGCAACATGTGCTACACTATTTTCTTGTAACTTTTGATTTCTTTGAACTAGAAACATTTCTTTAAATCTGCAGATTATGCAACAAAGTGTAGATTATGTGGCAAGTGCGGCAAATCCATAATTTAGTGGAAAACACTACAGCCATAAATTTGAGTAATTTCAGTGGCCCTGACTACAACCTGGGAATATGCAATGCACTGTAACAAGATATCAAATTATGAAAAATGCTCACATTTGTAAATCTTCCATACTGGTGGGAATAAATTCAGCCCAACACAACATCTTACTTGAGGTAACACCGTTATTTCCTTTACTACAGCATCTGGCAGAAAACAGACAGGCACACTTAAAGCCTGATTCACAAGGGTAAACTTAGATTTTTGTATAATTTTACTATTTCTTTGGTATTTATTAACTATGGGTTTAATTTTACTAATAGTAATTTACAACTGCGGAGAACCCCCCCCCCCATTCAAAGCAAAGACTGTGCACATAAAAAGGCAGGCCTGTCCTATCTTTTTATGTGTGGAGCTCTCCACAACAACTGCGGGATCACCGTAGTTGTATGAGTACTGTTGGTAAAAATAAACTCGCAGTTCTTGAATATAAAAAAAAATATTAGAGTTACACAAAAGTGTAAGTTTACTTTTGTGAGTCAGGCTCTTACTCTACTAGGAAAGGTATTTCCACATTACATCTTAGACAATAGGGGACATTTATGATTCACTCTCCCTGGTGGCAGCTCATCCAATGAGGCATGCACTGTTACTATCTGAATAGTATTATGCATGACCCATCCTACGCTATATTGCTGTGTACATATTACTCAAACTAAAATACATAAACACTCTCAGAACCTCCAAACAGACAATAATTGAGGTATACAAGGTCATTCACAGGCCTTGTCCCTGGTGTCACTGGACCTGGTGCATCATTGGCAGGTAAACCTCTGTTCCCACTCTCCCAAATATAGATGAGGGACCCACTAGAAGCTCAAGCTGGGCTTCAGTCTGAAGTCTGGCTCTGACTCTGGCTCAGTTTGAGGTCCTGTTGGAACTTTGAGCCCATAACGAGCCGAGCTTTCACATACCTTCTACCTGCCACCCTCAATCTACCCATGATGTGGCGTTATGGTCAGAGCTTCCGAATTTGGAACTGAACCAGACAGGTTTGAGTCTCAGTGTTGGCTCTGATTCCTGTGATTCAGGGCAACTCTTCGGTGCCTAAAAGAAATGAATGTGACCTTGTGTAACGTAACTGGTGTTCATTTAAAGCATTTAAATACCTCCAGTTCGAGTTTGCACTATATAAAAACTGCACAAGTGGTAAAAGCAAAGCATAAACATTAAAAGGAAAGACAAATACATAGCCATTAAGTGGCTGATTTGTTCAAAGTGAAAATATAAAAACCTTCATAAATTGCAGATTCCCCACTTAAGTTCTATGACCATGGGCAAATATTTAATTTCGCCATGACTCCCTTTTCTACATATTTGCGTATGAAAGCTCATTCAAATATGTGAATCTGAAAACCATCTATAAAACCTACTGTGTTTGATTTATTAAAATAATGTTGCTTGTTAAACATAGCATCTTTTGGTGTGGTTTCCCCTCTCTTTTTGCTTCTGGCCTTCGGTTTTTGATGGTGTGCTGAAATCCGTCTGGGCACTTTACCATTATTGACCAGTGCTAAAATGCATGTGATCTGTGTCTTCAATGTGATGGCATTTGATTTTTCCACAATTGGCATATTTGATTTAATAATAAGTCCATAGTACAGTGCACTGAGTGTGCACATGGCCTGTAAGTCAAATACTACTAGTGGGCCTGGAGCACTGATTGTGCCAATCACATAAGTCGCCCTTCAAACATGTCTCAGTCCTGCCAATGCAGAGTCTGGGTGCACAGTTTTTTAACTGTCATGTCAACCTGGCAAGTACCCCTACTTGCCAGGCCAAAACCTTTCCTTTTTATTACATGTAAGGCACTCCTAAGGTAGGTTCTAGGTAGCCCCATTGGCAGGGTACAATGTATTTATTGCTCACTTTGCCACTGGATTCAAGCTAGCCTGGCTGATGATGGCTGATTAGCCAGAAACTGTTCCCAGGATGCTTGTTTCCCGGTCCAGGGAAGACATGGCTTGGCAGTTCGGGCTGTACTGTTCCCATGAGGCACAGGGTCAGCCTGATTTGCATATGGCCATGTCTGCACTGGGGCGGTGGAGTGAACTAAAGAATGATGATGGATTAAACCCAGATCAGTTGACTCGCGGTGAGTGTTTGATTTGCTCAAACGCTCCGTCCATCATCCCCTTTGGTATAGCTTCAAAAGGTAGGACATGTGGTGTTTAAGCTTTACATATCCTGGTAGTGAAAAACTGCTAAATTCATTTTTTACTTCAATAAGGCTGATCTCACCCACAGGTTAGCACTATGCCTTGTAACGCGCTAGAAGTGTTTCTTTCAATTGAGAATAGATAGAGAATTTGGGATTGATGTCTCTGGACTCACAAATTAAAAACACATATTTTACTGGAGTTGATTTTTAAATTACAGATCTGAAAAAGCCACTTTTTCAAAGTTGAAATGCTCTTACTTAACCATTCTGTGCCTCTGCCTGTCCCTAGAATACACATCTGGGTTGGCTGATAGTTGGTCGTTGTGATTCACTCTAGACAGTCACACACAAAGGGAGCAGAGGTGTGCCCTGCATATCCTGATGGCCTATCACCAGGCTGATGGGTCTTTCTGAGATAGCATGGTGAGAGGAGTTGACACTTGCACCTGAGTAGGGCTGTGCCTGTCCCCTCACAAAGAGCTACCTAGTCCCCTGTAGTGTGCCTGGAGCCAGGCACAGAAAGGGCAGGTTCTCATGCACTACAATACCTTTCTTTGAAGTCTCCTGACTTCAAAGTTAAAAATTGGTATAAGTATTGGACCCCTGACAACATATCCTCAGAGCACTTCTGGACTGAGGAAATTCTGCTAAGAAGAGCTGTTGTGCTGCCAGGTGGGACTGCCACTTTAATACTTGCTTTGCTGTGTTGGCCTGCTGCCTACTGCTCCTGTCTTGTAAGTAAGAGGACTAGACTTTGCTCTCTCCATCCTGCTTTCCAAGGTTCTCCAAGGACTTAAGTTGAGCTTGTCTCCTTTTGGAAGTCTCAGTGCCATCAAAGACTTTACCTGCAGCATCTGGGCTTTTCTGTAAAGAGTCCTACTCTGCCATATGGTGCCACATCCAGTTCCTGGGCCCTTGAAAGTGAGTTTGCTGTGCTAAACACAAGAAACCAGTACATCGACTTTAAATGTGACTTCAGAGCCGGAGCTGCTCTTCTACACTGCACTACTGCCTGCACCGGAGACATGGTCCTGCTCAACGCAATGACTCCAAATTAAACGGCGGGCCCCAATGCCGCCACAGTTCCTCCAAAGAATAGCTAAGGTGTGAGTCGCGAACACTGCGTCATCAAAGTCCATGATGCCTGATTCTGACTCCGGCGCAGCACCTGTGGCCCTGTGCTGGGACCCCTACACCGCGAATTCGATGCCTCATGGCTTTACCCTCAATGCTTTATCGACCTTGCATCATCCGCAGAACCGTTGCCTCACCACCAATGCAACATCATCTCCCCTGTGCCTTGCGTTGTCAGGGGCATCAACGGCTCAATGGCACTGCATTGCCTGCAGGAATTGATGCCTCACTTGCTTTAGTGACACTTCACCTTCATTGTGCAACACACCTACCTGAGCACCGACGTGCCAACGACCTGCACTGACAGTAAGGAACCAACGCCGAACCAGCTTCAGTGATGCCCCACCTAACTGACACCTCGCAGCTTCTTTATTTTGTCATTGTTTCCAAAGTACTATAACCGGTGTCAGTGCGGAATACATGACCTTACAACGCATGCAATTACAACGCAGTCTTTACATCACAGCTACCATTACATTGCATGATTTTACAATGCATGGCATTACAGTGCATTGTTAAAAACTACCATTACAACTCATTCCATTGCAATGCATACCATTACAACGCATACCATTACAAGGCATAATACTTTTAGGGTAACAGTAGGGTTCTTTTTTTGATAGTGTAGGGCTAAAAATATATATTCCCACTCCAGTGACTGCAACCGTAGGGTAAGTGTTGGATAGTGTAGGGGTAAAAATTACTAAGGGGCCCATTAGTATGTCAGGCGGATCGCCCCCGCCCGCATGGCGGGGGCGAACCGGCCGACATTTTCTCCCGGCCACATGCCAATGCCCCCGCCATATTACTATGGCGGGGGTACCCCGGCGGACGGAAAGACCATCCGGTCAAAAGGTTTTAATATGGTGGCGGTGTCTGTTAGACACTGCCATCCATATCAGGATGCTTGAGGGGATTTGCCTTTCCATGGCGGCGATGGAGCCACGGAAATGCATGCAGTCTTTCACATTGGGGGCCCGTACTGGGGCCCCAAGTATTTTGGGGGGTGGGGGATGCACATGGGTGGTACCTATGGTACGCCCCTTCATTTGCATGTACAACGTGGTGTGGTGCCTGTTACGTTATTCATTCAAATGCACAACTTGCATTTTTGGCATTGCGGCTGGCGGTGCTCTCAATGTTAAAAATCACCAGTGTGGTGGGCGCATCCTAATTGTATGTGTGGAACCGCTGCATGTATTGCGGGCGGTCCCATTTACTGGGGCTATGGCGGGTGAACAAAGTCCGCCCGCCATGCTAATGATGCCCTAAGTGTTGGAGAGTGTAGGGGTAAAAAATACTATTCCCACTCCAGTGAGTGCAACAGTAGGGAAAGTGTTGGATAGTGTAGGGTCAAAAATTACTATTCCCATGTACCCCGAAACCTATACCCACCCTAATATAAAAAAATCTCTATTACTTACCTTATAAAGCTTTGTAATATCATGCGTTGTAATGGTATGAGTTGCAATGGCATGCGTTGTAGTGATATGCGTTGTAATGGCATGCTTGTATGTATGTATAGGCATTTATATAGCGCACTACTTACCCGTAGGGTCCCAAGGCGCTTCGACCGCTGCGAAACCCTTCCTGGCTTCCCTGAGAGATGGTCCCTTAATGGGTATCTCCAGGTTGAGACCAGGCATCCGCGGCGGTCTGGTGGGGCCGTTAGTGAAGATGAGGCAAGCTAATGCCCAGAGTTGCCGAGTGTGATCGCTGATCAGAGTGGGCACCGAGGCGAGAGAATTATCGAGTCCGCTGACCCTGGTCCAGAAACCTGCCACGCCGGGAATCGAACCCTGGTCCCGGGCCGTTCTCTGCTCTCGGGTCTGCCGCCTCTAAGCAGTGAGCCACACTACTTGGAAATGGCATGTGATGTAAAGGTAGTTGCGTTGTAACAATTGCGTTGTAAAGGGAGGTCATTGTAATGACTGTGTTGTAATGGATATTTCCCGTCAGTGAGACTCCATAGCCGCCCCGTACTCCATCGCAGTCGACTCCGAACCTTGAAATTAAACTTTGTTAAGCACGTTGTTACAGCCCCAGGCAGAGCTACTAAGTGCTATAACTGCATTTAATCATTGAGAATTTGTATCTTGATTTGTATATGTTGGATTTTTGTTGTTTTAATCTTGTTCGACTCCGATTAAAATTGTCTATTTTTTCTAAACTAGTGTGGAGTAGTTTTGTGGTGTTTTAACTGTGTTACTGTGTGTGTGTGTGCACACAAATACTTTACATATAGTCTCTTTAGTTTAGGCTAACTGCTGTAAGTCAAGCTACCCGAGGGTGAGCACATGTAAACCGAATGTGTACTAACTACACTTTCCCTGACTAGGATTATGCGTCCCTACTAGGACCTGGCTCATATCTCTGCCAAAAAGAGACCCATTTCTAACATTGGTGATCAGCTGTTATGATAGGACTTGCATTTGTGTATTACATAAAGTGATTGGTGTACACTACTTCCATATCGCAGACCATAACATACCAGCATACTGTTTTTTTTTTCCTTTTTGTAACACTTTGAGTTTTTGCCATCATGTCTCAGTCTGGAGAACGAGTAGCTGCACCTGCAGATTTGGAGTTTGAGCAGGAGAGGTTGGAAATCTATATTGTGCCTCAGCTCAAAAAGATATGCAAGGATCTTAAGTGTTCTTTTAAAGGCCTCACTAAAAGGAGGTGCTGCAAAAGGCACTGAGGGCCTGGTTGGCGGCCAGGGAGGCAGCTGGGCATCCAGAGGATTGGAATGAGGTGTGGATATGGATTGAAGAGAGTCCGCATGGGGATATTCTTGAAAATCAGGATCTGTCTAGCGGAAGGTGCCCTCTAGGGCAGAGAGTACTGTTTTCTCTAAAAGCCTGTCTGCAGCAGAAATGAGAGACAGGCGGAAAGAAAGGAAGCTCCAGTTGGAGGTGGCAAAACTCTATGTGGATGTGGAAAGGCCAAGAATGACCACTCACATGGAAGGGGGCCCCTGAAGCACATAACAAGTAGAGAGAACAGGGGAAAATAGAAATACAGTCATAACAATAATTCTCTACCTGTATACGAAGTCATATAGTGCTAATAGTCACTGATACAATTCCACATGCCTGAAATACTGGACTTCCAAAATATGGTACACAAAGCCTTAAGTGCCAAACGTATCAAAATGTATTTATTCATTGTAATGTTGCAGTTTATATAAAAACATAGTAAGAGTAATATGTAGACCAGGCAATTACCCCTACTCGCCAAGCTCAAATTTAATTTTCGATACATGTAAGGGACCCCTCAGTTAGGCCCTAGGTAGCCCCGCGGCTGAGATGCAGTTTATTTACAAGGACCTTGTGGCTTTAACTTTTACATGTCCTGGTAGTGAAAAACTGCTAAATTCGTTTTCACTACAGCAAGGCCTATCTCTCCCATAGGTTAGCATTAGAGTTACCCTGTAACACTTCACAAGTGTATCTTCCAATTGGGAATAGATAGAACATTGGAGTTTGCTGTCTCTGAACAGATGATGGACAGAATGCTGGACAAATCAAACATTAACCCCAGTCACGTATCTGGGTTAAAGCCATTTTTTGCATGCCACACCATCCCTGTTTAGACCTGCCATATGCAAATCAGTCTTGGCCTTGCCCCCCATGGGAACAGACCAGCCCGACCAGTAAGGTCAGTTTCTATTTGGACCAGAAACAATCATCCAGGGACCGGTTTCGGGGTATCTATCACCCCACATTAGTCAGGCTAGCTTAAATATGGTGGCGTAGCAAGCATGGGACCCACGTCTGGACATACCCTTACCACTTAGAGTGACAAATTAAAGAACAGATGATGGACGGAATGCTGAACAAATCAAACATTCACCCAGGTAGATCTTGGTTAAATCCATCGTTTTTTGCACACTACTCCAGTTTAGACCCAGCCATATGCAAATCAGTCTTGACCCTGCTCTTCATGGGAACAGCTCAGCCCAAACTGCCAGGTCAGGTCCTTCCTGGACCGGAAACAAGTATCCTTGGACCGGTTTCAGGTTATCTCATCTCATCAGCCAGGCTATCTTGAAACCAGTGGCATGGTAAGCACAGGACCCACATCTGGGCATACCCGTCCCACTCAGGGCGGCATATGCAAAAAAAACAATTGATGGACGGAATGCTGAATGTCAAACATTCACCCCCAGTACAGAGACCTGGGCCTAGAGCTATTATTTTTTTTAGCCCACCAGTTAGTGAACTGAATTATGATTAGTTCCATTGCAAGTAGATGTGATTAGACAAAGAGTATCACTATATCCAGGTCCACTGAAATTATGTGGTAGGGGAGGACCAAATTATGCGGCAGAGTTGACTAAATTTTGCAGCAGGAAAAGACAAATTATGTTGTGTAATGCTGAAACATTTTGTGATGGTATTACTTCATTATTTAGTTTTTTTATTTTACTCTTATTAACACTGTCATGTCCTCGGTTGCACCTCAGTAGTACAAGTTTAACTCGCAAATGTAGCAGTAAGTAACTGAAAGGTGACCTGTGAACCTTTGCAAAGGGCCCACAACCGCACTGCAACATGTGTTGCAGCATTTTCTTGTAACTTTTTGATTACTTTGAGCTAAAATATTTTTTTGAAATCTGCAGATTATGCAGCAAATGATAGATTATGTGACAAATGCAGGAAATCAATAACTTTGTGGAACACACTACAGCCATAAAATCGAGTAATTTCAGTGGCCCTGACTATAACTTGGGAATGTATTCATAAACTACAGGTTTCATTTTACTACTAGTAATTTTACAACTGGGGAAACTCTCCTCTCGTGGTGGAGACTGTGTAAATAAAAAGTTAGTCCTGCGCTATCTTTTTACTTGTGAAGGCTCTCCACCCCTGACTGCTTCATCTCCAGAGTCGTAAAATGACTGTTAGTAAAAATAAACTCTCAGTTCGTGAATATAAAATAAACATAGTAGACTTACAAAAAAGTGTAAGTTTACTTTTGTGAATCAGGCCCTTACTATATTTGGCATGGTAATTCTACATTAATTCTTAGGTAATAGGGGACATTTATGATTCACTCTCCCTGGTGGCTGTTCATCTGATGAGGCATGCACTGTTACTATCAGAATAGTATAATGCATGACCCATCCTACAGTATAATGCTCTGCGCATCTCACTCAAACTAAAATACATAAACACTCTCAGAACCTCTACACAGGCCATAATTGAGGTGTATAAGGTCGTTCAGAGGCCTGGGCCCTGGTGTCACTGTACCTGGTGCATCATTGGCAGGTAAACCTCTGTTCCCACTCTCCCAAATGTAGATGAGGGACCCACTAAAAGATAAAGCTGGCTTTAAACCTGGCTCTGGCTCTGGATTATCTTGAGGCCCTTTTGGAAATTTGAGCCCATAATGAGCCAAGTTTTCATTTACCTTCTGCCTGCCACCCTCAATCTACCCATGATGTGGCGTTATGGCCAGAGCTTCCAAATTTGGAACTGAAACAGACAGGTTCGGGTCTCAGTGTTGGCTCAGCATCCTGTGATTCTGGGCAGCTCTCTGGTGCCTAAAAGAAATGAATGTGACCTTGTGAAATGTAACTGGTGTTCATGTAATGCACTTTAATACCTCCAGGTCGAGCTTGCAAACAACATCATTAACATAAAAGAAGAGACAAATAAATAGTCATTTAGGGCCCGATGTAGGTAAACGCGATTTTCCGATTTCAAAATACCGAGGCGGGCCGAATCGGTATTCTGAAATCGGAAAACGAGATGTAGGGGGAAAAAAGCGAATGAATACCGAATCGGTCGGCATCGGTAATGAGAATCGGTACGTTCCGATTCGGCACGGTCCGAATCGGAAATTACCGAATCGGTTACCACCGAATCGGATAGTCTCGAATCGGCGAATACCGATTCGGTAAAAGCCGAATCGGTAAAATCCGATTCGGCAATCATAGATTCGGAAGCCATGAAAACACACCCATGGCGAAAAAGCCCATAGGAATGCATTGAAGGAACCGAATCGGCTTTTACCGATTCGGATAATACCAATTCGGATTTTACCGATTCGGCTATTACCGAATCGGTAAAATCCGATTCTGCAAAAGCCGATTCAGCCAATGAGGTGGCTCCCCCTCCCCCACCCAAACACGGAGTGGCAACCCTGGCAGGTGCAGCTAATTAAGAAGTTTCTGGAGAGCCAGCCTGAGCTCAACACTCACAGTTAGCAGCAGTGGGAGTAGGAGGTTGCCAACTGAACTGGAGAACATGGCAGAGCAGTCAGGAAGCCAGAAGTCCTCCCAGAAGAGGAAGCCGAAGTTCACCACCACCGAACTTCAGGTGCTGGTCGAGGAGGTGGTGAGGGTGCACCGCCAGCTGTTTGGCAAGCTGTCCCTCAATGTGCCAGACAGCACAAAGAGGAGGATCTGGGCCGACATCGCCCAGAAGGTGAATGCTGCGGGTGTCACCCCCAGGTCCATAGAAGAACTGAAAAAGAGATTCTATGACATCCGCAGCCTCACGAAGAGGAAGCTGGCTGACATACAGAGGCAGGCCGGACTCACTGGAGGAGGCAACAACCCGGCGCCACCCCTCACCGAGCTGGAGGAGCTGGTCTCCAGCACCATTGAGAGGGAGAGTGTCAGTGGAATCGGGACCCTGGACAGCTCTGCGAGAGCTACAGCTACAGGTAAGAAGCATGCGCATCATGACGCACCCTACCAGACACCTCCCCATTAGACACAATGCATAGGCAAACCCCAGCACAGTACTGTCACCAACATACAAGAGACAAGCATCATGGTACATGTAGTCAGCAGAAGTTAGCTAAATATGGCAGTGCAGAATCACAAGACAGGAAACAGTGTGACACAGTGTAAGGAGATGCAAGGACATGTGGAATGCTACAATTGTACTGACTGTAATACATCGGCACTCAGTTTACAAATGCTTCTTTGTACCTAGGGGCCCCATCAGGCGGAACAACAGTGACAGCAGAGGGAGCAGCACCGTCCAACACTGCAGTCGCAGGGCCGAGCACCAGCCAGGCTGGCCAGGAGGAGGAGGAGGAAGGAGACACCACAGGGCTAGGTATGGAGGGAGTCCTGGTCATTGACTACGATGCACTGCACTCCCCAGTAATGGCCAGCACACCCCCCTTGCAGTTCTCCCCAGAGAACTCCCCTACAAGGGACACCATCCCGCCTACACCAGCTCCTGCCACAACCGTGGCCTTGCCACCTGTTCAACCTGTCCTGGGAGCAGGGGCTCAGGGACCGGCCAGCTTCACACCCCCACCAGTGGCACCCCAGCCCACTCAGCAGGCCGGAAGCAGCAGTGCCCGGCGCCGTACCATCACCACCACTGCTGCACCAGCACGGGAGGGCAGTGTATTCCTGGGCCTGGAGGGACAGATGGTTAAAATTCAGAGGCAACAAGCAAGATCCACCATGGCCTGCCAACGCCAGCTCCTGCAGCACAACATGCAGATGGGAGAGTTGGTCAAGGGATTCCAGGCCGTCGTGGAATCCAACAAGGAGGTGGCAGCAGGGTTAGGCAGGCTAACCACTGCCATCACCCACTCATCAAGCAGACAGGAGGAGCATGAGCTGGTGCGCAGGCGGGATGCCCGGGTTTTGAACGGCGCCATGGGCCGCCTTGCAGCGGCGACGGCACAACTGTGCCATCGCAGCGCCAACCAGGAATCTGTCCTTAGTCAGCATACGGCTGAGCTTACTAGGGGGATGGCCCGGATCACCACTGCCATGGAGGCCATGATAATTTCAAACACCGCCTCCAATCCGGCCCTGGACCTGGGTGATGCTGGGGACAGCAGCAGCCGCAGCAGCCCGGCCAGCGCTGCGTCTGAGCCACGGAGGAGCACCAGGCGCTCCGCTGATGCTGCTGGGCATTCAGAGGGGGCTGAGGGACACCCCAGTGGGTCTGGCAAGCGGGCAAAGAAATAGCCTGGCAAGGGCGGGTGAGGCAACCAGTACCTTGGACTTTATTTCATTTACCATACTCCATTTTTTGTTGCACATCAGTGCTGTAACTGTGCTGCAACACTATTAAAATTTGTTTTTTCCAAGCAACATTTAGCTGTCTTTGCATCTGTACTCAGTCAGAAATAGTTCTCAGTGATCTCCTCACGTCTGTATCTGCCATCACTTGGCGTACACACCCCAGCTGGCTGTGTCAGTGGCACAGCTTCGTCGTCGTCATGGTCCTCGTAGTCAGACAACTCCACCTCAGTGCCCTTCTTCACCGCAAGGTTGTGTAACATAGCACATACAGCTATGATCTTGCAGCAGGTGATGGGGGTATACTGCCTTGCACCTCCACTCTTGTGCAGGCATCTGAATCTACTTTTCCAGATGCCAAAGGTCCGTTCGACAACATTCCTTGTGCGTATGTGGGCCCGGTTATACCTCCTTTGGCTGGGTGTGGAGGGGTTGAGGTAGGGGGTGAATATGAATGAGCGGAGGGCATATGCACTGTCGCCTGGAAGAGAAAGGGGTCACATTAGACACATGCATACATGTATTCCACCTACCTACTATGTGTTATGGGGGTCTGATGATGTGTCTCACCTAGGAGGTATCCTTCTCCAAATTCGCCAGCCATCAGCCGTGCATATATGCCGCTCTGTTGGAAAATATAGGAGTCATGGGTACTCCCTGGAAATTTTGCTACCAGGTCTGTGATGGTGCACTTTGCATTGCAGATCACCTGCACGTTGATGGTGTGTGTAGACTTGCGATTGCGGTATATGTATTCGGTGTCCGCTGGTGGGCAAATCGGAATGTGCGTGCCATCTATGCAACCGATGATTTGGGGAAATTGTGCCATCTGGTAGAAGTCAGCTTTGGTTTGTAGCAGTTCTGCGTGGGTTGCAGGGAAAGAGATGTATTGGTCCATCCTGTGTATCATGGCGTCAAGGAATGTGTGGAAGAACCTTGACAGGCTGCTCTGGCTCACCCCTCCTGCTGCTGCTACACCACTTTGATAGCTGCCAGACGCTAGCAGGTGTAGGCTGCATAGCACCTGGATGTGCGCAGGGATGGCGTGTGCCCTTGGGGTGTGGTGGTCCAAGAATGGCTTGAGATCCCTGATGAGCTCAAGTATGGTGTCAGAGTCCAGCCTGTATCTCTGTAGTATCTCTGCCTCTGTGAGCATGAACAGGGTTATCCTCTGTCTGTAGACCTGTTCATTTCTTAGCCATTCCCTCTGTCCTTCCTGCTGTAGCCGTAGCCGCCTCGCAATGACATAGAAAGCTGCCATCCTGCAAGTTGCAATGCATTTTGGGACTGTTTATATGGGTTGGAGTTGGTTACCACCTGATTGCAATCCATGGTAAATACCGAGTGAATTCTACCGATTTTGAGCCGATTTCGGTGTTTCGGTGCCTCCCTACATCTCCCCAACTGTCGGAATCGGGGAATTTACCGATCGGCGATTCCTACGAATCGGCATGTTTTCCGATTCGGCTCATGTCCGAATCGGTCTTTCTACCGAATCGGTACATGGACCGAATCGGTGATTTTCCGAATCGGTGTCACTAACGAATCGGTACATGGACCGAATCGGTGATTTTCCGAATCGGTGTCACTAACGAATCGGTATATGGACCGAATCGGTGATTTTCCGAATCGGTGTCAATAACGAATCGGTACATGGACCGAATCGGTGATTTTCCGAATCGGTGTCAATAACGAATCGGTACATGGTCCGAATCGGTGATTTTCCGATTCGGTGTCACTAACGATTCGGTCAATGGACCGAATCGGTCTTTGCATCCGAATCGGTGTTTTTCCGATTCGTTGCATATCCGATTTTCGGTATGTACGTATCGGATTCTTTCCCATTCGGTACTCATTCCGAATCGGTTTTCACTCCGATTCTTTATGTTTTTCGTTCCCTACATCTCGATGGCTGTTTACCGATCGGTAAGGGCAAAAAATCGGTATTTTCGGCCGTTACCGATCGGTAACGCCCTACCTACATCGGGCCCCTAGTGGCTGATTAGTTCAAAGTGAAATCGTAAAACCTTGATAAATTGCAGATTTCCCACTTAAATTGGTTGACCATAGACAAATATTTTATTTCACCACAACTCGTTTTTCTTCATATCTGCGCATGAAAGCTCATTTAAATACATGAATCAGAAAAGCAACTATACAAAAACGTATGGTGTTTGGTTTAATAAATTAATGTTGCTTCTTAAACATCTAGGAGCCGATTAGGATCGCAGACGGAAACCGGTTCCGTCCGCCAAGGACGCGGCCAAACTACTCCCGACCGCTCCGCGGATAAACCGCCGGTGCAATTAGGATAATAATGTCACGAAACTCCGACCGCGGCGGACGGACCACATCTAACACCGTCCGCGGCAGACGGAGTACACCAGAGACCGCCGCAAGCGGACGGAACCAAAGAAACAACGTTCCCCGCGGACGAACATGACCGCGGGAACAGGCACAGCCACCACAATACCTGCGGAGGCTCCGGGCCCGCGATTAGGATAACGCCGCCAGTCCTACGGAACTCACCTCCATCCACGACCGCAGCGGAAACAATGCAACGATAAACGGAGCATGCCAGTGGAAGGACAACACGAACACCATCCCTTCCGTCAAACCAATTACAAAATGGCTGACGGAAGTAAATACAAAACACACTAAATAGGACACCCACCCACCTGAAACACCCACAGCAATTACACGCCACAATGACACCCCCCCAAGCACCTAAAAATCCACACAAGTGAACACACCCACCTAGCACCTGACTGGCAACAACCATTGGGACACAACCACAAAACTGAGTATAAAATGGATCCCACCCACTACCACAATCCTTTGCATCACAGCATAGCTGCAAGCAAGAGGTTGAATACCACGAACAGCAGACACACATAAATTACACATACAACCTGCACACGAACACACCCACCACACAAACACCCACCACACCATTCCTACACACCACACACCTGCACATCCCAACCCACTCCACCCACACCTTGCACATCACACACCATGGCACCAAAGAAAAATCCAAAATTCACTGACACAGAGTTGAAGGTCATGGTGGATGAAATCATCCGTGTCGAACCACACCTTTTCGACACACTAGTCCAGCAGACCACCGTGGCAAACAAAAACCACATGTGGGACAGGATAGTCAACCGAGTGAATGCGTCAGGGACCGTGCCACGAACAAAGCACGACATCCAGAGGCAGTGGCACGACCTCAAGACAAGGGTCAAAGACATCCGGGCAAAAAACCACCTGCGGGCACACCACACTGGCGGTGGCACACCCCCGGAGCACATACCGTATGCAGAATGGGAGGAGAAGGTGCTGGGCATACTGCACCCTGAGAGCCTGGAAGGAATCGAAGAGGGAGAAGAGGCTGGTAAGTACAAACCAAGCACCACTATCACACCGACATGGTCTGCCTCGCAGAACTGGGAAGACACATCTCCCAGGCCCCAATCCATGCATGTGGGCCACATACACACCAAAATGTGAAGGCCTGTGCCCAAATGCACCCACCATGACCAAACACAAATGTTGCCTCATACCTTCCCAGCCATGCATGTTGTCAAAGCACCCAGCACTACAATTCCCAACAGGCCCCCATGTCTACAGGGAGGGTGGTGGTGGGTGGGGTGTGTGAGAGACCAGCACTACGACTCCCAACAGGCCCCCATGTCCACAGGGAGGGTGGTGGTGGGTGGGGTGTGTGAGAGACCAGCACTACGACTCCCAACAGGCTCCCATGTCCACAGGGAGGGTGGAGGTGGGTGGGGTGTGTGAGAGACCAGCACTACGACTCCGAACAGGCCCCTATGTCACCAGGGAGAGAGGTGGTGGGTGGGGTGGGTGAGAGGTTAGTACTACAACTCCCAACCGGCCCCCATGTCCACAGGGAGGGTGGTGGTGGGTGTTGTGTGTGAGAGACCAGCACTACGACTCCCAACAGGCCCCCATGTCCACAGGGAGGGTGGTGGTGGGTGGGGTGTGTGAGACACCAGCACTACAACTCCCAACAGGCCCCCATGCCCACAGGGAGGGAGGTGGTGGCTGGGGTGTGTGAGAGACCAGCACTACGACTCCCAAGAGGCCCCCATGTCCACAGGGAGGGTGGTGGTGGGTGGGGTGTGTGAGAGACCAGCACTACGACTCCCAACAGGCCCCCATGTCCACAGGAAGGGTGGTGGTGGGTGGGGTGTGTGAGAGGTTAGTACTACAACTCCCAACAGGCCCCCATGTCCACAGGGAGGGTGGTGGTGGGTGGGGTTTGTGAGAGACCAGCACTACAACTCCCAACAGGCCCCCATGTCCACAGGGAGGGTGGTGGTGGGTGGGGTGTGTGAGAGACCAGCACTATGACTCCCAACAGACCCCCATGTCCACAGGGAGAGTGGTGGTGGGTGGGGTGTGTGGGAGACCAGCACTACGACTCCCAACAGGCCCCCATGTCCACAGGAAGGGTGGTGGTGGGTGGGGTGTGTGAGAGGTTAGTACTACAACTCTCAACAGGCCCCCATGTCCACAGGGAGGGTGGTGGTGGGTGGGGTGTGTGAGAGACCAGCACTACGACTCCCAACAGGCCCCCATGTCCACAGGGAGGGTGGTGGTGGGTGGGGTGTGTGAGAGGTTAGTACTACGACTGCCAACAGGACGAGGGTGGTGGTGGGTGGGGTGTGTGAGAGGTTAGTACTACAACTCCCAACAGGCCCCCATGTCCACAGGGAGGGTGGTGGTGGGTGGGGTGTGTGAGAGACCAGCACTACGACTCCCAACAGGCCCCCATGTCCACAGGGAGGGTGGTGGTGGGTGGGGTGTGTGAGAGACCAGCACTACGACTCCCAACAGGCCCCCATGTCCACAGGGAGGGTGGTGGTGGGTCGGGTGTGTGAGAGACCCGGACTACGACTCCCAACCGGCCCCCATGTCCACAAGGAGGGTGGTGGTGGGTGGGGTGTGTGAGAGGTTAGTACTACAACTCCCAACAGGCCCCCATGTCCACAGGGAGGGTGGTGGTGGGTGGGGTGTGTGGGAGACCAGCACTACGACTCCCAACA
Organism: Lissotriton vulgaris; assembly: GCF_964263255.1. NCBI lineage: Eukaryota > Metazoa > Chordata > Amphibia > Caudata > Salamandridae > Lissotriton > Lissotriton vulgaris. The sequence goes on along the minus strand of NC_141698.1, from coordinate 436,712,034 downwards.
GGCCCCCATGTCCACAGGGAGGGTGGTGGTGGGTGGCGTGTGTGAGAGACCAGCACTACGACTCCCAACAGGCCCCCATGTCCACAGCGAGGGTGGTGGTGCGTGGGGTGTGTGAGAGACCAGCACTACGACTCCCAATAGGCCCCCATGTCCACAGGGAGGATGGTGGAGGGTGGGGTTTGTGAGAGGTTAGTACTACAACTCCCAACAGGCCCCCATGTCCACAGGGAGGGTGGTGGTGGGTGGGGTGTGTGAGAGGTTAGTACTACAACTCCCAACAGGCCTCCATGTCCACAGGGAGAGTGGTGGTGGGTGGGGTGTGCGAGAGACCAGCACTACGACTCCCAACAGGCCCCCATGTCCACAGGGAGGGTGGTGGTGGGTGGGGTGTGTGAGAGGTTAGTACTACAACTCCCAACAGGCCCCCATGTCCACAGGGAGGGTGGTGGTGGGTGGGGTGTGTGAGAGGTTAGTACTACAACTCCCAACAGGCCCCCATGTCCACAGGGAGGGTGGTGGTGGGCGGGGTGTGTGAGAGACCAGCACTACGACTCCCAACAGGCCCCCATGTCCACAGGGAGGGTGGTGGTGGGTGGGGTGTGTGAGAGACCAGCACTACGACTCCCAACAGGCCCCCATGTCCACAGGGAGAGTGGTGGTGGGTAGGGTGTGTGGGAGACCACCACTACGACTCCCAACAGGCCCCCATGTCCACAGGGAGGGTGGTGGTGGGTGGGGTGTGTGAGAGGTTTGTACTATAACTCCCAACAAGCCCCCATGTCCACAGAGAGTGTGGTGGTGGGTGGGGTGTGTGAGAGGTTAGTACTACACCTCCCAACAGGCCCCCATGTCCACAGGGAGAGTGGTGGTGGGTGGGGTGTGTGAGAGACCAGCACTACGACTCCCAACAGGCCACCATGTCCACAGGGAGGGTGGTGGTGGGTGGGGTGTGTGAAAGGTTAGTACTACAACTCCCAATAGGCCCCCATGTCCACAGGGAGGGTGGTGGTGGGTGGGGTGTGTGGGAGACCAGCACTACGACTCCCAACAGGCCCCCATGTCCACAGGGAGGGTGGTGGTGGGTGTGGTGTGTGAGAGGTTAGTACTACAACTCCCAACAGGCCCCCATGTCCACAGGGAGGGTGGTGGTGGGTGGGGTGTGTGAGACGTTAGTACTACAACTCCCAACAGGCCCCCATGTCCATAGGGAGAGTGGTGGTGGGCGGGGTGTGTGAGAGACCAGCACTACGACTCCCAACAGGCCCCCATGTCCACAGGGAGGGTGGTGGTGGGTGGGATGTGTGAGAGGTTAGTACTACATCTCCCAACAGGCCCCCATGTCCACAGGGAGGGTGGTGGTGGGTGGGGTGTGTGCGAGGTTAGTACTACAACTCCCAACAGGCCCCCATGTCCACAGGGAGGGTGGTGGTGGGTGGGATGTGTGAGAGACCAGCACTACAACTCCCAACAGGCCCCCATGTCCACAGGGAGGGTGGTGGTAGGTGGGGTGGGTGAGAGGTTGTGTGGTTTCTCGAACATGACACTCCCCCTCCCAACGTCACAGCCCTGGCAGGTACTCCTCTTCCGACAGCAAATGGTGTGTTGCGTACCTGCGTCGTCGTAGATGATGGTCCATGACTTGCTGGTGGTGGAGCGCGAAGAGTATCGGAAATGCGTGTAGCGCTGGGTCCATGTGGGCGAGATGCTTGTGGTGGGTATCTCTGGAATATGTGGTTTCTTCGCTGTGGGGAATCCGCCGTGTTCTGGCAGGTTGTTTTTCCGCAGTGGTTTTATGTGTGTTTTCCGCCATCGTGATTTAGGGGACGGTCGGTGACGTCAGTCCGTACGGCGGTGTCTCTGGATTGGTTACTTCCTCCGCGGGGTCGGGTGTAGTTCCGCGGCGGTGCGTGCTCTTCCGTCGTGCACGGACTTTTGACAGGGTTTACAATCCTAATATGGCGGACGGAGTGACCGTGGCAGGCGGACACGGAAAAGGCATTTTCCACCTACTCCAGGACGGCGGTCGCACTTCCGTCCGCCATCCTAATGAGCCCCTTAATCTTTTGGTGTGGTTTCTCCTGTCTTTTTACTTCTGGCCTCCTGTTTTTGATGATGTACTTGAATTTGTTTTTGCTGGTTTTAGGACTCTGGGCTCTTTACCAATGCTGACCAGTGCTAAAGTGATGTGCGCTGTGTCTACAATGTGATGGAATTTGGCTTCTCCATGATTGGCATATTTGATTAAATAATAAGTCCCTAGTATAGTGCACTGTGTGTACCCAAGGCCTGGAAGTCAAAAGCTTCTAGTGGGCCTGCAGCAATGATTGTGTCACTGACATAAATAGGTCTTCAAACACGTTTCAGTCATGCCACTGCAGAGCTTAGATGCACAGTTTCTAACTGTCATGTCGACCTGTCAAGTACCCCTACTTGCCAGGCATAAACTTTCCCTTTTATTACATGTAAAGCACCCCTAAGGTAGACTCTAGGTAGCCCAATGGGCAGGGTGCCATGTATTTTAAAAGTAGGAAACTGGGTCAACTCTCTGTAGCGTTTTTGGAAATCAAAGACCAGTACATATTAGAACCGGTGTTTAACGATATAAAGCAAGCTGCGGCAAGGAAGCTCTATTTACAGTTTAGTCAGGGTATTGCCACTGCGTGCTTTCACAAACAAATGGGATGGCCTACAAACACTGGGTTGCCCGGCATGCGATTGTGCAGAAGAGTCTGAATGCCACGTGTTCTTTGTCTGTACTGGCTATCAGAGAGCAAGAAAATGATGGTTGGTACAGATATGTAGAAACTTGGGAACTAGGCAATTCTCAGAGGCCTTTAGACTACTGAAATATAATGCTAGTCTCCCTATAGCTTACCCAGTGACAGGATTTCTATTTTCCATGTGGCGTACTCGAAGAGTCTTTCTAAAAATGCCCCCCAAAGAGGGTGACTAAACTGGCGTATACCATGTTACGCTTTTTAACTAATGGAATTTATATGTATGCCATTTTTTGTATTTTAATAATGTATCATATTTAAGGTATACGGTACTTGGTCGTACAGACTATCAAGGAGTAGGACTGGTGTTAAAAGGTCTATAACAATGGTTTTAATTCCTTTTTGATTGAAGTCAACTGTTTTTATATGAACTTTTTATCTATATTTAAATTTCTGCGAATTCCCTATCACATTATGCACCAGCACTTTAACATAATCAGTTATGCTGCTAATTGTCTCATTGACCGATTTAACCAATTTATATAAACCTAGATATTATCATTTATGAGTTAATTTGCGGGCCATACTAAGGGGCTCATTAGGATGGCGGACGGAAGTGCGTCCGCAGCCCAGGAGTATGCGGAAAAAGCCTTTTCTGTTTCCGCCTGCCGCGGTCACTCAGTCCGCCATATCAGGATAGGAAAGAGTGTCAAAATTCCGTCCGCGACGGAAGAGCACGCACCGCCGCCCAACTACACCCGACCACGCAGCGGACGTAACCAATCCAGAGACTCCGCCGTACGGACTGACGTCTACGACCGTCCCCCAAATCAAGATGGCGGAAAATACACATAAAACCACTGGGAAAAACAACCTGCCTGAACACTGCGGATTCCCCACAGCGAAGATACCATACATAGCTGAGATACCCACCACAAGCTGCTTGCCGTCATGGACCCAGCACTACACGCTTACCCGATACTCTTCGCGATCCACCACGCCCAAGTCTTGGCCCACTATTGAGGACGACGCAGGTACGCTACAAACCATTCGCTGTCTGGAGAGGAGTACCTGCAAGGGTTGTGACGTTGGGAGGGGGAGTGTCATGTTTCAGAACCCACTGATTTGAAGCAAATACAAATACACAACTGTAGCACACAAGCAGGAATGACTACGACAAAACCACGACACATGATTGACTTGCTTTATTACACATAATCGGGGTATAATCACAGTGTATGCTTGAGCATGGGCATTGTGGGCACCACAGCAGGTACATCAGAGGTAGCATATGAGGTCAGACAGCAGTATCACAACAGCAACAGGGCATAGTGGACACCAGAGCAGGTACATCAGAGGCAGTACATGAGAGGGCAGACTGCAGTATCAGCACAGCAACAGGGCATTGTGGGCACCAGAGCAGGTACATCCGAGGCAGCACATGAGAGGGGTTAAGTGCATCAATAGTCCATTGCACTGAACAGGTACATCAGAGGCAGCACATGAGGTCAGACAGCAGTATCAGAACAGCAACAGGGCATAGTGGACACCAGAGCAGGTACATCAGAGGCAGTACATGAGAGGGCAGACTGCAGTATCAGCACAGCAACAGGGCATTGTGGGCACCAGAGCAGGTACATCCGAGGCAGTGCATGAGAGTGGCTAAGTGCATCAACAGTCCATTGCACTGAACAGGTACATCAGAGGCAGCACATGAGAGGGGCTAAGTGCATCAACAGTCCATTGCACTGAACAGGTACATCAGAGGCAGCACATGAGAGGGGCTAAGTGCATCAACAGTCCATTGCACTGAACAGGTACATTAGAGGCAGCACCTGAGGTCAGACAGCAGTATCAGAACAGCAACAGGGCAGTGTTCGTAACAGAGCAGGGACATCAGAGGCAGCACATGAGAGGGCACAATGCAGTATCAGAACAGCAACAGGGCATAGTGGGCACCAGAGCAGGTACATCAGAGGCAGCACATGAGAGGGCAGACTGCAGTATCAGAACAGCAACAGGGCATAGTGGACACCAGAGCAGGTACATCAGAGGCAGTACATGAGAGGGCAGACTACAGTATCAGCACAGCAACAGGGCATTGTGGGCACCAGAGCAGGTACATCAGAGGCAGTACATGAGAGGGGCTAAGTGCATCAACAGTCCATTGCACTGAACAGGTACATCAGAGGCAGCACATGAGGTCAGACAGCAGTATCAGAACAGCAACAGGGCAGTGTTCGTAACAGAGCAGGGACATCAGAGGCAGCACATCAGAGGGCACAATGCAGTATCAGAACAGCAACAGGGCATAGTGGACACCAGAGCAGGTACATCAGAGTCAGTACATGAGAGGGCAGACTGCAGTATCAGCACAGCAACAGGGCATTGTGGGCACCAGAGCAGGTACATCAGAGGCAGTACATGAGAGGGGCTACGTGCATTAACAGTCCATTGCACTCAACAGGTACATCAGAGGCAGCACATGAGGTCAGACAGCAGTATCAGCACAGCAACAGGGCATTGTGGGCACCAGAGCAAGTACATCAGAGGCAGTACATGAGAAGGGCTAAGTGCATCAACAGTCCATTGCACTGAACAGGTACATCAGAGGCAGCACATGAGAGGGGCTAAGTGCATCAACAGTCCATTGCACTGAACAGGTACATCAGAGGCAGCACATGAGGTCAGACAGCAGTATCAGAACAGCAACAGGGCATAGTGGACACCAGAGCAGGTACATCAGAGGCAGCATAAGTACGTGTTCCAAGCAACCCGTCCCAAGGACCACAACAGTGCAAGTCTGTTTACAATGGACAATGTACACACCATGTGCAATGACATGTGAGTGAAGTGAACAGCACCTCACATCACAGAATCAGGTGGATTGCGTGAACTACCTGCCTTGGACAGACTGCCAGCACCAGAAACAGGAGTGTGAGACACAGCCGCAGCTCGAGTGACTGACACATGAGCCACAGACCCAGACACACTGCCAGCACCAGTAACAGGAGTGTGAGACACAGCCACAGCTCGAGTGACTGACACATGAGCCACAGACCCAGACACACTGCCAGCACCAGTAACAGGAGTGTGAGACACAGCCACAGCTCGAGTGACTGACACATGAGCCACAGACCCAGACAAACTGCCAGCACCTGAAACAGGAGTGTGAGACACAGCCACAGCTTGAGTGACTGACACATGGGCCACAGACCCAGACACACTGCCAGCACCAGAAACAGGAGTGTGAGACACCGCCACAAATGTAGTGACTGACACGTGAGTCACTGACCCAGACACACTGCCAGCACCTGATACAGGAGTGTGAGAAACAGCCACAGCTCGAGTGACTGACACATGGGCCACAGACCCAGACACACTGCCAGCACCTGATACAGGAGTGTGAGACACAGCCACAGCTCGACTGACTGACACATGGGCCATAGACCCAGACACACTGCCAGCACCAGAAACAGGAGAGGGCACAACTGAGACAGTGCTACTACATGATGCATGACAGCAAACAACAGACACAGTGCCACTATCTGACACATGAGAGTCAACTGCACCTGCGCCACTGGGACCACTGAAATGATGAGCCACAGGGCTGTATGGGCCAGGAGGCAGGGTGGGTCAGGGAGCTGGGAATAGTTGTACTTGAGCGACATCGGGTGGGCATGTGTCAATGGTGTGTGTTTACATCTCTTAGGGATATGTGAGTGCACCCTGGACAGGACAGGACTGGCAAGTGGTGCGGACTGAAATTTAATATCACCCACCATAGGTGGAGCATCTGCTGCCGGGGGTCTGCTCTCTGGGGACGTGCTGGAGCCTGCTTGTCGTTTGCTGTGTGGCTGCCTTCTGGCCTCTGCAACATGTGTCATGGGGGATGCTACAACAGGGTCCACCTTCCTCTGCTCCTGACGGGCCCTGATGGGAGTGGAGGTAAGGGGTGACTCCACCGCGGAGACATCTCATCTGTATTCCGTTCCCTCAACAACATCAGCCTCAGTGCAGCCAGGGGTGATGTATGCCTGTCCTTGATTGTGCCAGTGTCAATGGGAGAAGCCGTGTCCCTTAGATGTGCCTTTTTCGTAGGAGGAATGCTGTCTATGGGCTTTCCCTGTTCCCTGGATGGTGCCCTGTTCCTGGCAGCAGACTTGTCGTCTGTGGTGTACCTGTCTCCAGAACACACCTTCTCCCTGTGTGTGTCCCTGCCCTTGGGAGTGTCCCTGCTCTTTTGAGGTTCCTTTATCTTTTGACTGTCCTTGCCCCGTGACCTTGGGAGTGGCTCCTTCCTTAGTAGTGTCCCTGTCCTTGGGAGTGTCCCTGCTCTTTTGAGGTGCCTTTGTCTTTTGACTGTCCTTGTCGCTGCCCTTGGGAGTGACCCCTTCGTTAATAGTGTCACTGTCCTTGGGAGTGTCCCTGCTCTTTTGAGGTGCCTTTGTCTTTTGACTGTCCTTGTCCCTGCCCTTGGGAGTGGCTCCTTCCTTAGTAGTGTCCCTGTCCTTGGGAGTGTCCCTGCTCTTTTGAGGTGCCTTTGTCTTTTGACTGTCCTTGTCTCTGCCCTTGGGAGTGGCTCCTTCCTTAGTAGTATCCCTGTCCTTGGGAGTGTCCCTGCTCTCTTGAGGTGCCTTTGTCTTCTGACTGTCCTTGTCCAAGGGAGTGTCCATGGACCTGGGAGTATCCCTTGCCTTGGGAGTACCTTTTGTGTGGGATGCCTGTGTAGCATGTGAAGGCATTTCCCCCAACACCACTTGTGGATCCTGTGTGTGAACTCCAGTGTATCTGACGTTGTCTTTGTGAACAGATTTTGCTGACCTAGGGGATGGTGTCTGTGCCCTCCGTGCCCTGACATGCTGTCTGACGCTGCTTCTAGTGCAATAACCTGTATTTGAGTCCTGGTCAGAATATTCACTCCCCCCTGAGACATCCAGTGGTGTAGATGGGGAAACAGAAGTAGCACCCTGTCCATGCGACTGTACAATGGCAGACGACACACTGCTTGCCAATGACTGAACTGTCCTGTGTAGACCAGCAAGATCGCCATGCATCCCTTCCATGAATGCCACCACCTGCCCCAACTTCCTATCGTGGTCTTGGAATGCATTTATCATATTGGTCTGCCCCACACACAGCTGTTGCAGCAGATCAACAGCCTCAGCACAAAGTGCATTTTGGGTCACCGAGGCAGGGGCAGCGGTGCCTGCACCGAACGCCACTCTGCTCCCCCTACTCCTGCGTGCACGAACAGTACATGGTGCAGTTGGCGGCAGTGTGGGCCCTGTGTGCTGTGTCCCGACCGAAGGTGTTGATTGCCCACTCCCAGTCTGTGACAACAGTGCTGACTCACCAACACTGTCGGAAGATGAGGACGATGGTGTCTCCACATGCGAGTCCTCAGGGATTGTCCTGTCCCCCTCTTCGGCGCTGCCCTCTTCTGTGTCAGTCTGCGTGTGCGCGAAGTCTGATCCGGATGCATTGCCTCCACTCATCTCCGCCGTCTGTGGCTGAGTGCCCTCTGCCAAAGCTGAAATGCACAGAAAAGAGGTGTAAGTCATGGGCACACTCACGTACAGTAGGACAAGGAATCCCTAATGCCATTGCTGACAAAGTACATCTAGCCCCAAACCTGCACACGGCCCACCCCTACCAGTCATCATCTTATGAAATAAGCAGTGTTGGCCGTGAAACATGTACAGCATGCGGACAGGGCAGGAGCACGTACATCTGCACAAATGTCTTGCCATGGGGCGACGGACCACTACGGCATGTGCTTCAACACTCAACTACTAAGCAAGTGGCGTGTCAACATGCCGGACCTGGAAGTCAAATTAGACTCCGCCAATGGCACCAACATGCCATTGCAACGATACATACGCACCACGGAAGTCACTACTGTGTCTGAGCATCAATACATGCATTGCACTCCCAAGTAACATACACAGACAGTCTGCTTACCGCTAGTTTGCTGTTGATCCACACTCAGCCGGTCGGACAGGTCAGGATGCGTCACAGCAATGATACGGTGCATGAGAGGGGTCGTGGAGCGTCGGGCCAGACGTGGCGTTCTTGGAATCATCCCCAGTGTCACTTCCGCTACATTCTTGCTCAGCCAGGAAATGTGGTCCCAGCGTTTGTAGCAGTGTGTATGTCGTCTATTGGACACCCCCACTGCCCGTACATCACGTGCTATGCTCCTCCACACGTCCTTGCGAAGGTGCAGCTTGACCTACCATGATGGGAGACAAAGGGTGCAAGTCAGTGGACAGTTGGCCAGTCACACAGATAGGGGCAACACGTATCTGTCAGCAGCCATGCACATTCCGACAAATGTGTTGGGCCCACAGCACACAGCCAAGATTGCAGAGGCCAGGAGTCATTGACCACCTCATGCACACCAACATGTCCCCCACTGCACTTACCACCTGTCCGGGGGCGCCGTACAGCCGTCCGAAGTTGCGGAGCACACCGTCCACGAGGACATCTAGCTCTGCGGCGGTGAAGGGACGAGACCGGATCTCTTTGACTCTCGACATGGCAAGTTCACGGAGTATGGCACTAGAGCAGCAGTCGGTGGTCAGCTCAGCAGCAGCAGGTCGAGGTGATGGTCACAGGCAGCAGTGGGTGGTCAGCTCAGCAGCAGCAGGTTGAGGTGATGGTCACAGGCAGCAGTGGGTGGTCAGCTCAGCAGCAGCAGGTCAAGGTGATGGTCACAGGCAGCAGTGGGTGGTCAGCTCAGCAGCAGCAGGTCGAGGTGAGGGTCACAGGCAGCAGTGGGTGGTCAGCTCAGCAGCAGCTGGTCGAGGTGATGGTCACAGGCAGCAGTGGGTGGTCAGCTCAGCAGCAGCAGGTCGAGGTGATGGTCACAGGCAGCACTGGTTCCCAGCGTTGAATGTGTGCTTTTGTAAATCACACATATATAGGGCCCTGAGGCCATGCCAGTGGCATACGTCGCCAGCCATTGGTCAGCCCTGGATGCGTGTATGTAAAAGGGCCAATGACAGGCCCTGGTGTTGCGGTGCACTGCTTCCGCTACTTTTGATTGGGCATACGCGGGCCGCGTTCCCATTTCCCATTGGCTGCATGTGCACGGACCGTCACGGTCACCCATCGGCAACCGCATGTGCAAGCTTCCGGAACGGATGCTTCTTTTGCAACAATGTTCAATCACTGGCGCCACCATGGCGGTGCATGTATTCGGCGGGGGAGGTGCAGGCCAACACATCCTTTAGCTGATGTCAATGGACATGGCAGTTCATGACCCCCCTTACAGTCACATTGCATCATCCACCGTACACCGGCTGGCCCGGCCCGGCCCAGGACCGGCGTGCCGGCCATGTCAACCACTGCCGTGCCAGGCCCGTCCACTACCGCCGTGCCAGGCCCGGCCCAGGACCGGCGTGCCGGCCATGTCAACCACCGTCGTGCCAGGCCCCGTCCACTACTGCTGTGCCGGCCATGTCAACCACCGCGTGCCAGGCCCCGTCCACTACCGCCGTGTCGGCCATGTCAACCACCACCGTGCCAGGCCCCGTCAACTACCGCCGTGCCAGGCCCAGCCCAGGACCGGCATGCCGGCCATGTCAACCACCGCCGAGCCAGGCCCCGTCCACTACCGCCGTGCCAGGCCCGGCCCAGGACCGGCGTGCCGGCCATGTCAACCACCACCGTGCCAGGCCCCGTCCACTACCGCTGTGCCGGCCATGTCAACCACCGCCGTGCCAGGCCCCGTCCACTACCGCCGTGCAGGCCATGTCAACCACCGACGTTGACATGGCCTGCACAGCGGTAGTGGACGGGGCCTGGCACGGCGGTGGTTGACATGGCCGACACGCCGGTCCTGGGCCGGGTCTGGCACAGCGGTAGTAGACGGGCCTGGCACGGCGGTGGTTGACATGGCCGGGACTCCGGTCCTGGGCCGGGCTGGGCCGGCCGGTGTACGGTGGATGATGCAATGTGACTGTAAGGGGGGTCATGGACTGCCATGTCCATTGACATCAGCTAAAGGATGTGTTGGCCTGCACCTCCCCCGCCGAATACGTGCACCGCCATGGTGGCGCCAGTGATTGAACATTGTTGCAATAGGAGCATCCGTCCCGGAAGCTTGCACATGCGGTTGACGATGTGTGACCGTGATGGTCCGTGCACATGCAGCCAATGGGAAGAGGGAACGCGGCCCGCGTATGCCCATTCGTAAACAGCGGAAGCAGTGCACCGCCATGGCGGCACCAATGATTGTATATTTTCAGACGATGCACCGTGGTGTATTGTCTGCAGTTGCGTTATGAGGGTTGTGTGCGTGATTGCGTGACTTCATATGTCATGCTCTATTTCATGTGTGTCCATACTATGCCCATCGGTGTGCACACAATGTGCAACACATGTGCATGTCGCCGTGTTGACGTCGGGTATTTCCCTACACACGTTTCTACTTCTTCACATCTACACAGTACATCACGGCTGTTTCGCCACATTCTGAATCTGTTGTCAGTGTGTGGTTTATGTGAGGTAATAACAATGGTGGGGGTACACATGCATTCAGTGTATGTGTGTTGCCTGTTGTGTCACCATGCATGTAATGTCCGTATGCCCACCATTATTGGTGTTGCCATTGGTGCATGATGACATGGTGTGTGTGTATCTTTATAGTTTGTGTGCATGCACTTGCATGTGTGTCTGTGATGTGGCTTCTACACATTTGGGTCATGACACATGTCTTGTTGGCAGTAATGTTGACCTGAGACTAAGTTGCATTGCACATGTTGAGACACATCATGTTGCTAGTGGCTGCACATTGTTCCTACGGCACTCCATGTTGTAGTGACAATCAGAGATGTCACACATATGACAATTGTCCACAACATTTTACTTGTTGGTAGAGTTTGATGACATGTGATTGAGTTGCACAGCCATGCGTTGTTTGTGAATTGACTTCCATTCCATCTACTCCCACACAGGAGGGCTCCAAATATCCATCGCCCATACACTGTGCTGGAGGATATGGTTGACGAGGCGGTGATCAGGAAATTCCGGCTTGATCGACGTAGATTGATGGAGCTTGTAGAACAATTGTCTCCTCACCTGCAGCCACGAAGAACCTATCCCGGTTCCATTACACCCACAGCAAAGGTGATGGCGGCACTACACTTCTTTGCAACTGGCACCTTTCAGTACACAGTTGGACATTCCGGGGGGATGTCACAGTCCATGTTCAGCATGGTACTTCGGGATGTTCTAAAAGCCATGATACTGTACAAGGATGACTACATCCATTTCCCACAGCCGGCAGAGTTGGCAGCAGTCAAAGCAGACTTCTATGCACTGGGCCAGATACCACACGTAGTGGGTTCCATTGATGGCACACATATCGCTCTCATTCCACCACGGGCACGTGAGCAGGTGTATAGGAATCGGAAGCACTTCCATTCCCTCAACGTGCAGGTGGTGTGCCAGGCCGACAACATCATATCCCATGTGTGTGCAAGATTTCCAGGATCTGCACGTGACTCCCACATCATGCGGAGCAGCATTGTCCCCCAACAGATGGCAAATCTGTGTCCAGAACGTGCGTGGCTTGTTGGTGAGTATGTTGTGGGGACAGTTGTGATATCTGTGTGGCATGGGGTGCCCACCACTTCTGGTTGTGATATTTCTGTCTCTCTCTTCCCCCGACATAGGCGACTCAGCTTACCCAAACAGGCCTTGGCTGTTGAGTCCCATACATAATCCAACTATAGCGGGTGAAATGCGATACAATGATGCCCATGGAAGGACACGTAGAGTGGTTGAACATACTTTTGGACTGCTGAAGTCTAGGTTTCGGTGCCTGGATAAGACCGGAGGGGCCCTGCCTTACTCACCAGGCAAAGTATGCAGGATCGTGATTGCCTGCTGCATGCTCCACAACCTGGCCGTGCGCAATAACATAGAACTGCTCTTGGACCCTGAAGAACAACAAGTTCCTCGACCTCCCATCCCACCCATGTCGACTGATGAGGATAGTGGTGAGGAGGAAGGTGTGGACAAGAGGCGCCAGCTCATTGATCGCTACTTCCCTTGAATGTGAGTGACTACCTCTTGTGCAGGTTGACAATGCCTTATGTATGTTTGCTGGTGTTGTGTGGTTGTGGTGTGCATCAGCTGTGTGTTCTGCTATGTGATGTTTGCATGTGTGTGTGTTTATTTATTTGGACATGCAAGTCTCCATGATGTGTGTCCTCTCATTCAATGATTTTGTGATGAGTGTGGTTTGTGGAATGTTGCATTGCAGTGTGTTGTGATGGGTGTGATTCTGTTTCCTGACGTGTGTTTGCTGTCTCTGTTTTTCCCTAGGTCACTCCCGCTGCGGCATGATTATGTACGACTTAGATCCCTGCACCTGGTAACGTCTGTTTCTGAGACAATCATGTGAATAAACATGGAGGCAACACATCATTGAGTGAGTAAGTGGAATTTATGTACAGGTTGTGCATTGGTGCTGGTGCATAGTTACAAATAAGTGTGGGGTGGGGGAGTGTGAGTTGAAGGTAATGGCAGATGTAATGTCCGTGCTGATACCACATTGGGTGGTGTCTGGCTAGTCCAGCAGACCTGTGCCAATGATTGGCTATGTGGGACAGGATAGTTTGCTGGGTGAATGGCTGGCTCAGGCAGTATCTGAGTCATTGTCGGCCCCTCTGGGGCGTGTGGATGGAGCATCCCCACTGCTCTCCCCCACTTCCAGCCTCGGACGGCCCCTCCGTCTTGGAGGCGGAACAGAGTCAGCTTGGGGGGCAGGTTTCTCAGGGGCCACATCCGTCGCCAGGGGCGCAGGTGGCGGTGGCGGTGGTGTTGCTGCACGTGGCATTGGTTGAGGGGGGGTGGGGGTGTTGCGGGCTATCCATACCCTCCACATTGCTGTCTGCTGGGCCATGAAGTCCACTATTTGCCCAAGGCGGCTGTCAATGGCCTGCAACATGTTTGTGTTGTCCACTGAGTCCTGGTGGGCACGATCTGCCTGTGCCTGGCCACGCTCGTAGGTAGCCTGGACCCTGGCTAGGGCTTCCAGTGACTCTGCCACAGGATGGGGTGGGTGTCCTTCCTCAGCACGATGGTGTGTGGAACTCCTGCCTGGCTGATGTGGCCTCGGCTCTCTCCTTTCACGCCCACTCTCCCTGCGTTGCTGGGATGTCGTAGGCCCTGCGTCGTGCGGTGGGTTAGGCAGGGTGGCAGAGGCAGGAGTGGTGGTACTGGTGGTGGTGGAGGTGGTGGTGGTGGCTCTGCAGGTCACTGTGGCCGGTGTTGCAGGAGTTAGACAGGCGGCAGTTGTCGGGGCTGGGATTTCCTGTGAGCCAGATGGCCCTGGCAGCCTGCTTGGGCCCACACCATCCTCCGCACCGGAGCTGGCTGTGGCATCGTCCCCAGAGAGTCCTGAATGTGTGTGAGGCGAGTCTTGAGGCCGGATGGTGGTTTCACCAGTCAGATTACGATCACCTGGGGGACAAGATTGTGCAGATCAGTACTGTGGACATTAAATGTTTATTTCAAATTGATGACATTTCAGTGTCCAGTCGCACACACCCCACCCACCACCACCGCCCTCCCTGTTGACATGGGGGCCTGTCGGGAGTTGTAGTAGTGACCTCTCACACACCCCACCCACCACCACCGCCCTCCCTGTGGACATGGGGGCCTGTTGGGAGTTGTTGTGCTATCCCCTCACACACCCCACCCACCACCACCGCCCTCCCTGTGGACATGGGAGCCTGTTGGGAGTTGTTGTGCTATCCTCTTACACACCCCACCCACCACCACCGCCCTCCCTGTGGACATGGGGGCCTGTTGGGAGTTGTTGTGCTATCCTCTTACACACCCCACCCACCACCACCGCCCTCCCTGTGGACATGGGGGCCTGTTGGGAGTTGTAGTGCTATCCTCTCACACACCCCACCCACCACCGCCCTCCCTGTGGACATGGGGGCCTGTTGGGAGTTGTAGTGCTATCCTCTGACATACCCCACCCACCACCACCGCCCTCCCTGTGGACATGGGGGCCTGTTGGGAGTTGTAGTGCTATATTCTCACACACCCCACCCACCACCACCGCCCTCCCTGTGGACATGGGGGCCTGTTGGGAGTTGTAGTAGTGACCTCTCACACACCCCACCCACCACCACCGCCCTCCCTGTGGACATGGGGGCCTGTTGGGAGTTGTAGTAGTGTCCTCCCACACACCCCACCCACCACCACCTCCCTCCCTGTGGACATGGGGGCCTGTTGGGAGTTGTAGTAGTGTCCTCTCACACACCCCACCCACCACCACCACCCTCCCTGTGGACATGGGGGCCTGTTGGGAGTTGTAGTGCTATCCTCTCACACACCCCACCCACCACCACCGCCCTCCCTGTGGACATGGGGGCCTGTTGGGAGTTGTAGTGCTATCCTCTCACACACCCCACCCACCACCACCGCCCTCCCTGTGGACATGGGGGCCTGTTGGGAGTTGTAGTAGTGACCTCTCACACATCCCACCCACAACCACCGCCCTCCCTGTGGACATGGGGGCCTGTTGGGAGTTGTAGTAGTGTCCTCCCACACACCCCACCCACCACCACCGCCCTCCCTGTGGACATGGGGGCCTGTTGGGAGTTGTAGTAGTGACCTCTCACACACCCCACCCACCACCACCGCCCTCCCTGTGGACATGGGGGCCTGTTGGGAGTTGTAGTAGTGACCTCTCACACACCCCACCCACCACCACCGCCCTCCCTGTGGACATGGGGGCCTGTTGGGAGTTGTAGTGCTATCCTCTCACACACCCCACCCACCACCACCGCCCTCCCTGTGGACATGGGGGCCTGTTGGGAGTTGTAGTAGTGACCTCTCACACACCCCACCCACCACCACCGCCCTCCCTGTGGACATGGGGGCCTGTTAGGAGTTGTTGTGCTATCCTCTCACACACCCCACCCACCACCACCGCCCTCCCTGTGGACATGGGGGCCTGTTGGGAGTTGTAGTGCTATCCTCTCACACACCCCACCCACCACCACCGCCCTCCCTGTGGACATGGGGGCCTATTGGGAGTTGTAGTAGTGACCTCTCACACACCCCACCCACCACCACCACCCTCCCTGTGGACATGGGGGCCTGTTGGGAGTTGTAGTAGTGTCCTCCCACACACCCTACCCACCACCACCGCCCTCCCTGTGGACATGGGGGCCTGTTGGGAGTTGTAGTAGTGACCTCTCACACACCCCACCCACCACCACCCTCCCTGTGGACATGGTGGCCTGTTGGGAGTCGTAGTGCTGGTCTCTCACACACCCCACCCACCACCACTCTCCCTGTGGACATGGGGGCCTGTTGGGAGTTGTAGTGCTATCCTCTCACACACCCTACCCACCACCACCGCCCTTCCTGTGGACATGGGGGCCTGTTGGGAGTGGTTTACATATTGGTGAGTATGTGGACTACACGCATGGGTTGGGGCCTGGGAGATGTGTCTTCTGAGTTGTGTGAGGCACACCATGTCGTTGTGCTCGTGGTGCTTGGTTTGTACTTACCAGCCTCTTCTCCTTCCTCAATTCCTTCAAGGCTCTCTGGGTGCAGTATGCCCAGCACCTTTTTCTCCCAATCGGTGTAGGGTATGTGCTCCGGGGGTGTGCCGCCGCCAGTGTGATGTGCCCGTAGATGGTTTTTGGCACGGATTCCTTTCACCCTGGTTTTCAGGTCATGCCACCGCCTCTGTATCTCGTGCTTTGTCCTTGGCACGGTCCCTGACGCATTCACCCTAGTAACGATCCTGTCCCACATGTGATTTTTTCGAGCCACGGTGGTCTGCTGGACTAGGGCCCTGAATATGTGGGGTTCAACACGGATGATTTCATCCACTATTACCTTCAACTCGGTCTCCGTGAATTTAGTTTTTTTTGGGGTGCCATGGTGTGTGGTGCTCAGGGTGTGGGTTGAGTGAGTTGGGAGGTGCAGGTGTGTGGTGTGTAGGAATGGTGTGGTGGGTGTTTGTGTTGTGGGTGTGTTTGGGTGGTGGTCGTGTGTCTTCTATAGGTGTGTGCTGTAGGTAGTCTTGGGCCTCTTGCTAGCAGATATGCTGTGATGCAACGGATTTCGGTACTGGGTGGGAGTCATTTTATAGTCTGTGTCTTGGTCCTGTCTCAATGGTTGTTGGCAGTCAGGTGCTAGGTGGGTGTGTTGACTAGTGTGCATTATTTGGTACTTGGGGGTGGGTCATTGTGTCTTGTGATTGGTGTTTCAGGTGGGTGGTAGTTCTGTTTCCTGTGTTTGCTATTTACTTCCTTCACACTTTTTGTCATTGGTTTGACGGTAGGGATGTTGTTCGTGTTGGCCTTCCGCTGTGATGCACGGTTTCTTGTTGCATTGTTACCGCAGCGGACGTGGATTGCGGTGCGTACCGGGGTACTCGCGGCGTTATCCTAATCGCGGACACGGAGCCTCCGCAGGCATAGCGGTAGATGTGGCTGTTCCCGCGGTCATGTGCGTCCGCGGCGGGCGGTGTTTCATCGGTTCAGTCCGCTTGCGGCGGTCTCAGGTGTACTCCGACCGCCCCGAACAGAGTTTGGTGTGCTCCGTCTGCCGCGGTTGGGGTTTCGTTCAAATATTATCCTAATCGCTATGGCGGTTTATCCGCAGAGCGGTCCGGAGTATCTTGCCCGCTTCCTTGGCGGACGGAACACGTTTCCGTCCGCGATCCTAATCGACCCCTTAGTGCAGAAAACATCTTGTTATTATAAACTGAACATAAGTACTGTATATATAGGTAATTGCAGACCATGATACCAGGACTGACTACAAATTAGATCTTTGTAGGCTATACTATCTACGTAGATACAATGTAAGTTGATGCCTGTACTCCTTTTTTACTTTTTTTAACACAGATGAGATGTGAAAATTTTGTGTATAATGCTTTTATGGTCATACTGATCGAAATAAAGTTTTACAAACAGACAAACACAAGTAGGACATGTGGTTTTAGGTTTTACATGTCTTGGTAGTGAAAAAGTGCTAAATTAGTTTTTCTCTGCAGGAAGGCTTATTTCTCCCATAGGTTAGCATTGGAGCGGCCTTGTAACACTTTAGAAGGGTATCTTTCAATTGGGAACAGATACAGAATTGCAGTTTGGTGTTTCTGGACTCACAATTTAAAAAAAACATATTTTAGTGAAGTTGGTTTTTAAATTACAGGTCTGAAAATGCCACTTTTAGAAAGTTGGCATTTTCTTACCTAACAATTTTGTGTCTCTGCCTGTCACTAGAATACACGTCTGGATTGGATGACTGTTGGGCTTTGAGAATTCACTTTAGACAGTCACACACAAAGGGAGCTGAGGTGTGCCCCACATATCCTGATGGCTCTTCACTAGGCTGAGGTATCTTCACAAGCTAGAGTGGTGGGAAAAGTTGACACTTGCACCTGAGTGGGGCTGTGCCTGTCCTATTACAAAATACTGCCTACCCCCTGTAGTGTGCCTGGAGCCAGGGCCAGGAAGGGCAGGTTTTTGTGCACTACACGAAAGGCTAAAATACGTAGAAGCCCTGGACCTCTGACACAACATCATCAGAACACTTCTGGATTGAGGACATTCTGCCAAGAAGAAGAGCTGTTGTTCTGACAGGAGGGACTCCAACTTTGCTATGTTGGCCTGCTGCCTTCTGCTTCTGTCTTGGTAGTGAGTGGACTCGACTTGGCTCTCTGCATTCTGTTTTCAAAGGTTCTCCAAGACTTCACCGGCAGCATCTGGGCTTTTCTGCTGGGAGCACTACTCTTCCAAGTGGTGCGAAATCCAATTCCTGGGCCATTAGAAGTGAGTTTGCTGTGCTAGACACTAGAAACCAGAACATTGACTACAAGTATGACTTAAACAACGCACCGCTACCTACACCAGAGCCATTGTCCCCTCTTAACACAACAACCACAACTTTCAACACAGGCCCTGATGACACCACCGCACCTCTGAAGAACTGCCACAGCATGAGTCTAAAGCACCCCATCACCAAAGTCCATGATGTCCAACTCTGCTTCACTGCTTGACCCTCGACGCTTCATCACCCCGCACCGCCAATAGAAACTACACCTTGCCGCCAACACCGCATCACCTTCCCTGTGCCTTGCAGTGTCCTGGCATCAATGGTTCAATGGCTCTGCACCACCTCCAGAACTGTCATATCACTTGCTTCTGTGATGCCTCACTTCCTTTGTGCAAATCACTTTTCTGAGCACCAATGAGCCAACGACCTGCACCAATAGCAATGAACCGATGCTGCACTGGCCTTAGCGACACCTCACCTCCAGGGCACCTCGCAACATCTTTGTTGGTTATCGTTTCCAAGGTACTGTAACCGGGATCAGTGCGACTCCATAGCCAGCCTGCGCTCCTTCATGGCTAGCCCGAACTTTGAGATTTAACGTCATTTAGGACGTCATTATAGCCCCGGCCGGAGCTATTGTATTTTTAAGTATTAGAACTGCATGTAATCTTTGAGAGTTCGTATTTTAATTTGTGTATGTTGGATTTTTGTAGCTTTGGTCTTATTTTATTCCGATAAATATTAGCTATATTTTTCTAAACTGGTGTGGAGTACTTTTGAGGTATTTTCACTGTGTTACTGTGTGTGTGTGTATGTGTGTGCACACATACTTTACACAATGCCTCTTTAGTTTTCCTGACTGCTCTGAGACAAGCTACTTGAGGGTGATCACAGGTAAAACCGAGTGGGTACTATCAACACTTTCCCTGACTAGGATTGTGAGTCCCTACTTGGACAGGGCGTATACCTCTGCCAACTACAGATCCCATTTCTAACATTGCTCTGAAATAATCTAGGCCACGTATACAAGGTCCACATGACTAATCTCTTGCCTCTTGTTCACTAATGACACTGCCACCAGCGTGAGGACGGGGGCAGGAATTACTGTAAATTCATGTTTGAGAACTATCACTTTTAGTAAGTACTTCTCAGTGCAGCACATATTAATGTTAAAGCTTCCACTTGTTCAAGAAATACACTTTTTTGAATTTTGAAGAGACTTTATCATATTTTGCTTGACATTTGCTGTATGATTGATTTTTTTTCTAAGCATAATTTCATTGATTTTGCAATATAGGACAACGTACAAAAGGCAATCATCAGTGTCAATAATAACTGTGCATCACTCATGGCAGCAGCAAAAGGCAAAATAGCACGTGCATATAAGATATACCTTTACAGTTTCACAGAAAATAAAAAGAAGCAGTGAACCTGTCAGCACAGAACTTAAGCAATGTAGGATAAGCACAGAGTACATGATAATAGCATATGATGTAGGCAGCAGTCGTGGCATAATCAAGAATAAACTGTACATTGTCACATCAAATCTAGTCTACATTAAGTAAGAAATATAAAGATAACCAACTCCCCCCACCCCCCTGTTCTCTGGTTCATAGATACTGAATGATGTCCCAGACTCCTATGGAACTATCCCCTGTGCACATAGAGCAGATGATACATAATAGTGCATAAAGACGTTTAGTGACGACCTAGGTGGGTACAAAAGGGACTGTTGTGTACTTATACACTATAATTATTAAGCTGACGGCGGTCAAAAAGAAATACAGGGAAGTTTTTCAGGGAAATGCGGGAGTAATGGGGTGAGTTGCGGCTATTGGTGACGCAGGGGGTGTAAGAGAATTTATAGCTCGGAAGATTTCCAGCATTTGATCCCATTCTAATGAGATAGGAGTCTAACGCAAGTCCCGGAATTCCTCCTGCCGGAGTATAGTACTTTCAGATACTCCCCATCATATCAATTCCATGTGCCAGTACAGTGGCGTAGGTGGAGAGGCAGATTTCCCCCTCATCGTAATCGCTCGCTTAGCAATAAGTAGTGCCAGGTCGGCAAATTTCAACTGTACCTTCTGTCTCTTAGGGCGTCCATGGAGGCCCTAAAGACAAGCTTCTGGAGATAACCAGTCACAAGTATTAGTAATTTGTAGAATTCCTGTATGATTGACATAGCAAACAATTTTTAGGTTCGGCTCGTGCACGGGCTCTAAGAGCCAAGCAAGACTCTCAGTCTAAGAGCCGAGCCAGACCCTTGCCTCAGCTTCCACTATTAATTTGTTGGCTTGCCCACCTGTACCCCAACACACATTGCGCAACTGCAGTTTGCTGGGAAAGACCAGCCAGGGTTCTCACCTAGACATTATTTTTACCAGCGTGACCATTATTTTAATCTCTCAGCCAGTACAATAAAAGGGAGAATGTTCTCTTATCATTATATTTAAAATACTAATTATACAAACAATGTGCTTTAAAATGTGTTCTAGAGGTTCCTTAATGACCCCTGACTGATAATTAATGTAAACACATTGAAATAGCATCACAGTGTGATGTGGATATGGAGGAAGCACTTAACCGGATGCTAACATAGAAACACTTAACCAGTGCCTACTCGCTGGCCTCTTCTGCCGTGATTGGGTGGGCGCGAGGACATGTCTGGGTGGGCCTGGCCCACCCGGCTCCCCTGCTAGGACCGGACCTGGTACCCACCATGCTTCCCAGCGGTGTCATTTTATATAAGCGCGAAGAAACCGGTGGGAATGTGCTCCTCGTGGAAAGACAGAGCTTGGCCATGATTCATCTGTTTGCCTAAAAGAAGAAAATCATTGAGAGAAAAAAAGAGTGCAACTGGTTGCTGATAGGCTGATTTAACTGAATTAAATGACTATACGATTAGGGAATAGAATACAATTATAGTCTTCATTGGATCACACATGCACCTCCGAGGGTGATCCTTGATTTACTGAGTTCCCCACTCATGCCAGCAAGTAGGTCCACCACAGGGTTTCTGCTGTGTTGGTTTTCATATTGGCTTTATATTCACTTGATCTAGGTAAGGACTATTGAGGAGAAGAATCAATGGCTGATTGCTCCTAAAAACCTGAAATGTAGATGGGGCTCTCAGTAGTGCGGAAGCATGTGTGGTGTTCCCTGACAAAGTTTAACAGTTTAGATTTGAGAAGATTTTAAATACATATGCTTGTTGAGCTAACTGTTTCCTTCATTTTTAAAATATTTTTTGCTCATGTTAAATTGGCATCTCTGAATATGCCCATCTAAACGTAAAACTTTGAAAAACAGCATGCTTATCCGAAACTGTTTGCATTTTCATGGGCGGCTCCTCCGTTTCAGCAGAGGAGCATCACCCCACAGATCAGAGCTGAAAAATAAAATGGTAACATAGTTTATTTATTATCATTATTATTTTTCAGCAACCGACCAGTCCTGAACTGAGTTACAGGACAGGGCGGGGCCAATGCTGCAGAGTGACAGCAGGGAGCTGTGAGCTTCGAAATGCGCATTTCTCTTTGTCCTGCGACAGCCAACCAGACATGCTCACTTTAAACTTCTCTAACATAGCTCTCTTAAGCATTTGGGTTAGAGAAAGTGCAGGTCTCCAGTGCTCTTGAGAGCGCTGAGTGAGGCTGCTCCCAACAATCCTGGGGCTGCCACCATGCTGGTGAGAGCAGTGCCAGGATTAGTCAGTGCAGTTTCCTGGGTCCTTCATTGGAGCCTGCCTAGAAGAGTGAATACCGGTGGAGGAGGAAGTCTCGTCACACCTCAAGGTAAGCAATTTCTTTTTTTTTTGTGTCTGCCCTCCCGCCTCTGCCCAACTATCCTCGGTTCATGGCAGCTGCCACTGTGCATTTTTGTTACTCAATAAGGTTGCTTACTGATTCTCATGTGCTTAGCTAAGCCACTGCTATTTCACTTGAGGGGAACTCTGTTTGTGATTGATATCCAGGAGTTCTGATCCACTGCTGAGGGTGTCCTCTTCTTGTGGTTTACAAACTCATTACTTTCAGTTTTAACCCGAAAAACGACAAGGATTTCTGTTAAACAATGTGTTTGAGAGAAATCTCATGTCTTTGCATATTTATGCAGTGAGGGTATATGTTATGACCAAGATTTTTTTCACTTGTGAGCTTGTCAGAGTGGTACTTGTCTTGTTTATGTTAGAATAAAGTATGATGTACTCCAACTCATGTCAGAGGTTCTTTGTTGTCCCTGTTCTTTGTATGTGAGGACACAATTTCATTCTTGCCCAAAGGGAGACACCCAGGAACAGCGGGATAGTACAAGAACCTTCTGCATCCTGTTCCTGTTGCGGAAGAACAAATGCACTTATTTACAAGCCCTTTTCACCACTGGTATGTCACTTTTTCCCATATTAAAAGTGACGCAGAGGCAGCTCAATGAGCTTGTAAATAAGCCTCATGGAGTGGTGTCCTATACGTAATTAGTCAGCATCACCTCTGAAAGTTATTGATGGGCTATTTCAGGGAGCTATCTCAGTAAGCACAACTACTGTTGTGCCATGATGCAAATAATTGCAGAACGATAAGATGTAACACAGATGCTGTTCAGTTATAGCTTTTAAATAGATGCATATAGTATGTTGCATGACAGATGTATGGGGCAAAGTGTTCACAAATGCTAACATTAGGGCTCCCGGGAGCAGATTTATCATAGTATTGCGTTGCCCCTGAGTCACGCAAGGACTATGCAACACTAAAGTCAGATTCACCAAGCAACGCAAGACCAGCTTGCATGGCCCTGCGGTTCTCGGTAAATCCGGGATAACCCAAGACAGCGCAAGGGTGAATTACATCAGTGCCTTCCACGATCTGCTCCTCTTGCAAGGTTGGCACCTGTTTCCACTCACTCAGAGGCAGAATATCTTGACACCCAGGACAGTCCAGCAATTCCTCTTCCAGATCAGATTCCAGGTTGATGTTCCCTCACCACTAGTCAGTTGGCTGTCAGTGGACATCAACACCTGGATTCCTAGTAACAACCAAAAATGATAGGTCTTATGCTCTCATTTTTATACTGGTTTCGCATACAGAGGATATGTATTTCAGGTTTGCTTCCCTGGAACACATGCACAAATACAATGCATGATATATCAGTTTAAGGACTGCGGGTTTATGGTGAGCAGCAGAACTTTAAATGAATGGGCCTGTAAGCGCACATTAAAATCTCACTGGTAAATGCCTATAACTAGTTCTAGGACACCCCCGCGCCGCACGTCCACCAGCTGCTGCGTGTGCCTCCCCGCCAGACTGCCTCGCTTCACCCCGGCTGCCGCCGCGTGACCACGCCCCCTGCCTTCGAGCGGCGTGGTCCGTGGCCGCCTGACCTGCCCCTGTTGTCATTGCGATATTAGAATTGTGTCTAGTCTTCTGTATTGCCTGTAAATTGTCTTTATTTCTGTATTGCCTGTAAATTGCTTTTATTTCTGTATTGCCTGTTGTTTTTTGAGCCCCCTTCGTCCTCCCTCCCCGCTCCCCGCTTCCCGCCACCGCCGCTAACCCCGCCCCTTTTTTCCTTCTGTACCCTCCCCGCTCCCGCCTCCCAGCTGCTCCGCCCCCCCCGCGCACTTCGCCATATATGGCGACCGTGCGAACGCGCAGCGGTCACGCGCAGCGGGCGCGCCGATTGTGCGCCGAAGGCGCGCCAAAGGTAAGCCCGTCTACGCCCGTCCGCGCCTGGACCGCGCCCAGGGCCAGGACCCCTGGCCCTCGAGGACCCCGGCCGACCCGCCTGACGTACACCGCCGCCACCCTCATCGCACTCAACACCGGCCGAATCCCAGGATGCTACCGAGCCACCCCACGACGCACCCACGGACCCTTCAGCTGCCACGCCTGCAAGTTCACCTGCATCCGGACCTGCCCTGCACCAGCACCTGCCAAGCCGAACACCAGCAGCAACCTCCTCAAGTGCATCCTGCTCAACACCCGCTCCGTCCACAGACACGCCATCGAACTCTGGAACCTCCTCGACACCACAGCCCCTGACGTTGCCTTCCTCACGGAGACCTGCATGAACGCCTCTTCAGCTCCCGACATCGCCATCGCCATCCCAGAGGGCTACAAGATCACCCGGAGGGACCGCACCGCCAACCAGATGGGAGGAGGCATCGCCATCATCCACAGGAACGCCATCCGCATCACGACCAGCACCGACGACACCCTTACCACCGCCGAACACCTGCACTTCCAGATCGACACCAACCCGAAGACCACCCTCAGAGGCACCCTGATCTACCGACCCCCGGGACCACGCACACAATTCAGCGAGGACATCGCCGACTTCGTCAGCCCGCATGCCCTCCCCTCCGCTGACTACATCCTCTTGGGGACCTCAACTTCCACCTGGAGAACAACAACGACCGCAACACCACCACCCTGCTCGACAACCTCGCCAACCTTGGACTCAAGCAACTGGTGAGCACCCCCACCCACCTCGCCGGACACACACTCGACGCCGTCTTCTCATCCAGCAAAGACATTGCCTTCAGCCACGCCACAGAACTCCACTGGACGGACCACAGCTGTGTCCACTTCACCTTCGACAGAACGACGATCCACCACCACCAGCAACAGGTTGCCCGTAGAAGCTGGAACAAGATCACGGCCGACCAGCTCGCCGCCTCCCTGAGCCAGCATCCTCCTGCCAGCTCAGCGAACCCCAGCCAGGCCGCCGACAACCTCGCAAAGTGGATCAGCAACTGCGCGGACGAACTCGCCCCTCTGAGGACCCCGCCCAGCAGACCCGGCAGCAAGAAAGCCCCATGGTTCACCGACGAACTCAAGAGCTCCAAGAAGAACTGCCGAGCCCTCGAGAAAGCCTGGAGAAGGGAACCTACACCGGACAACATGACCACCCTCAAGCTCGCCACCCGGAAGCACCACCAACTGATCCGCACCGCCAAGAAAACTGCATTCAAGGACCGGCTGGACAACAACGCACACAACTGCAAGGAACTTTTCAACATCGTGAAAGAACTCTCCAACCCCAACGCAGGAAGCAACGACATCACCCCTTCGCAAGAACTCTGCAACTCCCTCGCCTCCTACTTCCACAACAAGATCGCAGACATACACAACAGCTTCAGCATTCAACCGACGCACGCCACGACCGCAGCAACGCCGCCCACCACCACCCTCCGCGCCTGGACTCCGGTCAGCACCGAAGACACCGTCCGCATGATGAACTCCGTCCACTCCGGATCTCCGACCGACCCCTGCCCTCACCACGTCTTCAACAAGGCGGACGCTGTCATCGCACCCCACCTACGGGACATTATCAACACCTCCTTCGACACCGCCACCTTCCCTGAGAGCTGGAAGCACGCCGAACTCAGCGCTCTACTCAAGAAACCCACAGCGGACCCCACCGAACTCAAGAATTACCGCCCCATCTCGCTCCTCCCGTTTCCAGCCAAAGTCATCGAGAAGACCGTCAACAAACAGCTGGCCGCCTTCCTCGAGACGAATGGATCCCTCGACCCTTCACAGTCTGGTTTCCGAGCCAACCATAGCACCGATACCGCCCTCATCGCCGCCACCGACGACATCCGAGCCTTGATGGACAACGGAGATACAGCGGCCCTCATCCTCCTAGACCTCTCCGCGGCATTCGACACTGTCTGCCACCGCACCCTAGTGCAGCGCCTCAGCAACGTCGGAATCCAGGAGAAGGCACTGGAATGGATCACCTCCTTCCTCGACGGTAGAACACAGAGAGTCCGCCTACCACCGTTCAAGTCAGAGGCCACCGAAGTCATCTGCGGCGTCCCTCAAGGATCCTCGCTAAGCCCCACCCTCTTCAACGTCTACATGAGCCCCCTCGCGGCCATCGCACGCCAACATAACCTCAACATAATCTCCTACGCCGACGACACCCAGCTGATCCTCTCCCTGACCAACGACCCCGCCGCCGCCAGAGCCAATCTGCACGAAGGGATGAAAGATGTAGCTGAGTGGATGACGACCAGCCGCCTGAAACTGAACTCAGACAAGACGGAGGTCCTCATCCTGGGCTCCTGGCCCTCCGCCTGGGACGACTCCTGGTGGCCCCCCGCCCTGGGCACCGCACCCAAACCGACGGACCACGCACGCAACCTGGGCTTCATCCTGGACTCCTCCCTCTCCATGACCAGGCAAGTCAATGCCGTCTCCTCGTCGTGCTTCAACATCCTACGCATGCTACGGAAGATCTTCTGGTGGATCCCCACCGAGACCAGGAAGACCGTCACCCAGGCCCTCGTCACCAGCCGACTGGACTACGGCAACGCCCTCTACGCCGGTACCACCGCCAAGCTCCAGAAGAGACTCCAGCGGATCCAGAACGCCTCAGCCAGACTCATCCTCAACATACCACGAACCAGCCACATCTCCGGACATCTGAGAGACCTGCACTGGCTCCCCGTCAACAAAAGAATCACCTTCAGTCTCCTCACCCACTCACACAAAGCCCTACAGGATCAAGGCCCGAGCTACCTCAACAACCGAATCAACTTCTACGCTCCCAAACGCCACCTCCGATCAGCCAACCACGCCCTCGCCGCCGTCCCCCGCATCCGAAGAGCGACAACAGGAGGAAGGTCCTTCTCCTACCTGGCCGCCAAGACATGGAACTCCCTCCCGACCGACCTGTGCCTGACCCAAGACCACCTCTCCTTCAGGAAGAAGCTCAAGACCTGGCAGTTCGAGCAGTAACGGCACCCCCACCCCCCCCCAAGCGCCTTGAGACCCTACGGGTAAGTAGTGCGCTCTATAAATGTCTTTGATTGATTGATTGATTAACTATAATTCACGAACCATGACCATACAAATGCAGGGGACATTCCTGTCCCAACAGTGCAGGAAAGTTACAGAAGTGGTGAGATTACTGTTATATATAGCAGTGAACTCTTGTCCCCACATTCTTCTAAGTTCTTCATTCCCAACTTCTAAGCCTTGTAAACAACAGGCATTTCTATTGTACACCTTAATGGCACTGAATTTGCTGACTTCAGAAGGAAGGGAGTCGGACCGAGCATCGGCAGGTTTTGAACTTGTCAAATCAGGCTACTGCATAAGCCAATGAGGGCCATTTAACCGACTGAGCCATCTAACTTTAAACCTCTCAACCAACAAAGGTTAGTAGAGAAAGCAAAGACACACAATTTATGTTCATGTTACACGTTTTAAAACTAAGGGCCTGATTTAGAGTTTACTTTCTAGTATTATCTAGTACAGGTTCCAACAAGGGAATTTGCTTAACTATATGTAAACAATTCACAAAAGTATTCATGAATCCTCAAAAGTGATTTAGAGTTTGGCAGATAGAAATTTATTCTATCAGGGTGACGGAGGAAATTACTGAGGGAGTACCTTCACACCACATTTTGAGATGTCCTCTGGCTGATCAGAGGTCTTATGCATGTACAGGGAACTTTCAAGGTCTTTGTTATTTTCAAAAAGAAAATCCCAAAGCGGGATTTTCTTTTTGTAAATAAAAAAGAAACCATGCTCCCTTGCCATGGGAGTTTGCTCCCAAGACATGGAGGTCATTTTACACTTTTCACTTGATAGACAGTAACTACTGGCCACTTGTCTGCCCATTGTAAATAGGGTGGGTGACAAATATCCAAACCTCCAATGTGTCTTACTCAATTGAAACCCATGTTAGATGTGAAGGACATCTAATCTGAGCTTCGATTAGAATTCCATAGAGCATATTATCAAGCCCATTATCACCACTTTATCGGCAGTTTCATGCCGATAAAGCGGCGATAATTTTATCGCCCAGGCTTGATAATATTCCCTTAGTCTCCAGCTTTGACATACTGAGGGTACATCGGACTCTAAATGAGAGGGGCAGGCGTTCATTTTGCTGAGAGGGTAATCCATCACTCTTGCGACAGAATACCCTCTCTGTCAAACTATAGATGAAGATCTGAAACCTCAGAAGTGCCTTTCTAAGTCCCTGCAGTTCCCTATAAGCATATTTTTCATAGCATTAAACGTATTTTCAGTGTGCACTGCCATTTAAATATTTTCTTTTTACGCTATACTGTTACACCTTAAGTTAGAATGAAGACCAAGGTGGTAATCAACAGCCTGATTGATGAACGGGCCGTTTTGCGAGTCTATAATAGCGATTCATAAGGAATCGCTATTACAAACTCGCAAAACGGGATTCATGTAGGAATCGCAATATTAATTGCGATTCCCACTGATTCCTTATTTGCGATTAGCTAATTGCTAATCGCAAATAAGGAATAACTCCCCATGCATTCCTATGGGCCTTTTGGCCCATAGGAATGCATGGGGAGTCATTCCTTATTTGTGATTAGCAATTAGCTAATCGCAAATGAGATTGCGATTACAAGGGTGCCAGGGTGTCCAAAGGATACCCTCTAGCACCCCTGAAATGAAAATTTACACAGGTGTTGCACACACACATGTCCAAAGGACATGTGTGTGTGTAACATGCAACTCAGAAAAATGCATTTAAATGCATTTTTCTGAGTTTTCGCAATTTACCACGAGGTTTGACCTTGCGGTAAATTGCGGCCCGAAATTGCGATTTCGCAATTGAAAAATGGATGATGAATATGAATTACATTTAAGGAATCTCAAATAGAGATTCCTTAAATGTAATTCCTCGCAAATATGCGATGTAGCAAATAGCGATTTTTGCATTTGGGATGATGAATCCCAAATGCAAAAATCGCACTCGCAAAGGGCCAGATTCTCAGAATCTGGCCCTTTGCGAGCCGATTTCGGGTTCATGAATAAGACTGGTAATGTCTCATGATAATGCCTTGTAGAACATTCATTAATGCCAGAAGCGGCAATGTGTCACTTAATCATGACCAAGCTCTAAAGATGGATCACTGCATTTTATGCATGAGTAACTCGTCTAGTTCAAGTTTTTATTGCATGCTGAGATGTGGAGTCCTGTTTAAAAGGAGTATAAGTCCCAGACTTGAAAGAGAATTCCCTAACCAGGTGAGCTTCTCACGCATGGGGCATGGCAATATGAAAGGGGGGAGAGTCGCAGCCTGCACTGTTGAAGTGACTTCCAGAATGACATATTTTGCTGCCATAGTTTTAGCTTTGCAGCTTAGGCCTCACAGCAACGTAGGAAATAGCTTGTGGCAAATAATCTTTCAAATCATACTACTTTTCCATTGAAGCCTCACCCTTACCCCTGGCAGGACAGGGTTGTGGCAGATGCATTAATGCACTTGTTTTTCATAATAATTCTTTTTTCAGCTATGGGCACATGGCACACCTGCCCATGTGTCCCAGAAGCGAGCCAAAAATACAAACGACAGTTCATGTTAGCAACTACAATAGCGAACCCGGGTTCCCTCTTGAAATACGGGCTAGCACTTTGTTACTTAAAGAAGAATTTTGCTTGACACCCCTTAAGGTCCTATACTTATGCAGGGGACACTGACTCGGCCGTGGGTTAGGCTGGAAGTGGTACGCTGATGTAGTGAGCAGTCCGGCATCTCCAGGATGGTTTGAGTGGTCTGAAGGCCCTCAGTTACTTTGTTTCCTCGACCGTGCTATTGGGACTCCCTTGGCTAGGCATTGTGGCTTTCTCTTCCTACCAGCTGTTTTCCTCTGTGTCATCTTCTGTAGGTATCTGCTGGTTGGTTACATCCACCTTCTAGAACCATGAGATGGTTCTTGCCAATGTCTCGCTGTGATCGTGGTGCCGTCGACTCTTAATACTTTCCATACCCCTGGTTCGAAAGGTGTCCTGAATTTCCACCCAGGTCTGCGATCTTTGATGATGAATTTGTCGCCTGGCAGGACCAACCAACTCTTCGCTCGCTAAGTCTGGCTCATGCGCATGTTGCACGGGATGCGTTAGGATTGAGTCTCTTGGGGATCATAAGTCAATGGGATCCACTTCAGGTACGTAGGAATCGGATGCATGTTGTTACAACGCATGCTTTTACCACGCATGCTTTTACAACGCAGGTTTTGAAATGCAAGTCGTTACAACGACTTGCGTTGGGGGGTGCTGGGTAGTGAATAGTTTAATTTACTATTCCAACTCCAGTCCCCTTGGATTGTAGGGAAGGTGTTGGATAGTAAATTAAACTATTACCTATCCTAGAGCGCCCCCCAGTGCAATTCGTTGTAATGACTTGTGTTGAAAAACCTGCGTTGTAAAGGCACTTCGTGGTAAAAGTTGCGTTGTAAAGGATGTTTCCCGTAGGAATCGTTTGCTGCTGGGGGCCATTGAACATTAGAGTCCACGGGGCTTGTTGGGTTGTACAGTTCTGCGCTCCACGATACTCGTGGAGGAACTTCTGTAGACTGATCTCAGGGTTGGCATTCTCCACCTCGGCAATCTTGAGTATTTTGTTTAATGTATGCATAAATCTTTCGGCCTTGCCGCTGGCCTGCGGCCATGTGGGGGGGGGGATGCGATGGAGGATTATCCCTAGGTGATTGAGCATAGCCTTAAACTCTGGTCCTTGAAAAGCTAGTCATTATCCATCCTGATAGCAGTGGGTAGGCAACCACTGCAAATTATTTTTCCTAGAATTGGAGCCACATATGTGAAGGCGGTCGAGTCAATCACTTCAACAACGGGATATTTGGAACTGCTGTCTTTCTTTTATGCCTGCCGACGCGTTTCCAATCCGGTGTTTACAAGTGCCAGATTCACATCTGGACTCTTTCGTTGTGGGTAGTCTTCGTTCATGGACGGGCGTTCCCGCGGGTCCTCAACCTTTTATTGGGACGGATCACCTTATTTCATTAGGCAAAACGTGTATGCGAAGACCTCGGTTCTTCATGTGTCGCACTCCAAGCGATCTGACTTGCTCGTTCCGGTCGCGGGGTTTGTAGTTGTTTGGCACTTTTACTCCTCCGCTTTGCTAACACCATTGTTACTTGGTCGCGCGGATTACCTGTCAATCCCTGCTCCAGGACGGAGATGCGAACATTCTCTCAATCGGCGCGACCAAGTAACACTGGTGCCAAACAACTACAAACCCCGCGACCGGAACGAGCAAGTCAGATCGCTTGGAGTGCGACACATGAAGAACCGAGGTCTTCGCATACACGTTTTGCCTAATGAAATAAGGTGATCCATCCCAATAAAAGGTTGAGGACTGTTTCGGTAATATTAGAAGAAGTGGACCCGCGGGACCGCCCGTCCATGAACGAAGAATACCCACAACGAAAGAGCCCTGATGAGAATCTGGCAATTGTAAACACCGGATTCGAAACGCGCCGGCAGGCATAAAAGAAAGACAACAGGATTTCATTGATTGCTACTTTGATTCAGTTTTCAAAGTTTGATTTTGATCTTTCTCTTAGCAATTCTTTTGCTTATTCTTTTTGTGGTTATCTTATCTGACATTTATCTTGCAAAGAGTAATTATTTGTGGATAAAAATTATAGCATTATAGAAGAAGATTGTTTACAAAATGTATATATGTATAATGTGAAGTAGTTGTGTATATATGTGTAAATGTGTATTTATTGTACAGTGTTTTTCTCACTCATGAAAATTTGGAAACAGAATTGATAAAATTTATAAGGGTAAAAATAAATATACCCAACAAACAGAAGATTAGTCTTTGTTCATTTTCTCTTAACTTTGGAGATAAAAAGTCAAAGTGTGGGGCCAGCAACTTCCCTTAGTTTATTGCATTTATTGGTCCAGCTGCCCCTCCGTCCCAGGACCACACTCCGTTGTGTTACTCCCTTTCGATTTGGGCATATCGTGTGTCCGTCAGGGACAGCACATAGCTGGTGTATGCTACCAGTGCCTACCTGCCAGGCTGGGTCTCTTAGGAGAGGACTGCTCCCAGCTCAAAAGGACTTACATCTATTTGCAGTTCTGTTTGTTTTTCACGATTTGAGTAGGCCATTGTCGTGTTGTTCAGAAGAACATTTTTTATTCTCTGGAATGCATCATCTTCCTTCTGGCCACATGTCCAGCTGGCATGAGCCTTGGTCATGGCACATAGTGGTTCGGCTAGGGTTGCGAGACTGGGAATGAAGCGGCTACAGTTCATGGCCATGCTGAGAAAACTGTGCACTTCGGAGACCATAGTTGGTGCTGGGGCATGCTTGATAGCTTGAGACTTCCAGGGGTCATCTTACACTCAATCTTGGTTGAAGACATAGCAGAACAACTCGATTGAGGGTTGGAAAAGGGAGCACTTTTCCCGATGTAACAAGACCCCATGTTCCCAAAGGAATTTCAGGGCTGCTCTTATGTGTTTGTGATGTTCTTTAGCAGTAGCTGAGTGGATGAAGATGTTATCACTTACATTCATAATGCCTTGCAGTCCAGACAACATCTCCCTTATGGCATCCTGGAAGACCTCAGCAGCAGAGGATATTCTGAAATTCAGTTGTTTGCATCAACGCAGCCGTAAGTGAGTAGTGAATGTGGTTATATGAAACATCATGGTAACTTCCTGGTCATTGGACTTCGCGTGGATGGACATGCATCCTCGTAGGGGTAGTGATGATCGGCTTCCGTATGTGAAGATCTTGGTATTTGACAGGGTGAGCATTGATCTGGTTCAGAGGCTGTTGTATTTCTGAATCCTCTTAACTTTTTCCGACGCTCTTGTGTTGATGAGAGCTTTGATTTCAGACCCTGCAATACAGCGAACGTACATGGGTTTAGGCCTCTGACGATGCTTCAGCTCACTCATGAAAAAGATGAGGAATGTCTCCTCTTCTTCGTCATTGGGAGATGAGTCGTCTAGCCATTGATTTTGTAGTGATGTGCTTTTCTGAAGTATCTGACAGTGCTGCATCATTCAGGGAAAGCTGTGGGACAATTTGGGACAGCGGTCTTCAACCTCTGGACCCTCTCCTCCTGGCTCCTCCTCGGCACACAGACACAAAATGGCTAGTCTTTCCACAGTTTGAGCACATGTGGCCTTGGGCAGGGCAATCATCATTATTATTATTTTTATTAAGGGATGTTATTCGCGGCCGCAGTACCCACAGCAATGCTGCACCAATGGGGGTCAATTTGTCTTTGTCACGTCGGCTCTCAGCTTTTTGCATATAGCATCAGCACATGCTGTCTTGATGACAGTGAACTTCTCAGGTGCTTGTCTAATAGCAATATCTATCTCATTAGGTCTTGCAGCAGACAGGTCATGGGACCATGCTAGGATTATGGTATTGTCTAGGCTTATTTTGGGTTGTCATAGGATGAGCATTCTCAGTGTTTTGTTGCAACACCCCTTGAATTATTTGGGCCCGTAAATCTTTTAGTTGGTCTTCCACAGGACAGGTGCTGGCTAGTTCGCATAGCCGAGTATAGAAAGCATAAATAGATTCTCCTTCATGTTGGCGGGCTTGGTGGAGTTTAAATCGTTTGAAATTGGGATTTCGTTGTGAGTCGCAGTGAGCG
The DNA here is from genome assembly GCF_964263255.1 of Lissotriton vulgaris. Lineage (NCBI taxonomy): Eukaryota > Metazoa > Chordata > Amphibia > Caudata > Salamandridae > Lissotriton > Lissotriton vulgaris. The sequence continues at coordinate 436,678,057 of NC_141698.1, read as the reverse complement.
TTAAGCGCTCTGACCGCAGCACCAAAGTTGGTGCCATGGCCAGTGTTGGCCAGATGTTGAAACAGTTTGTAAATGTCCTCACCTGCATACTATGTAGGAGGGGGCATTTGACGGATCCATCAGCCTTACGTGTGGCCATGAAGTAGTTTGTTAGTCATCCTATCCATGTTTTCCAGCGAGGCGACACTGTGGCAGAGTCATTGGGTTCACTGAAAGGTTAAAGTACACCCATGAGTGCATGCTGTGGTGGAGGTTGCCCCTCAGGTGGGACTCCTGGGGGTGCACCGTTGGTGCCATCCGCCATGGCCAGGTGAGGGTATGATGGGATTCAGGCATGTCTTGCAGTTCTCATCACTGCTGCGCACATTCTTCTGCCGTGATATGCCTCTACGGTATACCGTTATTCATGTACCCTGTATGATTGATGTGACAAAGAACTGCAATACAAAATTCTTCTTGCACCCCTCACAGGCATCACACTTCACTACCATCTGATGTGGAAGAGGTTGGTAAATGGCTCAAAGTTCATGGGGGCAGTGTGAGATACAGGAGCTTCTCCCACGGTCCTCCAATTGGATGGTGCTGGGCACAGGAAGTGGACACTTAAGAATCCACATGCATTGGGGAAGCGGGTTCGGCAAGGAGCAAGGCATGCAGAATGATTGATGCAGCGCTGATGTGGGAGCAAGGACAGCTGCTGAAAGAGAGTGTTACTTACAGGAATGCAGGCATGGCACTTGCCTGGCTGCAAGACAGAAGACAGTGGCTTTTGGTGACGTCTTCATGGGGACTGGAGCTCCAGATAGGGTCGGAATTTACTACCGACTGCAGGGACCAGGCCTGCAACGCTCATTGGGCTCAAAGTGCTTCAGTCACCACCGTCGTGTATGACAGCCCTGGCTGAGACAGATTCCTGAGCACAAACACAGACAGTCTTTGTGCTAATCGCAGCCGAGTACTTCACAGGTCTTTAAAAGACCATTTACGTGTTAACGAGGCTTTGTTGTTTTTTCACCCCTTCATCTCCACTCTGCCCATTGCTCTAACTAACAATTAGCCCCCCCTGAAATTTTTTTGGCTCTTGTAGCGCCTCTGACAGGAACTGAGCAGTGATCCGTATCGCTCTGTAGGCGAGCCGTCAAAGTGCAGGGCAAGGTCGCGTAGCAGTCGCTGTCTGCGGTGCCTGGAGCCGGCCGGGGAGGTTGCAGCAGGTGCTATCAGGCATTAGAGGGGTCACCCTTGCAGTCAGTGTTACTAGGCGTCCTTGCAAGATGAGGGCCCTTGTACATTAGGCCTTGTATGGACCCCTGTCCCACAAGAATAAACACACACACACAATAGTACTGTGCGTGCAGTAAGACCTAGGTCCATATTATCAAGAAACGGCGATAACATTATCGCTGCTTTAGCGGTAGGAAACTGCCGCATAGCGGCGATAAGGAGCTTGATAATATGCCTTTGTGAATTCCCATAGAAGCACAGGTTCTGGTGTGAACCTGGGCTTCTATGGGAATTCCCAAGGGCATATTATCAAGCCCCTTATCGATGCTTAAGCGGCAGTTTCCTGCCGCTAAAGTGGCGATAATGTTATCACCGTTCCTGGATAATATGGCCCTAAGTGCGATCTATGTCCCTTTATTTTATAGCGTCTGGCCACGCCTAGCCAAAGGATGTACTTGGTGTGCATCCAGGTGAGGACCTCCCCGGGTAGTCCCTGGTGGCTCACACACTTTCCAGCGCATCTTTACATGTTCAAATCCACCCGAATTTGCAAACATGGGCTACTTTTTAGCTTTCTAATTCGCAGATGGGGGCACTTTTATTTTAGTGCCCAGGCCTCTTTTCTGTCCCAGTTCTACCCTGTACATAGACCATAGAAGTGGTTAACCAGTGGCGACTCGCCGTAGGAGTGCTGCCGGGCGGCGGGGCGGGGGAGGGGCAGGATGGGGGAAGTGAAGTCCAACATACGATGGACAGGAATAAGGTAAGTAAATAAATAATTAAAACAATTTACCTTGCGCGTGCTACATTTGCAAATCGGCGATGCAGAACGCGTAAGGTAAATTGTATCCCCCCACTGAGGTTAATTATGCATGGGCTCGTCAGTGTAATGATATAGACATACTTATGAAGCAGAGGGTGACAAATGCCACATGATCTGAATGACAGGGGAAGTAAAATAACTAGAAAAACCATCCGCACTTCACACACCAACAATGGGACATATCAGCAACAAATTGCGATAATTGATCGCAAAGCGCGCGTATCGCTGTTCTTCCAATCACCGGCTATCGCTGGATTTCTTCGTCGAGTTAGTGCGGTATTACCAACGCATTTCCCAAAGGCATCAGAAATCCAGCGATAGCGGCGAAAAGCGCCAATATCGTGGGAAAAACAGCGATAACTTGTGAGGGCTAATGATCAGCTTGTAAATATGGGAGTGTGGATTTAACCTGCCACTCCACCTCCAATACACTACATGGTTAAGTCAGGGTTTGAGGAGACGTAAGGATCTGGCGATACCCGCGGGTAGCAGGGTTTCAAAATCTCCTTGCAAATAATGGGGCATATTACCAACAACTAGCGATAATTTTTGTCTCTAACTTGTTTAGAGACAAAAATTATCGCCGCACATCGGCGATTTTTATCGCAGATAAACCTTGCTATTATCAAGGTTTATCGCAAATGCGATAAAAAACGGCCGCAATGCATGAATATCGCTGAAAAGTCAGCGATATTCATGCATTATCGAGCAAATGCTCTTAGCCATGTTATCCACCTCCCATTGGATAACATGGCTAAGAACTGCTCAGGGCAGGTGTTAGCTTTTGGAGATATTCGCGCTTAGCGCGAATATCTCCAAAAGTTGATAATAGGAGATAGCGATGTTAGGGACTGTTTCCAGTCGCTAACATCTTGGCACGCCCACTTTGCATGTCATTAGTGATAAATATCACTGACATGCAAAGCGGGGCCCAAGATGGTCGCTATCTCCTATTAGCTGTCACTAACTGGTGTTAGCGACAGCTTGGTAATAGGGAGATAATTTTATCTCCGCTTTCTTGGCTTTTAAAGCCAAAAAAGCGGAGATAAACCCCCTTGATAATATGCCCCCTTGTTATTACAGCGCTGTTGTGTTAGCGCTCTCTTACATGTTGTAACTTCGACGGCACGCCTCATTAGCGATCTTCATCGCTGGAATGAGATGCGGTACAAAAACAGCTGCTAACATGCATTAATGCATGTTTGTGCCGCATTGTAAATGGGGAGATGAAATTATCACCGCTTTTTTGGCTTTTAAAGCCCAAAAGGCGGCGCATTGACCCTTGATATTATGCCCCTATGTTTTTTCCAAAATTGTGCGATGTTCGGTTTTTTCTCAGTAATCTTTCTCTTAAATCTAGAACCGAAGCCACTGTTTGTTTTCAAGGCCCTAAAAGCCCCCTCCCTCCCTTGCTCTCCTGCAAACAGTCTGCAATGTAGGTTCCCACGCATGCTTAGTCTACCTACTTTACATAGTACGTTGATGCTGTACCTGAGGAACAAGTGGCACAATGCTAGGCATTTTTAAAGAGGGTTTGGTGAGGTGAAGCACAAACTCAGTATTGATAACATAACACAGAAGTTAGCATTGACTTTAACATTAAAAATGTATTTACACCCAAATAAACCTTTTAGAAGCATCCGGATAATTATAGACTGGGGAAAAAACATAAGTTACTAACTTGTACCATGCAGTTTGCAAGCAGCTCTTTGATGAGAGTTTATAGGTCACTGTGTTAGATTACGATTGCCCAGTAACAAAAGAATCTCTGTGACAAAAGCAGAAACCCACTGACCTATGCACATAAAATACTGTTTTTTAAAATGCATGGTACATGTTCTTTGCAGCAGACATATTAACCCTCTGTGCAACATAAGATAAGTCAAAGCTGCCACTGGACAAAATTCTCAACTCTCTCCAGCAGATACATTAATCACTGGCATTTTCATGACACTTTTATTGTTGCTCAAACTGCTAATTTTACCAGGAACTTTGCAGTGCTTTTCGAACTGCTGCCTGAGGACCCCCTAGGAATGTGCCACGGACCCCTGGGGGTCCGCGGACCATAGTTTGGGAAACACTGCCTTAGGGCAAAAGTTATAGGGCAAGATGTAGGAAGGCTATTACCGGTTGGTAACGGTAATAGGCTTTTCCTATGTAGGTGGCAAATTTACCGATTCGGTAAATACCGAATTGGTATTTACCGAAACGGTATTTACCGAATCGGTAAATGAAATGTAGGAAGCACTTTGAAGAGTGCTTCTGTGCTTACAGGATTTGCTATTTACCACCAACTATTAGTTGGTGGTAAAGAACGAATACCTCTGTAAATGCAAATCTGTGCATTTACACCTGTGCCATGTGACAGACATACATGCCCTTTGGGCATGTATGTGTGCCACATGTGCACACAAGCACTATTCAGGGGTGCAACAGGGTGTCAAAGTGACACCCTGCCACCCTTGACTCTTTCCCTATTTTACGAATCAGTAATTACCGGTTCGGTAATTGACATTCATTCCTACAGGCCTCCAGGCCCATAGGAATGAATGGCAATTACAGAATCTTAACGATTCGGTAATTTGTACCGAATTATTACCTACATAGCATTTACCGATTCTAAAATACCGAATCGGTAAAATACGGTATTTTAGAATTGGTAAATCCTATTTACCTACATCTTGCCCATAGTTAGTTGAGATCAATCTAATTGGTGAATTTCAGTAGTTTTGTAATTAGTTTTGTTTCAATAGTTATATATTTTCACTGACATTTTCGCCTAACTATAACGCCATTTTACCCTTTGGTTATGTCAGTGAATTTCTAAGGTGTTTTAAAAAGTAAAGTAAGATATTACTTCCAGACATAGTTATAACATCACTCTAATCTTTGTATTTTTCAGTCACTTTCTGAGGGGTTTTTTATGTAAAGATTAGAGATAAGGAGGTGTAATTATAAATAAGGCAGAATTACTGGCTTGGCAAATGGTCAGAACACCAAAACATAAAAGGCTGGCCTATTGGCTTTAGCAGGGGTCAGCACATCAACCTATAGAAAGCAGACCTATCAACTTTATCAAAAAGTCACCACAATAATTTATCAGTAGCCTTATTCCAAAGTAATCTTTATAAATCCACATACTGACAATGTAAACAATAATTTTCTCATAATTATTTAAAATAACGCATTTTTATTCCAGACAACTTTATAAGTGTGTGTGAGTCTTTCTTTAACACTATTGAAGCCACACAATGCAACCATAGAACCAACCACACAAGGTCTGCACACTTCAACTAAAGAGCATGCAGCTCTGGATTGAAGTGCCTTAAAAATGACGGTGCGCTGTCCTGGGGTCATGCATTCAATGACCCAGGAGTGTACAGTTTGTTTTTACTTCACCAGGTGGCAGCTCTGCTTCTTGCAGCCCCAACAACACCTTTAAAAATTGTTAGTGGTGCCTGTTCCCTCTTTAGGGCAACAGAATAAATATAATATGTCGAAACAAAGCCCACACAGAGAATAATTGGGGGATCCAGGGAGGAGGCAGTGAATATTAATGGAGCCACCTCGTTGCTTCAATACTAAAGTGGCAAGGCCACAAATATGTTTCATTTTGGATTTTATTTTATATTCTGGGTGCCAGGCACCCACCTGGGGTATTCATAACATATCTTTTTTTTAAAGGCAATATGGGGCGGAGTGCAGTATAGATCTTCCTTCTGCTTGAGGAGAAGTTCTACCTGAGCGGAAGCTTAAGTTCGCCATCTTACGGTTGGCGAGCCCGAGTGGGGGAAAAGCTCTGCTGCACTCTGCGGAGTAGAGTTTTCTGCACTCCGTAGAGCGCGAAGTGCAGATAACTCCACAAACTCAACAAACAGATTGGAGTTCACTTCCCAGGCCTACAGATTACACTATGGTAACCATAGATGTTGCGTCATTGTACACATGTATAGACCGTGAGCTGGGCATATGTGCTTGCCAGTATTTTTTCAGAGACAAGCCTCTATTCTTATACGATCATTGCATGATGCTGTTAGACATGTTACGCTTATGCTTAGAGAACAACTACTTGGGGTGCAGGCAACTCACTAGAACCGCTGTGGGAAGTTGCTTCATGCCCAATTATGCCAGAATTTTTGGGGTTGGTGGGAGGTGGAGCATATCTGGACTGAGAAGAATGAGAAATGGACATAACATCTATTATGTTTTTAGATACATCTCAGACAATTACTTGGATTTAAGATTCACACAAAAAGCACAACTCAGAGATGGAGTTTTTGGATGTGTTTGTCAGAGTAGAGGGAGAGAAAATCAATATTAGTTTTTAAAAAAAAGAAACTGTAGGAAATAGCATATTTCACGCTTTCAGCCACTTCTCCAGTACTCTCAAATAGAGCATCCCCTTTTGGAAAAAATTATGGGCGAAGCACAAATGTCGCACCCCACACTTGTTTAGAGCTGAGCAGGATAACATGATGGCAGATTAATCTCCAGAAGGTACCCTAGGAAAGTGCTGAGGAGAGACCAACGGAGATTATTGCAGAGAAAACCTAAACCACAAAAATAGAACTCGGTAAGACTCATTGCAACATTTAAAGTGAGCCAGCTTGCATAGAGGACATGCTGGGAAAACATTGGCATTTAATAAAAGCTGACACTGTGATTGGCAATTTGGGGAGCTTACATTCCATGGTAACCTATAGGAAGAACAAATCCTTGAGGAATCTGTTGTTACACAGCTACAACGCAGTACAGAGTAGAACACGTTCCTGTTTGAAGGAGCAACAGGGGTTTTTTAAATGTGGAAAGTGCAAGGCGTGTCGACACAGTCTGAACAAAAAGACATATGTGTTACACACAGGGAAAACAGAGAATATATATGAATTCATAACATGTACCGGTGATTCTGTAAGATACATTTTACAATGCCCCTGTGGCTTACACTATGTATGTAGTATCATTTTCCTAGTGAAGAGAAGAATCCTAGAGCATTTGTGAGTAATAAGAATGGGAGACCCAAACTACCCTGTCGCAAGACACTGGCACCAGGCACATGCAAGGGGTAGTGATGAGTTATATTTTTTTTGTATTAACAAGGTTCCAATGACTCTGAGAGGTGGAGAAAGGGAAAAGAAGATGAGGCGAATGGAATAAGGGTACAACATATTACTTAACAGCAAATTCCCTGGAGGATTGAATTCAGATGAAGAGTTATATGTAAATATTGTATTGTAATTAATCGGAGTCACATCTCTCAAAAAAATTATTATTGGATAACAGAGTATACTCTATGATTGTGCTTATTTGAGCGATTGTTTTTGCAACTATAGATATATTTTCTTCTACTTTTTGTTTGGAACTATGCTCTTTATGAGTTTTGAAGAACTCATGATAATTGTCTAAAAATGATGTAGGTATTCACATGCTTTCTATCATTAATTCATAACCTGAGATTACATTACGGGTGTTCATATGAGAACTCATTTAGTAGAGATACTGTATTATGAAGTGGCCACTGGGCAGAGAATCACATTTTAGTTCCTGTGATTCAGGATCTAAAATGAATAATAGAAACAGATTGAACTTATTCTGTGGGTAGAAATACATGAGGAAATATATGAAATTCATTTGGAAAATAGTGCGAATTTAGCCACTGGGCGATATCATTTTCATTCATAACATTTATTTTTTGACAGAATTTGGGTCCCCATGGACAATAGTACATGACAAACTATGCACCATATGGTACAAACACTTTTTGATTTTTTGTTTTCTAATATTATGCAGAATATTGACATGCAAACAAATGAATTGAATTGCTTATTTGCGGGAGCCATATAATGTATTTACATGCATAAATGTATTAATTTATATTTTCACACTTGCACTTTATTTATTGATTCATGAATGAAATGTGGATTTAGTCTACTCTGGCTAATTTTTCTTCTTTTCAAAATCTTGTCAGGTAATTTACTATGCCAAAGAATCTAATGTGATTACTGTATACTTCTTTCACATGATGATTGGAAAGTATCTCTACCATGTTTACTGTTTGTGACTTGTATTTAACAGTAATAGTGCACTGGGTTGGTTGATTCTGGCCGTTATGAAGACCTTTCAGTTGAAATGCGCTGCTATATTAAAAGCTGTTCCATAAGAAGCATCCAGGAGTACGAGCATTATTTTGTGACATGGATTGGTTACAACAATTCTCGCTTTGATATATATATATACATATATATACGACGGGGCTCTAGCCGTGGGTGCCGCAAACACGGTTGGTGCACCGTGTAATATTTCTTTCCGTGAGGAAGGACTCCGAATTATATATATATATATATATATATATATATATATATATATATATATATATATATATATATATATATATATATATATATATATATATATATATATATACAAACAAAGCATCCTCAGCAGGGGATGGATGAGTCGCACACGAATTTGCCTTTTCATTTTATTGCAAGCAGGGACGGTATATTTTCCAACATGTTTCGTTTCTACATGAAACTTCTTCCAGGGTATGCCTCTCCAATTACAACGTCAGGTTTGCCACAGGTGAGTTTATAATGTTTTTCCTGCCTCCCTCCGGAGGCTCCGCCCAGTTTGGAATCTCTTCCTTCCGCAATGCCTGATGGTACCTGTGGTTTTGCTGGCGAGTGTTCAATTTTAAAAACCCTCCAGTGGGTATTATTTTTCTTCTGCTTACTGTTGCGAGTTCCCTCCTGGTCAGCCCACTTTGAGAGCTGACAGAGGGCCAATACCGGAGTCCAGTCTCCGGGAGCACCGCATTCCCCTTCAGTCCGTTGCCGGTTTGCCACAGTATGGTTCTTGCGGGGATGCCTGGCGCTCGAGCATGGCTGTGCGTTTCTCTTCGGCAGAACCAAGCCGATATATATACAAACAAAGCATCCTCAGCAGGGGATGGATGAGTCGCACACGAATTTGCCTTTTCATTTTATTGCAAGCAGGGACGGCATATTTTCCAACATGTTTCGTTTCTACATGAAACTTCTTCCAGGGTATGCCTCTCCAATTACAACGTCAGGTTTGCCACAGGTGAGTTTATAATGTTTTTCCTGCCTCCCTCCGGAGGCTCCGTCCAGTTTGGAATCTCTTCCTTCCGCAATGCCTGATGGTACCTGTGGTTTTGCTGGCGAGTGTTCAATTTTAAAAACCCTCCAGTGGGTATTATTTTTCTTCTGCTTACTGTTGCGAGTTCCCTCCTGGTCAGCCCACTTTGAGAGCTGACAGAGGGCCAATACCGGAGTCCAGTCTCCGGGAGCACCGCATTCCCCTTCAGTCCGTTGCCGGTTTGCCACAGTATGGTTCTTGCGGGGATGCCTGGCGCTCGAGCATGGCTGTGCGTTTCTCTTCGGCAGAACCAAGCCGATATATATACAAACAAAGCATCCTCAGCAGGGGATGGATGAGTCGCACACGAATTTGCCTTTTCATTTTATTGCAAGCAGGGACGGCATATTTTCCAACATGTTTCGTTTCTACATGAAACTTCTTCCAGGGTATGCCTCTCCAATTACAACGTCAGGTTTGCCACAGGTGAGTTTATAATGTTTTTCCTGCCTCCCTCCGGAGGCTCCGCCCAGTTTGGAATCTCTTCCTTCCGCAATGCCTGATGGTACCTGTGGTTTTGCTGGCGAGTGTTCAATTTTAAAAACCCTCCAGTGGGTATTATTTTTCTTCTGCTTACTGTTGCGAGTTCCCTCCTGGTCAGCCCACTTTGAGAGCTGACAGAGGGCCAATACCGGAGTCCAGTCTCCGGGAGCACCGCATTCCCCTTCAGTCCGTTGCCGGTTTGCCACAGTATGGTTCTTGCGGGGATGCCTGGCGCTCGAGCATGGCTGTGCGTTTCTCTTCGGCAGAACCAAGCCGATATATATACAAACAAAGCATCCTCAGCAGGGGATGGATGAGTCGCACACGAATTTGCCTTTTCATTTTATTGCAAGCAGGGACGGCATATTTTCCAACATGTTTCGTTTCTACATGAAACTTCTTCCAGGGTATGCCTCTCCAATTACAACGTCAGGTTTGCCACAGGTGAGTTTATAATGTTTTTCCTGCCTCCCTCCGGAGGCTCCGCCCAGTTTGGAATCTCTTCCTTCCGCAATGCCTGATGGTACCTGTGGTTTTGCTGGCGAGTGTTCAATTTTAAAAACCCTCCAGTGGGTATTATTTTTCTTCTGCTTACTGTTGCGAGTTCCCTCCTGGTCAGCCCACTTTGAGAGCTGACAGAGGGCCAATACCGGAGTCCAGTCTCCGGGAGCACCGCATTCCCCTTCAGTCCGTTGCCGGTTTGCCACAGTATGGTTCTTGCGGGGATGCCTGGCGCTCGAGCATGGCTGTGCGTTTCTCTTCGGCAGAACCAAGCCGATATATATACAAACAAAGCATCCTCAGCAGGGGATGGATGAGTCGCACACGAATTTGCCTTTTCATTTTATTGCAAGCAGGGACGGCATATTTTCCAACATGTTTCGTTTCTACATGAAACTTCTTCCAGGGTATGCCTCTCCAATTACAACGTCAGGTTTGCCACAGGTGAGTTTATAATGTTTTTCCTGCCTCCCTCCGGAGGCTCCGCCCAGTTTGGAATCTCTTCCTTCCGCAATGCCTGATGGTACCTGTGGTTTTGCTGGCGAGTGTTCAATTTTAAAAACCCTCCAGTGGGTATTATTTTTCTTCTGCTTACTGTTGCGAGTTCCCTCCTGGTCAGCCCACTTTGAGAGCTGACAGAGGGCCAATACCGGAGTCCAGTCTCCGGGAGCACCGCATTCCCCTTCAGTCCGTTGCCGGTTTGCCACAGTATGGTTCTTGCGGGGATGCCTGGCGCTCGAGCATGGCTGTGCGTTTCTCTTCGGCAGAACCAAGCCGATATATATACAAACAAAGCATCCTCAGCAGGGGATGGATGAGTCGCACACGAATTTGCCTTTTCATTTTATTGCAAGCAGGGACGGCATATTTTCCAACATGTTTCGTTTCTACATGAAACTTCTTCCAGGGTATGCCTCTCCAATTACAACGTCAGGTTTGCCACAGGTGAGTTTATAATGTTTTTCCTGCCTCCCTCCGGAGGCTCCGCCCAGTTTGGAATCTCTTCCTTCCGCAATGCCTGATGGTACCTGTGGTTTTGCTGGCGAGTGTTCAATTTTAAAAACCCTCCAGTGGGTATTATTTTTCTTCTGCTTACTGTTGCGAGTTCCCTCCTGGTCAGCCCACTTTGAGAGCTGACAGAGGGCCAATACCGGAGTCCAGTCTCCGGGAGCACCGCATTCCCCTTCAGTCCGTTGCCGGTTTGCCACAGTATGGTTCTTGCGGGGATGCCTGGCGCTCGAGCATGGCTGTGCGTTTCTCTTCGGCAGAACCAAGCCGATATATATACAAACAAAGCATCCTCAGCAGGGGATGGATGAGTCGCACACAAATTTGCCTTTTCATTTTATTGCAAGCAGGGACGGCATATTTTCCAACATGTTTCGTTTCTACATGAAACTTCTTCCAGGGTATGCCTCTCCAATTACAACGTCAGGTTTGCCACAGGTGAGTTTATAATGTTTTTCCTGCCTCCCTCCGGAGGCTCCGCCCAGTTTGGAATCTCTTCCTTCCGCAATGCCTGATGGTACCTGTGGTTTTGCTGGCGAGTGTTCAATTTTAAAAACCCTCCAGTGGGTATTATTTTTCTTCTGCTTACTGTTGCGAGTTCCCTCCTGGTCAGCCCACTTTGAGAGCTGACAGAGGGCCAATACCGGAGTCCAGTCTCCGGGAGCACCGCATTCTCCTTCAGTCCGTTGCCGGTTTGCCACAGTATGGTTCTTGCGGGGATGCCTGGCGCTCGAGCATGGCTGTGCGTTTCTCTTCGGCAGAACCAAGCCGATATATATACAAACAAAGCATCCTCAGCAGGGGATGGATGAGTCGCACACGAATTTGCCTTTTCATTTTATTGCAAGCAGGGACGGCATATTTTCCAACATGTTTCGTTTCTACATGAAACTTCTTCCAGGGTATGCCTCTCCAATTACAACGTCAGGTTTGCCACAGGTGAGTTTATAATGTTTTTCCTGCCTCCCTCCGGAGGCTCCGCCCAGTTTGGAATCTCTTCCTTCCGCAATGCCTGATGGTACCTGTGGTTTTGCTGGCGAGTGTTCAATTTTAAAAACCCTCCAGTGGGTATTATTATTCTTCTGCTTACTGTTGCGAGTTCCCTCCTGGTCAGCCCACTTTGAGAGCTGACAGAGGGCCAATACCGGAGTCCAGTCTCCGGGAGCACCGCATTCCCCTTCAGTCCGTTGCCGGTTTGCCACAGTATGGTTCTTGCGGGGATGCCTGGCGCTCGAGCATGGCTGTGCGTTTCTCTTCGGCAGAACCAAGCCGATATATATACAAACAAAGCATCCTCAGCAGGGGATGGATGAGTCGCACACGAATTTGCCTTTTCATTTTATTGCAAGCAGGGACGGCATATTTTCCAACATGTTTCGTTTCTACATGAAACTTCTTCCAGGGTATGCCTCTCCAATTACAACGTCAGGTTTGCCACAGGTGAGTTTATAATGTTTTTCCTGCCTCCCTCCGGAGGCTCCGCCCAGTTTGGAATCTCTTCCTTCCGCAATGCCTGATGGTACCTGTGGTTTTGCTGGCGAGTGTTCAATTTTAAAAACCCTCCAGTGGGTATTATTTTTCTTCTGCTTACTGTTGCGAGTTCCCTCCTGGTCAGCCCACTTTGAGAGCTGACAGAGGGCCAATACCGGAGTCCAGTCTCCGGGAGCACCGCATTCCCCTTCAGTCCGTTGCCGGTTTGCCACAGTATGGTTCTTGCGGGGATGCCTGGCGCTCGAGCATGGCTGTGCGTTTCTCTTCGGCAGAACCAAGCCGATATATATACAAACAAAGCATCCTCAGCAGGGGATGGATGAGTCGCACACGAATTTGCCTTTTCATTTTATTGCAAGCAGGGACGGCATATTTTCCAACATGTTTCGTTTCTACATGAAACTTCTTCCAGGGTATGCCTCTCCAATTACAACGTCAGGTTTGCCACAGGTGAGTTTATAATGTTTTTCCTGCCTCCCTCCGGAGGCTCCGCCCAGTTTGGAATCTCTTCCTTCCGCAATGCCTGATGGTACCTGTGGTTTTGCTGGCGAGTGTTCAATTTTAAAAACCCTCCAGTGGGTATTATTTTTCTTCTGCTTACTGTTGCGAGTTCCCTCCTGGTCAGCCCACTTTGAGAGCTGACAGAGGGCCAATACCGGAGTCCAGTCTCCGGGAGCAACGCATTCCCCTTCAGTCCGTTGCCGGTTTGCCACAGTATGGTTCTTGCGGGGATGCCTGGCGCTCGAGCATGGCTGTGCGTTTCTCTTCGGCAGAACCAAGCCGATATATATACAAACAAAGCATCCTCAGCAGGGGATGGATGAGTCACACACGAATTTGCCTTTTCATTTTATTGCAAGCAGGGACGGCATATTTTCCAACATGTTTCGTTTCTACATGAAACTTCTTCCAGGGTATGCCTCTCCAATTACAACGTCAGGTTTGCCACAGGTGAGTTTATAATGTTTTTCCTGCCTCCCTCCGGAGGCTCCGCCCAGTTTGGAATCTCTTCCTTCCGCAATGCCTGATGGTACCTGTGGTTTTGCTGGCGAGTGTTCAATTTTAAAAACCCTCCAGTGGGTATTATTTTTCTTCTGCTTACTGTTGCGAGTTCCCTCCTGGTCAGCCCACTTTGAGAGCTGACAGAGGGCCAATACCGGAGTCCAGTCTCCGGGAGCACCGCATTCCCCTTCAGTCCGTTGCCGGTTTGCCACAGTATGGTTCTTGCGGGGATGCCTGGCGCTCGAGCATGGCTGTGCGTTTCTCTTCGGCAGAACCAAGCCGATATATATACAAACAAAGCATCCTCAGCAGGGGATGGATGAGTCGCACACGAATTTGCCTTTTCATTTTATTGCAAGCAGGGACGGCATATTTTCCAACATGTTTCGTTTCTACATGAAACTTCTTCCAGGGTATGCCTCTCCAATTACAACGTCAGGTTTGCCACAGGTGAGTTTATAATGTTTTTCCTGCCTCCCTCCGGAGGCTCCGCCCAGTTTGGAATCTCTTCCTTCCGCAATGCCTGATGGTACCTGTGGTTTTGCTGGCGAGTGTTCAATTTTAAAAACCCTCCAGTGGGTATTATTTTTCTTCTGCTTACTGTTGCGAGTTCCCTCCTGGTCAGCCCACTTTGAGAGCTGACAGAGGGCCAATACCGGAGTCCAGTCTCCGGGAGCACCGCATTCCCCTTCAGTCCGTTGCCGGTTTGCCACAGTATGGTTCTTGCGGGGATGCCTGGCGCTCGAGCATGGCTGTGCGTTTCTCTTCGGCAGAACCAAGCCGATATATATACAAACAAAGCATCCTCAGCAGGGGATGGATGAGTCGCACACAAATTTGCCTTTTCATTTTATTGCAAGCAGGGATGGCATATTTTCCAACATGTTTCGTTTCTACATGAAACTTCTTCCAGGGTATGCCTCTCCAATTACAACGTCAGGTTTGCCACAGGTGAGTTTATAATGTTTTTCCTGCCTCCCTCCGGAGGCTCCGCCCAGTTTGGAATCTCTTCCTTCCGCAATGCTGGCGAGTGTTCAATTTTAAAAACCCTCCAGTGGGTATTATTTTTCTTCTGCTTACTGTTGCGAGTTCCCTCCTGGTCAGCCCACTTATATTCACGCTCCGGTTCGCACCAATAACGACGGGGCTCTAGCCGTGGGTGCCGCAAACACGGTTGGTGCACCGTGTAATATTCCTACTCCAAATCTCCTCCCCCAGCCGGGAAAGAAGTGGCAGCACTCGCGGGGTGTTGTACAGTATTTCCTTTATTGTTCCTTTACAGACGCGTTTCGGGTCAAGCCCTTTTTCAATGTGACAACAAGAGTGTTGCACAGGAACCATTTTTAAATGCAGTACGTGATTACAAGAGGAAACTGAAGAAGGACTACCCGTTCACAATCTGCGGGCGCCATATTGGAATGTGCAAAAACAAGCAAAACATTTCAAACTTGCTCAGCAAGCAAAATTACGTCACATTAGTGGTTTTAAACTTGATAGAGTTCGTACATTTAGCCGTGAATCGGCTGGCTAAGTACATGGTATTTCTTAAAGAGCAGAGCGTATGTAACTTGAATGACATTCATATTGTCTTGTCAAAATTCTTAATGCAATTCATCACATACTGAGTATACATGCTTCGACTCTTTACTATACCATTACTGTAATGTTGCCTGATACATGTAACATTCCTTTAAAATCTTGCAGTGGATCGGCTTGGGCGGCTCCTATCACTAGAAACCGCCAGGTTATTACAGATTCCTCAAGAATTCATTGGGTTGGCATTGGCATGTATACAGTCAATTTATTTACCCAGGTGGATGGCCAATTCTTCACCACTATTTAAGCCCGTTGGAGCCTTCGTTTGCAGGTCGATTATGTAGCGTGATTCAAGACACCTCAATTTAAGCAGACGGTTGCCACCCCTTTCATGCTCTGGTACCTGGTCCACCCCAAAATATTGTAACAGATCCCTGTTACTACGTTGTTTGATAGCGAAATGCTTGGCTACAGGTGATGTTACATCTTTGTTGGCTATAGCCCGCATATGTTCAAGGATTTTCAATTTTACACTTTTTATAGTGCTCCCTATGTATCTCAAATTGCAGGGGCACGTAAGGCAATATACCACATAAGGTGTCTGGCATGTGATGAAGGAGCCAATATTTTTCCTCTTCTTTAACCCTGGAAGATCAAAGCCCAAGACCCTTTTGCTATGTGCGCAGGCCTTGCACTTGCCACAGGGAAAAAAAACCTTCATCTCTGCTAAAGTGCTTGTCCTTGTTTTGGGGGCATCTAGATGACTGTGTACCAGTAAGTCTTTAATGGATTTTGTTCTCCTGAAAGTTACCAGCGGATTTCTTGGGATGTCTGTCCCAATAATGGGGTCTGTCTTTAAAATGTGCCAATTACGGCGCAATATTCCTTTCAACAGATTGGCATTGTTCGAAAACGTTGTTATTAAACGGAACTTTCCCTCATCTGACTTGCTTTTCTTATGATTCTCTTTTTCCTTTAACAGTTCAGTTCTCTGAATCCCTGATACTCGTTTCAGTGTTTGTTTCAAAAGCCCTGGGCTATAACCTCTTTGCTTGAACGTATCTATGCTTTCCTTAGCTGCAATTTCGAAGTCCTCCTCTCGCGAGTAGTTGCGTTTAAGGCGCAATAGCTCCCCGTAGGGGATACTTCGTTTTAGGTTTGCCGGATGTCCACTCTCCGCGTGCAAAACGCTGTTTCCAGCGGTTGGTTTGCGGTACAGGGATGTTATTACCTGGTTGTCAATAATGCTTACCCGGAGGTCAAGGTAGCTCACTGCCACTGAGCTTACCTCCCCAGTGAATTTCAAATTGACATTATTGTTGTTTAGGTGGGAAATGTAATTTCTGGCACTCTGTTCTGACCCCCTCCACACCAGGAAGAGGTCGTCTATATATCTGTGCCATTTGACCACATTGTCAGTCCAGGCCCTGTTCCCCTCGGACCAGGCCACCTGCTCCTCCCACCAGCCTACGAATAAATTTGCATAGCTGGGAGCGAAGCAGGTGCCCATCGCGGTCCCCGAGATCTGTCTAAAGAGGTCTCCCTGGAAAAGAAAAAAGTTATTCAGCAGACAGAATTCCGTTAGTTCCAATAACATTGTGCTATGTCCTGCATATTTCAAAGGTCTTTTCAACATGAAATATTCAATTGCTTTCAAGCCTTGCACGTGCTCAATGCACGTATATAAGCTCGTGATATCCATCACAATCAAAACATAAGTAGAGTCCCAAACCAAGTCTTGCAGTTGTACAATAGATAGATACGTTCAAAGCGCCAGGATGCCCTTGGTGGTGACAGGCTGTGCTATATAAGTATACCACAATACAATACAATGAAATCCTTAGTGTCCTTGATATACGAGGACAGATTGAAAGAGAAAGTGATAGATGAAAACTGACAGTTTCTCAGTTAGACTGCCCATTGATGATACTATTGGGCGGCCAGGTGGTGCCCTAAGATCTTTGTGGATCTTAGTCAGATGGTAAAAAGTGGGGATCACTGGGTGGTTTGATCGTAAAAAAAGATACTCTTCAGTATTGAGCATATCTTTATTATGCCATTTTGTAATCAATCTATCGTACTCTTGTACGCTGTCTTGATATTTGTTCATAGTTGTAAGTTCATAATGTTCACGATTCAAAAGCTGTCTTTTGGCTTCCCCTACATACATGTCCTTTGTCATTATCTCCACATTTCCACCTTTATCAGATGGTTTGTAAATAACCGATACATCGTCTTGGAGATTTTTCAAGGCTTCTCTCTGGCCTTTTGTTAATGGATTTGAGAATTCTTGAACATATGCGGGCTATAGCCAACAAAGATGTAACATCACCTGTAGCCAAGCATTTCGCTATCAAACACCGTAGTAACAGGGATCTGTTACAATATTTTGGGGTGGACCAGGTACCAGAGCATGAAAGGGGTGGTAACCGTCTGCTTAAATTGAGGCGTCTTGAATCACGCTACATAATCGACCTGCAAACGAAGGCTCCAACGGGCTTAAATAGTGGTGAAGAATTGGCCATCCACCTGGGTAAATAAATTGACCGTATACATGCCAATGCCAACCCAACGAATTCTTGAGGAATCTGTAATAACCTGGCGGTTTCTAGTGATAGGAGCCGCCCAAGCCGATCCACGGCAAGATTTTAAAGGAATGTTACATGTATCAGGCAACATTACAGTAATGGTATAGTAAAGATTCGAAGCATGTATACTCAGCATGTGATAAATTGCATTAAGAATTTTGACAGGACAATATGAATGTCATTCAAGTTACATACGCTCTGCTCTTTAAGAAATACCATGTACTTAGCCAGCCGATTCACGGCTAAATGTACGAACTCTATCAAGTTTAAAACCACTAATGTGACGTAATTTTGCTTGCTGAATAAGTTTGAAATGATTTGCTTGTTTTTGCACATTCCAATATGGCGCCTGCAGATTGTGAACGGGTAGTCCTTCTTCAGTTTCATCTTGTAATCACGTACTGCATTTAAAAATGGTTCCTGTGCAACACTCTTGTTGTCACATTGAAAAAGGGCTTGACCCGAAACGCGTCTGTAAAGGAACAATAAAGGAAATACTGTACAACACCCCGCGAGTGCTGCCACTTCTTTCCCGGCTGGGGGAGGAAATTTGGAGAAGGATATATATATATATATATATATATATATATATATATATATATATATATATATATATATATATATATATATATATATATATATATATATTCACTGAAAAAACCATAGGTTATAGACCATATATAGTTAGGAATTCGCATTTACAAAACCTTATTTTACTCACACAAAACCATTGAAATTCCATATATAGTTAGTTGCACTAACTATATATCGCGCACCCGCAATCCACTGCTGATGATGTCACATATTACATCATTCATGACATGGTCAGTGACATCACTGATGACATCTCAAATGACATCACTGATGACATCTCAAATGACATCACTGATGACATCACTGATGACATCTCATTTGACATTACTGATCACATCACTAATGATATCATTCATGTGATAATACGATGAACCTCTTCAGACTCTAATATAACCTTAGATACAATCAGTGTAAACAGACACTCACAGACTGTCACTCATCCATGGAGTTACTCACACACCTAGTCAGTCATGCAAAGAATCAATCACACCTCCATTTCCTCAACTATACAGTTATACAAACTTTACTTATTCAAACATATACTAACACATATTTACTCTCTTATACAATCCCTGATACAAGTTCACAATGATCCATACAGCCACTCACACATTCACTGGCTCTTATGCACAGTTATTTATATATGTCAACTCTCACATGTACTGTGTTTTACATATGTACTTACTTTGACATGTAGCACTGAGATATCCATTCACTCACCAATACACTCATGCACACAGTCAACCGCCCATACAGCTGTTTCCACATGCACTTTTGAAACCATACATCTAGTGAATCAACTGCTCACACATCTATGCACAGAGTCATACACCTCCCAGCCACCCACACACACACTCAGTCTCCCATACAAATACTTGGGCAACCAATCAATAACCCATATAGTTACTCATATAGCTACTTATCAACACATGCAACAGTTTACAGAACAACAGACATAATGATGCACAAATTAAGACAGTTTAGTCACTAACCCATGCACTCAGTGAGACACATTTAATCACTCACTCATACAGTCAGTCATGCACCTACTAAATCCTTCATCCAGACACTTATACATCCACTCATTCTTCAATATGTAAGACATATTTTAACTTTACAGAAACATACAGTCACTGGATGTTGTCATCAGTGATGTCATCAGTGATGTCATTTGAGATGTCATCAGTGATGTCATCAGTGATGTCACTGACCATGTCATGAATGATGTAATATGTGACATCATCAGCAGTGGATTGCGGGTGCGCGATATATAGTTAGTGCAACTAACTATATATGGAATTTCAATGGTTTTGTGTGAGTAAAATAAGGTTTTGTAAATGCGAATTCCTAACTATATATGGTCTATAACCTATGGTTTTTTCAGTGAATTTTCAAGGTTTTGTAAATGCGAATTCCTAACTATATATGGTCTATAACCTATGGTTTTTTCAGTGAATTTTCAAGGTTTTGTAAATGCTAATTCCTAACTATATATGGTCTATAACCTATGGTTTTTTCAGTGAATATATATATATACATACATATATAAACATATATCATCTGTATATCTATATAAATACAAACATAAATGCATGCATACATATACTTATATGGATACAGATGCATGTTATTTACATGAAAGTTGAAAAAACACTAATAAAAGCAAAGCTAAAAAGCCACCTCATTACAAACAGAATGGCTTTAACTTAAACGAGGGCGAGATCTATTGCATTTTCAATGCTTGTTTACTTTGGTTCCATCAAGAAGGCATTCAGATGTGTCACACATTTGCCATAAATTCTGAATGTTAGCACTCTAGTTGCACATTAGATCACTGTAGTAAAGCTACTGCTCACCAGGGACGTCTGCTGCTGGTATTCAAAGTGCATGTTTCAGTCTGCATTTCAGAATTTTTTTAATGAAATAGAAGAGGATTTGAGAAGTCACTCAAAATGATCCCTAATTTTTCTTTCTGAAGCACTAATCATACTTTCTATGGCAAAATTAACCCCCTCATGTTGTTCCTTTTTAAATTGAGTGTTTTCAGACTTACCACTTCATTCCAATCAAGATGGCTTCTGGTGTGCCATACTTTTGTCATAAGTAAGACTGTTAGCGCTCTAGTTGTTCTTTAGAACACTCTGGGACATTCTGTCATTGGGCTATACTTGGGCTACATCTGGGTGATATTTGGGCTACATTTGGGCTCTTTTGTCTCTGGTGGCCATTTTGGGAGACTGCATGTCAGAATGTTTTAATGAAATAGAAAAGGATTTGAGAAGTCACTCAAAATGTGCCCTAATTTTTCATTCTGCAGCACTAATCATACTTTCTATGGCAAAATATACCCCCTCATGTTGTTTCTTTTTAAATTAAATGTTTTAAGAGTTACCACTTTATTCCAATCAAGATGGCTTCAGGTGTGCCATACCTTTGTAATAAGTAGGACTGTTAGCGCTCTAGTTGTTCTTTAGAACACTCTGGGACATTCTGTCATTGGGCTATACTTGGGCTACATCTGGGTGATATTTGGGCTACATTTGGGCTCTTTTGTCTCTGGTGGCCATTTTGGGAGACTGCATGTCAGAATTTTTTAATGAAATAGAAGAGGATTTGAAAAGTCACTCAAAATGTGCCCTAATTTTTCTTTCTGCAGCACTAATTATACCTTCTATTGCATAATATACCCCCTCATGTTGTTCCTTTTTAAATTAAATGTTTTAAGAGTTACCACTTTATTCCCATCACGATGGCTCCAGGTGTGCTATACCTTTGTAATAAGTAGGACTGTTAGCGCTCTAGTTGTTCTTTAGAACACTCTGGGACATTCTGTCATTGGGCTATACTTGGGCTACATCTGGGTGATATTTGGGCTACATTTGGGCTCTTTTGTCTCTGGTGGCCATTTTGGGAGACTGCATGTCAGAATGTTTTAATGAAATAGAAAAGGATTTGAGAAGTCACTCAAAATGTGCCCTAATTTTTCATTCTGCAGCACTAATCATACTTTCTATGGCAAAATATACCCCCTCATGTTGTTTCTTTTTAAATTAAATGTTTTAAGAGTTACCACTTTATTCCAATCAAGATGGCTTCAGGTGTGCCATACCTTTGTAATAAGTAGGACTGTTAGCGCTCTAGTTGTTCTTTAGAACACTCTGGGACATTCTGTCATTGGGCTATACTTGGGCTACATCTGGGTGATATTTGGGCTACATTTGGGCTCTTTTGTCTCTGGTGGCCATTTTGGGAGACTGCATGTCAGAATGTTTTAATGAAATAGAAAAGGATTTGAGAAGTCACTCAAAATGTGCCCTAATTTTTCATTCTGCAGCACTAATCATACTTTCTATGGCAAAATATACCCCCTCATGTTGTTTCTTTTTAAATTAAATGTTTTAAGAGTTACCACTTTATTCCAATCAAGATGGCTTCAGGTGTGCCATACCTTTGTAATAAGTAGGACTGTTAGCGCTCTAGTTGTTCTTTAGAACACTCTAGGAGGCTGCAGTAGAACACAAAGGAATCAACTGACAGTCTCTGTCCTTGTTGTATGTTCATGTTTTACTGAGAATGTCAGACTTCATTTTCACATGACTGAGAAAGATAATGTGAATTTACAGAAAATATGCTTTCAGTTTAGCTTATAGATCCCCTTCCAAACCACTGTGGGAAAATCATGAGATATTAGTTTTCTTTCAAACAATATTCATGATATCACAGCAGAAGGTTTTTTCACATGGTAAAATCACCTTAGAACCCACCACAATTCCTAAAACGAGTATGGTACCATTAACAAATGATTTATAATGTAACTAAAGTCCTAAAACCCTCTATTAACTACAATGCTTTTTAATGAGGTGCTATCATGTATATTGGTCCCAAGATGGCTGCCAACACTTCTTGGATGAAGTGCTGACAGCCAATCAGATAAGATGTGTGGTTAGGCTCCGCCCAGATATATATCTTTTTTTGAACCTAAATTACTCAAAATCCACTGGAGCACATATATTGAGACCTAGCAAAGGCACATCGGGCTAACAGTCCCTACAATTTTGCCAAGTTTCGTGCAAATCCATTCAGCCGTTCGAGCTAAAAGTGAGGCCAACCGCCCTATGGAAATTAACATGGGAAAAACGCGTTTTGGGACCCCCCTTTTTTCTCGGCCCCCCCTTGATGAAACCCCCCCAAATTGTCAGGGGCTGCTCAGAAACAAAATGTTCCATTTTCCTGAAAATTTCAGCCAATTCCGTCCACAAACGCCAAAGTTATTAGACATAGAATTTTCAAAAATCCCATAGAGAAAAAATCCTAACTATATATACCTACTGGCGACCGCCAGTAGGTAATATACATATATATATATATATATATATATATATATATATATATATATATATATATATATATATATATTACTTACTGGCGGTCGCCAGTAGGTAGTTATAGTTAGGATCTATTTTCCATAGGAAATCCGCAACATTCTATTGGGAATAACTTTGGCGCCGGTGGACGAATCTTCGCGAATTTCTCAAAGTTTGTGGCCCGCTCCGCTCCTTCCCTGAAAATGTGGGGGGGGATTCGTCAAGCGGGGGCTGAGATAAAAGGGGGTCCCAAAACTTGTTTTCTCCATGTTAATTTCCATAGGGCGGTCAAACTCACTTATAGCCCGAACAGCTGAATGGATTTCCACCAAACTTGGCAAAATTGTAGGGACTGGTAGCCCGATGTGCCTTTGCTATGTCTCAAGATATGTGCTCCAGTGCATTTTGAGTAATTTAAGTTAAAAAAAATATATATATCTATGGCCGCGCCCCGGTACGTGCACCGGGGAGCGCAGCGGGCGCGACACGCGAGGTGCGAACGGAAAGCTGATTGGCTCTCGGGTGTCTGTAAACATTCGAAACAGTCCGGATGGGCCGCCATCTTGTGTCTCGGTAGGATAGAGACACAAGAGGTGGAGAAAAAAAAGGGGGAAATGACCATAAGGGGGCAGGGTAGACCCCCCCTGACCCCCTAGGTTTGATGTGGGGGCTATAAAAGGGCCCCGCGTAGCAATATATATATATATATATATATATATATATATATATATATATATATATTTTTTTTTTTGATTTGCGTGGGGGGAGCGCCCAGTACGCCCACCGGGGAGCGGACCGGGGAGCGGCCCATGGGGAAAGAAGAATGACAGAGTTTTTAAAAAATGTAGCCTTTTTTTATAAATTGGAGGTAGTTAAAAAAATACCTGTTTTTTTCTTCTTTTTGTTGTTTTATATTTTTTTATTGTTTTTTTTAACATTTTTTACTTTTTTGGGGTTTTCTGAACAGTTTTATATTTTTTTGTATTTTTCATGGGGAGAAACGAAAAAACAGGGAATTGAAAATGGCTCAACTGGAGCCCCCCCAAAAAAAGAAAAAATTATGGTTTTTGGGGGCATTTGTGGTTGTCCCCAGCTAGGACTATGAGCTTTATGCTCAGTTCACCATAAGAGATGGTCTTCCCACAATGAATACAAGTAATTCGGAAATCTGCAAACAGTGGCTGAATGCAAGGGATTGTCTCCCTTGCCTCTGGTCCCGACGGAGTGGGTTGCTTTCTTTTGGAGGTGGTGCTTGTAGATTGGGGAGGGTTACTGGCCAGTTCCCTCATCTCTGCAGCAGAATAGTTCATTAGAAGCTTGCGCTGCATGTGGCGAATCATGGTGTTGTTTCCGAATGAATATTTTTTATTCTGGTTTCCCCTAGAAAGTTCCATGCCACAGATTAGGCAAGTCACCTTGGCCGCATTGACTTTTTTCTTCCCCTCTGGGATCGAAAACAACTCCCATACAATGTGTGGTCTTGGCTGGTATGGGGTAATGTGTTCTTCAAGCCATCTTCTCCTCCCCTCCTCCTCCTCCTCCTCCTCTTCCTCCTCTTGTTTACCACCAATGTAATCTTGTGGTGGTCCTCTTGGTGGTTGTGGTGGTGGTGCAGATGCTCCAGCTGCTGCTGCTACTGAAGCCATTTTATAGTTCAAAAAGGTACAGAGAGGTACAAACAGGTCTTCCTCAGTCAAAGGGCGAAGTCAGAATAAGGAAAAAAGGTGGGGTCTTTCATCATTTGGAAAAAAAAAGGCCTGAACCAATGAGAAGTGTTATATTCAGGTCACATGACCGACACGCTTACGCGTCGCGCCCCCGGGCGCGTCGCGTAAGCGCGTCACATGTTTACGTTGCATGATCGTATTCGCTCGAGTGCTTCCGGGTGCACTTACGCCGTGCGTATCACGCGGACGAGTCTACACGATACGTCACGATTATGTTTTCGTTCGCGGCAATAGCGCTAACGGGACGCTCTCCGGAGCGCGCCCCGGGGCGCTTCAAAAGACTACGCTCCAGGGTAAAAAAAAAAATGTGTTTTAAACACAAATAAAATATAGGATTCATTCATTTAAAAAAATATTACATTTCATAGCTATAGACATTTTCTATTAACAACATTTTGAAATTCAAAGAAAAAAACATAGGTTTGGGGCCTTATATATAGTTAGGAATTAGCATTTAAAAAACCTATGAAATTCACTGAAAAAAACCATAGGTTTCACATCAGTTATAGTTAGCAATTAGCATTTAAAAAACCTATGAAATACACTGAAAAAACCATAGGTTTCACATCCGTTATAGTTAGGAATTAGCATTTAAAAAACCTATTAAATTCACTGAAAAAACAATAGGTTTCTCACCAGTTATAGTTAGGAATTCACTGAAAAACCCATAGGTTTCACATCCGTTATAGTTAGGAATTAGCATTTAAAAAACCTATTAAATTCACTGAAAAAACCATAGGTTTCACACCAGTTATAGTTAGCTGGAAATTTTACTGATATAAAGCCATTGAAATTCAACGTTATAGTTAGTTGGACTCACTATAACTTGCGCGCCTGCAATGCACTGCTGATGACGTCACATATTACATCACTCATGACATGGTCAGTGACATCACTCATGACATCACTGATGACACCATCCTTGTGACAGACTGACAGACCTCCTTTCAGTGTAATGTAACCCTTGAAACACATATTGAAAAATAGAAACTAACATTTTCTTTAAAATAGAGATACCCATACCAGTTACAACAACCAATTCAGTAATTCCACCTTCTATATACACATCCTCTCATTCAGCAACAGTTCTAAATAGTCACTCATACATATACTCACTCATCATATGTAGTGATACACATATACATCCTGTTACACACCGACAGTCATCCAAAAGTTACTCACACACATACTCACACATGCAAATAAACTATTGAATATCCATTTATTTGCATATACAACTATGCACACACTACCACCTTACTTCTAATGAAACTTACACATACTTACTCTCTTAAACAATCACTTATAGAAACACATACTTATTTAAACAGGAACTCTTTCAATCTCTCACTCTCACAAATACTCACTTATAAACATCAATACTTACATATACTAAATTAAAACAGATGTAGTTACTGATAAAGACACTAGTGAGGCAGTCATTCAGTCACTAACACACACATATACACACTCATCCACCCATACAGTCCTGCACATATGCTGTCTTCAAAACACATACAAACAGTGGGTCAGTCATTGGTGCATCTATGTGCTAAGTAATACCTCCACCAAACCATACAGACACTCATAAAGATACTAAAAACAACATCTAATAACCCATATACACACACATGTAGCTACTCACCAACCTATGCAGCCACTTATACACAAAGTGAAACACTAATACATATATTTAAATATTTAAACATTACTCACTAATATATGTATTCACTAAGTTACACTTAATAAGCCAGTTAACCAATCCATTTTTATAAAAAAACATCCATTTAGACACTTATTTAAACATTTATTCTTCCATCGACTTTTACATACACATATAGAAAACATATTTATTTTTCAGAAAGACACACATTCACTGGATGGTGTCATCAGTGATGTCATGAGTGATGTCACTGACCATGTCATGAGTGATGTAATATGTGACCTCATCAGAAGTGCATTGCAGGCGCGCAAGTTATAGTGAGTCCAACTAACTATAACGTGGAATTTCAATGGTTTTATGTCAGTAAAATTTCCAGCTAACTATAACTGGTTTGAAACCTATGGTTTTTTCAGTGAATTTATTAGGTTTTTTAAATGCTAATTCCTAACTATAACGGATGTGAAACTTATGATTTTTTCAGTGAATTCCTAACTATAACTGGTGTGAAACCTATGGTTTTTTCAGTGAATATATATATATATATATGTATATATATATATATATATATATATATATATATATATATATATATATATATTTATATAGAGAGAGAGAGAGAGCGAGAGAGAGAGAGAGAGAGAGAGAGAGGGAGAGAGAGGGAGAAAGAAAGAGAGAGAGAGAGAGAGAGAGAGGAGAGAGAGAGAGAGAGAGAGAGAGAGAGAGAGAGAGAGAGAGAGAGAGAGTTATGTAGAGGGAGAGATAGATATATAGATATACAGATGGATAGATATTTCACTGAAAAAAATCTAAAGTGAAAGTAACACTTTAATGTTGTACCCTAGGTTTTGGAATGAGACATGAGATAATGCTAATAACGTACACTTCCATCATATTCTAGCCTTTGACCAAGCCTTGCATCCTTTCCTGTGAAAGTGGCCAGCACACATTCTTGCCCTTTTTTCTGATTTTAACATGTCCTAAGGATTGTATTGTGTGAGGTCATGAGCAATGCATGTTAGGGCCTTAAGTATTAGTTTTCTAACTAGATTAGACCTTTGACCCTGCTTGCAGGCAGGTTGCTCCCCTCACTGCCGCACGGCCAGGTCTGATTGTCCTCGCACCATTGTTGCATTATTGTACTGTTGCTGTGGTAACTTGGTTGCTGCTACCGTAATTATTGTTGTGCTGTCTCTTTGTCCACGCACTGCCTATATTATTTGTCTCTCTCTCACTCCTTCCAATCTAATTGTTTTTCCCCCTGCCTTTTTCTTTCTGTGCCCTAGTTAACTGTGTGTTTCCCCCCCCGTACACCACCCGCTTCTTTTCCTGCTGCTGCGTCCCTGCGGCCCTGCATTCCCATTTGCCACCACGCTCCTGCCTCCCAGCTGCTCCTCCCTCCCAATACCCCTCTTATGGAGGCCACGCAGCAGCCTCACAGCAGCGCACCCTGGCCCCTGCAAGCACAACACAAAACACACAAGATGAACACCGCCTCCAGTACAACTCCAGCACCCTCCACGCACTCAACGTCGGATGATCACGCACCTGCTGCCTGGCTGCCCCAAAGCACACCCAAGGACCCTTCTCCTGCCGGAACTGCAGCTTTACCAGCATATGGCCCGCCAGCCCACCTACCGAAGAACCCAACATCCTCAAATGCATCCTGCTCAACTCAACACCTGCTGCGCCCGCAAACACGCCGTCGAACTCTGGGACCTACTTGACACCAACGCCCCAGACATTGCCTTCCTGATGGAAACCTGGATGACCTCCTCCTTGGCACCCGACATCGCCATTGCCATCCTGGAAGGCTACAAGATCACCCGTAAAGACCGTACCAATGGAGTAGGAGGAGGAATTGCCATTGTCCACAGGAACACTCTCAAAATCTCGACAGACACCGACGACACCCTGAGCAACGCCGAACACCTGCACTTCCAGATCCACACTGACCCCAACACCACCCTCAGAGGGCCCCTTATCTACAGTACCCCGACCGCAGTTCAGCGACTCCATCGCCGGCTTCATCAGCACACACGCCCTCACCTCCATGGACTACATCCTTCTCAGGAACCTGAACTTCCACCTCGAGAAGAAAACAACCCCAACTCCTCCACCCTGATTGACAACCTCACCAACCTCGGACTCAGACAACTCGTCTCAACACCCACCCACACTGCCGGCCACACGCTTGACCCCGTCTTCTCAGCAAGCTCCCACGTCTTCTTCAATCGCACCACAGAACTCCACTGGACCAACCACCGCTGCATCCACTTCACCTTCCGGAAACCCACCACACACCACTGCACCCAGCAGATGCCGCACCGGAGTTGGAACAAGGTCACCGAAGGCCAGTTAACCACCGCCCTCGCCCAGAGCCCACCGGCAGACCCGACCGACCTCAACACCGCAGCCTGCAGCCTCAGACAATGGATCAACGACTGCGCCAACACCCTCGGCCGCTCAAGAAACCCCCCAACACCCACACCAGCAAGAGAGATAGCTGGTTCACCAAAGACCTCCAGGCCTCGAAGTAAGCATGCGGAAAACTAGAAAAAAATGGACCCGCGAACGAAAACTGAAAAGCTACAGAGCCCACAGGAACGCCACCCGCCGACACCACCACCTCATCAGTTCCACCAAAAGGACTGCCTTCATAAACCGCCTAGACAACAACGCCCACAACAGCAAAAAGCTCTTCAGCATCGTGAAGGAACTCTCCAACCCCAGTCCAACACCAACGACATCCCACCGTCACAAGACCTTTGCGACTCGCTGGGCACCTTCTTCCGTCGTAAGATCACAGACATCCATGAAAGCTTCAACGCGTCACCACTCTGGCAACCGCCGATACCCCCGCTCCCATGACCACCACCCGCACCAACCGCCTGCTCGCCTGGACCAACATCAACGACAACGACACCATCAAGATCATGAACACCGTCCACTCCGGATCCCCGGAAGACCCTCCCGACACCACATCTTCAACAAAGCCAGCACCACCATTGCACCCCACCTCCGGAAAACCATCAACATCTCCTTCGAGACAGCAACCTTCCCGGAGAGCTGGAAGCACGCAGAGATCAACGCCTTACTCAAGAAATCCAAGGCGGACTCCAAGGACCTCAAGAACTTCCGACCCATCTGCCTGCTCCCGTTCCCAGCAAAGGTCATCGAAAAGGCCGTAAACAAACAACTGACCAGCTTCCTCGAAGCGAACAACATCCTGGACCCCTCCCAGTCCGGGTTCCGCAGCAAACACTGCACCGAAACTGCCCTCATTGCCGCCACCGACGACATCAGGACCCTGCTCGACAACGGAGAAACCGCAGCCCTTATCCTCCTGGACCTGTCATCCACCTTCGACACGGTCTGCCACCGCACAATAAGAGCACTCCTCCACGATGCGAGAATCCAAGAGAAGGCCCTGGACTGGACCACCTCCTTCCTCTCCGACAGAACTCAGAGCGTCCGCCTCCCCCCTTCCACTCCAAAGCCACAGAGACCATCTGAGGCGTACCCCAAGGCTCATCCCTCAGCCCAACGTTGTTTAACATCTACATGGCACCACTCGCCCACATCGCCCAATGGCACAACCTCAATATTATCTCCTACACCAAAGACACCCAGCTGATCATATCCCTCACCAATGACCACCACACCACCAAAACCAACCTCCACGAAGGAATGAATGCCGTCGACGACTGGATAAGAGACAGCTGACTGAAGCTGAACTCGGACAAGACGGGGGTCCTCATCTTCGGCTCCACCCCCTCGGCCTGGGGCGACTCCTGGTGGCCGACTGCACTAGGAGCACCCCCAACACCCACCAACCACGCACGCAACCTAGGGTTCATCCTCGACTCCACCCTCTCCATCACGAAGCAGGTCAACGTCGTCTCCTCCTCCTGCTTCAAAACCCTCTGCATGCTTCGAAGGATCTTCAAGTGGATCCCAACGAAACTAGAAGAACGGTCACCCAGGCCCTCGTCAGCAGTAGACCGGACTATGGCAACGCAATCTACGCAGGAGCCCCGGCCAAACTCCTGAAACGGCTCCAACGCATCCAGAACGCCTCCGCACACCTCATATTCGACATCCCTCGCCGCAGCCACATCACACCCCACCTGAGAGACCTGCACTGGCTCCCCATCAACAAGAGGATAATCTTCAAGCTCCTCACTGACGCACACAAGGCACTCCACGACATCGGACCTGCGTACCTCAACAGCCAACTCAGCCTCTACACTCCCTCCCGCCAGTTCCGCTCCGCAGACCGCGCCCTCGCCACCATCCCCCGCATCTGAAGAGTGACCACCGGCGGCCGGTCATCCTCCCACCTCGCCACCGAAACGTGGAACACCCTCCCCATCCAACTACGGCAGACCAAAGACCTCCTAACCTTCAGGAGACTCCTCAAGACCTGGGTCTTCGAACAGTAGCAGCGTTCCCCCCCCCCCACCCCACCGCCTTGAAACCCTCACGGGTATGTAGTGCGCTTTACAAATGCTATGCTTGATTGATTGATTGATTGAATATAACTGGGGTATTCCAGTGGTTTATTTTAGCTTTAGGTCATGTCTCATCCCAACTCTTAACTATAACTGCACTTTAACCTTTGTTTTTTCACTGAACTTCTGTTTTTTTTCATTAAGTTAAAGTCTTAGATTTTAACCAAAGTATACAGTCGCTCAAACCTTTGTGTTTTTTCAGCAGAACTCAGTTTTTTAAATCACATTCTTAATTGAGTCAACACCCAACCCTTTGCAGGCAGCCAACCCCCGCTGTGCAAGGCTCTGGCTCGGCGGACCAGGGTTTGGATGTAGTCCCTGCCCCTAACCCGACCACTTGCATCCAATTCTCATGTGTGGCCAAACCCTGTTGCACATGGATTTCAGCGGTGGGCATCCAACCGGTATTGTTTTCTGACCTTATACTTAAAAAAAATAAATGTGTGTACTGCTGCACTCTTATGGTACCCATCTTACAACCTACCACCCCACTGTACTGCAGTACAGTATGAAATTCCCCTGTGAAGCTTATATGTTATCACAGTACGTTGGTTGGAAGTTTGTATAGCAACTGTAGCAAGAACATCACTGCACTCAAGAGAGGACTGCACTAAGTCCTACAAGAGTACCGCAGTACCCACAACCTTCAATTCAGATTTTTTATTTTTATTTTGTGAGGGGTCTATCTGTGTTTCTTTTCACCTACCACAAGTGAGTGCTTGTCAAGGTTTCTCCATGCAGCTCTTTTTTTAAACATTTTTCAGGACATAGTGACAATGTCTCCAAGTGCTATAATGGTTTCCGTGCCATTTTCTTGATATGCTGTGGCTGGCCAATCAGATCACATGACACCACAGTAGGGTCCTGTGTACCATGATATGGCATTGGCTGATGGGAGAAAATGCTAACTCAGCCAATGAGATTAAATTATTTTTGTTTCCATTTCTGTACTGGGTGAGTCCAGTGGTACTCCCGCGGTACATAATGGTCCAGATATCACCATCTCTTCCAGGACACTAACCCCTTCATGACCACCCTCAGTATCTCATTAAACACAAATTTCTCGTAAACTACAGAATGGATTTACATAAATCAACAAAAAACTCAGTTTCTGAGTAAAGTTCTAACTGTATGCCAAGTTTGGTGTTATTCCCTTCAGCTATTGTTTTTTTGTATCTGTAAGCAAATATTCCTAAGAATTAACATTGGAAATCGATGTTTTGAGATCATCTTTTTTCTTGGCTCACTGCTTGACGGATAAGTATGAAACCTTCCACTAAGAAGCTGAAAGGAGTGAACATTGTTTTTGGAAAGTTTTGTGCAGATTTCTCAAATGGCGCCAAAGGTATTAAAGAAACAAGAAATGTCTTTCCTATTGAAATCAAACCTAATGGGCTTATTTACAATCCCAGTGCACCACCGGTACGCGCAGAGTGCAGACCCATATACACAAGGCCTCTCAAAGACACTTGGCGTGGCTTTTCATGGCCTCCTTGATATGGTGTAAGTCGTAGTACCGCAATTCACTGCGTCAAAGAGGTATTCCATGGGCAGTGCAGTGGGTGCTCCCACCCATCACCCATGAATTGTGATGCATTTCCAGATTTACAAGGACTTGCAAAACTGGGAATACATCAGAAGCCTATGTCTCCCGTGGGGGGCATAACGAGGAGAAGTAACTTTATTTCTCCTTGCTTTTTCCTCTTTCTATGCTTGCTGCATTCTGCAGCACACAAAGAAGGAAGAGAATGCCTCCATTGATTGTTTTTCTGCAGGATGTTGCACAAAAACAATCATTCCTACACCACAGACACTCTTGTGTCATGGTGCAAGTGTGCCTGCATTGGCCCAAGGCAGCCAAAAACAGCACCAGCGCTGTGGGAAATGACAGAAATGTGCTGCACATCATGAATTAGAAGCAGTCCTGCCCTTTCCTTTTCAAGCAGGGCAGCACAGCAAAGTGACTTACTTTGTTGCCCTGTGTCAAAAACTTGTAAATGAGGCCTTAAATATCTATATAACTATATGGATGATAGCACCAACAATGTATTATATATGTGTGGGTGTGTGTGTGTAAATATATCATGTGATCAAGGTCTTCGGACCGAAACGAGTAATGGCCGACTTGGATTAAAATAAATTTCAAGCAATTACTTGATAGCCCGTGCCTACTTTGCTCGTTTCAAGAATTGTGGATACAGCAGGTTTCCTGGATATATATATATATATATATATATATATATATATATATATATATATATATATATATATATATATATATATATATATATATATATATATATATATATATATATACATACACACACACACACACACACCCACCCACACACACACACACCTATATATATTTTTTCATTTTCACTTCCAGTGACAACCTTGATTCCTTGATTGTCACACAATGAGAGCACTAGAATATTAAACATAATACACTTCACAAATACTAGAATCACAACTTCCTTCAGTAATACATAGAAGCCTGTTCCAAACCCAACACCTTCCTAAGCACAACTTTAGCTGTCTTGCCAGCCTAAACTTTTCTTAAAATCATATTAAAATTGCATAAAAATAAGTGTAAACGCAGGCAGTTTGGATTAGCTTCTTCATCCATGTGTCTGTTGTACTGTCTTCCACATTTTGCCTTTGCCCACCACCATATACAGCTTGGAACAATGGACCAACCCATTGCAAACATTGACTGTCTTCGCTAATTTTCCCTGTGCATATGTGCATATCCACCTAAAAAAACATAGTCCACTTCAGTGCCAAGCCTGGCAGGCCAAGGTTTCATTTCTGATTTCAATCATGTTTTTATATTCTTGAGATAGGTACATTTCTTAATTTTTTGTAATCATACCCACCGCCTTTTTTTTTACATTAGCATTTATTTTACGTTTACTTTTTTGAAGTAATATGCATATGTTTGCAAAAAAAATACTAATTAAAAAAACAGATTTGCAAATGCCAACCCTATTGGCTTTGTCGATAATTGGAAGTAAATGTTTTTGAAAACAGTTCTGTAAAATGCATATTTGGCAACATTTTTCACTGTTTCCTTGGAGGGAGAAACCCACAATTAAGGAAGCTGTGCTCTCTCGCTTCATCCGCTTGGTGCAATTCACCTCACATATCTTATAGATATCCAGCCAGCATTGCAAGGACTATCACAAACCTCTGGGGTTAAAGTGTACCCTTGTGGCTGCCGTCGGATTCCACAATGCCCTCGTCGGCAGCATCGTCGATTATGCATTCCACAAAGCTTAGCCTACACAAAATTGGCATTTCAATTCAGTGGCAACCGCAGGACAGGGCGACCGGCCAGGATTTTGTTGTTCCACAAACCCGGGCGATTAACATTCAAACATTTTGAACTTATTCTGGCAAAAAGTTCTAGCAGCGAGAGAGCCCTCTTGCTTCAGGCTGTACCACGATAAAGTCCCCGAAGATTACTCGGCTCCGTGTGGTTTGTCCCAGTATGTCTGACTGCCTCCCAGGCGGCAGGAGTCAGGAATGGAAGATTACATCTCACAACCCACTCCCCCCTCCCACCCCCGCTCCCTGCACACCCTCCACCCCCACTCAAAGCATGGGCCTGCCATTCAAATTTGAAGGCTCGAGCTAAATCGAAACGGAAGGGGTGTTTGCATAGTAAGAAGTAGAGAACATTTATATAATCCTTTCAAATGTGAAAGACACGACAAAACAAGTCAAATGGGGCCTTATTTGAGCAGAAATAGTGCACTCATCATTTTTTAAAAAGTAATTCTTTGTTAAAATCTCTGCTAGACACATCAAACAAGTTATAAGCAAGATAGTGGGTTACATATGGTTACAACTATTAGCTGGTCCAGAACTTTTCGGTAAAGTGGATTGACATCAAATGTAATCCATTGATGCTTTTGTAATACGGAATGCAGTAAATTGGCTTTGAAGCAGGTAAAGATGGAGAAAACGAATGTCCTGCGACTTTTGCATTACACATGGTAAAAAATAGATCTAATGCATTACAGCCACTATTTAAGTGTGAAACACGTCTTTAAGCAGGTACCAGCCTAGCACCCCTCAGGACAAACCTGTGTTTGGTCGCCCGACTAAGCAATGCCATTTTTGAACACTCTCCTGTGCAAATCTGTCTATCCCTTTGGTCCTTTTCCTTTGGCGCACCTTCTTTCTCTCTTTCACACTCAAGTTTGCCATCATTTTTTGCCTGTTGTCTCTGTTTTGGCCTGCCTTTGTCAATGCTTTTGGCCTCATTTTTCATTGCTCCAACCCTCCCGCAGCCCTTCTCAGCCTCGACCACCGCCCGCTGCTGTCCGCCCCATCCCAGGACCTACTTAATGGTAGCCACAATATGGATGTGCAAAAGGCAAGCCTGTCTGAGCTTGTCCATGCAGAGCGCTAGGATTCCGTGTCCTCCACCCCTACCACTACCCTGTCGCAAACCCTCCGCGCTCTCAATCATGGCCACCACTCATCGTGCTGCTGTAGCTCTGGACTACACAACACAGAGGTAGCATTCTCCTTCATATCCTGCAAGTTTTCATTCCCTCACACAGAACCACCACTCACCACCCACATTGACAGCAACTAACACCCCACTTTTTCTCATGCACAATGTTCTGTGACCACCCACACAACACTCAAACTCACATGCATGCCCCTCAACACCTGCTCACTCACTAAGCAAGGTACGAAGATCTGGGACCTGCTACGCGACCATACCCTGGAGCTCCTGTTCATAATAGGAACCTGGTTAACCCCTTTGCTGCTGGCCTGTTTATGCCGCTGTACGGTAAACAAATGAACAGGGCGGGGTGATGACGAACCCCAGCCGTCATCAGCACACGAGCACCGCGGAGCGTGACGGCTGGGGTTCGTCACCAGCATGCGAAGGGTTAAACTTGCATCAGCACCAGGCAATGCCACAACCATCACCCCTGGCTAAAAAATCATCTATAAGAATTCCAGTACATGCTCCACCACCAGGAACATGCCATCAACATGGAACACCTGTTGTTCAAGCTCCATGTCACCG
The DNA here is from genome assembly GCF_964263255.1 of Lissotriton vulgaris. Classification (NCBI taxonomy): domain Eukaryota; kingdom Metazoa; phylum Chordata; class Amphibia; order Caudata; family Salamandridae; genus Lissotriton; species Lissotriton vulgaris. Next base: position 436,642,337 of record NC_141698.1, on the reverse strand, counting down.
CTAACATCACCCTGAATGGCATCCTCATCTACAGCGGGTTTAAGCTGGTTGGAGAAGCGGATGCTTGATACAGAGTTGGAGGTTGTTATGCAGCAGGTTTACATCAGGCACAAACGTTAGTTTGATAAGGTTAAATAATGATCACATTGGGGCGTGTAAAAACGTTGTTTGAAATTGGAAGAGGGGGTGACATGTGGTGGAGGCAAAAAGTCTCGAGATTGGGAAGGTTACAGTGGCTGGGAGGTTTAGTATTATGTTGGCTCACGGTGGATTCAATTGGGTTCTGCAATTGGGGTACAATTAGCATAGGTATGGGGGATTACAGATTATTTGCCACTTGGGTGTTTTTTTGATTAACAGTTGGTTGTTTATTTATGAATAATTCTGAATTATTTCTATCGCTAATTAATTAAAAAAGTTATTGATATATGCATATTTTTCATCGTAGATACCCCTGACGAAGGTTGTTACCGTAATGCATTGGGTGTGTAATTGTCATTGCCTAATTTGGAGGACTCGAGATTCGGAAAATGCTCATGTTTAGGCCTAGATGGGCAATCATGCAGCAATTAAATGCATAAGTTTAAAGGAATTTTGCTGCTTTGGTGTGACATTGAAACTTGGATAAAACATGGAATAAAATGGCTAAAATGTGGAGTAATTTTGGTTAAAGTGTCCTATTGGAAGACTGAAGCTCATGTGGCTGTGCAACTCGCTTGATGACCTGCTAGGCGCTGGCTATCGTTTTTCATGAATCCTCATCTACAGACCACCATGATCATGGACCAACTTCACCAACTCCATCACATACTTTGTCGCTCCTCTTGTCCTCAACGCAAGCTACTTTGTCCCGGAGACCTGAATTTCCACCTAGAAGACCACAATGATCCCAACTCAAAAGCATTCATCAAAATCCTTGAAACCCGGGCCTCATCGAACAAGTAAAGTAACCTGCCCACACCTCTGAAGACCTCCCAGACTCTATTCTTCACCACCCTCGACAATATCTGATATTGATCTAATATTACATCATCATCTTGTTGTTTTAGATTTAGATGACTCCTGAAGAATTGGTTATTCTCTCATGCATATGAATGTATTGATGGGTTGCAAGTTCCTTCGTATATCCAGTGGCAAGAAACCGGTCATGTATCTGCACTTTATAAATAATTTTACCATAACATAACATAAAATATCAGAAGGAACCCCCACCAATCACCTGGACAGACCACAACCTTACCAATTTCAGCATTTCCGTCCCATTCCAATGCACACACACCACTGCTATACCTGCCCACTGAAACTGAAACAGTGCTCTCAACACCCACTGACCCAAACACACCAATTACCCCCAAAGCTCAAAATAATTTCAACAAATGGATCACCACCTGGGCGAACTCCCTGGCCCCTCTCAAGCACAGCAATACAACTGGATCCAGTCCCAAAGCCAGGTGGTACATGGAGGTACTCAGGCTGATGAAGCACCACTACAAACAAATGGAGCACAGATGGAGAATGAGCCACAACGATATGTGCAGCATAATAATCTGTTGCGAGGAACTTCCACTGGTATGGACTGGAGCAAATGTATTTGTTTTATTCTGTGCTACACAAGCAGCAAAAATGGGCATATGTCCTGAATTGTGTTTCCGTAGAGTCATGAACCGCATCTTACACCAACTGTGTTCAGCAACAGTTTAACAGCCAGGGTTGGATCTATGCCAGGGTCCTGATTACAACCTTGGTGGTGCGGTTGGGGGGATTGGACAGTGGAATTACTGTTGCCGAAAGTACTGATTTTGGCTTGCAATTCACCCATTGCACCATTCAATTGCCAGTTATTCAGCCCTGAACCCTGAATGAACAATTACATGCATGCCTGGTTTCACAGGGAAACATTTTGCAGGCAGATAGGCATCCTAGGAAGAATTGTGGGCCCTTTTCCATTCCCATTTACCACCTTCTTTGAGCAAGTTGTGAACGAAAGCAGGCGATGACTACAAGTTAGAGGGCCACCAAGAAATCTGGGAAAGGAAAGACGGGTGCAAGGAAGAGGGGACCTTCTGTGCTCTCCATATGCTAAAGGTGTGGGTTGGGTGTAGGGTGGACTACTTTTGCGCCTGAAGCAATTGCCTCACCCACACTCGATTTTATAAGCTGAGGATACCACAGTGTCCAAGTCAAAATTTATCTGGGCAAAATTTCAATCATTCCATAGTAATCGGAGTAATTCTGTGTTTCAGCATTAATTTTTGATGTGGAATTGCCAATAATAATGGGATCACGCCTGCTTTTGTAATTAAGAGTCATTTGGGGGACAAAATCCTACTGTATGAGCATATTTATGGAGCGTGAACGACCGCTCATGCTGCTGCTTATGTTTGGTTGCATTTAGTGCTATTTTCTTAGCGCAAAATGCACTCTCCGGCCTATTTTAACGCAAGGCTGAATTTTGCGGTAAGAAACTAGCGCTAAATGCTGGAAGCAAATTGGGGAAAAATCCTACCCCAAGTGCACATTTATTGGTGCGTGAGCGGTTGATTGAACTCGCAATTCATGTTTTGTTGCATTTAGCTTGATCTCTTAGTGCAAAATGCATCTTTGCGTCAATTTAGGAAGCAAGGGGGCTTTTTTGTGCCAAAGAAATAGCGCTAATACAGAATTACTCGTCTCTCGTAATTCAGCATAACCTTGCAGCATTTTTAGGTAAATTCTGCGAGATTACACTTCACGGAATTCTGCAAGTTATTCCCAGTCCTACTTAAAAAAAATAGCTGGTCCCAGATTTACTAAGGTCTTCTGTTGTCCAAGTGTCGCTGCGGTACAACACAATGCAGCCCTGCGTGAAAAGTATTAATCTGGGCCCTGTTTGGTAGGAAGATGGAGTGCCCAAAGGCAACATATCATTTTACCTTGGACTCCAAAATCGCTCACAGGAGTTGGTAACGGCCCTTTCGTTGGATCAGACTGGGACAAAAAATAGGCCCCGGCACCAAAATAAAAGTGGTCCCATTACCAAAGCAGATAGCTAAAAAAAAAGTGGTAAGATCTGGGAAATAAACAGTAAAACCCAACTGGCCATAAAAATGACCGACAACTGCTAAAAACACCCTGATCTGTCAGACCAGCCCATCACCTACTGCCTGGTTGCCCTATAGGCCAGTCCGATCCTGCCTGGACATTTGAAACATAAGCCCCAACTGCACCTCTGAATGGCAATGCAGTTCCCTTCTGTTTCACCCGACAATTTGGCTTCCGAACCTGCAAATACATAAATTGGGAATCTGTCTGTTTCACTAGCCAATTGCTCAAACATCTAAAGTTTCACCGATATTCCCTGGCCAAGGCCAGCAAACAGGAAGAGAAAGAAAATAAACTGTTTGGATTTCCGCTCTCCTTAACATACGGAGATAAAAACAGGGCTGTCTGCATTTCATTTGTTGTTCTTTGAAATACGGGTCGCTGCCTTTCCCTCTATTTTTAAATCAAAACAATCTGAAACCGAACTCCTCATGAATAACATATTTGGTGGGTACATTTCCAACGATTCCTCCAGATCTGTACCTCGCCAGTCAACTCTGTTTTGGGTTTAATGTTGATATGTCAGCTAAAAGGAAAGCCCGAAGGATGCAGAGGCGTCGTGGAATGGATATCAAAAACTGTAAAATAACTTAATGCTATGGAAACCGTAAATATACAATGCTATGGAAATGATTACATTGAACTCTAATGAATCCCAATCTGTCGTCAGGCTTTATGTTTCGCCTAATCCGTTGCATTTCCAGGGCACTTTAGGCCTTTTTTTCCTGAATGACATCCTACCACATGGTCTCGTCGTCCACCTGAATGACGTAACAGGGTTAAGGTTTGGCGCAAACAGAAGACTCCTCCCACCTCTTCTGACAAAGGTTCCCCTTAAGGGGTTAAGTAATCTGACATCACAGCAGCTAAAAAGGAAAAGACTGTGCCACCTGGAGGAGTGTTGTAGGTCTTCTAATCTGAAACAGACTGCGGCCAAAGGCAGGGCCACTGGAATTATGGCACGGAAGGACCAAATTATGCGGCAGTGTTAGCTAAATTATGCAGCAAGAACACACAAATTATGCGGTTTATATTTTGTGGTAGCATAAGTGTCAGTTTAACATTTAAATGCCACAATCAGCAAAAGAAAGGAGACCTGTCACAGCACAGTTAAAGGCCTCTTCCACTGTGTGGCAACATATGTGGTGGTGTTTTTTCGTAACTTTTGATCCTCTTTATATAGAACCTTTCTTTTCGTTAAAAGCTGCAAATTATGCAGAAGAGGATGGATTATGTGACAAATGCAGCCATTCTGTAAATTATGAGGAAAACGCTGCGGCTGCAGAATCGCATAATTCCAGTGGCCCTGGCTCAGGGTAGGTAGATGTGAAATGTTCAGGAGCTAGACCTCCGGAACTTGATGCTACTAAACACCCGGGGCCTCATTTATGAGGCTTGCGCCACTTTTTCGCCGCTGGTGCGTCACTTTTTGTGACGCACTAGTGGCGTAAAAAATGCACCTTTTTGCGACATATTTACAAAGTGACGCATCTAGGTAGATGCATCACTTTGTAAACCCCTGTGCCACATTATACCTGTGCCAGGTATAATGTATGCAAGGTGGGCGTATTGATGCAAGGAAGGGTCGTAGAATTGACGCAGTGAAATCTATGAGATTTCACTGCATCACTTTTAGGACGCCGTTGCGTCAAAATCTTGCGTCTGCCTCACAGCAGGCGTAAGACTGATGCAGGCCCTTTCACATGAGGCTTGCCCCATGTGAAAGGACGAATTGCTGGAGTTGCGTCACTTTTGTGACACACTCCAGCAATGCGTCACTTTTGCGCTTACAGATACGTCAGAAATACTGACGTATCTGTAACTCCCTGCGACATGATGCATCATACATTAAATATGACGCATCAGGAATGTCGCAAGGAGCGTGCACTGAGAAGTGACGCATCACTGCTTTTACGCAGCGATGCGTCATTTCTCATAAATGAGGCCCCCAAAATAGAAGACTCTCGGATAACGACGGTGAATGGCTTTGCCCTTTTTGTAAGAGCAGTTTCATCGCACCTAGGCCCTCATTACGAGTTACCAAAAAATTAGCAGGAATGCACAAAAGTAATTCAGGAAGTCACAAATGGTTCTGCTGCTGTGGATATTTCTACCACTGTGCAGAAAAGTGCGTAGCAGTAACTTCCATACGAGATGCAGGAACTGGGCGAACAGGGAATGATTAGTCGTGTAAGTCTGTGAACACTGGTATACTTGTTGCATTTACAAACTTCGGTCTGAGCCTTTCCAAGCCTGGTAATGTTGAAGACTTTACTCCAGCAAAGGGTTGGTCTAATCCCCTATCCAGATAGGAAAGGGGACGGATCATCCGAAAGCGTGGGGGAAATATGGGGGAAGAGATGTGTCTACGTGGAGAAAAAAACATCAGGTTCTGTTTCACCAGGGCGTAATTGAATGCTATGGAAAATGACAAACTGGTCAAATGGGATTTCACAGAATTTCTATGTCACAAGGCATTTCTAGTGCCAATCCAGGAAACCTGTGCCTGGCACAGCTTTCTATGCATCCTGTTGGAAATGTTTGTGAATTCCAAAAGAAGTTAATGTGCTTCTATTTGTAAGTGTAATTTCACGGGTGCAGACTTAGTGATGTATTGTAAATTGGGCCTATTGTGCAATTCTCGGATGTTTTTCGGTTTGAGTTCATTGGATTCCTGAATCGATGGCACAGCACCAGTCAAGGGTTTATATGTTTCCCAAAAACCAAATCTAGCTAATCAGGCGGCGGGGCAGTGGTTCTGGAATTAAAAAATGAACTATAGCATTTATTTGGATCTCTTTTAAAGTGTACATTCCTACGAAAACTAAAATTTGCAGGGTGTTGTATTATAAAGCCATGTGCTAGCCTCTGGACAAAGAAAGCTCAGAGCAGTAGAACGCACTGCATACAGAACACCAGCAGCTTTATCAGTTTATTTTAGAAACTTGTGACTACCATAGTTATTTATGATGGTCTCATAAACTAATGTGCACAGCACTGGGACCTGCAATACAAGGTGCAACCCCTTGCTCTTTTCAGAGGGGCTTATTACGAGTACGGTGGTCTTGGACCACCATACTCACAGTGTCAGTCCAACTGCACCCACCCTGGTGGTCCGACGGCTGCATTACAGGTGGGTAGCGGGCCCACCACAAGACCGCCACCTCCTCCAGGATCCTGGATCCCGCTGCTACTGCTACTGCTATCTCAAAAGGGGCTGAATATTCTGGCGGTGCCAATAGCGGCCCCGCTGAGCATGATACAACCCACATTTCCATCGCCCTTTTCCTGGTGGGGACCTCGCCTTGGAAAGGGGGGCAGATGTGCAGGTAAGGGAGTCCTATCAGGCCCAGGAGAATCTGAGCATGGGGGTGCCTGGGGGGGGGGGGGCACATGTTGTGCTCCCCTGGAATTGCACCTTCATTACTGTACAGTGTGGCATGCATGGCATGGTGCATGCCACGCCATGCAGGACCATGTTGCAGGCTCTCTCACAGCGGCGGTATGCTGTTCAGGCTCTCCTATGAGCCTAGCATACCCGCTTTTGTGAGATCACTGCCGAACCACCAGTGCTGGATTTAGCTCATAATCTAGCAGCGGGTTCAGTACAGGCTTGGCGGTCTTTCTGGGACCACCGCAGTGGCAGTTCCAACTGAAGCCTGCCAAACTCATAATAAGCCCCTAAAGGTTTATGTATCTCAAGGCTACTCTCATGGAGAGAGTGAGACTCAGTGAGCTAGCCTTGACAGAGGAGAGGATTCAGTAGGAGTCTATGCATGAAATGAAGTGTGTGGCATGTGAAAGCTGGGAAACATTGTTTGTGGTAGTCAGGTGAGATGCGAGAGTGGGTGATGGTGAGAGAGTAAATGAGTGAGTGACAATGATTGAGTTAGAATGAGAGAGAACGAGAGTGAGTGATTCTATGGAGTTGAGAGTGAGTGGATTTGAGAGAGTGTTTGAATAAGAGTGAGTAAGAGTGAATACAGTGAGTGCGAGATTCAGAGTGAGTAAGTCTGAGTGAGTGAGAGAATGTGGGAGAAGGATCTATCTATCTATCTATCTATCTATCTATCTATCTATCTATCTATCTATCTATCTATCTATCTATCTATCTATCTATCTATCTATCTATCTATCTATCTATCTATCTATCTATCTATCTATCTATCTATCTATCTATCTATCTATCTATCTATCTATCTATCTATCTATCTATCTATCTATTTATCTATCTACCTATCTATCTGCAATAAAAGAAGCAGAGAACTCTGGGAAGTTCTCAAGTTTAGGTGGAAAGCAGCTCCAGTATAAAGCACTCTCAACACCACCCACGGCCCATTTCTCCACCACTCTGCAAATGTGCCTCATTGTGCACTGCTGGTTGGTGGATGTCTCCTTAGATGCTGAGGGTCTTTGGAGGCCAAAAAGCCCTCCTGTTGCCTCCAGTAAGTCCCACATAGTGTGATTGCTGACAAGACTTCGGAGGTCACCCCCCTTTCTTCTTCACTTGGCAAATGTGCCTCCTGGCGCAGTGCTGGTTGGGAAATGATGTCCTCTTGGCTCAAAAGTGTCATTGGGGGCCCACAAACCCTCCTGTTACCTCCAGTAAGTCCCACACAGCGGAATTGCTGAGAGGTCTTCGAAGGCCATGCTCCCTTTCTCCACCACTCTGCAAATGTACCTCCATGGGTGCACTGCTGGTTAGGGGATGAAGTAGTCTTGGATGCTGAGGGTTCTTGGGGGCTTAGAAGCCCTCCTCGTACCTCCAATAAGTCCACCACAGCAGGATTCCTGAGAGCTGGTCAGAAGCCCCTACTCCTTTGTCGGACACTCTGTAAACGTCACTACCAGTGAAAAAAAAATAATAATTCACCTAAAAAACCAAGGTTACAGCGATGCTATAGTTAGGAAATAGAATTTGAAAAACCTCAGAAATTCACTTAAAAAACCAAAGGATACAGGGCCATTATAGTTAGGAAATAGAATTTTAAACACCGTAAAAATTCCCTGAAAAAATAAAGGTTACAGGGACGTTATAGTTAGGCTCAGAATTCACTCTTACAAAACCAGTGAATTTCAGAAATGATAGTTACCTGATCTAGCTATAAGTTATGCCCCTGCAATGCCCTGCTTATGACCTCACATATTATATCATTCACAACTTGGTCCGTGGCATCACTGATGACATCTCAAACAACATTACTGATGACATTACGGATGACATCATCCACAGAACCACTCACACCCCTAAACAACCTCTCATATGCCCACTCGCACACCCACACACATACCCATTCATACCCACTCATTTATCCATTAAGCCACTCACAGACCCACTCGCTCACTTTTGCAGACACTCACACAACCATTCACTCACCCATAAAGCTACTGATACAACCAGTCACTCACCCATACAGCTACTCAAACACCCATGTATTCACCTGCATAGTCACTTATACAACAACACATTCACTCATGCAGCCTCACAACACAGCCACTCACTCACCTATACAAGCACTAACACACCCACACAATCACATACATACCAACTCACACATCCATACAAGTACTCACACATCTGCTCACTCACCCATACAGTCAGTCAGACACTCACTCTCCAATACAGCCACTAACACGGAGGGGTCAATTCCGATTCGGGAATAAAATGCTCCGAATAGCCATACGGAGCATTTTTCCCATACGAATCGTACCCTGCAGCATCCCCAGTACGTACGACAAAGTACGATTCGTACCAGGAGCTGGACTCCGTACGAATCGTACAGAGACCGTATGAATCAAATCCCTGTACGAATCTCCCTCTGAACCCGCTGCACGCGACATCCGTACGGTTCGCGGCTGCTTTTTCCGACCCGGCAAGTAGGATTTGTGTGGGGTACGCACCATACAACGCTTTTTCTATGGGAGCCGAAATCATCCGGAGAAGCAGAGTTCGCCTTGAAACAGGTACGGAACGCCCCTCCCGGGTACGGTGCGTACACCCCATGATCGCAGGGGTACTGTGTGTACCCCTGCGATCATGGGCTGTACGCATCGTACCCCGCGATCATTGGGTGTACGATCGGACAGCCTCGCCCTCGTCGCCGTACCACGCATCCGCCGAGCCACCGCTGGAGGAAGATCCTTCTACTACCTGGCGACCAAGACATGGAACTCCCTCCCCATCCACCTATGGCTGACCCAGGACCACCTCTCCTTCAGGAAACAACTCAAGACCTGCCTTTTCGAGCAGTAACGGACCCCTCCCCCCAGCGCCTTGAAACCCTACTGGGTGAGTAGCGCGCTATACAAATTATTGATTGATTGATTGGTACCCATGTTTGCAGGGTGTACGGTGCATACACACTGTGATCGCGGGGTACGTGTGTACACCCCATGATCGCAGGGGTACGCACCGTACCCCTGCGATCATGGGGTGTACGCACCATACGGTGTGTATGTGATTGTGTGCTTTTCCGTACGAATCGCCCTTACCTGACGTTGACCGTACGAATCGCGTCCTCATACCCCGGTCAGGATCGTACTCGTCGGGTCGTACGGCATGTGTACGAGTCGTACAGTTCACGGTTTCAGCCTTGCAATACGTACGGATCACGACGATTCGGACGGATTGACGAAATTACGGATCGTATTACGCGACTCGGATGGACGGGTACGATTCGTATGGAGAGGGCTCCGGATACAAATCGTACGGATGGTATTTTTCCAGGATCGGAATGGGCCCCAATGACTCACTCAAGCAAACACCCACTCAAACATCCACTCACTCACTTACCCATACAGCCACTTACACACCCAGTCACTCACTTATACAGCCATTCAGACACCCACTTACTCTCCCATACAGTCACTACACACCCAGTTACCCACCCATAGACTAGAGCCACTCACACTGCTACTGACTTACCCATACAGCAACTGACACACCCACTCACTCACCAATGCAGACACTCACCCACTTATACACCCATACAGCAACTCACACACCCATACACACAAGGATACATATAATCACACAGCCACTCACATAATGTATGTTACAAATTGTATTACTCAGTAGTAGTGACCTAGTATACTAGTTTAGCTTTTGTAGTAAGTTAGTATTTGTTTAACACGCCTAATCGCTTTAAAAAAAACTTACACTCACTTGATGATGTCATCAGTGATGGCATTTGAGATGTCATAAGTGATGTCCCTGACCATGTCATGAGTGATGTAATATGTGAGGGCATAAGCAGTGAATTGCAGGGGGTGCGAGTTATAGTTAACTCAGCTAAACTATAACTGCTGAATTTCTATGGTTTTGCACGAGTGAAATCTGAGCCTTACGATAACGTCCCTGTAACCTTTTTTCCCCCAGATAATATAATATAATATAATATAATATAATATAATATAATATAATATAATATAATATAATATAATATAATATAATATAATATACTATAGTACAATATATTATAATATAATACAATATATGAATATTTATATATTCATTGAAATAAAACAAAGGTTACAGGGACATTATAATTAGTCTCAGGTTTGACTCAAACAAAACCAGTGAAATTCAGCAGGTAAAGTTAGCTGAGCTAACTATAAATCGTACCCCACACAATGCACTGCTTATGACCTCACATATTACATTACTCATGGCATGGTTAGTGACATAACTGATGACATCACCGATGACATCACTGATGACATCTCAAATTACATCACTCATGACATCATCCAGTGACTGTGAATTTTTTAAAAACGTTTATGAGTGTTAAACATATATGCCAAGGTGTATTGGTGAATCAGTGGATGTATGAATGCCTATATGGATAATTTAGTGGGTGCATGACTGACTGTATAATTGAGTGATTAGGTATCTTAGTGAATGTATGGGTGAGTGGCTGGTTGTGTGAATATCTGTATCATTCTGTGAGTTGGTCTCTAACTGGTTGTAGGGGTGTGTGAGTGGGTACGTGAGTAGCTATATTAGTGAGTGATTGGTTGTCTGAGTATGTGTATGGTTGTCTGATTTTCTGTGTGGGTGAGTGGGGGTGTGTATGACTGCCTATATGGATGAGTAAGAGAGTGAGTCAGTGACTGTATGTAGTGAGTGTATGTGTGAGGGGCTGTATAGGTGAGTGAGTGTGTTTATGGCTGTTTGGATGAGTAAGTGCATGTGAAAGTGGCATATGCATAACTGGGTAAGTGAAAAGCAGTAAAGGTGAGTGATAGGTAATATACGTGACTGTATGGGTGAGTGAGTGAATGTGAGAGTGGCTGTAAGGGTGATTGCATGTTTTTGTCAGTGACTACAATGCATGGCCCCCCTCTCCTAGAATACCTAAAGCCCCGGGGACAACCACTCTCCGGGGCATTTTTAAATATTTATGCGGGGGTTGCCCTAGTAGCAAACCCACACCCCAGAACTGCCAACTCCCAGGGCAAATTAATTGTATTGTAATGATTCAGGGGAGCCACAAGGCCCCACATAGCCCAAGGGACTGCCACCTCCCTGAGGCTACACATAACAGCAATGAGGGGGGACACACTGCCCCCCCCCCCATAGCTCTGAGGAACACCACCACCCTGTGGCTACACATAACAGTAATGTGGGGGCAAATGCAGCCCTCCTGCTGCCCCAGGGACCACCACCTCTCTGGGGCTAACATAAATAATGATGCATGGGGGCTCTGGTGCCCCATGGATCCCTGGTGATCGTCACCTCCCTGGGACACAAATACATTCATGAAAGGGGTCAGTTTCAGACCCCAGGGAACCACCACATTCCGGGGGCAAATTTGAACATGGGAGGGGGTCGGGTGGCCCCTCTCCTGGAGTCCTAGATTGCCCTGGGGACCGCCCACCACAGGGCCAGCTCCGGCAATGTCCCGGGGTACCCACCCCCATGAACTTGCCATTTGCTATGGTATGGTGTGGTGGGAACAGCACTCCTGCCATGCCATAGAAAACAGTGCTCTGCTTTGAGCAAATGCTCAAAGTGGAGCACTTTGCTTTTATAAACAGGGAGCTGCATGTCAGCAGCTTTCTGTGTGTGCAAAAGCAATGACAGCTCTCGGGAGACAGGGAGACGGCAGGGCCTCTGGGGGCATTCACGTTCACCTTCGGTTCCAAACAAAGTGCCAGATCCCAGAGGATGGGGTCCCCAGGGCAGAAAATGGCTCTGGAGGGGGGCCTCACAGCTCTCCTCCCATGTTTCTTTGCATGTAATTTTACAAAAAGGGCAGGCCCCAGGGGACCGGGTCCCTGGGGTGAAAAATGGCCCGGGAGGGGGGCGCTTGGCCCCCCTCCCTTTCAATTTAATTTAGAAAAGTCCAGATCACAGGGGAAGGGGTTCTCTGGGCGCCCCCTTCCATTGTTGATTTTTTAAAAAATATGTAAAAAAATGAAGTCAGGCCCCATGGAATGGGGTCCTGAGGCCCAAAAAGGTCAAGGGAAGAGGGGCCGCGAAGCCCCCGTTCCTAAAATATAGAAAAACTACAATTAAAAAAATCTGGCAACTCTCCCGAGGCCCTGCCCCTTTTCTCTACCACTCTGCAAACACATTTCCTGGTATGCTGCTGGATATGGGCTGAAGTACCCTTGGCTGCTAAGGGTCCTTAGAGGCCAACAAGACCTACTGTTACCTCCAAGTGATCAGAGACCATGCCTCCTTCCTCTACCACTCTGCAAACGCCTCTCTCAGTGCATTGCTGGTGGAGGGATATGGTCAACTTGCCTCCTGAGGGCCTCAGGACTAAATTGGACTTCTTACCCCCAACCAGTAGTGAGGCATGAGGCACGTTTGGAGGTTGGTGGAGAAGGTGGTGTGGCCTCTGATGACATCTCAGCCATCTAGCTGTATGGGTATCACTGGAGGTAAGAGGTGGGCTAGTGGGTCCCCAAGGAGCCTCACGAGCCAAGGGGACTCTCCCATACAGCTCCTCACAGAACAGTCACTAACACATAAAGCCACTGACTCACCCACTCACTGTAAAATCTGGTTGTGTGATCTCCTCAGGAGCAGATGACTATTTCCTCAAATCCCCTTCACCGAGAACAGTAACAGTAATGAGAACACTGTCCCTGAATTCAGCTTGGTGGGAAAGGGGAATTGAGAAGACAAACAAGAGAGACTGCCTCAGCTGATGCCTTCTTGCGACTTGTGGACTGGCACCTACAAATTAAGCACAGACAATTAGTGTAGTTCCTACCTAAGACAATCTTTCCTATTCTACTAATCTTTGCAGTATTACCTATTAACTCTGAGGGTTTAGCTTCTCTCCTGGTGAGTTAATGTATATCTCTAGTTGATTGAAAGAATTTGAGGATAACTCACAAGTGTCAAGCAGATATTAAGCATTACCTGTGCACTACTAAGGATGCTGGAATATTCAGCTGTGCCACAATTATTTCTAGTTATAATGTCTCTTGCTCTTCTCAACGATATGGAATCTTACAACAAAATGAAATTTCCAAATGTCTCTAGAGCGCTTTCTTTCAGCACCCTAATAAATCCTGTTTTGACAAGTTCTCCAAAAGTCTCTTAAGCGTGACTCTTAGCGCTTGTTTACCTTTTTAAAGTCTTTGTAGCTTTACTCTTTCTATGACAAATTGAAGCATACACTGCTGGCAATTCACTATGCGCAACTGCTCTCTGCGCGCTGAACTCTTGAAAAGCTTACGATAAGCCAATGCCCACTTGAATTTTACTGAAAGAACAAGATTTTCCCAAAAATCTGTCAGAGCACTAAAATACGCTGCTGCTCCTGACAGAATTCAGTTGAAGTGCGCAGTGCGTAGCTCGCGCATGCACAATGTTTCCGTTCGGGAGTCTCAAGATCAAACAACTAGACCAAGAACCCGAACTGGAAATGAACCTTCTTTGTGGATCAACGCCCATGAAGCCTTTCATCTTCAGCAGAATAATTTTCAATCCAACTTGGACTTAATCTCTGCCATTTAGGGTATCTTTTGGCATTTAGACTGCTTTTAGAGTTCAGACAAGCGCTCACAAGGGGGGTCTTTACACTCACTCATCCATGCAGGCAGTCCCACACACCCTCAAAGCAAATGATGTCATCAGTGATGCCATTTGAGATGTTATCAGTGATTTCATCAGTTATGTCACTGACCATTTCATGAGTGAAGTAATATGTGAGGTCATAAGCAGTGCATTGCGGGGTTGTGAGTTATAGTTAGCTCAGCTAACTATAATGTCTGATTTTGTGTTGTACAAGTGAAATCTGACCCTAAATTCACTGTAACCTTTGTTATTTTAACTGAATTTCAAAGAATTTTAAAAAAGTAAAAATTCCAAATGTTTATATAGTGTGAACTCGACCTGAAGGTATCAGAGTGCTTTACATGAGCACCAGTTGCATTACAGACGGACAAATTCATTAATTCTATTTGTTAAATATAACGGATCACTGACAGAATATCGACCTACAAAAATATTGTGACAAAAATATCGTAGTCAAAAATATCGAAGTCCTAGCGTCATGAGGGTAAGTAAAAAAAATATCAAAAAAATATATAGTTGTTCAAAATATCGTTTTTAAAAAATGTTTAAAAAATGTACAATAAATACATATAATGAAAAAACATAGAATTATTTGAAAGTGTTTAACATTGTAAGTAATAAATATATAATGTAAAAATAAATTAAACACATATAAATTATAATATATATTGACTTAATAATAATAATAAATAATTATTTTAATACATTTTACATTTTATATATATATATATATATATATATATATATATATATATATATATATATATATATATATATATATATATACACATACACCAGTAATACAAAAATAAAAATGTAATATATATATATATATATATATATATATATATATATATATATATATATATATATATATATATACATACATACATGTATGTATGTATGTATGTATGTATATATATATATATATATATATATATATATATATATATATATATATATATATATATATATATATATATATATATATATATATATATATATATATATATATATATATATATATATATATATATATATATATATATATATATATATATATATGTATATATATATATCTGCAATACCTCTCAGCTGCGCTCACCTTTGGTGAATTACGAGGCAAGGACCACCTTGTAACAGCATACATTATTTATTGTCAAACAGACAGACTGCCATGACGCGTTTCGGCCATCCCAGCGGCCTTGGTCACATGGCCTTACAATATGCTCAGCCCTATTTAAAGTGCAAAATGCAGTCACATGTCATTTGATGGATATAGAAGAAATACTATCAGTATAAATACACATGCTTTGTAATTATAGTTACATTACTAGCTGTATAAATACAAAAAAAACTTTATATTAATTTTAGACATTTTTATATATTATAACTAAAAATGTCTATAGAGTGTTTTGGAATAAAAATAGCATGTTACAATCACATAGCGCTATTACATAATACACATATATATATACATATATATATATATATATATATATATATATATATATATATATATATATATATATATACATCCAACACTCCGCTTCCTCGTAAAAGAACGGATTGTCCGGGCCACTTCTCAGTCGAAAGCCTGTTTTATTTAAGACAGCTTCGCTCGATGCTTTTCGCAGGTCAAGCCCGCTTTTTATATATCCAAAGTTCGGTAAAATGAAAATGCGCACTCAGAGGGAGAATTCCACGCACCAGGGTTTATTCCATGATACTGTTGCGCGTTTCGACACTCAGCCGTGTCTTAGTCACACGATAAACAGCATACACAGACGTGCTTAAATAATAAACATAAATGAGGCACAACATTCCTGCCTGCATCATTGTCACTAATGGTCGCCATCTTAGAACAGGAAAAGCACATTACTAACAGAACCCAATGCATTGTTTATATTTCTTACTTTCAATTATATACACCCGAAAGCTCATGCATAATTAATCATGCCTGCTGGCGAAACTATAAACCGGGCAAGGAGCAGTCCTAAATCCATATCTGGACATAAATATACACAAGTGCACACTTCTGGCGCCACTATAGGGGACCATTGATTCAATGTTCTGAGGGCTCAGGGGTAAGTGTCTCCATTTGAAGATACCTTTAATAACGGACTAGTGCCTGAATTCACAATCCCCTGCCTATACAATACTAGCGGACTAGTGCCCTGCTATGCAGTTCCCCTTTCCTGTGAAAATGCAGGTAGCATTCCAATGCCAAGTGGCCGTAATAGGTAGCCTCCAATTACTTAAAGATCCGTTACAAAACACAGTTACTAAATATGAAAAAGAAAAAGTACCCCTCCCTAAATAGAGAGTCTCTTATCTTCTAGATGTGTGGTGTCAATCCGGTGAAGAAAAGGGTAGGGAACCCGTGAAGATTCAAAAGTGAAGGTGATGGGTCCCTTCCTTTCCTCCTAAAAACAAACAGACAAGAAGAAAAATTAAAAACAATGTACTAAAATCATTCACATCTAATTTACAATATTCATGTTAAATACACACAGTTCGCATTATTTAAGGATTACAAAAAATCAGTTTTCATGGAGATTGGTGGCTAATTCTTCGTCCAAGTTATGTCCTCCTGGGAACCTGGTCTCGTCCTCAATAATCCACTTAGACTCTTTCTTCCTCAACATAAGTTCCCTATTTCCTCCTCTCTTACTTATATTCACCTGTTCAATGGCATAGAATTTGAGGAGTGCATTATTAGACTGATGTCTTTCTCGAAAGTGGCGTGCAATATATATATGTATAATAAAATAAAATATTAAAATCTTTTTAATCTTTTTAAAATACATTTTGCACTACATTAACGGAAAGAGTATGGAAAATATTGGATAACGGAGTGGATACACTTACTATTCCCACTCCAGAGAGTGCAACAGTAGGGAAAGTGTAGGATAGCGGAGGGGATACAATTACTATTCCCACTCCACCGAGTACAACAGTAGGGAAAGTGTTGGATAGCAGAGGGGTAAAAATTACTATTCCCACTCCAGAGAGTGCAACAGTAGGGAAAGTGTTGGATAGCGTAGGGGTCAAACATATTATTCCCACTCCAGGGACAGCAACAGTAGGGAAAGTGTTGGATAGACTAGGAGCAAAAATTAAATAAAATATTAAAATCTTTTCAATCTTTTTAAAATACATTTTACACTACATTAACTGAAAGAGTAGGGAAAATGTTGGATAACGGAGTGGATACATATACTATTTCCACTCCAGAGAGTGCAACAGTAGGGAAAGTGTTGGATAGCGGAGGGGATAAAATTACTATTCCCACTCCACCGAGTACAACAGTAGGAAAAGTGTTGGATAGCGAAGGGGTAAAAATTACTATTCACACTCCACGGATAGCAACAGTAGGGAAAGTGTTGGATAGGAAAGGGGTAACAATTACTATTCCCTCTCCAGAGAGTGCAACAGTAGGGAAAGTGTTGATCAGCAGAGGGGAATAATTTACTATTCCCACTCCAGGAAGTGCAACAGTTGGGAAAGTGTTGGATAGCGTAGGGGTAAAACTTATTATTCCCACTCCAGGGACAGCAACAGTAGGGAAAGTGTTGGATAGACTAGGAGCAAAAATTACTATGGGAGTGCAACAGTAGGGAAAGTTTTGGATAGTGGAGGGGATACATTTACTATTCCCACTCCAGCGAGTGCAACAGTAGGGAAAGGGTTGATTAACAGAGGGGTTAAAATTACTATTCCAACTCCAGCAAGTGCAACATTAGGGAAAGTGTTGGATAGTGGAGGGGATAAAATTACTATTCCCACTCCAGAAAGTGCAACAGTTTGGAAAGTGGGAATAGGTTCCCTCTTGGCGGTTATAGCCAGTTGGTATCCCTACTAGTAGACAAGCCCCCTGCTAAGCAGGAGATCTCCCTATGGTACAATCTGATCCTGGACCGGACTTGCTGTGGGGCTCCCTCTTTCCCGGCCGCAATGTTTATGATATGTGGATTACATTGGGTAAGGTTTTATGGGACATCGTTAAGCATGCATGGTTACGTAGGAACCATCTCTTTCCAATCCACAGAGCATACTATTCCCCTCTTAGACTCTCAAAATTCTCTCAGGAGAATTCAGTTGCTTGTGCCAAATGTGGTCTGGTTGCTGCCTCGGACGCTCATATGTTTTTGAATGCCCCTGCTTGGCTCCATTCTGGGATGCTATAGGTAGTACACTCTCTGCATCTCTGGGCTTTCAAGTAGTGCTAGCGCTCCCTCTTGTGACCTTCGGTATATTAGACGGGGTACAGAGCCCGGCAAGAAGTTTGCTGTTTTACTCAATCTTGTTGGCGAGAAGAGAGATCTGTAAAAAATGGAAAGACTCGATATCACCTTCTCTGAATGACTGGTACTCCTCGATCCTGGATATCTCCAGATTAGATCTGGTTAGGACTGGCAATCAAGACAAGAGAGCATTTTGGCACCTGTTGGTCTGGGAACACTGATTTGACCAGGGTTTTTTTTGTTTTTTCCCCCGGGTCCAATGATTATACAGCTGTGGTTCATTCTCCCTACAAAGCCTTTACTTGGTTGCAGGCTCGGTACCTAATTGGCTGTATTTGCCGCCTATCACTATATGGTTTTTCTGGTTTCTTTGAGTTTGTCTCTGGAGGATGCATTATTGCTGAGGGATGTTGATAAACCACCCCATTTAAATCCCTGCCAGTCTTACAAACTGTGACAGCATGTTTCGTATTCCCACCTGCGACTACACTTGAAACCATGGTGGTAAATGAGGACAAAAAAAAGTAAAACAAATTAATTTAAAAAAACAGTATGGAAAGTGATAAATAGTGGAGGGGTAAACATTACTATTCCCACTCCAGCAAGTGCAACGGTAGGTAAAATGTTGGATTGCATGGAGGAATAATTTACTATTCCCACTCCAGCAAGTGCTCCAGTAAAGAAAGTGTTGAATAGCAAGGGGAATAATTTACTATTCCCCCTCCAGAAATTAATTTATATTAATTAACAAACATTTAATTAATAAAAAATGATTTACCTCTCAGCATATTCCCCTATAAATGACACCACCAGTATTTAACACAATTAACATAATTATTAATTAATTAAATACTTAGTAACAATTAACAAGCAATTCGAAAACAGATAGTAATAAACCAATTCACACATTTAACACTATAGAATAACTTAAAATAAATATTATATACAATTTTTGGAAATATATGTTAAAATTCAATTATTTAATGATTAAGAGGGTAGCGTAAATTATGAATTATTAATGAGGTAGAATGTACTTTAACACAAAATTGCCATTCTTCATTCATCAATCTATGTGACTCGTAAAATGGACAGAGGGGCAGAGACTGACACATCTTTATTGTGCTCATTAACATGCAAACCTGAAAATGGAGTCTGAAAGGGTTTGCTAACAAAAAGAAAATGAATAATGTGTCAATGACATGTTCCACTGACTAGAATTTATTTGCCCTAATAACAGTTAGTGGAGCAAACAGTTAGTGGAGAAAGTTCATAAACTAAAGGCAAGACCACGTGCTTAGTCTGAGATCATGGGAACAAGAGAGAGCAGCCTCCAATTAGTTACAGATATGTAAGCAGTTTTGGATGAGCAAACTATTCGTAGCTTTTCACGCCTTGGGAGCCAAGACGCAGGAGGAATCATCAGAGACGGCCATTTCCTGTAGGCAATGTTAGCACGAGCAAGAAAACAAGGCTGGATTAAGTTATAATTACACTAATGTCTAATATGAGTAAACATGGTTGTTGGCTTTTACAGGCATGGGCGCCTAGAGCGAAACACTTGGCAGATTGGAATAATTCATAATTGTGGTTATGAATAAAACAACACGCTGTTTTGGATTTATGAATGCACTATTATTCATGCAAGCTGAAGACATCTTAAAAAAAATAAATTGAATACTGTGACAGATTGTTTTCAATTCTTCTTCAATTATCGAGGAGCATCCTTCAAGAAATTAAACTTTCGCTGCTTCAAACTGAAATAGTCAACTACCAAATACTCTACTGCAAAGAGATATTGCTGTTATAAAGATTTCAGTGACTTTCAAGCTGCTTAAGCTAGCATATATTTGGCATGACAATATTTCCATATCACGTGCCATCCAACTCTTTTGAAATAATATGATACGAAAATTCAGCACAAACATCATGATATTCCAATTTTGTCAAAAAGAGGTACAAAACAAGTGTTGGTATTCCTAAAGTCAGGAACATTTTATTAGATTTTCTCTAATATTATTTAATGTTACAACATTTGCAGTTTCTACAGAAAAATTGTGTAGCAAGTAAAATTAAGTCAACACTGGGATGAGGGCAACCTTCCAACAACTGGTGACCCACTAGTTTAAATGTTCTTGAGTATTCTCACCATTTGCTCGTTTTAGCTTGTAAAGAGTTTATTCAAATAAAAAGGTAAATTCAAAATTTACAAATCATTAACGAACAATGTGCAAGCAATTAGAGAATGGTTTTATTATCTTATTAAATTGGACTGACATAAATGTCACCAGCCGCGGTCCGTGCAGGTAACAGTGCTTAATTTGTAAAATATTAAGTGCCAGGGCTCTGACCAAGAGGCCACTGCAGCTTACACCACCCATCGCCCCTGTCATCGCTGTCAAAACAACTACTAACCATCTCTTTCACATTTAAATGCGACAGATTAGATTATTCCAGGTCCCCAAAGCTAAAGGAATGGCTGGGGAAGCAGGTATTAGTAATGTTTTATGTCTATTGTTTTCCTAAACAACTGTGATACTGCTCATCTCTAAATTACATGAGCAGCGCCACCTTGTGGCAGACAGCCCTAAGTGTGGTGTTGACAATTAGGTGCCGGTGCCGAGCACTGGAAAACAATTAAGTGCCAGTGCTTAGCACCGGAAAGCTCTGGCTCAAATTAATCACTGGCAGGTAACAGCGGTGGGGCCTCGTAAGGGGGGATTTCGAGGGACGATGTCGAGGGGAAATTAATTATTTATTTAATTTCCCCTCGGCATTGGCCCTTGAAATCCCCCCCACACAGCCCCACCGCCCCACTGCTGTTACTTGCACAGACCGCGGCTGAATGTCACTCAGATCTTTTCCAAATTTGGAATGAGGGGACAGTAGCCATGTGAGACGCACTGTGTTGATCATTCCTTAAATAAGCCAAGGGTTCTGTTACTCCTTGCAAACATACAGTTCCCTGTACCCACTTTCTAAAGTCATGAGACTTACCTTCTTTCTCCTTCTTCCATCACCCTGCAACTAGAGTCTTGGACCAAGCTTCGTACATTGAAAGTACATCCCAAAATGGCAGACATAAGGCAGTCCAAGATGGAGGTAGTGCGGCACTTGGGTCATGTGGTTGTGGTGTGCATGTCCCGCGAGCCTCATTCTCCTTGATTATTACCCTTGGATGCTGCTTGAGGTGCCTTTTGTTTTGCTGATGAACTGCCAGACTCTCTCCAGGCATTTTTCTAAGTGCACTGATGCTCTTTTCCTGGACCTTATATGGTCTTCTTTGCGGACGTCAGTTGCAGGCCTTGCTGTACCACATTCCCCACTTTCTGATTTGTTGGGCCATGTAGCGGGTAGGGGAAGATGGCATGCCAGCCCTTTAGCAATTTGTGCTGACCCACTGTCCTTACTGAAATTCCTGAAAACCTGTAGGCCTGTGACTCCTCAGGTTCGTGATATGTGCCCAGTGCACCTCACAACCTCACCATGTGAATGTGTGCAGCTAATATAGACCTTCATGATTCTCACTTTTTGGGTTCTTTCATTGTCCTTGTAGCTGCAAGTGGCTCCTCCTGCAGGTGGCTGCTCATGACTTTCAGATGCGTCAGTTGAACTCCCTTCATTGGAATGAACAGTAAGATTACATGTTGAGCAACAGTACCAGTCGGCCAAACGCAAAAGTGGAAAGCAGACAGTGAGAAAGAAAAAAGTCAAATGACACTGACAACAGGTGGATTAGCCATGTTCCCACAGTAGCACCGGGATAGGGCTGTTGTAGGAAGGGTGGGATGGTGAAAAGACTTACCACTGTGATGTGACACTGATGACCGAGAACTAATAGAATATCGGAGACACTGACCTGTCGACAACAAACAAACCAAAGATCTCTAATCAACCAGGCCAGGGTGATGGGGAATAAGAGATGGCAACCTTACTGAAGAGGCTGCAGGGTATGCTCTCTGTGCCACTGCCCTGGTTGTCAATGAAATAGTTGATGATGCTGGTCAGAATGCTTGTGTGGGCTTCCTTGCATTTGTATTAGACTATTGGAGGTGTTGGGACTCGCATGGTGATGAACATGCACCCCTGCCCTAAGTGCCCCAACTGTCTTGATATCTGGATGCTTGAAGCTGATTTTTGTTGTCATTGGTAAACATGGACCATGTGTGTGCACCATGACATAGGCCTGTCTCATGGATTGGGGTCTATTTGGATCCGAAGGGGCCCAAAAGCGCTACCCTCATAGAGGTGAAAGGCTACTGCCTTAGTTAGGAGTTTTGCTGAATCTTTAAATGTGAGCTTAGACCAAAAATTCTAAGTTCATGTGATTTATTTCACATATCTTATGACTCATTTCAAACATATATACACCAACAGTCAATAATGTCATAATGTAGATAACACATTATTCAGTATACCATACTTATGAGAATGTCCCACAGTTCAACATTACAAGTGAGAGACAAACATATTATACATGTGAAAAAACATATCAAAAATCATGAACGCCAATCAAATCAAAAGTGTCCTACAAATCTCTTACACATAACCAGTCCATATTCAACACATAAAAAAACCATAGGCCGACTATATAACAGTTCCAATTGTCCTGCCTGTGTAAATGCATTGATTGATTGATTGATTGATAGGGCAAAGAGCTATGCAATTAACACATTGGTTGTCTGTCCATTGGGAAAGGATTCCCTTCTAACCAATTCCCATTCAGCAACCGGAGGAGCACTGCAACTCCTTTTTTTCCCCTCAGCCCTCTAATACTACCTGCTGGCTGTCCATCTCACTGGAGGATCCTAGACTAGCACCCCTCGACAACAGATCTAAAGAGGTGTCTAGTGGATACCAGTTTCTAATTCCAACCCAGATGATGAGGTTCCACCTACGGGTGGGCTGATGGGTCTTTTTCTCCATACTCTCCTCTGATTTGTTTTCTCTCTACACACTACATTCAAGTGTCTAGGTTTTCCACAGTACTTTCAATGGTACCTTCCTCCCAGACTTTTAAAGTAATCTGAGCAGCGGTTGGTCAAAGTGCCTCGCATAAAGAAGGCTCGGTGGGGAGAAAGGAGCTTTGTGTTGGGGGCAACGAAGACATGGAATGCCTTGCCCTTTGCCTTGAGGTACATGACAGATTAGATGGCTTTCAGGAGAGGCATTAAAACGTGGCTGTTTACACAGCAATTCCCTGCCGGCCTTAACCTTTGGAGTATTCATCGAGCGCCAGGACACCCTCGAGTAACAGAGCGCTGTATAAATGCTAAAAATAAATAAATAAATAAATATAAGTGAACAGGTCCTTTTTACCTGTGTCACTGGAGTGAGGTCTACAGGCACACTCATTTAAAGTTCTGCAGCTGTGTGCTTAAGCCACTCTTGGCCAACATCAGTTTGGTGTGGAGTGCTGCACAGTGCGTGTGTGTTGTACATGTGCTTGGGGTATGTGTGAGTGTGGACGGCACAATACATGAAGAATGCAGTGCTGTGCAGTGCATGTATATTATAGGTATGCGCTGGATGTATATATGCCTGTGAATGGTACAGTACATGGAAGATTCTAGATTCATTTTGGGAGACATGGAAGATTCTAGATTCATTTTGGGAGTCTCAGAGGTAACTGGTGGAATATGAGGAGGTAGACGAATCCCCGGGGCAGAATTGTAAATTGCTCCATTCCTGTGAGCTGGGTGGGATGCATTGGAGGAAGGGAGAGCCAAGCTCTTAAGTGCACTCCAAAGGATTCTCTTTGATTCAGAGATAGGTCAGTGGGAAGGGAGTCACATCTCAGGCAGGTGATGGGGCTGATAAGAGATTCATAAAGAGGACATTTTGAAACACATATTTCTATTGCTGATATCCAGGCATGAACCCCTAGTCCCTCCTATAGCCTGTATAGTGGGATTATCAGATTTGGAGTCACTCCTGCTGTGACAGGCTTCTTCGAGAGGAAGGACAGGGCGGAGGAGAGTATATTTTACAGAACAGGGGACCCTAGTAATTTAGGGATCAACGGAATGATAGACATATACTAGATAGTATATATGACTACTGTCCAGCCGGACAGAGTTTTTTATTTTTCAATTCTTCAGTTTAAGAGTGTAAATATAATATTTATACAAAAGTGGGCACAGCCTGTGACCCACAAAGGACAAGACAAAACATATGACAAAACACTTATGTAAAAGCGCACAAAAGCGGTCTGTACTGTTAATCTGTTTTACAGACTAAGATTAAATCGTAGCAACCCATTGTTTTACACAGTTGGTGAATTCCAGCAAACATATGGTGCAATAAGACGGCGTTTCGATGCAATTACCAAATACATGCATCATCATCAGGACAAAAACTTTTGTGTCAAGTTTGTCTTGAGAGTTTTCAATATCATTACCCCTTAAGAAGGCATAATAGCCATCCTGGGGGGTACTGTAATAGCGGAGAGCCGGGGGCTGTCTGTCAGTTTATGCCGAGGTGTGAGAGATTATGGTAATGTCTGCTCACATCGACTTCGCCGGTAATGTTATTAAAAATTGGGGAATTGGAGCGGTGCTCGTATTCTCGGCGAGTCTTTAATCCATAATAGGATTTGGTTCAGGCTAGGCTTGATAGCAGGACAGATGGATTCTGGCGGGGATCTCTTCCTCTTGGTGGAAGAGATCCCCGCCAGAATCCATCTGGATGGCTATTATGCCTTCTTAAGGGGTAATGATATTGAAAACTCTCAAGACAAACTTGACACAAAAGTTTTTGTCCTGATGATGATGCATGTATTTGGTAATTGCATCGAAACGCCGTCTTATTGCACCATATGTTTGCTGGAATTCACCAACTGTGTAAAACAATGGGTTGCTACGATTTAATCTTAGTCTGTAAAACAGATTAACAGTACAGACCGCTTTTGTGCGCTTTTACATAAGTGTTTTGTCATATGTTTTGTCTTGTCCTTTGTGGGTCACAGGCTGTGCCCACTTTTGTATAAATATTATATTTACACTCTTAAACTGAAGAATTGAAAAATAAAAAACTCTGTCCGGCTGGACAGTAGTCATATATACTATCTAGTATATGTCTATCATTCCGTTGATCCCTAAATTACTAGGGTCCCCTGTTCTGTAAAATATACTACTGCCCAAGGACCCTAGTGTTATTCCTTTTGGGTTTTCCCTTGTTCTGTGAAAATATAGGGCGGAGGAGAGAGCACTTCAGAAGGAAGCAGATCCCAAACATAAACGTCAAAGACTCAGACATTTGGTGTGTGGAAATAGACTATAAGAAGGGGTACACAAGGCCCCCAAAATTGTCAGCTGTCAAGCAGCCAGTCGGACTAGGTAAGGAGGACAAGCTGTGCAAGACTTTGGCCTGTGACAAGGACTAGGGGCCAAGGCCTGCAAGTCTCCGGGTGGGTGAGGGAAATCACCCAGGATTCAAGACCACTTGCACCTGGAGCACCAGTGCATGTCTGCTTGCTAAGACCAGTGTGCCCTATGAAGAAGAGGAAAGCGCTGGAGGGAGCAAGTTCCAGTGGGGCATCCTGTCAATTGGATACCTTTAGTGAGGTGTGAGGAGGTGGCTACTGCACCTCTTTGGTTATTGCCCTTGTGTAGGGAAAAGTTAGCGACCCTTGGAACACTGGAGGAAGGCTTCCATGAAGTGAGCTGTGACTGTTGCTGCACCAATCAGATCATTGCCCTTGTGCAGGTTATAAACCGGCAATCCTGTATTCCAGGTGGGACCTCTGTAAATAAGTGCTGTCATGCCCATTGGGCTGTATCCCATGTATGGAGCTAAATCGCTACACCATTTGGTAGGTGGAGCAACTGGAAGATGGGTACTGTGCCGGCCATGTACAGAGTGGAGATAGTCACCCCATATGCTGCCCCAGGATAGGGCAAGCAGCGTTGTCTGGTTGAGACCTTTGTCATTAGGAGGAGGCTGCCATATTGATCCAAACAGACCCAAGCCCTGACTCAGGACCAGCACCAGGAGGGCAGCAAACAAACACCGATGGGGAGGATCCCAAGAAACTTACCAGCTTTGAATGAGCAT
Organism: Lissotriton vulgaris; assembly: GCF_964263255.1. Classification (NCBI taxonomy): domain Eukaryota; kingdom Metazoa; phylum Chordata; class Amphibia; order Caudata; family Salamandridae; genus Lissotriton; species Lissotriton vulgaris. Next base: position 436,615,919 of record NC_141698.1, on the reverse strand, counting down.
CAAGGAGCTCCTCGCCACTGCCACCACAGGACCTCGTGTGAGGTACTCAAGAGGTGAGTTGAACTTAAGGACTTACCTATTAAGCACTAACACCCCGACTTCAGGGGACTGTGTTTATTGTTTGTGAATGCCGTATTTTACTTTGTGTTTATATATAAATACTCCTTTTTTTAGAAAGTAAGTAAATGCTTTATTGTTCAGTTAATAAAAACCATTACAAATAGCCATAGACAATAAAAGAGAGCAGATTGTAAAAGAAGGTAGTTAAAAAACGGTTAAAAAAGGAATAAAAAAAATAGAAATATTTGGTGAAGTTTCAGTCCACCTCAAGATACTCGTAAGTTTCTATGAGGCGATTTTTGTTAATCTGTCATAGGTCTTGTTCTCAAAGGACGGTATGTTGTGTCAGCTCCAATCCCCTCTTTTCCTTTTGGAGGATGGGCTGGAACTCTCCCTAAATGTTCGTACCTCTTGGAGGAGGTGCTTCAGTGTTCCGGGTCATTTTAAGACTCTAGGCCAACCTGATATTTAGGAGCTGGCGGCTTAAGGGGAGTGGTAACGGTGTACATTCAGACTTTCATCATTTCTTTTGAGCCTGGATTCTGCTGCATCCAAGATATTTAACCAGTCGGCAGGCGGTTTGCACATCCACGCCTCTGAAGCAGGCCAAAGTTGCTTCTCTACAGGTTCTGTTTCTGTTTTTTATAAATAGAGGTCTCAATAAGTTCTTGCGCACTTGCTGCAGCTCCTTACAGATGGTAATGAGGTGTATGATGTTTTCCTCGTGCATGTTATGTTATGTTATGTTAGATGTGCTTGTATAGCGCACGGCTGCCCCAGCCAAGGGGCGTCCCAGCGCTAGCTGCCTATGTCCAGGGGACAGCAAGATGGAATTGTAGGAGGTCCAGATGTATACATAACATAACTAGGTAAAAAGGTGGGTTTTTATGGCTTTGCGAAAGGATAAAAGGTCATTCATTGCGCGGATTTGAGCTGGAAGTCCATTCCAAAGTTTGGCGGCCAAGTATCCAAATGAGCGACCGCCCATTCTGGATAACTTGATGCGGGGGATAATGACCAAGGTCTGACCTTCTGACCGAAGGGACCGCCGAGGGACGTAGGGTGAGAGCAGGGGACATAACATAGGTGGGGAGGAGAGTTTCAAAATTTTAAAAGCAAGACAGAGGGTTTTAAAGTGAATCCTCTTTTCAACAGGTAGCCAGTGTAGGCTCCTGAGGGTGGAGGAGACCGATTTGTGCTGGGGTAGCCCTGTAAGAGCTCTTGCAGCGGCGTTTTGGACTCTTTCTAGTCTCACTTTCTCAGCTACGTTAGTTCCCAGCAGAAGTGAACTAGCGTAGTCCAGCCGTGATAAAATAGCCGACTGTACTACCACTTGGCGGGTTTGGCGGTCGAAAATTTTTAGGATGGGCCGAAGGTTTCGAAGGATCCCGAAACATGTGGCAGCAACTATTTTAGTGTGGTGGGTAAAGTTCAGAGCAGAGTCCACCCAAACTCCTAGGTTTTTTACCACATTCTTGGGGGCAGGCGGTTGGTCTAAGGTTTCAGGCCACCAATTATTGCCCCAGACTGTAGTGTCTTTGCTTAGAAGCAGAACCTCCGTTTTACCGGCGTTTAGTTGAAGGTAGTTTGCTGACATCCAGCTGGTGATGTCACTAAGGGTTTGCCTAAAGTTCATGGCACTCAGGCCATTATCGTCTTTTAGAGCCACCACCAGCTGGGTGTCGTCAGCGTAGGACACCAATGTGAGTCCATGTTTCCTAGCTACCTCTGCCAGTGGGAGGACATATACATTGAACAGGGTCGGGCTGAGCGCCGACCCCTGAGGAACTCCTTGTTCAACGGGACATTCCTTCGAAATGAAGGGTGGGGTAGGGACCCTAAAGGATCTGTCGGCAAGGAAAGCCCTAAACCAGCCAAGGGCCTGGTCTACAACTCCTACTTCCTCAAGTCTGGACAGCAGTACCTTGTGGGAAACTGTATCAAAGGCAGCACTGAGATCTAAAAGAATCAGTGCTGCCTTTCCTCCTGCGTCCAGTATGGTCCGAAGATGTTCAATGACGCTAAGGAGTGCAGTCTCGGTACTGTGCCCAGCTCGGAAACCATGTTGAGACCTGTCTAGAATGGAGTTAGACATTAGGAAGTTGGTCAAGATGGAATTGACATAGGCTTCTGCCACCAAGGCAGGCCAGGGGAGCAGGGAAATAGGCCTGAAATTCTCCGGGAGGCTAGGGTCAAGTGATGTTTTTGTTATAATAGGTGAGACCCATGCCTGTTTCCAGGTGGTGGGGATGTTGGCGGTAAGGAAGGACGAGTTGGTGATGGCTCTGAGTGGGCCCAGAACATGCTCACCAGCTTCTCTGAAGAATTCAGGTTTTAAAGGATCGGCGGGAGAGCCGGATTTGATTTTGGCACAGACTTTCAGATAGTTGTCATGGCTGATGGGAGGAATAACAGAAAGTTTAGGGCCATGAGAATCGGCAATGGGTAAATTATGGGGCACTGTAGTAAACGTGTTGTAGATTTTTTTAATTTTGTCCATAAAGAAAGTGGCCAGATTATCGCACAGGTCGGGGGAGGTATTGATGTTTTTTACAGTTTTTTTTGCACTCAGCTCTTTCATTATGCGAAAGATGGTTTTAGAGGCATTGTGGCTGTTCTGAATTTCCGATGCATAGTATGCCGCCCTGGTCCTACATATGTTACGATGGTAGCTTTTTTGAAGCTGGCAATATATGTTTTTTAGCGTGGGGTCGTAGTCCTTTCTCCATTTGCGTTCTGCTTTTTTTAGCTCTTTTCTGAGCAAGGTGAGCTCATTATTAAACCAGGGGCTAGATTCATGGGCTCGTGGTTTAGTTAGTTTAGCTGGAATTAATGAGTCTAGAGCTTTTGTTATCCGGTTGCAGAAACAGTCGTAGTCTAAATGGGGATCGTCGCTGGAAATGGAGGGGTCTGCAGTAAGAAGACCAGAAAGCGGCATTTTTCTGGTCTTGAGGGGTGCAGCCACGGGGCCATGTGGTCCGCTGACGGCAGTACTCCCAATCGTAGTTTTAAAAATGATTCTTTTGTTGTTTTGGAAAAACTGGTCGACAGATACGACTGTGAGTTTGTTATAAGTTTGAACCGTCAGCCAGCCATGTGCTCGCTTAGCTAATGAAGCTTTGTCTTGAATGAGGGATTCATTCTTAACGATTTTATTTACGTTTTTTTTAAAGCCTACCGGGTTCCCTTGCAGTTCCCATAGCTGCCTTGCCCCCAGTTGGTTAATGGAATTCTCCAATAAGAGTCTTGCTGGACTGTTGTTTTTGTTTTGTAGATCTTTCCAGAGGAGTGCGTTAAGAGTGTGTGCTTCACCTCTGCTTATTTTATACCAGGTCTTAAGGTATGATCCCTTGCGTGCAATCTCTTCCTTGACCAACCCAAATTCAAGTCGGATCTGGGCTGGAGAGGTGTATTTCGGGAGACCGAACATTATCCGCATTGCTCTTGTGACTACTCCATTCAAAGTTCCTATGTCCCTGCCTCTCATCGCTTCACTTCCATATGTGATGAATGGAGACAGTTTTGCTTGAATCACTTGAAGGAGTGGAGTGAAGTTTGGACCAGTGATCTTGTTTTTAAGGTTCCTTAAAGAAACTGAAATCATTAGGCCTCTCTTCTTTATCTCCTCCACTTGTGGTTTGAAGCTACCCCTGTCGTCAATGATCACTCCCAAGTAACAATATTTGTGTGTGTTTTCTAGTTTATTTGAGTCCAAGTACCAACTGAATGATGGTTTCTTTTTGCAATGGTTAAGGCGCATGACTTTTGTTTTGCTGTTGTTGATACTGAGTTTGTTTGCTTTGGAATATTCTGCGGTGATGTGGAGAAGCCGCTGTAGGCCAATCTGAGTCCGGCTGATTAACACCAGGTCATCGGCATAAAACCGGTTGGACAACTGTGTGCCCCCTAGTTTTGGAGCATGTGAGTTGTTGTCATTTAATTTAGTTGCTAGTTCGGCCATAAAGAGATTGAATAAAGTTGGTGCTAACACACACCCTTGTTTAACGCCTGTGCAGGTTGGAATTTTCTTCTGCCCACAATGTCAATTCCTGAAGTAGGAGGCCCGCGAAATACTTAGCCTCGTTGTCTAGTAGGGCTATTAACCGATAGCTTCTTGGGTCTTTTCTATCGCCTTTTTTGTATATTGGTGATATTATTGCCCCCCTTCATGACTGTGGGATTGTCAGAGTTTGCAGATTTTTTTCGAACATTGGTTTAAGAATGGACGCCCAGTATTTTGGATGCTGTTTGAATAAAATTGGAGGTATTCCGTTTGGACCGGGGGCCATCTCTTCTCCCTTTCTTGATCTTGTTAACTATTTGTGCGGTTGTGATTGCTACTGCTTCATTAGATTTATTAGAAAAAAACAAGTGTTTGACTGGACACTCTTTGATTGCTTTGGCTGAACATATTTTGAGTTGTAAGCCTGTGTTCACACTCCTGTGTTTACCCACACTTGCAAGAAGCTTTGGACTTCTCGATCCACAGTACCACTGATAGTCAAATGCTGAAGGGCATTTGGCCCAGCTGCTCAGGATCCACAGTATGTCAGGCCCGGGACATTAGCAGTTAAAGGCCTCAACCCCCACGGATGGGCACAGTAACTCCTGCTTACCCCGTGGCCCACTGAACACGGTTCTGAAACCTTTGAATTTGGGGCTACCCATACTATCATGTGATTTAGAAGACATTTTGCAAAATATGCTCTTTCTAGCACACTACCTTACATTTGGAAATCAAAAATGGAGAGAAATCCAACTGGTAATACGAAATGTACTACTATTCTGAAGGTCTCAAAATGCAACATCTGTAAAGATGTCATTGACAAACTTTTGAAATGCCACCGGTGTGTTACACATCCAGAACTGTATGACCAAGAATTCAAAATCTCTAAACCAGGTATTAAAAGTGCTCTTATATTCATCTCCTTTTCATTTGCAAACAAGATTGTAAGTATCCCAAAGTCTAGTTTGGTGATTATCTTGGTGGATTTAATTTGGTCCAAAAGGACAGATATTAAAGGGCAAACTTTAACAAATATGAATCATTATGACAGTGAGTTCTTGGTAGTCTATACATGGCCTATAGTCTACTGCGGGTTACATGAATCCCTGATGGGGAGGTAGAAAATTTAGTAAAGCTTTTTGCAAAGGTCAAGACATTCTTTCAAGACCTCATCCCCTACACTGTTAAAGGGGAGATTTGCCCATATGGTATTTTGGCTCCAGGGATCAAATCAATAGTGCAGTCATAATCTTTGGTATTCAGTCAAAATATTGAGTTGGAAATGTCGACTTACACATATATAGAGTTTTTAATATCATGACACAGAAATATCGACAGCAAGAATATTGTGGTAAAGAATATCAACTTTAAGGTAAAAAATATTGATTTTACAAACATAGAAGTCATTAATACTGTTTGTTTAAGATATCGATTTTTCAATTAGTGTTATGTATCTCAGTATATTTTTTACATGTATGTGATATATTTGTTTGTATAACTATTGTTTATGTTTTTTAATAAATGTGTTACGTTATTAGTAGTTATTCATTTTATCTTAATTACATTTTGTGTATTTTAGTTCCGTAGCAGGTTGTGGGTTTATAGGGGAATTGGAGGAAAGTTTTATTTTATTTTATTTTTAGATATGTTTATTGATTGATTATTTAAAATCTTTACCAAAAGAGAATGCACAATATAAAATTTCAGTTATAGTAATACAGTAAAAGAAAAATAAGCGATAATTTCATAATCTTAAAAATTCAGAAATATAAACAGTATCATAGTTAATTATTTTTTTTATTCCAGTTTTTTCCATGCACTTATTAAAAATTTTGAGAGGGCAGAGTTAATATGTATTTCTTCCAAGCAAAGACATTGGATTAGTGCTTGTCTACATGTCCTTATTGATCTTTCATTGAAATGCCTTTTTAAAAGTGTTAATCTTTCATTTTTTAGTTCCGGGCAAAGGCACAATAGATGTATGATGTTTTCTTCTCCTGCATTACACAATCAACATGATATATTATTTTCAAGCTTTTTCCATGGCAGCGCATGAGATTCTCCAGGCAGGATTCCGAACCAGGCTTTCATGAATATATTTTTATATTTCCAAGTCCAAGCTGTATTCAAATATTTTTGCAGACTCTTTTTTTTGTAACTGTTTATTATAGACCAAACATGTTTCCTTTTGACCAGGGACTCTTTGTCACTTTTTACAGATAAAATATCAGTTGTCTTATTTACAATTTTATTTAAAGATTCATGAGGAATAGTGGTCAACCAAGTTTCCTTAAGCCCAAATTCATCCAAAGCCTTGTCGAGATACTTCCAAGCAGATAATTTACTATTGCCCTCTACTTCTTTCCATAAAAACTTTGAGATTAAATTGTCCTTGTCATTTTTTACCCTATACCATACTTTAATTGTGTTACCCATTCGAGCATATAGTTGGTTATTCAAGCCAAATTCTAATCTAAGTTGGGACTGTGAGGCATTTTTAGGTAAGCTGAAAAGGGATCGAAAAGTATTCGAGATTTCTTTGTTTATTATTATTGCGTCCTTTCCGTTCAATGCTTCACTGCCATAGGTTAGGGAAGGTAGCAATTTTGCAGATATGACTTTAAGTAGCGGCTGGAAGGTTAAATTGCTGGTGGATTTTTTTATCATACCAAATGCACCTGTTAGTGAGTTCGCCTTCCGGGCGATGTCCAATTTCTGAGGTTTAAAGCTACCATTATCATCAAAAACCAGTCCTGGGTATCTATAGGTTTTAGTTTGCTCCAGTTTTCCCTTACCTAAGAACCATTTCATATTGTATTTCCTTCTTCAATTGTTTGAGACAACCATAACTTTAGATTTTGATTCATTTATTACCATTTTATTTTTTATTGCGTACTCCTATATACGTGTAATTAACCTTTGTAAGCCCACCTTTGTTCTACTTAAAAGAATAACATCATCTGCATATAGCAAATTTGATATGTGCTTATCTGCAAGTTTCGGTGGATGGGCATTTATCTTGTTCAATGCTTCGGTTAGATCAGTTAAAAACAGATTAAATAATAAAGGTGCCAAAACGCAGCCTTGATAAACACCGCCAAGCGTTGGTATTTCCCCAGTTAATGATCTGCCGTTCCCAATACGAACTTTGGCCCAGGTTTTTTTTATACAGGAGACTGATCAGGTATATTAAAGGCTGAGGAATCCCTTGTGCTTGTAACTTTTTCCATGAAAGATCTCTGTTGACACAGTCAAAAGCTGATTTAAAATCAACAAAACATAGAAACAGTGATTCACCCTTTAAGATTGCCTTTTCCATTAAAATAGATAGTGTCAGGATATTAGAGGATGTACCAAGTCCTTTGGTTTGGTGGAAGGATATTTTTCTTTTTCACCACGTCAGATAAGATTGTTAGCAGATAGGATGCAAAAAGTTTTGCATCAGTGTCTTGTAGCGTTATTAAACGATAGTTTTCAGGAAGCGCCCAATCTCCTTTTTAAAAAATTGGGGATATTAAGGAGCCTCTCCAGCTTTCAGGTATCTCCCCTTTACTAGCTATTTCTTTAAAGACCTTTATAAGTACTTCGGCCCATGTTTCTGGATCATCTTGGTATACAGAAAAAGGTATCCCGTTCGGTCCTGGTGCTCCATTTTTTTGCTTCTTTATTAGTTTAACAATCTGCTCCTGTGTTATCTCCATGACTGGTTCTTGATTTGTTATTGCAGTTTCCTTCCATAGGTTATGTCTTCAATTCCCTGTACTGCTGGATGTGGATTTAAATGATGGCTTAAAAATGTACCCATTCAGTTTCAGTCAACACTGATGACACTATCACTTTATCCGGCCTATTTAGGGTATTGACCATCTTCCAGAATTCCCTCGAATTTCCTAGGTTACTAGCATAGAATAAACAAGTCCAGAGAGCATTATTGGCTTCATTTTTTTCATTCCATATTATCTTCTTTAAATTTTTATTTGCCACTTTCAGGGCCGTTCTAATTTCTTCTTTATCTGAGAATTTAGTCAGCTCTTTCCTTAATTTATTTCTGGTTCGTTTCATTATCTGCATTGCGTGTGTCAGATTAATATTGGTTACCCTTTTTATTATCTGAGTCATTTGGCCATCTCTAAAGATATTGGGATTACCTTTACTGGTAGGCAGTCTGGCAGTGAAACTGGCCCATTGTTTGACTGCTGATGCAAATGGTGCCTCTTGGCTGCATTCCTGTAGCCGTTTTAGAGCCAAATCGCTTGTTAGTTGGTTGTTTCGAGATTCTGTTTCCCAAATTAACTTTTTATAATTAACGTTTCCAACTTGACCTTCAGTTGTTAGATAGATTTGTGATTTTTATTTTTGGATGTTGTGGTAATGATTTGCTGACTATGATCACTCTCCAAGACTTGCTTTAAATGGTATGATGTACAGTTGCCAAATATATTTAGTGATACCAGTAAAGTCTATGCGGGATTTAGTACTGTGGGTGTAATAGGACCATGCTGGCGGGGAGTCTGTTGGAAATCTTCCATTGAGTATTCGTAACCCCAAGGCTTCCATATCCTTTATAAAATGCATACCCAATTGTTGGGGACCTTGTTTATTCAAAGGGTCTGTTACCTGAACCGGTATTGACCATTGGAGGTCTTCTGATTGCGTTACTTCGTCCCTGGTAAATGGTTTTAAAAGATTGAGATTGAAGTCTCCTGAAATAATAAAATCCATAAACGGGTCCTCAATCCTTTGTTCAAGCAGGTACGTGGACAGTGCTGTGCACATGGTTTTCCTGGAGATGAGTGTAGGAGGGAAGTAATTTAATTATAATAATTTAAAGAATATTTATTATTTATTAATATGTATCTAATTGAGTTTCTATCAATGTTAATTGTGTTTTAATTTTTGGGGGGTACATTTTAGGTGCAGGTTATGGGGTTTATGGGGGTAAAGGGTGGGAAGTAATTTATTTGTAATTACTTACTAATTAGTTGTTAATTAATATTTAACAATATTAATTATTACTTGACAATTAAATAGGGAAATTGTGTAATTAATTCTAGTTGTAGGTTGTGGGATTTCTAGGGTTACCGGGTGGGAAGTAATTTATTTTTAATTAATGAATAATTAGTTGATAATTAATATTAATTCATTCATTGATAATTAATTAGGGTAATTGTTTTTTTGTGTGTTTGGGTGTTGTGATTATATTATTTAATTGAATTTTTTTATTTTGTAATTCATTGTTTTACAGTTTAATTTTAGGTGCGGGTTGTGAGGATTATAGGTGTAAAGTGTGGGAAGTTAAATAAGTTTTATGTGTTTTCATTTTTTTTTAAGTAATAATATGTTTTTAAATGCTAATTAATTCGGTTAATTATGCAAATATTTTTATTTTGATCTGGATTGTGAGTTGCGTGGTGTTATAGGCTAGAAAAGGAAATAGACTACATTTATATAATAATTAATGTTTTTGTAAATAAATAATTTCTAGATAAAAATGTTTATTTGTTTAAAAATTAATTTTCATTTTATTTAATATAATAGTTGTAGGTATTTATGATATGTATTTAACATTATATTCTGTTTTTTAAATTTCTAATATTAAATATGTTTTTATTTTAATTTGTTACAAATTTATATATTTTTTACTTACTTAAAAATAATATTCTATTGATATTTTGGGGCCCATTAGGATATCGGGAGGATCACCACAGTCATGCGGGCGGTGGCGATCCGCCCGACATCCTCGCCTGCCCACCCCCCATTCCCCCCCGCCATATTACTATGGCGGGGGGACCGCAGCGGACGGAAACACCGTCCGCCGCATTTCCGCCCTGGTCGCCTTGTGACTGGGGCGAAAAGGGTTCATATGGTGGCGTTGTCTATCAGACACCGCCAGCCATATTATGATGGGCTTCAGCAGATGCCTTTCCTGCCGCCACGGAAAAGCATTTGATCTTTACTTTGGGGGCCCCTGCGGGCCTCCATGGTGAAGGCGAGGTGGGGGTGTACATGGGGGGGGTACCTGTGGTACCCCCTGCATTTGCATACACAATGCGGCAGGCACCGCGTGGTGCATGCTGCTTTGTGTATGCAAATTGCGGCGGGCGGTGTTCACACCATCACCCGCCGCAATGTTATAAATGCATGATGTGCCCGCCAGTGTGGCGGGCGCATCATAATGGGCATGGCGGGACCGCCGATCAGATCGCGGGCGGTCCAGTTTTTCACGAGGATGGCGGGCGGGCAAAGTCCACCCGCCATCCTAATGGGGGCCTTTATTTTTAATTTTGAAATGACTGGAGTGAGAATAGTATATTTTACCCCTCCACAATCCAACACTTTCCCTATTGAAACACTGACTGAAGTGGGAATAGTACATTTTATCCCTCCAATATCAAACAATTTCCTTACTGTTGCACTCACTGGAGTGAGAATAGCAATTGTTACCCCTCCACTATCTCAAACTTTCCTTACTGTTGCACTCATTGGAGTGGGACTAATCTTTTTTACCCCTCCGCTATCCAACACTTTTCCCTCTGGTGCTTTAACTGGAGTGGGAATAATACATTTTATCCATCCGCTATCCAACACTTTCCCTATTGTTGCAGTCACTGGAGTGGGAATAGTAATTTTTACCCCTCCTCTATCCAACATTTTCTTCACTGTTGCACTCATTGGAGTGGGAATAGTAATTCTTACCCCTCTGCTATCCAACACTTTCCCTACTGTTGCACCAACTGGAGTGGGAGTATTAATTCTTACTCCTCCGCTATCCAACACTTTCCCTTCTGTTGCACACACTGGGGTGGGAATAGTAATTTTTACCCCTCCGCTATCCAACGCTTTCCCTTCTGTTGGACTGACTGGAATGGGAATAGTAAATTGTATCCCTTTGCTATCCAACACTTTCCCTACTATTGCACTCACTGGAGTGGGAATAGTAATTTTTATCTCTCTGCTTTCCAACACTTTCCTTACAGTTGCACTCATTGGAGTGGGAATAGTAATTTTTACCACTCCGCTATCCAACACTTTCCCTACTGTTGCACTCACTGGAGTGTAAATAGTAATTTTCACCCCTTCACTAGCCAACACTTTCCCTACTGTTACAATAATTTGAGTGGGAATAGTAATTTTTACCCCGCTGCTATCCAACACTTTTCCTACTGTTGCACTCACTGGAGTGGGAAATTTAACTTGAAAGATTTTTAAATAGTTTAATGTTTATTATAATGTTCTTTTAAATAGATTTTATGTTATTGGTATATGTATATATATATATATATATATATCTAAAAAAATATATAGTTATATAATTTTAAAATGATTAAATACATTAAAATTATTAGTTTAAATATATATATTTTTTTATTATATGTGTGTTTAACTTTTGGAAAATGTGTGTATTTGTTCTATTTGTTAAAATGTATATTAAATCTAATTTTTTAAAATCTAATTTTATTATTTAATATATTTAAGGTGTAATATATATATATATATATATATATATATATATATATATATATATATATATATATATATATATATATATATATATATATTACCTACTGGCGGTCGCCAGTAGGTAGTTATAGTTAAGATTGTTTTCCATAGGAAATGCGCAACATTCTATTGGGAATAACTTTGGCGCCGGTTGAGGAATCTGCCTGTAATTTTTGTTAAATTTGCCTCGCTGCGCTCCGCTCCTTCCCTTAAAGTTTGGGGGGGATTCGTCAAGCGGGGGCCGAGATAGAAGGGGGTCCCAAAACGTGTTTTCTCCATGTTAATTTCCATAGGGCGGTTGGACTCACTTTTAGCCCGAACGGCTGAATGGATTTCCACCAAACTTGCCAAAATTGTAGGAACTGGTAGCCCAATGTGCCTTTGCTATGTCTCAAGATATGTGCTCCAGTGGATTTTGAGTAATTTAGGTTCAAAAAAATATATATATCTATATATATCTATAGGCGCGCCCGATACGCGAGTTCGCGAGCGGAAAGCTGATTGGCTCTCGGGTGTCTGTCAACATTCCAAACAGTCCGGAGCGGCCGCCATCTTGTGTCTCGGTAGGATCGAGACACAAGAGGTGGCAAAAACAAAGGAAAAATGACCAAAAGGGGGCAGGGTAGACCCCCCCTGACCCCCTTGGTTTGATGTGGGGGCCATAAAAGGGCCCTGCGGGGCAAAAAAAAAAAAAAAATTGATTTGCGCGGGGGGAACGCCCAGTACGTGCACCGCGGAGCATACCAGGGAGTGTACCATGGGGGGAAAAAAATGACAGTTTTTTAAAAATGTAGCATTTTTTTATAAATTGGAGGTAGTTCTAGAAAGAACTGTTGTTTTATTCTTTTTGTTGTTTTATATTTTTTTATTGTTTTTTGGAACATTTTTTACTTTTTTTGGCTTTTATGAACAATTTTATATTTTTTTTGTAATTTTTATGGGGACAAACAAAAAACAGGGAAGTGTAAATAGCTCAACTGGAGCAAAAAAACCAGGAAAAAATTAAGGTTTGTTTTTGCACTTGTGGTTGCCTCCAGAACGGTTAATTAGTTTAATACTTTGCTCTCCATAGCAAATTGTAGTCCCGCAAAATTTACAAATTATTTTAAAATCTCCAAACTGGGTTTGGATATTTGGGACCATCTCCCTTGTCTCTGGACCCGATGGAATGGGTTGTTTACTTTGGGAGGTGCTGGGAGAAGATTGGGGAGGGTTTCTGGTCAGTTCTCTGACCTCTGCCGCAGCATAGTTGTTTGGGTGCTGGCGTTGCATGTGGCGAATCATAGTGTTGTTGTCAAAAGAATACTTTTTGGCAGGGTTCCCCCTTGAAAGTACAGTGCCACAGATCAGACAAGTAACTTTGGGAGCATTAACTTCCTTAAGGCCCCTTGGGATTTTAAAAAGCTCCTAGACAATGTGCTCCTTTGGCTTAAAGGGGGTATTATCTTCAGACAGGAACCGCCTCTCCTCCTCCTCCTCCTCCTCCTCCTCCTCTTCTTCTTCTCCACCACTGTGGTGTTGTGGTGGTCCTTGTGGTGATGGTGGTGGTTGAGATGCTCCTGCTGCTGCTTCTACTGTAGCCATTTCTCACAAACAGGTCTTCCTCAGTCAAAGAACAAAGTGAGAATGAGGAAAAAAGGTGGGGGCTTTCATCATTTGGAAAAAAAAAACTGTTCTGAACCAATGAAAAGTGTTATTTTCAGGTCACATGACCCGACGCGCTTACGCTACGTGCCCCGGGGTGCGCCCCGGGGCGCTTACGTAGCGCGATCGTATGCGCACGGGTGCTTCCAGGTGCGCTTACGCCGTGCGTATCATGCGGATGCGGCTACGCAATACGTCACAATGATGTTTTCGTTCGCGGCAATAGCACTAACGGGACGCTCACCCGTTCGCGCACCGGGGCGCGCCGCAAGACTGCGCTTTCCGGTGCGCACACCGGTACGCGCACCGGGAGCGCTCCAGGGCAAACATTTTTTTTTTAATTTAAAGCATGAACAATATACATAAAATATTATTACATAAATATATAATATATGATTCATTATAAAAAATATTACATTTAATAGCTATAGAAATTTGCTATTAAAAAACCTTTCAAATTCACAGGAAAAAACATAGGTTTGAGGCCCTATATATAGTTAGGAATTAGCATTTACAAAACCTATGAAATTCACTGAAAAAACCATAGGTTTCACACCAGTTATAGTTAGGAATTAGCATTTAGAAAACCTATTAAATTCACTGAAAAAACCATAGGTTTGACACCAGTTATAGTTAGCTGGAAATTTTACTGACATAAAACCTTTGAAATTCCCACGTTATAGTTAGTTGGACTCACTATAACTTGCGAGCCTGCAATGCACTGCTGATGACGTCACATATTACATCACTCATGACATGGTCAGTGACATCACTGATGACATCACTGATGACACCATCCTTGTGACAGAGTGACAGACCTCCTTTCAGTGTAAAGTAACCCTTGAAACACATATTCAAAAATAGAAACTAACATTTTCAAAAAAATGGAGATACCCATACCAGTTACAACAACCAATTCAGTAAATCCACCATCTATATACACATCCACTTATTCACCAACAGTTCTATATAGTCACTCATACATATACTCACTCATCATATGTAGTGATACACCTATACATCCTGTTACACACCAACATTCATCCAAACGTTACTCACACACATACTCACACATGCAAATACACTATTGTACATCCATTTATTTGAATATACAGCTATACACACACTACCACCTTACTTCTAAGGAAACTTTCACATACTTACTCTCTTAAACAATCACTTATAGAAACACATACTTATTTAAACAGGAACTCTTACAATCTCTCACTCTCACATATTCTCGCTTATATACATCAATACTCACATATACTAGATTAAAACATATGTAGTTACTGATAAAGACACTAGTGAGACAGTCATTCACTCACTAACACACACATATACACACTCATCCACCCATACAGTCCTGCACATATGCTGTCTTCAAAACACATACAAACAGTGAGTCAGTCATTGATGCATCTATGTGCTAAGTAATACCCCCACCAAACCATACAGACACTCATACTGATACTAAAAAAAACATCTAATAACCCATATACACACACATGTAGCTACTCACCAACCCATGCAGCCACTTATACACAAAGTGAAACACTGATACATATATTTAAATATTTAAACATTACTCGCTAATATATGTATTCACTAAGATACACTTAATAAGCCAGTTAACCAATCAATTAAAAAAAAACCCATCCATTTAGACACTCATTCAAACATTTATTCTTCCATCGACCTTTACATATACATATATAAAACATATTTATTTTTCAGAAAGACACACATTCACTGGATGGTGTCATCAGTGATGTCATCAGTGATGTCACTGACCATGTCATGAGTGATGTAATATGTGACGTCATCAGCAGTGCATTGCAGGCGCGCAAGTTATAGTGAGTCCAACTAACTATAACGTGGGAATTTCAATGGTTTTATGTCAGTAAAATTTCCAGCTAACTATAACTGGTGTCAAACCTATGGTTTTTTCTGTGAATATATATATATATATATATATATATATATATATATATATATATATATATATATATATCCACAACAAGGTTGCCCCTTATGGAAGAGCCAGCACGCAGAAAGTTGCAATCTTCGTATTTATTTGCAAGAGGCACAGCGCAGTTAAAAGAGACTCAGTCCAACTTCATCTTAGCCTGACGCGTTTCATGCTGCTTATGGCATTTCTTCAGAGGCTTTAAAGACACCGCCTCGAGCATCAATCATGTAAATTAGAACACCTGCCCAAGTGGGCGTCGACTCCCCCGGAGCCTGCTGGTATTCGTAGTGCCGTGAAAGGCACTCCAATAAACTGCTCGATTCCAGTGTACAAATATTGCAAAGGTTTTTCACCCCAGTGGGTCTGGAAAGCGTTCTTAATCACTGGGCTGCCAATACTGTCCTGCAAATCCGACCTTTCTGCCCTTGAAGCGCTGTCAGCCGGTTGGCTGCAGCTCGGTCCACCGCTGAGTGGCAGGGCTCCTCCGCGACCGGGACTGGCCGCAAAACAAATCCACAACAAGGTTGCCCCTTATGGAAGAGCCAGCACGCAGAAAGTTGCAATCTTCGTATTTATTTGCAAGAGGCACAGCGCAGTTAAAAGAGACTCAGTCCAACTTCATCTTAGCCTGACACGTTTCATGCTGCTTATGGCATTTCTTCAGAGGCTTTAAAGACACCGCCTCGAGCATCAATCATGTAAATTAGAACACCTGCCCAAGTGGGCGTCGACTCCCCCGGAGCCTGCTGGTATTCGTAGTGCCGTGAAAGGCACTCCAATAAACTGCTCGATTCCAGTGTACAAATATTGCAAAGGTTTTTCACCCCAGTGGGTCTGGAAAGCGTTCTTAATCACTGGGCTGCCAATACTGTCCTGCAAATCCGACCTTTCTGCCCTTGAAGCGCTGTCAGCCGGTTGGCTGCAGCTCGGTCCACCGCTGAGTGGCAGGGCTCCTCCGCGACCGGGACTGGCCGCAAAACAAATCCACAACAAGGTTGCCCCTTATGGAAGAGCCAGCACGCAGAAAGTTGCAATCTTCGTATTTATTTGCAAGAGGCACAGCGCAGTTAAAAGAGACTCAGTCCAACTTCATCTTAGCCTGACGCGTTTCATGCTGCTTATGGCATTTCTTCAGAGGCTTTAAAGACACCGCCTCGAGCATCAATCATGTAAATTAGAACATCTGCCCAAGTGGGCGTCGACTCCCCCGGAGCCTGCTGGTATTCATAGTGCCGTGAAAGGCACTCCAATAAACTGCTCGATTCCAGTGTACAAATATTGCAAAGGTTTTTCACCCCAGTGGGTCTGGAAAGCGTTCTTAATCACTGGGCTGCCAATACTGTCCTGCAAATCCGACCTTTCTGCCCTTGAAGCGCTGTCAGCCGGTTGGCTGCAGCTCGGTCCACCGCTGAGTGGCAGGGCTCCTCCGCAACCGGGACTGGCCGCAAAACAAATCCACAACAAGGTTGCCCCTTATGGAAGAGCCAGCACGCAGAAAGTTGCAATCTTCGTATTTATTTGCAAGAGGCACAGCGCAGTTAAAAGAGACTCAGTCCAACTTCATCTTAGCCTGACGCGTTTCATGCTGCTTATGGCATTTCTTCAGAGGCTTTAAAGACACCGCCTCGAGCATCAATCATGTAAATTAGAACACCTGCCCAAGTGGGCGTCGACTCCCCCGGAGCCTGCTGGTATTCGTAGTGCCGTGAAAGGCACTCCAATAAACTGCTCGATTCCAGTGTACAAATATTGCAAAGGTTTTTCACCCCAGTGGGTCTGGAAAGCTTTCTTAATCACTGGGCTGCCAATACTGTCCTGCAAATCCGACCTTTCTGCCCTTGAAGCGCTGTCAGCCGGTTGGCTGCAGCTCGGTCCACCGCTGAGTGGCAGGGCTCCTCCGCGACCGGGACTGGCCGCAAAACAAATCCACAACAAGGTTGCCCCTTATGGAAGAGCCAGCACGCAGAAAGTTGCAATCTTCGTATTTATTTGCAAGAGGCACAGCGCAGTTAAAAGAGACTCAGTCCAACTTCATCTTAGCCTGACGCGTTTCATGCTGCTTATGGCATTTCTTCAGAGGCTTTAAAGACACCGCCTCGAGCATCAATCATGTAAATTAGAACACCTGTCCAAGTGGGCGTCGACTCCCCCGGAGCCTGCTGGTATTTGTAGTGCCGTGAAAGGCACTCCAATAAACTGCTCGATTCCAGTGTACAAGTATTGCAAAGGTTTTTCACCCCAGTGGGTCTGGAAAGCGTTCTTAATCACTGGGCTGCCAATACTGTCCTGCAAATCCAACCTTTCTGCCCTTGAAGCGCTGTCAGCCGGTTGGCTGCAGCTCGGTCCACCGCTGAGTGGCAGGGCTCCTCCGCGACCGGGACTGGCCGCAAAACAAATCCACAACAAGGTTGCCCCTTATGGAAGAGCCAGCAAGCAGAAAGTTGCAATCTTCGTATTTATTTGCAAGAGGCACAGCGCAGTTAAAAGAGACTCAGTCCAACTTCATCTTAGCCTGACGCGTTTCATGCTGCTTATGGCATTTCTTCAGAGGCTTTAAAGACACCGCCTCGAGCATCAATCATGTAAATTAGAACACCTGCCCAAGTGGGCGTCGACTCCCCCGGAGCCTGCTGGTATTCGTAGTGCCGTGAAAGGCACTCCAATAAACTGCTCGATTCCAGTGTACAAATATTGCAAAGGTTTTTCACCCCAGTGGGTCTGGAAAGCGTTCTTAATCACTGGGCTGCCAATACTGTCCTGCAAATCCGACCTTTCTGCCCTTGAAGCGCTGTCAGCCGGTTGGCTGCAGCTCGGTCCACCGCTGAGTGGCAGGGCTCCTCCGCGACCGGGACTGGCCGCAAAACAAATCCACAACAAGGTTGCCCCTTATGGAAGAGCCAGCACGCAGAAAGTTGCAATCTTCGTATTTATTTGCAAGAGGCACAGCGCAGTTAAAAGAGACTCAGTCCAACTTCATCTTAGCCTGACGCGTTTCATGCTGCTTATGGCATTTCTTCAGAGGCTTTAAAGACACCGCCTCGAGCATCAATCATGTAAATTAGAACACCTGCCCAAGTGGGCGTCGACTCCCCCGGAGCCTGCTGGTATTCGTAGTGCCGTGAAAGGCACTCCAATAAACTGCTCGATTCCAGTGTACAAATATTGCAAAGGTTTTTCACCCCAGTGGGTCTGGAAAGCGTTCTTAATCACTGGGCTGCCAATACTGTCCTGCAAATCCGACCTTTCTGCCCTTGAAGTGCTGTCAGCCGGTTGGCTGCAGCTCAGTCCACCGCTGAGTGGCAGGGCTCCTCCGCGACCGGGACTGGCCGCAAAACAAATCCACAACAAGGTTGCCCCTTATGGAAGAGCCAGCACGCAGAAAGTTGCAATCTTCGTATTTATTTGCAAGAGGCACAGCGCAGTTAAAAGAGACTCAGTCCAACTTCATCTTAGCCTGACGCGTTTCATGCTGCTTATGGCATTTCTTCAGAGGCTTTAAAGACACCGCCTCGAGCATCAATCATGTAAATTAGAACACCTGCCCAAGTGGGCATCGACTCCCCCGGAGCCTGCTGGTATTCGTAGTGCCGTGAAAGGCACTCCAATAAACTGCTCGATTCCAGTGTACAAATATTGCAAAGGTTTTTCACCCCAGTGGGTCTGGAAAGCGTTCTTAATCACTGGGCTGCCAATACTGTCCTGCAAATCCGACCTTTCTGCCCTTGAAGCGCTGTCAGCCGGTTGGCTGCAGCTCGGTCCACCGCTGAGTGGCAGGGCTCCTCCGCGACCGGGACTGGCCGCAAAACAAATCCACAACAATACCAGTCCCGGTCGCGGAGGAGCCCTGCCACTCAGCGGTGGACCGAGCTGCAGCCAACCGGCTGACAGCGCTTCAAGGGCAGAAAGGTCGGATTTGCAGGACAGTATTGGCAGCCCAGTGATTAAGAACGCTTTCCAGACCCACTGGGGTGAAAAACCTTTGCAATATTTGTACACTGGAATCGAGCAGTTTATTGGAGTGCCTTTCACGGCACTACGAATACCAGCAGGCTCCGGGGGAGTCGACGCCCACTTGGGCAGGTGTTCTAATTTACATGATTGATGCTCGAGGCGGTGTCTTTAAAGCCTCTGAAGAAATGCCATAAGCAGCATGAAACGCGTCAGGCTAAGATGAAGTTGGACTGAGTCTCTTTTAACTGCGCTGTGCCTCTTGCAAATAAATACGAAGATTGCAACTTTCTGCGTGCTGGCTCTTCCATAAGGGGAATCCTTGTTGTGGATTTGTTTTGCGGCCAGTCCCGGTCGCGGAGAAGCCCTGCCACTCAGCGGTGGACCGAGCTGCAGCCAACCGGCTGACAGCGCTTCAAGGGCAGAAAGGTCGGATTTGCAGGACAGTATTGGCAGCCCAGTGATTAAGAACGCTTTCCAGACCCACTGGGGTGAAAAACCTTTGCAATATTTGTACACTGGAATCGAGCAGTTTATTGGAGTGCCTTTCACGGCACTACGAATACCAGCAGGCTCCGGGGGAGTCGACGCCCACTTGGGCAGGTGTTCTAATTTACATGATTGATGCTTGAGGCGGTGTCTTTAAAGCCTCTGAAGAAATGCCATAAGCAGCATGAAACGCGTCAGGCTAAGATGAAGTTGGACTGAGTCTCTTTTAACTGCGCTGTGCCTCTTGCAAATAAATACGAAGATTGCAACTTTCTGCGTGCTGGCTCTTCCATAAGGGGCAACCTTGTTGTGGATATATATATATATATATATATATATATATTATATATATATATATATATATATATATATATATATATATATATATATATATATATATATATATATATATATATATATTCACTGAAAAAACATGGGTTATAGACCATATATAGTTAGGAATTAGCATTTACAAAACCTTATTTTACTCACACAAAACCATTGAAATTCCATATATAGTTAGTTGCACTAACTATATATCGCGCACCCGCAATCCACTGCTGATCATGTCACATATTACATCATTCATGACATGGTCAGTGACATCACTGATGACATCTCAAATGACATCACTGATGACATCTCAAATGACATCACTGATGACATCACTGATGACATTATCCAGTGACTGTGTGTTTCTGTAAAGTTTAAATATGTTTTACATATTGAAGAATGAGTAGATGTAGAAGAGTCTGGATGAAGGATTTAGTAGGTGCGTGACTGACTGTATGAGTGAGTGATTAAATGTGTCTCACTGAGTGCATGGGTTAGTGACTAAACTGTCTTAATTTGTGCATCATTATGTCTGTTGTTCTGTAAACTGCTGCATGTGTTGATCAGTAGCTATATGAGTAACTATATGGGTTATTGATTGATTGTCGAAGTATTTGTATGGGAGACTGAGTGTGTGTGTGGCTGGCTGGGAGATGTGTGACTCTGTGCAGATCAATGTGTTCTTGTATCAATGATTGTATAAGAGAGTAAGTATGTGTTAGTATATGTTTGAAAAAGTAAGGTACTCTATGTTTAACTGTATTGATTAGAAAATGGAAGTGTGATTGATTCTTTACAGGACTGACTAGGTGTGTGAGTAACTCCATGGATGAGTGGCAGAGTGTGAGTGTCTGTATTGGTGTATGAGTGCATATGATAGTGTTGTAAAGATGAGTGATTGTATGTATGAATGATTGTATGGGTGAATGAGTGAATCTGTGTGTAGACATAGGAATCAGTGAGTGCGTATGTAGTAACTAGTATTGGTGTGTCAATGGTTTAAAAAATTATATTCTGTATTTTACACTGGATGTAACAGAGGTTATATTAAAGTGTGAGGAGATGCATTGTATTGTCACATGAATGATATCATCAGTGATGTCATCAGTGATGTCATTTGAGATGTTATCAGTGATGTAATTTGAGATGTCATCAGTGATGTCATCAATGATGTCATTTGAGATGTCATCAGTGATGTCATCAGTGATGTCATTTGAGATGTCATCAGTGATGTCATCAGTGATGTCACTGACCATGTCATGAATGATGTAATAAGTGACATCATCAGCAGTGGATTGCGGGTGCGCGATATATAGTTAGTGCAACTAACTATATATGGAATTTCAATGGTTTTGTGTGAGTAAAATAAGGTTTTGTAAATGCTAATTCCTAACTATATATGGTCTATAACCTATGGTTTTTTCAGTGAATTTCAATGGTTTTTTAATAGCAAATATCAAAAGCTTTAAAATGTCAAGTACGTGGTAGGTAAAAACATTTTCGTGTTTATGCACGCTGATGTGCTTTGAACGCTGCCCCCCCCCCTCTTTTCTTTTAGGAGTATTCTCTCTTTGCAGATAGTGAAGGGTAGGTAACACAGGCCTTTGCCTCCGTTGTAATCCGTCGTGCCTGCTTCCCTCTCCATTTGATTGATTGTTATCCAAGCATTTACTGTTTTGGAATTGGTTCTCTTTGGTTCATTCTCTATTTACAAACAAGCACAGAGTCGCAATACTCTGTTTAGTCTTTGCAGATAGTGAAAAATCGTTAGAAAAAACAAAAGGAATCAAGCAAAATCAGTAGGCCACTAATGGGATCTCTTTTTGACCTCGCTAAAATAGAAACATTAGGAACAACCCCTCATGAGAAATATGAAACTAGTGAGAGGAACTGAGCTCGACGCCATGATGGCTGCAAGACAGCTCGGCTCCGCCGCCCACCCCGCCCAAAATAACGACAAACCCTATGCAAATATTATAAATATATACAACACACCAGCAAAGTAACAGGGTAAAACGTTTTATTAAATAACTATTTACATGGCAGCCTGCTGCAACATCGATCCAAATGCATGCCGCCGTTCCTGGGATTTCTCCCCGACTACTCTGTGGCCTACGAGATGGAGAGGCCGGGGCGTTGACTAGGCGGGGCCTCCGGCCGCAACCACAGCACCAACGATCGCTGCTGACGGAGGGGAGCCTTGCCGGTGAGAACAACTGATCTGAAGAACAGCTGCCTGCGGTGCCTCCCTGAGCCGCTTGACGGAGGCCCCCGAGGGGCGGTGTGGTGGCGCGGACTCGGAGGGGGCGCTTGGCTCCTGCCCCCTCCCCAAGTCTTGTTGCCCTGGTATGGCCTGAGATCACCCCCGACACAGGCGGCCGGCTCCCAGGGTCAGGCGGAACTTGTTGCCTTTTGATGCCTCTTCCATTCTGGACCTTGTCCCACAATCCGTTTGACCTGAAGACACGTCCTGCGGTGCCCTGGTCCAACCATCACATATACCTGCGCCAGGAGACGGCGTGGGGTGCACTGGAAGGGAGAGGCGGCGCGAACGAGCCTCCCCCACCTCCCCAGGTGGAGGTTTCTCAGCTACACCCCAGCGCTTCACTCGACAAGCTGAGTTGCGCCCGCTCCTGTGGCACAGTGCCTCGCTCGGCCAGCTGAATTACGCCTGCTCTTGCTATTACAGCGTCTCACCCGCCATCCGGCTGAATTGCACCCACTCTTGCGGTACAGCGACAGGCGGCTGCCACGGAGCTCAGGAAATGGCGGTCAGCTCCACAGACTTGGGCCTGGCCTGCAAGGATGGCTCTGGGCAACCCTGGAACTCGGACGCTTGACTGCTAGGGCATGGGCCCCATTCCCAAAAGCGTCCCCTCAGCCTTGAAGATTCTACAAGAGTCACCGGGGCCCCCGACTCCCGCAGATTTCCGGTGGGGAGCGACTGCCATGATTGCTCGCGGAATGGCCACGACGTAGCCACGGGGTGCTCTCATGCTGACGCCAGCTTCAGTCTGAAACATCCAGAAACACTGTAGACTACCAATTCGATCAGTTCCGGTGGAGCCCCAACGTGACCCGGTAGAGAATAACTTGCCCTCCCCTCTTTGACTGATGGTTCTTGTTGCCTGTCCCTTCTGTTGTCATTTAACGCAACTTTTTGGACTGCTGAAAGGGGTTCTGTTCCGACCGCTGGTTGGTGGAGACATTTTGACTATATTCTGGACCTGCCCGGCCTCGCCCAAAATGGCGTCGGTATAAATGAGACTCGCAACTCCTTGATGTGTACTGGTTGCTCAGCCTTGATATCACGAGATATGTATGCAGTTTTGGAGCACATTGCGGGCGGGGACGGGTACTGATTGAGCATTTGGACATCCCTATTGATAGTAAGTTCTGATGTATTATTCATTACTGTACTATTGAAAGTTCGAATTAACGTTACTCATGGTACTTGCCCGCAAATGTATATCTAGATAATTTCATTGTAACTGTTAGACACCTTAATTCCTGCAACCTAATGGCCCGCCCGTTACGTTTTTCTACAGTGTAAAGGTCCCCTCATCATATACTATTCCAGTTTGCTCCATGGCCGGCCAACGTGGTTGTAGGCCCGTATTTGTATACTGACATTTTTGCAAAAAAGAGTTTTTGAAGGAAGCATGGAATCAGCGTCATAACAATCGTCTAGGTTGGTAAGGTTTTAGAATAATGGCTGTTATTCCCAAACAATAGAAGACAGATAATGCGGACCCTTTGCCTGAATTTAGGATTGATTGAAATTTGTATCCGTCACACCTGCCATTTTTCCAGAATTGTTAGAAAATGGTCGACCGTAGCTTAAGGTATCTGCCGAATGTAAGGTGTGGTATTTTGTCCCATAAAATAAGACTAATTGAGAAACAAATACACGAAGAGGGAACTCGAATTTAGAGACAAACAAAATGAAACATTTTTTGGCATCATAAGAAGGGGAGGATATGTTACACAGAAAAATAATGCGAAAGGGATAGCCAAGATCTGTTGTATCACACGTTCCTGCAGCTAGTCTGATACATGGTAAGTAGAAGCTTTTTCGTGTTTGCGCGCGCTGACATCCTCTGAATGCTGTATCCCCCCCCTTTCTTTTCTCCTCTGTAGTTTACATCGGAGTTCCGACTGAAGAATGGAGTGGACATGGACTGCACCGTGTTCCATGTAAGGAAAGACATAGACAAGCGCTGTGAGATATTGCATGGAGTGCAGACCATCACTGGGAACGTGAAAAATTGTATGGTGTGACTGTGCGTACATGCCCTGATTGTATGGTATGAATTTGTATGTATTCCATATGCCCGGCCGATAAACGTTCTGTTTGCGCAACTGCCACGTTAGAAAACAACATCGTGACGCGTCGCGTAACCGCTACATATCGCGTTGTTGCGTAATGCGTCATATGACGCGCCGCGTTAGCGCACCCGGAAGTGCTCCGGTGCGCGAGGCGCGAAGCACAGCTTCCCGGAAGCGATCCGAGGCGCGGCGCGGAGCACGTAACGTAAGCATAACAGGTCATGTGACTTGTTAATAAAACTTTTCATTGGTTCATTTCACTTTTAGGATCCTAATGATGTAAGGCTAGGTCATGTGACCTAAAAATAAAACTTTTCATTGGTTTAGAACTATTTTTTGTCCCAAATGATGAAAACCCCTCCTTGTTTCCTCACTCTGGCTTTCATGTTTGTGAGAGGAAGACCTTTTTTCATCACTTAGCAATAGCAAGTGTTGTAGCTTCAGCTGGTGCATCCCCACCAACACCACCACCTCCTAGGAAGAGAGTACCACCTCCTCAGGTGGTGGTTGAGCAAGAGGTGCCCCCCTCCCACACCTTCTTGTTGCCTGATTCGGCCAACTCAATCGATCGAGCATGAGACTCTGTTGTGATCTGAAGAACCGCTGCCTGCAGTGCCTCCCTGAGCCGCTTGACGGAGGCCCCCGAGGGGCGGTGTGGTGGCGCGGACTGGGAAGGGGGGCTTGGCTCCTGCCCCCTCCCCAAGTCTCGCTCGGCCAGCTGAGTTTTGCCCACTCTTGCAGCCTACGACATGGAGAGGCCGGGGCGTTGACTAGGCGGGGCCTCTGGCCGCAACCACAGCGCCAACGATCGCTGCTGATGGAGGGGAGCCTTGCCGGTGAGAGCCACTGATCTGAAGAACTGCTGCCTGCGGTGCCTCCCTGAACAGCTTGACGGAGGCCCCCGAGGGGCGGTGTGGTGGCGCGGACTGGGAGGGGGTGCTTGGCTCCTGCCCCCTCCCCAAGTCTCGCTCGCCCAGCAGAGTTGCACCCACTCTTGCGGCCTACGACATGGAGAGGCCGGGGCGTTGACTAGGTGGGGCCTCCGGCCCCAACCACAGCGCCAACGATCGCTGCTGACGGAGGGGAGCCTTGCCGGTGAGAGCCACTGATCTGAAGAACCGCTGCCTGCGGTGCCTCCCTGAACTGCTTGACGGAGGCCCCCGAGGGGCGGTGTGGTGGCGCGGACTGGGAGGGGGTGCTTGGCTCCTGCCCCCTCCCCAAGTCTTGTTGCCCTGGTGTGGCCTAAGATCGCCCCCGACATAGGCGGCCGGCTCCCGGGGTCCAGTGGAACTTTTTGCCTTTTGGTGGCTCTTCTATTCTGCACCTTGTCCCACAATCCGTTTGACCTGAAGACACGTCCTGCGGTGCCCTCGCAATGTGGCCTGGTCCCTGAATGTGTGCAGGGGGACGGTATTCCATCGCTCGGCCAGCAGAGTTGCGCCCACTCTTGCGACCTACGACATGGAGAGGCCAGGGCGTTGACTAGGCGGGGCCTCCGGCCGCAACCACAGCGCCAACAATCGCTGCTAACGGAGGGGAGCCTTGCCGGTGAGAGCCACTGATCTGAAGAACCGCTGCCTGCGGTGCCTCCCTGAACCGCTTGATGGTGGCCCCCGAGGGGCGGTGTGGTGGCGCGGACTGGGAGGGGGCGCTTGGCTCCTGCCCCCTGCCCAAGTCTTGTTGCCCTGGTGTGGCCTGAGATCGCCCCCGACATAGGCGGCCGGCTCCCTGGGTCCGGCGGAACTTTTTGCCTTTTGGTGACTCTTCCATTCTGCACCTTGTCCCACAATCCGTTTGACCTGAAGACACGTCCTGCGGTGCCCTCGCAATGCGGCCTGGTCCCTGAATGTGTGCAGGGGGACGGTATTGATTGGATCAAGATGGCGGCTTCACACAAAGCTGACTCAAGTGTTGCTGCTGATGCTATGCAGACAAAAACTGGTTTTCAGTTTGTACATTCTTCAGGATTTTTCCATCCAAGGCTGGTTGAGAGTTTGTAGAACGATGGCTTCAGATTTTCAACATACTACTCTTCAACATTCTTCATAAATGTAACAATGTGAGACTCACTAGGAGAACGGCCATTTATCTTTCCTTTCAAAATGCTGCCAACAATATTTTCTGAATGGAAGACACCATCTTGTAGCATAAAGGGCTGCGTCAAGGGTGATATTGCCCAGAATGTCTTGTTTTCTAGTGCTCGTAATGACGAAGCCAGAACTGCCGAAAGGGATTCTGGTCCTGCTGCTACTTATTGGAGACATTGAACTATACTCTGAACCTGGCTGGCCTCGACCAAAATGGCGCCAGTATGGGAGCGACTTGCAACTCCTTATGACGTTCTAGTTACTTAGCCTTGACGTTATGGGGGATGTATGCGGTCTTTGTGCACATGGCGGGTGGGGAAGGGTACTGACTGGGAATACGGACAACCCTATTGATGTCGATTTTTCAATATAGATTATTGTATTAATAAAGCTTCGAAATAATGTTACCCATAATACTCGCCCATGGTGTGCGTATGGACGATTTTATTGTAACTGATCCTGTTATACTTTCAATTATAAAATCAACCTTCACTGATCCTGCAACCGTTTGTCACGTTTAGTTTTTTCAATTAAATGGCTCGCTTGTTACATACTCCCTATACCCCTGGCCTTTGACCCTTTCCTACGTGCGGTCTGTACTACAGCCCTCGGGCGATCTATGTAATGAACAGACTACCATTGCCGAAACACAAGGGAATGCATCTCAGAGAGATAAGTCAAGTACGTGGTAGATAAAAACATTTTCGTGTTTATGCACGCTGATGTGCTTTGAACGATGCCCCCCCCTCCCCTCCTCATCATTTAAATTACCACCGCCCATTGCACAAAAGCGTACCGGCAAGGTGAGCAAGGTCTCCGTAGAGACCGAAACGCGTAAGGTGTTGCTGGTTGCTGGAAATAAAGCTTACAATCGACTAAAACCAGTGTGGTTTAATTTACACGGGAGTGCATGAGGAGCAAACCCCAGTTATAGTTAGCTGGAAATTTTACTGACATAAAGCCAATGAAATTCCACGTTATAGTTAGTTGGACTCACTATAACTTGCGCGCCTGCAATGCACTGCTGATGACGTCACATATCACTCATGACATGGTCAGTGAATTTAATAGGTTTTTTAAATGCTAATTCCTAACTATAACTGGTGTGAAACCTATGGTTTTTTCAGTGAATTTCTTAGGTTTTTTAAATGCAAATTCCTAACTATAACTGGTGTGAAACCTATGGTTTTTTCAGTGAATTTCATAGGTTTTTTAAATGCTAATTCCTAACTATAAGTCTCACTTTATAGGTAAGACTGTTAGCGCTCTAGTTGTTCTTTAGAACACTCTGGTACATTCTGTCATTGGGCTATAGTTGGGCTACATCTGGCTGATATTTGGGCTACATTTGGTTTCTTTTTTGTCTCTGGTGGCCATCTTTGGGCTACATTGGGCTACATTTGGGCTACATTTGGGCTTTAACATATATATATAGCCCAATGTAGCACAATATATATTTTTTTCAAAGTTAATTTTCGTAAAAACCACTTGAGCATATATCTTGAGACATAGCAAAGGCACATCGGGCTACCAGTCCCTACAATTTTGCCAATTTTTTTTTGTGTATTGTTTTTTTTTCTTCTTTTTTTGCCTTGGAGCGCTCCTGGTGCGCGCCCCGGTGATCGCCCCGGAAAGCGTAGTTTTATGAAGCGCCCCGGGGCGCGCACCAGGGAGCGTCCCGTAAGCGCCAATATTGCCAACAAAAACATAATCGTGACGTATCGCGTAGCCGCGTCCGCGTGATACGCACGGCGTAAGCGCACCCGGAAGCACTCAAGCGAATACGATCGCGCAACGTAGGCGTCGTCGCGTAAGCACGTCGGGTCATGTGACCTGAAAATAACACTTTTCATTGGTTCATAACAGTTTTGCTTTCATAATGATGAAGCCCCTGGTCATGTGACCTAAAAATAACACTTTTCATTGGTTCAATACATTTTTTTTTCAAAAGGATGAAAGACCCCACCTTTTTTCCATATTCTGACTTTGTCCTTTGACTTAGGAAGACCTGTTTGTACCTGTCTGTACCTTTTTGATCTATATAATGGCTTCAGTAGCAGCAGCAGCTGGTGCATCTGCACCATCACCACCACCACAACCACCAAGAGGACCACCTCAAGATATCCTTAGTGGTCAACAAGAGGAGGAAGAGGAGGAGGAGGAGGAAGAGGAGAACATGGCTTGAAGAACAAAATACCCCATACCAGCCAGACCACACATTATATGGGAGTTTTTTTCGATCCCAGTGGGGGAGAAAAAAGTAAATGCAGCCAAGGTGACTTGCAAAATCTGTGGCGTGGAACTTTCCAGGGGAAACCCGAACAAGAAATATTCATTTGGAAACAACACGATGATACGCCACATGCAGCGCAAGCATCCAATAAATTATTCTGCTGCAGAGATGAGGAAACTGGCCAGTAACCCTCCCCAATCCACAAGCACCACCTCAAAAAAGAAGCAACCCACTCCGTCGGCACCAGAGGAAAGTGAGACGATGCCTTGCATTCAGCCATGATTTGCAGATTTCCGAATTATCTGTAAATATTGTGGGAAGACCATCTCCTACGGAGAACAGAGCGTAAAGCTCATCGTCCTTGCTGGGGACAACCACAAATGCCCCAATAAACCCTAATTATTATTATTTTTTTTTTTGCTCCAGTTGAGCCATTTTCAATTCCCTGTTTTTTCGTTTCTCCCCATGAAAAATACCAAACAAATATAAAACTGTTCAGAAAACCCAAAAAAAGTACAAAATGTTCAAAAAAAATAAAAAAATATAAAACAACAAAAAGAAGAAAAAAAATAGTTCTTTTTAAAACTACCTCCAATTTATAAAAAAAGGCTTCTTTTTTAAAAACTCTGTCATTCTTTTTTCCCCATGGTCTGCTCCCCGGTCCGCTCCCCGGTGCGCGTACCGGGCGCTCCCCCCGCGCAAATAAAAAAAAAATATATTTTTTTTGCCCCGCGGGACCCTATTATAGCCCTCACATCAAACCTAGGGGGTCAGGGGGGGTCTACCCTGCCCCCTTATGGTCATTTCCCCCTTTTTTTTGCCACCTCTTGTGTCTCGATCCTACCGAGACACAAGATGGCGGCCGCTCCGGACTGTTTCGAATGTTTACAGACACCCGAGAGCCAATCAGCTTTCCGTGCGCACCTCGCCTGGCGCGCCCAGAGCGCTCCCCGGTGCGCGTACCGGGGCACTGCCATAGATATATATATTTTCTTGAATCTAAATTACTAAAAATCCACTGGAGCACATATCTTGAGGCATAGCAAAGGCACATCGGGCTACCAGTCCCTACAATTTTGCCAAGTTTGGTGGTAATCCATTCAGCCGTGCGGGCTAAAAGTGAGTTTGACCGCCCTATGGAAATTAACATGGGGAAAACACGTTTTAGGACCCCCCTTTTATCTCGTCCCCCGCTTGACGAATGCCCCCGAAACTTTCAAGGAAGGACCGGAGCTCCGCGAGGCAAATTTGAGGAACTTTTCAGGCAGATTCGTCAACCGGCGCCAAAGGTATTCCAAATAGAATTTTGAGATTTTGCATTGAAATAATCCTAACTAATATATATATATATATATATATATATATATATATATATATATATATATATATATATATATATATATACATACATACATACATATATATATATATATATATATATATATATATATATATATATATATATATATATATATATATATATATATATATATATATATATATATATATATATATATATATATGTGTGTGTGTGTGTGTGTGTATCACAGATCCCACAATACTATCAAAAAAGCTTTCCACCAGAGGATGTGCATTTTAAATGAGGTCATCAGCCTGCGGAGACAATCGGTGTGTGATGGTGCTGGCTTACCTTTAAAAAAGTTCCAGGCAGGAACGAAACGCATCAGGACTGCGCCTCATGCTGTTTTACCATTGAATTAAATATGCAAGTCAAAAGTTTCAAGTGCAGCTCAGCCTCTTTTCCATGTGGGAAGAAATTGTGAATATATATATATATATATATATGTATAAACATAAAACAATATTTTGTACAACTTTATTCATGACATCAATATTTTGTTTCAATATTTTTGTGCCTATCATTATAAGTATTGAATGTGGATATTTTTGACATAGATAATTTGGTCACAATATTTTTGTATGGGGATATTTTGAATGTCGAAATTTGTCAGTGTACCATAATATCTGTATGGAGGGAGAGTACCTGCACCCTTAAGATTGCACACATCTGATAATTTGCTCTAAACCTCAGGAAGTCCTGTCACATCTGCTGTTTGTGTTGAAAAACATAAACTGGACTGTTGCATCTTAAACTGAGAGCTGAGAAAACAATTTTGCAGGCAAAGAGAGAATTCCATTTGCATCTTTTCTTCGGACCACCTTATGGCAGGATCATGCATTCGAAACCAGAAGGACCAAGAATTGGAGCAAATCCTGGGACATCAATGATATCACATTTCAGTTTTTTTGTAATGCCCAAGCTCGTTCACTAAGCTCAGCAGCTTTTTTTATTAGACCAACTTTCTGAGTGTTAATGTTGCCCCTTTTACTCCAAAAATATGTTCTGTGTTTTCTTTCATTATATCAGAATTTTACATTTACTTTGGGAAATCCCAATCCATAAAAATACCAGAAGAATCAGAGTTGAGCAAGTTTAGGAAAGGTAGAGAACCAACTGCAATAGAAAGGAAGACTAGGGAGAAAAATGAACTTTCTTACAGATATTGGGGCATATTATCAATGGGGTTTATCTATCTAAAAGCCAAGAAAGCGGAGATAAAATTATCTCCCTATTACCTAGCTGTCACTAACACCAGTTAGCGACAGCTAGTAGGAGATAGCGACCATCTTGGGCCCCACTTTGCATGTCAGTGATATTTATCACTAATGACATGCAAAGTGGGCGTGCCAAGATGTTAGCGACTGGAAACAGTTGCTAACATCGCTATCTCCTATTACCAACTTTTGGAGATATTCGCGCTAAGCGCAAATATCTCCAAAAGCTAACACCTGCCCTGAGCAGTTCTTATCCATGTTATCCAATGGGAGGTGGATAACATGGTTAAGAGCATTAGCTCGGTAATGCATGAATATCGCTGACTTTTCAGCGATATTCATGCATTGCAGCCGATTTTTATCGCATTTGCGATAAACCTTGGTAATACCAAGGTTTATCTGCGATAAAAATCGCCGCAGCTCAGCAGTAAATTTTTGTCTCTAACCAAGCAATAGCGATAATTATCGCTATTGCTTGGTAATATGCCCCATTGTTTTCAAAACTCGATAGGCATGGCCCTGGTTGTCTGGTTTTGTGTCCATTTATATTGAGTCAATTTGTGGACCGAATGGCCTGAATGTCACCGTACAAAAAGAGACCGTCTTAGAATCTTCTTTCATTCTCTGATTTAGATAGAGGTTTCCCAGTACTCCTGATTTGCTCGGGCTCCTCCTAATTGATTAAGTGTATATGACATGCCATTTCTAATCCTTCCTGTACCTTTGTTATGGCTTTAGCCCTAACTTGTAGAAGGTTCATACCTGGATTTATTATGGGCCTGGAAAATTGCTAATGATCAAATTAATCAAAATCCAACATGAACCTAATGCTCCCCTTTGCTGAAGCAAATGTTCCAAATCTGTTCAGAGTTAGATTTAGAATAGAGAAGGGATAAGGAAGAAAAATACAGCTGCAGTGACGTCTCTCCAGAGTATGATATATGAAGCTCTCTGTCCCTCATTAATAGTGGTTAATTAGGTAAGTATTCATCAAAGTACTCTGCAACCTCTCATGCTGAATAGTATCAACAGTGCATGCTAATATTACCACACCTTAAAGCCAGAGTAGCAACACATACAAAAAAGCACATAATATCAAAACTCACAAAAGTTCATAATTACCAGTCCTCTTACCTCGACCTATACCAGTGGTGCTGTGGTGAACATTAAGGATGACCTGGAGACAATCTCACTAACCAGGTGAGAAGAGGGTGAAGACAATACCTACTGAGGGAGGAAGAGGACAGCTGCACTGCAACATCTTGCATAACCGAGCAGGTAGAATCAGAACCGAAGGGTAAGAAACGTAAGAACAAAATGAACTAGATGGAAGGAAAAACCCGCTAGGTGAACAAGAGTGATAGTGAAAACACCCAAACAGCACACAATTACCAGGCAATCTTTGACTGCCCTACTCGCCTTGTTATGCAGGTGCACCCATGATGACCTAAAAGTGAAGGTCACACTTCCAGAACCTCCTGCTGCCTCAGGATGCCAGACTGCTAACCTACATCTAGGGCATCTTCTTCCTGTTTTTCATAATTTTCAGGTTTTCTTGCTTTTTTCTGGGGTTTAACCTTTCTTAATCCTGGTATTGTGGTCCTGTTTAGGAACCTAATTCCCCTTAGGTTTCTGCCCTGGCTGGAACCCTTATGAAATATTCTGGCCCTTCCTTTCTGATCTGGAACCTGTCTGCTGGGAGCTCTGCTCTCCTTTTGCCTTTGGAACTGTGCTGCTCCAGGCCCCTGTTCACCCTTTTGTTCAATCAGACACTATGTCATTGACCAAAATCTCTAGTGGAACATTATCTGTCTTTTTGCTCTCACATAATCTCTCCAAGTACTGGGCTGGCTTCAACCCAGACTTTCCCATCAGAGCATCAAACATGTAGATTCTGATACTCAGGCACCCTTCCAATGACTTCAGTCTCTTTAAAATGGAGGCAACTCATTAAAGTCACTGCCTTGAACATATAGAGGCCTATTAGGATGGTGGGCGGACATCGTCAAATGGGACTGCCCGCCATAAGGGCGGGTGGGGGGCCATTAGGATGCGCCCACCACAGTTGAGGGCACATCCTGCATTCCTGTCATTGTGGCATAGGTGCACTCAGCACCGCCCGCCACAATGCCAGGAAGGCATGTCGCGCACTTCCATGTACAACATGGCAGGCACCGCGTGATGCCTGCCAGGTTGTGCATGGAACTGCAGGGGGGTACCATAGGTACCCCCATGTGCACCCCCAACACCCCAGAATCCCTGGGGGCCGGCAACGGGCCCCCACAAGCAATCCCACAATGCCATTGCCACCACTGAAAGGCATGTTTCCGCTGCCATCCTATTATGGGTGGCCGTGTGTAACAGACACCGCCACCATATTAAACTCTTTTCCGCCCGGTCAACTTGCTGAATGGGCGGAAAAGAGGCGGATAGTATTTCCGTCCACGCGGTCCCCACTATAGTAATAAGGCGGGGAAAATGGGTGGTGGACGGGGAAGGATCTCGTGCAGATCGCCATGCGGGCGGTGGTGATCCGCCCAAGATCCTAATGGGTCCCATAATTCTGATTTTGCATCTAACATGCAGTCTCAAAACTGTGGAACCTCTCTAGAATATCAGTGATTGGCAAATGCATGTGTATCAAATATCTTGCTTTCTTACATCTCTTTCTAATTTCTGATTCTTTTTCTCTTCATGTGCCTACTAATCGTGTCCATTCCTAGGTCTATCTTCTTCATCTTGGCAGGGAATCTTAGTTTCTACTTCTCAAACTCCTTTGTCTTTTCATCCTGTTCTTTTTTAATTTTCTGGAGCATTAGTTCAAGCTTCAGGGTCTCAGTTAAATCTAACGTATCTAGTGATATGCTCCTGAGACTAGTGCCATAGATATCTTAGAGATGGGTGGGGGAGACTGTTTTGGTACATTTTAGAAAGCAATCTACAGGACAATATGGTGTGCCCAGTCTAGGGAAGTCTGTACTTCGAAATCCTGAGAACCTGTGTCTCTGAGGTATCTTCTACTAGAACCTCCTATGATTTTCCTGCTACCTTTTTGTCTTTGATTACTTGCTTCTCCAATCTATCAAGCATGAAATATATACTGACCGCTATATCTTCTGATTGAGGAGCCCCTCACCTCTATCCAAACTTGCCTTCCTGAACTGTTTTAAGCACAGGTTTCTCAGGCTTGCTTCTTCCCATTTGCTATCTGCCATTCTTAGGCGCAGTTATGTAATAAAAGGTGGGTATTATTAAATGCTATTAATGTCAATTGGAACTGGAATTTATTGATCCTCTCCACGTCCCACCAATTGTGGGAAAGTTTTCAGGACGCCTCTGGCAATTACTGGTCGTTGGGCTAAGGCTGTGTTACTCTGAGCTATTTACCACTGGTGTATTGGGTCTTAACCCTTCTAGTGGACCTAAAAATGAACACCAAGTACTCCTCTTTAGTTGTCAGTTCCGGCTTCATGCACTCGGAAACCGTTTGGTGTCCTCTGAATTGAACAGGCGCCTACAGGCGATGAGTCAGTGATAAATTCTTGCATAACCAGTCGGGTCATTAGGTGACCAGATGAATGTTTTGACGATTCCCACTTTGCAGTAGCTACACTTTATTGTGAATTTACCCGCTTCCCTGCGTTACTGAACAGTGATTCTGGAGGACCCAAAATCTAAATTGGTTTACCTCTTCACATTTTAAAGTTGAAGATCTCTTGCTCAAGAACAATTTTGAGTCCAGAAGATGACCATTAAATAACGCATCAGTCGAAACGCTGTCGACGCTTCTCTGTGGCTTAATTTTTTATAAGGACACAGTATTTATGTTTATTGTGTTCCTTTCTTGTGATTTGTATTGTTGTTGCCACCTGTCTGGTTTATATGTATTGTCTTTTTGTATACCAGCGTTTTTCTTGCTTGAGATTATTTATATGTCGAAACAAAACCTTTGAAATGTCAAAATAAATAAATGTATAATTTTGATACTACTAGGCTGTTGTGAAGGGCTTGATTAACTAATATATTGGACATCTTTCCAATTTTTTATATTTCTCTCCCCCTGAGCCTTTTTGTTTGATATAATAAGCATTTGTCCCGGGTTCGGGGTTTGTGGACAGCCCCTGTGGTTGTTAATCATAAGGTTTTTAGTTGAGCATTGAAATAATCACTTTGCAAGGTAGTGTCAACTTAGAAACACAGCACTCAATAAACAGCTGATCTGATGCAGTCCAGCCTGTACTTTAGTTTGGAATAGAATTTTACTTTAATTACAATACAAAATACATAATTGTACAAAATCATTAGAGGACATTGAAATGTATCTGCAGCTGGCAATTTAGTACTACGGTAATACATGGAGTGGTCTAAAGTACACCCAATGGATAAATATTAAGTGGTAATGCTCATTGGTCAATAGCCCCTAAAGTGAAATCTCACGGATTTATTTGTTGGGGAGCACTTTCATCTCAGTTCTCTCTTCTTCCTTAATAATACTCAATTCTAGTCCTTCAAATAGCTGTTAGTTCATCTCCTCATGTTTCTGGTCACAACGACATAGTACCTTTTGTACTTTGGTGCTGGTGGATGCAGATTAGACCTGCGATTTGTCATTAGCCACTTTTATGGTTATATGTCTTTATATTGACCAGAGAGATATTGCAAAATGTAAATACCAATGCAAAACACACAGATAACCAAAGTATGAACCCTCTTAATCCTGTGTGCAAATAACAGAAATATTTTCTACAAAAATGTTGCTAACAAATATATTGTACGAGTTCCAATATTGGCTAAAAAATATTCAATGTCAAAATATCCCGCACTTATAAAAAAATGAACTTAAGTAATCAAAATATTGTTTAAACCAATATTGACAGCCTAAATATTGTATTTAAGGGCCAACAAATATTAAACTTATCAAGATGAACAGAAAACTTAACTTTTAAACATATATAAAAAGTAAATGCATAAAGTGTTTTTGCATATTGTCTTCATAAAAGGTAATACCTCTAAAACAATCCAAACTAAAAAAAGAATCCAATGAAATTTAATAGGGAGGCAGTTGACAAATAAGTAAAGCTGCTCTTGCCTGGCTTGCCTCCTTCTTGCAGGGCCGGTCGCAGGCGGTCAAACTTGATGGCTTCACCACCCCCACCTGTTCAGTCTCCTGTGGGGTGCCTCAAGGGTCTTCCTTCTCCCCCCTCCTATTTAATATCTACATCTACCCCCTCATAGTCTCCTTGCAAAATCTGGAGGCCGCCGTCTTTAACAATGCTGACGACCTCCAGCTGGTCTTTGATCTCTCCATTTCCTCTGATTCTATTCTTAATTTTCAGACTACTCTTGTTTTTATTTATGATTGGATGAGCCATAATCATTTAAAACTCAACCCGGACAAGACGGAGCTGGTCCTAACCTGTGGCCTGTCGAATCCTTGGAACTCCGCCTTTTGGCCATCTGCCCTCGGCCCCTCGCCAGTGCCTTCCTCCTCTGTTAAAGCCTTGGGCATAAAAATTAGTTCATGACCTTTCCATGCGTCCCCAGATCAGCTCCGTTGTTTTCTTCTTGCTTTCTGTCCCTTAGAGTTATTTCCCGTATTTTTCCTATGATACCCTCAAATTAATCATCCTGGCAATGATTATCTCTCGTCTGGACTACGGCAATGGTCTGTATGTGGGCATTCCGGCATACGAACTTTGGCTCCTACAATCCATACAGAACCAGGCCGCACGTCTTATCTATCGGCTCCCCAAGTTT
The DNA here is from genome assembly GCF_964263255.1 of Lissotriton vulgaris. NCBI lineage: Eukaryota > Metazoa > Chordata > Amphibia > Caudata > Salamandridae > Lissotriton > Lissotriton vulgaris. Next base: position 436,578,984 of record NC_141698.1, on the reverse strand, counting down.
CACCGCATCACTCCCCTTCTCAAGTCCCTTCACTGGCTCCCCATCTCGCAGAGATCTCTATTTAAGATGGGTTGCCTGACCTTCATGGCCCTGGCTGGTTCAGCCCCAGTTTTCATTAACTCCATGGTTTCCCATTATGTTCCTAGCCATACTCTTCGTTCCTCCTCCCTGGTTCTTCTTAATGTCCCACGCTTTCGGAGGTCTAAGCTGAGTGGCATGAGGTTTTCCCTCCTTGCTCCTCGCTTCTGGAACTCTCTCCCTCTGGCTATCAGGTCTATAACAATCTATCTGGACTTTCGTAAAGCCCTCAAAACATATCTGTTCAATCTAGCCTACTCAGTGTAATTTAATCTCTCCACGGTGCTCCCCCCTGTTCCCCCCCAACTCACAGCGCCATGAAACCGCTCGGTGACCGTGCGCTATACAAATGCTTTCAACTTCAACTTCAACTTCAGCTGTCTTAATAATAATCAATAAAAATAGAGGAGTCTAGCTAATGCACAGTTGGTCAGCAAGAAAGCAACTCTGTCCTGAGTGCAACACCTCTACGACCTAAAAAGCCACACTGCCTGACCAAACAACTATTCTAATTGTTACAAAGTAAGTTCATTTATATTTGAAAAACAATTACACAACTAAACACCATTACACTAAAATGACAATATTAAAAATTATGAGCAGAGGTCTAAGTCAGACACTAAATGAATCCCAAGGCACTTGTAATAAGGTGGAAAGGTATCGTCATACTTGTGATAGAGCAGCATGCCTGCCGAATTCAAAATCAGGGCCTTTATTTCTACATTTCCAAATATGTCAAAAGATGAAAAACAAGTTTAAAAATTCAGAGCCCATCCCTGTGGGCCAAAATGCAAATAGAAGAGAACAGACAACTTGTGGCCCCCCCAAAAGCATTTAAAGGACCACTGGAACTCCATCCCCCAGGATTGTGTCATACTTAAAAGAGAAAGGGGAGGTGTGTTGGTCCCCTTCTCGAGCCGGGACGTTTTTTTATTTTTGAAGGGGAGCCAACATTGCTCCTGGTCTTTATGCTGCTCCCCCAGGTGGGAGCAATATCTTGTTCTTTTAATTGAAAGAAGTAGCCCTTGGGTTGGGATCCCATGGCCTAACAAGGCTTGAGGGGGCTTGTGGTCCCCCTTCCCATAAAATAAAAAAAGGCCCTGGGGGATGGGGTCCTCAGGCCCAGTTCCTGTGGCAAACCCCCCCCCCCCCACCACACATGGTCTAAATCTGTGTGCAGCTTGGGGTTGGCTGCCTTCTAGGAAGTTATCCACAGGGCCTGGCCACAGGCTAGGTCTTGTGGCAAACCCCTGCACCATGTGCGGCCGAAGGTGTGTGCTGCATGGGTTTAGCTGAATGGAGGGGTTGGCCACAGGCCCTATGGCCAACCCCTCACCATGAACGACCAAATGCCCTGCGTAGTGTGGGGTTGGCTTCATTTATCGGGAATGGCCACATGACCTGGCCGTAGGCCAGGCCTTGTGGCCTAGCCTGCACCGCACACAGCCAAAAGGTTGTGCACAATATGGGGTTGGATGCATGCAGGGAGTTAGTCAGAGGTCCTGCGACCAAACCCCTGCTGAGCGAAGGCCCTGCGCAGTGTGGGATTGGCTGCCCTTACGGGGACTGGCCAAAGGGTCTGCCCACAGACCAGGCCTTGAGGCCAACCCCCTACTGGCACGGCCGAATGCCATACACAGCATGGGGTGGCTGCATGTGGGAGTTGGCCGCAGGGCCTGGCCTACGACCAGGCCCTGCAGCCAACCCCTGTCCAGGTACAGCCGAAGGTGGGTTTGAATTTGCATTTGATAATTAAATATTACTTTAAGTTTGGAAAAAACTAGAAATTCACTGAACAAAAACAAAGTTTAAAGTAATGTTATAGTTAGGTGAAATGTTCAGTAACAGCGTAACATTTTAAACCCAAAAAAAGCCATTGAAATTCACCAGTTATAGTTATAGTTATCTCAAGTAAACATAACTCTTGCCCTAAGGTAACTTTAACTCACACTCTTGCCATCCACTGCTCTTCACCACACATACGACATCACTCAGGACATCTCCTATGACATCAATGATAATATCACTGGAACATTTGCAGTGAAATTATTGATGAGAAAACTGTGCATGGTGGGGGTGCGAGATATAGTAATCTTAGGACATGTGTTGAAGTTACTTGAGATAACTATAACTGGTGGATTTCAGTGTTTTTTAGAACTTAAAATGTTTTGTTGCTACTGAACATTTCTTCTAACTATAACATTTGTTTTTTTCAGTGAGATAAATACAACCCAGATAGAGCCCCCAAAAAGATGAAATTCAAGGGTTTAACATTTGTGCAATAAATGATGTAATGTATTTATACTGACATATATATCTATATATATGTATATTACCTACTGGCGGTCGCCTTTAGGTAGTTATAGTTAGGACCTAGTTTCCATAGGAAATCTGCAACATTCTATTTGGATTAACTTTGGCGCCGGTGGACGAATGTTTGCGAATTTCTCAAAGAAGATGGCTCGGTCCGCTCCGCTCCTTCCCTGAAAGTTTTGGGGGGATTGGTCAAGTGGGGGCTGAGATAAAAGGGCGGTCCCAAAACGTATTTTTCCCATGCTATTTTCCATAGGACGTTTAGACACGGCTACAGGCCGAACGGCTGAATGGAATTATAAGAAATTTGGCAAAAAGGTAGAGTCCGTCTCGCAGATCACGCTTTTCTTTAAATGGTGTAAATCCGTCCAGTAGTTGCTGAGAAAATTAAAGTTGAAATCAATTATATATCTATAAGCGCGCATGGGTGCGCGCACTAGTGCACCTGTGCGCGAGCGGAATTCTGATTTGCTGTTTGACGTCTGTCAACATTCGATTCGGCGGAAATCAGGAAGTGTTGACCGCCATTTTGTCAGTGCAAGTGAACATATTGTAGAGAAGAAAGGGGCAGAACATGGAAAGGGGACAAGGTAGAGAATCCCTGGCCCCCTAGGTTTTCTCAGGGGGTCCATTAAGGACCCCCAAAGCCAAAAAGAAACAGGTTTTTTTTTCAAAAAAGTTGCGGGGTCCGCGCACCCGGTCGCGCACTGCTATTTACAAGAGTGTGAAAAACTACAGCGGAGAGCGTGTAAAGGGGGCAGGGTGGAGACTCCCTGACCCCCTGGGTTTTCTCAGGGGGTCCATAAAGGACCCCCAAAGCCAAAAAGAAACATTTTTATTTGCAAAAATGTTGCGGGGTGCGCGTACCCGGTCGCGCACGGCGACAAAAAAAGATGAAAAAAATTGAGTTAAATTACAAGTCTGAGTGTTTAGATGTAAGTTGGCTCTAAAAAGAGCCGTTGTGTTAATTGGGTGTTTTTGGTACCTACAAGTAAGTACCGATGCAGAGTCTCATGTTACAGAGGAAGATTCTATTCAGCTCATCCGTGAAATGAACACCATCTCTCCTATAGATGCCTTGCATGTTGTAACGCAAGTTGTTGTGGTATATAGAACCCATGCCATAGTCTCTGAGGAAAGCAGAAACATATTTATTTACATGTTTCCTTGCTTTCTCAATCTGTGGACAATATTGATTGGACCAATTCCATTTCTATTTTTGGCATATATTGGAATAAGCAAAGGCAGTTTGAGGAAAAAGTGAAATCAATTGCCCAAAGGTGTCTTTTAAAAGCATTTCCAGACCTACCCCAGTCAATGTGCCTAGATCATTTCCACCACAGTGCACAATTATGAGGTCAAGTTGTGGGAGATGCATAAAGGTTTTCACCAATGGTATCAATTGCTGACATCTCAATCCTCTCTGGCCAATCCACATAATGTCCACATTTGGTAAATCAAGGTTGGAAATACCTCTGTTTGCTGTATATCTTTCACTTCAGTAAATAAAGCTGTGTCCTATAAGCCAAACTTTCATAATTTTCAAGGCAGATCCAGTAGTACTCAGATGGGTTCTGGAAGTGAAATGGCAGTAAGAAGCTGAGAGTTTTGACAAAAAAAATGGATGAGGTTTGGTGCACTTGGAAAACTAGAAATGATTGGTTGATTCATACAATTTAAGATTGAAGACTAGGTTGCATGTTAATGTTTTTATAAAACGAAAAATGCTATTGGTTGTGAAAAAATCATAAAAACTAATAAAGCAGTGGATAAGCAGGTGTGTTTGGAGGTCAATCAGCCTTGCTGGTTTGATTTGGAACATTGAGATATGAACTTTTGACCTGTGTCTTCAGGCAGGTGCAGAATGAGGTGTTACCATGGTAACAGCCAGAGAAGGCAGAGGGTGAAGGGTGAACTTTATGTGACTTTGAAAATATTGAAAGGGACAACCAACTGAAATGTTAGTTTGATTTTCAATTTGTGTGGGAAAAAGTATGATTGGTTAGATAGACGAATATGAGTCTGTATTGAGAGGAATGCTGCACCATTATTCTGAGGCTGCAGTGACAGAAGCATTATTCAGAGATTCTTCATACGAAAATCTGGTTTGTGACTGCCACTGTTCTACATCTAATAAAGCATTTTTAAAAGTGAGTCTCTAATTCTTTTTCACTGTGTTACACCTTAAAATATGCTTTAGTCACTATAACTGTTTCACTCCCTCACAGTCTCTGACTGTCCTCATTTTTATCTCTGGCACTGATTTCTTTTCTTTCTACTACTCTTCCTTTTTGTTTCCTCACTCTTTATATAAATTATTTGCTCTCACCTACTACTTTTAAATTTCTCTTATTATGTTTCATTATCCTCAGTCCTCTTCACTCATCCTGTTATGTAATCCCTCACTGCTAGTTCTTTTTATTCACTGTCAGTTCTTTTTCCTTATTCTCCTTCCTCACTTTCTTTCCTTCAACTGTCACTTTGTAGTTTTGCAACCGTTTTTGGTATACTGAATAAATGGTATATAAAATGTTTTTAAATCAGACAGTAATTATTTCACTGATTTGCAAGCGTTTTTCTGTAATCTGTAAAGATGGTGCAGAGATGGAGAGATGGTATGAGCAGAGACACACATAGTGCAGGCAGAGACAGACATGGTAGATTACATGTAACATCGTGGTCATGTGTCTAAGATCACACTGTGAGTCAAGCTTGTTTTTAAATGAATCTGGGTGAATAATTTGCTTACTCGATGTGTTAAAAAATCATTTGTTGAAGTTAGTTAGGCTTTATGATATGTACTGCCAGAGAATGTTAGGCAGCATGACTGTTAGGTCTCTTAGTTGCCAAAAGATCAAGGGTGTGCTGTTGAAATGAAAAAGGAATGGTATTTCTTACTTACGTATATATGGTCTATTTTTTGCTAGTAGAGACAGTGAGATGGTATGAGCAGAGACACACATAGTGTAGGTAGAGACAGACATGGTAGATTGCATGTAACATCCTGGTCATGTGTGTTAGATCACACTGTGAGTCAAGCTTGATTTTAAGTGAATGTGGGTGAATAATTTGCTTACTTGATATGTTAAAAAATCATTTCTTGAAGTTAGTTAGGCTTTATGATATGTACTGCTTGAGAATCTTAGAAAGCATGTCTGTTAGGCTTCTTAGTTGCCAAAAGATCCATGGTGATTCCTTTTGGCAACTAAGAGGCCTAACAGACTGTCGCAGGGATTCCGTGCTCAGACAGAACTGTGCATAGAGGCATGGAACCTCAGTGAATTACGATGTCCCAAAACTCACCTTAGTACCCAAAAATCCTCTACCAGACTAGCAATCAGTGTCTCATTGGTCATCATAAACTCCCAATGCTTAGATAAACTAGAACATGAACTTAGTACACCTCAGGTTACGTGGAACACATGAACACTCTTTCGTTATACAATCATTTCAGTCCAGAACAAGGAGTAAAAGAGGACACGTGCATATTTGAAATGTTTATTCACTAATGCAGTGCTGTCAAGCGCAGTATCTTAGCTAACACAAGCAAACATATTATAAGAAACAAAGTAATCAGCATAGTCACTAGTCCATAGAACAGAAACAGTGCAAGCATAGTATGATGCTAAATGAATAGGGTTTAACAAAACCTAATTCTCACCCTCCCTAGCTAGTATATTATATTATATCTAAGAAGGTCTCTTTTGGGTTTTAGCAGAGCGGCCCCATACCTCAAAATCCTAGTGGTTAGGGATCACATCATCAGCAACCAGTTCTCTGCATGCGAAGCGCCATTAAGTGTGTTTGTATGCTCTTGTGCAAGGCAATATAAAACGCGCCTAAAGCCAGAACGGCTGTAGCTGCATGTATGTTATGTGTAGGGACGTGCGAAGTTCAGTGCTCATAACAACTACTGTGTTGAGATATTGTTGAAGGTTTCAGCACTCACTGTAGAGACACAGCTCACCAAGCAAGGCTGATATCAGTGTAACAACATATTATTCTCATATGAACCGAAAACATTTTACTAGGCTCAAAGGTAAAGCAGCAGATGTGTGTCGTGCGCAAAAAGCAGCAGAAAGCAAAAATGGCGTTTAAACTTATAAAAAGCTCATGCTAACTTAACACAGTAATCAGGTCACATCTATCCATATGTCACCCTCCCTTGATCCGAGCACGTATCAGATAAGATAAGATAAGATAAGCGAGTCAATTGTTGAAATCAGAGTTCAATAAAATGCTCAGTTCGAAATCGAGTAGGTGAGGAAAAAAAATGTTGTCCACATAAAAATCGAAAATCTCACCAGCATGACATTGTAATGTCCATTGTTAGTAAAGCCAATAGGTCTGTTTATATAAAAAAATGTCCATAAAAGATCGGAAAAATAGTGAGAGAAGAAAAAATTATGACATCAATGGCTTCAATAAGAGTCAGCCTAAAACTGAGTAGGCGAAATAAGCAGCAACCGCTTCCAAAAGGAAGTCACTGTTATCATCCGAAAACAACTCAGCCATCCAATTCAATAGAGAAAAAGAACATACATGCTCTTCAATTACCGGAGCCTCTAGTACCATCAGAGGACAACTCGGTGGGTTTTCTATGAAGCTCTGTGCCAAGAAATCTTGCGCCGCTGCGAATATATTCCAACAACTCAGAATTCCATGCATCGCTGCAAAGGCCATAATCCCTCCGTCAGAACAAAGCAATTCACGAGCTACTAAGGGGTTCTTGAGTTGATCATAATCCACTTCAGGAGACACCAAATTGCAGAGACACAAATCCAGGGCCCACATGAAATCACAGCTCAGGCAATGAAATACAGGCTGGACACAGGTGAAATAGGAAAATCGAAATGATAATCCGTATGATGCACTCAAAGTGGCAAGTGGCAGCACACCATAGTATTCAAGCATCCTGTTGCGAAATAGTGCTAAATGCTCCAGCTCGTTTGCGAAGACATCCATTTTGCAATAAACAAAACAGTAACAAAAAACCAGCAGCCAGTGCCAGCAAAACAGGAAGTCCACCAAATAGACCGGAGAATATCGAGTGAAGGAAAGCAGGAATGACTCCAAATATTTTCTGCAAAGAAGTCACTAAACCACCGCTTACTACTTTAAAAAAATGAGCCAGCCCCGAAGTGGAGGATGCGTTAAAGATTGTGTGAATCAGCTCACCAAAATGTAAAGGAAGGTCACTATTTCATAAGGCATGCACTTCTGTGCGGGTGTTAGCTACATGAAGGACAAATGTTTCTCGAGCAGATGTCAGGGCAACTTCTTTCTGTGACAATAAGGCTCTTATTCTGCTAATTTTATTGAACTCTGACTTCAAGGCCGGATTTCTCGGCCAGATGGAAACAATCAGGTTCCCATGCGGGGGTCGATAAAGCACATTTTTACAGCAAACGACACGCTCACTGACTGTTACAACGTAAGCTATGCCTTTCAATAACCAACAGCAATCATCATTGTTTAAAAGTAAATAACTCCTGTTAACCAATAAGGTAAAAGTTGGGAGTATAGCGGGCACCGGTGTACCTTTCAAAACACATGCTAAATTAGGGCGGTCCTGTTTACATGAACCATGCAATTGGATGTGCCTACACATCAACGAGTGATCCGGTGTTTCTGTACACTCATCTCTATTCAGATATACCTCTTTCCCATCCCTAAGGCATCTATAAGTGAAAGTCAGTGACCAGGCTTCATGCAAGTAGGAGGTACCGAGCCGCTCGTATCTGCCTATGGCAAAATACTTCATGGAATTTGAAAACTGAAAAAGCGCGAAATAATAGAGTAATTAATCCATGGATTAGCCACGTTGCAGCCGTGGCTTCTGCCACTGAAAAGGGCAAAGACTCTAGGCGTTCAATGTGCAACATCGAAAAAGAAGCCTCTCTCATGGAAAGCAAACATTGTTTCTCAGTCAAATTAAAGGGTGCCAACAGAGTGGAGACATTAACATAGGTCCAAGGCACTTTTCCATGTTTCAGCGTCTGCAAGGTGCATGCAAACTGCATAACAGAACGCAATTGATTTTGACCATGGTATAAAACAGACACTTCATCATGTACAATTTCAACAACAGATGAAACAATATTATCTAATGTGTAAATTCGGGAGGAAAGGGTATTAATGCTGTTGACCACAACTGCAAGCACTTTTTCTAAATTAGCTTGGTCGATAGTCCTAAGGCGGGTAGCTGCTTCAATCGGTGATGTTTTCCACAGTTCATTATAAATGGCATAGATCCATCTTTGAGATCTACCGTTAGCAGGGCCCGTGAACCTCGTCGGTCAGTTTAGATAAATGCAATTTAACTGACTCCAATGTAGAGTGCTTGAGCCAATTCTGACATAGTTTGCCTACGGAATAAGTGGTAACAGAATGGTCACTCTCAAAACGGGGATCTACTCTGACTTGTGTAAAACCCTCAGCTAGGCCCAAAAAAGGATGCTGGCACGAGTCTGCACTTCGGTGCCACATTAACCAACCCTCGGGATCCAAACTGGAAATGTTAAAGGATGAGTTTAGCAAAAGGGTTTGTAAATCTCTAATCAAAAATTTAGTTGAGTTTTCCCAACCCGAATATTCTTCCAAATCTGGGAGGGAAGGAGAATTTAATTTTTTAGAAGTAGCCAATCCAAAGCATGTTGTCTGTGAGATAGTAGAATTAAAAAAAAAAACATATGATTTGGGATGAGACATGCACGGTGCAAAGCCTCATTGTCTTGTACCTGCCAACTTTTAGAACCACAAACTGATTTAAGGACAATAGTTTCCTTCCACAACTCGTAGCCACCAACATCTAGCTGGTCGAGAAAGGAGTTCGAATTCAATAATTTAGTATCGGTAAGTCTAACTTTGGAATTGGATTTGTCTGTCTTTTTAAAATAAAATGAAGCGGGATTGGACTGATTAAAATCAGTAAAATATGTATACTTTTTCAAAAAATTTGTCTGAGCTGCCTCTTAAAGGAGCAGGACAATGTTCCCACTGGGTATAATTCACAGTACTCCTCCTATAATTAGTTTTGTGCAAGTAGTGATTGCCAAAATGTTGGAAACAAAACAAATCACCATAATTAGCAGAATCTAAATATAAATCTAGTAAGCAAATTATTCACCCAAATTCATTTAAAAACAAGCTTAACTCACAGTGTGATCTTGGTGATCCATTGTGATTCCTTTTGGCAACTAAGAGGCCTAACAGACATGCTGCGTAAGATTCTCTAGCAGTACATATCATAAAGATTGCATGTAGCATCCTGGTCATGTGTCTAAGATCACACTGTAAGTCAAGCTTGATTTCAAATGAATCTGGGTGAATAATTAGCTCAGTTGATGTGTTTAAAAATCACTTCTTGAACTCAGTTAGGCTTTATGAGATGTACTGCTAGAGAATCTTAGGCAGCATGTCTGTTAGGCCTCTTATTTGCCAAATGTCTATGGTGATTCCTTTTGGCAACTAAGAGGCATAACAGACATGCTGCTTAAGATTCTCTAGCAGTACATATCATAAAGATTGCATGTAACATCCTGGTCATGTGTCTAAGATCACACTGTGAGTTAAGCTTGTTTTTAAATGAATTTGGGTGAATATTTTTGCTTGCTTGATTTGTTATAAAATCATTTCTTGAAGTTAGTTAGGCTTTATGATAGGTACTGCTAGAGGATCTTAGGCATCATGTCTGTTAGGTCTCTTAGTTGCCAAAAGATCAAGGGTGTGTTGTTGAAATGAAAAAGGAATGTTATTTCTTGCTTACATATATATGGTCTATTGTTTGCCAGTAGATACAGTGAGATGGTATGAGCAGAGACACACATAGTGCAGGCAGAGACAGACATGGTAAATTGGATGTAACATCCTGGCCATGTGTGTAAGATCACACTGTGAGTCAAGCTTGATTTTAAATGAATCTGGGTGAATAATTTGCTCAGTTGATGTGTTTAAAAATCATTTCTTGAAGTCAGTTAGGTTTTATGATATGTACTGCTAGAGAATCTTAGGCAGCATGTATGTTAGGCCTCTTAGTTGCCAAAAGATACATGGTGATTCCTTTTGGCAACTAAGAGGCCTAATAGACATGCTGCCTAAGATTTTCTAGCAGTACATATCATAAAGATTGCATGTAACATCCTGGTCATGTGTGTAAGATCACACTGTGAGTCAAACTTTATTTTAAATGAATTTGGGTGAACAATTTGCTTACTTGATGTGTGTAAAAATCATTTCTTGAAGTCAGTTAGGCTTTATGATATGTACTGCTAGAGAATCTTAGGCTGCATGTCTGTTAGGCCTCTTAGTTGCCAAAAGATCCATGGTGATTCCATTTGGCAACTAAGAGGCCTAACATACATGCTGCATAAGATTCTCTAGCAGTACATATCATAAAGATTGCATGTAGCATCCTGGTCATGTGTCTAAGATCACACTGTAAGTCAAGCTTGATTTTAAATGAATCTGGGTGAATAATGTACTTACTTGATGTGTTTAAAAATCATTTCTTAAAGTTAGTTAGACTTATAGGATATGTACTGCTAGAGAATATTGGGCAGCATGTCTGTTAGGCCTCTTACTTGCCAGAAAGGCTCTATGCTGTGTAATAAAGATGTGTGTAATATGGTAATAAAAGTAGAGGTTTTTTTTTGTGTTTGCTGCTCAAATCCAAGAATCTGGAGTGTAATTGAGAGTTTTTTGAACCTTCAAAAATATTTATAAAGGTGAGTTGCTAATTTGTAAAGGGGATCTATTTTTGTGCAGATTAAAATATTAAGAACACTTTCTCTCAATGTTTCCACTATTTCTTCTGTGTTGTATCATTTTATCTTTTATGTGTACCATGTCTGTATCTGCTTGCACAATTTATGTATGTTATCATACTATTTTACTGTTTCTCGGCACCATCTTTTTATGGGACAGCTCCATGTGTTCTTTTCTTTGCAGTCCTGCTTCATCTATCCTCTGCCTGTAACAGTTTACTGTCTGCGTGCATTATTTCTTGCTAAATCTGCATTATCTCTCTAACTCATGCTATATCATCTGTCTGCACCCGTTCCTGTGTATTTGCAGAGGCCTATTATGATATGGCTGTTGGTGTGTGTTATGCAGTCCTACCATGATAAATCTTTTCCCTCTCTGTCTGTAGTTTTGCAGTCTCTAGTTGTACTGTTTTCTCTCTGTCTTCTCTATCTGCGTCTCTGTGTGCTTAATATAGCCTCTGGATGTAACATTTCAGTGTCTGTTTCTAGCATGTTTTCTCTATTGTACCATTTTATCATCTGTGTGTACCATGTCTGAGTCTGCTTGCACTATCTGTGTCTGTGCTCATGCCATCTCACCGTCTCTACTGGCAAAAAACAGACCATATACATGTAAGCAAGAAATAACATTCCTTTTTCATTTAAACAGCACACTCTGGATCTTTATTGCATAGCATAGAGCCTTTTTGGCAACAAAGAGGCGTAACAGACATGCTGCCTAAGATTCTCTAACAGTACATATCCTAAAGCGTAATTGTCTTCCAAACAAGATTTTAAAACACATCAACTAAGCAAATTATTCACCCAGATTAATTTAAAATCAAACTTGACTCACAGTGTGATCTTAGACACATGACCAGCATGTTACATGCAATCTACCATGTCTGTCTATGCCTATACTATGTGTGTCTCTGCTCATATCATCTTACTGTGTCTTTGCACCTTATTTTTTTGTAACTGCTCCCTCTGTTCTTTTACTTGCAGCAGTGCATCATCTATTTTCTGACTGTAACAGTTTACTGTCTACCTGCGTTATTTTATTTTTTCATCTGCACCATCTCTCTATATCTGTGCCTGTACCATTTGTCTGCACCCTTTTATATGCATTTGCAGAGGTCTATTATGCTATGGTTGCTCATGCTTAGCATGAAATTTTGTACATGCTGTGCAATTTAGATGCTGAGTGTGCTGTTGAAAGGCAAAAGCAATTGTCTCTGTGGCAAGTAGTAATCTTTTTAGTGAATTTTCATTTGTACATTGTGAGTCCCACCTTCAGTCTGTACACAGTTTGAATACTAGTTTATTGTGCTAAACTCTGAAAATTCATCCCTAGAAATAATAAATTATAAAGTCTTTCAACAGTTCTACAGTCCAGAAAACCCAAAAAAGAGGAAGGTGGTAGATTAATTTGTGTAGTTAATGTGTTTAAAAGTATGGTGATGTATGTACTTATAAAATTAGTAAAGGAAGTTTTTAGTTATCTATTCATGAAATAGATATAATTAAGTCTTTATAGTTTTTGGAAGGACCAGCAACATAATCTTATTGGTGCAATGGAAAAGCTTCAAGAAAACATTGCTTTGAATTTTGACATCTCAAGTGATTTATTAGAGGAAGTGAAAGACGGAGTTTTTCCAGAGGAAAATGATACTGGAAATGAAGATTTCATGGATGAGACTTTGAACAGTGCTTTTCTTGAAGAAGTGGAGGATGAAAATTTTGATTATGACGAAAATGAAATACCGGATGAAGTCATGTTGCAAGTTTTATTGGAATACGAAATGTTTAATGAATAAATATATAATTTATAATAAAACATTTTTCGAGTCAGTCTTCTTGTAGTATTGATCGTTCATGTTTTTAATGAAAATGAGAATAAATGTTTTGATGAAGTGTGTTAGAGATTAGGGTCAGAAACATTAATTCCACTATGACCTCCTACACCACCTGAAAACCACTGTACTGTTCTTAACCCTGAAATATTATTCTCACCAAATACGTCTATAATGTTGACACAGCAATGCACTGTCTTAAAGTCAGAAACAGCACACACTACATGATTTCCTACTCTGTTCAGAGACTGTTGCTATGCCTTAATTTTACTTATAAAGTGTACCAGTATTTACATTATTTAGTGGTTATAATTTCTATGTTATATGTTAGTAGATGTCTATAACATTTTTGTTCTTTTTTCACAACAGATTGTAATTTTGAACAGAAGGAAAAATCAACATGCCGACCAAAAATGAAAAAAGAAAGCATTATAAACGGACATACCATTTCAAGAGACAAGAATTAGAAGAATTACGTAATCAACAAAGGACGGACAAAAACAAGACTGCTCCTGGTAAGACAAGCAAGGATTTTATAAAGAAATTATCTCAAAGGAAACATTTTTTGGATAATGTGGGAAAGGAAAAACAGTTGTCAGTATCTACAAGGAGAAATCAGAGAAAAAAGAAAAAGTTTCCCAACTCTGCGCTGAACAAAATGTCTATAGTAATAGACGTACTAATCAATTTGCGGAAATCGGGAAGCGCATGTTTTATAATAGAGTAGTTTCGAATTTATTAAAAAAGGAACACATTTCTAAAAGGAAATCAGCTTTTTATAAGAAAAAAATATATTGAGGATATTGTTGAACGTGCGTTTGAGACATGAAAGAAGTTATTTATTTTAGTAATTAATAGAATAAATACACTGAATAAGGCAATCAAAGTTTTAAAAGCTCAGAGTAAATGGAAAAGACAAATAAATAGAAGTCATTTTTGTAAAGTTTTTTCTGGAAAATGGATGCATAGTTCAAGTTGTGAGCCATTTTTTAATGAAGAGAGTTACTTTCAAAGTAATGAATTGTTGTATGTAGTTGACACCAGTGGTCGAGCATATGAGGTGAAGGACGGTTGTCCTATTGAAAAAGAGAAAATTGTGCTTAGAAATGCAGAAGAAGTTATAGCTGATGAAGTTTTAGGGAGACGTCCTAAGGCTCCTGTGTACACTTGGAATTGTAGTAGTGTTTGCAGTGTACGACAGGATTCAATTGATTTCTTTCGCAATTTCTTATGTAAGTATGCTAAGGAAAGTCTAAAAAAAAAAAAAGATTATAATGGTGCAAGAATTAGACCGTTGCAGAGTGAGAGAAAAAACAGGTCTGCAAGGGCATTCTCCGGCTTGTCTTTCTAAAAAAATATGCCGGAGGGTTTTTCATCATTTCAGGATGTTAGCAGTACATCATACCAAAGTGAGGAAATTAGTGAGAAAGTTGTATTATGCAAAAAGTCCAGCACCTAAACTTAAACAGTTAAATAGTGCTCTTTTGCATGGATCTGAATTAGATGTTAGGAAGATCTGTGAAGAAATTGAGGTTGGTTACTTTGGTCCAGAAGAAGACAATGCAGAAACTGATACAGTAATAGAAGGAAATGTTGTAGAAAATGTCCAGAATTTTAATACTGAAAATTTTGAAAAGGAAATAACAAAGTTTAAGGTCATTGCAGGTGAAAAAACAAATTTTCCTTGTGTGTGTTGTCGATGCACTCATTACAAAAATCAAACCAGGTTAGTTGATTTATATTTAAAAAGTGAAGAGGAAAATAATAGTGAGTGGAAAGATTTTGCAACTTATTTGTTGGTAGAAAATTGTTTTGATTTGGGTTTTGATCAACATATTTGTAAATATTGTTATAATAAATTAAATGAAAATAGAATGCCTGCTAGAGCTGTACATAATAATCTTGAGTTGGTGAATATTCCATCTGAACTGAAGGATTTAAATACCTATGAGACTATTCTGATTTAATGTGTGCATCCATTTCAGGCTATTGTTCGTATGGAGCCTAAGACAGGGAAATTAAGTCCTTCAGATTTAGAAAGAGGATTAAAGGGAAGAGTTGTATATTTGCCTCTTGATTTAAAGAAAAACATTGAGACAATTGGTGTTGAAAATGTAGAAGAGGAACCTCTAGTTATTCTAGTTAATGGTGTGCCTACAAAGAGTAAGAAAATCTGGCAAGATTTAGTGGATGTTAGCAAAGTCAAAAAGGCAACGTTGTATTTGGTCAAAAACAATAAATATTATAAAAATGTATACGTAGGAGAAGAGGAAATAAATGAAGAAGAGGATAATGATTTGTCTGCTGGACAAATTGAAAAATTGGATGTGTCCAGAAGTGAAGAAATTTATGAACATTATAGTGTTCCTCCACTGCATTCCAAAGAAGTATTGGGAAATGCTATTGAATTATTTCAGATGAAAAAAGAAAAAGGAAGTCCCATTAGTGTATGGGAAGAAAGCTTGGAAGCTCGTTGTTTTCCTCAGTTATTTCCAACAGGTCAAGGTGCACGATATGATGACCGACCTATGCAGATTCCTGCATCTGAATACCGGACAACAAGATTATATGCAGAAGATCCAAGATTTCATCAATGTATTCCATATTTGTTTCATCTTCTGTTTGAGAGTGACTTATCTGGACTTTCTTATGCAGTGAACCATATACTAAAAAGTGGAGTACATCTGCAAAATGTTATAGCAAAGGAATTTATGGATAAAGTCCAACAGAAAGACACTGTTTTGGATTCTTACCTAATTAATCTAATGGCATGTCAGCGTGGTACTAATGAGTATTGGTACCGTCGTCATGGGGATTTGAAATGTATGCTAAGAAACTTAGGAGCACCTACATGGTTTCAAACTGTAAGCTGTGCTGAGTATGCTTGGGAAGATTTACTTGAATTTCTTCGGGAGGCAAATGCAAACATAGAAAATATAGAGTAGAAGACACCTGGAGAACTGTGCTCTTTGGATCCAGTTAATGTTTGCAGGTATTTTAATCATAGATTTTAAGCTATGATGTCTTTTATTACAAACAAAAAAAAACTCCTCTTGGCGAAGTTCTGGATTTCTTTTGAAGAAAAGAGTATCAAGCGAGAGGTGCTCCTCATATTCATATGCTATTATGGATGAAAGATGCTCCCAAATTTGAATTAGACTCAGATGACACTGTACTGTCTTTCATTGAAGAATATGCAACATGTGATATACCCAAAAGTACAACTGATAAGGATTTAAGAGGGAAAGTGTTACGATTTCAAAGCCATCGTTGTGGCAAATATTGTCGGTGAAAATTCAAATCAAAGGATAAATTCTATACCAAATGTTGTTTTGGATTTCCACGACCAGTAATTTCAAAAGGAAGAGTGAACAATTTTATATCATCTTTGCGACATACTATCACAAGAAGATCACAAAAAAATACCTACAATTTAAGAAGAAATGAAGAGTCCAAATACATAAATGACTATAACCCAGTCATTTTGTCCATGTGGAATGCTAACATGGATATTCAATATGTTGCAGACAACTCTATTGCTGTGGCTCGATATGTAACGTCTTACATCACCAAATCTGAAAAGACGGAACTAAAGGATATGTGGGAAGACATTTCTCATGAAAAGAGCCTAAGTAAGAAATTGTATACCTACAGTTTGAAGATGTTATCTCATCGAGAAATTGGAGCATATGAATGTTGTGATCGATTATCATCAGCAAGCCTTTATGCAAAATCTAGAACAACCCTGTGGGTGAGTTTAGGTCTTGCAGGAACACGAAACGAGTTTTGAAACCTGTTCAAGAAATTGAATGTTTAGCAGAGAAAGAACCAAACAGTACAGACATTCTGAAGACAAACATGTTGGATACATACTATCCAAATAGAAGTAATCTGCCTGAAAACATTTGTCTGTATGAAATCCTACAAAACTACACTTTCAAAAGGAATATTACAGAGGATATCGATAAAGGTGTATATGCTGTGATTGGATATGAAGGATGTCTGGTGAAACAAAGAAAAGGACATTTGATTAATCACCGAAAACTGATTTGCGAAACTCCTGACAAAAGAGAATTTTACTATTTAGCTCTTTTGCAACTCTTTAAACCATGGCGTACAGAAGAGGAACTACTTGGTGACTTTGACCGTTATGAAGATTCATTCAACGCATCTAAAAATAGTATAGAATGTCCTGTTTTTAGTAATTATCTGCAAATGTTGAATGACGAAATAGAACAAGAAGCAACAATTGCAGCGGAGATTGCTACAGACAGTTCTCAAGATAGTCAAAGTTCTGCTTTGTTGAGTCAAGATCCACTAGGACAACCAATTATCCAAAATGAAGCAGCCAATGCCATGGATGAGGTGATTTGAGTTAATAACAAAGTTTATTTAGACAATAGTCTATAAACCATACATAGAGCAATGGATTACACATAGTGATAAAAGATATTTAAAACCACAATTCATTTTACACATTTACAACACTTGTAAAACCATAGCATAAAATTGGGAAACATTGTACTTTTTAATCTCTCCCGCCCTCCTTTGTTACCTCCGTTATATATTCTCTTGTTGCTTCCAGAAATTTCCCCAATGCAATTGTAATATCCAAAAAAGTCATTTCTGTAAGGAGGTCAATGGCATCAGCATGGGAGGTCACCTCATATTTTAAAAGAATTGGACGTAAAAAGGCTTTCCGAATTGCTAAACTCCATTTACAATCAAACAGTATATGTAAAATATCATTTCTTACTCCTAGGCCACATTTACAGGTTCCGTCCGGGTGGATCAGGGCCATTCTTATTTTTCTTTCAATCTTCCATGGATTTAGGCCGACCCAAACCTTCAAGATTTCGTGGCTTAGCCATCTATTGGGCAGTAAATCCAATTAGGGGAACCGGACCTCCTTTTCCCATTCATTCTTTACCAAATTCACTGATTTTTTTAACCTCAGATAGTCCATGTCTTGTGATCTGGAAAATTCAAGCCCTTTGTCTCTAAGCATTTTTTTAGTGCAGACTATATTCCACAATGGTGGACTATATTCCACAATGGTTCAATTATCCAAAATGAAGCAGCCAATGCCATGGATGAGGTGGAAATAGCAATGGAACAAGCTCAAGAGGATGTAATAAACTTAGAAGAATTGGAAAAACAACTTAATCTTGAGCAAAAACAAATATATGATGAAGTGACAGAGCAGATTGAGCATGGTTTTCGTCAAGAGAAGAAAGAATGCTCATGTATGTCATTTGAACCTGCCCGACTATATGTGAGTGGAGAAGCTGGAACTGGTAACAGTTTTCTAATTAAAGGAATTGCCACATATCTACAGCAAAGAACTGAGACATCACTCTCTTGTGTTGTTACTGCTCCAACTGGGTTGGCAGCACACAACATTAAAGGGATTACTTTACATCGTTTATTGATGCTGCCAGTTGAACATGAAAATAAATTACAATACCACAAGCTATCTGGAGAAGCTTGTTGTAAAGTTTCTAGAGTACTTAAAAAAATTAAACTTCTCATTATTGACGAGCTAAGCATGGTATCAAATTTAATGCTTGCTTTTGTGCATTTAAGAATGCAACAGATTCTTAAAACAGAGTATGATGTGTTATTTGGAGGCAAACACGTCATAGTTTTTGGAAATCTACTGCAGCTAACTCCTGTAAAAGGACAACCTGTATTTAAAACTGTTACACATGAAGACACCAGAAAGTGCCTGGGAAGTATTGGAAATGTTAATATATGGTCACGTTTCAAATATACTGAACTCATTCAAAATATGCGACAGGCAAAGGATGTTAAATATGGAAATATTCTTCAAGATATAAGAATAGGAAAACTAAGTGAACATGCTAAAGAAACTTTACAAACACGATTACTTTCCAATTTGTTTCCAAATGAAAATAATGTGGCAGAAAAAATATATACTAAAGAGGCAGAAGATAAGTCAGTTATATGTTTGATGCCAACTCTACAAGAATGTTCAATGTTCAATGAAAACATGTTGAAGCTAGAAAATGAAGAAATTAAGAAACTGGAAGCTAAAGATAGCATAGAGCATGAAGGAAGTACTATTATTTTGTCAGAAAGGTTTAAGTTAAAATTGGATTCTCTACAGAAATCTATGTCTAAAACTGCTGGGTTAGAAAAGAATCTGTATGTATGTTTAAATTGTCTGATTATTTTACGAAGAAATTTACATGTGGAATGAGGTTTGGTGAATGGAGCAATGGGTAATGTTGTTGGTTTTGTGAATTACCCAAATAGAGATGAGATTGAATTTTTAAAAATCAAATTTGATGGAATTGAGGAAGTTCAACAATTCAGTCGTTGTTCAACTCGATTTTTGCTTGTGAAAGACTTATATGTCCGTCGAAAACTATTTCCTATTTGTTTGGCATATGCAGTGACTATTCATAAATCTCAAGGTTTAAGTGTAGATAGTGCTTTGGTAAATATTGGAAGTACTGTGTTCAAAGAGGGTATGGCCTATGTTGCTTATCTCGAGTTAGAACTTTATCTGGATTATATCTCATTGATTTTGATGAGACAAAGATTAGTGCAGATCTAAATTGTGTGAAGGAGTATAACAGGTTAAGAAGAGAATATGCTCCAAGTTTACCTCAATATCCTTTAATTGAAAAGTGTGTGGTAGGTCGAAAAAGGAGATATGAGGAAAAATGTAGTGAAGTAGTAGAGAAGCAAAAAAAATAGATGAACCTGTGATTGGTAGCAAAAAGAAAAAGGTTACTACTGAAGAGATTGTTGGATTTAAATTTTAAAACATTTCTGGCGTCAACTGCTATGCAAATGTAGTGGTTAATGTTGTTTTTTTTCTTAAAAGTTTACAGCAACAGATTGTAGAAAATCGGGACCAAACATTTCATTGTTCATTAAATTCTGTGTTTGAGAAATGTAGCAGTGATAATAGTGAAATAGGAAATGTTTCAGAACTTCGAAATGTTTTAGACATATGTGCTGGACTAAATCAAATTTCTCCGAATATTCAGCAAGATTGTCAGGAATTTATTATGTATATGCTTACAGTTTTACAAGATGAAGGTGTAGATATTGATAGTCTTTTTGGCCTTTCTTATAAATGGCAACATAACTGCGACAATTGTTCATTCTCAAGTAGTACTGACATACACACTGAAAGATTTATATATTTAACATTACCAGACTGTAAAGCAGTGTCTTTCAATAATCTAGTTAGAGATGCGCATCAAAACATGGTCTGTTCTCAATGTCACTCAGAAATGCTATCAACATTATTTATACGAAGATATGGACAGTATGTAATTTTAATGCTCCAACGATGCAGACCTGATGGAACAAAATTGACAACTTCAATAAAAAAAATTGTGGCTTCTCAAATATCAATTTCTTGAAGAACTTTTGTAACTGTAACAATTATCTTCCATGATGGTCCTTCAACAACATCAGGACATTACACAGCTTATTTGAAATCTCCAACTGGATGGACACACTGCAATGATAGTCAATTGACTTTTAAAAAACGTTTGCCTTTTGACTTACCAAATTCTTATCTGGTGTTTTTACAACCAAAATTTCAGTAAAATTACTTGGCGTAGGAAGATTACTGCTGTTAAGGAAAGATACTCTGTTGTTCAGAAGTATCGTGTGAGTGAGGGTGACCAAATTTAAAAATGAAACTTGTATTTGGCATAGTAATAGTATCAGGTACAGGTTTAAGTAATGTTTGATGGTACAGAACACATTGGAAGTTTTGATTCTAAAGGTTGGGGAAAGAATGGTTAAGAGTACAATTAAGTAAATTGCAAAATAAGGACTTTACTCATACTATTTGGCCACGCGGAAAAGTATGTCAGAAGAAAATGACTACTTCAGATAAATGTTGTTAGAACATGCTTGTACGGAAGTTTATTGAGAGGTATTTTAAAATAAGTGATATTGTTGTATTACTTTGTGATTGTTGAAGATGTAGCGTCCTTACACAAGAAATTGCAATTTAGAGAAAAACATTTAAGACATGTTTTTTTCAAATATTTACATTATGTATTTAAATGTAGTATGGGTTTTTTAAACACAATCATTTTGATTATGCTTTTTTTGCCCACTGTCATATGATGAGTAGTATTGAACTCACTGTTTATAGTGAAAATCAATATATTCTGAGAACAGCAAAAATAAACCATATAACATATTGTACAAGTTATTTTGTTATATTGTATTCAGAAATATTTATTATAACTGATTTGTTTATTCTCTTCCACAGATATTACATATATAAGGTAAGCATGACTAATAAAAAATACTTTTTCATTAGTTTTTTATTTCTCTTTCTCCCTATCCTTCCCTCACTCCCTCTCTCTCACCGTCATTCCCTTCATCCCCTTTCTTTGTCAGTCTCCTTCTCTCACGGTCACTCCCTTTAACTCATCCACATTTTGTCATTTACCTTTCTTTGCTCCTTCCCTGAGTCCTCTTCTGTCACTGTTTCCTTCACTCCCTCTATCTCTTCACTTTCTCACTCCTGTTGTCTCATGCTCACTCACCTTTATCCACCCTCTATCACCCCTGTTTCCTCAACCTCAATGCCTTTCTCTTACCCTACCTTAATCCTTGTTTCCTTACTCTGCTTCCATCACTTACCCTAATTCCCCATACTTCAATCCATACATAAGTCCCCTTAGCCTTCTCTATTTCTCTTTATCCGTCCCTTACACTCCTTCCCTGTCTCTGCCCCGTTCACCTTCTCTTACTCACCCTTCCTCACTCTGTTTCTCTTAGTGTCCTTCCCTTATTTTTTCATTCTCCTTAACTCACTCCCCTAGTCTTAGTCCCTTTGTTTTAAACACTGTTTCTGTCGCCTTCCATCACTCATCATACTGTCCTTTCCTCCCTTACCATACTTTCCTTTCCACAGTCATTCTTTCAGTGCCTTCCTCTTCTTCACTCAGTCATCTTAGTCATTGATTTATACACTACACATTCTGTCTCTCTCTCTCTTTCCCTCACTCTTCCTTTCTTTTTCTTTCTGCTTCCTGCACTCCTACTTTCTTTTGTTTTATTAAATGTAGATTATATCTCTATTTTTTCTTTTCTTCCACTGATAGTATGTTTTTAAAAGAAATGTACTATTAGTTTGTTCCTATTTCTAGGGTAAGTATGACAAACAAAAATACTTTTTCATCACTCTCTTACTTCTCTTTCTCTCTTGGTCATTGTTAAATCTATCTCTTATTCACCTTCCTTAACTCTTTTTATTTTCCTTTAGTTTCCTTTACTTATTCCCATTATTTCCCATCTTTCTTCATAACAGTCTTTCTGTCATTATTAATACTGTTTTTCCAGCCTCACTCACCTTGTCTAACTACCTTTTTCTCTCTCTGTCCCTTACTTACTTTAATTCCTCAGGGACAGATTTAGAAGCCCATTGCGCCTCTTTTATACCACCTGTTCTTCACTTTTCCTACGCAATGGCAGCGCAAAAGAAGCGCCATAGTGCAGGGAGATGCATCACGTTCTAAAACCCTGCAGCACACGAAACCAGTGTCAGGTTTCATGTGGGCATTTCCACGCAGGAGTGGGCATTCCATCACAAGAACCCCCTTGAAAAGTGAATCAGTGAAATCTACAAGATTTCACTGAGTCACTTCACCAACGCTGATGTGTCAAAACATTGCTCCTATTGAAGCAACTGTAAAGGTTGACGTATCACGTTACAGATAGAGCAAGTTTGAAATAAGCTGGAGTTGCGTTCTGCATGGAACACAATTTCAACTCTGTGCCAACTTTCAGCCCTAGATGTGACACGCATCTGTTTATTCCTGCGCCATGGTGCACTGCATTGCAAATGCGGTGCATCATGAGTGGTGCAAGGATTAACTTGCTATTTTGCAGAGATGTGTTGGGTAATATAAATCTGTCTCTCTATCCCATTCCCTCTCTACGCTTTCCTAAGTTCCTTCATTCCCTTACCCAATTTTTTAATCACTTATTTCCCACTTCTCACTTTCA
Organism: Lissotriton vulgaris; assembly: GCF_964263255.1. Classification (NCBI taxonomy): domain Eukaryota; kingdom Metazoa; phylum Chordata; class Amphibia; order Caudata; family Salamandridae; genus Lissotriton; species Lissotriton vulgaris. The sequence continues at coordinate 436,555,979 of NC_141698.1, read as the reverse complement.
CTTACCTCCCTTTTATCATTCTCAAATCCCCTTCCTTCATAATCTTTCCATTTCTTTTACCTTCACTCCCCTAACCCTACTCTATGTATCTCTCTTTGTCCCTTACTCTCCTTCCATATGTCCATCCTCACTCCCCTACTGTGACTCCTTCACCTTTACTTTCTTTTCCATACTGCTCTTCTCATAATTTTAAATTTCCCTTAACTCACTATCCTATCTTTAGACATCTTGGGGCAAATTTACAAGCCCTTTACGCCTCTTTTGCGCCGCTGTTGTGTCACTTTTGTGACGCAGCAGCGGTTCAAAAGATGCGCCATGGTGTGGGCTATTTACAACGTGACGCATCTGGGAGATGTGTCACGTTGTAAAGCCCTGTGCCTTAAGGAGGCATTCTGGTGCAGGGGGGGCGTTCCTGCGCAGGAACGCCTGCTAAAAGTGGCTGAGTGAAATCTACAAGATTTCACTCAATCACTTTTAGGCCAATGCTATGTCAAAACCCTGCGCCTGCTTGAAGCAGGCGTAAGGCTTGAAGCAACATTAGTTGAATGGGCCCCCCAGAAGCATTGCTGGAGCTCTATCGCTCATGCGACGCAACTCTAACAATGTGACACCTTTACGGCACAGATGCGTCACGCATATGTGCAGTTTTTGCCCCATGATGCATCACATTGTAAATGTGACACATCAATGGTGGCGCACAGGTGGTTTTTCTTGTGGTAGGTTACTTGGCGCATCCTTGCTGATTTGCAAAGATGCACCATGTATCGTACATCAGCCCCCTTGTTTTAGTCACTCTTTTACTTCACTTTCTTCAGTCACTACACTTCCTTTACCTCACTCATTTGCTCAGTCCCTTACTCCATTTTTGTCATTTATTTAATTTAGTCATTTATACACTACACATTCATTCAAAAGAAAGATGACACAGTGCGTAACAAATAGAGCTCTTTTTGGAAAAATGAGTTAGTTCTGAAAATAACTTTGTTTTTGTTTTGTTGTTTTATATTTTTGTTTACTTTTGTAAAAGTTTTATATTTTTTTATTTTTCAAACAGGAACAGAAATCTTCAACTGCAAAACTGTTCAACAGGAACAAAATAAATCCAAACTTTGAAAAAATTCATCTTCTCTGGGAGCATTGATGTTCATTAATTCTTCGCTCAATCAGAGTGAGGCTCTGCTCCCCGTACACAATAATTTCAAAACATTTGTTGCATCTCATGTGCACTTTTGACAAGAATGGTTTCAAATCCATCTCTGCAGTGGATGGAGATGCAGGTGGTCCTCCAGATGATGTGCTGGCCACAGCGGGTGGTATCTGTGTGGCCAGGGCTCTTGTAGATGCTTGTGCAAATTGCACAGGGTGCACTTGTCTGACATGCCTTATAATTGTATGTTTCGAAAAGGAGTACTTTTTTGAAGGATTTCCTCTTGATAGAATACTGCCACATATAGTGCAAGTGACTTTCGGGGCATTCACTTTTTTTAGTCCTTCAGGAAAAGTAAAAAATGTCCATATGAAAGATTCCTTCCCTTTTCTTTGAGGCAGCCGATAATCTTCCCCAGAATCAAAAGATGAATCCTGTTTTACAGCCATTTCAGAAATTTCTCCAGAAAGTTACAAAGGCTCCTTCTCCCATGAGAGCAAAAGAGATAGTGAGGGAAGTGGGTGGGGTTTTTGAAAATTCTAGAACAGAAACTACTATGAACCAATAAAAAGTGTTTTTGAGTCACATGATTTGACGTGCGAGCACCCGGTCGCACACGTCCCTTGAAAATGGCGTTTTCCCCGATTTACATAAAAGTATCAAAACATGAAAAGGAGGCAACGTAGACAGTCCCTGACTCCCTAGAGTTTCTCAGGGTGTCCCAGAAGAATCTCGACGGGTCAAAAAAAACTTTTTTTTGTTGAAAAAATAGCGGGGTGCTATTCCCCTTAACTCACTCCTCTCCTCTACCTATAGTCCCCTTCTTTCACTCACTCTTCGACTCCTCTTTTGTCATTCACCATACTCCCCTTTTCTCACTCTTTCTCTTAGTTCCTTCCTTCCCTTCACTCAGTCATTTCAATCACTCATTTATGCACTACGCTTTCATTCAAAAAAATGAGTTAGGAATTAGCATTTAAAAAACTTTGCAAATTCACTGAAAAAAACATAGGTTTAACACATGTTATAGTTAGGAAGTAGCATTTACAAAACCTTTGAAATTCACTGAAAAAACCATAGGTTTTACACACGTTATAGTTAGCTGGACATTTCACTCATATAAAACCATTGAAATTCTCCCGTTATAGTTAGTTCAGCTAACTATAACTCGCGCGCCCGCAATGCACTGTTGATGACGTCACATATTACATCACTCAAGACATGGTCAGTGACATCACTCATGACATCACTGATGACATCACTGATGACATCATCCTTGTGGAAGAGTGGCAGACCTTCTCTCACCCTAATATAACCTTTATTACACACATTCAAAAATAGAAAATAACATTTTCAATACAATAGACATACCAATGCCACTTACAACACACCTATTTTGTAATTCCAAGATCTATACACACATCCACTCATTCATCAACCGACATATACAGTTACTCATACATGTACTCACTCATCATATGTTCTCATACACTGATACATCCTGATCATCCTGTTACACACCGACACTCATCCATAGAGTTACTCACACATAACTCATATGTATTAGTTTAAACCATATGTACTTACTCACAAATACACTATTAAAACAGTTATTCATTCACTAACACAAACATATATACACTCAACCACCCATACAGAAAAAACCCCAAATAATAACCTATTTTGCAACTCACCACACACACTCATTCCCCCTTACAGTCCTGCAGATATGCTGTCTTCAACACATACAAGCAGTAAGTCACTCATTCATGCATCTATGCACTACGTAAGACCTCCCAACGAAGCATACAGACACTCAGACAATCCTACTAATAATCAAACAAACAATATCCTATATAGACATTATGTATCACTCATATAGCTACTCACCAACACATGCAGCCACTTATACAGAAAGTGAGAGACTAATACAGAAATGTATATATTTAAACATTACTCACTAACCCATGTATTCATTAAGATACACTTAATCAGTCAATTATACAATCTATTTTTCACCAAAAAAGCAGCCATTTATACACTTATATACCCATTTCTTCTTCCATCAACCTTCAGATATACATATATAAAACATATTTAATTTTCAGAAAAACACCCATTCACTGGATGATGTCATCAGTGATGTCATCAGTGATGTCATTTGAGAGCGATTTATAGTTAGCTGAACTAACTATAACGGGGGAATTTCAATGGTTTTATATGAGTGAAATGTCCAGCTAACTATAACATGTGTCAAACCTATGTTTTTTTCAGTGAATATATATATATATATATATATATATATATATATATATATATATATATATATATATTCCAAGGATTTTCCGATCTTTACCAGACTCGCATATGCTGCAGAAGCGGATACAGACCCAAAATATGTGCTCGTGAAGTTTTTATTGTATTCTTAGGACATTGGTTTAAATAAGCACCTTTAGCAGTCACATGATTTAGCCTACAACTCGTATGAATATAGCGCGCGATTTATAGTTAGCTGAACTAACTATAACGGGGGAATTTCAATGGTTTTATATGAGTGAAATGTCCAGCTAACTATAACATGTGTCAAACCTATGTTTTTTTCAGTGAATATATATATATATATATATATATATATATATATATATATATATATATATATATATATATATATATATATATATATTCCAAGGATTTTCCGATCTTTACCAGACTCGCATATGCTGCAGAAGCGGATACAGACCCAAAATATGTGCTCGTGAAGTTTTTATTGTATTCTTAGGACATTGGTTTAAATAAGCACCTTTAGCAGTCACATGATTTAGCCTACAACTCGTATGAATATAGAAGAGTTACTCTGTTTAAAAACTACAAAAAGTTTCTTATGTTGTAAAATGAATTAATACATTATAAACATACAGGCTAAAACATATAAAATTTGAAATACTTTATGTGCAAATCCAATCTTCCTAAAAGAACAAGTATAGAAAAGTGCAAAACAAAGTGTATGTTAAAATCAATTTTTTCTTCTTTTTCTGAAAAAGCAGCTTTCAAATTACATTGTTTCTGTTTCTTGTATTTTTCTGTTTTTAGGAATTCTTTATCTTTTTTTGTCATTTGTTTGCAGGCAAGAGCAAAATGAACCCAGAAAAGTGACATCGGAGCCCCGATGTTAATTATGCCGCATCCGATGTTAATTATGAATCCATATGAATGAATATTGGGATAGGGATATGTATGCGATCTGCATAATTTCTTGTAAATGGGCCTAATAGACCTCCTCTTATATATGTTTCTCTTCTTGTTAATCATAAATACACTGTCAATGATTCATAAATACACCAAAATAAAAACCTTATATTGGTTTAATGTTGGCTAAAATGAATTCATTCTCGTTATATCTGATTTATATGTAACAATATATGAGATTCTATTATAAATTATGAATTATAAATAAATATTTATTAATAAATATTTAAAACCCATAAAAAATTATTAAATTATATATATATTCATCTCCCTAAAATTCATATTCATTACTGTATGACCCCTTGGATTGCGACCTTAAAGACATGTAAACAGATCCTCTATAATGTTTAGACCCGAAGGTTGTTTTGTATTTAGTTCTATTTTGTACCGGGTCTCGAGGTGGCGTAATTTCTTCTCTCTATTGCCGCCCCGTCTACTTGCAGGGACACAATCTATTACAAAGTATTTGAACTCACTGCTTTTGGAATCATGTTTGGCTTTGAAGTGTCTTGCCACTGGATAAGTGTTGTCTTGATTGTGACGAGGAAACTCACCTCCATATTTAACCTTATGTACATTGAAGGTTATTTCCCTATGGAATGGAAGCGAGCCGCCATACTGCCACTGCTGAAAATTGCTAATCTAAACCCTGATGACCCTAATAGCTTTAGGCCTATATCTAGACTCCCTCTCCCAGCTAAACTTATAGAAAAGAACATGAATAACCAAATCAACAAATTCCTTAACCAGACCAAAGCTCTGGACTCCACCCAACATGGCTTTAGAGAAGGCCACAGCACCGAGACGGCCCTCATCAAATCTACGGAGGAAATTAGAGCCACTCTGGATCAGGGAGGGCAGGCAGCCCTCATTATGTTGGACTTATCTGCCACTTTTGATACGGTACACCACACGTTAAATAGCGGCGATAGGAATAAAAGGTACAGCCCTAAAACTATTAAAATCTTTCCTCTTGGACAGAATCCAAATGGTCAAACTGGATAAATACGAGGCAGAGGCATTCTCACTGCCATGTGGAGTCCCACAGGGTTCTTCACTGAGCCCGACGTTATTTAATGTATACGTCTCCTCCCTAGCGCCAGTTATTGAATCATATGGTTTTAGTTTAACATCCTAAGCCGACGATTCCAAAATCGTTGTTGCCATTCAACCAGATAGATGGCATGATACAACGGTAACATTCCACGACTGCATGTACGCTACAGGTAATTGGATGGCAAATAACTGTTTGAAGTTGAACTCCAGCAAGACTAAAGTCATACTATTTGGGAACAATCCTGTGTTCTGGTCACCAGACTGCTGGCCAAGCGCTTTGGGACAATTGCCAGTCCCAACTAGGAAAGTGAAAAATCTGGGCATTTGGCTAGATGACACCCTCAGTTTCAAGGATCAAGTTAACTCAATAGCATCCTCCACTGCATTTTCTCTTAAAGCCTGTAAAAAAATCATGCCCCTAATTCCCAAAGAGGCACAGCAAACAGTAGTCACAGCGCTTGTGTTGTCTAAACTAGATTACTGTAACAGTCTCTACCTCAAGCTACAAGAAGGTCTCATGAACAGACTGCAGATTCTCAAAATGCTGCTGCCAGACTTCTTTCAGGAACCCCCAAGCATGCATCAATCAGTGGTTGTTATCAAAGACCTTCACTGGTTGCCCATGAGAAAACGGACTAAAGTCAAGGCCTTGTGTCTTGTTTTTAAAGCACTACACGGCACAGGACCTACATTTTTGAAACAGTATCTTAAGTGGTATATACCCATAAAAAAATGCTACGCTCATCAGAGGCTAAACTGGTGGTTACCCATCAGATAAAAAGGCCAACTGGGGCGGTAGAAGTTTTATAGCTAACGCAGCCACAGCCTGGAACACCCTCCCCTCTCAACTAAGACACCAGACCAATTTAATGGCATTTAGAAAGGCATTAAAAACATGGCTTTTCATAAACTAGACGCGTACCATCGAGCCCATCTCTCCTTCCAGCATGGATCAGAAGGCTCTTTATCCCAGCGCCAGGACAACTCTTTTGGTAACAGCTGCGCTTTACAAATGCAATAAACATAAACATATAGCTCTAAGGTGTTGTAGAATTCTTTTATGGACGGGGAGCTTAGTGCTCCCCACATAGAGCAAGTTGCATGGGCAAGACAAAACATAAACTGCATACTCGGTTTTACACGTGAGTAGCTTGTTGATCTTGTGCTCCTTCAAATCAAATGGTGAAAGGTAAGTGGTTTTATTCACAGCTTGTAAACAGGCTTTGCATACTTTACAGTTGAAAAAGCCTGCGTGTGTCTGTAGCCAATTAGTTGATTCCATAATCTCTGGACTGGTTTTTACGAGCTCATCCTTCATAGATTGGCCTCTACTGTAAGTTATTGAGGGTCTTTTCGGAAGGTCTTTACCAATTATTGGGTCACTTAAAATCAAGGGCCAATTTTTGTTGATAATGGTTTCAATTTGTTTATGTTGGGTGCTGTACTGGACAATAATCCTGAACTCTTTTTTAATTTCTGAGGTGTCTATCTCTACTGTTGTGACATTTGCCCCTCCTGTCAGTAGTTCCAACCTGTCTTTCTGCATCGATTTAAAGATAGCATCATCGATTATTTTCTCTGAATGGCCTCTCTCTAAGAATCTTACTTTGCTTTCCTTCTGCGCTTGCTTTAAATCATTCTCTCTGCTATGGATACGTTTTAACCTCAACATTTCTCCATATGGGATGCTATTGATGAGTGATGAGATGTTTCACATGTGAGCTGTTAGCGTGTAGGGTAGAATTCCCAGCAGTTAATTTACAATGGAGTTTAGTTTCAATTCTATTTTGTTCAATTGAGACCTCTGTGACCAGAAAGGTAACTGATGTGTTGCTGATGGTAGCAGTGAAGTGCAGATTAAGATTGTTGACATTAATATCATGCACAAACCTTTCTGCTGATTCTAAGTTCCCGTCCCATATTACAAATAAATTGTCTATGAAACGTAGCCAGGTCTTTACGCTAGATTTCATAGATACCAGGTGCTCAGTCATGAGGACCAGCTCCTCCCACCAGCCCATGTGAAGACATGCGTAGCGTAGCTGGGAGAGAAGCTGGCCCCCATGGCAACACCCTGTAACTGTCGGTACATCAAATTATTAAATATCAAGACATTATTGCTTAGACAAAACTCCATCATCTCCAACAGCATTTGCTTATATTTTGACATGTTACTCAGAGATTTACTTAGATAAAAGTCAAGCGCATTAAGGCCATCTGAATGTACAATACTAGTGTATAGTGAGCTTACGTCCAAAGCTATCAGTAGATAATTGTCCTCCCACTTGATATCTTTTAATTTGTAGAGAAAATCACTGGTGTCACTCACATAGGATGGCAAATTCTTTATGTGACTTTGTAAGAAGAAATTCACATATTGGGACATATGTATGAGACATCCATTTCTTGCCGAAATAATCGGGCGGCCAGGGGTTTTTTTTTCTCCATTTTTATGTAGCTTCGGTAGGAAGTATATTGTTGGCACCACCGGGAAGTCATTATTTAGGAATTTATATTCTTGTCCAGTGATTAGGCCCTCTGATCTCCATTTAGATAGTTTTTTTTTGCAATTAGAATACGTTGCCTTCAGTTCTGTCCCAGTATATTTAGTGTAGCAGAGCTTGTCACTCAATTGTGTGTGAGCCTCTTTGGTGTACATATCCCTCTGCATTAAAACAATATTTCCTCCTTTGTCGGATGCTCGGATGATTGCTTCATTGTTTTTCTGTAATTTTGTTACCAAAGTATTGTAATCCACTGTTTCTTTATTGTATTTAGCTTTGCCCCTATACACTTTGATATTTTGGTTCTTTAATTGTTTGGTGACTTGGTCGTGGAATAGATCAATTGCATCTTTTAACATCACTGGGTTGAATGTGGGCTTTGCTCGAAATTCAGTTAGCGGTAACTTTACCTGAGATGTTGGAGTGTTGCTTTCTGTAGAAGTTTGCCTGGTCTGATTTGATGATACTGCACTGTCACTAATAGATTCCGCCTCCCACATTTCCTGTAATTCTCCCATCAATGTTTCTGTAATTTGGGTAGTTTTGATGCCCATTGTATTGATGTTACTTTGTGGTGGCATTTGGTCCTTTGTTTTTTTGTTTAAAGTATAGTATTTCTTGAGTTTCAATTTGCGCGTACTTTTAAAGATGTCCAATCTCGTGTTCACATAATTGAAATCTCTTCTGGGGCAGTATGTAAGACCCAAGCTCAATATTTCTTTTTCTTTTTGGTTTAAATCAACATCGGATAAGTTAACAATAGTTTTGTCTAAATCCGCAGCAGTTATTGTTTCCCTCTTTCCCATCCGCCTCTCTTTTTGCGTGTTGTTCCGGCGTTTGCTTGCCTTCCTCCGTTGTCTCCGGTTCCAGATTTGCTGTGGCATAGTTTGCTCGTTGTGTCCGGGGGCGGAGGGTTTGCCTTCGGTCCTCGCAAAAAAGGGCTAATTCTTCATCCAAAGTACGTTAAGGACCTGCTTCACGAGCTTGCCCTTCCCGATTCTGAATCACTGTCCGGATTTGAACTGGCTTCCGATAGTGAGGTGCTTGACGAGATGGTGTCCGTTCTTACTCCTTTGGGTTTAGTGGATGGCTGTTTGTTCGTGTACTTATTCCTTCTTAGAACCTCATATTTTTTAGAAAAAGTAAAAATTTGGCCCATTTCATAATCCGTCTTATCGCGGAAGAATTTATAAGTTTTCCGCTCCTTTATTTTCTCCTCCTCCTTTTTGAGCCTTGTGCACATTTCCTGTTGCAGTTTCTTTGTTTCTTCTTCCTGATTGAGTGCTTCTATTTCTTCTATAATATATATATTGATTGATTTTCTTTGCACTATGTTTTATATTTCGATTTTAAACAAAAAAAAAATTATGTTGTTTTCTTTTATGAAATCATGTATTTATACGGTGATTTAAAGCCTCACTTTTTATGGTCATATGACCAAACACGTGTTGTTGGTGGGAGTGCACTTTCAAGCATTTAAAAAACAAACTATGTTCACTATGACCGGTGTGTGAACAAGGGCTCCACGGCTCAAAATGCGTCACTGCTGGAACTTGGCTAAATAAAAGAACATCTTGCCTGATTGAAGTGGTCCGTCTCCTTCTTCGCCGGTTTGCGACAAGTTGGAGGTTGTGTGAGTGTTATTACTTTGGATTTAATTACGGAAGTCGGTTTGCTTCCGGTAACGGACTCCCTCTCCGCAAGACGGTGGCCACCTTCAAACCACTCTCTGTGAAATCCGTGGCGGAAATTCTGGCGGCCGACCCCTATTGCTGCCGAAAGAAACAAGGACACCGGAACGGAAAATGGCCATGGGCTGGGTTAGAGGACCTTCAGAGGATCGTTGGTTTACGTATACAGTGAGTGTAATAGGCACGCATATAGATGGGGAGGTCGTAATCGGCATTAAGAAAAACTGTAGCTGAAAACCATTCTGCGCTACGTAAAGAGATTTCCTAAGTTGCAGTATGTCAGCGGAAACTGTCCGCAAACGAGAGGAGGCAGCTGACAAGTTATTTGGAAATGTGCCAATGACGGTGAAATATGCAAACAAACCGCCCGATAGCAGCAATGGAGGGGAACCCAGTACTAAATCATTAATTAAGGATGTGGAAAGGAATAAAAACTAGAAATAACTAAATGGTGGGAACATCGATCACTGAGCAAATACTCGGAAGTGGGTGGAGTTCCCCGCGGACTACGCATTCTCTTGGCCCCGAGCTTCGACAAACCCAATCCTGCCATGCTGAAAGAATGGGGGGAGAGCAATTTAGCTGCATCAATGAACTTAGTACACATTCTAATAAAATATGCTGCCATTGATCGCACAGCAATATTGGAGGAGATTGACAGAGTATACAGTGAGATTGAGAAAAAGGAAGAATCTGGTTCTGAGGGAATTAAGAAAATGATGGATGCAATGAACAAATGCCTTTGCAAACATGAGGAAAAAAAAAAACTCAAGAAAGCGCATAAATTTGCGCGTGATGAGGCAGATTACAGCAATGGTCAAATCTTTACTTTTGCCCGTAAATACAATGCAGTAAAGAGACAAGAATATAGCAGGAAGGGCAAAACAACAGCTACTCAGCAAATAACAGCCACAAATGTAAGACCAAATGACAATGATGAATTGGCAAGTGTGGAATCAGTTTCTCTCACAAGTCAGTCTAGTTTAGACTCAGACTTCTCCAGGCAACAAGCCCTAACCAAGTTATATCTAGAACAATAAATTGATTTTTTAGTGGAGGAGAGGCTGCAGACATTAAGACCGAGAGAGCAAAAGAAGCAAACAGAAAAAGAAGGAACTAACGGAGATGAAAAGAGAAGACGCAAGTGCAGACAAAAATCAAAAATAGAAGAAAAAAAGCACTTGGCACAGGAAACGGCAATAATAAATAACAGCATTGTCAATCTACCCACAGTTGTTTTAACCAAGGCAGAGGAACAACTATTATCGCTGGGTTTAAATTACTTCCCTGGTCAGAGTTTCAATTATGCCAATACACGCATAGATGTCTTCTGTTTTATTAGAAAGCTAAAACTAAAGAAATTCTTTGCTATGAAGACAGCTAAAGAAACTATAGAATGTGAAAGTGATATGGAAAGCAACAAATTATTGGCCTCTGACGTGTCTACCATTCTAACCATGCATGATCTTAACAAAGCCACGAGCTCTCAACCATCTGGGCCAGACTCTGATCTCACTACACATCTGTGACTTAGAAAAATTAATATGACGCAAAAAGGAGTGGGACTCTTTGCATTCAAGGTGAAATCTAATTTTATTCCACTAATGCCAAAGGATGCAGTGGACACTTTTCATGACTGTGTAATTAATGATATCAAGAAATGATATCAACATACTAAATGCAACATACAAAAAAGGAATATGCGAACCTTATGAGGAAACTTGGTGAAAACAATGAAATTGTGATAAAGAACTCAGACAAAGGCGGAAACCTAGTTATTTGGCCCAAGAAGGAGTATATAAAGGAGGCCAACAGGCAATTAAGCGACAGTAACTACTATAAAAAAACAACGCATAAGGAATATTCTAAAGCTAAAGAGATTCTATATAAACAGCTGGCATTATGGCGTACAGAAGGACTAATTTCAGGTGAAGAATTCAAATTCATCAACAATGAGTTTCCAGTTCTCCCTATTTTATACCTAATTCCAAAAATGCACAAAGGAGTAATACTGGTACCTGGAAGACCAATCATATCGGCCATTAAAAGTGCTGGGGAGCAAGTGAGTCAATTTATTGATTTATTTTTGCAAGAATTGGTGAAAAAACTGCCCAGCTATGTGAGGGACACCAGTGACTTTTTAGATAAAATCGAAGATTTATGTTGGAGTGAAGATATGCTGCTTATAACATTAGATCTTGAGTCTCTTTATACGAGCATTAATCATGTACAAGGACTAGCTGCTGTCGAACATTTTCTAGCCAACAAAACATGTGAATATTACGAACATAATAAGGTTATTGTTAAGCTCATTGAGTGGTGTTTAAATAACAATTATTTTCTGTTTGGGAAGGAACTGTATAAACAACTCAGAGGAGTTGCGATGGGTTCCTGTTTCTCCCCCAGCTATGCGTGTTTACACGTAGGCTGGTGGGAAGAACAGGTCCTAAAAAATCAGCACAAAACGTGGGTCAATGAAAAGATAATCTGTTATCTCCTCTATATAGATGATATTTTCATTTTATGGCAATGGGATGAACTAGAGGCCCTTAGTTTTGTAGAAGAGATTAATGACAACTCCCTCAATCTTCACTGCACATCTCACATTGATAAAACAAGTGTGGAATTTTCAGATGTGAAGGTGCACATTAAAAATGAAAAAAAAAACTTTGTACAGAAAGCCCACTGCCGGAAATGCCACGCTTCATGCCACCAGTTTGCATCTGAAGCACTTAATAGATAGCTTCTCCTATGGAGAGATTTTAAGATTAAAACGCATCTGTATTACTAACATGGATTTTGATCAATGCCTCAATGATATGATTGCAAGATTAAAAGCATGCGGGTACACCGACAAAATAGTACAACAGGCTGTTGAAAAGGCCAAACTAAGACCTAAAGAGAGCCTTTTCAAATCTAAGGAATCCAGTGATGCAGGCACAGAAATAGATTTGGCCACGGGGGGAGTAAATACAGTTAACTACTGTCCTAGACTGATAACAACATATAGTAGTGAAGAAAGAAAGATCAGGGCAACTGTAAAGAAGAATTGGTCCATACTTTTAACTAATGCGATACTTAATCCTAGGCTACCCAGTACCCCCACCATTACATTCAGGAGAGTGAAAAACATGGGTGCAGAACTAGATAAGAGTAGCCCAGAGATTATACAAAACACTACATGGCTAAAACCTGCACAGGGATTCGGTAAATGCGCCAGTAGTAGAGCCTGCAAATTTGGGGCTAACACTACCCATTATCGAACTCTGTTTAGTCTGCAAGATGTGGCCATTACTGGTAGCTACAATTGCAAAACTGAGTTTGCTGTATATGTCTTGACATACACCTGTGGCTTGAACTACATTGGTAGCACTTAGCTACAGGTGCATGTCAGGATTTTGCAGCATCTGCGTGCTATTCTGCACAGTGACCCCGCTTATACAGTGGCACGTCACTTCAAGAGAATTCACAACAATGACATTGCCTGTTTAAAATATTTTGTAGTGGGGACAGTTCCCAAACAACGTAGGGGTGGAAACCGTGAGCGCCAGATGCGACAACTCGAAACCAAGATGATCCTGGAGTTCAATAGCAAATGTCCGAATGGGTTGAACAATACTGAGGAGATGCACAATTTCTTGTAAATCTTCAGGTTCCCCATTTTTTGGTCAATCCACTCCCTGATATAAGTAATGCTATTGGCACCCTTCGTTTATGATGCTGTTTATGAAATTGGGTTTAGTTGTATAAATTATATGTTCTTAATATATAGGTTCCCTAATATTAAGTATACAAGAAGGTTACTTTCCTATTTCAATATGATTTTATAATTCTGAAGGTATGCCTTATGTACATAATATATTTATTACCTCTTTTTGCACTTATCTTACCGATATGATGTATTTTTTAAATGTTATTTATATGCTTTAACAATTTATCCAATTATTGGTTTATTATTGTTAACAATATTTATACATATTTTCCATCATATGGTTTACACTTTTTAAACTCATTTGCACAATTTTGCACAGATTTGCACAGTGAATTAGCTGAGGTTTTGTTATTTGCACTTGGACTCTGAATGACATATGCAGTCATTATCATTTTATGAAGGGAATACCTTATACGTGACATTAGTTTTATGTATTTACACAGGAATACGACCCAGATTGACCCCCAAATAAGATGAAATTCAAGGGTTTAACATTTGTGCAATGGATGATGTAATGTGTTTATACTGACATATATATCTTTATATATATATATATATATATATATATATATATATATATATATATTCAATGAAAAAACCATTGGTTTTAGGCCATATATAGTTAGGGATTTGCATTTACAAAACCTTATTTTACTCGCATAAAACCATTGAAATTCCATATATAGTTAGATGCGCTAACTATATATCGCGCACCCGCAATCCACTGCTGATGATGTCACATATTACATCATTCATGACATGGTCAGTGACATCACTGATGACATCACTGATGACATCTCAAATGACATCACTGATGACATCTCAAATGACATCACTGATGACATCACTGATGACAACATCCAGTGACTGTATGTTTCTGTAAAGTTAAAATATGTCTTACATATTGAAGAATGAGTGGATGTATAAGTGTCTGGATGAAGCATTTAGTAGGTGCATGACTGACTGTATGAGAAAGTGATTAAATGAGTCTCACTGAGTGCATGTGTTAGTGACTAAACTGTCTTAATTTGTGCATCATTATATCTGTTGTTCTGTAAAGTGCTGCATATGTTGATCAGTAGCTATATGAGTAACTATATGGGTTATTCATTGGTTGCCCAAGTATTTGTATGGGAGAGTGAGTGTGTGTGTGTGTGGGTGTCTGGGAGGTGTGTGACTCTGTGCATAGATGTGTGAGTAGTTGATTCACTATATGTATGGGTTCAAAAATGCATGTGGAAACAGCTGTATGGGCGGTTGACTGTGCATGAGAGTATTAGTGAGTGAATGGATATCTCAGTGCTACATGTCAAAGTAAGTACATATGTAAAACACAGTACATGTGAGAGTTGACATATATAAATAACTGTACATAAGAGCCAGTGAATGTGTGAGTGGCTGTATGGATCATTGTGAATAAGTATTAGGGATTGTATAAGAGAGTAAATATGTGTTAGTATATGTTTGAATTAGTAAGGTGTGTATAACTGTATAGTTGAGAAAATGGAGGTGTGATTGATTTTTTGCATAACTGACTAGGTGTGTGAGTAACTCCATGGATGAGTGACAGTCTGTGACTGTCTGTTTACACTGATTGTATCTAAGGTTATATTAGAGTCTGAAGAGGTTCATCGTATTATCACATGAATGATATCATCAGTGATGTGATCAGTAATGTCAAATGAGATGTCATCAGTGATGTCATCAGTGATGTCATTTGAGATGTCATCAGTGATGTCATTTGAGATGTCATCAGTGATGTCATCAGTGATGTCACTGACCATGTCATGAATGATGTAATATGTGACATCATCAGCAGTGGATTGCGGGTGCGCGATATATAGTTAGCGCATCTAACTATATATGGAATTTCAATGGTTTTATGCGAGTAAAATAAGGTTTTGTAAATGCAAATCCCTAACTATATATGGCCTAAAACCAATGGTTTTTTCATTGAATTTTCAAGGTTTTGTAAATGCAAATTCCTAACTATATATCGACTATAACCTATGGTTTTTTCTGTGAATTTCAATGGTTTTTTAATAGCAAATATCAAAAGCTGTCAAATGTCAAGTACGTGATAGGTAAAAACGTTTTCGTGTTTATGCACGCTGATGTGCTTTGAACGCTGCCCCCCCCCTCCCCTCCCCTCTTTTCTCTTAGTAGTACTCTCTCTTTGCAGATAGTGAACGGTAGTTAACGCAGACCTTTACCCCTGTTGTAATCCGTCGTACCTGCTTGTCTCTCCATTTGATTGATTGTTATCCAAGCATTTACTGTTTTAGAATTGGTTCTCTTTGGATCATTCTCTATTTACAAACAAGCACAAAGTCGCAATACTCTGTTTAGTGTTTGCAGATAGTGAAAAATCGTGTAAAAAAATAAAAGTAATCGAGCAAAATCAGTAGACCACTAATTCGATCTCTTTTTGACCTCGGTAAAATACAAACATTAGGAACAACCCTTCATGAGAAATACGAAAATAGTGAAATGAACTGAGCTCCACACCATGAGGGCTGCAAGACAGCTCGACTCCGCCACCCACCCCGCCCAAAATAACGACAAACCCTATGCAAATATTATAAATATAGACAACACACCAGCAAAGAAACAGGGTAAAAAATTTTATTAAATAACTATTTACATAACTATTTTATACTTTTTATTGCCCGATCCGGCTAGCTCAATCGATCGAGCATGAAACTCATACACTGATAGCAAGCGTTGAGAGTTTGTAGAACAATGGCTTCAGATTTTCCACATACGGTGTAGTGGCGCGAACTGGGAGGGGGCGTTTGGATTCTACACCTTCCCCAAATAAGATTTTCATACGTGAATGTTCGTTCATGCTTTTTGTCCCTGAGTTGCTTCCATATCACTGCCTTACACAAATGGCATAAGTCCTGGTTGTTGAGTGCCATACTTCAGAGTTGTAAGCAGCTCTTGTAACACTGTTTAAACCTTATTTGCACCTGCTGCAGCTTCACTATTCAAAGTAAGTGGGGTCCATTTGTGGACCTGACTGCATTGGAAAACAATGTGATACGGTGCCTCCCTAAACCGCTTGACGGAGGCCCCCGAGGGGCGGTGAGATGGCGCGGACTGAGAGGGGGCGCTTGGCTCCTGCCCCCTCCCCAAGTCGTGTTGCCCTGGTGTGGCCTGAGATCGCCCCCGACATGGGCGGCCGGCTCCCGAAGTCCGGCGGAATTTTTTCCCTTTTAATGACTCTTCCATTCTGGACCTTGTCCCACAATCCGTTTGACCTGAAGATACGCTGTCGTGGGGCGCCTCTTTACCGTTTTAGTTGCCATTCCGCCAGCATTTGGTACCCTGTGCCTCTTCCGCCATTCAGCTGTTTACCGCCCGCTCTTGCGACTACAGCGTCTCGCTCACCATGTAGTTGAGTTGCTCCCGTTCTTAAGATTTAACCGAACTTTTTGGACTGCTGAAAGCGGTTGTATTCCGACCGCTGGTTGGTGGAGACATTTTGACTATATTCTGGACCTGCATTGTCGCGTAATGCGTCATATGACGCGACGCGTTAGCGCACCCGGAAGTGCTCCGGTGCGCAAGGCGCAGCTTCCCGGAAACGATCCAGAGCGCGCCGCGCAGCGCGTAACGTAAGCATAATAGGTCATGTGACTTGTTAATAAAACTTTTCATTGGTTCATTTTACTTTTGTTTTCCTAATGATGTAAGACTAGGTCATGTGACCTAGAAATAACACTTTTCATTGGATTAAAACATTTTTTTTCCCAAACGATGAAAGCCCCACCTTGTTTCTGGATGTTTCAGACTGAAGCTGGCGTCACCATGAGAGCACCACCATCTCGTAGCTCCGTCGTGGCCATTCCGCAAGCAATCATGGCAGCCGCTCCCCACCGGAAGCCTGCGGGAGTCGACGGCCCCCAAGACTTTTGTACAATCTTCAAGGCTGAGGGGACGCTTTCGAGAATGGAACCCAAGCCCTGGCAGACAAGCGTCCGAGTTCCAAGGTGTCCCAGGGCCATTTTACTGGACCAGGCCCAAATCCGAAGAGCCGGCCGCCATTTTAAGAGTCCTGTGGAAGCCGCCTATCGCTGCACCGCAAGAGTGGGAGCAACTCAACTACATGGTGAGCGAGACGCTGTAGCCGTAAGAGCGGGCGCTAAACAGCTGAATGGCGGAAAAGGCACAGTGTACCAAAAGCGGGCGGAATGGCGACTGAAACGATAAAGGGGCGCCCCACTACAGCAGACAAGCCTCCGCCATGTGCTTCAAAACTGCATATGTATCTCGTGATATCAAGGTTGGGCAACCAGTACACAACAAGCAGTTACGAGTCCCATTTACACCGGCACCATTTTGGGCGCGGCCGGGCAGGTCCACGATCTAGTCAAACATAACAAATGAGGCTGACGTCTCTGAAGCAGTTGACGAACAGCAGGACATAGCAAATAAACATGAAGTATCTAAAG
Organism: Lissotriton vulgaris; assembly: GCF_964263255.1. Classification (NCBI taxonomy): domain Eukaryota; kingdom Metazoa; phylum Chordata; class Amphibia; order Caudata; family Salamandridae; genus Lissotriton; species Lissotriton vulgaris. The sequence continues at coordinate 436,538,166 of NC_141698.1, read as the reverse complement.
CTGTTAACTCACTGCAGGACAAAACAAGTAAACCTGAAACCTCTGGAATAATTGTCGCTCAAAAGAACAACACACAAAACTCTGTAGAGCCTGAAGAAAAAAAAACAGAAGGGCACTGTAGTTTCAGACACACTTAACACTAATGACTAAACAAAGATATCGTCTGTTTATGAAACAGTTATCATGTTCACAGAATTGACAAAGAAGTGTGCAGACACCAATGCTATTAAGAAACACAAGGAAATCCTAACGCATCAACATTCTCGGAAGAGGTTGACACAGATAACATCTTAAGGAACAAAGAAAGACCTGTTCACTCTTGACACCCCAGGTGCTGTGTATGTTGCACTATAGTGCTGCATCGACAAAACGGACAACCCGATTGATGTGCATTTTTCATTATTGATTATTGTAAAGAAATGGCGACTCCCCCCATTAGCAGATTAGCTAAATGTTTGCGTAATTTAGGCATAAAAGTTATATTATTGTTGTTGTTGTTGTTATCGTTATAGTTCTGGTTAATTTCAAAAAATGGTTAAATATATTTACAGTTGTTGTTGCGTTCGTTATATTTAAAAGTTAATAAAGTTATATTATTGTTGATGTTATCGTTATAGTAATAGTTTTCTTTGTAGATGTTTTTCCATCACCCACCCAGGATATCACCACTGTTCCCCATGTCATAAAACCTTAGGATGTTCAATAACTGAAACAGCTAATATAGCCTTATAGCCTGCCTTAGAGGGCTATACCAGCTATTAAAGGCCCTCTCCAGCGTTAAAGGCCCCGAGCCGAAGGCGAGGGCCTTTAACAAGGGAGAGAGACTTTAATAGCGGTATAGCCCATCTACGAAGGGCTATAAGGCTATTAGAACATTCTGTCACTAGAGGACAGAATGTTCTAACAAAAAAAACAAAGCCTTTTGGGAGCGTGAGGAGATTGGAATCCCCCCAGGTTCCCTGAAGCCTTTGTTCACAGCCAGAGCTGTGAACAAAGAAACATTGGAATGTTGGAGCTCCAGGCTTATACCAGCTATTATAAGCCCAGAGCACTCCATTGTTTTCAATGGAGCTCCCAACATTCCAATGTTCTAATATGGGTTTACTTACAGGGGACATCTTTTGTTCTGTTTTATAAAGTAAAACTATTGTGAACGCAAGTATTATACATAGTAAGTGTTTAATATAGCATTTGTCAGTCATTGGTTAAGCAGGTAGGACCTGTTCACTCTTGACACCCCAGGTGCTGTGTATGTTGCACTATAGTGCTGCATCGAGAAAACGGACAACCCTATTGATGTTGATTTTTCATTATTGATTATTGTAAAGAAATGGCGACTCCCCCCTTTAGCAGATTAGCTAAATATTTGCGTAATTTAGGAATAAAAGTTATATTATTGTTGTTGTTGTTGTTATCGTTATAGTTGTGGTTAATTTAAAAAAAAATGTAAATATATTTACAGTTTTTGTTGCGTTCCTTATATTTAAAAGTTAATAAAGTTTTAAAATCCAACTTTGTTGGAGTGCTATATATTTTTAAAAAATCGGGTGAATGGGGCCTTGAATCGGGTTATTGTCATGTGTGGGCTTTGCAAGTGTACTGCTACAGGATCGGACATTTCAAACTCAAATGCACGTTCTTTTTCTTACCTTTCCGAAGCATGGAGCGCAATAGCAGGCAGAGAAAGGGTGATGCACGTGTTCAACACTGCCTGGCCTGGCAAGTTGCTGGCAGTGCCCCCCCGCCCGCTCCTGAAAGAGGGCACACACACACCGCCGCCCCGAGTACTTCACAAATCTTTAAAAGAGCATGCGCTTGTTCATGAGGCTTAAATGGTTTATCACCCCTTCTAGAACCCCTGCATCGACCCTCTGACGTTTCCTGGAAGAATTACCACGTAACACAATACCAAGCCTTGTCAACTGAAACTCCCGAGGAATCGTGGGGCATATTATCAAGGGGGTTTATCTCCGCTTTTTTGGCTTTAAAAGCCAAAAAAAAAGAGATAAAATTATCTCCCTATTACCAAGCTGTCGCTACCACCAGTTAGTGACAGCTAAAAGGAGATAGTGACCATCTTGGGCCCCGCTTTGCATGTCAGTGATATTTATCACTAATGACATGCAAAGTGGGCGTGCCAAGATTTTAGCGACTGGAAACAGTCCCTAACCATCGCTATCTCCTATTACCAACTTTTGGAGATATTCGCGCTAAGCGCGAATATCTCCAAAAGCTAACACCTGACCTGAGCAGTTCTTAGCCATGTTATCCAATGGGAGGTGGATAACATGGCTAAGAGCATTTGCTCGATAATACATGAATATCGCTGACTTTTCAGCGATATTCATGCATTGCGGCCGTTTTTTATCGCATTTGCGATAAACCTTGCTAATAGCAAGGTTTATGTGCAATAAAATTCGCCGATGTGCGGCGATAATTTTTGTCTCTAAACAAGTTAGAGACAAAAATTATCGCTAGTTGTTGGTAATATGCCCCCGGATTTTTCCTTGCAGGAATCGGGAGTGAATTTGAATTTGAATTTTGAATTTAAAAACATTTATATAGCGCTCTTCTACCATGCGGTTTCTTGGCGCTTAGGGAGGCGAAAGACTAGCACTGAAATCAGTAGTCTCACGCCTGAATCGGGAGGGTTGGCATGTCTGCATGTCTGCATTCTCTACAGCTGGGGCCATAAACTACATCCGCAGGGCTAGGTGATAGCCTGGGTCCGGCCTGGACAATCGGACACAGAGGAAGAGGAGTGTCAGAGGGTGCGGTAGTGAATAGGGTGAAAGGGAGGTGTCGGGCGGGCACAGGGTGTGATTCTCAGAGAAGAGCAGCGCAGATGGGGGGAAGTATATGGCCCATGCATGAGAGAGAGAGAGCGGGGGTGACCAGTGCGTGGGGGAGATGCTTGCGAGGGTGCGGAGCCGTGCTGAGAATCGACAGCGTGCAGAGAGTGGGCCTGGTCAAGGCATCTAAAATGGCTGCCGTGCACGACAAAATTGTGGCATTGGACAAAAAAGGCAAGATAGCGCAGACAATGTTTATCAATAAGGATTCATTTATAACAAAATATTTTATCGCAGTGACAAATTGGCGGTCAACACTTCCTGATTTCCATCGAATCGAACGTTAACAGACGTCACGCAACAAAAAAAAAAAAAAAGCTCACGCACAGCCGCTGGAAGACATGTATCAACATATTCGGAAAACATAAGGGATCAGGATACGTCTCCCGCACCCCCTTATACCTAGTAATTTAATTAAAACGAAACACAAAATGGCGAATTCCCGTTTCGCTACCAGTTTGCGGCCCAGTTCGCGGCTCGGGAAGCGCTTCTACCGTGAAAAATATATATATTTTTTTTTTCCCCACGAGACCCTTTAATAACCCCAACATCATTCCTAGGGGGTCAAGAGAGGTATACCTTGCCCCCTTTCATTAAATTCCCCCTTCGTTTTTCACCTCTTCTTCTCTCTCGATCCTACCGAGAGATAAGATGGCGGCCGCTCCGGACTGTTTAGAATGTTGACAGACACCGGAGGGCCAATCAGCTTCGCATCGCAAAGTTCCGATACGCGAAAAGTTCGCTAACCGGATAGCTGCCCGGAGCGCTGTTACAGATATATATCTTGATTTAAACGTTAATTTCTCAAAATCCACTGAAGAACATATATTGAGACCTAGCAAAGGCACATCGGGCTAACAGTCCCTACAATTTTGCCAAGTTTCGTGGAAATCCATTCAGCCGTTCGAGCTAAAAGTGAGGCCAACCGCCCTATGGAAATTAACATGGGAAAAACGCGTTTTGGGACCCCCCTTTTTTCTCGACCCCCCCTTGACAAAACCCCCCCAAATTTTCAAGGGCTGCTCAGAAACAAAATGTGCCATTTTCCTGAAAATTTCAGCCGATTCCGTCCACAAACGCCAAAGTTATTAGACATAGAATTTTCAAAAGTTCCATAGAGAAATAATCCTAACTATATATACCTACTGGCTATCGCCAGTAGGTAATATATATATATATATATATATATATATATATATATATATATATATATATATATATATATATATAAATATATATATATATTACCTACTGGCGGTCGCCAGTAGGTATATATAGTTAGGATTTTTTCCCTATGGGATTTCTGAAAATTCTATGCCTAATAACTTTTGCGTTCGTGGACGGAATTGGCTGAAATTTTCAGGAAAATGGCACATTTTGTTTCTGAGCAGACCTTGAAAATTTGGGGGGGTTTTGTGGAGGGGGGGCCGAGAAAAAAGGGGGGTCCCAAAACGCCTTTTTCCCATGTTAATTTCCATAGGGCGGTTGGACTCACTTTTAGCCCGAACGGCTGAATGGATTTTCACGAAACTTGGCAAAATTGTAGGGACTGTTAGCCCGATGTGCCTTTGCTAGGTCTCAATATATGTGCTTCAGTGGATTTTGAGAAATTAACGTTTAAATCAAGATATATATCTGTAACAGCGCTCCGGGCAGCGATCCGGTTCGCGAACCTTTCGCGTAACGGAACTTTGCGATGAGAAGCTGATTGGCCCTCCGGTGTCTGTCAACATTCTAAACAGTCCGGAGCGGCCGCCATCTTGTCTCTCGGTAGGATCGAGAGACAAGAGGAGGCCAAAACAAAGGGGGAAATTACCATAAGGGGGCATAGTAGTTCCTCGTTGACCCCCTAGGTTTCATGTGGAGGTTTTAAAAGGGCCTAGGAGGGTCCAAAAAAAAAAATTTTTTTTTGCGTGGTAAGCGCCAAGTTCGCGAACCGGATAGCTTTCTGGGCAGCGAACTTTATGGATAAAAGAATGAAAGACTTTTCTAATACTGTATGTTAATTGTTTGTTGTTTTTCTTGTTTTTTTTTGTTTTCTTTATTTATTTATTTTTTTTATTATGATTGTGTTTCATACTTTATTAAATTTTCTAACATTTCATTGTCAGAAATGTCATAATTTATTATAGGGTGTAATTGTTTTTCATTTTGAAGCAAGTTGTCTACTGCTTCAACACATTGTAGAAGTTCGTGGTCTCTACTGTCATCCATAAAGTCATCAAGTTTGTCTTGGCTGCTCTCCTTCAGTTCAATCGAAAATGAAACTTGCTGCTCGCCTTCCATTTTGCCTGAAATTTGGATTAAAAAAATATATATTAGTAGAGATAGGGCACTGTTGGGATTAATTTTAGATAGGCAGTTTTTATCAGTGAATTTATCTTTTGGCAGTGTATAGTATGAGAGTGGAAATAGGACTAAAAAAAAGTGTATGTGATTTAACCAAGACACTACTACTACAGAGGGATAGTGTATATGTAGCAGAAAAAGTCTACTATATTAAGTCATAGTGCACAATATATTAAATTATAACTTACCTTCACAAAGAAGTTGAAGTTTTTTGAAGCTTTTGAAATAGGAGGTACAACAAGAAGTAGTAGTGAAAATGGCTGTGTTTCCTTCTCTCCCTTTATATATATACAGGTATATAACCAATCAAATGTCAGGTAATAAAAGTAGAAAATGAAAGTAACATTTTCATTGGTTGTCAATTCCAACAATTCAGATGTGTTTTGTGAAGTAATTTACCTCACGGTACTTGGAGAGGTCTACAGGCTAAATGGCTAAATGGAATTTCAATGAAATTTGTGAGAATGGAAGGGATTGTTATGTAGTATGAGCTAATCTATATTTGGTGAGAGTGTTTCTAGTCGTTATTCTGTAAATTACTTTCCCGCCTTTTTTTAGGACCGCTTTCCGGGAAGCTGCCCGGTTAGCGAACCTTAAGCGTCACGGGAGTCCACCATTTTGTGTTTCGTTCGCATTAAGATACAAGATGGAGGGCAAATAATGTTTAGAATGGGTAGAAGGGGTCATGGTAGACTTATCTTGACCCCCTAGGTTTTCTGAGCGTGGCTGAGGAGGCTTATATGTGCGGAAAAAAAATTTTTTTTAAAAAAATTCCGCGAGGTTAGCTTTCGGTTAGCGAACCGGGTAGCGCTCCGGGGAGCGAATTTTGTGGAAAATTAGTGAAAAAAGTTAGAGAAAAATAATAATTGTGAGTGATCAGATGTAGGGTAGCTCTGAGAAGAGCTTTTGGGTTTATGGTACATTTAGGTACTTATAAGTAGGTACCAATGCAGAGTCTTAAATTCAGAATGAAAATTCTGTTGCCCTCATCTGAGAAGTGAACTCCATCTCCTCTGTAGATATCTTGCATGTAGTAACGCAAGTTATTGTTGTACAGAGAGCCCATTCCATGGTCTCTCATGTAAGCTGAAACAGATTTGTTTACATGCTTCCTCGCTTTCTCAATTTGTGGACAAAATTGGTTGGACCACCTCCATTTCTGTCTTTGGCATATATTGGAATATACCAAGGCAGTTTGAGGAAAAAGTGCCATTAATTGCTCCAAGGTGTCCTTTAAAAGCATTTCCAGACCTACCCCTGTCAAAGTGCCCAAATCATTACCTCCACAGTGCACTATTAACAGGTCAGGTTTTGGCAAATGCATAAAGGTTTTCACCAATGGTATCAATTGGTGACATTTTAATCCTCTTTGGCCCAACCACTTAATTTCCACATCTTGTAAATTGAGGTTGTGTAAATTTCTGCTCTCAGCATACCTTTGAGCCCAGTGGATGTAACTATGTCCAACAATCCAGACGTTAAACATGGTGGAAGAAGGTTGTTCTGCAGTCAGATGAAGTGTGGTAATGAAAGGGCAGTTGAAACAGTAGGAGTTTCTAAAGAAAAAAAACTGTGGATTTACAATGCTAATGATTCATTAGCAGTGATTGGTGCATTTCCATTTCTGAAAACAGAAAGTTAGGGTGCATGGATGTGTTCTTTGAAAGATGTAATTTGAATGGTCAAGGAAGAAACATTTAATGAAAGATTGCACTGGATACGCAGGTGCACTGAGAGTTCAGAGTTCAATTGAAACATTGTTGTGTGAATTTGCAAACATGAGAGGTCTTCCAGGAGGTGGTTGCTATGGAAACAAGGCAGACAGGGCAGAGGGGGGAAGGGTTTTGATTTGAAAAAAGTGAGGGAAGAGGTATGATTGGCTAATATGAGAGATATGTGAAAAGAATATCTGTATTTCTGTGCTTTCAATAGCTGCAGCCTTTGGAGTGCATCCTTTTTCTTCTGCTGAAGACAATTTGGTGTATTTCTGAGACTGTTTTCAAAACTCAAAAAATATTTGCTAAGGTGAGAAAAGATTTATTTAATTTAGATAGAGAATAGTATGATTTAAGGAGAAAATGATGAAGAAAGCTGTGTTTTTAAAATGTGGTTTTGTCTCTAGTGATATACTAATAGAATTAGTTTCAAAGAGAAATTATAATTGCATATTTGGTGTAACATTCTGGCATGCAGTTACACAAGATATTGTAATACATGGAGGCCATTTCATGGTCTGTTATGTAAGCTGAAACAGATATGTTGCTTTTAAAAACGATTTAAGAAATCAATTACATTTCTAGATATGTACTGCTAGAGCTTCATAGGTTGTTTTGGGCCATATTTATAAGGTATTTGAGTGTCTAAGATGTTGTGTTCGCCTTTTAAAATGTAAAGTGTTCCTCATGGGACAAGTGTCTTGTAAATACGCTCCCACTTGTGCTTGGCAAATTTAGATTTTGATTATGGGAGTTACCTAGCCATGTTAATAGTGTCCCAAAAATGGTGCTAGGGCATTCCAGAAAACACTTTCATGTGTCTCAAGGACATTTTTAGTCATTTCTTCATGAATGCAGGTATACAATTGATTTATATGCTGTGTTTAAAAACGAATTTTGAAATGAATTAAATTTCAGGATATGTACTGTTAGAGCTTCATAGGTTGTTTGGGGTCATATTTAGAAGGCATTTTAGTGTCTTTGAAGTTATTTTTCCCTTTTTAAATGGAAAGCGTTCCTCATGGGGCCCTGAGCAGTTCTTAGCCATGTTATTTAATTGGAAGTGGATAACATGGCTAAGAGCATTTGCTGGAAAATGCATGAATATCGCTGATTTTTCTGCTATATTCATGCATTGTGGCCGTTTTTTTCACATTGCTTCATAGGTTGTTTGGGTTCATATTTAGAAGGCATTTTAGTGTCTTTGATGTTATTTTTCCCTTTTTAAATGGAAAGCGTTCCTCATGGTGCCCTGAGCAGTTCTTAGCCATGTTATTTAATAGGAAGTGGATAACATGGCTAAGAGCATTTGTTGGAAAATGCATGAATATCGCTGATTTTTCTGCTATATTCATGCATTGCGGCAGTTTTTTTTCACATTGCTTCATAGGTTGTTTGGGTTCATATTTAGAAGGCATTTTAGTGTCTTTGATGTTATTTTTCCCTTTTTAAATGGAAAGCGTTCCTCATGGTGCCCTGAGCAGTTCTTAGCCATGTTATTTAATTGGAAGTGGATAACATGGCTAAGAGCATTTGCTGGAAAATGCATGAATATCGCTGATTTTTCTGCTATATTCATGCATTGTGGCCGTTTTTTTCACATTGCTTCATAGGTTGTTTGGGTTCATATTTAGAAGGTATTTTAGTGTCTTTGATGTTATTTTTCCCTTTTTAAATGGAAAGCGTTCCTCATGGTGCCCTGAGCAGTTCTTAGCCATGTTATTTAATAGGAAGTGGATAACATGGCTAAGAGCATTTGTTGGAAAATGCATGAATATCGCTGATTTTTCTGCTATATTCATGCATTGCGGCAGTTTTTTTTCACATTGCTTCATAGGTTGTTTGGGTTCATATTTAGAAGGCATTTTAGTGTCTTTGATGTTATTTTTCCCTTTTTAAATGGAAAGCGTTCCTCATGGTGCCCTGAGCAGTTCTTAGCCATGTTATTTAATTGGAAGTGGATAACATGGCTAAGAGCATTTGCTGGAAAATGCATGAATATCGCTGATTTTTCTGCTATATTCATGCATTGTGGCCGTTTTTTTCACATTGCTTCATAGGTTGTTTGGGTTCATATTTAGAAGGTATTTTAGTGTCTTTGATGTTATTTTTCCCTTTTTAAATGGAAAGCGTTCCTCATGGGGCCCTGAGCAGTTCTTAGCCATGTTATTTAATTGGAAGTGGATAACATGGCTAAGAGCATTTGCTGGAAAATGCATGAATATCGCTGATTTTTCTGCTATATTCATGCATATATATATATATATATATATTACCTACTGGCGATAGCCAGTAGGTATATATAGTTAGGATTTTTTCTCTATGGAACTTTTGAAAATTCTATGCCTAATAACTTTGGCGTTTGTGGACGGAATCGGCTGAAATTTTCAGGAAAATGGCACATTTTGTTTCTGAGCAGCCCCTGAAAATTTGGTGGGGTTTCGTCAAGGGGGGGCTGAGAAAAAAGGGGGGTCCCAAAACGCGTTTTTTGCATTGAGTTTTCCATAGGGCGGTTGGACTCACTTTTAGCTCGAACGGCTGAATGGATTTGCACGAAACTTGGCAAAATTGTAGGGACTGTTAGCCCGATGTGCCTTTGCTAGGTCTCAATATATGTGCTTCAGTGGATTTTGAGAAATTAACGTTTAAAACAAGATATATATCTGTAACAGCGCTCCGGGCAGCGCTCCGGTTCGCGAACTTTTCGCGTATCGGAACTTTGCGAAGCGAAGCTGATTGGCTCTCCGGTGTCTGTCAACATTCTAAACAGTCCGGAGCGGCCGCCATCTTGTCTCTCGGTAGGATCGAGAGACAAGAGGAGGCCAAAACAAAGGGGGAAATGAAGGAAAGGGGGCAAGGTAGACCCCTTCTGACCCCCTAGGATTGATGAGGGGGATATTATAGAGCCACGCCGGGCCCAAAAAAAAAAAAAAAAAATCCGATTTTTTCGCCGTAGAGACGCGTCTTGGTTCGCGAACCGGGCAGCTAACCGGGCAGCTAACCGGGAAGCTAACCGTCAGTGTAACCCAAAAAAAAAAAAAAAAAAATTCCGATTTTTTCGCCGTAGAGACGCGTCTTGGTTCGCGAACCGGGCAGCTAACCGGGCAGCTAACCGGGAAGCTAACCGGCAGTGTAACCCAAAAAAAAAAAAATCCGATTTTTTCGCAGTAGAGATGCGTCTTGGTACGCGAACCGGGCAGCTAACCGGGCAGCTAACCGGGAAGCTAACCGGCAGTGTAACCCAAAAAAAAAAAAAAAAATCAGATTTTTTCGCCGTAGAGACGCGTCTTGGTACGCGAACCGGGCAGCTAACCGGGCAGCTAACCGGGAAGCTAACCGGCAGTGTAACGGGAGTCTGAGGAGTAGCTGATTGGCTGTCAATATTGTAAACAGTCCGGAGCGGCCGCCATCTTGTCTCTCGGTAGGATCGAGAGACAAGAGGAGGCCAAAACAAAGGGGGAAATGAAGGAAAGAGGGCAAGGTAGACCCCTTCTGACCCCCTAGGATTGATGAGGGGGATATTATAAAGCCACGTGGGGCCAAAAAAAAACCAAACAAAAAAATCCGATTTTTTCGCCGTAGAGACGCGTCTTGGTACGCGAACTGGGCAGCTAACCGGGCAGCTACCGGGAAGCTAATCGGCAGTGTAACGAGAGTCTGAGGAGAAGCTGATTGGCTGTTATCATTGTAAACAGTCTGGAGCGGCCGCCATCTTGTCTCTCTGTGGGATCGAGAGACAAGAGGTGGAAAAAAAAAAGGTGTAAATGAATGAAAGGGGTAAGGCAGACCCCTCCTGAACCCCTAGGATTGATGAGGGGGCTATTAAAGTTCCCTGGGGGGTGAAAAAAAAAATTTGCGATTTTTCGCGGTAAAGGTGCTTCCTGGTACGTTAACCGGGCAGCTAACCGGCAGCGTAACGGGAGTCCGACATATTGTGTTTTTTGAACGTTTGTGATATGTGCACGTGTGGATTTTGTCTAATTAAGGTTAAAAAAATATATATATATCTTTAAGCGTGTTCTGGCGCGCTTACGTTTTGGGTTTGGTTTGCGCTGCAGAGACGATACGTCACGGTTATGCGATGCATCATGAGGCGTCTCACGGGCTACGTGATACGTCACTTAATAAAGAATATATTTTACAGCTATAGATATTAGCTTTTAAAAAACCAATGAAATTCACAGAAAAAACCATAGGTTATAGACCATATATAGTTAGGAATTTGCATTTACAAAACCTTGAAAATTCACTGAAAAAACCATAGGTTATAGACCATATATAGTTAGGGATTAGCATTTAAAAAACCTTATTTTATTTGCACAAAACCATTGAAATTCCATATATAGTTAGTTGCACTAACTATATATCGCGGACCCGCAATCCACTGCTAATGATGTCACATATTACATCATTCATGACATGGTCAGTGACATCACTGATGACATCACTGATGACATCTCAAATGACATCACTGATGACATCACTGATGACAACACCCAGTGACTGTATGTTTCTGTAAAGTTAAAATATGTCTTACATATTGAAGAATGAGTGGATGTATAAGTGTCTGGATGAAGGATTTAGTAGGTGCATGACTGACTGTATGAGAGAATGATTAAATGTGTCTCACTGAGTGCATGGGTTAGTGATTAAAGTGTCTTAATTTGGCAATCAATATTTATGTTCTTCTGTAAACTGCTGCATGTTTAAATCAGTAGCTATATCAGTAACTATATGGGTTATTGAATGGTTGCCCAAGTATTTGTATGGGAGACTGAGTGTGTGTGTGGGTGGCTGGGAGGTGTATAACTCTGTGCATAGATGTGTGAGCGGTTGATTCCCTAGGTGTATGGGTTCAAAAGTGCATGTAGAAACAGCTGTATGGACAGTTGACTGTGTGCATGAGTATATTGGTGAGTGAATGGATATCTCAGTTCTACATGTCAAAGTAAGTACATATGTAAAACACACTCCATGTGAGAGTTGACATATATAAATAACTGAACATAAGAGTCAGTGAATGTGAGAGTGGCTGTATGAATCATTGTGAACTTGTATCAAGGATTGTATAAGAGAGTAAATATGTGTTAGTATATGTTTGAATAAGTAAGGTGTGTATAACTGTATAGTTAAGGAAATGGAGATGTGATTGATTCTTTGCATGACTGAATAGGTGTGTGAGTAACTCCATGGATGTGTGACAGTCTGTGAGTGCCTGTTTACACTGAGTGTATCAAAGGTTATATTAGAGTCTGAAGATGTATTATCACATAAATGATATCATCAGTGATGTAATCAGTAATGTCAAATGAGATGTCAGTGATGTCATCAGTGATGTCATTTGAGATGTCATCAGTGATGTCATCAGTGATGTCATTTGAGATGTCATCAGTGATGTCATCAGTGATGTCACTGACCATGTCATGAATGATGTAATATGTGACATCATTAGCAGTGGATTGCGGGTCCGCGATATATAGTTAGTGCAACTAACTATATATGGAATTTCAATGGTTTTGTGCAAATAAAATAAGGTTTTTTAAATGCTAATCCCTAACTATATATGGTCTATAACCTATGGTTTTTTCAGTGAATATATATATATATATATTTTCTTTGCACTATGTTTTATATTTCTGATTTCTGATTTTAAACAAAAAAAAATTCTTTTGTTTTCTTTTATGAAATCATGTATTTATACAGGGATTTAAACATGATGGAATGTACTGCAATGAGTAAGATGTACATATTGGAGTCCAGAGTATTGCCTCACTTTCTATGGTCACATGACCAAACACGTGTAATAACAAACAGGAGCGTTATAAGATTTATCTTTTGTTGTGCATAGAATCATATGCCCACTGGGGCAGCATTCAAAACACATGATGATGTACAAGTTTGATAATGTGGCATTTTTTTAATTTTTGAAAACCTTTATTTCACAAGAGCACACAGCTATTCAGCCCGACATCCCGGAGGCAAGGCAGCATAGTAAACAGAGCATAATAGTGCAGATCAGGTACAGCAGGAAATTACAGGTTTATTTTATATTTTATAACAATAAGGAAACGCCAACCGGCGCTGAAGAGTGGCAATGGGAAGAGAATACAGCAAGGAATATAGGGCCAGGAGGAGAAAGAAACCAGCATTTCAGAAATACAGAAGAGTATAGGATGGTAGGAGGGGGGAGGGGAGAGACAGGATTTCTCAGGTATCGTATACAGTCGGTGTCATAGGTCACAGTGACAGGTGCTCATCCAATGAGGCAGGCTCGGGCGGTAGACACACATCACCCCGGTAAGAGTTCCAGGCGCCCCACACCCTGTTCCATTTGTTGGGTTTACCCCTGGCAACATAGACAGTCTTCTCCCGGAGCATACACCAGTCCATGTTGGCCTTCCACTGCACCACCAATGGTGCCGTATTGGCCCCCCACTTTTGAGCGATGTATCTCTTGGCCACCATATTGCCTAGGGTCACCCACTGAGTTTGGGCTGTGTTGTGATCCGTCGGCTCCCAAATATTAAGGAGGCACCTACGGGCTTCCGCCGCAATCCCCACACCCGACACTTCGCTCATGACCCTGTGAATCCTCCTCCAGTAGGACGCTATGGCCGGACATTCCCACAGGATGTGTAGGAAGGTAGCGAGGGCACCACAGCCTCGACGACATAGGCCATCGGGCGAGTAGCCCATGTGTATTAGGCGGGGGCCAGTAATGTATACCCTGTGCAGGATTTTGAATTGGACCAGACGTAGCCGGGATGAGATGGCAACCTCCTTAGGGGAGGACACTGCACTCTGCCAGTCCTCCACTGGTCTCGTAGCCCAAGGAGAAGGTCAGTGCGAACATTAATTAGTTTTTTGTAGGACAGTGAGATTGCGCTATCGGGCATATGGCCGTCCAGCACTCTGTCCTCCAGCGGTGAGCTTTCCGGGATGTCCTCCCCAGGGGTCATAGCGGAGAGCAAGGCGTGCCTCAGCTGTGCATATCGAAAGAACTCCGAATCACCCAGCTGGTACTCAGTCTGTAGCTGGGGGAAGGTCTTAATAGTCCCCTTGGAAATCACGTCTTCCACCCTGGTGATGTCAATAAGGTCCCATTTGTCAAAGCCCTTGGTGTGCCATAGCCTGCCCAACATATCGGATTCATACAGGGGAGTGAAACCGGTCAGTCTGCCCTGCCATCCCTGCACCCTGGTGATCGAACGCCAGATAGAGACTGCCGTCTTAGTGGGACCGGACATACGCCGATCCAGGGATCTGGAGTAAAGGGCTCGGTAGTAATTACCTCCACTCATGAGCCACCTGTCCATAGCGTAACCGGGGCTATTCACCGGCCCATAAAACCCGTGATTGAGCGCCGCAAGCTGGGAGGCCCAATAGTATCTACGTACATCCGGCAGTGCTATGCCCCCGTCATACCACGGGAGCGTAAGCTTCGTGATTGCCACCCGAGGGCGGCCATCCCAGAGCAGGGCCCGCTGAAGACTCTCAACTTCCCGGAAGTATCGGGCCGGTACCGGGTCTTGGGTGTTTTGTAGGGCATACAGGAATCTGGGTAAGGACATAATTTTAAACAGGGCCGCTCGGCCAAGCAGGGAGAGCGGGAGCTTACGCCATCCCTCCACATCGCGTCGAAGGCGCTGCAGTGGGGGGAGCAAGTTCTGGTCATATCGAACCTTCGGGTTCCCAGAGATGTAGATCCCTAGGTACTTGAAGCCCTGTGTGGCCACCTGGATGTTGCAGCCTCTAGGGAGGCGCGGCGTGTCCCCTTTCAACACGTATAGGGAGGACTTGGCCCAATTGATAATCAGGCCAGAGTATCTCCCAAAGTGTTCAAGCACGTCGCAGGCGACCATGAGGGACTGGTATGGGGACGTCAGATATAGGAGGATGTCGTCCGCATAGAGGGAGATACGGTCCTCGAAGTCCGGTGCCCAGGTGATACCATGGAGGTCGGGGTGGAAGCGCAGAGTGGCCGCCAAGGGCTCAAGAGCCAGGGCAAATAGTAGAGGCGACAGGGGACAGCCCTGCCTGGTACCCCTGTGGAGGACAAAGGTCGTCGACAGGCGGCCATTCACAGATACATTAGCCATTGGGCTGGCATAAAGGAGTTTCACCCAGCTGAGGAAGACCGGGCCAAAACCGAACTTAGCTAACACCGCCCAGAGATAATTCCACTCGATGGAGTCAAACGCCATGGTGGCATCGAGAGAGGCCAGCACAGCTGGCTCCGTAAGAGTATGCGCCCTAGCCAGGGCGCCGTGAAGCCGTCTCAAATTGAGGGCAGTGTTACGGTGCGGGATAAAGCCCGACTGGTCCGGATGCACCAGGTCGCCAATAACCCCAACCAGTCGGTTAGCCAGCAATTTGGCGAGGACCTTTGGTTCGGTGTTCAGTAGGGAAATAGGCCGATATGAACGACACACGTCCCTTGGTTTACCGTCCTTGTGGATGACCACGATAGTGGCCACCCTCTGATCCAGGGGGAGAACGCCGGCGTCCCTCGTCTCTAGGAACATAGCACGGAGACGCGGGGAGACCACGTCGGGCCGTATCTTATAGAGCTCAGCCGGAATTCCATTGGGACCCGGTGCCTTGCCAGATCTCAGGGAGCGGATCGCAAGGGCAATCTCATCCGAAGTGATGCCCCTGTCCAAATCATCGCGGTCCTCCTCTGTGAGACAGGGAAGATCCACTGTCGAGAGAAGTACTGCCGAGTCGGCCTCTGTGCAGTCAGAGGAGGAGGTGTAAACACCCCTGAAATAATCGGCAAACGACTCGGCAATGGCGGAGGGGTCGGTGACAGGGGTGCCATCCGTGCCCATGATCTCAGGTACAACCCGACTGGCCAGCTCCTTCCTGTCCAACCAGGCCAACAGTTTGCCAGCCTTGTCCCCCACGTCATAGATACGGCCCTGCAGTTCCCTAGCCAGGGTCTGGGCGGCATTCGTAGCGAGATCACGGTACTCCAGTTGCTTTAGGGAAAGCGCATGGAGGAGGTCTGGGTTAGGGTTAGGGCCCAGTTGGGCGTCGAGCTCCAAGATCTCTTCCTCGATACAGAGGAGATCGGCGTCTCTGTTCCGACGGGCCTCCGCTATCAAAGCAAATGCCTCGCCTCTCAGGACGGTCTTGAAAGCCTCCCACAAGGTCGCGGCCGACCCGACCGAACCCTCGTTCTCGGAGAAGTATAGGTCTATTGCCTTGGCTAGTAGGGCACGGGTCTTTGGGTTACGAAAGTACCAGGGGTTGACCGTTGCAGGTCGCACCGACAAAGCAATACCAAAATCAAAGGAGACCAGGAGCGGTGAGTGGTCAGAAACTCCACGCGCCAGAAAACGAGCCTCAGACACGGCCGTAGCGTGAGCTGCCAAGGTAAGGATGTAGTCTATACGAGACAAGCTACCATGTGCGCCGGACAGGAAGGAGTAATGACGAAGCGTAGGGTGTAAGAGTCTCCAACTATCCACAAGGCCCATTGAGTCTATAAATGAGGGCAGCCACAATTGTGAGTGGCGAAGATCTCTAGATGGTTGTCGGTCCAGAGTGCCAGAACAGACGGAATTGAAGTCACCCCCAACAATAAGTAAGCCATCAGGCAGAGGTAAAATGGCGCCACCAAGGTCCTGGAACGTGCTGGTCTGTAGACCAGGCGGGACGTAAACCGAAAGTAGGATGAGGGTCCTCCCCTCCCACCGCCCAGCCACCGCTGCGTAGCGTCCTCTATCATCTATCGTAGTGACGTCAATCTCCAGCGGCAGGGAAGCCTGGACAAGAACGCCCGCCCCCCGAGAGCCTGAAGTGAACCCCGAGTGTGCCACCATCTTGTACCCTTTGCGATTGAGCGCCTTACATGAGTTCCCAATCAAATGATTTTCCTGCAGTAAAACCACATCAGGCATGTGACGCTTGAGCATTTGAAGCACAATCCCCCGTTTGATTCGGTCACCCAACCCGTTGACATTCCAACTGATAACTTTTAATTTCTTACCCCCCATCATCGTGGCACCCTCCCCTACCCGGCCCGAGAGACCCCTGCAGAATCAAAAGTACAACAATATACATCACCCATTGCCGAAAGAAAGAAAACAAAAGCACTCTAAGAGACATTCGAACTTGTCCCAAAACACCCCCCACCCTGCACCCCTGCAGCAGACTAAAAAGCCCCCCCAACCAGCAGTGTGCCTGTCGCCCCATTAACTAGTCTACAGAAAGCCCCAAGAGGAGTAAGGATTCCCCGCGGACGCCCCCCGCCGCCCCCCATGAAACGACAGGAGCTCAAATTGCTATTACACTGAAAAAGGAGACGAATGTCACATATAGCAGGACCACCAACCGCCAGTGTCCACCTGGTAGAGCCAGTTCTCACAAATCTGCGCCACCAGCCGCACCCCCTTCGCCGTTCTCCCGGTCGTCGCTTCGCTGTGGTAGGGTGTCGAGCCACTCGCTCACGTTGTCCGGAAAGTCAAAAAACATTGCACGGCCGTCGTGCTCGACCCGCAACTTGGCCGGGAACATCATTGAGTACTTAAATCCCATGTCCCTCAGTCGCCGTTTCACTCCCCCGTAGCTCTGGCGCTGTCTCTGTACCGCTCTGGTAAAGTCAGGGTAGAAATTCACCTCTGAGTTCTGGTACTGTAGCGGTCCATGCCTCCTGGGCGCCTGTAGAATTGCGTCCCGGTCTCTGAAGTTGAGAAACCTAGCAATGATGGGTCGAGGTGCCGCGCCCGTCTTTGGCGGGCCACCTGGCACCCGATGTGCTCGCTCCACCGAGAAGAATTTGCTCAACCCGGGGGGAGTAAGATGGTTCTGAATCAGGTCCTCAACGAGCAGGTCCGCCGATGCATCCTCCGACCCTTCCGGAACACCAATGATGCGGACATTCTGTCGCCTGGCACGACCTTCATAGTCGTCCAGTCTCCTGAAGACTTGGTCAGAGGCGAGTCGTAGGGTCCGGACCTCGGTTTGCAGGTCCAAGACGTCGGTGGTAAGGCTCGAGGTTTTCAAGTCCAGTGATTTCACGCGATCGTTGGTTTTACCCAGATCGGCTCTGATGAGGGTGAGATCCACCGCCAGCGTGTCCACCTTGTGGGTCAGGACCTCATGCTGTTTCTGCATTTCTGCTCGGATGCCCGAGATGGCCCCCATAACATCGCTGAGGGTGGGTTCGGGCCCATCCGGCGAGCCTGATGCAGGGATGTCCTTAGCAGAGGCTCCCGGTGCAGGCGATATGCGGAGTTGAGCATATCTATCAATCCTGTTCTGCTGCACTTGGGACTTGCCTCGAACTCCTTTGTTCGCTGTCTTGTCCGGGTCGCCCTTGCCCGCCATGTTGGGTCCGATGAGACCGTGGGGCCACCACACACAGCTCCGAGCCTAAGGTGCGCCGAGCCGAGGATGTAGAGCAGAGGTGTAGCAAAGTCCAGAGGTAGATGGCACAGTGGTATCAGAAACTCCGCAAGTGGGGATCACCACCCAGCACTACGCATCCCAAGCCTGCGGAGTGGCGGAGACCGAGGAGACAATGGCGCTTCCTTGGCAAGGGGCATCACACGACGTAGCTCGGCGTAGGAATCTCCGATTCAAACGCGGGAGGCAGTTCCCGCATCAGTGACCCGTCAGCATTCAGAATCCACCTACGTGGAACAGGATTTCGAGCAGGATTATTGTGGAGGGCCTCGATAATGTGGCATTTTGAAAAAATCGGGCTATGAGGGGGGAGCATTACGGCTTCCTCCAGCCCAAATACATAATTGCAGTTACAGCCATGCCGAAATAACTTGCACGCATGTATACATAATGTTGCACTTCCAAGAGAATATTTAATCCGGGCAACTCACAATATTACGTGTTGGTTGTTAAGGGTTTTGACTCCTTGATAATGCACTATTCAGTTTGGACTACGAGTCTGTTATCCATGTCTATCATGCTGTAGTTCACTGTCACATGATCGGGGTTTTGTTTTGCACAAGGGTTATAATGGCCGCTAAAAGACATAAACCTTCGGTGACCAAGCCTGCAGGTCAGGCGAAACGCGTCCGAGGGGCTGACTTAAATAAAAGAATTTTGGCCAGCACATGGCGTCGTCAAGCGTGGTGTTTTGCTGCGCGCTCGAAACATTAATACTAAGGACCTGACTACGGAAGTCCTTCCACGACGACACACCCGCTGATTTGGCAGGCGACGGCGTACTCTGTAGTAAGGAGTTGAGAAGCTGTGAAACCGCCATCGCCTCCCCAGGCACTCCATTGAGGAAGAGTGAGGCTGCATTCTCCTTGAAGAACACGAGAAAGTACCTGCCGCCGCATCGAGATGAGAGTGAGTCCAAGGATTCCTGCGACGAGCTGCTGGGCGGCAGGTAGGAGACTACGAGAAAGTGCTGGGAAGCGGGGAAGCCAGCACCAGTCAGAAGGGTGTTACCCTGTTTGACACTGGCGGTTGCTGACCAGGGACCTTGTGTTCCTAGATAACGCATTATACAATGTCAGACCTTGAGCTTAAGGAGCGAGAGGAAGCTGCTCTATCCATTTTCAACGATACAGCAAAAACAGGAGCAACAGCAGCTGTGCGGGAAACGAGTGAAAGGGTTTCCGACACATTGACCCGTCTGAAGCGCCTTGAAAAATTAAACGCGGTGAACTCTCCAAATGGTGGGAGCAAAAATCCCTACAACGCTATTTGGAAGTCAAAAGAATCCCACGTGGGCTCAGAATAATGGTGGCGCCAACTTACGAACAGCCAGACCCCAATATGCTACAGGAGTGGGCAGTAAATAATCACTAGTCTTCCGGTAGAATGTTGGAAATTTTGATTAAATATGCTGAATCCGATAGACGCAAAATGCTGCTGGAAATCGAACAAATAATGACCATATTGGAGAAAGAGACTGATCAAGATCTAATCACGAAGTTCTCCAAAGAAATGAAGGACAGATTGAAAAAATTGGAAACAACAATTAAAGAAAGAAAGGCGCAGAAATTTTTACGCGACAAACTAGACTACGAACGTGGTCAAATTTACACGTTCGCAAGAAAATTCGACACACTAAGAAAACAAAAATTGAATGCTAAAGCGCCAAGAACTGTCCCACAATCAGATGCCAGCAGCGTATTGAGCTCGGACGACGGCACGGACTTGGACGAGGGCCAGAACCAGTCAAGCAATCTGGGAGCCCCAACGGTGCTAGATGAATTTGCTTTTTTAGAGGAAGAACGGAGGTTCAACCTCAGACCCATATGGCAAATAACATACGGAAAACCAAGAGGAAGAGGCAGAGGCAACGGAGGCGGAAAAACAGGAGGCAATACCAACGTGGCCTCAGGGAAAGGGAACAAGCAAACTTGAACGATGCCATGGATGACACGACCATCATCAATCTAACTCAGACATCCCTCACAAAAAAAGAAGAGAGCATTTTAAAACTTGGCCTCTCCTTCTGCCCACCAGCAAAATTTAACTATGTTGACACAAGGGTCGATTCGTATAAATTCGTAAGAACACTGAAACTTAAAAAGTTCTTTGCACTAAACAAACATCACAAAAAGACAGCCCCATGTGTGACTGTGGGCAACCCTGTCTTAAATGAAATCTTTTCAGTGGAAGATATGGACACGATGCTAGATTTGCAAGATATTGATTGCCTGCCAATTGATGATCCAGCCTCACACCAGCAAACAAATATGGAATCAACAACACCAATAACCATCAGCCAGGCAAGGCAAGTGGCATTGGAGCAAGATGTAGACATTGGCAGCAGTGTCACGACAGATTTCAAGACCACCTCAAAATTTGTGCCTATGAATGCACGGGACTCAGTGGATGTGTTCCACGAACTAATTACGAACGATTTAAAAAATCTGGAAAAATGCACCAGTGTACAGCATAAAGTTTTCACAAAGCAAGAAAAAGAGTTTGATGCTTTAATCACAAAACTGAAGACTGATAAGAATTGTATAGTGCGAGATGCAGACAAAGGGGGGAATATTGTCCTTTGGGACAAGGAAAAATACCTAATGGAGGCTCATAAGCAACTAAACAATCGATGTAACTATATCAAAATTGTTGAGAAAAAATGTGGAGTAGTTATGACAGGTACAATAGCCAGCGACAAGAATGGTATAGTTCAAATCTTTTAACTAGAGAAGAACTACAATACCTTAAAGTATCTAACCCAGTGACCCCAGTACTCTACCTTATCCCCAAGGTACATAAAGATGCAGTAAATCCCCCAGGGCGACCTATTATTTCCGCCATAGGAGGAGCCTTGGAAAATACATCACGCTACATCGATTCTTTTCTATGCCCCATTGTAAAACAACTCCCATCTTACATACAGGATTCGAATGACTTCTTACGCCAAATCTATGATCTCCCCTGGGAAAAGGATTACCTCTTGGTAACTATTGATGTCACCACGCTCTATACGAGCATTAAGCACGAAGATGGCATACGGGCAATCAAACATTTTTTGAGAAATCGCCCTATCAATCTCTGGGCACATACCCAGATGTTGCTATCTCTAGAAATCAGTGTGCTTAAAGAACAATTTCTTCCTCTTTGACTCAGTGCTGTACCAACAAACCTGTGGGACTGCGATGGGCACCTGCTTCGCCCCCAGCTATGCTAATTTGCATATGGGCTGGTGGGAGGAGCAGGTGGTCCGAGCGGATTTCGCAGAAGAATGGGAGAACAACATACTCCAATGGAGTCGCTACATTGCGATCTTTTTATTGTCTGGAAGGGAACCGAAGAATCAGCTTGAGGTTTCATTAAGAAACTCCAGAACAATAAATTACATTTAAAATTTACATGTAACATCAGTGATACATCACTAAACTTTCTTGATCTCAAAGTCTTTGTTAAAGATTCCAAATTACATACAAAGTTGTACAGAAAACCCACGGCTGGAAATACACTGCTCCACGCAGCAAGCTTCCATCCGAAGAACTTGATAAGAAGCATCCCCTACGGGAAAAGCTTAAGAGCCATTCGCAACTACAGTGATTAAGCTGATTTAGAAGCAGAACTAGCTACTCTGAGTTCTAGATTCAAGGAAAGAGGATATACAGATGATAACATCAGTAGCTCGATCAAAAAAGCCAAACAAAAGAGCAGAGAGGAAGTCCTTTTCAGTAACAAGCAAGATCAGGGTAAAGATAAGATCTCTAAAAACCAGGTGAGAATGATTACCACCTACAACCGCAAGCATAGGGAGGTCCATAACATCTTAAATAGGCACTGGCACCTAATATATAATGCAACCGCTAGTCCCCAAGAAACCAGCAATAACATTCAGGAAAGCCAGATCATTTAAGCAAATGCTGGTCTCTAATATGTTACCACAAAAAACAAAAGGGACTACAACCTGGCTTTGTACGATGCACGAAATGTAAAGCGTGTAAACAGGGCAAAAACACACAAAAGTTTACTTCAAATTTATCCAAAAGGGAGAAAAAGATAAAAGGCAGTTTCACTTGTAAGACTGACTATGCCATCTACGTACTTCAGTGCCCGTGTGGCCTGAGGTACGTGGGAAGTACTATAAACCCTGTCCACCTGAGAATTTTACAGCATATGAGGGCCATAAGAAGTGCTGACAAAGCATATCCGGTGGCTCGACATTTCGAGCTTGAACATAACAAAGATGACACAGGATTAACCTACTTTGTTATAGACAACGTGCCGCATAATGCCCGAGGTGGGGACAGATTGAAAAAACTGAGACGTTTGGAATCGCGTTACATTGTTGAATTAAATACTAAGGCACCGATGGGTCTGAATGTGGAAGAGGACCTGATCACACACTTATGAACAGTACCGCATTATTATGATATGGAATAAGCATAATATTGAAATGTTGGATTAAGGAACAGCAACCTAATTAAGCGTAACTTTAAGGTTTTAATGTATGGTTTTAATACAATTAATTTGCAACACGGGGATAATTGGGATTTTGCACATGGTTTAGAGATAGACATAAGACATTATAAGCCCACTGGAGGCTCAATAACAAACAGGAGCGTTATAAGATTTATCTTTTGTTGTGCATAGAATCATATGCCCACTGGGGCAGCATTCAAAACACATGATGATGTACAAATTTGATAATGTGGCATTTTGAAAAAATCGGGCTAGGACAGGGGAGCATCACGGCTTCCTCCAGCCCAAATACATAATTGCAGTTACAGCCATGCCGAAATAACTTGCACGCATGCATACATAATGTTGCACTTCCAAGAGAATATTTAATCCGGGCAACTCACAATATTACGTGTTGGTTGTTAAGGGTTTTGACTCCTTGATAATGCACTATTCAGTTTGGACTACGAGTCTGTTATCCATGTCTATCATGCTGTAGTTCACTGTCATGTGATCGGGGTTTTGTTTTGCACAAGGGTTATAATGGCCGCTAAAAGACATAAACCTTCGGTGACCAAGCCTGCAGGTCAGGCGAAACGCGTCCGAGGGGCTGACTTAAATAAAAGAATTTTGGCCAGCACATGGTGTCGTCAAGCGTGGTGTTTTGCTGTGCGCTCGAAACATTAATATATATATATATATATATATATATATATATATATATATACATATATATATATATATTGATTTTCTTTGCACTATGTTTTATATTTCTGATTTCTGATTTTAAACAAAAAAATGTTCTTTTGTTTTCTTTTATGAAATCATGTATTTATACAGTGATTTAAACATGATGGAATGTACTGCAATGAGTAAGATGTACATATTGGAGTCCAGAGTATTGCCTCGCTTTCTATGGTCACATGACCAAACACGTGTTGTTGGTGGGAGTGCACTTTCAAGCATTTAAAAAACAAACTATGTTCACTGTGACCGGTGTGTGAACAAGGGCTCAAGGGCTCAAAACGCTTCACTGCTGAAACTTGGCTAAATAAAAGAACATCTTGCCTGATTGAAGTGGTCCGTCTCCTTTTTCACTGGTTTGCTGGAGGTTGTTGGGAGTGTTATTATATATATATATATATTTTCACTGAAAATATAGGTTTCAGACATGTTATAGTTAGGAATTAGCATTTAAAAACCTTAGAAATTTAGTGAAAAAACCATAGGTTTCAGGGGTGTTATAGTTAGCAGGACATTTTACTCGTAAAAAACCATTGAAATTCCTCCGTTATAGTTAGTTCTACTGACTATAACTTGCGCGCCCGCAATCCACTGCTGATGATGTCACATATTACATAATTCATGACATCGTCAGTGACATCACTGATGACATCACTGATGACATCTCAAATTACATCACTGATGAAATCGTCATGTGAATGTGGTTTGGTTCGATATTTAAATAAGTATTATATATATAGCAATCTGCATTGAAGACTGAGTGGATGTATACATGTCTGGATGGAGGATTTAGTAGCACTGTGATTGACTGTCTAAGTGACTAATTTAAAGTGTCTCACAAAAGACCCTTGTGTGAATATCTGTTTCACTGTATCTCTTGTTGTGTAAACTACTACATACGTTGATTACTAGCTATGTGAAAGTCTATAATAGTAATAATTATTTAAGTGAGTGTTTGTATGGGATAGTGAATGAGTGTGTTGTTGGGTGGGAGGTGTGTGACTTTCCAAAGATCTATAAATAGTTGATTTAGTAAGTATATGAGGCTAAGACCCCACGTGGAAACACTTGTTTGTGTGAGTAAACTTCTTTATGGGTGTGGTGATGAGTAAATATATTTCTCAATGATACATGTCCATCAAAGTATAAAAATAAAAGGCAGAGTATGTGACAGTTGTTGTTTATAAATAAGTATACTTAAGACTCAGTGATTGCATGAGTGGCTTATCGAAAACTGTATACTTGTAATAGTGATTTTATAACACACTAAGTATGAGTTACTATCTATATGAATCAAAGTTTTGTTTGTATAAGTGTGTAGCTTAGTAAATGTAAGTATGATCAATTGTTTGCATACTTGAGTAGGAGGACTGCAGAAGTGATTAGGATGTGTGCTGGTGTGTAATGTCGATGTAGGTGTATAAGTATATTTAATAATGTTCTATTGATCTTTGTTAGCATGTATGAGTGAATCTATAGGTAAGTGTTTAGATGTGTGTGTAGATGTAGGAATCACTGAATGGGTTTTTAGAAATATGTATTGGTGTGTCAATGGTTTCAAATATGGTACTCCATATTTTATATTGAGTGTTGAAAGGTTATTCTAGTGTATGATGAGGTGTATCAGATTGTCACGTGGATGATGTCATCAGTGATGTCATCAGTGATGTAATTTGAGATGTCATCAGTGATGTCATCAGTGATGTCACTGACCATGTCATGAATGATGTAATATGTAACATCATCAGCAGTGGATTGCGGGCGAGCAAGTTATAGTTAGTAGAAATAACTATAACGGAGGAATTTCAATGGTTTTGTACGAGTGAAATATCCTGCTAACTATAACACCCCTGAAACCTATGGTTTTTTCACTGAATTTCTAAGGTTTTTTAAATACTAAGTCCTAACTATAACATGTCTGAAACCTATGGTTTTTTCAGTGAATTTCAAAGGTTTTTTAAATGACAATTTTTAAATGTACTAATTGTTATATTTATTTTTTATACTGATTTACTATATTTTTTAAACTATTTATTTTTAGATTTCTTATTTTTTAAGTTACATAATAATTACATTATACATTACATTACAAAATATACTTTCTCAGAATGAATTACTTTAGTTTAAATACTTTGTAAATAGGCAATAGACTTTTAAGTACAGTAGTTACAGTTGTTGCAATGGGCAACATAATTTCAAACACAATGCAACATTGAGCTCAATGTGAATTTCTATTTAAATGCAATTAGTTACTTTATGGATTACTTTTCTAACCACAGGACTGTATCCTAGATTCAGTCCTTAGACATCTCCTGTAAACGGTTGAGTAAAAGCGTTTTGGTTACCGTAGTGATTTTTCAGGAATATTATTGTATTTTAAAAGTTGACAGAATTTTTTTCACATAAAATCATCAATGTTATCCTCCTGGAGGAAATTCACTTAACAGGTAAGTAGTGTTATCGTTAGTTTTTCTTACTCACGGGTGGATCCTGGATCCAGCACTGGTGCATCTCATGTAATTAGTTGAAAGAATGCGATTAAGTCACACAGGCGATTTTTAAGGAATATTTGTAGTTTGTGAAAATAGGCACTTAGAAACTTTTCTGGTGAAAACCAGACAATGGATTCCTATGGAAATAAATACAAGTTACTGGTAGGTACGGTTAGAACTACTTTTCAGGGTCAGTGCTGGGCTAAAATATGCAGCACTGGGTTCTCTTCTCTCCTAATAACAGGTGAGTCAATTGAAATTCATTGGTCGGATGATTTTAGGTGAATATTTCAAAGTTCCAAAACTCCACACTTAGAAGAATTTCCAAGTGAAACCAGTCAATGTTAGCCTATGGAAGGAAATTCAAGTTACTGGTAAGTATGGTTAGAATTATTTTTCAGGATCAGTACTGGGCTCAAGGATGCAGCACTGAGGTCTCTCCTGATAACAGGTGAGTAAATCGGAAGTCGTAGTCCGGCTGATTTTAGAGGAATATTTGTAAGTTTCAAAAATCAACACTTAGAAACTTTTTGAGCAAAAAACAGTCAATGATATCCTATGGAAGGAAATTCAAGTTACTGGTAAGTACGGTTAGAATTACTTTTCAGGATCAGTACTGGGCTGAAATATGCAGCACTTGGGTCTCTCCTGATAACAGGTGAGTAAATCGGGATTCGTAGTGCTGCTGATTTTATAGGAATATTTTAAAGTTCCAAAACTCCACACTTAGAAGAATTTCCAAGTGAAACCAGTCAATATTACACTACAGAAGGAAACTCACTTAGCAGGTAAGTAGTGTTATCGTTACTTTTTCTTACTCAGTGGTGGATCCTGGATCCAGCACTGGTGCATCTCCTGCTAACAGTTCAAAGAATGTGTTTAAGTCATACAGGCGATTTTTTAGGAATATTTGTAGTTTGTGAAAATAGACAGAAACTTTTCTGGTGAAAACCAGACAAGGGATTCATATGGAAGGAAATACAAGTTACTGGAAAGTACTGTTAGAATTACTTTTCAGGATCAGTACTGGGCTCAAAGATGCAGCACTGAGGTCTCTCCTGATAACAGGTAGTAAATCGGAAGTCGTAGTTTGGCTGATTTTAGAAGAATATTTGTAAGTTTCAAAAATCAACACTTAGAAACTTTTTCAGCAAAAAGCAGTCAATGATATCCTATGGAAGGAAATTCAAGTTACTGGTAAGTAAGGTTAGAATTACTTTTCAGGATCAGTACTGGGCTCAAAGATGCAGCACTGAGGTCTCTCCTGATAACATTTGAGTAAATCGGAATTCATAGTACATCCAGTAAGCGCCACAGAGCTGCGTAGCAGAAAGATGTAAAAAGGGGCACAGCCTGCACCACCTCTCTGCAAAGCAACGCAGTGGCGCTTCCTGGAAACACCTGGTGGGCTACTTGGCCCCCATGGTCCCTCAGGTTTGAAGTAGACGTTTTTTCTCCAACTTAAAACGCGCCACAGGGCGTGTTTGCACACATCACGTCAGGCCCCGTCACCTCCCTTCACCACTGTGTAAATGTGCCCTGTCGCCGTTCTAAGTTGAGAGATTAAGTCCCCTTCAATCCTAAGGGTCCCTAAGGTCAAACTAGCCCACTAGGTTACCTCCAATAAGTGCCACAGAGCTGCGTTGCAGAGAGGTGTAAAAAGGGGTGTGGCCTCTAAGCACCTGTCTGAAACGCAGCTCCCTGGCACATACTGCAGATACCTGTTGGTCTATTTGGCCCTCAGGGACCCTCAGTATTGAAAGACAATTAATTCCCCAACTTAAAACGCACCACAGGGCACATTTGCACAGTGGTGAAGGAAGGAGGCGTGGCCTGAGGTGACACATCTGCAAACACGCACTGTGCCGCATTTTGAGTTAGAGAATGAATTCCTCCTCAATCCTGTGGCTCCCTGAGGGCCAACTAGCCCACCAAGTACCTCCAGTATGCGCCAGGGGGTTGCGTTGCAGAGAGGTGTTCGGAGGCCATGCCCCTTTTTACAACACTCTGCAACAAAGCTCTGTGGCACTTACTGGAGGTACCTGGTGGGCTAGTTTGCCCCCAGGGACCCTCAGAATTGACAAGGAATGCCGCGTTTTGAGTTAGAGAATGAATTCCTCCTCAATCCTGTGGCTCCCTGAGGGCCAACTAGCCCACCAAGTACCTCCAGTATGCGCCAGTCAGGGGGTTGCATTGCAGAGAGGTGTTCGGAGGCCATGCCCCTTTTTACAACACTCTGCAACAAAGCTCCGTGGCACTTACTGGCGGTACCTGGTGGGCTAGTCTGCCCCCAGGGACCCTCAGAATTGACAAGGAATTAATTCCCCAACTTAAACCGCGCCACAGGGTGTGTTTGCACACATGTGAACTCAGGCCCCACCCCCTCCATTCACCACTGTGCAAACACACCCGTGGTGCATTTTAAGTTGGGGCATTAACTCCCCTTGAATCCTGAGGGTCCCTGGGAGCCAACTAGCCCACCGGGTACCTCCAGTAAGCGCCACAGAGCTGCGTTGCAGAGAGGTATAAAAAGGGGCGTGGCCTCAGAACACCTCCTTGCAAAGCAGCCCCCTGGCGCATACTGGAGGTTCGTGGTGGGCTAGTTGCCCCACAGGGACCCCCAGTATTCAAGGGGAATTCGTTCCCCCTCTGCAAACATGCCAGGGGGTGCATTTGCAGAGTGCTACAAGAAGGGGCATGGCCTCCGGCGCGATGCCGGTCTTTTTCTTTTTTTTTGGTTTAAGAAGGGGGGCTGTGTGGCTAATATTTTGGCCCTGGGGACCCCATCCCCCAGGGCCTGCCCCCTAATTAATTATTTTAAATAAAAAATTTGGGAAGGGGCCCGCGCGGGCTCCCTTCCCAAGGCCATAATCGGCCCCGGGGACCCCATCCTCTGACGCATAGCCCTTTTAAAAAATATTTTATATATAGGAGGGGGGCTGCCTTGCCCCCCTCCTTAGGCCATTTATGGCCCCGTGGACCCCATCCCCCGGGGCCGGCCTTTATTTTTTTTTTTTTTTTTTAAATGTTCAATTTGGTGAGGGGGGCATATAGCCCCCCCTCCCGGGCCACTTGTAGCCCCGGGGACCCCATTCCCCAAGGCTGGCCCTCTTAGTTAGGGACCGCGGGTCCCCAATCCACTACAGGCCCAGTCGGCTCCCCGTGTCCTGAGGGAGCCGGCATTGCTTTTCCACATGGGGAGCAGCTAACATGCTGCTCCCCATGAGGAAAAATAATCTGCTTTGCTATTTGGAAGAGAAGCAGGTTTCCAGGGCCATCAAGGGCTCCAGGAGGGGGGCCGTGTGGCCCCCCTTCCACCATTTGAAAAGCCCCAGGGGTGATGGTCCCCAGGGCTTGGGTGTCCATAATGGACCCCCAAATTAAAAACTTAGTGCCCCGGGGAGGTGGTGGTCCCTTGAGCATGTGGGGGGCTCAAGCCCCCACACAGGTTTTTTTATTTAAAAAAACAAGCCCCAGGGGGTGGTGGTCCCCTGGGCTTGGGGTGCCTTTTAGCCCCCCACCCACTTATCTGGAAAGCCCAGGGGGTTGGCGGTCCCCGGGGCTGGGGGGCTATGAGCCCCCCACACAATCTATAATAAAGCCCCAGGGGGTTGGGCCCGCACCTAAACTATGACATTGCCACTCGGATTTGGCCACCAGAGGGATAATAACCAAGATAGCAGGGGAGCCCGCACTCCATTTCTTTTTTCATCGCCAAGATCCGCGCAACCTGCGCGGATTTTGCCGATTTAAAAAATAAAATAAAAAAATTCTCCTTGGGGGTTCTTATGGGACCCCCTGAGCAGGTTTTGGGGGTCAGGGTATTTCTACCTTGCCCCCTTTTCGGGTTTTGCGTGTATTTTTTTATTAGGTTTCTTGTGCCTCGGTTCTACCAAGGCACAAGATGGCTGCCAACACTTCCTGATTTGGAGTGTTGACAACCAATTAGAATACAGCTCGTGCACACCAGGGTACACGGATCCTGCGCAGCCATAGATATATATGTACTTTTAAATGTCATTTTCTCGGGAACTACTGAACGGATTTACATCATTTAAGCAAAAGACACACGTCTGAATCAAGGACTATCTTTTTGCCAAATTTGGTGTAATTCTGTTCAGCAGTTCGGGCTGTAGCTGCGATGAACGTTCCTATTGAGAATTGCATGGGGAAAACACATTTTGGGACCCCCTTTTTTCTCAGCCCCCGCTTAACGAATCACCCAAGACTTTTAGGATAGGAGCGGACCGGAGCGCCCCACCAGTTTTGAAAATTTCACGAACATTCGTCAACTGGCGCCAAAGTTATTCCAAATAGAATTTTGCGGATTTCCTATGGAAAATAGGTCCTAACTATAACTATCTACTGGCGACCACTCAAAAAGATCAAAAATATCAAAAAATTGCTGAACTGCAACTTAGAATTTACTGTCTACTGTTTAGAGTGCCCAAGTGCATAACACTATATAAGGAGCACCATTCATCCAGCCAAAAAGAGGATAG
Source organism: Lissotriton vulgaris (assembly GCF_964263255.1). Classification (NCBI taxonomy): domain Eukaryota; kingdom Metazoa; phylum Chordata; class Amphibia; order Caudata; family Salamandridae; genus Lissotriton; species Lissotriton vulgaris. The sequence continues at coordinate 436,507,651 of NC_141698.1, read as the reverse complement.
CCGAAAATATGTGAGCGATTGCTAACAAGGATCATAGTTATCCTGTAGCTCATCACTTTGTTTCAGAACACAAGAGTAATCAAGACCTCCTCAGGTTTATCAGCATTGATCAAGTGCAGAAAGATGAACGAGGAGGAGACAGGGTGAAACAACGGCATATTCTTGAATCCAGATATATTTTAGAGCTACAAACTAAAGCCCCTTATGGGCTAAATAATGAAGAAGAAATATGGATGCCTGTAGGCTAAAAGGATGAGTGATATCCCTTAACAGAAATGATTAATTCCTTCTGTAGCAGCAATTACCTAAATTCAGTTAACCTTTATGGTATTATAATTTATTTTTATTTTTATTTTGTATGAGGTGTGTTTGGTCTCCACGAAATGCATTATCATTTACATATATTTCTTTTCTCCTTTTCTCCTTTAATATTTCAAATGCAGTACTGGTAATAGAGGGTAATGAAGTGTACAGTGCGCGCACCCTGCGATTTAATTTTTTTTTTTTTGACCTGGGGGGTCCTTGTGGGACGCCCTGAGAAGGCCTAGGGGGTCAGGGTACTTCTACCCTGCCCCCTTTTTGAGTTCCACACGTTTGTTTTCCTGCTTTCCGGTGCCTCAGTCTACCGAGGCACAAGATGGCTACCAACCCTTCCTGGCTTGGAGTGTTGACAGACAGAGGCAGCCAATCAGTATGCCTTTCACAGGAAAGCGATTCAGAAAAGGGGGTGGTGATGAACAGAGTGTCTGAATTAAGCAGACCACTCTTACCCAGTCCAAAGATCAGGGCTTGATCCATCACCGTTTTTTAGCTCACTGCACCATCCCAGCTCAGAACTTGGCTATATGCAAATTAGTCTGACCCTGGCCCAGTGCATCATGGGAACAGGGCAGACCAAACTACCAAGCCAATTCTTATACTGGGAAGGAAACAAGCTACCGGGGACCGGTTTCTGGCATTTCAGCCGTCTTCGGCCCGGCTTGCTTGAATCCTGATAGTGCAATGAGCTAGGGACTCACATCTGAGTATACCCTTCCACGCTTATGGTGGACAAAAATGACTCAGAAAAGGGGGTGGTGATGAACAGAGTGTCTGAATTAAGCAGACCACTCTTACCCAGTCCAAAGATCAGGGCTTGATCCATCACCGTTTTTTAGCTCACTGCACCATCCCAGCTCAGAACTTGGCTATATGCAAATTAGTCTGACCCTGGCCCAGTGCATCATGGGAACAGGGCAGACCAAACTACCAAGCCAATTCTTATACTGGGAAGGAAACAAGCTACCGGGGACCGGTTTCTGGCATTTCAGCCGTCTTCGGCCCGGCTTGCTTGAATCCTGATAGTGCAATGAGCTAGGGACTCACATCTGAGTATACCCTTCCACGCTTATGGTGGACTTAATTCAGACACTCTGTTCATCACCACCCCCTTTTCTGAATCGTTTTTGGCCAGTATAGGTGTGGCAGGGTATACTCAGACATGAGTCCCTTTCTCACTGCACCATCAGGATTCAAGCAAGCCGGGCCGAAGATGGCTGAAATGGCAGAAACCGGTCCCCGGTAGCTTGTCTCCTTTCTGGTGAAGAATTGGCTTGGTAGTTTAGTCTGCCCTGTTCCCATGATGCACTGGGCCAGGGACAGACTGATTTGCATATAGCCAGGTTCTGAGCTGGGATGGTGCAGTGAGATAAATAACGGTGATGGATCAAGCCCTGATCTTTGGACTGGGTAAGAGTGGTCTGCTTAATTCAGACACTCTGTTCATCACCACCCCCTTTTCTGAATCGTTTTTGGCCACTATAGGTGTGGCAGGGTATACTCAGACATGAGTCCCTATCTCACTGCACCATCAGGATTCAAGCAAGCCGGGCCGAAGATGGCTCACTGCACCATCCCAGCTCAGAACTTGGCTATATGATGGATCAAGCCCTGATCTTTGGACTGGGTAAGAGTGGTCTGCTTAATTCAGACACTCTCTTCATCACCACCCCCTTTTCTGAATCGTTTCACAGGAAAGCAGCATGCTCATTGGCTGTCAACACTTCTAACCAGGAAGTGTTGGCATTCATCTTGTGCTAGGTAGACCAAGGCACAAGAAAGCAGAAAAACGTGTAGAAAAAAAAGGGGGCAGGGTAGAAGCACCCTGACCTCCTAGGCCTGCTCAAGGGGTCCCACAAGGACCCCCAAGGCCAAAAATGTTTTTTTTTAAAACCCAGTATGTTTATATAAAAATTACCCCAAGAGGGGACCAAATCGCCGGGGCATAGTGATAAAGAAGTGTGGGGGGTGCCCAAACCCCCCACACTTCCCCGGGGACCACCGCCCTCCGGGGCAAAGCAAAGCAGCCTCCTGGCACATACTGGAGGCTCCTGGTGGGTTAGTTGTCCCCCAGGGACCCTCAGTATGCAAGGGGAATTAGTTCCCCCTCTGCAAACATGCCCGGGGGCTGCATTGCAGAGAGGTGTAAAAAAGGGTGTGGCCTCATTACACCTCTCTACAATGCAGCCCACTGGCTTATACTGGAGGCTCCTGGTGAGCTAGTTGCCCCCCAGGGACCCCCAGTATGCAAGGGGAATTAGTTCCTCCTCTGCAAACGCGCCAGGGGTTGCGCTACAGAGTATTGTAAAAAGGGGGCATGCCCTCTGAACACCTGCCTGCAAAAATGTAGTAAATCAATATAAAAAAATAACAATTAATACATTTAAAAATTGTCATTTAAAAAACCTTCGAAATTAAATGAAAAAACCATAGGTTTCAGGCCTGATATAGTTAGGAATTAGCATTTTAAAAACCATTGAAATTCATTAAAAAATCATAGGTTTCAGGCCTTATATAGTTAGGAATTAGCATTAAAAAAACCTTTGAAATTCACTGAAAAAAATATAGGTTTCAGGCCGTATATAGTTATGAATTAGAATTTGAAAAACCTTGCAAATTCACTGAAAAAAACATAGGTTTCAGGCCTTATATAGTTAGGAATTAGCATTTAAAAAACCTTGCAAATTCACTTAAAAAAACATAGGTTTCAGGCCTTATATAGTTAGGAATTATCATTAAAAAAACCTTGCAAGTTCACTGAAAACAACCATAGGTTTCAGGCCTTATATAATTAGGAATTAGCATTTAAAAAACCTTGCAAATTCACTGAAAAAAACATAGGTTTCAGGCCTTATATAGTTAGGAATTATCATTTAAAAAACCTTACAAATTCACTGAAAAAAACATAGGTTTCAGGCCTTACATGGTTAGGAATTAGCATTTAAAAAACCTTGCAAATTCACTGAAAAAACCATAGGTTTCAGGCCTTATATAGTTAGGAATTGGCTTTTAAAAAACCTTTGAAATTCACTCAAAAAACTATAAGTTTTAGGGGTTTTATAGTTAGCTGGACATTTCACTCATACAAAACCATTGAAATTGCTACTATATAGTTAGTTGTACTAACTATATTTCGCGCACCCGCAATCCGCTGCTGATGATGTCACATATTAGATCATTCATGACATGGTCAGTGACATCACTGATGACATCTCAAATGACATCACTGATGACATCATCCACGTGACAATCACATACACCTTTTCATACACTAGTAAAATCTTTCTTCACTCTTTGTAAAAAAACAGAGTATCATATTTGAATCCATTGTCACAGCAATACAAGTATCTAAAAACCCACTCAGTGATTCATAGATGTATACACACATCTAATCACTTACCTGTAGATTCACTCATACATGCTGTCAATGAACAATAGAACACTATCAAAAATACTTATACACCTATATCGACATTAAACAACAGCACACATCCTATTCACATATGAAGTCATCCTACTCACTTATGCAAACAATGGATCATACTTACATATTTACTTAGCTGCACACTTATACAAACACCACTTCATCTATTCATTTAGATAGTAAGTCATACTTAGTGAATTATAAAATCATTATTACAAGTATACAGTTATCCATACAGTCACTCACACAATCAATGAGTCTTATGTATACTTATTTATATACAACAACTGACACATACACTGCCTTTTATTTTTCTAGTTTGTTGGACATGTACCATTGAGAAATATATTTGCTCATCACCACACCCATAAAGAGATTCACTCACCCAAACTGTTAGAACATGTAATGTTAACTTCATATATCTACTGAATCAACTATTCACACATCTTTGGACAGTCACCCCCCCCCCCACCGAACCACACACACTTTCACTCTCCCATACAAATACTCAGTTAAGTAATCAATAACTAATATAGACTTTCACATAGCTAGTAACCAACTGTAGAACCAGTTTACACAACAACTGACAAAGTGATACAGATATTCACACAGTTTAGTCACTATCCACTATATTTAGTGAGACACTATAAATTGGTCAAGTAAACAGTCAATTACACTGCTACTAAATCCTCCATCCAAATATTTATCTATATATATCCACTCATTCTTCAATGCAAATTGCTATATATATATAATGCATATTTAAATAACGAAGTAAACCACATTCACTGGATGATGTCATCAGTGATGTCATTTGGGATGTCATCAGTGATGTCACTGACCATTTCATGAATGATCTAATATGTGACATCATCAGCAGTGGATTGCGGGTGCGCGAAATATAGTTAGTACAACTAACTATATAGTAGCAATTTCAATGGTTTTGTATGAGTGAAATGTCCAGCTAACTATAACACCCCTAAAACATATAGTTTTTGAGTGAATTTCAAAGGTGTTTTAAAAGCGAATTCCTAACTATATAAGGCCTGAAACCTATAGTTTTTTTCAGTGAATATAAATATATCTATCACAAAAATCAGAAGATTCGGAAAAAACCTGTCCAGGGGATGGTGTGTGAGATACAGCGAGTTCGTCTGTGATAGTTTAGTAGGGAAAAAACTTTTTCCTAGAGACCCCTCACCCACCAGGGTTGCCCCTTGATGGCATGCTTCATCAATGGGGTTCATCCAACCCTCTACGGATTGAGGCGTGCTACAACTTAACAGTTACACAGGAGTACTTATTGATGTATTTAAATGATAAAAATAGTGAAGTGGGGGGAGTGGAAGAATAAGTTAAAAATACCTGACTAGTAGGACACATTTTTTTTTCCTTCCCCTACTCGGTAAGGTTAAAATCAGGGGTTTTGACTGCAGGTGTGGACTGTACCTAGTCAGTTCTCTTCAGAAATGAACCGGTCAAGATGTTTTGAGCCGTTCCCCTATTGGCTCTTCTTCAGGACCTAGAGGGAATTTAATCCCAATGGTGCCACTCCTCAAGATCCTCTTGGTCGCCACTGGATAGTTATAGTTAGTTCAGCTGTTCCATAGAAAAATACTTTTTTGTGTTGCTAATAACTTTGGCCTCGTTTGGCAAATCTGCATGAAATTTTTCCAAAAGGTGCTACATATTGACTGATTTGTGCATGGAATGTTTCTGGGTGATCTGTCAAGTTGGGGCTGAGAAAAAAGGGGGATCCCTATGCACAAAATTCTCATACATTTTCCATTTACGTCTTTAGACAAGGCTACAGCAAAAACTGTTGAATGGAATGACACCAAATTTAGCAGGAAGCTAGATCCTGGTACACAGATTTAGATTTTTGTGATTTGGTTTAATTCAGTTTATTTATCACTTTTATGATTTAATTGTCGAATAAAGTTTATTACAACGATTTGATCTAATTCAGTTCAGTAATTTTTGAGAAATTAAGGTTCATGTCACCAATTGCCTATCGAAATTCATAGAGGATTCTGAATATTTGCAACCTAATCAGGCAGGCTTTCGGCCTTGCCACTCTACAGAGGCAGTGATACTGGCCGTCCTGAACACTCTGAGGTCCAATGCCGATAATAACCTCCATCAGGCTTTAGTGCTTCTTGACCTGTCTACAGCGTTTGACACGGTTGACTACTCCATTCTGGTCAACCGTGTCGAACAGGCCGGCCTCAGAGATTCGGCCTTGGCCTGGCTGCATTCTTTTATATCGGAACGCACTCAGTCTGTTCGGCTAGGGTCATTCACAGCTTCTAAAATCAATTCCTTTTGCGGGGTCCCCCAGGGCTCCTCTTTGTCTCCTTTATTATTTAATTTGTACATGAGGCCTTTATTGTTTTCATTGAGAAATTACAAAGTAACTACATACAACTATGCAGATGACTTACAGTTAGTCTTTACATTAAACTCACCCGATGCTGTTGAGGATTTTCAGGCAACTATGACCCACATTCAGAGGTGGATGTCCTCAAACCATCTTGAACTGAACCCAGGAAAGACCGAGCTGATCTTGCCTGGGAAAAGCTAGATCAGTTGGGGCCCTCATTTCTGGCCTTTAGACATGGGCCTCCCTCCCAAAAAGTCGCACTCGGTAAAGAGTCTGGGAGTGACCATCAATGAGGATCTTTCCCTAAAATCACAGATCGGAACAGTGGTCTCCTCAGGTTTTTTCCAATTAAGAAAAATAAAAAAAATCGCACACCTCATCACTCATTCAGCTTTGATCCAAGTAGTCACTGCCCTAGTCCTCTCCCATATTGACTTTTCCAACAGCCTATATCTGGGCTTGCCTGCAGGTCAACTCAGAAGATTGCAATATCTTCAGAATCAAGCTGCCAGGCTGATCTGTAAGGTACCCAAATGGGAATCTATCAAAACAGGACTTGAGAAACTACACTGGCTACCTGTGGCCCAGAGAGTGGCTTTTAAAGCAGGGTGCATTATTTTCAAGGCCTTACAAGGCAAGGGCCCACTGTTTATAAGGCAGCTGATAGGGAGATACACCCCCTCGCGTAGCTTGCGATCAGCCCATAAAGATTTACTGGAGGTACCCCGGTTTAGGAGAAAGCGACAGGGAGGCAGTTGTTTCCACTTCTTGGCAGCCTCCTTGTGGAATTCTTCGCCTCTGACTCTTAGACAGAGTAGGGACCTCCTTACTTTCTGACGGGCCTACAAAACCCTGCTTTTCACACAGGCATACCTTGAGTAGTGATTGTTATTGGTATTTTCCTTGTTGTGTTATTAATCTCTTTCCCAGCGCCAAGAAGCCCATGGGCGTATGTTCGCTTTATAAATTTTAATTAACAGTGTTCAACGACATTTGTATTTTTGGACGGTTAGGTCTGCAAGAGGCTCCAGAGACTCTTGCGGGTGCATCAATTTAGAAATAGAGAGTGTTCTGATTGGTCCAGGGAGCGTTTTTTTCCTTGGGCCATCTTCCTCACGCAGAAGGCAGACTTCAGTGGGAGCGAACGCTCTGATTGGCTGCCTGCAACATCAGAAAAATGTTGCTGACAGCCATTACAGGACTCCAGGAATTAGTAGCCAGTCCTGAAGTAAAAAATACAAAGTAATATAAGTATGCAGGTTAGAGGTACCCTAACCACTTAGGCCCCATCGGGGGGCGGGGGGGTAACTTAGATAATTGCTAACTGTGCCACTCAGGAAAAATTATTCTGGGGTAAAACGATGGGCAACCATTCAACCAATGGAATGGGAGGTATGGCAAAGTCCATCAGCACACACATTCCTACACATAAAACACCACAAAGATCCCTAACAGGATCACAAACTGTAATTTTTCATAGCAACCACCACGAAACATTAGTATCCATTACAGAGGATCAAACCTGTCGTACCAAGCACAATGACACTGTGCAAACATGACCTCAGTCGATACAAATCTAAGCACCATGTAGAAAAAGAAACCAGAATCCAAATCACTTCAGCGTAGTACAGACAGTAAAACACTAAACATGCACATAAGAAATCATTTTCTTTTTTTAAATGTATTATATATGTTCTAAATATATTGTTGTCATTACCGATAACTGAAAAATAAAAAGTTTCATACTTGAAGCACTTGACTCTTCTAATAAGGGAACACCACCAGCAGGCGCATATAAGGGAAACAGAAAAAGATCCGTCTGGTTAGCAGCTCTATTTGACCTAATTATCTCAAGAAAGCCCCAGAGCCTTCGGTTCTTGAAAGGATTTGTCAATCTCTGCGTCTCCCTTGACAGCGGAATTATCATTGCTCGCTGGTTTCAATCTGCCTTTCACAGCAGGAGGGACATCATTTGCAGTAAATGTGTTCTCACTAGGGATCTGTGTTAAAAGATCGGAAATAATTCTATTTACTTGTCTGCAGTAATGAACCGACCATTCTTTCAGGCTGTAAAGATGCAAACACAGGAATTGGTGAGTCGTGGGAAAAAAGCAGGGGGTGCTTGGTTTGACATGAAACCTGCCCGCACGACGTGCCGATGCAAATTCTTTTAAATTATACATACAAACCTATTGGCACTGATCTTTAACTCACATACTCCCTCTTCCACTTATGGGCCCCACACTTAAATCTATCAGCTCAGTTCAGGATTAGGTGATTTTGACCAAATCGTAACAAACTTCACATACTGTCTAAAAATGCATAACATCACACGAATTTCAAAACATTCAAATGTCCTTCACCTTTTCCAATAACACACCAAAAACCACTTCTATTTCCTTTTCCCATTCCGAGTTCAAGATTTTGGGCCAGGTGTATCAAGAGACTGGTCGCACAAAGAGTATGGTCTTTAATTTTATAATGTGACCTATGTACTAATAAGTTGCATCGCAAAATGTTCAGCCACAGGAGTCACAGAGAAACCTGTTAATGCTTACTAATAAGGCAGGTTGCTGTGATTGACTGAAAACACGGGATGGTGGTGGCCTGCAAGTAACAGAAGGTCACCATCCATGTGTTCCTAAATGTGAAACTTGTTTTAAACAAGCATTGGAAATGCAATAGGTCTCGCATTAGGAAGTTTGAGCTTTTTGTCTTACAAATTAATTTTTTTTTATTTGTGTTGTTTTTTGAAATAGCTAAAATAATAGCTTTGTCATTTACAATGCCAATAGTTATAACTTTTGCAAATGTGACACCTATAGCATTTGTAATGCAACATGTTTTGTATTTACGTGACTTAGATATATTGATATTAGAAATAACAATGGCTTTTAATTTTTTTAAATAATTAATACTTAAATAATTTATTTAATTTGTAATGTCAATAGGTCTCGCATTAGGAAAGTTTGAGCTATTAGTATTGTAAATGACAATGTTTTTTTATTTATGTGTTGGTTTTGAGAATAGCAAAATGAATAGCTTTGTCATTTATAATGCCAATACTTTTAACTTTCGCAAATGTGACATCTTTAGCATTTGTAATGCAATATGTGTTGTATTTACAAGACTTAGATGTATTGATATTACAAAGAACAATGGCTTTTATTTTTTAAAATAATTAATACTTAAATAAAAGTTATTGTAATTTATAATGGCACTAGCTTAAATTTTTGTAAATAACTTTTGGGAAGATTATGTTCATTGTATTTTATTGTGACGAAAATCCAAGAACAGAAGTGAAATATAAAAAAATTTTGGTGGCATTTGTAATGATCTGCTATAGACATGAGAATTCAAGACTGGAAAAAAAAAAAAAATAAACTTACAATTCTGGAAAAAAAATTACGTAGTTGTAGCCAATGAAAGCCCGATCCGATGGTGGGTATCGTTGCATTGTGATTACAGGGTGCTGTGCATACTTTGAAAAAGCCGCTGCAGTGGACCCTGGGGCTGAATAAAAAGGTTTATAGCTTAAATACTTTCCCCCTTTCACCGCCGCCGCCCTCTCTCGTGAGGGCATTAAAGAGAGAAGCGGAATGCATTAAAAAACTAAAAAAAGTCGCACCAGCTCAAACGCTCGCTAGGACAGCAGAGTGTATTAAATTCGGTTCACACTGATGGGATTTGCGAGTTGCATTTTCCTAGGTGTGGCCTGGGCAAAACCCTCTGCATAACATTGGAGCGAGCTCTCGGGAGAGACGGAAGAGAGTGCGAGAGAGAGGAGAGAAACATTGAGTTCTAGCGAGAGACGGGAGAGAGTGCATGAAAGAGAGGGAGAGACGGGAGAGAGTGCGAGAGAAAGAGAGAGAGAGCACTAGGGAGAGACGGAAGAGAGTGTGAGAGAGAGAGGGAGCTCTACAGAGACGGGGGAGAAAGAGAGAGTTCTAGTGAGAGACGGGAGAGAATGCGAGATAGAGAGGGAGAGAAAGAGAGAGAGGGAGAGACGGGAGAGAGTGCGAGAGAGAAAGAGAGGAAGAGAGAGCTTTAGGGAGAGAATGGGGGAAGAAAGAGAGAGTTCTAGCGAGAGCGCGAGAGAGACAGCGGGGGTGCCACGGAGTAATCCGACGGTTGCCGAGGAGTGGGCGGCGAGGCGCGGGCGGCGGTGGCTGGTAGTGATATGAGTGAGATGTAATTACCTGATCGGCTCTGGCTGAGCCGGTGTCTGCACATTTGTTTCCCTGCTACTATTTTCAAGGTCAGACAAGTTCCTAATAATGTAATGTGTGGATGTTTTTATTAGTAGCAGTCATAGTATTTTTAGAGTTTGAAGGGTTGACGTGCTCTGTTTTTTTCCTGCCAGTTAGTCAGAGCGCTGTAAACACTGTGGGAATAGCTGGGGCTACAACAGGCAAGGGCTGGGGTAAGGACGCAGGGGAGAGGGGGTATTGGGTGGGCGCTGGGGGAAGCTGGGGAGCTGGGGACTGGAAGAGGCCGTGGGCTAAGAGGGTATAGAATACAAGGGTCTGTGTGAAACTATAAAACAAGTTAAATAAGGAGACAGGCCGTGAAACTGAAAGCACGGCCGGCCGCCCGTGAAAGCCTTTGATCCGGCATGAAACTGAAAGCAAGGCCGGCCGCCCGTGGAAGCCTTTGATCCGGCAGGCGGCGATGAGGGTGTGAAGCAGCAGGGGCTGCGGGAGGGAGGCTGGGCTGCCTATGATGTGTAATGCAAGGCAGGTGGCTGGTGGCATGTGCACGCGCTTTTAATGTCAATGCGCTTGCGCATTGAGCTTGAATTTCACGGGCACTGCAAGGAATCCCCATGGAATCGCAAGTTGGTTAAAGTCTGTTTAAACCCCCATAGTCTTGCAAGCTAAATGCGCATGCGCATTGACAGGCGAGACCTAAAAACCAGAACCGGTGCTGCTTGGGTATGTTGGGAAACTTCCGGCAAGCAGGCAAAGGCTCACGGGATATAGAGGCCGCCAACACCATTCAGAAAGGTACAACTTACCCTTTAGGATTCATTTAACCCCTCGTTTGAGATGTTAGTAACTGCAATGGAAAACCACTGCTACATACAAAACTAAAATCAGGGCTCAAATTTGGGGGCCTATGTTGCAAACATATGGACATACTGCTGTGAAAACATCAAACCTCCTATATATTTATGTAATAATTAATGTCTTCTTTTTTGTTGTATAAATTATGTTTGCATCAATGATTTAATTATTGGTTTGGAAGTATAAACATGCAATAAACTGAACAATAAAGAATATTCAAAAAACAAAAAACAAACAAAAAAACAAAACAAATAGTAATTAAACAGGAATACCCTTATAATGTCCCTACCTAATTGAGTATGCATTGGTAAAACCAATTTGTGACTCACAAATGACTCGCAAAGTTGGTATCAAACATACCAAAAGGCCATTATGCAATTGCAGTCCTCGAGATTTTTTGAAATGCAGAATTAACAATCACAAAGTATCTTTATACATCTTGCTATAAATCCAGTCTGTTTGCATAGCTCGGACTACTGTAAGAGCAGCAGTCGGAGAGACTGGATCACTAACAGAATGTTGGAAACAAAAATATTATATTGACAGCATATCCTGTCAAAATATTGAGTACCAAAATATCGAGAAGGGACAAGAAATATGTAAGTATAGATTAACTATTCTTAACTCCATCCACGTCTACGTACGTGGAAGATATATATATCGTCAAAGTACATATATGCTGAGTTATACATAGGAAAACTTTGCTTACCTATAGAAACTTACCTTCATTATATTTTTGGCCTCGATATTCTTGACTCAACATTTTGTCCCACAATATTTTTGCTTCCAATATTTTTTCTACACACCTTAGAGATTCCTAGACTTTAACTTTAAAGAATATGCCAGTGGCAGATGTTCAAAAATTATACATTCCTTACAGATCCTAAAGGCAACTGTCCTTGCTTTCTCTACCACTTGGAAAGAAGCTTCTTACTCTCCATCCTGGGTCATCCTAGGATGTAAACAAGGTTCTAATATGGCTTAAAGAACAACAAGGTACATCCAAATCTTTGTGAATACTAAGAGGCTAAGCTGATATATTGAATACCATTTGTAGGGTTTAGAGGTATGGTTTAAAGATTCCATCTGTGGCCACCTTGAGGTTCTTTGGTTTCCGACTTCGTCCCGTACTTAACCGCCATTTTGTGTTTTGTCGCCATTTTGTGTTGCCCTCACTCAGGCAGCACGTCGAACGGAGTGTTTTTGCCTTTCCCAGCTGCTTCGTGTCTCTTCTGTTAAAAAGTAACCCCCTAACCTTGTTTTCGAAACCGATGTCAGGGTCTGGCCGAGTTCACTAATCCATGTCAGGGTTGATTGATCCCTGTCTCGACTGACTATTTGGCTTCTTCTATTCTTTCCTTACATTATCTTATCCGACTGGCCTTCACTATTCTCTCCTTGTATTCTCTTGTTACACAACTATCCTTTGAGGCACACAAATACGTCCTGCCACCTGCAAATTGGATTGTCGGTACTAGCACTGATTAATTTGTGGGGAGGGGTGACACACGAGGTCTGAAAGAGGGGCGTATTTGGGACACCTGATAGCTTGTTTTCCAACTTTTCCTATTGGCTTGCTTTGTATGTACTGGGAGTAAAAGTTGTAAATATGTGTGCTATAAAAGATTGTGCGCCACGGACTAAAGTGGCAGTCTCCTCAGAATATACGCTCTATGTACTTCTGGGACAACTGTGCTTAGCTGCAGCTAATAAACGTGGTTTTCTACGCCCAACAGAGTGTCTTGTATCTCTGTTCGACAAGGCAGGTGAACTCAGGGATTTAAGATGTGCCCTGCGCCGCCAGGCCCATAAGGCCCGGTTCTCTAACTGGCGCCCACGTGGGGCAGCTTCAGTGGTAGCGGTTCAGCCCGAGCGTCGTGAGAAGCCTCGCAGGAAAATTCTGAAGGATTCGCGAACCACGTCAAGCGACCCCTGTATGTCGAAGTGGACCGAAGATCTTTTTCAGCACGGCTACTCCTTTCCGACGGCTGCTGACGACTGCTGCCCTGACTGCGGCCCTGCCTTGGTCCCTTTGGTGATGACTAGTATCGCGAGACGTTAGACGGACCTCTGTTGGCGTGAGAGACCACTTAGTTAAGTATTCGTGGGTAGCACCAACTTCTTTGTTTTGTTTTTGAGTTTTTTTATTCGACCATTGCAATAGCCGAAGCCAAGGGGTGAGCACGTTTGTGCTGTGTTATTTGCTTTAACCCCTTGAAGTTGGTAAACCAACTAGTGAATTTAAGATGCAAATTTAGGAAGTTTTGTTGTTTTGGTTGTAATAGGGATTCCCGGCTCGAGGACTCATGTCCGATTCCTCCGGTTGGAACTCCCACTTATGAGCTCTATTCTAAACATGGTGTTGGCCCTATTGCCTTTAACGAGGCATGGATCCGATACACGAAGAAAGATGGTGTTTTGCAGTGGCCACAAAATGGTAGCTTTGAGCCTGATATATTAGACAATTTAGAAGCAATTTTGTTCAAAATAAAAGCCCGGCAGGCAATGTTTGACTCTTTCCGCCTTTGGCGTAAAGAAGCCAAGCAGAGAGAAATTAAACAGGCAAAAAGAGATAGAATAGCGAAGGATATGACGATCATACAGGCTGCCCAACAGTTCAAAGACAATGAGACTGATCGAGCGATTGAAGTCTCAGACAGACAACATCGTATGGCAATAGATAGATGCTACCCTGTGTTGCCTACTTCTCCACAGAGTAAGGATCTTGACGAAGATCCCTTAATGTCCCATTTGTTGAGATTGCCTCCGCCTTATGTACCAGGAGCTAATGCACCCTTATTGTTGCCACCTGTCCAGCAACCTGTTGTTCAGCCAGTTAATCCGGCTCTTCCACAATTGCCCGATCCTGCATTGCCACCTTCACCTCCTTTGCCGCCAACTTCTGTACCTCAGTCTCCCTTACCCTCGGTTCCTCTTGTAACGGTTAGTCCTTCTCCTCCTTTGCTTAATACCTTGTCTCCAGTTTTACTGTCAGATTCTTCCCCAGCTTGCAATCGGTTGGTCGATACTGTTTCTGGCCTTTTCTCCCCCTTCTTTGGGTCTTTTTCTTTGACTCTTGCTCTGTCTCTAAGGCAATCCCGTAGTCAGATCCCAGGTTCCGATGAACGAGTTGCGTTGGACTCTCTTGCTCATAAATGGATCATGAGTGGTCCACACTATAGTGTGCCTGATATCCTGAGTACCTTTCTCCTGTGGAATGCGCCCACGCAGAGATATGTTTTTAATGTCATGTGTGATACTCTTGTCAAAGGACAGAAGAGTATGGAGTTGGATTTAGCTTCCCAGGGTCTGTTAGATATACAGGTTAAATTTGATAAGGGACTTATTGTGGGTTCCGAAGTTGATGACGCTTTAAGGACACTTGTCGCTTTCAGGTCTTTATTTTCTACTCAGACTATTTTTGAACCTGATCCTGCAGTTAGACAGAAAACGAAACATTATCCTATGAGGGACGTTCCTCCAGTATGGAGAGAAGAGGTTCCACAGGCAGGCAATGTTCCGCCTATCCCTGCTCATTTCCAGCGTATATGGGTACATGTTCCCTGGAAATGATCTGAAGTTTTAGCGCTCAAACAGTCTTTACCGGACCCTCGTAAAAATCCTGCCGGGTATTATAAAGAGCTGTCCCAGACTGTTGATGCATGTATTATGAATTTGGCTGATATCTATATGCTGATGGGGAATGTAGTTCCACAAGCGTTGTGGGCTCGGATTCGTAGGTAGGACCACGACCAAGCTTTAGGTGGTAATTGGGCTGCTATAACTGCCGCAGATGCAGCACAAGTGGGTGGTGCTAAGCCAGATGATTTGATTACACAATTGCCTGGTAGAATCATCACTTTAATGAAAACGATGATGCCTGCCTTGCGTGTTAACTGGGAAAAGTTAGCTGCGTGTAAGCAGAAGAAAGATGAGAGTGTTTCCAATTTCTTTACTCGTTTTGAGGAGACATTTATCAAACACAGTGGCCAAGATATGAGTACTGAAGGTGAAAAACGATTATTTGTGGATAAATTTGTATTCAATTTACTTCCAGAATTATCACATAAGCTGAAAGATTCAGAAAGTTTGTGGGCTGTTTCTTCCTCTGCACAGATATTAGCTACTGCTCAATATTATGAGAATAGGGATAAGGAAGAGAAAGATAAGATCGAGAAGAAGACCAAGGAATTAAAAACGAAGGTTCTTTTACAACAGGCTTATCCCCCTCGTTCTGTCCAGCGCCAGTTTCAACAGCCTCCCCAGCTTCAGAGGTTGTTACAAAAACCGGAACCTTTTGTTCCGCAACCTTTGCTAGGTCCTAATCAATGTGTCTATTTTAAAGAGGAAGGTCATTTTAAGAATAGCTGTCCGGTTTTATTGCAGTGTAATGGTGGATTCCCAGGGCCGTGAGGCCATGGTGGTTTTCAATCAGCATCTAGAGGTAGAGGGCGAGGTGCGTTTTCTCAAGGACAGCGTTCCTTTCCCCCCTCAGAATTCTTTGAATTTTTTTGATCAGCAGAATACTCAGTCTGCGCAATATTACAATGATGATTATTGTGTTGAAAGTGAGGCTCAGGATTTTCACACTAGTTAGGACAGCCATGGACAAAGTAAGGGAGTCTTATCAGTTCCAGTGGATCAGAATGGGCCTTATGTTGATGTTGTTGCATTGGGTGTTTCAGAGCCGTTTCTTTTGGATACAGGTGCAATGAGAAGCTCTATCATTCACTCCAAACTCCCTGGGGCACCTTTGTCTGGCTTAACCAACGTTTCTGTAGGATTTTCTGGTGCCCCGGTTACTAACCCGATTTCTTGTCCTTTGCCTCTTTCGATTGGTCCTTACGATCTGGAAGCTCCGCTTATTTTGACGACTGGTTGCGGCGAGAATTCGTCGGGTTTGGACTTGTTGAAACGTCTTCATGCAACATTGTATTGTTCCCCCTCTGGTGTGCATCTTACCTTAGGTGAGAAATTGGTTTCTCCTATGTATTTTTCTAAGGACCGATTCCCATCTGAATTGCATTCTCTTCCTGCTACTCTTTGGGCTACGGGTCCGAATGATGTTGGTCTGCTTCAGAATCCGCCTTACGTGGTTACTATTAAGCCTAATGTTAAACTACCACGCATTCCTCAGTATAAGATTTCCAATGATGGTGAACGAGCTTTGTTGGCTATTATCTATGATCTCGTTCAGAAGGTTGTGGTCGAAGAAACGAGAGGCAATATTTGTAACAGTCCTGTTCTAACTCTCCTTAAATGCACTGATCCTTCTCAGCCTCCTGTATATCGCTTTGTGATCGATCTTCGGGAGGTCAACAAAATTGTTGTCCCCCAGTTTCCTGTTGTCCCAGATATCACTGCCTTACTTACTATGATACCCTCTTCAGCGGCATGGTTCTCGGTTATTGATCTCAAAAATGCCTTCTTCAGAATTCCTATTGCTGAGGAAAGTAGGGATATTTTTGGCTTCTCTCTCGGAGGCCGAAGTTTTCGATTCAAACGTGCACCTCGAGGCTATTGTGAGAGTCCATCCATGTATAGTCAGGCTTTGAAATCTCAGCTCGGTGCTTTCACTTTGCCCCCAGGTGCTACCCTGATTCAGTATGCGGACGATTTGTTAGTTGCTGCTGATTCAGTGGATGTTTGGAAGGATGTGACTGTTTCACTGTTGCGTCATTTGTCTGACCTACATCACAAGGTGTCACCCTCTAAGTTGCAATATTGCCGCCAAGAGGTTACTTACTTAGGTCATCTCTTGACGATGGAGGGCAGACGATTGACCCCAGGACGAATTCAAGCAATCGCGCAAATGTCTGTACCATCCACACAAAAGGAGGTGCGTGCCTTTCTGGGAATCACCTCTTATTGTGGACAGTGGATTCCAAATTTTTCTTTGTTGGCTAAACCTCTGCTAGCACTTACTTTGAAAGATACACCCCAACCTCTTCCTTGGACTGATGAATGTCAGAGGAGTTTTTCTGACTTACGTACTGCCTTGGGTTCTGCCCCTGTGTTAGGTACTCCAGATTACAGTAAGCCTTTCACACTCTATGTTCATGAAAGAGAAGGATGCGCGTTGTCAGTTTTAACACAACAATTTGGAGACAAACAACAGCCATGTGCCTATTTTTCGGCTACATTGGATCCAGTAGCCAAGGCATTGCCTAGTTGTCTCAGAGCTACAGCAGCAGCAGCGATTTCCATTTGTCAATCTGCTGGATTGGTACTAGATAACACACTTGTTGTTATGGTACCACATGCAGTGGATACTCTTTTGAACAGAACGAAAACACAACACCTCACGAGTGCCCGCTTGTCTGGATATGAGCTGACGCTCTTGGCTAGCCATATACACATCAAGCGATGTAATATTTTGAATCCAGCAATGTTGCTACCCATACCGGAAGATAAAGACACTCAAGAACAACATGATTGTTTTCTCCGAACAGAGGAGGAAATGAAAGGCAGAATAGACTTAAAAGACACACCACTTGTGGACCCGGATGGGATCCTTATGGGTGGATGGGTCTTGTTTCAAACTTCCAAATGGCGAGACGACTGCGGCCTATGCTGTTACCACCTTGTATACGGTAGTGGAGACAGCACGCATTGCACAGAATTCAGCTCAAGCAGCTGAACTAATTGCCCTGACGAGAGCGTGTGTGTTGGCTAAGGGAAAGAGAGTGAATGTTTACACTGATAGCCAATACGCCTTTGGCGTGGCTCATAGCTTCGGTCATTTGTGGAAGGAAAGAGGATTCTTTACTTCCCATGGGACTAAGATACAGCATGGTCAGTTGGTGACTAACCTTCTCGAATCACTTGCTTTGCCTACCCGGATAGCAATAGTGAAGTGTAGTGCTCATAAGACGATCACTGATGATGTGGGTCACGGGAATGCTTTTGCAGATGAGGTAGCAAAAGAAACAGCGAGAGATGCTACGAGTTGCATGTGTGTTGCAGGCCCTGCAAGATGGGTCAGAGAGGGAGCAATGTATGAGGACACAATAGAAAGTGTGAGAACGATTCAAGAAGAGCCTACTGAGAAGGAATTGAGTAAGTGGAGAGAAAGTACGGGAATGTTGGACGCGACAGGGTGTTGGACGGAATTGTCAGAACATCAGCGTTGGCTGTTACCAGACGCCTATGTACTGCCTGTAGTTACTATGGCGCATGAAAGAGGGGCGTATTTGGGACACCTGATAGCTTGTTTTCCAACTTTTCCTATAGGCTTGCTTTGTATGTACTGGGAGTAAACATTGTAAGTATGTGTGCTATAAAAGATTGTGCGCCACGGACTAAAGTGTCAGTCTCCTCAGAATATACGCTGTATGTACTTCTGGGATAACTGTGCTTAGCTGCAGCTAATAAACCTGGTTTTCTACGCCCAACAGAGTGTCTCGTATCTCTGTTCAACAAGGCAGGTGAACTCAGGGATGTAAGTTGTGCCCTGCGTCGCCAGGCCCATAAGGCCCGGTTCTCCAACTGGCGCCCACGTGGGGCGGCTTCAGTGGTAGCGGTTCAGCCCGAGGGTCGTGAGAAGCCTCGCATGAAAATTCTGAAGGATTCGCGAACCACGTCAAGCGACCCCTGTATGTCGAAGTGGACCGAAGATCTTTTTCAGCACGGCTACTCCTTTCCGACGGCTGCTGACGACTGCTGCCCTGACTGCCGCCCTGCCTTGGTCCCTTTGGTGATGACTGGTATCGCGAGACGTTAGACGGACCTCTGTTGGCGTGAGAGACCACTTAGTTAAGTATTCGTGGTTAGCGCCCACTTTTTTGTTTTGTTTTTGAGTTTTTTTATTCGACCATTGCAATAGCCGAAGCCAAGGGGTGAGTACGTTTGTGCTGTGTTATTTGCTTTAACCCCTTGAAGTTGGTAAACGGACTAGTGAATTTAAGATGCCTAGTTTTAGCAAATTTAGGAAGTTTTGGTTTTTTGGTTGTAATAGGGATTCCCGGCTCGAGGACTCATGTCCGATTCTTCCCGTTGGAACTCCCACTTATGAGCTCTATTCTAAACATGGTGTTGGCCCCATTGCCTTTAACGAGGCAAGGATCCGATACACGGAGAAAGATGGTGTTTTACAGTGGCCACAAAATGGTAGCTTTGAGCCTGATATATTAGACAGTTTAGAAGCAATTTTGTTCAAAAGAAAAGCCCAGCCGGCAATGTTTGACTCTTTCCGCCTTTGGCGTAAAGAAGCCAAGCAGAGAGAAATTAAACAGGCAAAAAGAGAAAGAATAGCGAAGGATATGACGATCATACAGGCTGACCAACAGTTCAAAGACAATGAGACTGATCGAGCGATTGACGTCTCAGACAGACAACATCGTATGGCAATAGATAGATGCTACCCTGTGTTGCCTACTTCTCTACAGAGTAAGGATCTTGATGAAGATCCCTTAATGTCCCATTTGTTGAGATTGCCTCCGCCTTATGTACCAGGAGCTAATGCACCCTTATTGTTGCCACCTGTCCAGCAACCTGTTGTTCAGCCAGTTAATCCGGCTCTTCCACAATTGCCCCATCCTGCATTGCCACCTTCACCTCCTTTGCCACCAACTTCTGTACCTCAGTCTCTCTTACCCTCGGTTCCTCTTGTAACGGTTAGTCCTTCTCCTCCTTTGCTTAATACCTTGTCTCCAGTTTTACTGTCAGATTCTTCCCCAGCTTGCAATCGGTTGGTCGATACTGTTTCTGGCCTTTTCTCCCCCTTCTTTGGGTCTTTATCTTTGACTCTTGCTCTGTCTCTAAGGCAATCCCGTAGTCAGATCCCAGGTTCCGATGAACGAGTTGCATTGGACTCTCTTGCTCATAAATGGAACATGATTGGTCCACAGTATAGTGTGCCTGATATCCTGAGTACCTTTCTCCTGTGGAATGCGCCCAAGCAGAGATATGTTTTTAATGTCATGTGTGATACTCTTGTCAAAGGATAGAAGAGTATGGAGTTGGATTTAGCTTCCCAGGGTCTGTTAGATATACAGGTTAAATTTGATAAGGGACTTATTGTGGGTTCCGAAGTTGATGACGCTTTAAGGACACTTGTCGCTTTCAGGTCTTTTTTTTCTTCTCAGACTATTCTTGAACCTGATCCTGCAGTTAGACAGAAAACGAAACATTATCCTATGAGGGAAGGTCCTCCAGTATGGAGAGAAGAGGTTCCACAGGCAGGCAATGTTCCGCCTATCCCTGCTCATTTCCAGCGTATATGGGTACATGTTCCCTGGAAATGATCTGAAGTTTTAGCGCTCAAACAGTCTTTACCGGACCCTCGTAAAAATCCTGCTGGGTATTATAAAGAGCTGTCTCAGACTGTTGATGCATGTATTATGAATTTGGCTGATATCGATATGCTGATGGGGAATGTAGTTCCACAAGCGTTGTGGGCTCGGATTCGTAGGTAGGACCACGACCAAGCTTTAGGTGGTAATTGGGCCGCTATAACTGCCGCAGATGCAGTACAAGTGGGTGGTGCTAAGCCAGATGATTTGATTACACAATTGCCTGGTAGAATCATCACTTTAATAAAAACGATGATGCCTGCCTTGCGTGTTAACTGGGATAAGTTAGCTGCGTGTAAGCAGAAGAAAGATGAGAGTGTTTCCAATTTCTTTACTCGTTTTGAGGAGACGTTTATCGACCACAGTGGCCAAGATATGAGTACTGAAGGTGGACAACGATTATTTGTGGATAAATTTGTATTCAATTTACTTCCAGAATTATCACATAAGCTGAAAGATTCAGAAAGTTTGTGGGCTGTTTCTTCCTCTGCACAGATATTAGCTACTGCTCTATATTATAAGAATAGGGATAAGGAAGAGAAAGATAAGATCGAGAAGAAGACCAAGGAATTAAAAACGAAGGTTCTTTTGCAACAGGCTTATCCCCCTCGTTCTGCCCAGCACCAGTTTTAACAGCCTCCCCAGCTTCAGAGGTTGTTACAAAAACCTGAACCTTTTGTTCCGCAACCTTTGCTAGGTCCTAATCAATGTGCCTATTTTAAAGAGGAAGGTCATTTTAAGAATACCTGTCCGGTTTTATTGCAGCGTAATGGTGGATTCCCAGGGCGGCAAGGCCATGGTGGTTTTCAATCAGCATCTAGAGGTAGAGGGCGAGGTGCGTTTTCTCAAGGACAGCGTTCCTTTCCCCCTCAGAATTCTTTGAATTATTTTGATCTGCAGAATACTCAGTCTGCGCAATATTACAATGATGATTATTGTGTTGAAAGTGAGGCTCAGGATTTTCACACTAGTTAGGACAGCCATGGACAAAGTAAGGGAGTCGTATCAGTTCCAGTGGATCAGAATGGGCCTTATGTTGATGTTGTTGCATTGGGTGTTTCAGAGCCATTTCTTTTGGATACTGGTGCAATGAGAAGTTCTATCATTCACTCCAAACTCCCTGGGGCACCTTTGTCTGGCCTAACCAACGTTTCTGTAGGATTTTCTGGTGCCCCGGTTACTAACCCGGTTTCTTGTCCTTTGCCTCTTTCGATTGGTCCTTACGATCTGGAAGCTCCGCTTATTTTGACGACTGGTTGCGGCGAGAATTCGTCGGGTTTGGACTTGTTGACACGTCTTCATGCAACATTGTATTGTTCCCCCTCTGGTGTGCATCTTACTTTAGGTGAGAAATTGGTTTCTCCTATGTATTTTTCTAAGGACCGATTCCCATCTGAATTGCATTCTCTTCCTGCTACGCTTTGGGCTATGGGTCCGAATGATGTTGGTCTGCTTCAGATTCCGCCTTACGTGGTTACTATTAAGCCTAATGTTAAACTACCACGCATTCCTCAGTATAAGATTTCCAATGATGGTGAACGAGCTTTGTTGGCTATTATCTATCATCTCGTTCAGAAGGTTGTGGTCGAAGAAACGAGAGGCAATATTTGTAACAGTCCTGTTCTAACTGTCCTTAAATGCACTGATCCTTCTCAGCCTCCTGTATATCGCTTTGTGATCGATCTTCGGGAGGTCAACAAAATTGTTGTCCCCCAGTTTCCTGTTGTCCCAGATATCACTGCCTTACTTACTATGATACCCTCTTCAGCGGCATGGTTCTCGGTTATTGATCTCAAAAATGCCTTCTTCAGTATTCCTATTGCTGAGGAAAGTAGGGATATTTTTGGCTTCTCTCTCGGAGGCCGAAGTTTTCGATTCAAACGTGCACCTCAAGGCTATTGTGAGAGTCCATCCATGTATAGTCAGGCTTTGAAATCTCAGCTCGGTGCTTTCACTTTGCCCCCAGGTGCTACCCTGATTCAGTATGCGGACGATTTGTTAGTTGCTGCTGATTCAGTGGATGTTTGGAAGGATGTGACTGTTTCACTGTTGCGTCATTTGTCTGACCTACATCACAAGGTGTCACACTCTAAGTTGCAATATTGCCGCCAAGAGTTTACTTACTTAGGTCATCTCTTGACGATGGAGGGCAGACGATTGACCCCAGAACGAATTCAAGCAATCGCGCAAATGTCTGTACCATCCACACAAAGGGAGGTGCGTGCCTTTCTGGGCATCACCTCTTATTGTGGACAGTGGATTCCAAATTTTTCTTTGTTGGCTAAACCTCTGCTAGCACTTACTTTGAAAGATACACCCCAACCACTTCCTTGGACTGATGAATGTCAGAGGAGTTTTTCTGACTTACGTACTGCCTTGGGTTCTGCCCCTGTGTTAGGTACTCCAGATTACAGTAAGCCTTTCACACTCTATGTTCATGAAAGAGAAGGATGCGTGTTGTCAGTTTTAAAACAACAATTTGGAGACAAACAACAGCCATGTGCCTATTCTTCGGCTACATTGGATCCAGTAGCCAAGGCATTGCCTAGTTGTCTCAGAGCTACAGCAGCAGCAGCGATTTCCATTTGTCAATCTGCTGGATTGGTACTAGATAACACTCTTGTTGTTA
Organism: Lissotriton vulgaris; assembly: GCF_964263255.1. Taxonomy (NCBI): domain Eukaryota; kingdom Metazoa; phylum Chordata; class Amphibia; order Caudata; family Salamandridae; genus Lissotriton; species Lissotriton vulgaris. The sequence continues at coordinate 436,484,538 of NC_141698.1, read as the reverse complement.
TGGTACCACATGCAGTGGATACTCTTTTGAACAGAACGAAAACACAACACCTCACGAGTGCCCGCTTGTCTGGATATGAGCTGACGCTCTTGGCTAGCCATATACACATCAAGCGATGTAATACTTTGAATCCAGCAATGTTGCTACCCATACCGGAAGAAAAAGACACTCAAGAACAACATGATTGTTTTCTCCGAACAGAGGAGGAAACGAAAGGCAGAATAGACTTAAAAGACACACCACTTGTGGACCCGGATGGGATCCTTATGGGTGGAATGGGTCTTGTTTCAAACTTCCAAATGGCCAGACGACTGCGGCCTATGCTGTTACCACCTTGTATACGGTAGTGGAGACAGCACGCATTGCACAGAATTCAGCTCAAGCAGCTGAACTAATTGCCCTGACGAGAGCGTGTGTGTTGGCTAAGGGAAAGAGAGTGAATGTTTACACTGATAGCCAATACGCCTTTGGCGTGGCTCATACCTTCGGTCATTTGTGGAAGGAAAGAGGATTCTTTACTTCCCATGGGACTAAGATACAGCATGGTCAGTTGGTGACTAACCTTCTCGAATCACTTGCTTTGCCTACCCGGATAGCAATAGTGAAGTGTAGTGCTCATAAGACGATCACTGATGATGTGGGTCACGGGAATGCTTTTGCAGATGAGGTAGCAAAAGAAACAGCGAGAGATGCTACGAGTCGCATGTGTGTTGCAGGCCCTGCAAGATGGGTCAGAGAGGGAGCAATGTATGAGGACACAATAGAAAGTGTGAGAACGATTCAAGAAGAGGCTACTGAGAAGGAATTGAGTAAGTGGAGAGAAAGTATGGGAATGTTGGACGCGACAGGGTGTTGGACGGAATTGTCAGAACATCAGCGTTGGCTGTTACCAGACGCCTATGTACTGCCTGTAGTTACTATGGCGCATGAAAGAGGGGCGTATTTGGGGCACCTGATAGCTTGTTTTCCAACTTTTCCTATTGGCCTGCTTTGTATGTGTGCTATAAAAGATTGTGCGCCACGGACTAAAGTGGTAGTCTCCTCAGAATATACGCTGTATGTACTTCTGGGATAACTGTGCTTAGCTGCAGCTAATAAACCTGGTTTTCTACGCCCAACAGAGTGTCTCGTATCTCTGTTTGACAAGGCAGGTGAACTCAGGGATTTAAGTTGTGCCCTGCGTCGCCAGGCCCATAAGGCCCGGTTCTCCAACTGGCGCCCACGTGGGGCGGCTTCAGTGGTAGCGGTTCAGCCCGAGAGTCGTGAGAAGCCTCGCATGAAAATTCTGAAGGATTCGCGAACCACGTCAAGCGACCCCTGTATGTCGAAGTGGACCGAAGGTCTTTTTCAGCATGGCTACTCCTTTCCGACGGCTGCTGACGACTGCTGCCCTGACTGCCTCCCTGCCTTGGTCCCTTTGGTGATGACTGGTATCGCGAGACGTTAGACGGACCTCTGTTGGCGTGAGAGACCACTTAGTTAAGTATTCGTGGGTAGCGCCCACTTCTTTGTTTTGTTTTTGAGTTTTTTTATTCGACCATTGCAATAGCCGAAGCCAAGGGGTGAGTACGTTTGTGCTGTGTTATTTGCTTTAACCCCTTGAAGTTGGTAAACGGACTAGTGAATTTAAGATGCCTGGTTTTAGCAAATTTAGGAAGTTTTGTTTTTTTTGGTTGTAATAGGGATTCCCGGCTCGAGGACTCATGTCTGATTCCTCCGGTTGGAACTCCCACTTATGAGCTCTATTCTAAACATGGTGTTGGCCCCATTGCCTTTAACGAGGCATGGATCCGATACACGAAGAAAGATGGTGTTTTGCAGTGGCCACAAAATGGTAGCTTTGAGCCTGATATATTAGACAATTTAGAAGCAATTTTGTTCAAAAGAAAAGCCCAGCCGGCAATGTTTGACTCTTTCCGCCTTTGGCATAAAGAAGCCAAGCAGAGAAAAATTAAACAGGCAAAAAGAGATAGAATAGCGAAGGATATGACGATCATACAGGCTGCCCAACAGTTCAAAGACAATGAGACTGATCGAGCGATTGAAGTCTCAGACAGACAACATCGTATGGCAATAGATAGATGCTACCCTGTGTTGCCTACTTCTCCACAGAGTAAGGATCTTGACGAAGATCCCTTAATGTCCCATTTGTTGAGATTGCCTCCGCCTTATGTACCAGGAGCTAATGCACCGTTATTGTTGCCACCTGTCCAGCAACCTGTTGTTCAGCCAGTTAATCCGGCTCTTCCACAATTGCCCCATCCTGCATTGCCACCTTCACCTCCTTTGCCACCAACTTCTGTACCTCAGTCTCTCTTACCCTCGGTTCCTCTTGTAATGGTTAGTCCTTCTCCTCCTTTGCTTAATACCTTGTCTCCAGTTTTACTGTCAGATTCTTCCCCAGCTTGCAATCGGTTGGTCGATGCTGTTTCTGGCCTTTTCTCCCCCTTCTTTGGGTCTTTATCTTTGACTCTTGCTCTGTCTCTAAGGCAATCCCGTAGTCAGATCCCAGGTTCCGATGAACGAGTTGCGTTGGACTCTCTTGCTCATGAATGGAACATGAGTGGTCCACAGTATAGTGTGCCTGATATCCTGAGTACCTTTCTCCTGTGGAATGCGCCCACGCAGAGATGTGTTTTTAATGTCATGTGTGATACTCTTGTCAAAGGATAGAAGAGTATGCAGTTGGATTTAGCTTCCCAGGGTCTGTTAGATATACAGGTTAAATTTGATAAGGGACTTATTGTGGGTTCCGAAGTTGATGACGCTTTAAGGACACTTGTCACTTTCAGGTCTTTATTTTCTTCTCAGACTATTCTTGAACCTGATCCTGCAGTTAGACAGAAAACAAAACATTATCCTATGAGGGAAGTTCCTCCAGTATGGAGAGAAGAGGTTCCACAGGCAGGCAATGTTCCGCCTATCCCTGATCATTTCCAGCGTATATGGGTACATGTTCCCTGGAAATGATCTGAAGTTTTAGCGCTCAAACAGTCTTTACCGGACCCTCGTAAAAATCCTGCTGGGTATTACAAAGAGCTGTCCCAGACTGTTGATGCATGTATTATGAATTTGGCTGATATCGATATGCTGATGGGGAATGTAGTTCCACAAGCGTTGTGGGCTCGGATTCGTAGGTAGGACCACGACCAAGCTTTAGGTGGTAATTGGGCCGCTATAACTGCCGCAGATGCAGCACAAGTGGGTGGTGCTAAGCCAGATGATTTGATTACACAATTGCCTGGTAGAATCATCACTGTAATAAAAACGATGATGCCTGCCTTGCGTGTTAACTGGGATAAGTTAGCTGCGTGTAAGCAGAAGAAAGATGAGAGTGTTTCCGATTTCTTTACTCGTTTTGAGGAGACGTTTATTGACCACAGTGGCCAAGATATGAGTACTGAAGGTGGACAACGATTATTTGTGGATACATTTTTATTCAATTTACTTCCAGAATTATCACATAAGCTGAAACATTCAGAAAGTTCGTGGGCTGTTTCTTCCTCTGCACAGATATTAGCTACTGCTCAATATTATGAGAATAGGGATAAGGAAGAGAAAGATAAGATCGAGAAGAAGACCAAGGAATTAAAAACGAAGGTTCTTTTGCAACAGGCTTATCCCCCTCATTTTGCCCAGCGCCAGTTTCAACAGCCTCCCCAGCTTCAGAGGTTGTTACAAAAACCTGAATCTTTTGTTCCGCAACTTTTGCTAGGTCCTAATCAATGTGCCTATTTTAAAGAGGAAGGTCATTTTAAGAATTGCTGTCCGGTTTTATTGCAGCGTAATGGTGGATTCCCAGGGCCGAGAGGCCATGGTGGTTTTCAATCAGCATCTAGAGGTAGAGGGCGAGGTGCGTTGTCTCAAGGACAGCATTCCTTTCCCCCCCAGAATTCTTTGAATTATTTTGATCAGCAGAATACTCAGTCTGCGCAATATTACAATGATGATTATTGTGTTGAAAGTGAGGCTCAGGATTTTCACACTAGTTAGGACAGCCATGGACAAAGTAAGGGAGTCGTATCAGTTCCAGTGGATCAGAATGGGCCTTATGTTGATGTTGTTGCATTGGGTGTTTCAGAGCCATTTCTTTTGGATACTGGTGCAATGAGAAGTTCTATCATTCACTCCAAACTCCCTGGGGCACCTTTGTCTGGCTTAACCAACGTTTCTGTAGGATTTTCTGGTGCCCCTGTTACTAACCCGGTTTCTTGTCCTTTGCCTCTTTCGATTGGTCCTTACGATCTGGAAGCTCCGCTTATTTTGACGACTGGTTGCGGCGAGAATTCGTTGGGTTTGAACTTGTTGAAACGTCTTCATGCAACATTGTATTGTTCCCCCTCTGGTGTGCATCTTACCTTAGGTGAGAAATTGGTTTCTCCTATGCATTTTTCTAAGGACCGATTCCCATCTGAATTGCATTCTCTTCCTGCTACGCTTTGGGCTACTGGTCCGAATGATGTTGGTCTGCTTCAGATTCCGCCTTACGTGGTTATATTGAGCCTAATGTTAAACTACCACGCATTCCTCAGTATAAGATTTCCAATGATGGTGAACGAGCTTTGTTGGCTATTATCTATGATCTGGTTCAGAAGGGTGTGGCCGAAGAAACGAGAGGCAATGTTTGTAACAGTCCTGTTCTACCTGTCCTTAAACGCACTGATCCTTCTCAGCCTCCTGTATATCGTTTTGTGATCGATCTTCGGGAGGTCAACAAAATTGTTGTCCCCCAGTTTCCTGTTGTCCCAGATATCACTGCCTTACTTACTATGATACCCTCTTCGGCATGGTTCTCGGTTATTGATCTCAAAAATGCCTTCTTCAGTATTCCTATTGCTGAGGAAAGTAGGGATATTTTTGGCTTCTCTCTCGGAGGCCGAAGTTTTCGATTCAAACGTGCACCTCAAGGCTATTGTGAGAGTCCATCCATGTATAGTCAGGCTTTGAAATCTCAGCTCGGTGCTTTCACTTTGCCCCCAGGTGCTACCCTGATTCAGTATGCGGACGATTTGTTAGTTGCTGCTGATTCAGTGGATGTTTGGAAGGATGTGACTGTTTCACTGTTGCGTCATTTGTCTGACCTACATCACAAGGTGTCACCCTCTAAGTTGCAATATTGCCGCCAAGAGGTTACTTACTTAGGCCATCTCTTGACGATGGAGGGCAGACGATTGACCCCAGAACGAATTCAAGCAATCGCACAAATTTCTGTACCATCCACACAAAGGGAGGTGCGTGCCTTTCTGGGCATCACCTCTTATTGTGGACAGTGGATTCCAAATTTTTCTTTGTTAGCTAAACCTCTGCTAGCACTTACTTTGAAAGATACACCCCAACCTCTTCCTTGGACTGATGAATGTCAGAGGAGTTTTTCTGACTTACGTACTGCCTTGTGTTCTGCCCCTGTGTTAGGTACTCCAGATTACAGTAAGCCTTTCACACTCTATGTTCATGAAAGAGAAGGATGCGCATTGTCAGTTTTAACACAACAATTTGGAGACAAACAACAGCCATGTGCCTATTTTCCGGCTACATTGGATCCAGTAGCCAAGGCATTGCCTAGTTGTCTCAGAGCTACAGCAGCAGCAGCGATTTCCATTCGTCAATCTGCTGGATTGGTACTAGATAACACTCTTGTTGTTATGGTACCACATGCAGTGGATACTCTTTTGAACAGAACGAAAACACAACACCTCACGAGTGCCTGCTTGTCTGGATATTAGCTGACGCTCTTGGCTAGCCATATACACATCAAGCGATGTAATACTTTGAATCCAGCAACGTTGCTACCCATTCCATAAGAAAAAGACACTCAAGAACAACATGATTGTTTTCTCCGAACAGAGGAGGAAACGAAAGGCAGAATAGACTTAAAAGACACACCACTTGTGGACCCGGATGGGATCCTTATGGGTGGATGGGTCTTGTTTCAAACTTCCAAATGGCGAGACGACTGCGGCCTATGCTGTTACCACCTTGTATATGGTAGCGGAGACAGCACGCATTGCACAGAATTCAGCTCAAGCAGCTGAACTAATTGCCCTGACGAGAGCGTGTGTGTTGGCTAAGGGAAAGAGAGTGAATGTTTACACTGATAGCCAATACGCCTTTGGCGTGGCTCATAGCTTCGGTCATTTGTGGAAGAAAAGAGGATTCTTTACTTCCCATGGGACTAAGATACAGCATGGTCAGTTGGTGACTGACCTTCTCGAATCACTTGCTTTGCCTACCCAGATAGAAATAGTGAAGTGTAGTGCTCATAAGACGATCACTGATGATGTGGGTCGCGGGAATGCTTTTGCAGATGAGGTAGCAAAAGAAACAGTGAGAGATGCTATGAGTCACATGCTTGTTGCAGGCCCTGCAAGATGGGTCAGAGAGGGAGCAATGTATGAGGACACAATAGAAAGTGTGAGAACGATTCAAGAAGAGGCTACTGAGAAGGAATTGAGTAAGTGGAGAGAAAGTACGGGAATGTTGGACGCGACAGGGTGTTGGACGGAATTGTCAGAACATCAGCTTTGGCTGTTACCAGACGCCTATGTACTGCCTGTAGTTACTATGGCGCATGGTCCCGCCCATATCAGTGTAAAGGGAATATGCAAACTTCTGGCTCCAGTATGGCAGAATGAAGGAATTCCTAAATGTGCGGAGAATGTGGTGAAACATTGTATTGTTTGTTTAATGCATAATCCAGGAAAGGGAACCCCAACTCCAGCAGGTCATTTTGCTCCCCCTACGTACCCTTTTGAGGTATTACAAATCGACTATATTCATATGGAGTGTTGTAACAATCTCAAGTATGTTCTGGTGGTGGTGTGTGCCTTTTCCAGATTGATAGAGGCCTACCCCCTAAAGGACAATAATGCTTTGTCTACTGCCAAAGTACTTTTGAATGAATTTTTCCCGAGGTTTGGTGTGCCGCGAATTGTCTGGAGTGACAATGGAAGTGAATATGTAGGCCAAAATATGCAGAAAGTGTGTATGGGTCTTGGTATTAAGCAGAAATTCCATGCGGTAAACCTCCCTCAGTCAGCAGGTTTTGGTAGAGTGCTATAATGGCACTCTCAAGCTCAAATTGGTAAAGATTCAGGCCAGCACGAGTCTTGCTTGTCCTGACGCACTACCTTTGGCACTTTTATCTACGAGAACTACTGTACTTTCTCGTTTAGGACTCAGTCCATATGAGGTCGTTTTTGGGCGCTCAGCCAACGTCTGGGGAGTCCCTCGACCTAAAAAGTATTCTGACATCCCGTACCCAATGTTGATTGATTATTTGCATGACCTCACCACTAAATTGCGTGTTCTTCACCAACAGGCTCAAAACGCTTTGCCGGAGGCCTCTGCAGATCCAGGTCACTCCTTCCAACCCGGTGAGTGGGTCTGTCTGAAGTATATCCAGCGGAAAAAGAATCTGGAACCTTGTTTGGGCCCGCCTCGGCAAGTTTCGTTAGCAACACGTACAGCAGTAAAGGTCGTCGGGAAGAAGAATTGGGTCCATGGCGTGCACTGTAAAAGGTTACCTTTGCCTTTACCTTTTGATCAGTGGGTTCGCAAGGGTATAAGTGATAGTGAAGGTGAAAGGGTCCCTCGACTTGTACCTTTCAGTAGTGCACGCCTGGATCGAACGAACTCTGAGAAAGAAGACGACAACGTGTTGCAAGAAGCTGTACCATCACATCTACGACTGAACACAGTAAATCCAGAGACTTTGTTTCAAGAACAAACAATACCTAATAAGACTCGGTACAATTTAAGGTCCAGATCAATGAAAGACAATTGAACTTCTTTTTCCTTTTTCTGATTACACTTTTTGAGGGACATTTCTTTTTCCACTATCCATCAAGTTGCAGGGTCACGGTAGGAGTCTTAAGCTGTGACCTGAGTAGAGACAGTAGGTCTGCAGGACTTGCAGTGTCATAGGATGGCTAATAATCACAGCTAAGTGATCTAGGAAGATTGCTGTGAGCAACGCTTTAGAGAATGGATATTAAAGGGGAAAAGAGTGATAAGAACAAACAAATGAAAAGTAAATATAAAAAATTGTTGGTTAGTCCATGTGGCATAACCTTATGTATTTTAATATGTTCATGAATTTTATTGGCTTGTGTGAGTTGGGTTGTTCACACTATGCAGCAAGCACCTGTTCCAACTTCTATTTCCTTGCCTTTTCCTACCACTGCCTCCCCACATCAGTTTCATATACTCCCAGAACATGAACAAATTTGGAGAACAGAATACTTTAATAATTCATTTATTCAGTTGTTGCATCAGCATCAATTGGTAGTCAATACTACTGACTGTTGGGTCTGTGGGCTCATGCCCCATAACACAGAGAGAGGGATGCCATATTTAGTCCTTCCATTTTCCTACGAAGGCTCTGCTTGGGCCTATTTGGCCATGTTTTTTAATGTATATCAGAATCAAGTTCGATATCCTCCTGGTAGTCCATATGGTGGTGGAGCAGATTTTAGTCACAGTTCTTTGATAAAGGGAATAGTGGCCATGGCTAGAATTGCTGAAATTAGTAAGATTCCCGTTGATGAGAAACGAGCATATGATGGCTGGAACGTGACTCGTTATGTTACTAGCCTTACAGGTAAGGCTAGACGAAGGAGATCCCCACCAATTTGGACTGTACCTCATCGAGGTAATTTCTGTTTGCAGGTCAATGGCCAAAATGTTAAAAATCAACAGTTAAAGAGTGTTTGTTCCCATACGTATATCTATTCACCTCAGATTTCTTCACCGTTAGTGCCATCACAAGGCACATATTTTGTCTGTTATGATAGAGCCTATACATGGCTTCCTACCTACTTTTCTGGACCTTGTTATGTGGCTTTCCTTCTTCCTCCAACATATACTGCTCCTCAGGTCATCATAGAAAAAGGCATGGCAGAGGGGTTATTGATTCTAAGGACACGGCAGGACAAGAAGGAGGTGACTTTATTGAAGGGTTGCTTCCTTTTTGGGGCCCAATGGCCAACAGCAGAGACATCAGACAACTAGTTCGTGTTGTTGAGGCTACCATAAATGTAACTTCTGGAGCCTTGAGTAATCTGTCAGCCGAGCTTCAGGCGGATCGCCTCATGACTTTGCAGAACCGTAAGGTTCTAGACATTCTCCTTGCAGATCGTGGAGGAGTCTGTAAATTGATCTGGTCTAGTTGCTGCATTTACATTCCTGATAATGCCCCTACGGTATACCAAGCCATCTCTAGGTTGCATGTCATTTCCGAGTCTATACATCAGGACACAAGAGATTGGTCTGTGATAGGATGGTTTTGGGGACTACTGTCCACTTGGGGATGGAAGATACTAACCTTCCTTGGAATGGTTTTGGCCATCATTTTCTGTTGTTGTCTCTGTATACAGTGTGGCCCTGCCATCTGCGGTCTTTGTGCCACCATGTGTCTCCCAAGGCCTGTGTCACAGAAAACAGAAAACATTAAAATAATGTTGCAGCAACAGCTCGATGACCTAAAGGATATTGACATCGACTCAGACTAACTTGAGTCCTTTGTGTTTTGCCTGAGTAATGGCAAAAGGAGGGTCTGAGGTTCTTTGGTTTCCGACTTCGTCCCGTATTTAGCCGCCATTTTGTGTCTCGTCACCATTTTGTGTTGCCCCCACTGAGGCGGCACGGCGAACGGAGTGTTTTTGCTTTTCCCAGCTGCTACGTGTCTCTTCTGTTAAAAAGTAACCCCCTGCCCTTGTTTACGAAACCGATGTCAAGGTCTGGCCGAGTTCACTAATCCATGTCTGGGTTGATTGATCCCTGTCTCGACTGACTATTTGGCTTCTTCTATTCTTTCCTTACATTATCTTATCCGACTGGCCTTCGCTATTCTCTCCTTGAATTCTCTTGTTACACAACTATCCTTTGAGGCACACAAATACGTCCTGCCACCTGCAAATTTGATTGTCGGTACTAGCACTGATTAATTTGTGGGGAGGGGTGACACACGAGGTCTGAAAGAGGGCCGTATTTGGGACACCTGATAGCTTATTTTCCAACTTTTCCTATTGGCTTGCTTTGTATGTACTCGGAGTAAATATGTGTGCTATAAAAGATTGTGCGCCACGGACTAAAGTGGCAGTCTCCTCAGAATATAGGTTATATGTACTTCTGGGACAACTGTGCTCAGCTGCAGCTAATAAACCTGGTTTTCTACGCCCAACAGAGTGTCTTGTGTCTCTGTTCGAAAAGGCAGGTGAACTCAGGGATTTAAGGCGTGCCCTGCGCCACCAGGCCCATAAGGCCCGGTTCTCCAACCTGACTCAGTCTTACTCAAGTACAGTAGACTTTAAGTATTATTTTAACTTTAAGATCCTTCTGCAGAGATCAATTTTATTTCTTGCAGCTAGATTGCCATTTGTGAATGCTGATCATTCAGGGGCTCGCACTGCGAGTTTAAATGAGCAGTAATCGGATTCTTTCCATGAAATCATGGTCTGACATTGTCAGCAAATTCCATCATCACTTGGGTTTGCGGCAGTCCGGGGGACATCCAATACCTCCGAATTGACACAACTCCTTATACCACTGTTGCCCCTGAACACCGAAGGATGGGTTCCCCAGCGTGCCTGTGGCTGCACGCAAATATCGCACCAGAGACTAGATGTTTCAAGCTATTTATTAGTCGCAAATGCTGCAAATCGCTAAGAAACAGCGTTTGCGATTGCGAGCTAGAGAGAGGATGGAAGCATTTGTGCCTAAAGTAAGCAGGCCCTTGCTAATCTCTTGTAACATTTTCTGCCCTGGCAGTGATCCCAGTGTCAGAAAGACGAGGAAAGTAAAAAAAATCCCTTTTCTTTGGAACAACACTTATTTTTCAATAGCCACCACTCTCATGACAGCACCTCTTTTGCCCTTCTCTAAAGTGTACCATTCACCTCAACTGTCTTTCTCACCCTTTTGGTTCACCTTGTCCTCTCTCCACATACAAAGTATTTGAACGCAGGTATGGGTTCACCTCTTGCTATAGGAAGATACCACTAATCACTGAGGTTCTGTGGTCCATCCATCATCTGCCACCTCAGGACTTAAAAGTTCTTGTGTTCTCCAGGGTTGCTACACTCTCCTCCAGGTGTGCCACAACAGGTGTAACACATTGTTGAACATCTTTAATCAGAGCAGTGTTCACCTCTCACCGCTTATGTGTCACCTCCAAATTAATCACCTTGTTATCTGGACGAATCTCCCTTTTCCCAAAGTATTTGTGTATTTCCTCTACCGAGCCGAATAGAGCGCTCTCCCTCTTTGACATCTCCCCCCAGTCTTCCTCCACATCAGCAGGCCTCTTTCCTTGTGTCACAACTCAATTTTTAAGGCATCCTTTAGAGGACGAGGTGCGCCTCTGGAATGCTTTGATGTAGCTCCATGGGGCCTTGAAGGTGTACCTTTGGGCATTTTCACCATACCTCAAAGGACCACTAAACGTTCTCCAGCCTCACTATGCATCAGGTAGCATTGTAGGGAAGTGTGCCCTTGGAATGATGGTAGGAGAGCACTTCTCTCTATTAGGCCGTTGGTATATAGTGTGTTAATACGTTAGTGTCCAGGGGATGAAGCATTCCCCTGATATGTTCTAACTTCATCCCTAGCAGCTACTCTCCTGCTGCCAGTTTCAGTAGGAGGCTCCTTTAATTTGCAATGAAGGCATCTCACCAAAGGAGTCAATCAGTTCCTCTGTCACTTTCAGGCTCTCTCTGAGACCATACGGTGCTCTTATTGTGCTTGCTTGTTCGCCCTAAGTTGGCAGGGTATGACCAGACATGGATCCCCTGCTCACTTTGCCACTGGATTCAAGCTAGCCTGGCTGATGAGGTGAGTTACCTCGTAACCGGTCCCAGAATGCTTGTTTCTGGTTCAGGCTAGACTGTTCCTATGAGGAGCAGTGTCAAGGATGGTTTGTACATGGCTGGGTCTGAACTAGGGTGGTGAAGTGAGCCAAAGAGCGATGATGAATTCAAACCAGATCTAATAGTGACTGGGGGTGAATTTCTGAAATGTTTCAGCTCTCTGTCCATCATCTCATTGTGTTTGTTTAGCCATACAGTGCTCTGCCATGTCAGCCCTCTCCTGAGTCAGTATTGAGTCAAAGGCATTCTCTCTTGGAAAAGGACCCAGCAGCTTGTAGAGCGTTTACAACTGTGACTGTTCTGCAGCCTACTCTCAACTTGAACGGCCACACTGGCAAAAATACCTCAACATTTTCAAAACAACTTCCTCAATCTCTGCAAGCAATTTAGTAGCCCAGGAAATCTCCTTGTTTTCCTGTTAGCGTCAGATTTTCACACTACCTTTACATTTGGATATCACACAAATCAAAAGGGGTAGCTGTACTAGGGAAATGTTGCACATCAGATGGGAAAAATGAGGGTGCATAACGGGGGTAGCCAGTGGTATGACTCATAGAGGTAATAGCTGTGTGTCCTAGAGGCACAAATTGCACACACAAGGCACATAAATTAATTATCTTCTTGCAGCTCTAGACCTGGCTGGTAAACATGCTAGTTAGGTGTTGGACATTTGCTCTTCAAGGCAAAGTCAGGCCAACCTCAAGTGTTGCTCCACAGAAGAACTTCTTCAACACAGGCCACTGAAAGACCTGTGCACAATGCCACACCAATGGCTAGCCAGAAACCGGTCCTAGGATGCTTGATTCCGGTCCAGGAAAGACATAGCTTGGCAGTTCGGGCTGGACTGTTCCCATGAGGCACAGGGTCAAGGCTGATTTGCATATGGCCATGTCTGAACTGGGGTGGTGTGGAGTGCAAAAAAACGATGGATTTAGGCCCAGATCTCTGTACTGGGGTGAATGTATGACATTGTTCTGAATTCTGTCCATCAACTGTGGTTTTTGCATTTGTCACCCCGAGTGGGATGGGTATGCTCAGACGTGAGTCCCATGCTCTCCACACCACTGGAGTCAAGCTATCCTGGCTGAAGACGGCTGATAGCCAGAAACCGGTCCTAGGATGCTTGATTCCGGTCCAGGAAATACATTGCTTGGCAGTTCGGGCTGGACTGTTCCCATGAGGCACAGGGTCAAGGCTGATTTGCATATGGCCATGTCTGAACTGGGGTGGTGTGGAGTACAAAAAAACGATGGATTTACGACCAGATCTCTGTACTGGGGTGAATGTATGACATTGTTCTGCATTCTGTCCATCAACTGTGGTTTTTGCATTTGTCACCCCGAGTGGGATGGGTATTCTCAGACGTGAGTCCCATGCTCTCCACTGGAGTCAAGCTATCCTGGCTGAAGACGGCTGATAGCCAGAAACCGGTCCTAGGATGCTTGATTCCGGTCCTGGAAAGACATGGCTTGGCAGTTTGGGCTGGACTGTTCCCATGAGGCACAGGGTCAAGGCTGATTTGCTTATGGCCATGTCTGAACTGGGGTGGTGTGGAGTGCAAAAAAACGATGGCTTTAGGCCCATATCTCTGTACTGGGGTGAATGTATGACATTGTTCTGCATTCTGTTCATCAACTTTGGTTTTTGCAGTCTCACTAATGTGACATGGACACAGAGAGGGATTGGGTTCCCCGCAGAGGCTCACCAATTTACTCAAAAGCCCTTGTTGACAGATTTTGGACAATCATCTTCCGCTCCCCGGTGTGGCCTACCAAGAGCTTTTTGGAACTCACAGTCAGTATCTCTTGACCCTTCACACACATGGAAAGTCATTGACAGAAGCAAGTCTGGCCAGCATAGTTACAACAGGGTATAAGGCATAGCACTAGTACTGGCAACATTAAATGTGCAGCCTTTGGGTCCACATTCAGGAAACACTGCTGTGGAGTCCACACTAGCCTGGTCTGTAATTTTTTTAATTGCTGGAGTGGAGCTCAAGCTTTTTATCAAAGTGCCTGGCAGCTGACCAGTACTGGTAATTTTAGAGTTTGATAAACCAACCAGTCAAGTTTTACCCCCTTCAGAGAGTTTCCTGAGCAAACCAAGATTGCCCTTCTACCCAGATGCATTACAGATCCAGAGGTTGGTGCAATTGTGATAGATGTATGATGGAAACGCATAAGCTATGACCACACATTCCTATTCAACGCGTCCATTACTACACATATGACATTACCACACACATTTTTATCACGCATGCCTTTACATTGAAAATGTAAGTATTTTACAGGTAAGATTAAAGCCTTTATATATATATATATATATATATATATATATATATATATATATATATATATATATATATATATATATATATATATATATATATATATATATATATATATATATATATATATATATATATATATATATATATATATATATATATGTATATATATATATATATATATATATATATATATATACATACATATATATATATATACACATACATACATACATACATACATACATACATACATACATACATATATATATATATACATACATACATATATATATATATATATATATATATATATACCAATAAAAGAGCTCCTGCCGGAAACCCCTCGCCTTCTCCTGGGGTGGCTCGTTGCCGGCGAAGCAGCCGGTAGCAATATCCACACAAAACGGCATTCCAAAGCGAGCGCTTGGGTAAAAATAACGACAGGTCACCGTGGTGTTTCCAAGTAACAAGGTTTATTCATGCCATAAACCTTACGTGAGGCAATTCGCACTCCATACAGCGCTTGATCACACAACAGTATGCATAAAGTTTATTGTATTTCAAGTCATCAAGGAAGTTAATGCTAATGAAAAGAGGACTTCGTAAAACAGAAAATAAGCGCCATATTAGCGTGGTGAATGCATCAGAGTTTACACATAACAAACAAAGTATAAACATTGCATAAGAGCATGTTCATATTACATCTTATTCTGTTGCATGTATAGTGTACAAATTGCTAACCTCAGCGATATTGGTTCGGATGCAGAGTGATTAAAGAGACAAAGTCCTATTCTGTATCCCTGCACTTGTTTTGCAAACTCAGTAGTAAATCACAGTTTGCAGCATGCCACATATAAATAAGTGGTGACTTGGCTCTGAAATATGTCAAGTGCCCTTCATGAATATATTAATATTAATGTACTTCCCCACTGATGACTCGTGTTGGCTCAATCGTTATTGATAACTGTTAAGGGAGCCTAGAAAAAAGTGTTTTGCTGGTTGCCATCGTACCCATGCCAATTCTGTAATTGCAACGGAGGACAAGAAGTAACTGTGAAATAAATCAGTTACCTTTACGAAATCAAGTATACCCTGGTTAGTGGAATAATGTGTTTGTTAACTGGAAGTGACAGGCATCACCAACATTTGTATGCCCTGGTTAGTGGGCTGGTTCAACGAAGTACCATCTATAACACACGACAAACTTAATTTGTGATATAAAACTTTCCAGGGAATAGGCCTCAAACTCCTGTAGTGCAAAGCGTATCAAAGGAAAATCTAATCATGCACAGATCCTTTTACTGGATCTCAAACAAAATAACCAAAACATGTTAAAAAGTCCAAATACATTACATAGATGGAGAGAGAGTAGAAAATGACCACAGAGACAGGATTAGGGTACAGGTGCCGCAAGCTTAAGACAATGTCCCTCCCTTTCATCCTGTGAGAGAGAAAAAGAAAATATATATCCATGTTAGTTAGATTAGAAGAAATGATTTTCACAGTCTTAATCAAACATACATTTATTCTTCCTGTAAATGTACACTGAGTCCTTCGTCCATATTATGCCCTTTATGGTAGCGTGTACATAGACCAATGATATGCTTGGATTCTTTCTGCCTAAGTTTCAAAGTGTGGTTGCCCCCTCTTTGATTCAGATTAACCTGTTCTATGATAAAGTAGGACAGTTTGGTAGGGTCTGCAAAAGTGAAAGGCCTCAAAGTGGCGAGCTATGGGATATGGTTTATCCACCTTGCTTATCGCTCGGGTATGTTCGAGAATACGCTTTTTCGCCATATGTGTGGTACTGGCCACATATTTCAGATCACATGGACAGACCAACACCTATATCACGAACATGGTTGTACACATTAGAAATTGATTTATCATTTGCATCTTATTGATACTGGGATTCCAATACTCCTTGACCATCTGGCTATTGGCACAGGCTTTACAATGTCCTCAGGGGTAAAAACCATGAAGGTTAATACCCCTGGGAATCACATTGTCACTGATGTCATTGTGTACAAGGATATCCCTCAAATTGCGTCCTCTTTTATAGGTTATGCTAGGTCTGTCTGGGAGAGTATCACCTATAACGGAGTCACCTATAAGGATGCTCCAATTCTTGACTATGCATTTTCAGACCTGATTGGAATTGCCATTATAGTTCAAGATAATTCTGGTGGTATTTTTATCAGGCTCTTCTCCCTGTTTATTTCTGTCTTCTTTGAGTAGATCTTCTCGTTTCACCAACTTAACTTTATTCATGGCCCTTCTTATTATCCACCCAGGGTAACCTCTTACCAGAAACCTTTGTGTCATGACTGTCTCTTCTTTGATGTAGTCTATCTCATTGCTACAATTCCTTTTTGCTCTGAGTAGCTCTCCATATGGAATACTCCATTTAAGATTTTCCGGATGGCTACTCAGAGCATGCAATAAGGTGTTACCAGCTGAGGTCTTGCGATGCAGGACGGTTTGCACCCTGTTGCGCCTTATCTGTACTTTGGTGTCCAGATACTCCACTTCCACATCACTTATGTTACAAGTCAATGTGATATTTCTCTCATTGTGGTTGAGTCTGTTAACAGACTATAGGGCCAATTCTTTCTCACCTTTCCAGACGACAAAAATGTCATCTATATATCGTAGCCACATTTTGACTCTCTTTAAGTCATCTTGGAAATCATTGCTATTTCTAATGTCATCCTCCCACGCCCCCATGAACAGATTTGCGAAACTTGGCGCAAAACATGTTACCATCACGGTTCCGTGGGATTGCACATAGATCTCATTATTGAAAAGGAAAAAATTATTTTCTAAACAGTGCTTGATCATGTCAAGTATCATAGTGGTGTGCCCCAAGTATTCCATATTTCTACCTTTCAGAAATCTTGCACTTGCCTCAAGTTCCTGTTTATGTTCTATTACTCTATACAGGGAATTGACATCCATGGTTAACAGCAAAAAATCATTTTCCCATGTTACACTCTTAATCTTTTCTAGAAAGTCTTTGTTGTCTTTAACTTATGTGGGTAAATTCATCACAAACTCGCGTAAAAAGTGGTCCACATATCTGGAAAGATTTTCAAGTACACAGCCCCTTGATGAAATAATGGGCCTGCCTGGAGGATTGGTCTTGCATTTGTGTATTTTGGGGAGAAGATACAGAATGGGGAGTATAGGATGGTCACGTTTCAAAAAACAATATTCCTCTCATTCAATCCATCCTTTGTCCTTCCATTCTGTGAGTTTATCCCAGATGTTTTTAATGCTGGAGTTATACTCCGTTCTATTCGATTTTGTGTAGGTGTTTTGATCATGCAATTGTCTTTCTGCCTCACGTATATACATCTCTTTGGGCAAGATGACAATGTTACTTCCCTTGTCGACAGGTCTTATCACGATGCTGCTGTCAGCTGCTAGTTATTCATGGCTTCTTTTTGAGATGCTGTTAGATTGTGTTTACATTTTTTCATTTGTTTTGGCCAATTCCGGCTACGGAGATCCAATAGTTTCTTGCCTACCTGGTCTTGGAAGGTATCGATATTATCATGATTCATTTTTGGAAGAAAAGTTGATTTAGGTGTAAATTTTGTACCAGCAGCATTGTCGTGTTGTATTTCCAAAGCATCTAATATACGTATTGCCTCGGAAATGAGGTTGGGATCATCTGGGTCATTATTTAGCTTGTCTAATACAAACAAAAAAGGATACACTGTTCCCCAGGGGGGGTCAAAAACCGACGTAACCAATCGGAAAGGAGGGGGGGGTGGGGGAATCCCCCTTTCGGAACTAAAACCCTCATACACCCAGCAAGCTAGGTGTCATGCTTCATCATCTGGGTTCTGCTCCTCGTCAGACTGGCACTGCAATGTCTGACGGGCACCCGTAAAGGGTCGCTTTATCGGAGATCTTTTGTTCCTGCCAGTTGGTGCATGTGGGTATGAGGGCTTTAGGAGAAGTCTAGACGTGAAGTAGTAAAAGATTCAAAAAAGGTTGGTGAATCCACAACAATCTTTATTGGTGTAGTACACTACCTTAATAAAAACAATGAGGTGACATTACACGCTGGTGCAAAGATCCAGTGGTGTCTAGCTTACCTAAAGGTCGACATGGACATGTTTCATGCTAAGGAGCAATTCGTCAGGACCTACAATCTAAAAACAACGTGAGTTCTACACGGTCGAGAAGGGGAAAATACTACCTTCCTCTGGAAGTAGGACTGCAGGCCAAGTGGTCCTGCTCAGTCCAAGTGGGACCCTACTGAGACCGACAATGGCATCTCCGGTCTTCTCTGTCACGTGTGGCACCAGTGGTTGGTACCCTGTCCGTAATACATATCGCGCCGTTACACCTACCCACAATGTCGGGGACTGAGAGAAGCCGGGGTCCGGCTTCTCTCAGTCCCCGACGTTGTGGGACGTTGTGACAGAGAAGACGGGAGATGCCATTGTTGTCTCAGTAGGGTCCCACTTGGACTGAGCAGGACCACCTGGCCTGCAGTCCTACTTCCAGAGGAAGGTAGTATTTTCCCCTTCTCGACTGTGTAGAACTCCCTTTGTTTTTAGATTGTAGGTCCTGACGAATTGCTCCTTAGCATGAAACATGACCATGTCGTCCTTTAGGTAAGATAGACACTACTGGATCTTTGCACCAGCGTGTACTGTCACCTCACTGTTTTTATTAAGGTAGTGTACCACACCAATAAAGATTGTTGTGGATTCACCAACCTTTTTTAAATTTTTCACTATTTCACGTCTACACTTCTCCTAAAGCCCTCATACCCACATGCACCAACTGGCAGGAACAAAAGATCTCCGATAAAGGGCCTATTTACGGGTGCCCGTCAGACATTGCAGCGCCAGTCTGACGAGGAGCAGAACCCAGATGATGAAGCATGACACCTAGCTTGCTGGGTGCGTGAGGGTTTTAGTTCCGAAAGGGGGATTCCCCACCCCCTCCCCTCCTTTCCGCTTAGTTATGTCGGTTTTTGACCCCCCCTTTGGAACAGTGTATCCTTTTTTGTTTGTAGCTGCGGTCCAAGGGCTGATACACTGGACCCCATAAAATATTGCCATTTTGAACTCCCTCCTTTTGCTGACACGTTAGCTCGTCTAATGCCATCATGGTGTCAATATCCCCAATGATAAGACTGTCTTTACAGCCAGTTGATTCACTCATGTGGCTGATTTTGTTCTTCACTGGTTTCAATTTTTGCCATTTTCTAAGTTTAAATTTTCAACAAAATTTAAAAATGTCAATCTTATCATCTACATAGTTCATGGGCATAGATGGGCAAAAAGAAAGTCCTAAACAGAGAGTTCTTTTGTCTTTATTACTTAATTCTTCCATGGATAAATTAACTATTGTTTGATTTACCTGTATGTCATCCATTATCGGATCTTTTTGTATTGAGCTTTTTTGTTTCCCATCTGCTCTTTGTCTTCCGGTTTGTTTTCGCCTCTGCCTGGATTTCTTCTGCCTCTTGTTCTGGTACCCCTTGGCCTTTCTCTTCCACTCGTTTCTGTTGGATTTTTCTTCTCCTTTAGTCTTCATGACGATCGTGTTGCTTGTCTGCTCTGTTTTATGAGCCGATACTCGTCCAAAAAAGTTCTCAGTTTCTGGATTACTTCTCCTTCCAAGTTGGAACTTTCAGAGCTCCTTGTAGGTTCTGAGTTGTCGGTATAGGAATCACTTGTGTTTGGATCTTCTTGTTCTTCTGTGACAAACGATGTCTGTTCAGATGGGCCTTTGAAGTTTCCTGATTCATATAGATGGTCATATTTCCTGCTATGAGTTAGTATCCTTCCTGACTCATAATCTCCACAATCTCTGTGCAGTTTATGTTGTTTTCTTTTCTTGATATCGTCCTCCAATATTTTAAGTCTTTTTTTCATTTCTTCTATAAATTTCACAATTATCTCTTGGTCAGGATGTTTATTCAATTCTTCCGCCAGGTCTTCAATGTCTTTTTTAATTTTCGCTCTGTCTGACCATGCATATTTTACTAAAATCTGCATCATGACCTTGGAGCTATTGGCCGAATTCTGAGACCAGTCTTCCAACATTTGTGGATCCAGTGAATCATATAAGGGAGTGATGTAAATACGTAATCCTCTTGGTATCATACTTTTTTCAAGGTAATCTTGTAAAGAGGTGGCTTCCCACCACTTTGAGAATTCTAATTTATGCAATTTTTAATATTTTCTTAATATGTCCATTAAAGTTTTGTCTGCACGTACTGGTGTGGGTAGTGTCTTTCCCACACCTGGTGCTCTCGCAAAAAGTGTCTGTGTAGCTTCCTTTCTCTCTTTGTTATCATCCATGGTTAGCTGGATTTTAACTTAAACCCCCTTGGATCACACTTGGTTTCCTGCCGTTATCACACCCCTCCATATTATTCCAGAGTTCCCCAATATTCCTTGTTTAGTCAGCGTCTCAGAATCAAAGTTACTATTTTCTGACGCTTCAATAACTGCCGTATCTTTGCACTTGTGCCACTAAACTTACAACAGATACTCCTTACCTCTACGGTTTCTCACGCTGGGTTCTCGTAAGGAAGTCCATCTCCGTGCATCTGTATGCTGGCAGTGGTCCGTTTGGGCAGTTGTTTGTTATCAAGGAACCGCGAAGATTTCCTACTCTTTGGTGCGCGAAACGCATCACGTAAGGTTTATGGCGTGAATAAACCTTGGGACTTGGAAACACCACAGTGACCTGTCGTTATTTTTACCCGAGTGCTCGCTTTGGAATGCCGTTTTGTGTGGATATATACACAGATAGATATATACACACAGATACATATATATATGTGTGTGTGTATATATATATATATATATATATATATACACACACATATACATATATATTTGTGTATGTATCTATATACATAGATATATACATAAGTAAATATATATATATATATATATATATATATATATATATATATGTATGTATGTATATATATATATCATAATGGGATACTGTAATCAGCATCATGAGGTGCGTAAAATCATAAACAAAAACTGGCCTATAGTCAGTAGTGATCCCATAATAGGTCAGAGTCTCCCAAAGAAAGCTTCCCTAACGTTCAGCAAAGCACCAAACATGAGGCAAAGGGTAGTGGTTACTTGCCCGGAAATTATTGACAGCAGCTCATGGTACCAAAACAACTATGGTTTTTTCAAATGTAAAACCTGCAAGGCCTGTGTCCATGCTGTCAATAAGAAAACTTACAAGGACGGATTTAGTGAAAAAGAACACCGTATAACTAAGGTTCTAACATGTAAAACGGACTATGCCGTTTACGTCCTTGAGTGCCCCTGTAAATTGCAATATGTGGGGAGCACAAAGCTCCCCGTGCATAAAAGAATCTTGCAACATTTGAGGGCAATTACCACGCAGGATAACACCTATCCCGTGGCGAGGCATTTCAAGAAACACCACCAAAGCAACAACAAAGACCTGATATACTATGTGGTAGATGCTGTGACTGCAAGCAGGAGGGGAGGAAATAGGGAAAATAAACTACGTAAAATGGAAACCAACTACATACTTAAACTTAACAGCAAACAGCCAACAGGGCTCAACGTCACTGAAGATTTGTACACATGCCTACACAAATGAAATCAATATGAAAGAAATGGAATAAATGCAGTTTTTAAATTGAAAATAATAGATAAATGTGTAAATAGGATGTATATATATGAAATGAAACAATATAATGGTCTAAATCCGTAAAATTTTAAGGAATGTATTGTATATATATATGTGTAAGCACATTCATGTTTATATATCGGTATATATATATTTATATACATAGTGAGGGTGTACAATGCTGGAAACAATAGGAACATGGTATACAAAATCTGAAAAAAACGGTGATGGTACGAGTAAGAATACTGACAGGTATATATGTAGTTGGAATATACCATGGACACCAAGTACTTTGTTTGATAACCTGGGATAAATGAAAAGTAAAGAGGTATAAGCGAAATGGGAGAACTACATGTATAGGTAGATGTAAGACGTAGTCAAGCTAATTGGGTTTTAAGCATAGAGCACAAACCCATAGGACTATATCGAGGGAGATAGTTTGGAAACAGGGTAAAGCTTAGATAACAAGGAATATGAACTAACCTGAAATCAATAATGAAAAAATAGCTCAGTCCTTGCATATTGTTTTTAAATTCACTTCTTTACAATACACAGGAGCACTTTACACAGGTTGGTGTATATTTAGTAAGACACCTAGCAGAACTAAAGAGGATATATATGTGTGTAGAAACTGTATATTGAAGCTGACAAGTTGATATATGTGCCCATCTTTATAATCAGGGATTCAACCCAGGATTTAAGGTTTGCATTTATGGTAGCATAATTGCTGTAATTTCAGGATACAGGGATTAAACCCAGTATTTTATGGTAATATTTAGGGATTTATCCCGTTATTATGCAGCTGTCGGCAAAATGAAATAATCATGAATGTTGATGTAATTGATTGTAAATAACGCACTTTTTTTCAAAAAGTTCGAAAAAAATGCTAAGTCTGTCTACTATGTTAATGCCCATTTGTGGAAATTTTAAATGAACTAATCACTAAATAGCACTGTGCACTTTAAAAACGCTTTGAAAAAATGGTTACGCTGTCATGTGATCAAGGCTTTGTGCCGAAACGTTATGGCGACAACGACAGCTGAATAAATCTTAAAAACCAGCATCTTATGTTTGGTCCGTGTCTGTTTCCAGCGCGATCGGGGCTAAGGCGATTGCGAGAGGAGAACGGAGGTTGGTGTATATATATATATATATATATATATATATTGCGCTCAAACAACCTTGCAGTCCCAAGGAAGAGAAGACAGCACTCGGGGGGTACCTTGACTCACACAGTAGTTTATTTACTACAAGCGCGCCACAGACGCGTTTCGGCTCTTGGCCTTCGTCAGTGTATGATTTACACCTGGAAAACCGGTACATGATATAGAGTACAAGGTAAACAGGTTACACCTCTCAGTCAACATCGACAGAGGACCAAAGCTCTCCCAGCTACCGCGGGCGCCAACTTGTAACGGCAAAAAGTATACAAACATTTCTATTCACAATGAATGTACTGCACGTGATCATACCTACAGATAGGTAAGTATGCATAGATGGGAGATGTTATTCGCAATACTAAAAAATGATTATACATTGTCTGATATAGCCGTGGATCGGCAATGGTCCTCTAAAAAACAAAGAGAGATTACTCTATGTGTAACCTGTAATGTACATTCATGTATCACATTAAATACACCATAACGTTTCATACAAAGTGCAGAGGGTGAGGGGTACCAGGAAAAACCGTGAGGAAATACCAGCGGTGTATTATAGTCAAGTTACTGTTGACTAAACAAGTAACATAGGAAACAAAGAGCCCTTCGAATCCTACTAAAGTGCCACTTATCATGAGCAGTGTGTATAAACAAGATGGAAATTGAGGAAAAAGATCAAAAGAACTTCTCCTTCCTGTAAGTTACATGTGAGTTCCAGAGGCAGTTTGTCAATTCATCTTAATGACCTCCCCCACATGTTAGTACAAAATATACAATATATACACACGCATACACGCAGTAATAATATACACACTAAATGACCCATGTTTTAGCAGAAATAGAATACGATAGGTTATAGGAACCCCCATGATGTTATTTGCCTAAATGGACGACCATTTCTTCCCCACTATTCATCCCCTTCGGCCATTTTGTGGAGAGATCTATAATGTAGCGTGACTCAAGTCTGCGTAATCGTCGCAGACGGTCGCCTCCTCTAGCATTACTTTTTATGGTATCAAGACCAAAATACTGCAGCTGATTGCGGTCCCTGTTGTGTTTTTCGGCAAAATGCCGGGCAACTGGGTATGCCTGATCTGCTTTATCAATGGCTCTTAGGTGTTCTAAAATCCGCAATTTCAGCATATTGATGGTGCTCCCTATGTAGCGAAGGCCACAGGGACACACCAAACAATAGACGGCTAGGGGAGTACTGCAAGTGATGAACTTTTTTATATGCAGTTTTTTGCCGGTTTCATGATTGTCCACTGAAAGTACTCTTCTACTTCCAGCACACGCTTTACATTTCCCACATGGGAAGAAACCACTCATGGATTTTAAGGTGTTACTTTTAGGCAATGGTCTCTCCAGGTGGCTGGTCACCAAATGATCTCTTAAAGATCTGGTTTTGTTAAAGGTTATCAGTGGGTGATCAGGTAGGTCGTCCTTGATGATGCTGTCTGTCTTAAGAATATGCCAATTTTTTCGCAGCATAGATCTGAGGTCGTTAGCTCCCGCAGAGAAAGGGGTTATTAGTCTGAACTTCCCTGTGCCATTGTCTGCTTTCTTGATGGCAGGTTTTGTGGTGATTAAGGAGTCTCTAGGGATAGCCCTTACTTTATTCAAGGTTTTTTCCAAAAGAGACTCACCGTATCCCCTGACCTTGAAACGAGTCACACACTCGTTGGCTGCTACATCAAAGTCCTCTAATCTAGAACAATTCCTACGGAGCCTAAGAAGCTCTCCGTACGGAATGCTCCTGATTAGTTGGGGAGGGTGACTACTACTGGCAAAAAGAGTAGAATTGCCAGCGGTTGTTTTCCTGTGTAGAGCTGTATGTATCTGCTGGTCTTGTGAAAACACTTTCAGGTCTGAATATTCAGCTGATGTCGCGCTTACTGTCCCTGAAAAGTGTAAGTTGTAGGCATTCTTGTTCAGTTCATCAATGAAGGCATGTGCTGTTACTAACGGGCCCCGCCAAACAATAAACAGGTCGTCGATATACCTGAACCAACCCTCAGTCCTCCCTTCCACTCCATCCACCATACAGCTCCTGGGTACCTGCTCCTCCCACCAGCCAACGAAAAGGTTTGCGTAGCTGGGAGCGAAGCAAGTACCCATCGCCGTGCCAGACACTTGTCTAAACAATTGATCCTCGAATAGGAATATGTTATTGTTCAAACAAAATTCAATGAACTCGAGAATCATGACACTATGAGTTGCATATCTCAATTGTCTCAAGTTCAAAAAATGCTGGATGGCTTGTAAGCCCTGTTGATGATCGATAACAGTGTACAAGCTGGTGATATCAAGTACAATCAATAGGCAGTCTGAGTCCCAATTCACATTCCTTATTAGATTCAAAAAGTCCTTGGTGTCCCGGACATATGAGGGTAGGGTCAATACCAAGGGAAATAGGAATTTGTCTATGAATCGGGACATGTTTTCGGTGAGACTGCCAATTGAAGAAACAATAGGACGGCCCGGAGGAAATAGACTGTCCTTGTGTAATTTTGGCAGATGGTAAAAGGTTGGTGTGAGCGGTTGGGTGGTCCGGAGATAGAGAAATTCATCTTTACTGAGCATGTTACAATTGTGCCATTTCCCTATTAGTTTGTCATAACTCCGGATACTTTCCAAGTATACATCGTTGGTGCATTTGATGTAAAACTTGGTGTCGTCTAGTTGGCGTAGGGCTTCTGATCTATAGTATTCTCTGGTAAGAAGCACAACATTACCCCCTTTGTCTGAAGGCTTGATGATGATTTTTTCATCCTTCATAAGATCTTGTAGGGCCATTTTTTGTTGTTCTGTAATGTTGTGCTTTACAGGATGGTTGGTTTTTCTGTATTGCATGAGTTCTTGGGTCATGGCTTCGGAAAAGGCGTCGATTGCATCCCACGGCATTTGTGGGACAAATGTGGAAGATGGTTTATACCCACTCTCTTCGCGATCTTGTTCTATACCCAACGCAAGAGCTCTTTGTCCTCTGTTCCCGGGTCCAGATGGATCCTGTCTAAGATCTTCTCCACGCAGTTCTTCAAAAGTTTCCAGAGCTTCAATTTCTCTGCCCGTGAGGGCATCCGTCGCCGTTGCTCTGATTCCCACCCCTTCCTTTTCCTTGAGGTGGGGTCGTAATTTGAAGTACTTGTGCAACTTCAACTTGCGTGTGAATCTAAAGAGGTCTATTCTAGTTTGGGTATATTCGAGAGGGGTGCTGGTGCAAAACGTCAATCCAAGGCTGAGTAGGTTCGTTTCAGTATCGGTTAAAGTTCTTTCGGTCAGGTTGACCACCGTCAGATTTTGTCTGGTGGTTTCTGTTGCCTGAGTCAGTTCTTGTTGCTCCGAGTCCGATTGCTCCAATTGTTGGGCTTGGCTCTGCCTCTCCCCCTTCCGCCGCCGCTTGCCGCCGCCCCCTCTCCTTGTGCGCCTTGTTTTTTTGTTGTTGTTTTCTCCGGTTGTTCTGCCATGTCTGGTGGTTTTGTCTTGCCGCCTCTATATATATATATATATTTATATATAGCTGAAACCAACAATTCTGTTCCGCCAATAAAAGACGGAATCACACCAGGTGCGGACCTCCAACCAGCCTCCTTATTGCAGCGAGTGAATCCAAAAGAAGATACAAATCCTCAAATAGGTAGCAGAATAAGTTCTTTATTTTAAAATAAAGGACAAGTGTCCATCCGACGACGCGTTTCACTCCTCCTGGGAGCTTGTTCACATAACGCGCTCAGAAAGATCAGCCATTTTATAATAAACATAATAGTGGGACAAATCAGTAAAGTGCACACCCTCTCAGTGAAGGTGGTGTAAAAACAAATGACAAACCAATGTGAAAAGTTATGCTCGTAATTTACAAACAAACACCATTTTTAAATGACTGAAGTAACTAAAATTGTTGTTACATTGTTTCAACTTGGTGCATATCTGTTAGAGGCAACGTTTTATGGTTATAAAAAAAGCAGAACAGTCAATAAGTGAATGATTTGTAACCAATAAATAATAATATCAGCCATAATTGCAATAGTGAAAATAACCATAATTCCGACATAGTGTCCTAATGAAATTCAAATTTGCAAATGGATGTAAATTTTTTGGGACAAATGTCACTCAATTGAATGCATATACAAAATTCATTATGTCTGTTCCGCAATGAATAAACCCCCAAAATATCTGTCTGAAATATCACAGGCATGCATGTCAAATAATTTTAGTATTCATCTATTTCAACTTTATGGTTTGTCAAAAAAAAGTGCTCAAAATGTGCAGTTTCATACCAAAAAAACATAAATTATAAAATTAGAACCCACAAACAAATATAATTAAAATAGTGTTGCTCACAGCAGAGTAAGCAACCAAGACAGTTGCATTAAAGCCTTCAATGTTTTATCAAATATTTTTTTATATAGAACCATGATTATGCAGAAATTCTTACATGAAACAAATATAGTTGTATTGGTCATCAGCCAATGACCTAATTCATGTTAATAAATTCTACGAAAAAAGTATGATGTTCAAACATTATATGAAATGTTACCAAAAGGAACAGATCTTCAAGCTAGATCTACAGAAAGTTATTTAGATCTTCCGTTAAATTTAACCTATTTGGGGCCTTGGTATATAATGCTAATATAAAGTGCGATTCTTTTTGCCTAAGTAATTTGTCCCGATTCCCACCCCGTCCGGGCTGGGGCACTGAGCACAAGACAGTATATTCAAGATCTTTTAGTAATTTGTTATGTACAGATCGAAAATGTCTTGCCACAGGGTAGTTGTCATCACTGTTAATTATGGCTGGTATGTGCTGCAAGATGCGTTTATGCACAGAAAGTTTTGTGCTGCCTATGTTTTCGAGGTTGCAGGTGCATTTGAATTTATAAATTACATATTCTGACCTACAGGTTAGATGTTCTCGAATAGGCACAGGGACCTCACTAAATGCAGTCATATAGTGGGTGCTGTTTTTTGCAAATGTGCATGCATGGCAAGAAGTTTTATGAAACCAAGGTTTTTTCAGGGAGACCTCAGGTGATGGTTTGTCCAATGCATCACGCATTGAAGGCGCCCTCCTGAAAGTTATGTTGGGTGTAACAGGTAAAATGGGACCTAGAATGACATCTGTTAGTACTATTGGCCATTCCTTGCAGATGATACGCCGAATTTTACGCTCCTGTGCACAAAAGGTTGTAATGAGTCTTACTGAACACTCTGAGCTAATATTGTCAGACTTTTTTGGTGCAAGTAGGGATTTGCGATCAAGCGATCTAGCCTTAATTAGAGCTTGATCCAGAGTGTTTTCAGAGTATCCCCTATTCAAAAAGCGTTGTTTGGATTCATTTAAACAATGATCAAGTGATATTCTACAGATACGAATGAATTCCCCACAAGGGATACTTTTAATAGTATGTAGTGGATGGGCACTCCGGGCATGAAGAATTGTATTGCCCGCTGTAGATTTGCGGTGTAGTCGGGTCTCAAGTTTGTCATCTTTTATGAACATCTGCACATTAAGGAATTCTGCCATTTCTGAAGTTATAGAAGCCGTGAATTTTAGATTTAGTGTGTTAGTGTTTAGATCAGATACAAAAGATGATGCCTCCTCTGCTGTCCCTTTCCAGATTATACACACGTCATCAATGAATCGCCAATAATTGACGATGTTAGGCAACCAACGCTGATGCGTGGTCCTGAGCTCGTGCTCCTCCCACCAACCCACATGCAAGCATGAGTAGCTGGGGGAAAAGCACGAGCCCATCGCCACACCACGCAGCTGTTGGTAGATGTTACCATGAAAAAGGAAGAAATTTGAGGTGAGGCAGATTCTGATCATTTCCATCAACATTACATTGTGGTCATGAAAACATATGTTACGATTGCTCAGATAAAAATTACAAGCATTAATACCCTGGTGGTGATTAATAGAGGTATATAATGATTCGATGTCCATTACTAGGAATAGATAATTTGCACACCATTTCACATTCATAATTTTAGTCAGGAAGTCTGTAGTGTCCTTTAGGTAAGACGTTAGATTAGTCATGTGGGGTTGCAAAAAATAGTCTACATATTTTGATATGTTTTCATTCATACTTCCAATCGCAGATATAATGGGGCGACCAGGAGTAGGTGTGACTTGTTTATGAATTTTAGGGAGGAAATATAAACTCAGAGTGATCGGCTGCTCATTAATTGGGAATTCACTTTCGTCTTTTGACAGTAACCCAAGTCTTTTCCAATTGGAAATCTGTTTGCAAGTTTTTTCATGGCTTTGAGACATAGCAAATTGTGTAGATATCAGGTAACAAGAAGTATCTCATAAATGTCTTTCGGCCTCAATCATATAATCCTTTACTTGCCATAAGACCGTATTTCCTCCCTTATCTGCATTTTTTATTATCACATCCTTGTTGTTTTGTAGTTTTTTCACAAGCATATATATATATATATCTGACAAGGAAGCGCCCCTGCCTCTCAGGTCGGGGTCCGTCTCGGGTGTGTCAGACACCAATTTTCATATTCAACACGAAACATGCGCTACTCACGGCAGCTTCACGGCTGCAACATGACACGACCGAAATTGTTATGGAAGAGGCCTCGGTGAAGAGGCCCGCCTCAATCTAGTGATTGGATTGTACACAGCCAAGGTTTGCAAAGGGAATTTTTCCCTGGCACAGAGTACTTACTTGAATCTCCTTGAGAGACGGAATCGGAAATTGACAATCATTCCGTTGGTAGCAGGACACATGTGCGGCGCTTTGTGCACGAGTTATGGAACTATTCCTTTAAAGGCGTGATGCACCGGCACAAGGTGAAGCTAACTGCTGTTGCTGCCAAGATCGACATTGAGACCAAAATTGTAATATGGGGCAATGCTGATGCATTATGGGCAATGTAGCCCTGAGATTGCAGGAAGAAAGGCTGCACTTGAATTTCGAAGGAAAACCGGGACCCAAATAAAACCACCTGGGGTTAACTTGATAACCGAGTCTAATAAAAGGTACTACCTTCGTTATCAGCAAAGCATTAACAAAGATGATGATACCGGCTATGGAATCTTGACTGCCCCTTTAAACTGGAGAAATGGATTGTTGTCCGCCCTCAATGTTTATAAAGTTACGTTACATTTTAAAAAACTGAACGAACCCAACGGAGTGAACTAACTGCTGGCATATGACTAAGACGTGAAGTCGAAACGCGTAATGCCTGTTTCTTTGAAGCAATAAAGAACTTTTAAAGTACTGCTGGTGTGGTCCGTGAAGCTGCCGTGAGTAGCGCATGTTTCGTGTTGAATATATATATATATATATATATATATATATATATATATATATATATATATACCACGTGACTCCTCTGGATCTCTCGGTGTTTCCAGCGCCCGCTTAGCACACCAGCAAACATAAATATAAATATATATGCCATCAATCTATATGTATATTATCTTATCTTATCGATCGTCATTCCCTGAACTCAACCACCCCAAAACCCAATATATACTCTTACCACCCAATACCCCTACCCACCCTAAACCCTAAAAACACCTTTGCCATCCAAATACTCTTATCCACACTAAACTCTAAAAATGCCCTAGACACCCAGTACCATCACCCGCCCCTAAACCCTAAAACTTTTCTTTCCAATCTAAGCAACAGTAGAGAAAGTGTAGATATTTGGAGAGGTTAGATTTATTATTCTCCCTCAAATCTGAGCAACAGATGGGAAGGTGTTGGACTTTGGCAAGATCAACTTTACTCTTCCCACTGCCAACATAACCAAAACCAAGGATTGTGTTGGACTTTGGAGGAGTTAAATTTACTGGTCCCATTCCAATCTGAGCACTAGTAGGGAATGTGTTGGACTTTGGTGGGGTCAGAAATGTACAATTCACACTCACTGTTGAACTTTAAAAGGGTCAAATTTTTTCTTCTATGTAAGCAAATGAGGGGGTGTTGGACTTTAACCAGGTTAGATTTACTATTTCTACTCCAACATAAAAAACAGTAGTGAAAGTGGTGGACTTTAGAGGGGTCGAATTACAATTCCCACTCAAATCTAAGTAATAGTAGGGAAAATGTTGTATTTTAGAGGGCTGAAATTTACTATTCTCACTCGAATGTAAACAAAAGCAAGGGAAAGTGTTGGACTTTGGATATGATATATTTACTAGTCCCACTACAGCGTAAGCAAAAGTAGGGAACGTGGTGGACTTAAGAGGGTTCAGATAAAATAACATTCCAATATAGAACAAAATAATAAAATTGAAAGATTTATTAGAAAAAATATACATTAAATATAAAACAAATTATATTAATTTATAAAAATAACACCATTTTATATTACAAATTAAATGGAAATAGAAAAAAATATAAATACTTTAAATTTCAAACTAGAAACAAAGAAATAATTGAATGCATTTTTAAAAAAAAACATTATTAACATTAAATAATTAATTTAACAAATGATTAACCCTGGGCGAATGTCTTCGCTACGCCCACGGAGTGGGCGTAGTGTTGCCTACTTCGCCCTTTGCAAAGTAGGCGTAGCAGGCAACACTACGCCCACTCCAATGCGCATACGAGGGAGGCCGAGCATACACATTGGTATCCAAGACGGCAGCGCGATTAGAAGAGGGAGCCTTGGACGCAGCGGACAAGGTAAGTGCTTTTTATTTCCTTTTGTAAGGCTATTTAACAAAATTAAGGTATCTAGGGGAAGGGGACAGGTGGGGCGTAGTGGGGCTACGTGAAGTGCGTAGGTGGCCGTAGTTTCTCACCCACTTTGCATAGCTTCGCGTAGCCCCACTAAGCATACTACGCCCAGGGTTACAAATTATATCAATTAAAACAGTTAACATATGTAATGTAATATCCAATTTATTTATGTCACTTTACAGTTAAACTGATCAACCAATTAACAGTCAAAATACAAATAATTAAATGAACAATTAATCAATTAATTAATTTACATATTTAATTAGCATTTTCTTGTGTTCCAATCTGGATGGGACCTGACTTGGCAGTTTGGGATGCACTGCAGGACTAAGATGTATATACATATAACCAGTCTTTTTCTGTGGTGCATATCAGGCGAAAAACAAAGGTCTGCATTGAACCCCAGGCCCTTGCCCGTGGTTAAGATTAATTCAAGCATTTCTCCAATCACTTTGTTGTTTGTTGTAGAAGATGCCCTCAGTGTGATGGGTATGTCCAGATGTGGGTTAAGTGCCCACTGTGCCACGGGGCTCAAGTTATGCCTCTTTGATGGAGCTTAAGTAGACTGAAACAGATCAGGAGTGGCTTGTGGGATAGGATCTTGCCTGGCAGCAGCTCAGACTGGACTGTTACTATTGGAGCAGCACCAAGACTGATTTGCATGTAGCTGGTCTCCAGCTTGAGTGGCATAGTGGGTGAGAAAGGATGGTCTGGAATGAGGCCTGAATGATCGCTCGTGACTAAGATGAAAAATCATTCTTTTCATCACTTGTTGTTTGTTGCAATAGATTTATATGTCTAGACATTGATTCCCTACCCAATGTTTAACATGACTCAAGCCATATCTCACTCAGTCATTTTCATTCACTCACTCTTTGTCTCACACACCCTCATCCCGAATATGATTAAACATAAACTATCATGATAATATTGTAATTGATATGAGTATCACCTAATCCCCTGTGGTAACTGTTGCCATAGATAGCACTGCATAAGGTGATACTTAGGGGCACATTAGGATGGCGGGCGGACAAAAGGACGGGGTCCCGTGGGGGCCATTAGGATGCACCTGCCACACTGGCGGGCGCATCCCGCATTTTTAACATTGCGACGGGGGGTGCTGAAAGCACCGCCCGCCGCAATGCTAAAAATGTCTGTCATGCTGTTCAATGCACAACGTGACAGGCACCGCCCGGTGCCTGCCACGTTGTATATTGAAATGCCCCATGTGCACCACCCAGCCCCCAGAATCCCTGGGGGCCCGCAACAGGCCCCTGCAAGTGATTCCCGCATGCCTTTCCGTAGCGGCAACGCTGCCACGGAAAGGCATGTGTCCACCCCCATCATAATATGGTTGGCGGTGTCTAGCAGACACCGCCACCATATTAAACTCTTTTCCGCCCTGTCGACTTGACGACCGGGCGGAAAAACGTCAGACAGTCTTTCCGTCCACTGTGGTCCCCCTGCCATAGTATTATGGCGGGGGAAATGGGTGGGGGGCAAGGACGGATGTTGGTCGGATCACCACCGCCTTGGGGGCAGTGGCGATCTGCCGAACACCCTAATGGGGCCCTTAGTGTAGTAACCACAGAGACAATGGTTAATTAAGAACAGTCTTTATTCATGAGTGCATCTTCACAAGTGTAGAGCAACCTCCAGCTTCTTCAACTGACGGTCTTCCCAGAATCTCTCAGTGATGTCATTCCATGACATCACTGAGTTCTGCAGTGAAAGAATGAAATCTCCACACTTAGAACTGCCTGCTATAGGAGTCGAACTAGGATGCCCTTTCACAGTTTCACTCAGAGCAACTCAGTAGAGGAACACACTACAACAGGTTACAGCAGCGCCACAAAGAGGCGACTGGTGCCTGGGCCATACATATAGAGAACGGTGGAGCATACACTTCTGGTCCAGCATTGGAAGAGAAGTACATGGGCTGTTTCTGGTTCCCTATAAGTTGAGACAGAACCAGAGAGATGGAGCCAGGCATTTATTTATGTATTGTGTGGTTTCCACTCATTTTGTCACTGGCATGACATAATCCACATTTGTTATTTTGCGTTCCCCTTCTTGGTTCGTGTGGTAGTTTATATTCTTACCTTCTCATTGACTTCTGAGATGGCCACATCTACTGCATTACCTTCAATGATTCTGAATGCTGGGGCCATGAGGTTGTGGTGTAATGGTGTCTGCAGAGTAGGCTCCTTAGGAGGTCTGAGGTGTATCCACAGACATGCTGAAATTCAGCAATGCTTACTTCCTGAAGGGGTTTACAGATCATACTCTCTTATATTTTTGGCATTAATCATTTTTCAGTGGCTATTGAATCCTTGCAAAAATGTTGGTTTGCACCTCCTTACATTATGAACCAGACAAGACCCAAACGTAAATCAGATCTCACTGTTTTTTCATGTTGTTTTTTTAGGGTTTTCTATAGCACAAACTCTACTGAAGATTTCAGGTATCAGAGTGCTTTACATGAGCATCACTTTCTTTATAGATGGGCACATTCATTTTTTTGTTAGGCACGGGGAGATTAAATTATTTGCCCAGTATCACAGGACGTGGAGCGTCATTGACGAGACTCGAACCCGGTTTTCCTGCTTTGAGGGAGACTGCTCTAGCTGTTAGGCCACATCCTCTCCGCAGTTATTTGTACCAGGGGTGAGATGTGCCTTCAGTGATGGAAGACTGCAGGATGTTAATGCCTTCTTTCTTTAACTACCCCAAACCCCTATTTATTCCTGGATAGGACTTTCCCTTGGGGTATTCATCACAGTTTTCCAGGCTCACACACTGGCATGCAAATTAATATTACTCTGGCAAAGTCTATGGCACAAGCCACAACTAAGATCCAAAGAGATTTATACTTGGCTAGTCTAGAGTGCAAGAGCGACGCAAATTAAAAATTAGATTTAGAACCAATGAAAGGCCACCTTGTGTGGCCCTGAGTGACTTCATAACTCTTGAGTAATGTAACACATTGCAAATTGCTGCATTACATTACTCTGCACCAGGAAGGCGCTGCATGGGTGTTCCCACACAACATCCATGGATTTTGAGGCATTCCCAGATTTGCCAGAAGTGGCAGACCTGGGAATGCACTAAAAACCAACGCCTCCCATTGTGAGGCGTAACGAGGAGAAATATATTTATTTACCCTTGTTTTTCCTCTTTCTTTGTGTGCTGCATAGAAAGAGGAAAAAAAGCCTCAGGGGATTTGCCTCAGGGGATTTGCCTCAGGGGATTTTTTTTCGTGCAGGAAGGTGTTCCTTCCTGCACAAAACAATCCTCCATACTCTAGGCAGTCAAAACTACGAAAGCGCAGGGAAAAAAGCAGGAATGTGCTGTATTGACTTAAAAACTGCATTCCTGCCCTTCTCAGTCACACAGTGCAGTGCAGCGCTGCACAGTGACTTGATTTGCTGAGTGACATGCCCATAAATATGGCCTTATGAATTAGCTCCTATCTCAAACTTCTATTTTGACAACCAAATGTACCAATACAGTTACATTTGTAAAACAAGAAGTCCCTTTGCCAAAGTTTTCCTTAGGTGCCCACCGCCAGTGATGCTGAATATTGGGATTGCCGAAATCCAAGGATGTCTAATCTTCATTTCACCTCATCCTTTTTTAATCCACCACCATATACTCCAAGCCCATTTATTGCAGTTGTGCAGGTTCATTTTCATCCAGAGCTTAATTTGAGCCAGTGGTTCCCGGTGCTCGACACCGGCACTTGGTTGTCCTCACAAGCACATATGATAGTCTGCGAAGTGGTGGCGCTGTTTGTCATGTTTGGAATAGAGACCCCTACCAGTTGTCTATTAATTTTAAATACATAAAAAATGATGCCCAAGCACTTCTTATAGTTTTGAGGACCTGGATTTGTCTGAATTGTCACACTTGTAGGAGTGTGAGTGTTCATAGTTGTTTTGGTACTGCCATTAGCAGCTCTGGCAGAGGACCATTGCCGGTGCAAGCAGTAGTTGCCTCCTGATGAGGGTCCTGGCATTTTTGTTTTTACAATTTAAGCACGGCCTAATTTCTACCTTTTTCCCTTTTTTTGTCCTTTATTTTCCTCTTCTTTCCTGCCTTTCTCTCACTCTTTTTCAGGGTCAAAGTGTGATAAAGGAAAATCTTTCCTGGTCCCCCAAAACGAGTGCTGTGGTTCCTATATCAGAAGGAAAGAAAGAAATATATTGCTCCGATTTTAAAGCAGTATAATTAAAAAAATGTCGGATTGCACTATATCTGACCCTTTAGTCTGTTTTGTGGTAGCAACATTTTTGTGAGCATGTATGAAAAAAGAAAGCAGTTGGGCTCATAATTGGCTATGGTGCTTCTCAAAATTTTCCTGTCATAATTTTAATATTAGATAAATTGTGTTTTAAGTTATATTTTAAGTGGTTGTTTGTGCATATGTATCAGAAATTTTCAGGGAAATATCCTTTACCCCGCATTTTTTACTCCAAGTGTCTTTACCCTGCATTTTTTATTCCGCAAAAACTTTTACAATGCAGGGCTTTACACTCCAAACTTTTACAATGCATTTACCAAAGTAACGCCCCCTTGGAGTGAGAATAGTAATTGAGTTGTAATGGGGAATTAGTTGTAACAGAGTGTTTTGTAAAGCTCTGTGTTGTAAAGGATTTTGTGGAGTAAAAACTGCGGGGGAAAAGCATGCAGGGTAAATGCAGGCGGGGTAACATCATACAACCAAATCTTCATAATAAACTTGTTACTTGGGCCATCTTTTAACCAACACGAATCAGGATTGTATGTTGACTGCTATAGTCTTTTGAATGAACTACAATTGCTTGAAGCAGCACCCGCCGCAAGGTTAAAAATGCATGTTTAACATTTACATGCACAAAGCGGCAGGCACCGCGCGGTGCCTGCCGCTTTGTGCAAGTAAATGCTGGGGGTACCATAGGTACTCCCCATGTGCACCCCCTACCCGACACCCTGGGGGCCCGCAACAGGCCCCCAAACACCAAAGACCACATGCTTTTCCACGGGGGAAAACCTGCTGTGGAAAAGCATGTTTCCGCATGAATCCTAATATGGCTAGCGGTGTCTGATACACACCGCCACCATATTAGAGCTTTTCCGCGGCAGGACCGCAGCGGAAAAGCAGCGGACGGTCTTCACTTTCGCAGATGACCCCCCCTGCCATCCTAATCTGGCTTTGCAATCACCGCAGCAGTAAATCCGCATCCTCCGGGCCGGCGGTGGCTTCCGCCGGCCCGGAGGATGCGGATTCACCGCAATCCTAATCGGCCCCAAAGTTTCTAAAGTAAAGTAAAAGAGTACTGTGTGTCTTACCTGCAACCATGGCTCAAATTAAGCTCTGAATATCACTTAAAAATCGATGAGTAATATTGGAATAATATGGACCGAAGGAAATGTGATCATCTCCCTTTTAGCTCCTACATAATGTTTTTGGCTAATTCTCAAATGCTTTAGTCTTTCCTTGCCCATATGTAAACTAGACCTTGTGTATTCCGTCACAATGAAGCTACGATTACCTTCAGGGTTATAATAGTCAGCCATAGTGGCATTGATTCGGGACTCCACACTAAGGGGCCGATTTTGATCTCGGTCGGTTAGCCCTCCGAGATGTGTCAGTAGCCTTACCTTACGGCCGAATCGTACCAGGAGCGGGACTGTCCGGGCGATGAAGTACGATGTGGAAAAGTGCCAAATTCCCGACCGATACGAACGCTTCGACTCCATCGACATTTACCATCTAAGCCTGACCAGGAAACACCCAATTTGCGTCGCACGGCTCCATAAATACAGCTACTTCCAGCTGGTCAAGTACAATGCGCACTTCCTACGTTCCGGATAGGTCGCCACGTACAGCCTGTCACAGTACCCGGAAGAGCTGCATATCAGCTATGAATCGCACCACTAACACAATCCACAGATTCGAAACGGAGCAGCTAGCAACAGTTCGAGACGGAGCAACATGAATCCAATCGCGCAGGTCATACCAGTCCTGTACATATATGACCGGATCAGGAACAGATGCGGACGGCGCAGACGGTAAGTCGGACACCCACCATACAAACAAATTACATGTACACGCCAAATGTCACACACACCCAGGGGGTCCAGACCCTGTCCACCAGCAACAGGCCTCCTCAGTGAACCCATGGCCACCACCACTGCCACCCCACCTATAGGAGCATGTTGACTATCACTTATACAACGCCAACCATAGGGGCATGTTGCCTATCACTATTGCCACCCCACCCATATGTGTAATGTTGCCTATCACTGATGCCACCCCACCCATAGGGGCATGTTGCCTATCACTAATGCCACCCCACCCATATGTGTAATGTTGCCTATCACTGATGCCACCCCACCCATAGGGGCATGTTGCCCACCCACACTGCCACCCCACCCATATGTGTCATGTTGCCTATCACTGATGCCACCCCACCCATAAGGGCATGTTGCCTATGACTGATGCCACCCCACCCATAGTGTCATGTTGCCTATCACTGTTGCCACCCCACCCATATGTGTCATGCTGCCTATCACTGATGCCCCCCCACCCATAGGGGCATGTTTCCCACCCGTACTGCCACCCCACCCATATGTGTCATGTTGTCTATCACTGATGCCACCCCACCCATAGGGGAATGTTGCCCACCCATATTGCCACCCCACCCATAGGGGCATGTTGCCTATCACTGATGCCACACCACCCGTAGGTAGAAAACTGAATGATTGCCAATACTGTAATCCTCAGTAAATCATCTCTATTTCATCGCTATAGAAATTGAACTCTATATGCGAGCAAGACTAACAGTTCAGTCTGAATGAATCACTTTTTATTAGAAAATTTTTCGTTCATTTGTTGGTTATAATTCATCAATTTCACATTTATAAGCTGAAACAATACATACAAAAAGAACACATTTGTGATAAAAACTAGTAAACTAGCACAAATTCATACTCTGCTATCATCCTCTGTTAATCAACAATCCAATGTCCATTCTCACGCTCTCACACATACACACCTGACACACTTTATATACAATTTAATATACAATGGTACATTTAATCATCACCATAGACAACGATATTTCTGTTAAGAAAACTTTTTTTCAAAGATTATATAAGTTTTGGAGATCTTATGGTGCAGAAATAGCGGTCTACACGTTTCGAACTCCTATTTAGTGGGGAGTTCTCATCAGGACCTCACAGCTTGAATGAACTGTAGCGTAGCTCATGCATGACCCGGCGCAATACAATTGCCCAGTTCCTTTCTTGTGTGATGAACTTGTTATTTGTTCTTTCACACGGGGGTGGTTCTGGAAACAATACCTTCAGAACCATCGAATTGTGCTTCAGCATCTGTCTCGTGTATAATTCAGAAAACGGCGTGATTCATTCAGACTGAACTGTTAGTCTTGCTCGCATATAGAGTTCAATTCCTATAGCGATGAAATAGAGATGATTTACTGAGGATTACAGTATTGGCAATCATTTAGTTTTCTAGTTATACAGAGGCTTGGCCTTACTGTGGGGAGCCCACACCCAGTGCTGTTTTCCACCCCACCCATAGGGGCATGTTGCCTATCACTGATGCCACCCCACCCATAGGCGATTTACAAAAAGGGGGGTGGTGATGAACAGAGTGTCTGAGTTAAACAGACCACTCTTACCCAGTCCAAAGATCAGGGCTTGATCCATCACCGTTATTTATCTCACTGCCCCATCCCAGCTCAGAACCTGGCTATATGCAAATCAGTCTGTCCCTGGCCCAGTGCATCATGGGAACAGGGCAGACCAAACTACCAAGCCAATTCTTCACCAGAAAGGAGACAAGCTACCGGGGACCGGTTTCTGGCATTTCAGCCTTCTTCGGCCCGGCTTGCTTGAATCCTGATGGAGCAGTGAGAAAGGGACTCATGTCTGAGTATACCCTGCCACACCTATAGTGGCCAAAAACGATTTACAAAAAGGGGGGTGGTGATGAACAGAGTGTCTGAGTTAAACAGACCACTCTTACCCAGTCCAAAGATCAGGGCTTGATCCATCACCGTTATTTATCTCACTGCCCCATCCCAGCTCAGAACCTGGCTATATGCAAATCAGTCTGTCCCTGGCCCAGTGCATCATGGGAACAGGGCAGACCAAACTACCAAGCCAATTCTTCACCAGAAAGGAGACAAGCTACCGGGGACCGGTTTCTGGCATTTCAGCCTTCTTCGGCCCGGCTTGCTTGAATCCTGATGGAGCAGTGAGAAAGGGACTCATGTCTGAGTATACCCTGCCACACCTATAGTGGCCAAAAACGATTTACAAAAAGGGGGGTGGTGATGAACAGAGTGTCTGAGTTAAACAGACCACTCTTACCCAGTCCAAAGATCAGGGCTTGATCCATCACCGTTATTTATCTCACTGCCCCATCTCAGCTCAGAACCTGGCTATATGCAAATCAGTCTGTCCCTGGCCCAGTGCATCATGGGAACAGGGCAGACCAAACTACCAAGCCAATTCTTCACCAGAAAGGAGACAAGCTACCGGGGACCGGTTTCTGGCATTTCAGCCTTCTTCGGCCCGGCTTGCTTGAATCCTGATGGAGCAGTGAGAAAGGGACTCATGTCTGAGTATACCCTGCCACACCTATAGTGGCCAAAAACGATTTACAAAAAGGGGGGTGGTGATGAACAGAGTGTCTGAGTTAAACAGACCACTCTTACCCAGTCCAAAGATCAGGGCTTGATCCATCACCGTTATTTATCTCACTGCCCCATCCCAGCTCAGAACCTGGCTATATGCAAATCAGTCTGTCCCTGGCCCAGTGCATCATGGGAACAGGGCAGACCAAACTACCAAGCCAATTCTTCACCAGAAAGGAGACAAGCTACCGGGGACCGGTTTCTGGCATTTCAGCCTTCTTCGGCCCGGCTTGCTTGAATCCTGATGGAGCAGTGAGAAAGGGACTCATGTCTGAGTATACCCTGCCACACCTATAGTGGCCAAAAACGATTTACAAAATGGGGGGTGGTGATGAACAGAGTGTCTGAGTTAAACAGACCACTCTTACCCAGTCCAAAGATCAGGGCTTGATCCATCACCGTTATTTATCTCACTGCCCCATCCCAGCTCAGAACCTGGCTATATGCAAATCAGTCTGTCCCTGGCCCAGTGCATCATGGGAACAGGGCAGACCAAACTACCAAGCCAATTCTTCACCAGAAAGGAGACAAGCTACCGGGGACCGGTTTCTGGCATTTCAGCCTTCTTCGGCCCGGCTTGCTTGAATCCTGATGGAGCAGTGAGAAAGGGACTCATGTCTGAGTACACCCTGCCACACCTATAGTGGCCAAAAACGATTTACAAAAAGGGGGGTGGTGATGAACAGAGTGTCTGAGTTAAACAGACCACTCTTACCCAGTCCAAAGATCAGGGCTTGATCCATCACCGTTATTTATCTCACTGCCCCATCCCAGCTCAGAACCTGGCTATATGCAAATCAGTCTGTCCCTGGCCCAGTCCATCATGGGAACAGGGCAGACCAAACTACCAAGCCAATTCTTCACCAGAAAGGAGACAAGCTACCGGGGACCGGTTTCTGGCATTTCAGCCTTCTTCGGCCCGGCTTGCTTGAATCCTGATGGAGCCGTGAGAAAGGGACTCATGTCTGAGTATACCCTGCCACACCTATAGTGGCCAAAAACGATTTACAAAAAGGGGGGTGGTGATGAACAGAGTGTCTGAGTTAAACAGACCACTCTTACCCAGTCCAAAGATCAGGGCTTGATCCATCACCGTTATTTATCTCACTGCCCCATCCCAGCTCAGAACCTGGCTATATGCAAATCAGTCTGTCCCTGGCCCAGTGCATCATGGGAACAGGGCAGACCAAACTACCAAGCCAATTCTTCACCAGAAAGGAGACAAGCTACCGGGGACCGGTTTCTGGCATTTCAGCCTTCTTCGGCCTGG
The DNA here is from genome assembly GCF_964263255.1 of Lissotriton vulgaris. Classification (NCBI taxonomy): domain Eukaryota; kingdom Metazoa; phylum Chordata; class Amphibia; order Caudata; family Salamandridae; genus Lissotriton; species Lissotriton vulgaris. The sequence continues at coordinate 436,442,876 of NC_141698.1, read as the reverse complement.
CTTGCTTGAATCCTGATGGAGCAGTGAGAAAGGGACTCATGTCTGAGTATACCCTGCCACACCTATAGTGGCCAAAAACGATTTACAAAAAGGGGGGTGGTGATGAACAGAGTGTCTGAGTTAAACAGACCACTCTTACCCAGTCCAAAGATCAGGGCTTGATCCATCACCGTTATTTATCTCACTGCCCCATCCCAGCTCAGAACCTGGCTATATGCAAATCAGTCTGTCCCTGGCCCAGTGCATCATGGGAACAGGGCAGACCAAACTACCAAGACAATTCTTCACCAGAAAGGAGACAAGCTACCGGGGACCGGTTTCTGGCATTTCAGCCTTCTTCGGCCCGGCTTGCTTGAATCCTGATGGAGCCGTGAGAAAGGGACTCATGTCTGAGTATACCCTGCCACACCTATAGTGGCCAAAAACGATTTACAAAAAGGGGGGTGGTGATGAACAGAGTGTCTGAGTTAAACAGACCACTCTTACCCAGTCCAAAGATCAGGGCTTGATCCATCACCGTTATTTATCTCACTGCCCCATCCCAGCTCAGAACCTGGCTATATGCAAATCAGTCTGTCCCTGGCCCAGTGCATCATGGGAACAGGGCAGACCAAACTACCAAGCCAATTCTTCACCAGAAAGGAGACAAGCTACCGGGGACCGGTTTCTGTCATTTCAGCCTTCTTCGGCCCGGCTTGCTTGAATCCTGATGGAGCAGTCTGAGTATACCCTGCATGTTGCCCACCCATACTGCCACCCTAACCATATTTGTTATGTTTCCTATCACTGATGCAACCCCACCCATAGGGGCATGTTGCCCACCCATACTGCCACCCTACCCATATGTTTCATGTTGCCAATCAGTGATGCCACCCCACCCATAGGGGCACGTTGCCTATCACTAATGCCACCCCACCCATATGTGTAATATTGCCTATCACCGATGCTACCCCACCCATAGGGGCATGTTGCCTATCACTACTGCCTCACCCACCCATAGGGGTCAGTGTGTCTGACAATATTGACACCCCCACCCATAGGGTGGATGATACGCCACACATCCAGCGAACATCAACCACAGGTATGTCAGCCAAATACATTTCCCCACAACATCATGCCAACAGTGTGTAGTGCCTGGCAAAAATCCCCAACAGTGAATTTGATTAACGAGACACAATGTAACTACCATCACGTGTGTGACCAACACCAGATTGTGGGCTACACAGCTCAAGCTTTGCAATAGCACTGGGCCAATGTGTTCAAAACACCCATCAGTGTGTACATCCAATGTAAAATGTGTGGACACAAACTGCAGCTAAAGTTGAGCATTGTGGCAAAGGGTCAAAATCCCCCATCATCACAGTGACCTCAAGGTAAGTGTCATCATGAAAATAGCAGCACATGCCAAACAGTTTGTATGATTCTTGGGGATGTCAGCACAACACATGTTCAGTCAACCATCATTTACCACCCAATGTAGGCACTGGTGACATACGCCTGGGTACGGTAGTGCCCCTTAAGTCACCTGCACATAGACAATACATATGTCTAGCAAATTGCACAGAGGACACAGTTGACTTTACACCAATGATGCCCACACCTGCATGTACAGTGGAGATGAGACAACAGTCAGGGAAAGTGACAAATTGTACAATGTGAAGCACATCATATGTGCATGGGTGAAAGCCGCAGATGTGGCCATGCCAATGAAATGTTAACATTCCTGTCCAAAATCAGTTAATCGTGACACGTCCAGTCAACTGCAAAGGATGACATGGATACCAACCTAAACAGGACACATATCTCATGGTACATATGGAGTACACCACATCAACACCTCAGTTTCAGACATTTGTAAATCCTGCATCATCACAGCAAGGTCAGGGTAAACAACATCAATATATTGTACAGCTGAATCAAATGTGCAAGGATAACAACAAATGCTTTATTCAGCAAATTGAAAGCTGAAAGGGAAAATCCAAAACAAAATTTAGTCCAATATTCTCTCAAAATACAAATTCCAATGAAGGTGTGAGTGACACCTGTCACTGGTTGCTTGCCTGCACTGCTAAGGACTGGGAAAATACACTCTGAGGGGCATATATGGGACAGGCCAGGCACCACAGGGACAGGATCAGGGCTCAAAAGAAGGAGGCTGTGAAGGGGTTGTGGGTGCAGGAGAGTCAGTGGCAACTGCAGTGGAGGTGTCTGACATGGTTTGTGCCATCACAACTGTGGGGCACAACTCTGATGGGGTGGGTGCTGGAACCACTGCAGTGGGCAGGTCAGACTGGGTGGTCGTGGACTCCACTGCAGTGCCGAACCCCATGGGAGTGAAAAGGGGTGCAGGTGAGGTTGGCAGGACAGCTGGAGGGGCCACAGTCCCCACAGTAGTTGCAGTAACAGACAGACTGGTGGTGGTGTCAGTGGAAGAGCAAGTGGGAGTTGGGGAGGGCCTGAGCATTTTGGGGATGATGTATCTGTGGGTGGGAGAACCTGGGACAGGGAGTGGCGGGGGAACCTGTGGTGTTCTGACCTGGGAGATGGAGGAAGGAGACTGTACAGTGGAGCTGGGGGGTGTGGGTGGGGGTGGGGTCTTGCTCTTCCGGGTACGAGGTGACTTGCGGGGGGCCTCAGTCTGCCTGCACCTGGTGGAGGGTGTCCGGGTGTGAGGGGCACTTTTCTCTGCGTGTGGGGACTTCCTCTTCCCCTTGTAGTCTGGATCTGCTGGATCTGAGAGGAAGAGGCCTAGGTCACATAGGAAGAGCTTCTTAGGAGATGGGGTTGCAGGTGAGGCAAGGGAAGGGCTCTTGGAGGGAGGGGGATCGGAGGACTGGGTAGTGGTTGTGGATGGTTTTGTGTGTGTTTGCGACCCATGCCCTGTGTGTGGTATCAGTCCCCTGACTTTGCTTGTGTGCACGTTTTGACTTTTGTTTGTGTGATTGTGTGCTGACTGAGTCTGTGTGTTTGGGTGACTGGCACCGCGGCTAGCGCTAGCGCGACTGACTCCGGAATCTTTGGATCACGGTTCGATCCCCGGCACCGGCTGCAGATTAGCCCAGCACCATGTGACTCTGGGCAATAGCTTGCTTAATCTTTCCGATGGCGCCCAGCGCCTAGAGACCCTAAGGGGTGATTGTGCGCTTTACAAATGAGGATTATTACTGTGCTGGTGTGTGTGTGTGCTGGGGACAGGTAGGGTGCTAGGAGTTGTTGATTGAGCGGAGGCTGAAGGGGTGAGGGACTGTTGGAGGAGGGATACTGCTGCCGTCAGGGAGGAGGCCATGGACTGATTGGTCCTCTGTAGAGCAGACATGCCCGATGAGATGCCCTCCTTCAACAACACCAGTTGTGTCAACTGACTGGTGTGTACATGGAGGACACTCAGCAGTGATGTCTGCCCTACATGGATCTGTTTAAGCAGGTCCACAGACTCCACACTCAGGGCAGCAGGGGACACAGGGGCAGGGGGTGCGGTGCCTGGCAGGAAGGAGGCATGCTCCTGAACACGGGAGCTGCCACGGACCTCTGGGATGGGAGCAGAGGGGAGAGTGGGGGTGGTGGTGGTGACGGGAAAAGCCTCAGTATCTGTGGTTTGCTTACTGCTGACACCCGCCCCACAAGGGAGTCATCCTCCGAGCTGCTGCGGTCCTCAGCTGAGGTGGATTGTGCTGAGGACTCCTCGGTGTAGCTCCCCTCACCCTCCGTGCCACTGGGTCCTCCCGACTCCTCAGTCACTGGCCCAGGCTGGCTCTGTGGCTCCTCTAGTTCTGTGGCTCTGTCTCCTGTGCCCGTGGATGTCTCTGCATATAAGTAGGAAAACAAGGCCCACATTAGTCGCCTACACTGACTGAAAACAACACTGTAAATACAGCACATTACAGGGCATGCACTGGCATCCTTAGCTGATATTTGCTCAAAATGCCCATACAGGTGTACATAGGGCAATAGCCAGTCTTAACATCAACCATTGCACCCATATCCCTCCTGGACCTGTACCCATATGTCTGTTGCATGCTGGCTGAAAATACCCCAGCATGCACACATGCACCACATACACAGTTATTGTACATCCAAATGCCCATGTAGTAGTACATTACTGTAAACATACATCACATCACATGCCAATCACTCAGTACAGGTGTCAGGATGAATGTATGCCCAGAGTCACATTTCACAATCTTGTGATGGCTAGCAGCACAACACACAATGATGTCCTTATGTCTTGAAAGTTAAGGACACAATGGGGTGCATGGAGCACCTCTGACTCCAATGCAGGATCCCCTTCTCAAGTCAATGCTTTGGCACAGACATGCATGGTAAGTCAGTCTACACTGTCATATGTCATGGAGCAATGCATCCAGACAACATCAGTCTGCACTGCGTCACATTCATAGGTCATGCCCATAACAAACTCTGCAGCTGACACGTGCACCAGTCTGTCCCCTGCCACACACTGTTCTTGGACTATGATGAACCAACATCACTCAAATCTGACATATGAGTGATTGCAAACACAACTACCTGAGCATGAGCACCTCCCAGTCTGCTGTTAATGACACATAGCTGCGTGAAAGTCACTGTTGCATATAGCATTGTGCACATTTAACTGACCACACCCCTATATGTTGCACAGGTATCATCCCCATTGCCACAACTCAGATGTCCTGCTGACACTAAAATCCTTGACACACCAGTTGTCACAAAAAGTAAGCTACACCACAATGACATTGTGTCAAATACCTGATGGCACATTTCAGGAAGCACAATCAGTAGGTACATACTCGTGAGTGTGAGTACAGAGTCTCCCAATGACGTGGAGTGGGCATGACTGACCAGGTAAACCTGTAAATGTATATTGGCCTGGACAGTAGGCAGGTGTCTAGGCTAGTGCGACATACTTCCAATACATACTCCTGAGGACACTACATGGACTCACCTGCTGCATGGGTATGTTTTAAAAACCCCACACACATGTTGTGAGCCAGACCAGCAATTGGAACACATATGAAAGGCACACACAGAACACATGTCAGAGACCAGGCATAGTGCAAAAAATAGACCCACCCACGAAGCACACATCAGAGTCCCAGTAAAATAGGCTGTGCAGGACCCTCAGCATAGCTGATTGAAGGGACACAGTGCCCAAGTAAAAACAAGTCACAGACTGTGGGGGCCACAACTGTGGATCAGATGAGTTGTCACACTTACAAAATTGAGGGACATGAGTCCAGGACTCCAAGACCAACGTAATGTGGAAGTATGACCAGGCCAAAATACTGCAAATAGCATGTCACACATGGTCACAGATCAGGCATGGACTTACTCCCTCCTTGCTGCTGCCTGGCCTTCAATTGCCCATCCAGGTCCGGGAACATGTGGGGGGTCAGGGTCCGGTGTCCGCCCTTACGGCGAGGAGGCGACAGCTTCAGCTGGACCCTTGCGATCCTCCGGGTCCAGCCATGTAGGTCCTGCCACCTCTTCTGGCAGTTGCGGATCTGGCGCTTGTAGACCCACCACAGATCTTACTGCCCGGGCGATGGTCAGCCAGATCTCTTGCTTCTGGTGGGCATCAACCTGTGAGGATGACAAAGTGAAGAAGACATTATCACACATGCCACATAATTATGCTGCATACAGTTTAAAATACATGTAGTCATCACAAAGCTACATGAGGTAAACAGGTAGTGCACACATAGAAATGTGCATTTGTGCTGCCGGTCTGACATGGTAACATTGCCTAGGAATTAAAGGCTAGTGCTGCTGCACTACTGCAGCAGGACACCTGTTCATCACACGTACCCACATAAATTGGTTGCTGCAAGTACTCACTGCATATGCCACCCACTGCCGTGCACACTTCTAATACTGCTAGTCAGACAACTTACAGGAGATGGTAGGCAGTGGACTAAACACTCACCTGCTCCCCTGGTTTGCCATATAGCTTGCAGTACTCTGGGAGGACCCCGTCCAGCAGGGCCTGGTTCTCCTCCTCTGTGAATGCTGGGGCCCTCTCCAGAGTACGTGCCATTGCAGGATCCAGAGGAAGTATAGACAGTAGCAGTGGCATCAGAGATGTGGTCCTGTAGCAAGTAGTGCGGGCAAGTGAGCTCCCTGGGGGCCTGCCAGCCTTAAATCAGTGCTGCAGAGGCAGATTCTGGGACATTGCCCCTTCCTGATAGGCCAGACACAGTTGCATTCTATCAATCTGTCTAATCCATGGAAATGTAAGTCTCCTACACATCTTCCGCATCGTTCAAAACTTTCACCTTCACGGCACCCTAGGATTGAAACATTGTTGTAGGCAGCCAACTGAATTTTCAGCGCACGACTAGGGCGATTTTTAAATTTGCGCCCATCTCCATGACAGCCCATTGCCAATGAGTGCGCACGGCTTGGTACACCAACTATACGACGCATATTTTTTTAAATCACACGCATCCGTCGCTATACGATTCTATGGGCGATGCGGGTGCACAGCTCGGTCCATGCCTGTACGACGCATCTGCTTAGAAGTCACCCGCATCGGTTCAGATTACAATCCATGGCTAAGCCCTGTGCACGGCTCGGTCCAGAATGACACGACGCGTCTCTGTAAAAGTTACCCGCGTCGGGTCACATTGCATAGGCGTCGTACATGCATGAACCGAGCCGTGAGTACGCATAGCCCATTGGCGTCAATGTGATCTACGCGGGTGACTGTAATGAATACACATCGTCCAGTCAATGGACAAGGTGTGCGCACTACTCTGTCCATGCATGTACGGCGCGTCTGCATACTAGTCAGCTGCGTTGGTTCACATTGGTGTGACTTGCATACGGATTCCACACAGATTTCATTGCCATGGCCACACCTTCAACGCCACAACATGTCCCCATAGCTACCAAGGTTGCATATTGCTATGTGTGACATTTTCAGAAAATCAGTGTAATTATGATTGGCATGGGCATGAGTCATGGACACAGTACCAGTTTGGAGATGTGTATGACCTGTCACATACGCCATGAGTACAGGTTTGCATGTTATGGACGTCACATTCATGATGTACACCCACAGTCTGTGTGCATGTTGTGTCTGTGATGTTTGTGGTTCCATGTGCCCAATGGGAGCCAGTGTCCACCTTGTGCTATGTGCATCAACATTTTATGATGTGTGTGTGGCTCAGGGACGTCCAGTATGGCCTGTAGGGACCACAGGGGCCACTACCTGTGGGAGTCATGATTGGTTGTGGGATGTTCTTGATACGCCATGTCATTCTGGTGCACAAGTGGCAATACAGGGACCATGGCTATCTCCCTGACATGGAGTTGTGATGCCTGTGAAACATCATTCCTCACATGTCACTGTGTTGTGTGTTTTGAACGTGACAGCAGTACATAGGTACTGTGCCACAGCCCAATGAATTGGCATTGCACTCCATGGAAATCATGTACATATGTCTCATTGATAGGTGGTATGATGGGCATGTAGGTGATATATGTGTCCATGATCAACAGCACACACCTCACTTCATTGTGTATTGTTATGATGTATCATGTGATTTTTTTCAAGGTGAGTGCCAAATGGGTAGATGATTGTATAATGTTACTTTACCCATCTCTGTACTGCAGGGCACCAGCTGTCCATTGACGTTTCCCAGACCTTGAGACCATGGTTGAACGCGACAGCATCCGACGCTACCACTTCACCAGGAGACTGATCGATGAGTTGGCGGAGCAGTTGACGCCACATCTCTACCTGGCCGGACATACCTGATAGCACTGACACCAAAGGTCAAGGTGATGGCAGCCCTGCACTCCTTTGCCACTGGTACCTTTTAACACACTGTTGCTAGTGCTGGTGGTATGTCACAAACTATGTTCAGCCGTGTGCTACGTGATGTCTTGGAAGGGATGTTGCATTTCCTTGACACATACATCAGGTTTCCTAGTTTGGTGAACTCACTGACATAACGGGTGCTTTTTTATAGACTGGGAAGGAGGCCAAACGTCATTCATTCTATTGATGGTACACATGTGTCACTGATACCACCACAGGCACATGAGCAGACCTACCGCAACAGGAAACATTTCAACTCCATCAATGCTCTGATGGTATGTGTAGTGTCTTGGGCTTGTTGTAGAATTATAGCTTTGTCAAAACACCATAGTTCTAAGATGACTATGTGGGATTCCAGGTAAAGACAGTTGAGAGCCTGGTTGTGAAGTTGTAACTGCCCTGCTTTGATGGTCCAGCTGATTAAGAATTAACTACAGCTTACCTTAATCTGATGTGTCTAATCCTCTTTATGACACACTTTTGATGGCGACGAGGTCTGGGCCATCAACAAGAACCCACGGAGTCAGAGTCACCGATCCGATAAAGAGCGCAATCTTAATGGTGCGTTAGAGGACATTCTGCATGACGTAAAAGTAAGGAGAGGGCATCCGATAACTTTCCGGTGCGTTTAAATATTGTGAGCAGGGCGGACAAGTGGTAAAAAATAAATAAAGAGAAAAACCAGATCTGGGACAGTGGAACGCATGTGGAAGGTTTGCGTTTCAGCAACTGTCAGAGTGACACGTAAGAGGCTGACAATGTTTTGGTGTATGAACGTTGAAGGCGCATTGCGATCCAGTGGTGAAACGCATGTGGAGAGTGACGTCACAGTGCTTCCCTGTATGAGAAGGGATTAGTGAACACTTGACATTCTATACATGATGAAACAAAGGAACAAAAGGGAGCGCAGATAAAGGGAGCGTCTGAATTCTCCTGCCAGTCAAAGTAAATACACTGTTTATCACAAAGGAAAAATTGTGCAGTGGCACAACACTTGTGGAATTTTAAGCAATAAGGAAATGAACAAGGAATAAAATGATATTATTTGTATTCCACTACAACGCTTATATACATACATCGTTGACATCCCATTTCCTTCACATTAATATTGACGTTTACCAGAGCAGTTCGTTTTTTTTTGCTCTCTTTTCTTCAACAACAGTGCTGCCATCTAGTGGATTTTTCATATACTGCATTTCTGTTGTAGCACCACCACCTTCCTTGGAAACACCTGGTTATCAACCCATCAATTGGAAACAGTGGTATGATGGGTTGGAGACTTACCTGGAGGCAATTGGTGCGACAAGATTTAGGCCAGAAAGAAGGAAATACCTTTTGCTATATTCTTTAGGTTATGAAGGTAGGGAGATTCTCAAACATCTTCCTGCAATTCCTGTGGATGAGAACAATCTTCTTGATGAGTATCAAGAAACTTTGAAAAAATTACAAACCAGGTTTGATGTACAACCTAGTCTTGTTATGCTCCGTCATACATTTTTACAGAGATTACAACAGTCTGGTGAGGATGTGGATACATACATTACAGCACTTAGACATCTGATAGCAGAATGTCAATTTGAAAACTTTTCAGAACAACTAGTACGTGACCAGTTCATTTGTCATTGTACTGACAAGAATATACAACAGAAACTGTTGTCACTAGGGAATCCAACTTTAGAAGAATCTATCAAAGTGGCTAAAAGTATTGAAACGTCTCAACTTTCTGCTAAGGAATTGGAAGAAAAAAAGAATGAACCAGTATCTGCTATCAAGATAAAAGACACTAAAAGTTATGAAAACAAAAGTCATGACAAACAACACACGCCTAATAATCAGAATTCTTTCTTTTCTAGGAGTAATGTTTGTTTCAGATGTGGCTATAAACCGCATTTTGGGGGGAGTAGATGTCCAGCAAAGTTTGCAACATGTAAGATTTGCTATAGAACCGGGCATTTCGCAAAATTTTGTCAGACTGGAAAAAATATTGTACGGTCTAAACCTGTGCAAGTGAAGTGTGTCACAGAGCAAAATATTCAAGATGAAGAAGAAGATTCTGTAACAAAGGATGTGAGCAATATGGTTGAGGTGGTAAGGGAGGATGGAGTTATTGTGGGCAATCCAGAACTGTGTGTTGACCCTTACGTTGATATTTTAGTTGGAGATCGAACACTTTGTCTCCTTGTCGATTCTGGTGCTCGAATCTTCATGATCACTTTAGAGTTGTACAAAGCAACTTGGCCTAGCGGAGCTTTGTTGCCTCCTGATCGTAAAGCGGTATCATATGAAGGGCATGAGATTAATTTGTCTGGTTACATTGAAGACATTTTAGAGTACAAAGGTAGAAAGATTGCTGGGAAAATCTATGTGGCACACAAAGGGTTGAATATATTAGGATGGTTTCATCAAGGTTTATTCGGAATGGTACTTAGACCGGGAACTAAAGAACAAGTTCTAGCTATAAGAGAACACCCTGACCTTGAAAGTCTGGTTAATGATTTTCCGCATGTTTTCCCAGGGGAGTTGGGAAAAATCAAGGATTTTCAACTTGAAATTAAAGTAAAAGAAGGAGCTTGCCCAATTAAACATAAGTTGAGGAACGTACCTTTCAGTATAAGACAGGATTTAGAAAAAGAATTAGACTCATTGTGCACTAAAGGGATAATCGAACCGGTGGAGTCCTCCTTGTGGTTATCTCCTTTAGTAGTAGCACGCAAGCAAAATGGCGAGTTCAGAGTATGTGTTAATCTTCGCTGTTTGAATAAGGAGATATGGGTAGATTCTCATCCCCTCCCCAATATAAATGAAATGTTAGCCACTCTTAAAGATGCAAAAGTTTTCACAAAACTAGACCTGGCGTCAGCCTATCATCAGGTTGAGCTATCTCCAGAATCAAGATGCCTTACTGCCTTTGTATCACCACTTGGTACATTTCAATATATACGAATGCCCTTCGGGTTTGCCTCAGAGGCCTCAGTGTTTCAGCGTTTGATGTCAAAAATCTTGAAGGGGATAAATGGTTTGTCTGTCTTTCAAGATGATGTTCTTATTTTTGTTCCAGACAATGTGATGCATGACAACATCCTTAGAGAAGTACTGTCCATATTTCAAACTAATGGTATAGTTCTACGTAGAGATAAATGTGTTTTTAGGGCAAATGAGGTTGAGTATTTGGGACATTTGGTGAATGAAAATGGAATTTTTCTGAAAGCCAATTTGGTTGACTCCATTGTCAAATCTAAAGCTCCTTCTGACAAGGCTATGTTGAAATCTTTTCTGGGAGTATGTGAATTTTATTTGCGTTTTGTTCCTGATTTTGCAAGCAAATTAAGACCATTATCCAGAATGTTGACGAAAGGAGAAATGTTTGATTGGAGCCAAGAGTGTCAAGAAGTATTTGACTGGGTTAAGCAACAATTAGTCTCTCCAAAAGTCCTTAAACATTATGATCCATCCCTCACTTGTACTCTTACAGTAGATGCAAGTAATGTAGGTTTGGGGGCAGTTCTTTCTCAAAGAAAAGGAAATGAAGTTAGGACTATAGGCTATGCATCTAAGGTTTTATCCACTTCAGAGATTAAGTACTCTGTTATCGAGAAGGAGCTATTGGCATGCTGGTGGGCTGTCATGAAGTTTAAGAATTTTATTTGGGGAAAGAGATTTTGTATTCAGACGGATCACAAGCCTCTAGTTTTTATCCTAAGTGGGAGAAATGTTATATCTTCTACTCCAAGAATTTCACGTCTGTCATCTAAACTCCTTCAATTTGACTTTTCAGTACATTCCTGGATCGAGAAATAATTGTGCAGATTTTTTATCTTGTTCTTCTGACACTAGAGAAATTGAGGAGGACATTAGACAAGAGGATAGAGAAGATTTTATTGTTGCGTCTGTGGTTGTACCACATTTATGTGCAGTATCAGAAGAACGATGGCGTAGGGCTCTAAAAGATGATGCTTCATTAGTTCAAGTTATGAAATTTGTTGAAAAAGGTTGGCCTAAAGAAATACATCTTTCTGTTGATCTTAAAACTTTCTTACAAGTAGCAGATGAACTGACAATTGAGGATGGTCTTCTACTTAGACAAGATAAACATGTGCCTCCCCTCATATTGAGAGCAGGTTTAATCAAGCATGCCCATGAAGGCCATCTTGGTGCAACATTGACTAAGAAAAGTATAAGGTTATCATTTTGGTGGCCGTCAATGGATAGTTTGGTTGATGATTACGTCTAAGCATGCGTAATTTGCTCGAGATGTGACGAGTCAGTAAAGTTACGTAATCCTTCTTTAACTCCTATTGAATTGCCATCGGCACCATGGGTTAAACTAGGATTAGATGTAGTAGGTCCTTTTCATGTTCTTGATACATCCTCCAGATTTGGATTAGTTCTCATGGACTATTACTCCAAGTGACCCGAAATTACATTTGTAAGAGAAGTTACCACCAAGTCAGTAATTGAGTTTTTGAATGATTTTTTTTTGAAAGAGGGCCATCCTGAATTTTTTGTGACAAATAATGGTACACAATTTGTAAGTTCAGAATTTGAGAATTTTCTAGAAAATTGTTGCATTAAACATCTCAAAACCTCATTATATCACCCTCAAACAAATGGTTTGGTTGAGCGCATGAACAGGGTTTTGGGTGAATGTATACAATGGGCCATTGCAAACAAATGTCAGGTTGCTAACTCTGTGAGGAGCATGATATGGTTTTTCCGTACAACTCCTCACTCTACCACAAGTGTATCACCTTTTGATCTATTGCGTGGTCGTAAGGCTGCCACTATTTCTTGTCCTGCATGGATGAGCAAATGGGTAAAGGGAACACAATGGTCTGATGAAAGTATTAGGAAGCAAGTCAAATTAGTTCAGAACAAACACAAATTGTATTATGATGAAAGAATGAGAGTAAAGGGTGTTGATCTAAAACCAGGTGATTTTGTGTGTATAAAGAAACCAGTACATGTACAAAAAGGTTCAGCTAAAATTGGTTCACCAATTAAGGTACTAGATGTTAATGGTAGTGCTGTGAAACTCAACAATGGGCAGTGGTGGAATAAGACTGCATTAGTTAAGAGAACTGCTCAATTTTCCGTGTTAAATGATAATACCACTAATGTGGAAGAAGGAGATGTAAATAAATCTAGATCTTTTCGTAAGAATGGTAATAAGAAATTCTTCAATTCAGATTGTACTGGGGAGCTTACCCTGAGGTGTAGTACACAAGCTAAACAGATTCCTTTTAGATATAGGAGGTAGTTTCTTCCTTGTGTGTAATTAGCTATATTTCGTTGCATTTATATAAGAAGTAGCTTTCTTTCTTGTTTTTAGGTAACTATATTTCTTGATGTTTGTTTATGTTTATTCTTCTGCCTTTTTCCTTGTTTTCTCTAATTTTATTTTTATTTGTTTTATTAGTGTTAGTATCAATTTTATTTTTTATTAAGGAAAGACCCATGTAGTGTCTTGGGCTTGTTGTAGAATTATAGCATTGTCAAAACACCATAGTTCTAAGATGACTATGTGGGATTCCAGGTAAAGACAGTTGAGAGCCTGGTTGTGAAGTTATAACTGCCCTGCTTTGATGGTCCAGCTGATTAAGAATAACCTACAGCTTACCTTAATCTGATGTGTCTAATCTTCTTTATGACAGTATGTCTGGCGGGCATGGTGATCATACATGTGTGTGTACATTTTCCCGGCTATGCACACAATGCCTACGTCATGAGGAGGAGTTGCATTGCTTTGATGATGTCACAGATGCCAAACCAGCGTGTCTGGCTTGTTGGTGTGTACTGTTTCCATTGTGTGTGTTTGGCAATGTTGTATCCCACCCTCTTACAAGACTCAACTAATGAGCTAGTCTTTGTATGTAGGTGACTCTGGATACCCCAACATGCTGTGGTTGCTGACACCCCTCAGGAACCCTGTGACAGCAGCCGAGATGCACTACCATGAGGCAACATGGTCGAACCAGGAGAGTGATTGAGCGGACCTTTGGTCTCCTGAAAAGCCGCTTCCGATACCTGGACAAGACCAGAGGTGCCCTCCCATAAGAGCCAGCTAAGGTTTACAATATCATAATAGTATGCTGCATGCTACACAACTTGGCAGTGCAGAAGGAGGTGCCTCTCATACAGGATGACGATGACCAACATCCCCCACCTGTGGAGGATCCAGGCCTGGGCCAGGAGGCCAGTGATGATGATAATGAGGGTGATGTCCGCACACAGCTCATCAACAACTTCTACAGCTGATTATGAGTTCCCAGGGTTGTTATTTCAATGTCTTGACTTTGTCTGAGACGTGTGGGTGCTGCTCAGTTGCTATTTGGGTTTGTCCGTGTGGTACTTGACTGGATGCGTGCAGTGATGTGTCCTGTCTGATGGTTTGTGGTCCACAATGTTGTCGACATGCCAATTTGTTACTGTGTAGGTTTCTTGTGACATGTTTTGTGCATGTTCATTGCATTTCCGTCCTGTTCTGGTGTGCTTCTGACTGTGTCTTATGTCTATCCTTCCAAAGGTACTTTGGCTGGTGCTTGTTCAACTTTGACACCCAACAACCAGAATCTAATGCAAGGGTGGAACTTCTAGTATCCCATCATGTGATGTGACATACTCCCCTGAAGCTCCAATCAAGAAGACTTGGTGATCGTGTGCCCACTGTCAGGTGGACTTACCTTGCTACTGTTGTATAATAAACTTGTTGCTGATGTGTGATGGACCTGTGCTTCACTTGGTATGTGTGTTGTCTATCTTCACACATCTGACTGACCTTTGGTTACCACACCTGTGGGCTTGTTAGCACTGACCGTGGATAGGTGTGGTGTTGGTGCATTCCACAGTATTTCTTGTATACATCGTTTTAGACAACATGTCACATGTCAATGGTGAGTATGTGTTGTGGGGCCCTATTGGTGTGTCTCCGTCATATGTGTCACATCAACATGAGTCACATAATGGTAATGACATTGCTTTTGTAGTGGGCATGCACTGTGTACTTCGGCATTTCATCTGCTCCATGACACATACCAAGTTTTAAACACAACATAGGCAGGTATAGCATAAGAGTGAGTTTATTTACATACATGTGTGGAGATAGTGTTGTACATAAGGTTTTGAATCCAAAGTTCACAGATGAGTTAGAAGTCCTGGTAGATGAAATGTCCAGAGTGAAGTCCACATTCATCTCCTACATTGGAACAACAAGTCCCCTCCATGTCATGTTGGGGAGTTGTGTCATGTACAAGAAAGTGAACGCTTTGCACACAAAGGCCAAAACCCAAAACAGGTTCAGGATTCCTGGGAATGTGCTCGGAAAACAGTGGCTCACTTGTCCCTCTTCAGACGACCCAGCTTCTTCTTCGGGGGGGGGGGGGATCATCAAGTGCAGGCCTCGGCGGTGCATCAGACTCTCCACCAGATTCATCCTCCCTGTGGCATTTGCAGATGTTGCAGCAACAGATGGTGGGGGCACACAGGGAGGTGAAGACATATTTGTGCTGATCTGGCGGAGACAAGTCAAGATGTCTCTATGCACCGCAGTAGGTTTGTCCCACTTGGCCTCCATGCGTGCATGGTGGCCAGCCTGCTCCTGTTGCATGTCCTTGAGTATCCCCACTACCTGGCCGAATCTTCCGGTGCTATCTTGGTACGCATCTATGATACGTAGCAGTTGTGGGTCATCATGCAGGCCATGCCCCTCTGCAGGCCGTGACCTCTGCCTGACACCCCTCCCATCACCCCTAGCCACATGGGCAGGACCTGCGGTGGCATTCACAGGTGACCCAGGGAAACCTTGGCTGTTGCTACTGGTGTTATTGTCTGTTGCTTCCTGGGTGGCCGGTGCCCCTGTACAGTTTGGATTTGGTGACCTAGGTCTGTCCGTGTTGGCAGGGGTGCTCGGTCTGTTGCCACACGGGCATGACCTGCGGTGGCCATCCCAGGTGGCCCTGGGACACCTTGGCTGTTGCTACTGGTGTTATTGTTCGTTGCTTCCAGGGTAGCCGGTGTCCCTGTACAGTTTGGATTTGGTGTCCTAGGTCTGTCCGTGTTGGCAGGGGTGCTCGGTCTGTTGCCAGTTGTTGTTGCCGTGGGTGCAGGGGGTGCAGATGCCAGTGCTGCTGGGGCTGCATGATGACTCACACCAGAGGTACCAGGTTGTTGGTTGTCATCCGAAGAGGACAGATCCAGATCCACACCAGAGAGCTCGTCCTCCATTAAAGTCTGGGCCAGGCACTCCACTTCACTTGCTGTTGTGTCCCCACGAGCACCTGTGTTTGGAAGAGTA
The DNA here is from genome assembly GCF_964263255.1 of Lissotriton vulgaris. Lineage (NCBI taxonomy): Eukaryota > Metazoa > Chordata > Amphibia > Caudata > Salamandridae > Lissotriton > Lissotriton vulgaris. The sequence goes on along the minus strand of NC_141698.1, from coordinate 436,426,767 downwards.
AGACATTGTCAGTTATGTTACTACAGACATTGATGGTTCACATTTGTATTTAGCAACGGGGAGGGAGGAAGAGATACAGATCGATTCAGCTTGCAATGGGTAGTAATGACAATGAAGGGTGGGGAATGGATCACTCGTCCTGTGCAACCAGGTTATTTACGTATTTTCATTCTTTACTAAATGCCATGATATACGTACACAGGAATGGGCCGGTACATCTTGGTTCACCACCTCAGTGTACTGTAGCTGCATTTCCATTGGGTCACCATTTGTGCAAATATGCTGCCTACACCTGGAGGTGGACTGGCTGCTTCAACAAGCGTGTCTAGAGAAGAAAAAGTCTGTAGGATCACATGGGGCTGCAACATGTTGTCCAACAGTGAACAACCCTGGTGCGCTGGATCAGTAGCTGGATCCATATACGCAACAGTTTTGTTTGTAACTTTGTATATCACAATGTTCACCATTTTACCTTTGCCTTTGGGTGATGTGAGTGTTTTTGACCCACAGTACGTGGCACAGACACGCACTCTTAAGTATCATCTCTGTACACTCTTGAAAAAGCTGCCAGTTTACATCCAGGCGAGGGCACACCGGCACAGCATATTTGCTAACATGGTGACCCAATGAAACTACTACTACAGTATACTGATGCGGGAAACAAAGATATTCTGCATTACGCGTGTGTACCTATGTGAGGGTTTGAATGGAGGCAACACACTATGTTATGACCCGGGTTGCACGGTACAAGTGAACCATTCCCCCCTGATTTTTGGATCAATGGTTCATGTACATGACATTTGCAACAGGACGTCAGGATGCGTGCCTGTACACTGCATTGTCTCCAGTGAGTGATATTGTTGTTGCACATTGTCCAGCCATCATGATGCCTTTCAATGTGCGTGTTGGAGTGTGTACATGGGCAACTCATGTATGTATTTAGATGTACATGGTCATTGGTACTCCAGGTCCATCAGGTGGCTGACAGGAGTGTCATCTCTGTTCACATTTGACTCTGCTTCCCTGTGAGGGGGTGTGGCAGCAATGGCAAGATCGCTGACAGTGTTGTCCTGTTGTCTGTTGGTGCACAGTTCCCAGCAGGGCCTTGGCTACCCACAACAGAGCCAGTACCAGAGTTCTTGCCAGTCCATTTCCACTCCCTGTGAGGTGAGCATGGTTCAGTGTGATCTTGCTGGGCCACGTAGGTGGCTGAGGATTGTGAGTGACTGCAACTCCCAGCATGCTCTGGGCTACACCCCCTTCCCAGCATGCCCTCACTTCTTTCCTCTGGACTCTGCTTCCCTGTGAGGGGGTGTGCCTGTGCTGACAAGATGGCTGTCAGTGGAGTTCTGGTGTTTGGTGGTGGTCAATTCACAGCAGGGCCTTGTGCTCCCTACAACAGAGCCCAGTCCCAGAGTTCTTGCCTATCCATTTCCACTCCCTGTGAAGTTAGCATGATGCAGTGTGAGCTAGCTGGGCCATTTAGGTGGCTGAGGATTGTGAGTGACTGCAACTCCCAGCATGCTCTGGCCTACACCCACCTTCCCAGCATGCCCTCACTTCCTTCCTTTGGGCTCTGCTTCCCTGTGAGGGAGTGTGGCAGCAATGGCAAGATGGATGGCAGTGTTGTCCTGTTGTCTGTTGGTGCACAGTTCCCAGCAGGTCATTGTGCTTCCCACTACAGGGCCAAGTCCCAGAGTTCCTGCAAGTAAATTTCCCACCCTTGTGAGGTGAACATGGTTCAGGTAGGTGTTAATGGTCCAATTGAGAGGGGGAGCATTATCTGTGGCAACAACCCCATCATGCTTTTGGTTACACTCACTATACCAGCATATCCACTATTCATTCATGTCAGTCACCTTCACTGTGAGGTAGTGGCTGTGGTGGCAGAAATGTCTGACACTGTTTTTAGATTGGTTCCACGGGCTTGCTGTATTTGTTGTTAGATTTGTACATGTCATGACACAGTTAGGTATCACCATGAGGTGGGCGGTATTGTGTTTGTGTGACTAGCATGCACTCCTTGGGCTGATTAACTTTTGTTTACTATGCCTTTGCTATCAGTGCATGTTTTCACTGCCCCCTTAACAGTGATGTGTGTGTATTGTGACACACTTTTGAGTATATTGGTTATGTACTCACCAGGCTCTGGTATGTCTAGTAGGCCATGGACGCTCTCTGGTGGTAGTATGTCCCACACCTTCTCCTCTCAGGACCTGAAGTAGACTGGTTTGGCAGGAGGGCCACTGCGATGGGCCAACTCGTAGTCCTTGTGGATGAGGTTCTTGACCCTCCTGCGCACATCATACCACCTGTTCTGGATACCAGTACTTGTGGGCAACATTGGTGCCTGTGCATTCACCTTGTCCACAATCCTCTCCCACATCTTGGTTTTCTGTGACATGGGGGTCCTTTGTACCAATGCACCAAACAAATGTGGATCCACTCTGAGGATTTCATCTACCAATATTTCTAATTCACTGTCTGTGAACTGTGGATTCTTCTAGGGGGCATGGTGATGAGTGGTGGTGGTGAGTGATGTGTGTGTGTGCGCAAGTGATGTCTATTTTGCTAGGTATATGTGAGGGTGCTTTTGGAGGGGTGTTGATGGTGTTAAGGTTGTTTGATGGGTGAGTTGTGTGTGTGCCTGCGTTTGCTGCCTGAAGTAATTCTGTGCTGGCTGGTCTGTTGTATGTGTAAAGGATCATGGTAGTGGATTTTTGAATTTTCTAGGTGGAGTTGTGGGTGTGTCTTTGTTGCTTCTTTTTTTGTTTTACTATTTATTGACTTTGTCAATGCTTGATTGGTCCTTTTTTGGTGGTTTTCTCCTTGTGGCTTTGTGGGCATGTAGGAGACGTTCTTCGGACTCAGTCGGACGCTAATGTTGGCTCGTGCGGGCTGCTCCGGGTCTTTCACGCTGGTTTTGTTCAGTGTTGCATGCGAGTCGGTCACAGGGCTCTCCCTCGCTTCAGGTACCTGATTTCTGTGCGTAACGGTCATGCGGCTTGTGCTCCGTGCGGGTCAGTCTGATTTCAGGCGCATTGCATCATACTGGCCGTGTCGGACGTCGCGGGTATGTCCTGGTTATGTTCATTCCGGGTTTGTGTCGGTCGGTGCGGCTCGTGTCCATTTTCCGGCCAGATTGCTGATTTCTGTACGGCTCGGTCGTACGGCTTGTTTTCCGGACGCTTCGGTTGTAGTTCATGGACTTCTCATTGTACTGCGCCGGTCGTGCGGTGCCATTGGGTGTCGGTCGAACTCCATTTCGGGTCTGAGTCAGTTGGTCCGATTTCCATTGGAATCGACCCCTAAATAATGGAGATAGTCCTTTATTGAGACAAGATGCTGAATTTATAACACAATTTATAGGCCATCCAATCTGTTCATATCGCAGTGCTTTCATTGTAACATGGCTGTAGAGATGATGTGTATTATGTGAGTTTTCTATCAATGGGAGAGACGTGCAGGATGATTAAGCAGCCTCTGCTGTTTTTTTGCCCTGATTTGAAAAAAGATTTAAATGCTTAACAGCCAATAGACCTACTATGATGGATGCAATGATTGATTTAGCCTTGCAGATTGACGCTCAATAGAGAATCCTCAAAGTGGAACATCGGTACTTGATATGCCTCCCTCATTTGATGTTACTAATATCAATATTAATATTAGTGTTATGTATTTTATTTTAAATGTGTATGTTTGTTAATTAGTGTACTAGTTTTAAAATGAATGTATTACATTTTTGAAGTTAGTAATAATTCATTTACGTAAATTATGCGTTTTAGTACCATAGCGGGTTATGGATTTATAGGGGAATAGGGTGGGAGGTAATTTCATTGTAATTAAGAAAATATGTAATTTTTAGTTATTGGTATTGATTAATATTTTTATGTTAAATAATTATTAATTGATAATAATTTTTGGTTAATTGGTAATTATATTAAGTGTATTTATTTATTATTGAAGTGTGTTGTGAGGTTATGGGGTAATAGGGCGGTAAGTAATTTAATTGTAATTAAGTAAAAAAAAACAGTGTGGGGTAATTATTCAATTTTTTAAAAATATTTGTTTATTAATTTTTAATTGGTAATTACATTTTTTTAATTTATTGGTATTTATCAATAATTCATTGTTAAGTAATTATGAATTGCTAAATGCTCTTTTAATAATTATTGTTTTATGGTATTGCATTTTTAATGTTTTTTATTTTTTAAATAATTTGTTAAGACATTTTTAATAATGATTATTTAATTGTATTTATTTGAATTGTTAATTATGTAATAATTGGTATTTCATTTTAAATAATTATTTATTGGTATTGTTAATTAAATTGTTGTTATTTAATAATTAAATTGTTATTTAAAAAAAAAAATATTTTAATTATTAGTAAGTTGTTTTGACCCCTATGCTATCCAACACTTTCCCCACTGTTGCACCCTCTGGAGTTGGAATAGTAATTTTTACCCCTACGCTATCCAACCTTTTCCCTACTGTTGCACCCTCTGGAGTAGGAATAGTAATTTTAACCCCCACGTTATCCAACACTTTCCCCACTGTTGCACCCTCTGGAGTTGGAATAGTAATTTTAACCCCAACGCTATCCAACAATTTCCCTACTGTTGCACCCTCTGGAGTTGGAATAGTAATTTTAACCCCTACGCTAGCCAACACCTTCCCTACTGTCGCACCCTCTGGAGTGGAATAGTAATTTTAACCCCTACGCTATCCAACACTTTCCCTACTGTTGCACCCTCTGGAGTTGGAATAGTAATTTTTACCCCTATGCTATCCAATATTTATTGTTTTAGTTAATGTAGTGTCTAATTTATTTAAAATACATTTTTAAAATGTGTTACATATAGTTTTGATATTTGTATTCATATTTTTGTTGTATGTGTATGTATGTATTTATAATTTATAAAAAAAATTCAAACAATGTATAAGTTATTAGAGGAATTAATTGTAAATATTATTAAGTAAGTATACATATTATATTTTATTCTCAAGGAAGAACGAACCCAGCCGGGCTCCTGTCAGCAGCCCAGCAGCTCAAATTCACCACAGCACAGACGAAATCCAGACGTATTTTCTTCAAAATGGAGGTATTTTATTCCATTACAACACCATTAGTGCAAACAAAGAGGACGGTCAACGAGTTTTGGCGGATGCCTTGAACTGGACCATAGAGTCCTGCGGTCTAAACTGTCCATTTAAAGTGTATAAGTGCATAATCCTGTTATTCTATTTGTATCTAATGGCCGTCATTATTCATCATTTTTACTTTTTCTGCTGTGACAGAAAGGCATTATTGGTAAAGTACCCGAGGAGAAAGAAGAAATTGTACTAACTTTATTTTTGCCTGGTTGAAAACATGTGATTAAAATTCTAAAACACCGGAAGAGGGGGAATTATACAGATCAAAGAGTATAATGTGAGATGTTCAATTGTAGTAGTATAGGAAGGAGAGGGATGAAAGAGAAGAGGAGGAGGAAAAAGTGAAAGAGAAAAAGAAAGAGAAAAAGACAATTTCAATAAAATAGATTCAATTATAATAGTATTACTTTAGTGATCACAAGGGTAAAATTAAAAAGATAAGCATATGCTACCATCTATTAAAATCATTTCTTTAAAACTATCCTTTTCAAGAATTGTTTGAGTTATAAGTCTCTGAGAGGGAGAAGAAAAAGAGAAGAGTTAGAAGAAAAGTGTCATCTGCATTGTGCAAAACATTCTGTGCAGATATTCTTCATGTGCAAAGACGCATTAAAGCTATCTTTCTCCCTATATCTAATTATTCTAAAGTAGATTTTTTTTTAAAAAATTGATAAGGAGAAAAAAGGGGGACAAGTATTTGATGCAGTTCTTCCCTATTCTTCTCCCCAAGTCCGACATTTGATCCCAAAAGGAATAACCCGGAATCACTCTATACATTTCTTTTTTCTTTATTCATTTTCAGTTATGTTCTTGTTTTTCTCTCTTCCTCTTCCTAACATTTGTTCTCTCTTCTTAATTGGATTTATTTGTTAATTTATTCCTCATCACACTGTACTCATGTTTGTTCTGTCGCAAGAGAATTTTCATATTTTATCACCTGCTGTCCAATCGGTTCCATTCCTGCAAATGCACATGTAATTCAGCATCCAGGTTGTGCCAAAAGGGACTTTCCGTTCCAAGTGCTAAAATGAACCTCGATTATATTTTATATGTATATGTATAACTCTTTTTACAATATATGTATCACTTATCATTTTAAATATATTTTTGACTATGTTTATTTTATTATATGTATTATTGAATTATTTTTATATTATTTTTGAACATAAAAAAACAATATTTTTTACAACGATATGTTTGTACTTACCTTAATGTAGATATGACTTCAATATTTTTGATTTCGATATTCCACCTCCAATATTTTCGATGTTGATATTCTGTCAGTGAGTTGTTTCCTGGTATGTTATTGTAGACTTGCCCCCATCTCGAGTTTATACAACTCTTTTGCTTACCACTGGCTTTTTTTCACCAAATTAGCACATTTTGTACCTCTTCCCAAATTGCCCACAGCAACTGAACCGACCTTGCATTTCTAGACCAACATATTGAGATAGGCTGCTGGAGGCCATTATAACTGATAGGTATTCTCAACTAAGCTCTGCAATACTTTATTGCAAGTTTTACGGACTGATTGTATGACCACATGTCATACTCTGCAGTCAATGTATTATTAAGGACCATATGGAAGCTTAGGCTTCTTGGGATTCAGTGCCTGAACTATTGTATAACAACTCCGTCCATGGTGCATTAGATTTCTTCCTTTTTATTTGTACTCATGGTCTTAGGCCCGATTTTTGGTCATCTACCTTGTCACTCAGATCTTTATTTCATAAACTATATTGCATTCAGAAGTCTGCTGTTTTCCATTTAGCTTAAGCCAGAGCAGATTGCTAACTGTTCTTTGATAGGCATAGATCACTAGCGTCCAAGTATGAGGTCAGGGACAGAGTTTGGCTTTCGTCTTCATAACTATGTAGCCCTATGTTAATGCCTCAATTTAATTGGACCCTTCATGATTACTCACTTGGTGGGACCCTCGGACCCTTCCTATTTTGTGCAGGTTCTTAGGTCTGTGAAAGCTTTTCATGCTGCCTTTCCACACAAACCTTCAGGGGTCTTGATGAGTGGATCTATCTTAGAGAGAGGGAGAGAGGTGAAGTACTGTCAAGATTTCACCCAGAGACTCAGGAAAGTAGAAGCGGGTACAGCAGGCTACAACAAAGCTATAGGGATTATATTGCAGGTTGAAGAATACAGAAGAATGACTCCTGGTGGCTGGGGCACACCTAAAAAGAACTACAGTGTTTTACAATACTGGGTCAGGACCAGCAAAGGCATGTAAGCACATACTTTGTTTTTTAGGTCCATTTAAGCAGAGACTGGTGTAAAAACTATACATTCCGACTCCAGTTTAAGTAGGCTGAGGCTCAATTTTCTGTAGATGGTGTCTGTCTTTATCTTTATCTTTCCAAGAAACTGTGAAAGTGTCAAGTAACTCTGATATAGACAGCAACAAGACACTTGATGTGATATCAGTCTGGAACAGTGCATTGTTATCTCAACTGCAAGATCAAGGAACAATAGGCAAAGGAATGTTATGTGAATTGTCATATGTTTACCTTATTAGTTCAAAAGAGTGCATCTTAGACTAGCATTTTAATGTTCATTGGTTATACCAAACATTCCTAAGGTGATGGAAATTCTGTCTCAGATAAAATATAGTATAAAAAGACTGCCACTTGACCACTTGTCATGAGAGGTCCTTCACACTAGATTATCATGCACTGTAGTGCAAGAAAATATCTTGCCTGCCAGAGATGCTGCTGTATCGCAGTTGCTACTGAAAGTTGACATCGAGCCTGTGTCCAGGAGGAGCTTATGCTAATAGATCCATAGTTGCCTTTCGCAGGTAACACAGCCTCCTCGACTCCTGATAATTGCATTGTTTGGCTGTAAACAAGTATGCAGAGTGCTGATTCTCCTTAAGAAAATCTACATGTAAGTTATTGTACTCCATTCTCTCCTGGTGTAGCACCTTGAAGTAAGTTTTAGGCCCCCATTAGGATGGCAGGCAGACTTTGCCCTCCCGCCATCCCATCGTGGAAAGGGACCACCCGCCATAAGGGTGGAGGTCTCCTGGAGGGAATTAGGATGCTCCCGCCACAGTGGCGGGCGCATCCTGTATTTTTAACATTGCGGCGGGCGGTGCTGAATGCACAGCCCGCCGCAATGTTAAAAATACATGTTGTGCGTTTCAAAGTACAAGGTGACAGGCACCGTGCGGTGCCTGCCACGTTGTCCTTTGAAAAGCAGGGGGGTACCATAGGTACCCCCCATGTGCACCCCCCACCCCCCGGAGTCCTTGAGGGCCCGCAACGTGCCCCCAAAGTAGACTCCACATGCCTTCCAGTGGCGGCATTGTCACCACGGAAAGACATTGGTAAATGCCCATCCAAATATGGCTGTCGGTGTCTGATAGACACTCCCATTACGACTGGGGTGGAAAAGCGTCGGACGGTCTTCCTGTTCACCGCGGACCCCCCAGCCATGCTAATATGGCGGGGGGTCATTTCGGCACGCTTGGCGGGCGGATCGCCCCCGCCAGGCTGGCGGTGGCTACCGCCGGCCTGGCGGGGGCGATACGGCCGCCATCCTAATGGGGGCCCTAGTGTCTTTGGTTTTTAGATGACATTTTATCTATAGTAAAAATGCTAATTTTATTTATCAAAACATGCATTTATGCCTTTTTAATCATATTCTCTGTGGTTGTTTTAGATGTGCTGAGCAACAGGGTACACCTGTTGAAATAAACATGCCTTTTGGTTAAAGTGTCTTTTTTTAGCTCAGTTTATGTGTGTGGTATTTAAGAGATCAAAAAAGGTGCGTTTCTAATCACCAAGGTGTCCCTGGATCTCTGTTGCTGGACTTTTAGTAAATTAAAAGCATTGACTCCACTTCCACTATGGATTGGGTGGGGTTCTGCTGGCTACAAAAACCCGTCTTTCACATTCAAGCACCGGTGAATTGAGATAAGTTCACTTGTGTCACCCATTGGTGTCAAAACAAACCTTGTAGAGCTCAGCCAGATACTCAGTTTACACAACAAGACTCAAACAGGAAGATGATGCTTGGTAAATTTAGTGTGTTATATTGTTCACGTTAAGTTACTTTATGTTAAATGGGGTTTTATAAAGCGCACAGCTACTCTACTGAGTATCCCGGGGCTGGATGAGTGAAGACTAGCACAAAATGGAGGGAAAAAGTTGGTAAGCAGAGTTCTGAGTTATTGCTGAAATAACCACGTCTTGAGAGCCTTCCTAAAAGGAAGCAGATCCTGTAAAAGTCTCCGAGCAGGTGGTAATTTATTCCATAGCTTAGCCACTTGGAACTGAAAAGAGCTTTCTCCTATTCAACAGCGCTTGATCACCGGAGTGCACACTAACGCCAATGAGGCGGAACGAAGAGAGCGACGGGGGTGGTAGAATTGGACTCTCTTCCTTAAATAAGGGGCCCAAGAGCCATGCAAAGTCTTAAAAGCCAAAATCAGGGCCTTAAACTGTATCCGCTTGCGGATCGGTAACCAGTGGAGAGAGCTCAGATGCTCCGGCACCTGGGTCCTCAGGCAGAGGGAGAGAATGGAACGGGCCGCCGCATTTTGCACCACCTGAAGGAGGGTAAGCAGGAATTCTGGAAGATCGAGATATAATATGTTTACATAATCCAGCCTGGAGCCAATCAGGGCCTGGACCACAGTTTTCCTGTGTGGGATCTGAAGTGGAGGCAGAAATTGTTTGAGCATTTTTAGGAAGCCAAAACACTGACCAGCCACAGTCTGGACCTGTAGCTTCATATTCAAAGTGTTGTCCAATTTGACACCTAGATTTTTTACGGGCAATACCGCATTTGCTGGGGGGTGCGTATCCTGAGGCCACCAACTCTGCCACATGTTCGATGGGCAACCAAAGAACATGATTTCAGACTTATTAGAGTTGCACGTTGACTTCATTACCCGTCCTCAGATTTGTATTTTAGTTAATATTCTTAGTGCTTTATGAGATTATTTTTACCTACTGCATTACCTATGAAGAATCTGAATACTGAGTACATTTGGTTGTAGTATGACGGCTTCTGCAGAGCTAATTCCTTTTGGGTACACGGCGTATCCAAGAAGTGTCAGGTATTTAAATTTATTTTACTTAGGTATATATATATATATGTATGTATGTTTGCATGTATGTGTGTATCTACATAGTACTTCTATAGTAAAAACCTCAAAAAAGATAGTGTAGCATGTACAGGGACAAAGAAAAGTATAAAGTCAATGGGTGATATGAGAAGCATCTGATCTGTGGCTGTTAATGCATTGCAATGCAGTTTTCTTTAAAGAATTGTGTTTTTAACTCTTTCCTATGTTAGCTAGGACTATCTGCAATTGTATTACTAGACAGGAGGCTCTGTTATGCATGACCCTGGAAAGACTGCTATCTTCAGATGAAGACCATATCAATACCCCAAAGACATAAACTGCTGCATTATAAATTCCCTTATCACGCATAGTGCTCCCCGATGAAGCAACACAGGATCAACCCAAGTAGATCTCATCATTGCCCTTGCTGCTAGGTTGAAGACACAGGTATGGCACGCATGCCATGGGCTTCTACACCCATCCTCAAATCCTAGGAGGACGTCAATGATCTCATTGCAAAAATAACCTAGCATGGTTTCACCTGTGACCTGCTGATTGCATTGTTAGGCTATGTTAAACTGCTTCAAGCAACCATTAGGAGATTGATTGCCCAGCTTTGCTGCTAGCAAATTGTAGAGTCACTATCCATTGGTGAGGGAATGAACACCCATGATAAAGAGTTGGTTTGTGGTAAATTTTAATTACCTATGCGGAATTTATGCGGTAAAGTTCAATAAGAATAACTCAGTCAAAAATAAGAGACAGAATCCGTGGTAGTTGAGGTTTTAAAAGGGGTTTTATTCCTTAAAAAGGAATTGGTTATTGGTTCGAACCAGGTAGCATGTGCAAGGGAACGGATAGGACATGTACAATGATTTATTAACAGAGTATCATATATATAGTCAATGCATTTACAATAGAGATTGATGCAGGAGGCGTAACAGCTGAGAGAAACGAGATAAGAACATGTGTTCGTAACAGAAGGCGTGCACAAGGGCGTACACGAAGGTGTGTGCTAGACAACGTCACTGGAAACGTAACACAGGTGGGTGGATCCCCAGAAGAATCCGGCAGTGTCAGCAGAAACATGTGGCAGAGATGCGCGCGCAGCAGTATGACGTGTGACTGACGTGAAACTGGAGGGTGAAGGGGACTTGACATTTAGCCCTACATGTGGAGACAGAAGTCTGGGGTGTCAGAACAACCTAAACCCAAATCATATCTATATCTTGTGTATATCTTGTGTATATCTTGTGTTTAAGGAACTGTATTATCTAGAAGGAAAGGTCTCTCGGGCAGAGGCTATTCTATACTGACTGCTAGTGCGTGCAAATGCGACTACGTGTCTACATGAGATGTGAGGGGCCATGGGCCTACCATGGTAACGGAAGCTATGAATTACTTGCATGGAGACAGTGAGGCTGGGCCCTTTGCTCTGCAGCTGGGAAGGATGTTTTCGTAAACTACTAGACAGGAATGTATTTTCGAGGAGCGGAGCAGATAACTTGAAGGTTGAATACAGTCTTGGCAGGCAAGGCAGGCCGAGCTAGGCACCGCTCGCCGCGCAGGGAGTAAGTCAAGGGTCAGGAAGCAGCAGGCTGCGGCTGTCAGAGACAGAAGGCAGAAAAAGGCTCGATGGCAGGAATCAAGGCCTAACTTGCCAGAGCTAGAAGAACGTGAAAAGTGCACCATATAAAGACGTTGGCAAGGCACACTTAGGAACCGAATATCTGACCCATTCATGGTGGATCTGAAAGAGGACATGTTAACGTTGGACGCAAATGTATTTGCGTCTTCATAGCTGGAAGTGGAGGGAACATACATGTACTTGAAGCACGTACATGGAGCCGTTGGGGTCTACGATAGGGGACATAATTGACCATAAAATTCATATTACCTCATTCCCTCCTTGTCCCCTACGGACCCTTCATGATATATCAATCCTCATTAATCTATCAATCTGTTCATGTAACATCATTTGCTCTTCTTTCTTCTTATGGCGTTTTGAATGAGGACTTGAATGAGGATTACATGATGTGGCGCACAGGCCGCAAATCGCTGGCCCACATTGCAAACATAGGCAACAACTGAATACTATGAGAAGGGCAATACCTAGGAAGGATAGGATCTTCCATCCCCAGGCTGACAACACGCTCCAGAACCAACCGGACCAAGTCCAGGTGCCTGGATCCTGGTGTATCTGACTTGCAATCTTGTGAAGACGGGTAATGGCTCTATATACTGATGGCGCGTTTTCTGGAATGAAAACACAGCAGCTCGACCCGATGACCTTACAGGCTCCGCCCCTATCGGCCAGGATGACGTCAAGGACGAGACGATTTTGAAGAACAACAATCCGTATAGCAGACTGTTCCTCCGTTAAGTTACTTAGGGCAGAAGTAGCTTCATTCACTACTGCTTCGAGGGTTCTGGTTAATTTTCGTATCAGTTTACTATTGGAGACAGTACCTAAGTAGGGAAAGAAACCTTTATTGAAATCTGTATACTGCTCCCATTCCGTTTCAGTGTAGTCGACAATCGGGAGATCTCTCTGTGGTCTATTGTGTACTAGATGGGTGTCTCTATGATAATCAGGAGGGGCTAGGAAAACAGGTGGCAGAAGGAATGCAATGTAACAGGTGCCATCCCAATCTAGAGGTAAGCGTATATATGCGGTATGACCACAAACGAAGTAGGAATGACGTGAAGCTTTAAATGTAGACTTGCCTTTGTCACTGAATTCGATCACAGTAAGGCATTTACTATGACCCAGGTGTACTGAACCATTCTTTCTGACACATAATTCACCTTTAACTGGTAGTACGGACATAGCAGGTAAGACTGGTTCGGATTCGGATTCAACATTCAGAATCATGAGGTTAAGTGTAAAGTTACCTAATCCATTTACTTCATTTTCCAAGTCAGTTCCTGTCCTTTTAGGAAGACCCTCCTTGTCAGGGAAACATACTTTATGCAAAACTGTGTTCAGATTTCCCCATACCCAGTTACCCTGGTAAACTACGGAATCAGAATCTAAGGAATTAATTAAACTAAACCATGCACCACAGGAACCATTATGTGTGAACGGGTACGGAAAGAGAGGCAGAACTCCCTTGTATTTCTGATAGGGAGGGAGTCGGCCACATATCCAACAATTGGTAGCATTGCTGGTCTGATGGGAATGATGTAACATGCTAATGAATGTGTTGTTGCGCAGCGCAAGTCGGTAGGATAACTCGTGCGGGGGCAGTTCCCTGAAAGAGTGCTCGACAGTGTCATTTGAAGAAGAATGTGCACGTTTGAAAATAGGGTAGTATACATGCAACAGTACACTTGCAGCAATAATCATAAGACTCAGAAAAAACATAATCAATAGTGTCACAATGCAGTGGCTGCGAAGAGATTTACAATATTCACGTTTCTTGAGCTGTTTCTGTCTATCTCTCTCTCTGTTGGGGTCTAGGGGATACATGTCAGAAAACACGTCTAACCGATTCACCTAGGGGAGGACTTAAACAATTAAACTGTCTGACTTGCTAGACCTTAGTTTGGATTTATACTCCTCGGACGGAGTTTTCTCTATCAGGGGAAGTTTAGAGTCACTGAAATCTGGGCAGTCCTTAGAGGGGGAGGGCTGAGAGTCTGTAACTGGAAGCAGTCCATGAAATATCTTGACGTGGCTGGAGTGGAGCCACCCTTTGCGGCCCTCGACCTTGATTGCAGTCCTCGTGGTTAGCAGGACAAGTTTCGGCCCCTGCCAACGGGGCTCCAGCGGACTCCTCCGATCAAAGTTCCTGACGAGAACAAGGTCCCCCGGAATGATCCCATGTGGCTTTACATCGGTGTTGTCGGGAAACGCTGCAGCAACCTGTGAACGACATGATTGGAGTGCAGACATCAAGGAGGCAAGGTAATCTGTCAGCATATTACAATCGACATCGGTAATTTTTCTCGGCAAAGGCGTCCCCCACATATTCGGTGGCCTACCAAAGACCACCTCGTACGTGGATAGCCCTGTTCTGGAATGTGCGACCATTCTCATATAGAAGAGTGCGACTGGCAAAGCTACTATCCAGTCGACTCCTTTCTCTCTACAAATCTTGGCAAGACGAATTTTCAGAGTCTGATTATGGCGTTCCACGAGGCCTGCTGCCTCGGGATGTCGGACACAATGGAACTTCCACTGGTAGCCGAGCAGGAGAGATACTTGCTTCATTAACTCGGACGAAAATGGCTGACCGTTATCGGAGTATACGACGCGGGGCAAACCATATCTGGGGAAGAATTCACGAACCAGCTGCTTGGCAGTGGTCGGAGCAGTGTAATCTGGGACTGGATATGCTTCTGTCCAACGGGAAAGTGCACATACAACTACGAGGACATATTTGAATCCTCGACAACGTTCCATCTGGATATAATCCATCTGGAGGACTTCAAAAGGGTGATCGGGAGGATGAAATCCACCTTGCTCTACAGGAATGCTTTTACCTGTGTTGAACTGACAACAAATCATGCAAGTACGCACTTTCTGTTTGGCTGCTGCTCGTAAATGTTTATTGAACCAGATGTTTTGAATACTGTCTAACATGGCTTTTTCTCCTAAATGTGCAGGACTATGTACTGTGTTAATGATTACTTGGACCATAGAGTCGGGGAGAAACCATGTAGATTTTCCCTTCGTCATCCATCCTTGGTCTGTCTGGACCCCTCCTAGTTCAGTCCATTTCTTGATTTCGTCTGGTGTAGCATGTGTCTGTATATCAATTACATCTAGGGCGGGATCCTTAACTGTCATACAATGTGTCGGTGTCTGGACTATTGTCTTTGTCAGGTCGGTTGTGTGAGTCTGAGCTGTATGTTTCGCTGTGCGGTCTGCCAGGTCGTTACCCTGAGAAATTGAATCTGTGACTTTCGTATGTGCCTTGCACTTCATGATGGATATCGCTGTAGGCAGATGTATTGCATCTAACAGAGTTTGAATGAGGGAACCGTGCTGAATTTTGGCACCGTGAGAAGTCAAAAAACCTCTCTCTCGCCAGAGGACACCGAAGTCGTGTACGACTCCGAATGCATAACGTGAATCTGTGTATATGTTAACTCTCTTGTTCTTTGCTTGAATGCAGGCTTGGGTCAGAGCGATGAGCTCTGCTGCTTGAGCTGACA
Source organism: Lissotriton vulgaris (assembly GCF_964263255.1). Taxonomy (NCBI): domain Eukaryota; kingdom Metazoa; phylum Chordata; class Amphibia; order Caudata; family Salamandridae; genus Lissotriton; species Lissotriton vulgaris. The sequence goes on along the minus strand of NC_141698.1, from coordinate 436,411,364 downwards.
AGGTGTCGATACAATTTGTTTCTATGACTTCAGTTTCTGTCGTGACTGCATAAGCGGCCACTAACTCTCCTGTACTTGTCCTCATGCATGAACCATCCACATAAAGTGTCAGGTCTGGATCTGGCAATGCGGTGTCTGTCAAGTCTTGTCTGGGTTTCGTCGTAATAGTAATAACTTCAATACAATCATGTGCCAATGGGTCTGTCTCATTTAATGGCAAAAGTGTAGCAGGGTTCAATGTGTTGCAGCGTCTGATTTCTATGTGTGGCTGAAACAATGTCAATTCATAACCTGTCAGTCGTGCTATAGTCAAGTGTTGAGTCTGTGTTCGGTTTAAAAGAACTTCCACGGAGTGTGGAACTTGTACTGTCAATTGGTGTCCTAACACTATGGAATCACTTTGTCTGATTGCTAGAGCTGTTGCTGCTACTGATTTCAAGCATGCAGGCAGAGCCTGGGCTACCTGATCCAATGTACTAGAAAAATAAGCACACGGTTTGTGTGAACCTGCTTGTTCTTGGATCAGCACTGACAATGCAGTACCTTCACGTTCTGTGACAAAAAGTGTAAAAGGCTTGCTGTAACATGGTGTCGCTAAAACTGGTGCTTGGCATAAGGCTTTCTTTAAGTCCTCAAAAGCTTGTGTATGTTCCCGAGTCCAAGGGAGGACAGTCGAAGACGCTGCCTCCTGGGTTGTCAACTGTATGAGTGGTTTCGCTAGAAATGCATACTGAGGGATCCATTGTCTACAGTAAGAAGTGAGGCCTATAAAGGCTCGTACCTCCTTTTGTGTCTTGGGTTGTGACATGTTTACAATTAACTGGATGCGATCAGGTGTTAGCTGTCTCCCCCATTTGGACAGCAAGTGCCCAAGGTACACCACTTGCTGAACACAGAATTGCAGCTTCGAAGGGGACACCTTGTGCCCCTTGTCAGCCAGGAAATGCAAAACCGTCAGTGATGCTAGTTCACATTCAGGTTCACTTCGGGCAGTGATCAACAGATCATCGACGTACTGTAACAGAGCAGTGTTGTCAGGCATGTGTATACTGTCTAGTTGTCTTTTTAGTGCTTGACTATAGATGCTGGGGCTTTCTGTGAATCCTTGAGGTGCGCGTGCAAATTTGAAGCTTCGTCCATTTAAACAGAATCCGAAAAGGTATTGGCTTTCCGGGTCAATGGGGACACTAAAGAAGGCGTTCTTCAGGTCAATCACAGTAAAGAACGTTGCTTCGGAATCAATGGCAGTCAATAGAGACGAGATATCTGGAACCACGGGATATTGTGGCACAATGCATTTATTCAATTCGCGCAAATCGATAACTAATCGATAAACAGGAGGTGCATTTGGATCAGTTCGTTTAAGAATTGGAATGATGGGGGAATTACATAAATTTGAGTCGGTTTCTACAACCACTCCTTGTGCAATGAGCTCGTCAATGATTTTCAGTAAAGCCGCTACAGCATCTGGTGGTAACTTGTATTGTCGGATTCGTGGTAAAACTACTCCTGGTCTGAGTGTGACTCGGTATGGTGTAATGTGCATACAACCTACATCATTGGGGCCTTGTGCCCACAAATGTGCAGGAACATTCCGTAATCTGGGATCAATATCTCTCAACACATAGTGACCTTTAAAGTCACGTAAAAACAGTCTTACTCCTTCCGGAGAACAGCAAATGACAGCTCCTAGAGCTTTCAATGTCTTTATACCTAGCAAGTTTTCTGGACATGATTTCGTTAGTAATAAATCTGTAATACGTGTCAATGGACCAACTGCAAGGGGAAGTGGTTGTGATACTTCATTTATAATAGGCTTTCCTGAAAATCCAAGGGAAACATTCTGTGCGCCTGAGAGGGGTGCCCCTGGAACCTCGTCGTGACTTATAGTTGTCCGGCTTGCCCCTGTATCAATCAGAAACTTTCGGTCTTTCCCTAATACTTGACTGTGTACATAAGGACCTTCTTGATCTACAGGAACCTCAATGAGAGGCAAGCCAACTTCCCTCTCTAGGCTGTTTCATGTGTATCGCTGATAATCGGGATAATCTGTTTGCGCATACTGGTACATCTGTTGTGTTGTATGTTGTGTTGCGGCAAGGGGCTGTGGCTGCGGTACCGCTACTGTCTGTTGTGAGGCTTGCATGGGCTGGATATTCTGTGGTACTTGTTGTTGGACCTGGTCCTGTCTAGGAGGACGCGGTCTCTCTTTAGTTTTACCAGTAAGTATATTATGTTTCAAAACTGCACAATCGTTTATATAGTGACCTGGCTGTTTACAATAATTGCATGTCCCTTTAACAGGAGCTGCTGGATTATTGGACTGTGTCATACCCTTTTTCTGACCGTCAGCTGGCACTGACTGAGCAACTAACATCTTCATTTTCGTGTCTTTCATACGTCTTTGTTCGTGATCATGTTCTTCTCTAATTCTGTTCTGGTGATACTGTAACATTTGTAACATTTGTGAAGGCGTATTTGCTTGCCATGTGCTCTCGACTTTCAGAACACGATTCTTAACCTGGGGCAGAGAATTTTCGACCAATTTAGATACAAAAAGATGTGGATATGATTCACTACTTGGTTTCAGGCCACTATTAATAACAAAACATTTCTCAAATCGGGAATAAAAATCGCTAGTATCTTCATCGGGTTTCTGTTTGCAGGCTGAGATTGCATCCCAGTCCTCTTTTTTCGTTGCTAACAAACGTGGCAATACTTGTACTAACAATCCTGGTAATGCTTTAGTTTTCTCCCCGAGCCCTAGACCTGGGGTTCTGGTATTTTCTTCGTTCTCTAATACAGCCCACTCAATCTTTGCCTCTCCCACCTCCCATTCTTTTTCCTTGAGTTTCTCGTAAATACCAGCAGGCAATAATACTTTCAATATTTTCATGATGTCTGGATAGGTATAATCACCCATGAGTAACATATCTTTTATTTCACGGTGGAAACCTGCTGGATCTTTGTCATGACTGGGCACTAATTTCTTCATTTCTAACAGTTCCATTTTAGTTATTGGTGTGTATACAAACACACGTCTAAAGGTATTATCATCATTCTTGACTGGATGTACTTCTCGCAAGGGATTCTGTCTGTCTATGTAATACATTTTTCTTTCTGGAGGTGGAGCTGGAACAAACTGTGTATTCAGGAAAGTAGTGTATCTGTGCCGATGCTCTAGAATTATTTTAATCAAGTCGGTACCTAGACCTCTCCATCTATTCATGAGTAGCTCTATTAATATATCAGGTAGGGGGCCTGGATCAAAATGTTGGCTTTTATACAATATAAGGAGATGCTGAATCATGTATATTCCGGCTAATTTCTGTTCGTCAGGGGAAAGATTTAAAAAGGTTTGTGCTAATGCGTCATCATTATATTTATCAGAACTGTCAGCCCATTGTACTGCTGACCTGGCTAATTCTTGTTCATCCATGGAATTGAGTACATGGTACCCCATTCGTTCTTGAAGTATTTTATCGGTAGCCTGAAATAAGTGTTCAGGAGTCTTTGGATTTGACATGGCTGCTTGAAAAAGTCTCTTACTTTCTGGGCGTACCGGACGCATTGAATTATTAAAAGGTCTTCCCTTACCTACATATGCTATCGTTTCTCTAGTTGGTAATTGCAATGTTCCTGTAGTCGCTTCTAGTTGTTCCTCCTCCTCCTCCGAGCATTCACTCTTGTCTGCATCTATTTCTCTTTCAGGCTGTCTCCTTTCATGTATTTGTTCTACTACTTTTCGAATCCTTCGGTACATATTTTCTATACTACTCTGTTTATCATGTTTTCCGTCTGCTATATTCTGACCCCATTTAGTCAGTGCTTTCATGTCTTCCTGGTCTACACCAGGCCTATCTTGTTCTCTTATCAAGCAGTTTATAAAGAAACGTAATATCATTTTCTGGGTGTCTACTTTCTGGTATGCCATGGCCTCGCCAATACTTTCAGGGCCTTCCCCCGTTTGGACAAAACGATATATTCTGTCTAGATGGTCAATCATTCCGGGTAGTAACATTAAATAGTTTGTAACTCGTCGTAGACATACTGATGATAGCATCATTCTGTCGTCTTTACCGGGTACTGGATCATATCTACAATCTGTAAGAGGCTCTTTAAGTATGTCGTAATTCGCTGATTGAGGTGTACGTTGCTGTGCTAAATCCCTATAAGTCAAACGGTGTGCTTGTGGCGGGGTCTGAAAACCTCCTACTGCCCCTCCCGAAGTGCCAGGTCCAAAAGGATTTGTTGGGTGCATAGTAGGGAGAATGGGTGCGGGAAGGGGTGGAGGAATCGGCGGAGGATGTGGAACGGGAGGAGGAGTTTGATGTTGCGGAGGTGGCGGTAGATTATCTCGGGGTGGAGTGCCATCAACAGGTGGTGTGCGTGGCGGCGGAGTATTAACATATTCAGGAGCTACATCGTCTAAATAGGAAGAAAGGAAAATGTCCTTTGTGGCCTTGTGACGTACTTTAGTCGGGAGCAATGGAGGGGGCAGATTCTTCGGTATTTCCGGAGTGGCCTTAGGTAAACCCTCGGCCAGGAGATGATACATACCATTCATAAGAGCGTTTCGTTGTCTGTCTACTTGTTCTGTTTTTACTCGTATCCCCTCCTCAACTAATACATTTTCACGGGCTTTGTCTGAATCCTCTCTACTTTTCTCTGCTTTTCTGAGAGCTTTTTCTGTGCGTCTATGCGATTCTTTCCGCCATAGTTCAATGGCATCTTTCTGTGACTGCCTGGCTTTCTTTTTCCATAATGCTTCTTCTACTCTCATGATGCAATCGGCATCCCATGTCCCTGCAACGGGCCATCTCTGATTTTCTGCTAAATCTTTGGTGTAATCCACCCATAAATCGAGATATAATACGGCATCTAGGCCATGTTTGTGGTACATAAAGTACCCTGGAGTGTCCCTGGGTGGAATGGGAACAACTTCCTCTAGAATCCCTTTTCTAGTTCCTATCTGTCTTAGTTTGGAGAACAGTGGCATGTCTCAGCCGTACTACTTGGTACTTGATACTTACTTGGATTTGAACACAATTAATACAATGAACACAGTAATATAGATCGAACAATCATTCATACCACGACATTTAAAACACATTTAAAACATTTTTAAAACGAACAATAATAACTGGGATAAAACTAACTACCTGCATACTCGATATACTGCTAAACAGTACAGATACACCGCTAAACAGTGCAGACCGGGTCTGTGTACCCAAACCCGTCTTGACCGGCACAAATTAATGCGCACGTCTAGATGCGTCCCCAGCAACGGTACTCACCGGGAAGCACGGAAACAGAAGGCCTCGGAAACTCGATACTGGACTGGACCCTGGACTCGACTGGACTGGACTCGTGACGTAGGTACTTCGGAACTTCGGAACTGGTGGGCCTCTGAATACCTCGGACTCTGCTCTCTCAGCTAGGCTCTGGTCGGGATCCTCCGCACTCCTCACCGCCTCGTCTGGGTGTCGATCGCAGCCTCAGTCACCTCCGTTGGCCTGAGGGAGATACAGGAAATCCTGCGGGTACGCGTGGTTGTCCGTCAGCGCTGTGGCAGGGGACCGGGCCTGCAACGCACCTCCGGCGCGTGGGGTGGGGGAGGGGTCCCTGTTCGGGCGCCAATTATGTGGTAAATTTTAATTACCTATGCGGAATTTATGCGGTAAAGTTCAATAAGAGACAGAATCCGTGGTAGTTGAGGTTTTAAAAGGGGTTTTATTCCTTAAAAAGGAATTGGTTATTGGTTCGAACCAGGTAGCATGTGCAAGGGAACGGATAGGACATGTACAATGATTTATTAACAGAGTATCATATATATAGTCAATGCATTTACAATAGAGATTGATGCAGGAGGCGTAACAGCTGAGAGAAACGAGATAAGAACATGTGTTCGTAACAGAAGGCGTGCACAAGGGCGTACACGAAGGTGTGTGCTAGACAACGTCACTGGAAACGTAACACAGGTGGGTGGATCCCCAGAAGAATCCGGCAGTGTCAGCAGAAACATGTGGCAGAGATGCGCGCGCAGCAGTATGACGTGTGACTGACGTGAAACTGGAGGGTGAAGGGGACTTGACATTTAGCCCTACATGTGGAGACAGAAGTCTGGGGTGTCAGAACAACCTAAACCCAAATCATATCTATATCTTGCGTATATCTTGTGTATATCTTGTGTTTAAGGAACTGTATTATCTAGAAGGAAAGGTCTCTCGGGCAGAGGCTATTCTATACTGACTGCTAGTGCGTGCATATGCGACTACGTGTCTACATGAGATGTGAGGGGCCATGGGCCTACCATGGTAACGGAAGCTATGAATTACTTGCATGGAGACAGTGAGGCCGGGCCCTTTGCTCTGCAGCTGGGAAGGATGTTTTCGTAAACTACTAGACAGGAATGTATTTTCGAGGAGCGGAGCAGATAACTTGAAGGTTGAATACAGTCTTGGCAGGCAAGGCAGGCCGAGCTAGGCACCGCTCGCCGCGCAGGGAGTAAGTCAAGGGTCAGGAAGCAGCAGGCTGCGGCTGTCAGAGACAGAAGGCAGAAAAAGGCTCGATGGCAGGAATCAAGGCCTAACTTGCCAGAGCTAGAAGAACGTGAAAAGTGCACCATATAAAGACGTTGGCAAGGCACACTTAGGAACCGAATATCTGACCCATTCATGGTGGATCTGAAAGAGGACATGTTAACGTTGGACGCAAATGTATTTGCGTCTTCATAGCTGGAAGTGGAGGGAACATACATGTACTTGAAGCACGTACATGGAGCCGTTGGGGTCTACGATAGGGGACATAATTGACCATAAAATTCATATTACCTCAGGTTGAGGCACATGGCAGTTTGCAATAAGAAGGCAGAGGTATCTGCCATGTTACAATCCCTCACCTCTAGGCCACAAGATATATGGGGACTGTGGCACACCTTCTTGGTGAGAAAAGAAGCCCTGATAAACATAACCCAAGGATAGAGTACAACATATAGTCAAGATCCTTCTGGGACATAACTCCCAAGTGATGACTATACAACTGGCGATGATTCACACTCATAGTGCATAGCACACTCTGATATTGCCTCCTATCACATCACAATAAGCTAACTGGAGGGAGAGTGGTTGGTGCCCACTCAAATGCTCTCATACACCTTTTCGACATATTGGTGTCCTGAAATGTAATTAATGTGCCACCTACTGTGTTATACATTGGAAAGTTGCAGACAGGCGCTGTAGATATACCTCATAAATTGAGGTGCAAAACTGTGATGTTGCTAAAGTAAATTACTCTATTGCTATTTTTTCATTGTAATGAAATAATAATAGATATTTTTTAAATGCAGGTTCAGAGTCTTTGCACAATTACTAAAGCCACATGCTAAATAGGTTTGGAATAGAAATTTTAAATGTAGATACTCTTGAGCCATATGCAATCTCAAAATATAAAATCCTCCTACCTTGCCCTTAGGAGCCAATGCAGCCACTGTATCTGGGAGCCCCTAAATAGTCTGTCTACCCCTGCCATTACCATTATACTTTTTACTCACCGACTAAGGGTAGTCGAAGACAAAGGCTTAAATGACTTGCACAAAAGTTGCTGATTATATGTACTAAGACTCTCTGTTACATATACGTACTGTTTGAGACATTAGACCACCAACAACTTAGGTTGTAGAGGAAAGGCAAGGAATGTGCTGGAAGTACGGGTATTTTTGGTACATCTTGTTATCGTAAAATGGACCCCCAAGGACAAAACTACATGGTAGAAATATCGAGCTCTCAAACACCGATACCCTTCAAAAAGTTACCAAACATAACAAATGAACACAGAGCGTCCGCCTTCCCCCCTTCCGCTCCAAAGCCACCGAGATCATCTGCGGCATACCCCAGGGCTCATCCCTCAGCCCAACTCTGTTTAACATCTATATGGCACCGCTCACCAACGTCGCCCATCGGCATGACCTTAACATCCTCTCCTACGCCGATGACACCCAGCTGATACTCTCCCTCACCAAGGACCCCTCCACCGCCAAAACCAACCTTCACGAAGGAATGAAGGCCATTGCTGAATGGATGAGGAACAGCCGACTGAAGCTGAACTCGGACAAGACGGAGGTCCTCATCCTTGGATCCAACCCTTCAGCCTGGGACGACTCCTGGTGGCCGATCGCATTGGGAACCACTCCAACACCCACCGACCACGCACGCAACCTAGGGGTCATCCTCGACTCCACCCTCTCCATGACTAAACAGGTCAATGCCATCTCCTCCTCCTGCTTCAACACCCTCCGCATGCTCCGTAGGATCTACAAGTGGCTCCCCACTGAAACGAGAAGAACAGTCAGCCAGGCCCTTGTCAGCAGTAGGTTGGACTATGGAAACGCCCTCTACGCAGGAGCCTCGGCCAAACTCATGAGACGGCTCCAACGCATCCAGAACGCCTCTGCACGCCTGATCCTTGACATCCCTCACCGCAGCTACATCACACCCCACCTGAGAGACCTGCACTGGCTCCCGGTCAACAAGAGGATAACCTTCAAGCTCCTCACCCACGCACACAAGGCACTCCACATCACCAGACCAACGTATCTCAACAGACGACTCAGCTTATACACCCCCACCCGCCAGCTCCGCTCCGCCGACCTCGCCCTCGCTGCAGTCGCCCGCTTCTGAAGAGCGACCTCAGGTGGCAGATCATTCTCCCACCTCGCCGCAAAGACCTGGAACATCCTCCCCATCCACCTAAGGCAGACCCAAGACCTGCTAACCTTCAGAAAACTCCTCAAGACCTGGCTTTTCGAGCATTAGCAGCATTCCCCACACCAGCACCTTGAGACCCTCACGGGTGAGTAGTGCGCTTTGCAAATGATATGATTGATTGATTGATTGAACATTACAATTATTGCTGACATCAGTTTCAAGGAACACCTGTCTTTGTCCACCCTTGTTAGAAAAGGTTGTATGTTCACCACTACATCCCATAAAGTGGAATACCTAGGCTTAGGTGTATGTGCATTCCTCATGACCTTCAATAATTTAAGAAATAGCGAATGCTACCCAAACAGTTTACCTTCAAGGTTCTGATGTCCTGCTGTTATAGCTGATCTGTATCCATTATCAGTTCTCGACTAAGAATGCCTGAAAATTTAGAGCACTTGTGGCATCAGAGTAAATGAGACTGATACTTCTTCCCACACACCAGATACTCCAGGTATCCCTTGCTGACATATATGAGCATATTGAAACTTTCACCCAGGATTCTCTTATATACATAGAAGCTGATTTCAGGAGGACCAGCATTCATGTTAGCCTTCCAAAAGGTTGAATGCCACCAAAGGGAGCCTGTACTCCAAAACCAGCTTGTGAAACTATCACAGAGGGTCCCTCAATGGCTGGGGAAAGCTTGGATAAGAATTGGGCAACTGATTATAAGAGTAAAGGGAACCAAGGTTGTGCCCTCTGCAATGAAGTTACCAATCTGACCATTGTCAGCACATCCTTTAAGCATTATAAATGGTCAAAAAGCTTAAAGATTCCAATGGGACCAATCCTGAAGAAAATCATCCATTGCTAGTGCTTTGGGTTCCTTTCTCCAGCTGTAAAATCTTTCTAATCAAACTGTCAAGCACAACGCAAAACGGTGTATGCTGCAAGAACCCCATGTTTTGTTCAGAGCCTGAAATATGTGGCGATCCAGGCACCTCTTCCTGCTGTTGTGCGTGGTGCTTTAAAACCAATCTGCTACTGCATTTTTTGATCCCAGAAGGTATTCTACCACCAGAGATATTTTACTCTGTAGACACAATTCCCAAAAGAAACTGAATAGACCCACCCATAGTTTTGACCTTGTTGCTGCCAGTCTTTTTATGTATCTGACTGATGTAATGTTGTCCATGCAATGGAGGACCGCAAAATTTGATCCTGTTTGCAAAGGAGCCTGCAAGAAGCTCTAAACAATTTATGTGTATTAATGATTCCTTGCTAGACCATCTTATTTCAGTCAAGTAATTGCCATATCTTGCTGCCTTGCCATCCAAGCATCCTCCCATTATAAGAAAGGATTTGGAGACAGAGGTAAGGTGGCTCACTCAGTCCACATGTCTACATGACTTAACCAGCAACTTACTTGCTCTTTTAACTCCTGATCTGAACAGACAGTTTGTGAGTATTCTAGACCTCTATGACGATGGCTTAATTTCGAGCGCTTGAGAACCCAGCAATAATGAGGTCATGAAAAAATGATCTGACTTGATGATGACAATATGTCTACCAGCCTTGCTAACTAGTGAAGAGAAACCTGAGGTGATGTCACCCTCAACTCCTTCTTTATCCCCTTTAACTTTGCTTCTGGCAACAGAAGACTCTACTTTTTAGACTCAACCAGATACCCCAAGTAGTCCATTCTTCCTGAGGGCACCATCTCCAACTTTTCCAAATTGATAATGAAACCAAATTACTGAATCAATTCAATGGAACCCTGAACACTACTTCAGTAACCTAACTCTTTTCTGTCCAAAAAATATAATATAATGCAGGTATACCACCTTTCTCAGTCCCTGTGCTCTGAGGACTGCAGCCAGAAACCTCATCAACTTGGAAGAGCTACAAGGAGCAGAAGATAGATGGAATGGGAAAGACTTGAAAATAAACACCTGTCTATGCCCCATAAATTGCAGGTAATTCCTGTGCTCTTGACATACTACTAATGTTAGTAATACAGCAAAACATAAGTGATGAGGGAATAGAACCAGTGTGCACAAATCACGATTCAAAGTATTTCAATCAAAGTTCAGTATTGATGCTCAACTCTCCGTGGTCCACCCTTCCAGGACACTATTCACAATGAAACTACTTCTTATGGAAACCTCACTTTAAAACATCAAATCACTAAACCCTTCATGCAGGTCCATTCTCCCTCCCAAAAGTGAAGAGACCCATGCGACCTGTCCCCTGCAACAAATCCCTAGTACCTATTATGCTTACCAACAGCGGCCATGATGAGCCCCCTCCACAAACAGCCGGTCCGATAAATCCTGCTGTTGACGGAGTTCCTGCTCACTACTTCCTTGAAATATTATTAGCACCAATCGGATTGCCGCATTCTATCAGCACCAATCACCAACCCTTTCCTATACTCCGTCATTTGCATATTGAAAGACCTGTTTCCAATGTGGTCCGACTCCATTCGAGCCAAACAGAGAAATGTTTAGTCCTACCTCCTTAGTCTGTATCTCAATCCAAGATCAACCACCTACGCGTTAGAAGTCCGAGCACGTATCCAGCACCGCTGAGCCAATCAAAACTCCTCATCACTCTTCCCCTCATCTACATACCAGCGGCTTGTGCTTTATCTGGTCCGTTTTCCGCCTGCCAGACGCATTATTCCGCCCTCTTTACTTTGCCCGAACAGCGAGTACGTTAAGACTCTATTTTGCATGTTTCCCAATAAATGACCGAAATATCGTCCCATACTTCTTTACGACCGTTTACTACATTTAACCGACTTCCAATACCATAGCTTTGGCTCCAATACTCGCGCTCAGTATGCAAGCTCGTATCCTCGTTGATCAGTTCCAATATTGATGCTCTGTCCAATTCTCACTCAAGTACTTACATTAAATATACTCGCTCATTTTCACATTGATAACTAGACTAATTAAACATTTTATTTTATTTTATGTAATTCATCTGCAACTTTTTGTCACACCGTAAACTACAGGGGTGATTTTCCTTATCACAAGACCACCGTCTCCCATTAGTTTTTCAGTTACTGCATGGTCTGCTCTTTCTCGCTGTTATATTTTTTGTAAACCATGAAACTTAAATTTTGTTTTATATTCATGATTATCTTTTATGTGCTTGAGAAGAGGAGATCTGACACCTTTGTTTAGAATTGATCTCCTATGTTCCTGAATCCTCAACTTCAAAGCTCGCTTCGCACTGCCTATGTAAATCTTCTGACATTCACATAGAATTACATAAATTACTCCACAGCTATTACAATTCATGACTTTGTTAATAAGGTATTTTGTTGAAGTATTATACTAGAATTCCTGAATATGATTCCCACCTAAATCACAAATGTTACATGCCCCACATGTAAAAAAACCTTTAGGTGGGGTTGGAAGCCAATTACCTCCCTGTGCATTTAACGGTTCCAAATAATTCCGCATACTCAATGCCCCTAGAGTGGGACATTTCCTGTGAGTAATCTTAGGCTTATCAGCAACAGCATGTAGTAATCCTGGCACTCCTTTCAATAAATGCCAATTTTTTTCTATAATCTTATAGATCTGTTTTTGATTTACACTATGGGATCGATTCCGATTCGGGAAACGAATCCGTACAATGATTCGTATTCGTAGCCGTTTCCGTACGAATCGTCCAAATCGCGTAGTACGATCCGTTGTGAGAAAATACGTCCGAATCATTGCGAACCGTACGAAAATGAAGGGTTAATCCGTACGACATCGACCCGCACAGTGCACCGTATGATTCGTAAAAATGCCGTACGACCCGCCAAGTACGATCCGGACCGTGGAATGAGAACGCGATTCGTACGGTGAACGTCGCTTATGAGCAATTTGTACAGAGGGCAACACTATCACATACGTACCTTACCCCTAAAATCAAGGGGCATATGCACGGGGTGTACGCATCGTACATCTACGACCTTGGGGTGTACGAACCATACCCCTACGGTCCCTAAACCTATGATCATGGGGTGTACGCACGGGGACATACGCACCGTACCCCTGTAATCCAGGGGTGTATGCACCGTACCCTGATGCACCGTACCCCTGCAATCATGGGGTGTATGCACCGTACCCGGGGGGTCCGTTTCATACGCATTTCGAGGCAAAATCTGCTTTTACAGACGTTTTAGGCCCCCGTAGAAAAAGAGTCGTACGGAGTGTTGTCAATACGATTCGTACTTACTGGGTCGGAAAATGCAGCTTCGATCCATATGGACATCTCGTACTGCACGTTCCGAATGTGATTCGCATGGATTAGTGAGTTGTACGGTCTTCGGTACGATTCGTATGGAGAACTGCTTTGGGTACACATCGTACTACATCGTACGTACGGGTACGGTTCTGCATATGATTTGTACGGGTAAAAAGCTCAGTACGGCTATTCAGAGGGCATTTTACCAAATCGGAATCGGCCCCTATATGTTGAAATGAAAGCTACTCTCTATTTTCCTATTGTTATCTCTTTCTGCACCAAAGTAGTCTCTCTCTTAACTGAACAAATGCTGGTTTTAGCTCGATTCAAACCAATCGTTGAATATCCTCTGCCTAATAATCTACTTTCTAACTCATTCCCTGTCAGTAGTAGAGCTTTTAAATCCAGATGCACCATCTGAAGGAAGAAGCAAGTTCCTCAGCTCTGGCCTATGATAGTCTCCATTTTGAAATCTGCAGTATTGAATGAGTTGGTTGAACTGCCTCAAATTTATTACATGCTGACATTTTTTATTCTTCTTCTGCACTAAGAAGATGTTGCTGACAAAACCCTTGAGGTGAAAGTGACATGGTCTGTTACCCCTTCTACAAGAACTCTTCAACTTCTTTGGTGATCAGGGCCTAACCTTCATGAGAAAAATATTTTAGCAAAGGCTACCTGGTCTGCATTGGGGTTACATAGAATTCTATGTGAAACCATCTCACCACCTGTAATACTCAGGAATATTTTGATATTAAACCCTACTGTTGAACAAAAACAGAAAAGTTGCATCCGACTGTCACAAGGAGAGAGAACATTACACTTACCTTGAGTTCCCCCTTCGCGAGCCTGGTCTCTTGACCATGCCCTACCCATGCCTTTTCTAGGGCCTTCCCAACTTTGCTTAAAATTTTTACAATTTTAGCATATATCCTGGAGGTATATCTGCTTTCTCAGATATTTTTGGTCTTGGGCCAGTGGTGTTGAGCTGCAATCAATACTGCACTATTGATATCATAGAGAGTGCGAAAAAAACAAATGTCACCCAAGAACAAGTCTAACAAATAAGCTACTCCTGTGGTAAGGGTAAAGTATGCATCAAGTGGTGCATTTTTGTGCGTTTTGGAGCCCACTGCCCCAATTTATTACTGAAGCATGGTGTGGTAGTACACTGTCATTTACAGATAGTAAATTTTTTATTGAACTGGTTTCTAATATTGTACAGACTTGCTGTTGTACTATCAAAACTAGGTAGAAACACCAAGGATAATGTGTGGGAATTGAAGTTCAGCAAATATTTATCATTTACGCATTATTAAGTAAAGTGTCTTGATTTGTTTTGATCCTATTAAAATCTTTGTTTCCTTCCCACTTCTTAATTACAAAAGATGGGCTTCATTTGTGCTTTCCTAACTGCTTAGATATTTTGAAATATTGGTGCAGTTGATTTACAGATATTTACATTTTGTTGTTTGTTTAAAAAAAGTGACATCCTACAGTCTATCATTTCACATTGCCTGTACCCCAGCAATTTTGTCACATAGTTGAATTTTCAAAAGTTTCTCAATTTGCAGTCAGAAAAAAAAGAAAAAGCCAATCTCTATGTTAATAGAATAAGCAGCAAGTTGTCAGAATACATAGCCTGACATTAGAGCTCTATCTTTGAATGCACATGAGATTCGAAACAAAATAAAAATGCTTTTTTGTTGCTCATTTACCTTCTGAACTTCAGCACAGTTAGTTTGGGGGTGCTGCAGGAAGCCCACATCCCACATCCCACATCTGAGGTTCTACGATTTCAGATTTCGTCCCGTATCTAGCCGCCATTTTGTGTCCTGTCGCCAGTTTGTGTTGCCCTCACTCAGGCAGCATGGCGAACAATGTGCTTTTGCTTTTCCAGCTGCTACGTGTCCTTTCCGTTAAAAAGTAACTCCATTGTCCTTATTCATGAAACCCGATGTCAGGGTCTGGCTGAGTTCATTAATCCATGTCTGGTTAGATTGATCCCTGTCTCGGACGACTATTTGCCCTCTCCTATTCTTCCCTTATACTATCTTATCCGACTGGCCTTCGCTATTCTCTCCTTGTATGCTCCTATTACACAATCATCCTTTGAGACACACAAGTATGTTCTGCCACCTGCGAGAGGGGATTGTGAACACCATCACTGATTAATTTGTCGGGAGGGGTAGCACACGGGGTCCGAGAAAGGGGCATATTTTGAGATACCTTATAGCTTGTTTTCCAACTTTTCTCATTGGTTCGTTTTGTATGTGCAAGGAGTGGGATATTGTAAATGTGTTTGCTATAAAAGATTGTGCGCCACGGATTGAAGTGGCAGTCTCCTTAGAATCCACCCTGCGTGTAATTTCTGGGACAAATGTGCTTAGCTGCAGCTAATTAACCTGGCTTCCACGCTCAACGGAGTGTCTCGTGTCTCCGTCAGTTACAAGGCAGGTGAATCCGGGGATTTAGGCGTGCCCTGCGCCGCCCGGCCCATAAGGCCCGGTTCTCCACAGCGCCAATGCCTTGGGCACTACTCATCCATTTTAGATGTAGCACTCCTTTCCATTGAACTTTTTATCTTGGACCTAAAGTATTCCTCAATAAATGGGGGAGGAGCCCACTCTGCCAAATTTGGTTGCTGAATGAGCCCAGGTACACAAATGGGAGTACCTCCCTTGTTCGAAATAACCATACAAGGCTTATCCCCAGTTTGTCTTTTATTTCAGGGCATTAGTACAAACACAAACATTATTGGAATCATTTTCAGAGTGTTTATCAACATTCTGTGTACGTAAACTATCATAGGGCCTCTTACTTGGGCCGCCTATTCCCACTTGCTGGGAATGTGACTTGCAATCTGCAGGAATTAGCAAAGAGGTCGTAATAGCATTCGCCATGAAATTTCCTATATCAATGACCACACTTCTAAATGTTGAAGAGACAGCTATATGAATTGAAATATAAACTGAATTGCCTATAAATTCACAACGTATTTTCTTAAAAACCTCACACTCCTCATTATTAACACTGTGGTCAACCACTTTAATCAACAAACAACAGAGAATCAAAACCTCACAATATTTTCCTTGAACAAGTTATATTAAATATACTAAAACAAGGACATAGGGAAAAGGCTGTGTCTTCAAATGGCATTCACATAAACCAGGGCAGCCGATACCTAACCACACCCCAAGGCAAGCTCTGCCTGGCACCAATTGATAAATTAAATAAATGTAGGCAACACTCCCCAGCAGCCTTGCACTTCTACAATGCAACTATTCACACTGAGCACTGAAAGCATGTAAAATAAACATACCAGCCACAGCGCACTGAAACAAAATAACAATTTAACAGGCAAGGTGCCCATGTAAAATTTGCTCAAAACACAGTAATAATTTCACACACAGCTCTGAAAACAGGCACCTGCGTGAAATTGATCTAAACAAAGAAAATCATAACTTTGGTTTAACCATCAAACAAACACCAAATACATGTATAGTAAATCACAATTCTATGCTAGCAAACAGTGTCTTGTAATACATGTATCTCTAGCATCAAGAAAAACTGAAATGGTGTATGGACTACTGCCATTTATTAGATGTGGATGTCTTTTCTTTGTGGTAACCAGGATTATGGTACTTGTAGTGTTCTTTTTAGTGATGTATAAAATAAATCAAAACAAGAGACTGCAAAATAGAACCTTCAATCTTGTATTAAAATCATGGTGCCTTCTCTCTTTGACTTAGCTCTTTATCTACTTCATATATATATATGTGTGTGTGTGTGTGTGTGTATATATATATCTCAAAACAATACCCTTTGATGCATAGGGTGACACATAAAAGAAGCAGAGCACTCTGTGTAGTTCTCAAGTTTAGATGGAAAGCAGCTCCTGTATAGAGCACTATCAACACCAACGACACTCTAGATCTTCTCACCTCAAATGTCTGCTTTTCTATCAAAGTCTTTAAGCATAGGATTAGCACAGTGCCATCCATGCCGAGATAGAAATGGACAAAGTCTTTTTCCATTTCCACAGCAAAGTCTTTGAACATAGGACTAGCACAGTGCTGTCCATGCTGACTGTAAAATGACAAAAGCCAATTATCACTCCAGGCACAGTATTACAGCTTTGAATTGGTAAAATACCAACCAAGCCAACTTGAAATGAGTAAAAGCAACCCCTGACACAGTGTTTTGCTCTACTTAGAGCTCTTCAGAGAGGTATAGCTTTGTCCATCTTGGTGTGGATGGCATTATGCAAGTCCTATGCTTTAAGACTTTGATTTGTGCCCCCCCACGTAGCACTGGGTCCATCACCTCCCCGGGGCTATGTTGAAAATAATGTGTAGGGGGCTCAAGCCCCCCACACAGCCCCGGAGATCACCACCTCCTTGGGGCTACTTTCAAATGGGAGGGGCCACACAGCCCCCTACTAGAGCCGAAAATGGCCCTGGGGCCCACCACCCCCCAGGGCCGGCTCTATAAATGTCCCGGGGTTCCCATCTCCAGGACATTGCAGTTTGCTATGGAATCGAGAGAGTACTGTCCCACCATCCCATAGCAAACAGTATGCTTGCTTTGAACAAGCGAGAGCAATATGCTCTCTCTTGTTTAAAGCAGGGACACTTTGCTTTTTACCGTCATGGAGTTGCATGCCAGCAGCTCCCTGGGGGTAAAAAAAACATGCCGGCTCCAGCAGGTGGCAAAGTCGTCCGGGACCACGGGGGAATTAAGGCTCCCCCCTTGGTCCCCAACCAGCTGGCCTGACCCCGGGGGATTGAGGCCACAGGACCGAAAATGGCCCGGGATGGGTTCCGCTTTTCCCTCTCTCTTTAAAATGTCAAATAAAATGACCATGCCCCGGAGGATTGGGTTCCCGGGGCCGAAATCGGCCTCAGAAGGTAGGGCCTCATGGACCCTTTCTTTTATTAATTGAAAATAAAAAATAAAATGGGCCAGGGCCCAGAGGATGGGGTCCCAGGGACCCAAAAGCATCAAGGGAAAGGGTAATATACACCCTCCCTTCCTAAAATAAAATAATAATCAGAAGCTGGTAACTCACCGGATGCCCTGACCCCTTTTTCCTCTACTCTGCAAACGTGTCTCCAGTTGCGCGCTTGGTTGGGGGATGAAGTCCCTTTCGCTCTTGATGGTCCTTGTGGGCCAACTAGTCCACCTGTTCCCTCCAGTAAGTCCCAGGTAGTGGGATTGCTGAGAGGTGCTTGGAGGCCACGCCCCTTTCTCCACCACTCTGCAAATGCACCTGTCAGCGCACTGCTGGTAGGCCTATGAGGTCCAGTTACATCCTGAGGGCCTTAGGACTAAAGTGTATTTCATCCCCCAAGCAGGAGTGCACCAGGAGGTGAGTTTGCAGAGTGGTGGAGAAAGGGGGCGTGTCCTCTGATCACCTCTCAGCAATCCAGCGGACCACTAAGGTCTTCCAATTTACACCTCCTCCGCACTGCCAGAATAAAAAAATCGAGATGGGGAGGCAGATCTTTTTCACACCTGATTCCAAAACTGTGGAATGAGTTACCTCTGGACCTAAGAGTAAGCATGGGCGTAAAATCCGTTCCGCTCGCGGAATTTGCGGATTTTCGGCAAATTCGCAATCCGCGAACTCTCGCGAATTTGCCAAAAATTTGCAAATTCGCACGCAGCAGATTTTTTTGCTAGGTCATACAATATTGCGTCGCACGGCGTTCACTTACCGTCATTCAGCGTTTGCAGAGTTGTTTTTCTCCATATTTTGCGTGTGCTGCGCCATTTTGGATCTTGCTGTGGGATCCCGCGGGAGTTTGGCAACCGCGATTACGTCATCGCGGCTTGCCACCTTGCACAGCACGCATCGCGAGAGTTCGCAATTGCGAACACGTAGATGCGGCGGGCAGCAACAATCTCGCACTCGCGAAATTGCAAAATTTGCAATTCGGCACAAGAAATCCACTAGCAAGCAGCATAAACCTTCTGAAAATGATGATTTTTATTAGAGTAACTCATCAGGTTGACATTTGCCTGCACTTTTTTTTGCAAGGAGTCCATTTTGGGGGTGGGGGGGTGGGAGGAAGGAAGTGCCCCACAGTCTCCAACTTCCTGTTCCTGTCCAGCAGGCTCCTCCCAGTGCTTTCTTCATGTGCTGGTCACTTTCATTTGAATCTTGACCTGGAAGGATTACTTTTTGTGGATGCTGATGGATATTTGGATTTGAGGCCTTTTTGACTTTCTTTGGATCACTTTTGGATTAGAAATTTCACAAGTAAGTTTGTTTGGGGCATTACAGTTGCTGCAACTACAATTTTGGAATTTTCGATTTATGGGCTGTTTTTGGGGCCTTTTGCCCAGGGGTAGTGAGTGGTGCATGGACTGAGTCATGTGGGTGGGGACCATTTGGAGTGCTGGTACAGGCAGGCCCTGGCCATGTGCTGGGAGGCAAGGGGCCATTTTCAAGGCAGGCATTGTTCTCAGGCCTGCACCCATTTTGCCTAGTGTTCATCCATTATGCCCAGGGGTAGTGGGTGGTGCATGGGCCTAGTCTTTCTGTGGGGTGTCTTGAATTTAAACATCATTGAGGGCATGGATGGCATGGGATTGTGCTGATTTTCGTGTGTTTTTCGATTTGTTTGGCTGCTGTTGGGGCCTTTTGCCCAGGGGTAGTTAGTGGTGCATGGACTGAGTCTTTCTGTGGGGTCTCTTTAATGTAAACATCATTGAGGGCATGGATGGCATGGGATTGTGATGATTTTTGTGTGTTTTTCGATTTTTTTGGGGTGTTGATGAGGACTGGCCATGTGGGTGGGGGCCATTTTGAGTGCTGGTACAGGCAGGCCCTGACCATGTGCTGGGGGGAAAGGGGGCATTTTGAAGGCAGGCAGTGTTCTCAGGCCTGCACCCATTTTACCTAGCTTTCATCCTTAATGCCCAGGGGTAGGTAGTGGTCCATGGGCCTAGTCTTTCTGTGGGGTGTCTTGAATTTAAACATCATTGAGGGCATGGATGGCATGGGATTGTGCTGATTTTCGTGTGTTTTTCGATTTGTTTGGCTGCTGTTGGGGCCTTTTGCCCAGGGGTAGTTAGTGGTGCATGTACTGAGTCTTTCTGTGGGGTCTCTTTAATGTAAACATCATGGAGGGCATGGATGGCATGGGATTGTGCTGATTTTTGTGTGTTTTTCGATTTTGTTGGGGTGTTGATGAGGACTGGCCATGTGGGTGGGGGCCATTTTGAGTGCTGGTACAGGCAGGCCCTGACCATGTGCTGGGAGTCAAGGGGGCATTTTGAAGGCAGGCAGTGTTCTCAGGCCTGCACCCATTTTGCCTAGCTTTCATCCTTAATGCCCAGGGGTAGGTAGTGGTGCATGGGCCTAGTCTTTCTGGGGGGTGTCTTGAATTTAAACATCATTGAGGGCATGGATGGCATGGGATTGTGCTGATTGTTGTGTGTTTTTCGATTTGTGTGGCTGCTGTTGGGGCCTTTTGCCCAGGGGTAGTGAGTGGTGCATGGACTCTTTTTGTGGGGTCTCTTTAATGTAAATATCATGGAGGGTATGGATGGCATGGGATTGTGCTGATTTTTGTGTGTTTTTCAATTTTTTGGGGTGTTGATGGGGACTGGCCATGTGGGTGGGGGGCATTTTGAGTACTGGTACAGGCAGGCCCTGGCCATGTGCTGGGGGGCAAGGGGCCATTTTGAAGGCAGGCAGTGTTCTCAGTCCTGCACCCATTTTGCCTAGCTTTCATCCATTATGCCCAGGGGTAGTGAGTGGTGCATGGGCCTAGTCTTTCTGTGGGGTGTCTTGAATTTAAACATCATTGAGGGCATGGATGGCATGGGATTGTGCTGATTTTTGTGTGTTTTTCTACTTTTTGGGGTGTATAATTGATGTTCCTCTGTCTTCCATTGCTTTTAGGTGCACAAGAGAACCACCAGTGCCAGGAAGAAGTCCTGCAGCGGTGTGTGCAGCATAACGTCACGCAACGTCACGTGTGGCCACAGACAAGACAACTCTGCAACTCCTGCAACTTCGGCCTGCTGTTCTGACATCTGAAGAAGATGGCCCCAAAAAAAGTTCTCCGTAGCTCCTTTAGGAATAAAGTTGCCAGTAAGAAGTAGAAGAAGCAAGTTGCGCCACTTACCAAGGAGACTGGTGTGCCGCCCGCCACATTTTTTGGGAATAAAAAAAAGTGCACCTGCAGCAGCAGCGGGATCTGCTGGGGACCAAGCTTGGAGCAGCACCCCTGCTCCATTGGGCTCAGTGCCACCACCACCACGCCAACTTAAGTCCTAGCCCTTGAGTGCTTTAGAGGCAGCCAGTCTAGTTGTTCAAACACCATCGACCAGTGATGTTGGCTCATCGCAAGAAAGTAGCAACATCCCTCAATCAACACAGGTTGTTGTAACTCATCTGACGAGTGTTCAACAACCACAGCCTCAACAACAACTACATGTGCAAGTACAAGCCCAAGTACATGTGGAAGGAGAGGCAGCGAAAGGAGATGCGCAAGCAGAGGTGCATGGAGGGGCACAAGTGCCCACAATAGTTGGTCCTCCCGAAGTAGGGGCACATCAGGAAATCGACATTCAAGCCGAGGTATCATTTGAGGAAGCCACTCCTCCTGATCATTCATTGTCTTCCAGATCCCTAGCAAGGAAAAGATCAAGGATGGTGTCTACATCTTCTTCAAGCCTCCTTCCTTCTGATGATATGGATCCAAGTTGGGAACCACCACTGCCGTCTGAGAGTGAGGCACACCATGATCTGACAAAGGTAGCTAAGCGTAAAAGGAAGGTCCCCGAAACTCTCGTACTTATGGAGTGTGATGATGATGCCGCTGAAGAAGAAGTGGCGTATACTACTCCTGCTGATGAAGACTCTCACGACGACGACGCAGTCATCATAAACGTCACTCCAGGCTCAGCGGGCATGCAGCAAACAAACATTTTTACCCTAGCCCGAAATGCTGCTGAGCGTGATGTTGGAGACTTGGGAATGGGACCACCACCATTGCAGTTAACTAGTACACCACCACCTACCGCTTCCATATTTTCTCACCAGAAGGAACCTCCATCCACCTCGACCTCCATTTCCTCAATTAGTGGTTCTGCAAGTGCACAACGTAGTAAAGTTCGGCAACACACATCCTCCACTTCATCTGGCATTAGCATGACCAGTATCGCCTCCTCCGCCCCCCACAGACATTTGAAGTCCGCAGTTTGGGACTTCTTTAGTGTTAGCACAACAAGGGAAAACATAGCCATTTGTACCATTTGTAAGCTTGCAGTTAGTCGTGGTAAGCTTGGTACCAACTATGGTACCGGAGGCCAGAGAGGTCATCTTGAGAGACAGCACACTGTCAAATGGCATGCGCACCTAAAGGAGATCAATGAAGCCCGAATTGCAAGTCAACAAACTGTATCCGTTGATGTTTCATCTGATGATGACGAGGAGGAAGAAGCGTCAAATATTTCTTAACTTACACCCAGTACCCCTGTCAGCAGCACACCCCCTGTGAGCCACACTAAGGGTGTGGGAGAGAGTGAGACACCAATGTGAAAAAGTTCATCATCACTGAGCGTAACTGGGTTGAAGAAGTCATCATCATCATCATCCCGTAAAATCATGGTCCAGCCCACCATTAGAAGCATGTTGTTTTCAGATGCGCCATTTTAACGCAACCACCCAATGACGCGTCTGTATAACACTAAGCTGGCTAAAATGCTAGCTCTGGACCTTCTCCCTTTTTCCTTTGTGGAAGGGGTTGGTTTTCTTGAATTAGTGGCAACGCTCTGCCCTAAATGGAAGGTTCCTAGCCGGTTCTATTTTGCCAGAGTTTCGGTTCCAGCACTACATGAAGATGTGCTGGAGGTGATTGGGGCAGCTTTGCAGAAGAGTGCTGTTCACACTATACATCTGACAACAGACATGTGGACCAGTTACGCAGCCACTGATTACATGTGCATCACTGCACACTGGGTCTCTTTTTCAGGGGTTACAGCAAAGCTAAGGGCATGTGTTCACCCGGACAACGTTTTTAAAGCTGCTCGGAAACATGCAACACTAGCCATGTTTGGCATGGAGAAAAGTCATACAGGAGAAAACATTTTGCAGGAGTTTAACACAAAGGTCTTTCAATGGCTGTCCCCAAGAAAATGCAAGATTGGTTATGTTTCCACAGATAATGGCACCAATATAGTTAAGGCCATGGATATGGGTAACTATTTCAGAGTGCCGTGTTTGGCGCACTGTATAAACCTGGTTGTTAAAAAATTCTTGAGTGAAGAAAGACAAGTGTGCAAGTTACTGACCACCTGCCGAAGAATGTGCACACATTTCAGACATTCTTTTAAGGCCCGGAAGCATCTGAGGGCCTGCTACATCAACGTAAACTGCCAGTGAAAGCACTCATCCAGGAGGTGGCAACACGTTGGAACTCAACCTTCTACATGCTTGAGCGTCTGTTTGATCAGTGTGCGGAGGTCGAACAGTATTTCTTTACACAGGGTGCAACTATGAAGGACCTGAGGATACATGCGGAGCAATGGAAGCTAGTTCAAAGCCTGACAGACATGCTTCATCCTTTTGAGGTCTTCACGCGTGCAGTCAGCAGGGAGGACTGTAATTTGGGAAAAGCTATCCCATTGTGGCGCATGCTAGAGCACCAACTGAAGGCGGTGTCTTCTACATTTCAAAAAGATGAAAAAAGCAAGAAGCTTTTGATTTGGCGGAGAAATTATTAGAGCGCCTACTTTGCGATGAACGTCTTCAAATGATCCACACAGAACAGCATTACATTTGTGCGACTATTCTGGATCCACGGTACAAAAAGGCACTGGCAGGCAGAGTAGTCTTTCCTTTTGATGTTGCAGAAGTTTCAAAGTACAAACGTTGGCTACCTGTGTCAGCCATGATTTTTGAAAGAGAACAGCAGGAAATTGAAGGAAAAGGCAGTACATCAGCATCAGCAGGCCATCCGGAGTCAAAAGAATCCACTTCTGCACCTGTGGCTGTGGCAGAAGTGAGTGATTTTCCCTCTCAGCCGTTAAAGACACCAGCAACTGGATCATCTGCACCAGACACAACAGTAACATTGTGCGAAGAAGAGGATTGGCTAACTCAGCTTAGGTTTGCTTCTCAAAAGGTCCCAGCAAAAAGTAGGCAAAGTGGAGGAACCGTAGAGAACCTTGAGTCGATGGTGCAGGACTATCTGAATGACTCAACAGAGGTCTATGTTCATGATGACCCATTGGCGTAATGGCATGGGAAAAAAGAATTGTGGCCAGAGATCTCCAACCTGGCTATAAATTACTTGTCTTGCCCACTCGCAAGCCTGTCTTCTGAACTTGTTTTCAGTGCTGCTGGTGGCATTGTAACTTGCAAAAGGACCCGCCTCTCGCCCAAAAATGTGGAGAGGTTAACAATGATCAAGATGAATCAGCACCTCATACCACCAGATTACAAAATACGAGAATACACGCAGGAAGAAGACGAGGAGGACACCAACTTAGATGAGAGAAGTTCTTCTCTGTTAGGTGAACTACTCCCGCCTGAATTCGCAGAGTATGAGGACGAACTCTTCTTCCCTGACACCGAGCCCTGAAAATGAGCCAATGAATCAATGACTTTCTTTTTCGTCCTTATTCACTTTTATTCCTGTGTGTCTGTCTTTCTTTGTTTTGCAAAATCTATATAAAAAAAAACTTTAATCACCTAATCACAAAAACAAGCCCATCAGCAGAACTGTCTTCACTTATTTGCTTATTGATTTGAAGGTTCCGCAGTCTGCATTCCTCAGGTTCACAAGTTCACAAGAACATGCTCCTCTATCCTCCTCCTCCAGACTCCTATTTCCCTCAAAGCAGATGGCTGGATTACGCCCAATGAAGAAAGACTCTGCACTTGTGGGGGTGTTCTACTTCTTTGCGGGTGAGTTGACGGGTCTGGGGCCATTGCTGGGTTTTGGGGTCTTGGAGCAACGCTGGGTATGGATACTTTTGATTGCAAGTGGTTTGAAGCAAATCCATGGTGGCAAAGGGGAGTTAGGGCGTAGCTGCAGAGCAGGCGCGGAGTGATTTTGGAAATTTGCCTGAAAATTTCCAAGTCCCCATTTTTGTAGTTTTGCTTTTTGGCTGTTTGGGGGTCTTCTACTTGTTTCAGCCTGGGTTGGCGGCTCTGGGGCCATTGCTGGGAATGTCTAATACCGGATAAAAGTGTTTTGGAGAAAATCAGAGTTGAAGTTTTTTTTTGCCTTTTTGCTCAGTATCATGTTTTCGGGAACCTGTTTGGGTGGGTTCCTGGTGTTTGGGGGTGGGTTTTGGGGTCTGGGAGCACTGCTGGCACAGTCTAATTTTGATTGCATTTGTTTTCCAGGACATCCATGGTGGAAAAGTGGAGTTATGACCTAGCTGCACAGCGCGTTTGGACAGAAGGCCGAAAAATATTGTCTTCCTGGTGTTTTTGGGTGGGTTTTGGGGTCTTGGAGCAACGCTGGGTATGGATACTTTTGATTGCAAGTTGTTTGAAGCAAATCCATGGTGGCAAAGGTGAGTTAGGGCCTAGCTGCAGAGCAGGCGAAGAGTGATTTTGGAAATTTGCCTGAACATTTTTAAGGCCCCATTTTTGTAGTTTTGCTTTTTGGTTGTTTGGAGGTCTTCTACTTGTTTCCGCCTGGGTTGACGGCTCTGGGGCCATTGCTGGGAAGTTCTAATACTGGATAAAAGTAGTTTGGAGAAAATCAATGAGGAAAACGTTTTTGCATTTTCTGACATTTCCCTCACTTTAGCGTTTTCGGGGGCCTGTTTGGGGGGCTTCCTGGTGTTTGTGGGTGGGTTTTGGGGTCTGGGAGCACTGCTGGGTATGGATACTTTTGATTGCAAGAGGTTTGAAGCAAATCAATGGTGGCAAATGGGAGTTAGGGCCTAGCTGACATATATGAGCATATTGAAACTTTCACCCAGGATTCTCATATATACATAGAAGCTGATTTCAGGAGGACCAGCATTCATGTTAGCCTTCCAAAAGGTTGAATGCCACCAAAGGGAGCCTGTACTCCAAAACCAGCTTGTGAAACTATCACAGAGGGTCCCGCAAATTCGCACGCAGCAGATTTTTTTGCTAGGTCATACAATATTGCGTCGCACGGCGTTCACTTACCGTCATTCAGCGTTTGCAGAGTTGTTTTTCTCCATATTTTGCGTGTGCTGCGCCATTTTGGATCTTGCTGTGGGATCCCGCGGGAGTTTGGCAACCGCGATTACGTCATCGCGGCTTGCCACCTTGCACAGCACGCATCGCGAGAGTTCGCAATTGCGAACACGTAGATGCGGCGGGCAGCAACAATCTCGCACTCGCGAAATTGCAAAATTTGCAATTCGGCACAAGAAATCCACTAGCAAGCAGCATAAACCTTCTGAAAATGATGATTTTTATTAGAGTAACTCATCAGGTTGACATTTGCCTGCACTTTTTTTTGCAAGGAGTCCATTTTGGGGGTGGGGGGGTGGGAGGAAGGAAGCGCCCCACAGTCTCCAACTTCCTGTTCCTGTCCAGCAGGCTCCTCCCAGTGCTTTCTTCATGTGCTGGTCACTTTCATTTGAATCTTGACCTGGAAGGATTACTTTTTGTGGATGCTGATGGATATTTGGATTTGAGGCCTTTTTGACTTTCTTTGGATCACTTTTGGATTAGAAATTTCACAAGTAAGTTTGTTTGGGGCATTACAGTTGCTGCAACTACAATTTTGGAATTTTCGATTTATGGGCTGTTTTTGGGGCCTTTTGCCCAGGGGTAGTGAGTGGTGCATGGACTGAGTCTTTCTGAGGGGTCTCTTTAATGTAAACATCATGGAGGGCATGGATGGCATGGGATTGTGCTGATTTATGTGTGTTCTTCGATTTTTTTGGGGTGTTGTTGGGGACTGGCCATGTGGGTGGGGACCATTTGGAGTGCTGGTACAGGCAGGCCCTGGCCATGTGCTGGGAGGCAAGGGGCCATTTTGAAGGCAGGCATTGTTCTCAGGCCTGCACCCATTTTGCCTAGTGTTCATCCATTATGCCCAGGGGTAGTGGGTGGTGCATGGGCCTAGTCTTTCTGTGGGGTGTCTTGAATTTAAACATCATTGAGGGCATGGATGGCATGGGATTGTGCTGATTTTCGTGTGTTTTTTTGATTTGTTTGGCTGCTGTTGGGGCCTTTTGCCCAGGAGTAGTTAGTGGTGCATGGACTGAGTCTTTCTGTGGGGTCTCCTTAATGTAAACATCATGGAGGGCATGGATGGCATGGGATTGTGCTGATTTTTGTGTGTTTTTCGATTTTTTTGGGGTGTTGATGAGGACTGGCCATTTGGGTGGGGGCCATTTTGAGTGCTGGTACAGGCAGGCCCTGACCATGTGCTGGGGGGCAAGGGGGCATTTTGAAGGCAGGCAGTGTTCTCAGGCCTGCACCCATTTTACCTAGCTTTCATCCTTAATGCCCAGGGGTAGGTAGTGGTCCATGGGCCTAGTCTTTCTGTGGGGTGTCTTGAATTTAAACATCATTGAGGGCATGGATGGCATGGGATTGTGCTGATTTTCGTGTGTTTTTAGATTTGTTTGGCTGCTGTTGGGGCCTTTTGCCCAGGGGTAGTTAGTGGTGCATGTACTGAGTCTTTCTGTGGGGTCTCTTTAATGTAAACATCATGGAGGGCATGGATGGCATGGGATTGTGCTGATTTTTGTGTGTTTTTCGATTTTGTTGGGGTGTTGATGAGGACTGGCCATGTGGGTGGGGGCCATTTTGAGTGCTGGTACAGGCAGGCCCTGACCATGTGCTGGGAGTCAAGGGGGCATTTTGAAGGCAGGCAGTGTTCTCAGGCCTGCACCCATTTTGCCTAGCTTTCATCCTTAATGCCCAGGGGTAGGTAGTGGTGCATGGGCCTAGTCTTTCTGTGGGGTGTCTTGAATTTAAACATCATTGAGGGCATGGATGGCATGGGATTGTGCTGATTGTTGTGTGTTTTTCGATTTTTGTGGCTGCTGTTGGGGCCTTTTGCCCAGGGGTAGTGAGTGGTGCATGGACTGAGTCTTTTTGTGGGGTCTCTTTAATGTAAATATCATGGAGGGTATGGATGGCATGGGATTGTGCTGATTTTTGTGTGTTTTTCAATTTTTTGGGGTGTTGATGGGGACTGGCCATGTGGGTGGGGGGCATTTTGAGTACTGGTACAGGCAGGCCCTGGCCATGTGCTGGGGGGCAAGGGGCCATTTTGAAGGCAGGCAGTGTTCTCAGTCCTGCACCCATTTTGCCTAGCTTTCATCCATTATGCCCAGGGGTAGTGAGTGGTGCATGGGCCTAGTCTTTCTGTGGGGTGTCTTGAATTTAAACATCATTGAGGGCATGGATGGCATGGGATTGTGCTGATTTTTGTGTGTTTTTCGACTTTTTGGGGTGTATAATTGATGTTCCTCTGTCTTCCATTGTTTTTAGGTGCACAAGAGAACCACCAGTGCCAGGAAGAAGTCCTGCAGCGGTGTGTGCAGCATAATGTCACGCAACGTCACGTGTGGCCACAGACAAGACAACTCTGCAACTCCTGCAACTTCGGCCTGCTGTTCTGACATCTGAAGAAGATGGCCCCAAAAAAAGTTCTCCGTAGCTCCTTTAGCAATAAAGTTGCCAGTAAGGAGTAGAAGAAGCAAGTTGCACCACTTACCAAGGAGACTGGTGTGCCGCCCGCCACATTTTTTGGGAATAAAAAAAAAGTGCACCTGCAGCAGCAGCGGGATCCGCTGGGGACCAAGCTTGGAGCAGCACCCCTGCTCCATTGGGCTCAGTGCCACCACCACCACGCCAACTTAAGTCCTAGCCCTTGAGTGCTTTAGAGGCAGCCAGTCTAGTTGTTCAATCACCATCGACCAGTGATGTTGGCTCATCGCAAGAAAGTAGCAACATCCCTCAATCAACACAGGTTGTTGTAACTCATCTGACGAGTGTTCAACAACCACAGCCTCAACAACAACTACATGTGCAAGTACAAGCCCAAGTACATGTGGAAGGAGAGGCAGCGAAAGGAGATGCGCAAGCAGAGGTGCATGGAGGGGCACAAGTGCCCACAATAGTTGGTCCTCCCGAAGTAGGGGCACATCAGAAAATCGACATTCAAGCCGAGGTATCATTTGAGGAAGCCACTCCTCCTGATCATTCATTGTCTTCCAGATCCCTAGCAAGGAAAAGATCAAGGATGGTGTCTACATCTTCTTCAAGCCTCCTTCCTTCTGATGATATGGATCCAAGTTGGGAACCACCACTGCCGTCTGAGAGTGAGGCACACCATGATCTGACAAAGGTAGCTAAGCGTAAAAGGAAGGTCCCCGAAACTCTCGTACTTATGGAGTGTGATGATGATGCCGCTGAAGAAGAAGTGGCGTATACTACTCCTGCTGATGAAGACTCTCACGACGACGACGCAGTCATCATAAACGTCACTCCAGGCTCAGCGGGCATGCAGCAAACAAACATTTTTACCCTAGCCCGAAATGCTGCTGAGCGTGATGTTGGAGACTTGGGAATGGGACCACCACCATTGCAGTTAACTAGTACACCACCACCTACCGCTTCCATATTTTCTCACCAGAAGGGACCTCCATCCACCTCGACCTCCATTTCCTCAATTAGTGGTTCTGCAAGTGCACAACGTAGTAAAGTTCGGCAACACACATCCTCCACTTCATCTGGCATTAGCATGACCAGTATCGCCTCCTCCGCCCCCCACAGACATTTGAAGTCCGCAGTTTGGGACTTCTTTAGTGTTAGCACAACAAGGGAAAACATAGCCATTTGTACCATTTGTAAGCTTGCAGTTAGTCGTGGTAAGCTTGGTACCAACTATGGTACCGGAGGCCAGAGAGGTCATCTTGAGAGACAGCACACTGTCAAATGGCATGCGCACCTAAAGGAGATCAATGAAGCCCGAATTGCAAGTCAACAAACTGTATCCGTTGATGTTTCATCTGATGATGACGAGGAGGAAGAAGCGTCAAATATTTCTTAACTTACACCCAGTACCCCTGTCAGCAGCACACCCCCTGTGAGCCACACTAAGGGTGTGGGAGAGAGTGAGACACCAATGTGAAAAAGTTCATCATCACTGAGCGTAACTGGGTTGAAGAAGTCATCATCATCATCATCCCGTAAAATCATGGTCCAGCCCACCATTAGAAGCATGTTGTTTTCAGATGCGCCATTTTAACGCAACCACCCAATGACGCGTCTGTATAACACTAAGCTGGCTAAAATGCTAGCTCTGGACCTTCTCCCTTTTTCCTTTGTGGAAGGGGTTGGTTTTCTTGAATTAGTGGCAACGCTCTGCCCTAAATGGAAGGTTCCTAGCCGGTTCTATTTTGCCAGAGTTTCGGTTCCAGCACTACATGAAGATGTGCTGGAGGTGATTGGGGCAGCTTTGCAGAAGAGTGCTGTTCACACTATACATCTGACAACAGACATGTGGACCAGTTACGCAGCCACTGATTACATGTGCATCACTGCACACTGGGTCTCTTTTTCAGGGGTTACAGCAAAGCTAAGGGCATGTGTTCACCCGGACAACGTTTTTAAAGCTGCTCGGAAACATGCAACACTAGCCATGTTTGGCATGGAGAAAAGTCATACAGGAGAAAACATTTTGCAGGAGTTTAACACAAAGGTCTTTCAATGGCTGTCCCCAAGAAAATGCAAGATTGGTTATGTTTCCACAGATAATGGAACCAATGTAGTTAAGGCCATGGATATGGGTAACTATTTCAGAGTGCCGTGTTTGGCGCACTGTATAAACCTGGTTGTTAAAAAATTCTTGAGTGAAGAAAGACAAGTGTGCAAGTTACTGACCACCTGCCGAAGAATGTGCACACATTTCAGACATTCTTTTAAGGCCCGGAAGCATCTGAGGGCCTGCTACATCAACGTAAACTGCCAGTGAAAGCACTCATCCAGGAGGTGGCAACACGTTGGAACTCAACCTTCTACATGCTTGAGCGTCTGTTTGATCAGTGTGCGGAGGTCGAACAGTATTTCTTTACACAGGGTGCAACTATGAAGGACCTGAGGATACATGCGGAGCAATGGAAGCTAGTTCAAAGCCTGACAGACATGCTTCATCCTTTTGAGGTCTTCACGCGTGCAGTCAGCAGGGAGGACTGTAATTTGGGAAAAGCTATCCCATTGTGGCGCATGCTAGAGCACCAACTGAAGGCGGTGTCTTCTACATTTCAAAAAGATGAAAAAAGCAAGAAGCTTTTGATTTGGCGGAGAAATTATTAGAGCGCCTACTTTGCGATGAACGTCTTCAAATGATCCACACAGAACAGCATTACATTTGTGCGACTATTCTGGATCCACGGTACAAAAAGGCACTGGCAGGCAGAGTAGTCTTTCCTTTTGATGTTGCAGAAGTTTCAAAGTACAAACGTTGGCTACCTGTGTCAGCCATGATTTTTGAAAGAGAACAGCAGGAAATTGAAGGAAAAGGCAGTACATCAGCATCAGCAGGCCATCCGGAGTCAAAAGAATCCACTTCTGCACCTGTGGCTGTGGCAGAAGTGAGTGATTTTCCCTCTCAGCCGTTAAAGACACCAGCAACTGGATCATCTGCACCAGACACAACAGTAACATTGTGCGAAGAAGAGGATTGGCTAACTCAGCTTAGGTTTGCTTCTCAAAAGGTCCCAGCAAAAAGTAGGCAAAGTGGAGGAACCGTAGAGAACCTTGAGTCGATGGTGCAGGACTATCTGAATGACTCAACAGAGGTCTATGTTCATGATGACCCATTGGCGTAATGGCATGGGAAAAAAGAATTGTGGCCAGAGATCTCCAACCTGGCTATAAATTACTTGTCTTGCCCACTCGCAAGCCTGTCTTCTGAACTTGTTTTCAGTGCTGCTGGTGGCATTGTAACTTGCAAAAGGACCCGCCTCTCGCCCAAAAATGTGGAGAGGTTAACAATGATCAAGATGAATCAGCACCTCATACCACCAGATTACAAAATACGAGAATACACGCAGGAAGAAGACGAGGAGGACACCAACTTAGATGAGGGAAGTTCTTCTCTGTTAGGTGACCTACTCCCGCCTGAATTCGCAGAGTATGAGGACGAACTCTTCTTCCCTGACACCGAGCCCTGAAAATGAGCCAATGAATCAATGACTTTCTTTTTCGTCCTTATTCACTTTTATTCCTGTGTGTCTGTCTTTCTTTGTTTTGCAAAATCTATATAAAAAAAAACTTTAATCACCTAATCACAAAAACAAGCCCATCAGCAGAACTGTCTTCACTTATTTGCTTATTGATTTGAAGGTTCCGCAGTCTGCATTCCTCAGGTTCACAAGTTCACAAGAACATGCTCCTCTATCCTCCTCCTCCAGACTCCTATTTCCCTCAAAGCAGATGGCTGGATTACGCCCAATGAAGAAAGACTCTGCACTTGTGGGGGTGTTCTACTTCTTTGCGGGTGAGTTGACGGGTCTGGGGCCATTGCTGGGTTTTGGGGTCTTGGAGCAACGCTGGGTATGGATACTTTTGATTGCAAGTGGTTTGAAGCAAATCCATGGTGGCAAAGGGGAGTTAGGACCTAGCTGCAGAGCAGGCGCGGAGTGATTTTGGAAATTTGCCTGAAAATTTCCAAGTCCCCATTTTTGTAGTTTTGCTTTTTGGCTGTTTGGGGGTCTTCTACTTGTTTCAGCCTGGGTTGGCGGCTCTGGGGCCATTGCTGGGAATGTCTAATACCGGATAAAAGTGTTTTGGAGAAAATCAGAGTTGAAATTTTTTTTGCCTTTTTGCTCAGTATCATGTTTTCGGGAACCTGTTTGGGTGGGTTCCTGGTGTTTGGGGGTGGGTTTTGGGGTCTGGGAGCACTGCTGGCACAGTCTAATTTTGATTGCATTTGTTTTCCAGGACATCCATGGTGGAAAAGTGGAGTTATGACCTAGCTGCACAGCGCGTTTGGACAGAAGGCCGAAAAATATTGTCTTCCTGGTGTTTTTGGGTGGGTTTTGGGGTCTTGGAGCAACGCTGGGTATGGATACTTTTGATTGCAAGTTGTTTGAAGCAAATCCATGGTGGCAAAGGTGAGTTAGGGCCTAGCTGCAGAGCAGGCGAAGAGTGATTTTGGAAATTTGCCTGAACATTTTTAAGGCCCCATTTTTGTAGTTTTGCTTTTTGGTTGTTTGGAGGTCTTCTACTTGTTTCCGCCTGGGTTGACGGCTCTGGGGCCATTGCTGGGAAGTTCTAATACTGGATAAAAGTAGTTTGGAGAAAATCAATGAGGAAAACGTTTTTGAATTTTCTGACATTTCCCTCACTTTAGCGTTTTCGGGGGCCTGTTTGGGGGGCTTCCTGTTGTTTTTTTGGCTGGGTTTTGGGGTCTGGGAGCACTGCTGGGTATGGATACTTTTGATTGCAAGAGGTTTGAAGCAAATCAATGGTGGCAAATGGGAGTTAGGGCCTAGCTGACATATATGAGCATATTGAAACTTTCACCCAGGATTCTCTTCTATACATAGAAGCTGATTTCAGGAGGACCAGCATTCATGTTAGCCTTCCAAAAGGGTGAATGCCACCAAAGGGAGCCTGTACTCCAAAACCAGCTTGTGAAACTATCACAGAGGGTCTCGCAAATTCGCACGCAGCAGATTTTTTTGCTAGGTCATACAATATTGCGTCGCACGGCGTTCACTTACCGTCATTCAGCCTTTGCAGAGTTGTTTTTCTCCATATTTTGCGTGTGCTGCGCCATTTTGGATCTTGCTGTGGGATCCCGCGGGAGTTTGGCAACCGCGATTACGTCATCGCGGCTTGCCACCTTGCACAGCACGCATCGCGAGAGTTCGCAATTGCGAACACGTAGATGCGGCGGGCAGCAACAATCTCGCACTCGCGAAATTGCAAAATTTGCAATTCGGCACAAGAAATCCACTAGCAAGCAGCATAAACCTTCTGAAAATGATGATTTTTATTAGAGTAACTCATCAGGTTGACATTTGCCTGCACTTTTTTTTGCAAGGAGTCCATTTTGGGGGTGGGGGGTGGGAGGAAGGAAGTGCCCCACAGTCTCCAACTTCCTGTTCCTGTCCAGCAGGCTCCTCCCAGTGCTTTCTTCATGTGCTGGTCACTTTCATTTGAATCTTGACCTGGAAGGATTACTTTTTGTGGATGCTGATGGATATTTGGATTTGAGGCCTTTTTGACTTTCTTTGGATCACTTTTGGATTAGAAATTTCACAAGTAAGTTTGTTTGGGGCATTACAGTTGCTGCAACTACAATTTTGGAATTTTCGATTTATGGGCTGTTTTTGGGGCCTTTTGCCCAGGGGTAGTGAGTGGTGCATGGACTGAGTCTTTCTGTGGGGTCTCTTTAATGTAAACATCATGGAGGGCATGGATGGCATGGGATTGTGCTGATTTATGTGTGTTCTTCGATTTTTTTGGGGTGTTGTTGGGGACTGGCCATGTGGGTGGGGACCATTTGGAGTGCTGGTACAGGCAGGCCCTGGCCATGTGCTAGGAGGCAAGGGGCCATTTTGAAGGCAGGCATTGTTCTCAGGCCTGCACCCATTTTGCCTAGTGTTCATCCATTATGCCCAGGGGTAGTGGGTGGTGCATGGGCCTAGTCTTTCTGTGGGGTGTCTTGAATTTAAACATCATTGAGGGCATGGATGGCATGGGATTGTGCTGATTTTCGTGTGTTTTTTGATTTGTTTGGCTGCTGTTGGGGCCTTTTGCCCAGGGGTAGTTAGTGGTGCATGGACTGAGTCTTTCTGTGGGGTCTCCTTAATGTAAACATCATGGAGGGCATGGATGGCATGGGATTGTGCTGATTTTTGTGTGTTTTTCGATTTTTTTGGGGTGTTGATGAGGACTGGCCATTTGGGCGGGGGCCATTTTGAGTGCTGGTACAGGCAGGCCCTGACCATGTGCTGGGGGGCAAGGGGGCATTTTGATGGCATCAGTGTTCTCAGGCCTGCACCCATTTTACCTAGCTTTCATCCTTAATGCCCAGGGGTAGGTAGTGGTCCATGGGCCTAGTCTTTCTGTGGGGTGTCTTGAATTTAAACATCATTGAGGGCATGGATGGCATGGGATTGTGCTGATTTTCGTGTGTTTTTCGATTTGTTTGGCTGCTGTTGGGGCCTTTTGCCCAGGGGTAGTTAGTGGTGCATGTACTGAGTCTTTCTGTGGGGTCTCTTTAATGTAAACATCATGGAGGGCATGGATGGCATGGGATTGTGCTGATTTTTGTGTGTTTTTCGATTTTGTTGGGGTGTTGATGAGGACTGGCCATGTGGGTGGGGGCCATTTTGAGTGCTGGTACAGGCAGGCCCTGACCATGTGCTGGGAGTCAAGGGGGCATTTTGAAGGCAGGCAGTGTTCTCAGGCCTGCACCCATTTTGCCTAGCTTTCATCCTTAATGCCCAGGGGTAGGTAGTGGTGCATGGGCCTAGTCTTTCTGTGGGGTGTCTTGAATTTAAACATCATTGAGGGCATGGATGGCATGGGATTGTGCTGATTGTTGTGTGTTTTTCGATTTTTGTGGCTGCTGTTGGGGCCTTTTGCCCAGGGGTAGTGAGTGGTGCATGGACTGAGTCTTTTTGTGGGGTCTCTTTAATGTAAATATCATGGAGGGTATGGATGGCATGGGATTGTGCTGATTTTTGTGTGTTTTTCAATTTTTTGGGGTGTTGATGGGGACTGGCCATGTGGGTGGGGGGCATTTTGAGTACTGGTACAGGCAGGCCCTGGCCATGTGCTGGGGGGCAAGGGGCCATTTTGAAGGCAGGCAGTGTTCTCAGTCCTGCACCCATTTTGCCTAGCTTTCATCCATTATGCCCAGGGGTAGTGAGTGGTGCATGGGCCTAGTCTTTCTGTGGGGTGTCTTGAATTTAAACATCATTGAGGGCATGGATGGCATGGGATTGTGCTGATTTTTGTGTGTTTTTCGACTTTTTGGGGTGTATAATTGATGTTCCTCTGTCTTCCATTGCTTTTAGGTGCACAAGAGAACCACCAGTGCCAGGAAGAAGTCCTGCAGCGGTGTGTGCAGCATAATGTCACGCAACGTCACGTGTGGCCACAGACAAGACAACTCTGCAACTCCTGCAACTTCGGCCTGCTGTTCTGACATCTGAAGAAGATGGCCCCAAAAAAAGTTCTCCGTAGCTCCTTTAGCAATAAAGTTGCCAGTAAGGAGTAGAAGAAGCAAGTTGCGCCACTTACCAAGGAGACTGGTGTGCCGCCCGCCACATTTTTTGGGAATAAAAAAAAAGTGCACCTGCAGCAGCAGCGGGATCTGCTGGGGACCAAGCTTGGAGCAGCACCCCTGCTCCATTGGGCTCAGTGCCACCACCACCACGCCAACTTAAGTCCTAGCCCTTGAGTGCTTTAGAGGCAGCCAGTCTAGTTGTTCAATCACCATCGACCAGTGATGTTGGCTCATCGCAAGAAAGTAGCAACATCCCTCAATCAACACAGGTTGTTGTAACTCATCTGACGAGTGTTCAACAACCACAGCCTCAACAACAACTACATGTGCAAGTACAAGCCCAAGTACATGTGGAAGGAGAGGCAGCGAAAGGAGATGCGCAAGCAGAGGTGCATGGAGGGGCACAAGTGCCCACAATAGTTGGTCCTCCCGAAGTAGGGGCACATCAGGAAATCGACATTCAAGCCGAGGTATCATTTGAGGAAGCCACTCCTCCTGATCATTCATTGTCTTCCAGATCCCTAGCAAGGAAAAGATCAAGGATGGTGTCTACATCTTCTTCAAGCCTCCTTCCTTCTGATGATATGGATCCAAGTTGGGAACCACCACTGCCGTCTGAGAGTGAGGCACACCATGATCTGACAAAGGTAGCTAAAAGTAAAAGGAAGGTCCCCGAAACTCTTGTACTTATGGAGTGTGATGATGATGCCGCTGAAGAAGAAGTGGCGTATACTACTCCTGCTGATGAAGACTCTCACGACGACGACGCAGTCATCATAAACGTCACTCCAGGCTCAGCGGGCATGCAGCAAACAAACATTTTTACCCTAGCCCGAAATGCTGCTGAGCGTGATGTTGGAGACTTGGGAATGGGACCACCACCATTGCAGTTAACTAGTACACCACCACCTACCGCTTCCATATTTTCTCACCAGAAGGGACCTCCATCCACCTCGACCTCCATTTCCTCAATTAGTGGTTCTGCAAGTGCACAACGTAGTAAAGTTCGGCAACACACATCCTCCACTTCATCTGGCATTAGCATGACCAGTATCGCCTCCTCCGCCCCCCACAGACATTTGAAGTCCGCAGTTTGGGACTTCTTTAGTGTTAGCACAACAAGGGAAAACATAGCCATTTGTACCATTTGTAAGCTTGCAGTTAGTCGTGGTAAGCTTGGTACCAACTATGGTACCGGAGGCCAGAGAGGTCATCTTGAGAGACAGCACACTGTCAAATGGCATGCGCACTTAAAGGAGAT
The DNA here is from genome assembly GCF_964263255.1 of Lissotriton vulgaris. Taxonomy (NCBI): domain Eukaryota; kingdom Metazoa; phylum Chordata; class Amphibia; order Caudata; family Salamandridae; genus Lissotriton; species Lissotriton vulgaris. The sequence continues at coordinate 436,373,922 of NC_141698.1, read as the reverse complement.
CAATGAAGCCCGAATTGCAAGTCAACAAACTGTATCCGTTGATGTTTCATCTGATGATGACGAGGAGGAAGAAGCGTCAAACATTTCTTAACTTACACCCAGTACCCCTGTCAGCAGCACACCCCCTGTGAGCCACACTAAGGGTGTGGGAGAGAGTGAGACACCAATGTGAAAAAGTTCATCATCACTGAGCGTAACTGGGTTGAAGAAGTCATCATCATCATCATCCCGTAAAATCATGGTCCAGCCCACCATTAGAAGCATGTTGTTTTCAGATGCGCCATTTTAACGCAACCACCCAATGACGCGTCTGTATAACACTAAGCTGGCTAAAATGCTAGCTCTGGACCTTCTCCCTTTTTCCTTTGTGGAAGGGGTTGGTTTTCTTGAATTAGTGGCAACGCTCGGCCCTAAATGGAAGGTTCCTAACCGGTTCTATTTTGCCAGAGTTTCGGTTCCAGCACTACATGAAGATGTGCTGGAGGTGATTGGGGCAGCTTTGCAGAAGAGTGCTGTTCACACTATACATCTGACAACAGACATGTGGACCAGTTACGCAGCCACTGATTACATGTGCATCACTGCACACTGGGTCTCTTTTTCAGGGGTTACAGCAAAGCTAAGGGCATGTGTTCACCCGGACAACGTTTTTAAAGCTGCTCGGAAACATGCAACACTAGCCATGTTTGGCATGGAGAAAAGTCATACAGGAGAAAACATTTTGCAGGAGTTTAACACAAAGGTCTTTCAATGGCTGTCCCCAAGAAAATGCAAGATTGGTTATGTTTCCACGGATAATGGCTCCAATGTAGTTAAGGCCATGGATATGGGTAACTATTTCAGAGTGCCGTGTTTGGCGCACTGTATAAACCTGGTTGTTAAAAAATTCTTGAGTGAAGAAAGACAAGTGTGCAAGTTACTGACCACCTGCCGAAGAATGTGCACACATTTCAGACATTCTTTTAAGGCCCGGAAGCATCTGAGGGCCTGCTACATCAACGTAAACTGCCAGTGAAAGCGCTCATCCAGGAGGTGGCAACACGTTGGAACTCAACCTTCTACATGCTTGAGGGTCTGTTTGATCAGTGTGCGGAGGTCGAACAGTATTTCTTTACACAGGGTGCAACTATGAAGGACCTGAGGATACATGCGGAGCAATGGAAGCTAGTTCAAAGCCTGACAGACATGCTTCATCCTTTTGAGGTCTTCACGCGTGCAGTCAGCAGGGAGGACTGTAATTTGGGAAAAGCTATCCCATTGTGGCGCATGCTAGAGCACCAACTGAAGGCGGTGTCTTCTACATTTCAAAAAGATGAAAAAAGCAAGAAGCTTTTGATTTGGCGGAGAAATTATTAGAGCGCCTACTTTGCGATGAACGTCTTCAAATGATCCACACAGAACAGCATTACATTTGTGCGACTATTCTGGATCCACGGTACAAAAAGGCACTGGCAGGCAGAGTAGTCTTTCCTTTTGATGTTGCAGAAGTTTCAAAGTACAAACGTTGGCTACCTGTGTCAGCCATGATTTTTGAAAGAGAACAGCAGGAAATTGAAGGAAAAGGCAGTACATCAGCATCAGCAGGCCATCCGGAGTCAAAAGAATCCACTTCTGGACCTGTGGCTGTGGCAGAAGTGAGTGATTTTCCCTCTCAGCCGTTAAAGACACCAGCAACTGGATCATCTGCACCAGACACAACAGTAACATTGTGCGAAGAAGAGGATTGGCTAACTCAGCTTAGGTTTGCTTCTCAAAAGGTCCCAGCAAAAAGTAGGCAAAGTGGAGGAACCGTAGAGAACCTTGAGTCGATGGTGCAGGACTATCTGAATGACTCAACAGAGGTCTATGTTCATGATGACCCATTGGCGTAATGGCATGGGAAAAAAGAATTGTGGCCAGAGATCTCCAACCTGGCTATAAATTACTTGTCTTGCCCACTCGCAAGCCTGTCTTCTGAACTTGTTTTCAGTGCTGCTGGTGGCATTGTAACTTGCAAAAGGACCCGCCTCTCGCCCAAAAATGTGGAGAGGTTAACAATGATCAAGATGAATCAGCACCTCATACCACCAGATTACAAAATACGAGAATACACGCAGGAAGAAGACGAGGAGGACACCAACTTAGATGAGGGAAGTTCTTCTCTGTTAGGTGACCTACTCCCGCCTGAATTCGCAGAGTATGAGGACGAACTCTTCTTCCCTGACACCGAGCCCTGAAAATTAGCCAATGAATCAATGACTTTCTTTTTCGTCCTTATTCACTTTTATTCCTGTGTGTCTGTCTTTCTTTGTTTTGCAAAATCTATATAAAAAAAAACTTTAATCACCTAATCACAAAAACAAGCCCATCAGCAGAACTGTCTTCACTTATTTGCTTATTGATTTGAAGGTTCCGCAGTCTGCATTCCTCAGGTTCACAAGTTCACAAGAACATGCTCCTCTATCCTCCTCCTCCAGACTCCTATTTCCCTCAAAGCAGATGGCTGGATTACGCCCAATGAAGAAAGACTCTGCACTTGTGGGGGTGTTCTACTTCTTTGCGGGTGAGTTGACGGGTCTGGGGCCATTGCTGGGTTTTGGGGTCTTGGAGCAACGCTGGGTATGGATACTTTTGATTGCAAGTGGTTTGAAGCAAATCCATGGTGGCAAAGGGGAGTTAGGGCCTAGCTGCAGAGCAGGCGCGGAGTGATTTTGGAAATTCGCCTGAAAATTTCCAAGTCCCCATTTTTGTAGTTTTGCTTTTTGGCTGTTTGGGGGTCTTCTACTTGTTTCAGCCTGGGTTGGCGGCTCTGGGGCCATTGCTGGGAATGTCTAATACCGGATAAAAGTGTTTTGGAGAAAATCAGAGTTGAATTTTTTTTTGCCTTTTTGCTCAGTATCATGTTTTCAGGAACCTGTTTGGGTGGGTTCCTGGTGTTTGGGGGTGGGTTTTGGGGTCTGGGAGCACTGCTGGCACAGTCTAATTTTGATTGCATTTGTTTTCCAGGACATCCATGGTGGAAAAGTGGAGTTATGACCTAGCTGCACAGCGCGTTTGGACAGAAGGCCGAAAAATATTGTCTTCCTGGTGTTTTTGGGTGGGTTTTGGGGTCTTGGAGCAACGCTGGGTATGGATACTTTTGATTGCAAGTGGTTGGAAGCAAATCCATGGTGGCAAAGGTGAGTTAGGGCCTAGCTGCAGAGCAGGCGAAGAGTGATTTTGGAAATTTGCCTGAACATTTTTAAGGCCCCATTTTTGTAGTTTTGCTTTTTGGTTGTTTGGAGGTCTTCTACTTGTTTCCGCCTGGGTTGACGGCTCTGGGGCCATTGCTGGGAAGTTCTAATACCGGATAAAAGTGGTTTGGAGAAAATCAATGAGGAAAACGTTTTTGCATTTTTTGACATTTCCCTCACTTTAGCGTTTTCGGGGGCCTGTTTGGGGGGCTTCCTGGTGTTTGTGGGTGGGTTTTGGGGTCTGGGAGCACTGCTGGGTATGGATACTTTTGATTGCAAGAGGTTTGAAGCAAATCAATGGTAGCAAATGGGAGTTAGGGCCTAGCTGCAGAGCGCGCGTCGAGTGATTTTGGAAATTTGCTTGAAACTTTCAAAGTCCCCATTTTTGTAGTTTTGCTTTTTGTCTGTTTGGGGGTCTTCTACTAGTTTTCGCCTGGATTGACGGCTCTGGGGCCATTGCTGGTGTCATATAGATGCTGCTTTTCTATATACTGTGTTAAGTTAGCATGAGTTTATTAAATGTTTAAACGACATATTTTCCTTTGGCTTCAGTTTGCACACGACACATAATTGTTATTGTAGCTTTCAACCTAAACGAAAGATGTGATTTATTTGAGAATAATATGTTATTGCTCTGATATCAGTCGTGCTTGGTACACTGTCTGAACAGTGAGTGCTGAACCCTCTAAGAATAACCTAACACAAGGTTGCTGGGAGCTCTGATCCTCGTACCACTAGACATAACACAAATATAGTTGCTGCCAACATTGGGCTCTAAGCGGGTTTAAGATAGAGTTACTGAGAATGCAAAAACACACTTGATGGTGCTTCGCATGCAGAGAGCTGCTAGCTGATGATGTGATCCTCTCCTACTGACATTTAGAGGTATGGGCCCGTCCTGCTAAAACCAAAATGAGACCTTCTTAGATATAATATAGTATGCTAAATAGGGTGTGCGAACTATAGGTGATACAGATTTCTATTGATTTTGCATTATAATATGCTATCACCGTTTGCTTATTATGGATTAGTGACTATGCTGATAACTCTGATTTTTATAATATGTCTTCTCGTATTATATAAGATACTGCGTTTGAGAACCTTGCATTGAATAATAAATATTTCAAAATTGCATGTGTCCTCTTTTACTCCACGTTCTGGTTTGAAATGATTATAGATCGAAAGAGTGTTCATGTGTTCCACTATACCTGAGGTAACCTAAGTTCATGTTCTGGTTTGTCTAAGTCATTGGGAGTTTGTTATGACCAATGAGACACTGTAGCTAGTTCAGTAAGGGGATTTTGGATACTGAGGTGAGTTTTGGGTCACCCTAATTCACTGAGGTTCCTGATCTCTATGCACAGTTCTGTAAGAGAACGGAATCCCTGCTACATGGCGCCCAACGTTGTTGGTCTTATATCATTACCGTTTCCGGAAAACGGTGATGTCGTAAAAACCCACCTATTTTTGAAATAGGTCTTTTCAAGCTTGAATCTATCTAAAACGGTTTCCTTGAATTACTACCCAGTTGTGCTACAGAGTAATCTTTGTTTTTTCAATTTCCTGTGAAGTCATGGCACAAGCCGTGGACATCCCGCTGCATAGTCGCATTGCGGTGCGTGATCATTTGCGGGCTTATGATGTTCCTCTGGAAGGCTTGGCTGTGGTTCTGGTGGTGAGTGCGGAACATGCTTACCCGTACAAACTGTTTTATTCGTAGGTGACATTTCCGGCGGTGGACGCAAATTCTGGTGTGTTCCACTCGTACACTGCGTCACCTGTACCTACGGAATATGCTCCGTACAGAGCACAGGAAGTACCTATTGATGTTTGGCAGCATGGAGTTTGGTTTGGTGGCGCCCTACCCCACTCTTTAACCGCTCAGAGATTAGGTCCTTTGTCCATTCCGGGCGCAAATTGGCCCGCTTTGGCTGGATTTACTCCTCACCTTAATCACGGCAATTGTAACTTAGGTGAACTTAGCCGACTTCATGTGGTCGCTATTGCCGTGATTAGAGCCCTTGTGCATTACACAAGTCGTAATGTTCAGGGGGCAGCCCCTAGAGGTGCAGCCCTTCCGGCAGGGCAGGCTGGTTTGAAAATCAGTCCTGTCATGGTAAATTCCGTAATGGGCAAGAAGCCCCAGGATAAGGATGATTTCCCTTTCTGGCTTGCCGAGAAATTTGACCAGCTGGAAGCGGTGTTTCCGAATACGACTCCTGATGAAAAACACTGGATTCTAACGCTTAGCCTGCCAAAGGATTTGGCTCCTGAGCTTTGTGACTGTGAGTCCTGGGGTAAGACTTTTGCAGCGGTCTATTCGAGGTGCTATGGCACCCCATCTATGTCCAATCTGTCTACGGTCCTTAAACGTGTTCAAGATGATCACGGACCGGAGTCTGCGGTTGAATTGGGTATGCGGCTGTGTGGCACCTTTGATGTGGTTTGCGATCTGATCCTTGCAAATGCCAAGGGAGATGCAGTAAACTTTCAGGTGGCTAACGCGTTAAAGGCGGTTCCCGATCCCGAGAAACCCCGCCAGTTAGCAAGGATCATTGTGGCGGCTTATAAAACGGTTGGCCGCAATGCAAAGGGTCTTAAGCCTTTTTTCTGATAAAGAGAAAAAGCAGCCCCAGGGACAGACTTCGGCAGCGGCGGTTCAACCCAATACCAATAAAAAACAAAATTGGCCTAAAAAACAGAAACAGGGTAAGCAACAGAAACAACAGGCTCAGACCTCTCGCCCTGCGTCTCCCTTGCCTGTGCAGTCGGAACGTGTTTATGATTTGCGCGACCGCGAAATGATTAAATCTCCTGATCGGTTTCAGGCTTCTGACCAACGCTCTCCTCGTTCCTTTCAGGACTCATCGGCTCCGTCAACAGGTGGTGGAGGGGGCGGGAGGGGCCGGGGTAGCCAGCAAGGACGTGGTCAGCCCCGCCCGCGCAACGGTGCAGACAAGCAGGAGGGCTCTACGCCTCAGAGACCGCAGTTTGCCAAGAAAAAAGTCGCAGCCTTAACGGCGCATCGATATGCCCCAGATTGTGAGAACGCAGCTTCGGAATCTGACTTGGGCTCTGACCTTGCTGGACAGCGCGGCGGAGATTACCATAGTGAGAGAGGCCCTCCATCCACTACTGAAGGTGACAGCGACTGACACTTATGTTGTGATTGAAACAGCTGATACAAGAGTTGCTCCCCCTGATAGACTTTTTGAAATTGTCCTGTTAATTGAAGGTGACATACAGCGTACCATAAAAGGGGTATATTGGGAAAATCTTTCGTCTACGTATGACATTTTGCTTTCGGAGGCTGACTGGCCCCCACCTTTTGTTCTCGCAGCTCCGAGAGGGGAGGAGGTAATACTCCCCAGTTTTGCGAACACTGTTTCGAGAATGGAGGCGCTGCACTTTGCAGAAGAGTGGGCTCTGGCGCTTGCACCGGCTGTATACTGCAATCAATGTGGCTGGGATAAATTGTCCCCACGCCACGAGATTCCTTTATGGTCTCAGCCGCAGCCTCAACCTCAATATCCCATACGACGTGAAGCCAAAGCTTCGGTCGCAGCGATCCTTGAACAATTGGAGTATCAGGGTGTAATTGAAACATGTGTGTCACCGATGAATAACCCCCTTTTTACTGTGAACAAGCCGGACGGCTCTTATCGTTTGGTTTTGGATTACCAGCATTTAAACTCGCATTGCCGTAACTGTGCAGTACAGAAAACTCACGGCTCTGCCCTTGTAAATAGTCTTGTGCGTAAGCAGTTCAAAACCACGCTTGACATTTCCAATGGTTTTTATGCCCATTCATTGGACAGTCTAAGTTCCCAATGGACTTTGTTCGTTACGTTATGTTACGTTAAATTATTTATACCGCACACTTTCACCAACGGTTTCATGGCGCTCTTTGACAGGTGCAGTGATCAAGGTGAGGGAGTTATGCGTATACAGATTGGAATAGAAAGGTTTTTAATAATCTGCGGAAACAATCATAATTGGGGCATAAACGAAGGGAAGGTGGCAAAGAGTTCCAAGTGGAGGGGGCAAGAACAGAAAAACTCAAACCACCGTGCTTATTCCGCTTGAATTTGGGAATCACAAGGAGGTTGAGAGATGCTGAGCGAAGAGTTCTCAAGGGGATGTGGCGAGTCAAGGCAGAAGAGATGAAGGCAGGGGCTGCATCGGAGAGGGCCTTGAAAACTTAGCATGCCAGCTTGAAGGTACAGTGCTTGGAGACTGGGAGCCAGTGCAGACTACGAAGAAGAGGAGTGACATGCTGATGTCTGGGTTGGCGGAAAATCAGGCGGGCAGCCTGATTCTGCACCAACTGCAGTCGATGGAGGTGGCATGCAGGAATACCGACATACAGCGTGTTGGCGTAGTCTAACCTGGGGGTGATGAGAGCGATGATAACTTGAATCAGGGCATCTCTGGTGAGAAACCTACTGATTTTGCGGATCCGCCTGAGATGGAAGAAACAGGATGATGTGCCAGAGTTGATTTGCGGTCGCATAGAAAGGTCATCAGAAATAATCACCCCCAGACTTTTGACTGTACTCACTGGGGTGGGTGCTGACCCCAGGGATGTTGGCCAAAAGGTGGAGTTCCATGGATGAGTGGGACCCCCTACAAGGACGAGCTCAGTTTTGGTGGGGTCCAACTTTAATTGACTGTGATACATCCACTCTGCGATGGTGAGCATGGTAGACCGAAAGTTGAGACGGGAGGAAGGGAGGGAGTCAATGGGGAAAATGAACTGGAGATCGTACGCGTAATTGAAGATTGTGACCGGGGAATTGCGGAGGGAAGATAAAAGGGGTTGTAGATACAAATTAAATAGAAGGGGGGAAAGTGCAGAGCCTTGTGGGACACCACAAGTGAGGGATGTGTAAGGTGCAGAGAAGGTGGACAAGTGAACAGATTGTGAGCGCTGGTCAAGAAATGATCTAAGCCAGTCTAGGGCCACCCCCTGGATACCGGCATGGTGGACACGGTCGATCAGGATGGTATGATCGACTGTGTCGAAAGCCGTCGAGAGGTCTAATAGGACGAGGGCCTGAGAGATGTTTTTATCTGCCCCTTTCCTGAGGGCGTCCATAACTGCTACTATGACTGCCTCAGCGGAATGGAGGGGTCTGAATCCAGCTTGTCGGGGGTCCAAGAAGGAGGATTGCTCTATAAAGGAGCTCAAGCAGCGGGTTACATAGGTCTCCAGAATTTTTCCTAAATAGGGGAGGAGGGAGATAGGTCGGTAGTTGCTAAGGGTTGAGGGGTCCGCATTGGGTTTTTTCAGAATGGGTAGAACGGCTGCTTGTTTGAAAGAGCGAGGGACCACCCCAGTAGCAAGAGAGTTGTTAAGTAATGCTAGCGGGGGTCCGGACAAGCAAGAAAAGCTTCTCTCAGAATCTGAGGGGGGCAGCAGTCATTGGGAGACCCCGAACTGACTTTGAGAAGAAGAGAGGAAAAATCTTGTAGGGAAATGGGAGGAAATTCCGTCAGGGTACTGGTGTTCTTGGGGGGAAGGGAAGGAGGAATAGGGGACGCAGGGGTAGGGATATTGTTTTTTATGGTTGTGATTTTCTCGATGAAGTAGGTGTTTAACGAATCACATAGGGTTTGAGTTGGCTGGGGTTGGGGAGTAACCCTATCAGGCACAGAAAGCTCATTGACAATTGAAAAGATCTCCTTGGTTTTATTGTTCGAGTCCATTATTATTTGGGAAAAGTAGGCCGTCTTAGCTGTTAAAATCGATTTTTTATAAGACTTTAAGGAGTCGATATAGGCGAGTTTAAGCAGCGGGTCGTAGTTACGGCGCCAACGGCGTTCAGCTTGCCGCAAAGCAAGTTTGTCTGCTTTAAGTTGGTCCGAGAACCACCGTTGTGCATCGTGGGGGCGCTTAGCATTGATCTTTTTAAAAGGGGCAACAATGTTGCTAGCCTGACATAGCCATTCATCGAGAAGGTCGGCCTGATCTCCGAGCGAGTTCGATGATTTGGGTGCAGTGGAGGCCAGTAAGTCATGAAATTCAGGCATATTAGCCCTTTTCCAGTTGCGAGCCATTAGATTTTTAACAAGGGGAGGAGGGCACATAGTATGCAAATGTAAGTAAAAAGAAATAAAACTATGATCGGACCAGGAGCAGGGGAGGACAGCAGGAGGGGAGATGTCAAGATTGGACGTCCAGACTTGATCAAGGATATGACCTTTGAGGTGAGTAGGGGTGTGGACGTGCTGAGAAAAATTCATGCTAATTAAAAAGTCAGAGAATTCCGCAGAGGATTTGCTTTCATGGGCATCAGATGGCCAATAATTGAAGTCTCCAATCACCAAGATATTCGCGTGATTGATCGCAAGTTGAGCGATAGAATCGCTAAAGAGTTGGGGAAAGAGAGGCATATTATCTGGGGATCTGTATACGATGACACAAATGAAGGATGAGTTAGCAGAAGAAAATTTTAGAGCTAAGTATTCGGTTTTGGGAATGGGTGTCACGGTGACTTCAGAGAAATGATGTTCCGAGCGGATGATGGCCGCCACCCCGCCGCCCGTCTTTCCTGCAGGCCGGTTGGCATGCATAATGTAATATCCCGTAGGAATTGCTGCGAGGATATCGGGGGCTGAGTCTTCAGTAATCCATGTTTCTGTTAGCAGAAGGATATCGATGGTGCTCTGATGCAGCAGTTGGAAGATCTCAAGCTGGTGGCGAATGAGGGAACGGGTATTGAGATAGTAAATATGTAGAGAGGCGGGAGACGGAGGCATTGTGGGGAGGGGGTCGTGAAGGGAATCGAGAGGAAAGGAGTCAGATGAGACAAGAATGCCACAGTCCCGGGCCGCTCTGATAGTGCGGGAGGGAATAGGCCCTACTGCTTTGAGTCTCAGGAGATCGGTGGAGGAGTAAGAGTAAAATTGGGCATTATGACAAGGCCCTGGGACTGGTCGGCCGCGGACGGGCGCAGACGGGCTTGACTTGTGCGCGACTTCGGCGCGAAGTCGGCACTCCCGCTGCGCTCGTCCGCTGCGCTTCCTCCATACCGCCATTAAATACTAAAGGGGAGGGAGCACTAGACCGCTAACCTGCGAGGCTTCTGTGCAGGGCGGAAGTGGTGTCACTGACAGGAAGTGACGCTCCTCGAACTGACCCTCCGCACAAACGGTACAAGCCGGGGCGGAACGGGGCCACGAGGGAATGAAAAGTGCAGGTGAGAGTAACTTGGGAATTCCAGAGAAAATTTGCAATTTACAATTTTTAAAATGCTATCAAGCTTGCTTTTAAAATCAGCAGCGAGGTCACAAAATAAAGTGCAAGTTACAATTTTTTAAAAAAGCTAACAAGCGTGCTTATAGATCAGCAACTAGCTTAAACGTTCACAAACAGCATCCACAGCAGCTTACTACCGCAGCCTAATCGCCGCGTTTGTCAATGAGGCTGGGAGCTGAGAGCGGGAGTTAAGTACTCGGTAGGCTCGGCAGCACTAGACCGCTAACCTGCGAGGCTTCTGTGCAGGGCGGAAGTGGTGTCACTGACAGGAAGTGACGCTCCTCGAACTGACCCTCCGCACAAACGGCACAAGCCGGGGCGGAACGGGGCCACGAGGAAATGAAAAGTTCACATGCGGCGGTGTCAAAAAAATGTTTTGGCGTCTCCCAAAGGGCTATTAGAATAGTCCTGGAGTATTTTCCGCCCGCATTACACTCTGTTGGAGAGAGTCGACCCAGATGCTTGTTCTTATGTGGATGACATCTATCTCACGGACGATTAACTTTGGGAGCATCTGTGTCGAGTGAACAGTATTATTTGTAACTTTGCAGACATGGGTTACAAGTTTAACTTTGCAAAATCGCACATTGCAGAGTATACAGTGCTGTTTCTAGGCTATGAACTCAACAATGAAGGAAAAGGCTTGGGTCCTCACTTCCTGGAGAAATGCGCACAGTTGCGCTCTCCGACAACACTGAAAAAATTACAATCTTTACTGGGCTTTTTGAATTTCGGAAGAACATACATTCCGGAATATGCCCAGCGTATCAAGCCGTTGTATGCTTTGATACAACCATCTTTTTCCAAATCATGCTGGCTGCCTGAGCATTCAGCTATTCTGCAGTCTTTGCAAGCTGATTTGCTCGATTCTGAATATTTACAGACTCGTGATAACCAGACCAACCTGGTGATAAGAATTGTCCCTGGGACGGTGGGTTTCACGTACCTCACTTTTAATGAAGGAGATACAGTACCTATTGCTTACAAGTCTCACTTGTACACTTCGGCTGAAATGCGCTTTTCCACTGTGGAGAAAGTTTTGACGGCTGTGCAGATGGCAATTCTCAAGGAACGTGCCCTGTCACAGGGAAAACGCATATTGGTTGTTACCCCGTGTCCTGCCTTGGAGGCAGTTACGAAAGCCAGTGTACCTAATTCCAAGGCTTTGCACCCTCGGTGGATTCAATGGGCTGGATCCTTGACATCCCAGGATGTCACATTTATTTTTGACGCCACTTTACGGTCGCAGGAGTACTTGCAGTATGAATTCGTTCATCCTGCTCCTTTAGCAATGCGGCCGTTGGAGGATTTCCATTGCATCATTTACACCGATGGTTCGGCGCAGGTTGCGCATGGCTCTAAACATGCCTAGGTTTCTGCATGCGCCATTGTCGTCGGTGCCATGGTGAACGATGAGTTCAAGTCCAGTGTCGTGCACACGCAGACGCTTGGGGACTGCACTGCACAATTAGCAGAGCTTCGTGCTCTGATGCTTGCATTGGAGTACGCTGATCCTAGTGTGACGACCTTGATCGTAAGTGACTCTTACTACTGTGTCCAGTCTTACAATGAAAACTTGTTCTTTTGGATTCAGAATGAATTTCTTGATTCCAAAGGTAGCACAATAAAACATAAAAGGATCTGGGTCCGAGTGGCGGAACTTAAAGAAAAGTTACCACTCGTGTTTGTGATTCATACTCTTGGCCATCAGCGCGTGGGAGTCCACGCTGTCGGTAATTCGCTTGCTGATGAAGCGGCGAAGTCAGCAGTATCAAAATACTTTTGGGGCAGATTTATGAGGCCCTTGCGCCACGTTTACGCCGCTGTTGCGTCACGCAAGGCGGCGTAAATGTGGCGCATCCCTATGAACGATTTACAACGTGACGCATCTAGGCAGATGCGTCACGTTGTAAAGCCCTGCGCTGCTTGTGGGCGTTCCGGTGCTGGGTGGGCGTTCCGGGGCAGGTGCGCCTCGCAAAAGTGGCTGAGTGAAATCTATGAGATTTCACTCAGTCACTTTTAAGCCAATGCTGCGTCAAAAGCCTGCGCCTGCTTGAAGCAGGCGTAGGTCTTGACGCAGCATTGTTAAAATGGGGCACCACCGAGCCTTGCTGGAGCTGCGTCGTGCTTGCGACGCAGCTCCAGCAATGCGCCACATTTCCGGCACAGATGCGTCACACTGTGCCGTTTTTGCACCATGGTGCGCCGCTTTATAAATGCGGCACACCATGGCTGGCGGAGCTGTGGCGCACTGTGGCGCATGTTAACTGGCGCATCCCTGGGGATGCGCCAGTTAACATAAATCTGCCCCTTAAATGCAGCAGTCACGAGGTCCAAAAGTAAGATAGATGATGACATCTTGGCAGCTGTTGCTGGCACTGAGAAGGGAGGTAAATATCCTGCGGGGTTCCCTTCGAAGTACACATAACACTTAAGTCCCGATAAGGTTCCTTATGTGAAAATTCCTGATGTTGGCGAACGTTTAATTCCCAACTCGGATCGCAGAGCTACTTTGATTACGGCGGCTCATGAAGGTGTGGAGTCTGCGCATGCGGGGACTGTACAAACAGACGCGCGATTATGTCCTTCAATGTGACATTTGCCAGCAGATTAAGCCTTCAACTGCTGCGCGTCCGCCTCAGACACAGTTGTACATTTCTAATAAACCACTGGGGTGCGTTTATTTAGATCACTGCGATCCTTTTTCTTCTGATACTGCGTATAAGTACATCTTAGTAGCAGTTGATTCATGCACACGCTTTGTGTGGGTATGGCCCCATCGGAGCGCTGATTCACGGACTGTCATTAAGGATTTGCGAGTCTTTGTAGGGATTTTTGCCTGTGGTACCTTCCATTCGGATCAGGTTCCGGCTTTCGCCTCTAAGGCGTATAAGGATGCTATGGTTTCGTTGTGGGTCCATGTCAAGTTTTCGTCTCCGTACAGACCTGAGGGTAACAGTGTAGTGGAACGAATGAACCGTGACTTAAAGCAATCTTTGACAGCTCGAGTTATAGGCACTGGCAGAAACTGGTTGGCCCATCTCAATGGCGTGCAGCGTGCGCTTAATAATCTCCCTAGAAGGTCTCTGGGTGGGCGGACCCCATACGAAATGCTCTTTGGTATCAAGATGTATGTTCCTGACCTCGACAGTCTAGACTGCAAGGCCCAGGCCGCTGCCTTTGACGTAGATGAACATTGCAATGTTTTACAGGATCTACAAAAGACCAGAGATAGTCTAGCTAAGGAACATTTGCCCTCCACATCGGATGATGCGTTGCAGATCCCGGTAGTTGGCTGGCTACCCCAAGTTGGAGAACTGGTTCGAGAGAAGATCGATAACAAGAAAGAGTTTGGTCCCTCTTATCGTGCACCGGTTCGAGTTCTTGGTGTTAAGGGCACGAGAACAGTCATATTACCACCACTTCCAGGTCGTAAGGAAAACAGATTTATCTCAATTGACAATGTCAAGACACACAGGGTGGCCGATTCTTCATAGCATGACACCGGCTGTATCTTGTCCTTCCATGGTGAGGCACTCTGTGCTGGCTATTACTTCTGGTGCTGAACCGGATGTGTCCCTCGAGATGCCTGCTATTTCCAGTCCTTTAATAAATACTATTCCTGTTACTAACATTGATGAGCTGAACTACACCTATCCAACTGATTTATCAATGCCAGATTTGCAGACTCGTTTGGCCGACCAGTCCAGATTCTCTTTTGACTCTGTTTCGGAACATTCAAAGAAACCCTCAACTATTGCAAAATATGCCACTTTATTTAAAAAACATTTTTTAATTCCCCCTTGGACATACATTTGGATGATTTTATTTTCATTTTATCTTTTTATGTCAATTGGTTTTGTGTTTTATTTTTTCCGCCTGATCGATGGCTACTATGTCAAAGAAAGAACAGGAATTTGGTACCTTAATGGAACATTGGCTCCTCTTTCCTCTTCACATTCAGCACACAGACTGAAAAGAGACTTGAATACAGTTAACATCACTGCTTGGCCTGTCCTTGATGGGATTGTGTGGGATGCGGTTAGGTTTCAAATACATGACCCACTGAAGTGATTAATGTTCCGAATGTGCTTTGAGTAAACATGGGGGATGTGGTAAAACAAAATATACGTTCTGATGATTGGGGTATTCAGGCCGTTGAAGCATTATTCTCTGATTTGAAATACTATGCTGCATTTGATGCTGAGGATTTATACTTAGATTCTGTGAATTATGGTGATTTGTTTTGCTTTCAATATTATGGTAATCATTTTCTACATAAAACAAATTCCAGGAGGGTTGCTGTAAATTACACACAGTGGGAACATTGCCCTGCTCCATTGGGAGGCAGCTCCAGTACATTTCTGAAAAAATACACTTATTTTACAGACTTTAATCAATCAAAATCCTGAGTCATTTTATTTCAAAATGACACAAAAGTCCATGTCCACAGTTAGACTTACCGATACAAAATTGCTGTATTCAAAGTCCTTTTTAGACAAGTTAGCTGTAGATGGCTACGAGCTATGGAAAGGAACAATTGACCTTAAATCGGTTTGGGGTACCAAGGATTGGCAGGTACAAGGCACTGAGGCTCTGCACCATGCATGTCTCATCCTGAATCACATGTTGTTTCTAAATTCGACTATTTCCCAAACAGCATGCTTTGGATTGGCTACTTCTAAAAAATTAAATACACCAATTATCCCCGAATTGGAAGAACATTCAGGTTGGGGTAATTATACTGAATTGTCCATTCGTGAGTTACAAACTCTATTGCATAATTCATCCTTTAATGTATCCAGTTTGGATCCGAAGGGTTGGCTGATGGGGCATAGAAGTGCTGATTCTTGCCAACGTCGTTTTCTGGGTTTGGCTGAAGGGTTCACACAAGTCAGACCTGATCCTCGTTTTGAAACTGATTATACTGTCACAACTTACTCTGTGGGGAAACTGTGTCAGAATTGGTTACAACATTCCACGTTAGCTGCAGTTAAACTACATCTGTCTCAGTTAAATGATAATGTGGATTTAAATGATTTTATAAAAGGCCAGGCTAATGGTAGGTCCAAACGGTGGATTTATGCGGTTTACAATGAAATTTGGAAATTTTCACAAATTGAGGCTGCTAAACGCCTAAGGGCGATTGACCAAGCAAATTTGGAAAAAGGGCTTGCAGTTGTCGATAACAGTATTAACATGCTTTCTTCCCGAATTTACACGTTGAATAATATTGTTTCTTCTGTAGTTGACATTGTGAATGATGAGGTGTCTGTATTGTACCATGGTCAAAATCAATTGCGTTCTGTAATGCAGTTTGCATGGACGCTACAGACTCTTAAGGCGGGCCGCGTGCCCTGGAGCTACATGAACGTGTCCTCCCTATTTGCCCCATTTAATTTGACTGACAAGCAGCGCATGCTTTCCATGCGAGATGCATCATTTTCTATGTTACATATTGAAAAGTTAGAATCTTTGCCCTTTTCTGTAGCTGAGGCAGCTGCTGCAACATGGCTAATCCATGGAGTTATTACGTTACCATTTGCTTTGTACAAATTTACTAATTGTATGCAGTATATTGCCATAGGGCGATATGAACCACTTGGCAGTGCTTTCCTCCATGAGGCGTGGTCTTTACCATACACGTACAGATGTCTGAAAGATGGAAAGGAAGTGAATCTAAATGGTGAAGAATGCACACAGTCGCCTGACCGCTCACTGATTTGCAGGCACATCCAGTTGCATGGTTCTTGTAATCAGGACCAGCCTAATTTAGCCTGTGTTTTGAAAGGCACGCCAGTTCCAGCAATAGTTCCCACATTTACATTGTTGACAAATGGTAGTTATTTACTTTTGAATAACGAAGAGTGTTGTGGGTTAATGGTCGGTATCGCTTATGTGGTTACTGTATCAGAACGTGTGGTGTGTTGCAAAAATGTGCTATATCCTCCCACACATGGGAATTCAGATGTTTCCATCTGGCCGCGCATCCCAACCTTGAAAGCGGAGTTCAATGGCATGAGCAGAATAAGAGCTCTTTTGTCTCAAAAGGAAGTGGCCCTGAGCTCAGCCCGTGAAACTTATGTCCTTCACATAGCTAACACACGCACAGAGGTGCAGGCACTTTTAAATACTGACTTACCTTTTCATTTCTGTGAATTGGTTCATCAAATCTTTAATGCCTCCTCCACGTCTGGCTTAGCTCATTTTTTTAAAATTGGTTAGCAGTGGTCTCGTGACTACATTTGAAATGATTTTTTCTTCCTTTCTATATTTTCGAGTTTGTTTGGCGGATTCCCTGTTTTTCTGGCTTTAGCTGCAGGCATTTTGATATTATTCTGCTTCCTGAAACATGGATGCCCATCCTGCGCAAAAAGCCGCTCAGCTCCTTCTGACACTGTTTCGTATCCGGATGCTTGATTACTATGGCACCCTGCCGCTTGCGACTTTAAGCACAGCATTTGGATTATTGTTTCGATTTTCCTACTTCACATGTGTCCAGCCTGTGTTTCATTGCCTGAGCTGCGATTTCGACTGGGCCATTGATTTGTGTCTCTGCTTGCCGTTTTCTCCTGACGTCGATTTTAATCACCTGATGGGCCCCGTAGTTGCTCACGAGTTGGTTTTTTCTGGTGAAAGGATTATGGCCTTGGCAGCGATGCATGGACTAATGGGTCAGTGGGACATACCCGCAGCGGCGCATGAGTTTCTGGCACATAGCGTTCTTGAGAACCCACCGAGTTGTCCTCTGATGTTGCTAGAGGGTCCGGTGCTGGAGGAGCACGTATGTTCTTTCCCATTGCTTAATTGGATGGCTGAACTGTTTTCGGATGATGACAGTGATTTCATGTTGGAAGCTGTTGCTACCTATTTTGCATATTCTATCCACCCATGAGTTGCTTTGGAGACTTTCATTATAATGGCAAGTGACTTTTTAGTAATTCTGAATGGTGTCTTTTTCTTAAGAACTTTCAACTTTATATGATCTAGGCCTATGATTTTATAATAGGCCTCAAGTTCAAGACTTTTTATTACATTTTGTTTGGCCACTATAGGCATTCATACATATTTTTATATAAATTTTTCAGCTTGGCTCAATATTGTTGAACTCTGCTTTCATGTTATGCCTTTATTTTAGTACTGGCTTATGTTTTTTTGACCGTCCTCGGATCATTGGGGGGGGTGTCATATAGATGCTGCTTTTCTATATACTGTGTTAAGTTAGCATGAGTTTATTAAATGTTTAAACAACATATTTTCCTTTGGGCACAGTTTGCACACGACACATAATTGTTATTGTAGCTTTCAACCTAGACGAAAGATGTGATTTATTTGAGAATAATATGTTATTGCTCTGATATCAGTCGTGCTTGGTACACTGTCTGAACAGTGAGTGCTGAACCCTCTAAGAATAACCTAACACAAGGTTGCTGGGAGCTCTGATCCTCGTACCACTAGACATAACACAAATATAGTGGCTGCCAACATTGGGCTCTAAGCGGTTTTAAGATAGAGTTACTGAGAATGCAAAAACACACTTGATGGTGCTTCGCATGCAGAGAGCTGCTAGCTGATGATGTGATCCTCTCCTACTGACATTTAGAGGTATGGGCCCGCCCTGCTAAAACCCAAATGAGACCTTCTTAGATATAATATAGTATGCTAAATAGGGTGCACAAAATATAGGTGATACAGATTTCTATTGATTTTGCATTATAATATGCTATCACCGTTTGCTTATTATGAATTAGTGACTATGCTGATAACTCTGATTTTTATAATATGTCTTCTCGTATTATATAAGATACTGCGTTTGAGAACCTTGCATTGAATAATAAATATTTCAAAATTGCACGTGTCCTCTTTTACTCCACGTTCTGGTTTGAAATGATTATAGAGCGAAAGAGTGTTCATGTGTTCCACGATACCTGAGGTAACCTAAGTTCATGTTCTGGTTTGTCTAAGTCATTAGGAGTCTGTTATGACCAATGAGACACTGTAGCTAGCTCGGTAAGGGGATTTTGGATACTGAGGTGAGTTTTGGGTCACCCTAATTCACTGAGGTTCCTGATCTCTATGCACAGTTCTGTAAGAGAACGGAATCCCTGCTACACTGGGAAGGTCTAATACCGGATAAAAGTGGTTTGGACAAAATCAGAGCAGAAAAAGATTTTGCCCTTTTGATCACTTGCCTGTCTTTGGGGTGCTGTTTGGCGGGCTTTTAGGTTGTTGTGGGTGGGTTTTGGGGTCTGGGAGCACTGCTGGCACAGTCTAATGTGGATTGCATTTGTTTTTCAGGAAATCCATGGTGGAAAAGGGGAGTTAGGGCCTACCTGCACAGCGCCTTTGGACAGAATTGAAAGAAGGCCGAAAATATTCAAAGTATGAGATTTTCCATTTTATTCTTTTTGCCTGTATGGGGGTGTTCTGCCTTTTTGTGGGTGGGTTGGCAGGTCTTGGGGCATTGCTGGAAAGGTCTAATACCGGATAAAAGTGGTTTGGAGAAAATCCATGCTGAAAAGCGTTTTGGGCGAAAAAGAACAGGAGTGAAACCCATTAACCAAACTGGGACTGGGTATATAGTATATGTAAGGTACAATGTCCCTATAGGTATCAATAAATAAGGCAATTTCAAAAGTGCATGCATCAAGCATTACAGACAAAGGACAAAAAGGAGTCTCAATTAATTTGTGAAAGGCTTATTAATCACCGTTTTGTTTCAAATGGGGGATACAGTTAAAAAGCAGTACTGTACATAAAAGCATTCATGAAACAACCCAAATGGCACTTGGTGACAAGGTGAAAACAAGGTGAAAGTGACGACGCAAGTGAACGTGGTGAACAGCGTGGTCGGCGCAAAGTGACTAGAAATATTCAGTGAAGGCTCCAAAGTAAATTCACATTATTTCAATGTTTTAAGTAGAACACAGTTATGAGCCTAGAGGTAATGCGCCAAAGAATTGCGCTGTAATTGTCGACGGCATTTTGATCCTCAGTGATTTGGGATCCTCTTCAGGACAGGGTTGATGATAGATGGAGTGCTGCAAGGGGACAAAATTGAATTCAGAGATCGGGCGATGGAGTGGGGCAGTCTAACTTCAAGGACGGGAGTGTGAGCCGGGTGGAAGGGCAATTCACACAAGGGCGGAAGAGCCAAGTTATTAAAGAGCAGACCTATGTGTGATGGTGGTGAATGTTCTCATGCAATCGCTCCGCGCGTGAGTAAGGAATAGGGGGCCTAAGGTGGAGGAAGGGGAGTGACAAGTTAGCAAGTACAGGCATGTAACAGTGGCATACCTGAAGTAGAAGAATGCTGGCACTGGGTAGTTACCAGTCGTGCAGGAGCTATGGATGTAGGCGATCCTGCCGGAAAGAAAAGCAATTATCAAGATGTCGGGGGAAGCGGGGGGAGGAGTGGTGGGGGGGGGAGAAGGGCAGATGAAGAAGCAGGGCGCACAACTTACAGAGGGTGAAGCAGTGATCCTTCCCGGGGGAGTTCAAGTCTCATCGATTGAAGCCGGTGCCGCGCCTGAAACGAGAGAGCCTGAATCAGAGCGGGCGGTAAATCGCGGGAGGGACCAGTCTTCTAGAGCCTAGGGACGTTAGGGTGATCGTTTGGCACTAGAGGTCGGAATTACCTGATTGAATCTTGCGCTGGAACAGACTAAATCAGTGGTGTGAGTTCCGACTCGTACGGAGGACAGTGATGGCTCCGGGCTGCTGGATCTAACCAGGAAGTAACCAGGGAAGGGGGCGGATGACGAGTTGGAAAGGGGTGTGGAGGGAGGGAGGTAGGGAGGAGGGAAAGAGAGGAGGTGACTGCGTCTCGGGGCAATGTATAACAACTAACTTGAATGGTATAACAAAGTATGATAATTACAGCATAGAAGGGAATTTAGACAAAACAATTATTTAGATTAACAATTAAAATCACAGTTAAACCAATTGGTTTTAAATGCATGATGTATAGATATACACATAGATCAGGGGTGACTGCGCAATACTTGGAGTATGGCTAGAATAAATGCTGGAAAACAACCCTGTATGAATAGTAGTGATACAAATTGCATGAAAGGGGTTAGTACCAAGGTTGGAACACATAGTACAGAAAAGGGCTCATATAACGTGATGTACGCATAGGTCATGCTCAGGGAGGTTAGGGGAGATTGAGGGTCCCGGAATAGATATTCAAGTGATTACAGTACTATTCCACTCATCCAGAGTATTAAGGCCCCGGTTTACAGAGTCTGCCAGTGAAATCCATTTGCATTCAGCTCGGTTCAGGAGCATGGTTATGCTGCCACCTCTAATTGGGAGTCTGAGGTGTTCAATCACCTGCCACTGTAGGTCAATGTCTCGATGTCCTTTCTCAATGAAATGAGGTACAGGGGGGGCTGAGAGAACCTGGCAATTTATTCGGCTTTTATGTTGAATAATGCGCTGTTTCACCATTTGGGTGGTCTGGCCAATGTATAACAGATCGCATGGACAGCGAATGGCTTAGATCACGTTAGTAGTTTTGCAGTTGGTATGGCAGTTTAGTTCATGGCTTATTCCATTGTATATAAACTCTTTGGTGTTGATGGTGAGTTCACATACACTGCAACTCTGGCATTTGTAATGTCCTCGAATTGGTGCAAGGCCCCAAGCGGATGTGATGGTGTGTTTGTCTTTGGGAGTCTCTGGCCATGTGATCGCATGTACCAAATGATTTGCAATGTTATTGCCACGTTGATATGAGAAAAGAGGGGGATCCTGGAATTGCTTATCAGATCGTAGCACTCCCCAGTTCTTCTTAATGATGGCACTTATTTTGTTACTGTCTGGACCAAAGGTAGAGACAAACGGGATCCTTGTCGTCGTTTTTTTGGTATTGGGAATCAGTAGATTTTCCCAGTGGTAGTACCAGGCCCGCTTCTTGGCTCTGGTGACCAATCTACGGGGGTAACCTCTGTGTATTAGTTTATTCACAAGAATGTCTGCTTCGCGGAAGTAATCCTTCCTCCACTTACAGTTACGTCTGATACGTAAAAATTGTCCAAAAGGCAACCCATATCTTAAGCCTCTAGGGTTATGACTTGAATAGTGCAGCAAGGTGTTGCGTTCTGTCGGTTTCCGATACAGTATAGTTCCCAAGGTGCCATCCTCCGCATGTATGGTTACATCCAGGAAAGGTAGGTCATTCGTTTTTCGATTCACGAGTGATTGCAAAACGAATGACCTACCTTTCCTGGATGTAACCATACATGCGGAGGATGGCACCTTGGGAACTATACTGTATCGGAAACCGACAGAACGCAACACCTTGCTGCACTATTCAAGTCATCACCCTAGAAGCTTAAGAGATGGGGTGCCTTTTGGACAAGTTTTACGTATCAGACGTAACTGTAAGTGGAGGAAGGACTACTTCCGCGAAGCAGACATTCTTGTGAATAAACTAATACACAGAGGTTACCCCCGTAGATTGGTCACCATAGCCAAGAAGCGGGCCTGGTACTACCACCGGGAAAATCTACTGATTCCCAATACCAAAAAAACGACGACAAGGATCCCGTTCGTCTCTACCTTTGGTCCAGACAGTAACAAAATAAGTGCCATCATTAAGAAGAACTGGGGAGTGCTACGATCTGATAAGCAATTCCAGGATCCCCCTCTTTTCTCATATCAACGTGGCAATAACATTGCAAATCATTTGGTACATGCGATCACATGGCCAGAGACTCCCAAAGACAAACACACCATCACATCCGCTTGGGGCCTTGCACCAATTCGAGGACATTACAAATGCCAGAGTTGCAGTGTATGTGAACTCACCATCAACACCAAAGAGTTTATATACAATGGAATAAGCCATGAACTAAACTGCCATACCAACTGCAAAACTACTAACGTGATCTACGCCATTCGCTGTCCATGCGATCTGTTATACATTGGCCAGACCACCCAAATGGTGAAACAGCGCATTATTCAACATAAAAGCCGAATAAATTGCCAGGTTCTTTCAGCCCCCCTTGTACCTCATTTCATTGAGAAAGGACATCGAGACATTGACCTACAGTGGCAGGTGATTGAACACCTCAGACTCCCAATTAGAGGTGCCAGCATAACCATGCTCCTGAACCGAGCTGAATGCAAATGGATTTCACTGGCAGACTCTGTAAACCGGGGCCTTAATACTCTGGATGAGTGGAATAGTACTGTAATCACTTGAATATCTATTCCGGGACCCTCAATCTCCCCTAACCTCCCTGAGCATGACCTATACCTACATCACGTTATATGAGCCCTTTTCTGTACTATGTGTTCCAACCTTGGTACTAACCCCTTTCATGCAATTTGTATCACTACTATTCATACAGGGTTGTTTTCCAGCATTTATTCTAGCCATACTCCAAGTATTGCGCAGTCACCCCTGATCTATGTGTATATCTATACATCATGCATTTAAAACCAATTGGTTTAACTGTGATTTTAATTGTTAATCTAAATAATTGTTTTGTCTAAATTCCCTTCTATGCTGTAATTATCATACTTTGTTATACCATTCAAGTTAGTTGTTATACATTGCCCCGAGACGCATTCACCTCCTCTCTTTCCCTCCTCCCTCCCTCCCTCCTCGCCCCTTTCCAACTCGTCATCCGCCCCCTTCCCCAGTTACTTCCTGGTTAGATCCAGCAGCCAGGAGCCATCACTGTCCTCTGTACGAGTCGGAACTCACACCACTGATTTAGTCTGTTCCAGCGCAAGATTCAATCAGGTAATTCCGACCTCTAGTGCCAAACGATCACCCTAACGTCCCTAGGCTCTAGAAGACTGGCACCTCCCGCGATTTACCGCCCGCTCTGATTCAGGCTCTCTCGTTTCAGGCGCGGCACCGGCTTCAATCGATGAGACTTGAACTCCCCCGGGAAGGATCACTGCTTCACCCTCTGTAAGTTGTATGCCCTGCTTCTTTATCCGCCCTTCTCCCCCCCTCCACCACCCCTCCCCCCGCTTCCCCGGACATCTTGATAATTGCTTTTCTTTCCGGCAGGATCGCCTGCAACCATAGCTCCTGCACGACTGGTAACTACCTAGTGCCAGCGTTCTTCTACTTCAGGTATGCCACTGTTACATGCCTGTACTCGCTAACTTGTCACTCCTCTTCCTCCACCTTAGGCCCCCTATTCCTTACTCACGCGCGGAGCGATTGAATGAGACCATTCACCACCATCACACATAGGTCTGCTCTTTAATAACTTGGCTCTTCCGCCCTTGTGTGAATTGCCCTTCCACCCGGCTCACACTCCCGTCCTTGAAGTTAGACTGCCCCACTCCATCGCCCGATCTCTGAATTCAATTTTGTCCCCTTGCAGCTCTCCATCTATCATCAACCCTGTCCTGAAGAGGATCCCAAATCACCGAGGATCGAAACGCCGTCGACAATTACACCGCAATTCTTTGGCGCATTACCTCTAGGCTCATAACTGTGTTCTACTTAAAACATTGAAATAATGTGAATTTACTTTGGAGCCTTCACTGAATATTTCTAGTCACTTTGCGCTGACCACGCTGTTCACTACGTTCACTTGCATCGTCACTTTCACCTTGTTTTCACCTTGTCACAAAGTGCCATTTGGGTTGTTTCATGAATGCTTTCATGTACAGTGCTGCTTTTTAACTGTATCCCCCATTTGAAACAAAACGGTGATTAATAAGCCTTTCACAAATGAATTGAGACTCCTTGTTGTCCTTTGTCTGTAATGCTTGATGCATGCACTTTTGAAATTGCCTTATTTATTGATACCTATTGGAAAAGCGTTTTGGCACATTAACTTAGGGCTCGTTAGGGTTAGCACTAGCAGCAGGATTGCATGTATTTCGGGGTGTTCTAGATTTTTGCTACTGAGTTCTAGGGTCTTAGAGCACTCGTGGGAATGTGTAATTTTGGTTGCAAGTGGTTTGAAGAAAATCCATGGTGGGAAAGGGGGGATTTGGCCTAGTTAAAGAAAGCGTTTGCCACTATTCTTAACTTAGTGCTCGTTAGGGTTAGCAGTATTGTATTGCATGTGTTTGGGCGGGGGGCTGTTTGTGGGGGGGTTTGCAAGTCTTTGAGCGATGCTGGGTATGGATACTTTTGCTTGCTTGCATGTGGTTTGAATACAATCCACGGTGGGTAAGGGGGGATTTGGGCCTACTTTACTTTCAAAGTACGTTTTGTCACCATTTTTCTACTAGGCCTCGTTTTTTGAGATCTGATTGGGGGTCTTCTACATTTTTGCGACTGGGTTTAGTAAGGGTCTGGGAGCACTGCTGGGAAGGTCTAATTTTGTTCTAAAACACAGTTTACAGTACACCTAGCTTGAGGGCAAAAAAGATCCGCGAAATTAATTTGCCCATACTTATTTATCCTTCGAAAGGAGATTCAGACAGAGTACGCACTTTCAAAAATATTGTACTGTCTATTAGGAAACTCAAAGTGTGACTTTTTGCACTACACAGCGTACATACCTTATATTTATTTGTCAGTGGTGTTCTAATATCACTTCCTGTTTTTCCATCAATAATTACAGGCCGGATTTCAGTCTGTGCAATGGGAAAAAAAGGATGAAGTCAGGCTTCACATTAGCGAGCCGCAATTCAGCATCCGCCAGGCAGGCAGTGGACAGGGTGTCTTCTGGTCACCAACATTGATGGATGGAGCGTCAGCTGGAATGGAGGAGTGCCGCTAATAAGAGGAATGGTCTGATGCATGCAACTTACCAAATTCAACAGGACAACTACAACAACATACAGATACAGTATCTGTTCTTTTCTAATTATCTTTTAAGTAATGTTATTGCTGTGAACTTCTATGAGTGTGACTCTGCATTACTTTGATATCTGCTTCTAAATTCATCCCTACAGCGATTCTATAGGTTTTACTTCTGCTATTTTTTAAACCTAATTTAATGTAAGAAGTGTTTCTCTGAGTGCAGAGATAGGCAAGTGAAAACGCATAATTATAACTGCAGCCCTGTACTGTCGCATTCTTTCATTCACAGTTGTCGAAAGTACTACTTACTTTTCAGTAACCATGCATGCAGTAGTGCATGCACTTCCTCTATGTCACTTAAAAGATTTATGGTTAGCTTTGTACCCAAAGATTTCTTTATCTTCAATTATTGTTTGTCCATGCTGTGCTTTTTTTTTCTTCTCTCAACAAAACTTTCCCAAAATCCCCCATTCCCATCCATTTTCCAAACCCTAATCCTCTTCCCCCGGGCTGTGTGGTTTTGATTGATGTGTGACTAAATGACAGCAATAATTCCACACACTTGCTGGGGAGGATAAGGTCATAGCAACAGGCTGGTGAAGGAATCCGAGGATATATTCTATTCTTACTCAGCTTGACACTCAGTCACTATTGGCAAATGAAAGCAGATTTTCATGTGCGCCATCAACTTGATTGGTCATCAAGAACATCCTCCTCCTAGACGTAGCAAATTATTACGCTGCTGTGTCCTTCACCTTCAGTACTATTTCTTGTAGTAGTAGCCAATGTCAAAGAAATTCAACGCAAGTACTAGTTATACTTTCAATACTTTACCATTTGTTAGGCTACATTGTGGCACTGTTCTAGTGTACTGTCACCTGCTATATTCTCTATCGTACCGTTCTAATGCTACGGTAAGGACAAACAAGGTTTTATTTTCTTTTTTTCAGATGCTGCAACTGCCACTGTGTAACACCACAAGTACCACCGCAATGATGACATTTCATCCACCCAGGATTGCCAACCTTAATCGCCATTTCGCGTGCAGCCAGCCCTTTGCCTAGCCCTATTTCCAAACCCAAATTACAGGTAAGATTAGCGTTTGGGGGGAGGGAGTATAATGGAGTATTAGGAGAGACGAGAGACTGACGGTCCTAGGACTATTGAATTCACTTACTCTGTGAGAGGCACTTAGTTTTGAAAACATTTGGGCCATTAGTACTTACACAACTTGAATCAAGATGCCACTTAAGTTTCTGGACTGTTAAACCCCCACCCACCAGCCTCAAAAGCAGTAAAAAACACGTATTCTATGATAAAGTTTAAAGTATATTTATATATCCCTAACATAAATATTCTCCCGCAAGACCCAACCCACCCCCCTCCAGAGCCCCAACAAATGTCCCTGAAAACGAAGTCCAAAAAAGTAGAAAACCCAACTCCCAATTCCCACCCCCCAGAAGTCTTTAAAAAAGGGGCAAGGGAGAGTCTCCTCCTACTGCTGGCTGCTGTTGAGTTTTCGGGCCAGGTCGGCATGCTCCTTGCGGAGGGTCTCGAGCAGGGTTTTGGTGTTGAGGAGCTCCTGCTCGAGGTAGGAAACCCTCAGGGAAAGGCGGTGCATCCTTTTTTTGCAACTGCTGTGGGGGCAGCTGATTTCTTTGCTGCTCGGCGGTGGCAGGTGGCTGCGGTACCCCGGCTCTGTACCGCTGGAGACCTCCTGCGCTGACTGGTGACCCAGGGAGCACGGAGGAGGAAGCAGGTGTCGCCGTGGATGTTGTTGACGTACTAGTCTGCGTGTCTTCCACCTTCTGGGCCACCAGCTGCCGATATTCGGTGACAGTGGCCTCCAGCCTCAGTTGCCGGGCCCTTTTAGCCAGCTCCTTCCGTGTTGGTTTGGAAGGAATCTCTATATGAAGAAAGAAAGACATAGTCTGTAACCAATGCTCTTTAAGATTAACACAAAATGATTCAGCAGAAAGTTGTGTCACAGTAGAACTAGCAACTTGCAAGCGCAGTACATAACTATTGTGGCCAGTATCTATCTAACCTCCCACTTCTTCATCCTTGCTCTAACAATAGTGGGAGTTTAAGGAATCAATTCTACGAGCACTATGGACTCACTGCCATTAGAGTCGACTATGACAGTACACCAGTCTTATTCTTCTTCTTCTCTCTTGTTTAGCAAAATTGGTACATTAACTTCTGCAAGCCGGCATAATACCAGCTCAGTCAACTTGCACCCGAGAAAAACAGATGCCCACCATGATGAGTGAGACAGACTTGCGTTACTGTACCAGTCCAGTACATGCAGGTGGTGATGCTCTTACTTTTCTATTATGGGTGGCACTGAGAATACTCTTTTACAAGGGCTACTGCTTAATTAATTTAACTTTCACCCTAAAGTGCCAATGAATACTAGAAAAGGAAAATGAAGAAGATAAATAATCTGATTATCTATCACTGCACATGGTATGTATTTGCTTACATATGGGATGACTTTAGGTGCTTTGCTTTTTATTGAGTGAACAGTGATACATCCACACATGAATGACCGAGTTCTACTAAACTTATTAACAGAGGTAGTGAGAGGCCATCGTAATAGCCGGATATATGCTGTGCTTGCAATACAAACTACTGCTACTATTCATGGTAGTATTCGGACAAAATTACAACTTCTTTTCCTTTTATTTATTTATTTTTTATTTTGCGTGTTTGTATCGTGCTGGGATCGACTCCCGAAGGAGTATCTCCGCGCCTTTGGCAGCCATAATGTAAATAACAAGTGCTGGCAGTGAATGCTAGCAGTTTTGGAATAGGACGGTTTTTAAGTGTTTCCTAAACGGGAGGTGATCCTTACAAAGTCTCAAAGTTAGTGGGAGACTATTCCATAGGGTTGGGCCAGCAACTGAAAGGGCTCTATCTCCTTGTCTTGCTTTTTTTGCTCTAGGTACACGCAGCAAGGCCTGTTCGCTAGATCTCAGAGAGCGAGTGGGTGTGTAAACACTGGGACGGACGTGGGGGTGCGGTGTTACATGCTCTTCAAAGTAACACTTAGTTCATCCAGTGACCGTCTGCTCTCTCTAGATATACATATGCTATCTAAGAGTCAGATAGTACCATGATCCAGGCATCCATCCATTCAAACTATATGTCAATCATTCTTCTTTATGTCTCTCATCTGGACAAACCTTACGTTTTCTCACGGGGAGCACACTATGCAGTCTGCAATCTCAATAAGTAAGGAATATAAGAGCTTACCACTGCCCGCCACTACCGTGGCAACCCGCACAGCAGTTTGGTCCGGCACTTGCACCACCTCTTCCCCAGAGCTTCCTCCTCCACCTCCGCGCTGGGCCCAGCACCAGATGTTCCACCTACAAAGTACATTTAAGAATGTTAGATGTCATAGACATTCACCACTCACTAGTATTTTGTCTAGGAATGAAGAAATGTGAATACAGAAACCTATCTAATAATTTGTGACTGTCTACTCTAAAGTAAAAATGTCCCTTTTTCCAGGGAAGGGTGTTGTCTTGCTGCACTTTTTGGCACAACTGATGAATGCTTGCTTTTTAAAACGCACCATTTTTCTCATAACAGACAGAAGCTTCACTTCTAAGAACAAATCATCATCACCACTAGGACAGAGGGACCAACGATTCAGCACCAAAAAGAAAAATTAAAGTTCAAACCAGGTGAGGGCCCGGCTCGCCCACAGTAAATGTGTGAAATAAATCAGTATAAGCACTTTTCCATTTTTAATCAACCGTTTATGTTTTATGACAAGCTTGATTTTAATAAATATTTTTACTTTTAATAAAGCTTGAAAACTTAAGTAGACTCTGTGGTTTTTTGTCAAGAGTGAATGAGCAAAAGGTTTTGCAATTTGCAAGCATGAGTCTGTGCCTCTGACACTTCTGGACTCTGACTCCGTACTCTTGTCCTGCGTTGGATAATCATCATTGGGGATCAATCATCGATGAATTCGGGAGCTAAATGACTCTGCCACACTATCTAGTCAGTAAGGAGATTGGGGGTTCTTCAAAGACTGATATCACTGAGGTATGTGGAAAGTCTACCTGCGCCTGTTATAATTGATAAAAAATGCACTATTTAGTGTCCATAGTTCTGTTTGTGCAGATTTGTCCCTGCAACAGTAGTAGTATGGATTGTCCTCCTATCCAAACCAAAAGTAAAGTAGTATCTTATTCTTTCTTGGTGGTCATTCACCTTTTTATTGTTGGTAATTGTCAAAGCATAAACATTTAGAAGACTTGAAAATACATTATGGACAATCCCAGAGGACTAACACTCAGTGCATAGAGCTGTTGCTGACTAGAATGGGAGTTTCGTTTAACACCTTTTGCCAAATGTGCAATCTTAGTTAGCTACACAGACAGACTAATAGGAATAATCTAGTAATACCACAGGGAGTCATAGTCGGGCAGGATAAGAATTTAGATACAGTCTACAAGAAGATCAAAGACGATTTAGAAAAAATCGAATGAGGAACGCTAGGAAAAAATAGGTACTCTATATTAAAATTAAAACTTACCGGGGCCAGCAAAGGAGCCCTCGCCTGACCGATCCTGGCCTTGTTCAGCAGCAGCAGCCTCCTCCAATGTCCTCTTACCCCTGGGGGGAGCTGATGTACAACATGAAAGAAAGAAAGACCCGAAAACATGGATGATTGTTGTCAACCAAATCAAACATTACAAAAGAACAATAACAAAATATTTTGCCGAAATAGCAAATAGACAACTATTCCACGGGATATATTGACCTATCTCATGTGGTCTACTACGATATTAGTATTGCTTGATTTGCTGACCGTCGACTTGGAAAGTTATGTAAGTCACTAAACAAACTACTAAAAATGTTCGCCTAGGACTGGCAGGCAGCGGTCCGCAGCACGCGAAGTGACAGACAAACTCCATCGTGATTGCAGATCAGCGACAACACTAAAAAGTTTCCTACTACATTAACCAGTCATTAAAATACTCAAACTATCAATCCACCACCACTATTTCTTCTTATTGCCAGGTGTACAAAGGAAGGACTGGACTTGAGTCTGTAGGGGCAAATTTACAAGCCCCTTGCGGCTCTTTTTCTCCGTTGTTGTGTGACTTTTGTGACGCAGCGGCAGAACAAAAGAGGCGCCATGGTGCGGCGTATATTAACAACGTGACGCATATGGGAGATGCATCACGTTGTAAAGCCCTGTGCCATCAGGGGGCGTTCCGGCGCAAGAGAGGGCGTTCCTGCGCAGGAACGCATCCTAAAAGAGGCTGAGGGAAATCTACAAGATTTCAATCAGTCACTTTTAGGACAATGATGCGTGACTCAAACCCTGCGCCTGCTTGAAGCAGACGTATGGCTTGACGCAGCATTGGGGAGATAGGGCACCCCAGAGCATTGCTGAAGCTGCGCCATCGTTGCGACGCAACTCCAGCAATGCGCCGCCTTTACGGCACAGATGCGTAACGCTTCGGTGACGTTTTGGGCCCATGGTGCGCCGCATTGTAAATACGGCGCACCATGGGTGGTGGTGGCGTGGCGCACAATTACTGGCGCATCCCTGCTACTTTGCAGGGATGCGCCGGTAATTCAAAATCTGACCCTTAGTGTCTATCATTACGCAGTTCTTTAAACTACACTCATACATAATTTCTCAGGCCAATGAAATGAACACAAAATCGAAAAAAAATAAGCATAGTAGCAACGCTACTGAGAAGGAGAGCAGTGCACCTGAAATGCACAGAAGATTTTGAAATATAATTTACCTACAATGTAATCAGCAGCATTATTGCTCTTGGTAAAAAACAAAAAATTGCAATATAATAACACACAGAGCAGGAGAAAACAGAGTAGTGAAGAAATAGCTACTACTACTCACCAAACCCGGGGATCTCGAGGCCAAGCAGGTCGATCAAGTCGCGTTCCCGGTCCAGGAGATCCGTCCAATGGTGGGTGGCCTGGTTGTAGGTGCGCCAGACCCGAGAGTGTTGGTACATGGCCCGGCACACCTTCTCCCACCGCTTCCGGCGCTCCCGGATCCCGTAGCCGCTAGCGATCTTGCCGCCTGCCATGATGATCCTGGGGAGGCAGCGCTGGACATAAAAAACTAGTGCGACCATGTCCTCCACGCTAAAGATCTCCCGGGCTGTGACTGTCTCCCCCCTCAAACTCCCGCACGAGAGCCGGGCACGGGGTGCGGGACCCTTCCCCTTCTCAGGCTGCTTCCCGGCTCCCTTTACCATGGTC
The DNA here is from genome assembly GCF_964263255.1 of Lissotriton vulgaris. Lineage (NCBI taxonomy): Eukaryota > Metazoa > Chordata > Amphibia > Caudata > Salamandridae > Lissotriton > Lissotriton vulgaris. Next base: position 436,342,451 of record NC_141698.1, on the reverse strand, counting down.
TGGGCAGAAAGGAAGGTAAATAATAAAGGAGAAATAGAATAGGGAAGAAGAAAAGAAAAGAGTTTAAAAAAGTAGTTTAAAATTAACCAAAAGTAGCAGAAAACACAAAAATATAAAACTAGAAAAATAGAGGGATAGATAATAAGTAAAATAGATCCAAAAAAACTTCAATCAAGCAAAGGATGGCAGAGATTGACAGAGGATACAGAAAGCATGCCCAGAACCATAGCAATGAATGAAAAACAAGATGGCCGCGCCCGTTCACGACCGTGTGGGTAAGTTTGCGCGAGATTTTCCTCGCGATCACACGCAAACTTGTACTAGCGAGCCGCACACTTTGCGAGATTACACAAAGCGCCCGGAAACGGAAATACGTCACGCAAACAAAATGGCCGCACCCGTGAACGACCGTGAGGGTAACTTTGAGCCGTTGCGCTACAACCGGCTCGCTAAAACGCACAAAACCTTGCAAACTAACACGCCACAAAAAACAAAACGCATATTCGCACGAATTTGCGGCTTCCGAATTCGATGTTGCGCAAATTCACGCCCCGCGAATGCCGCAAAATTGCAGAAAAACTATTTTTGCAAAACTGAAAGCACTCAGCAGGTGCAAAAGTTCAACCTCATCATTAGTAACCATTCCCTGTAGTGCTTCCTGAGGGCCCCCTCCAGAGTTCAGTTGCCTACTTGCAACTATTCTATGACCCTGCTCTGACCCTTACAGCCGGGTCAGAGAATAGCTACAAGTAGGCCACAAAGGTCCTGTGAAAAAAAATTGCACTGCAACAGAAAGCAATTACAGATAAGGAAGCAGGTGCCAGACTCAGTTACACATTAATCAACCCCAAATTAATTCATGTCAGTTGAAGCAGGGCAGTTGTGCTGCCTTTTCCCCCATAATCTACAGTGATGAATCAGAGGGTGGCAGTGATGTACCAGAGGGTGGCATGGGTGACCCAGAGGGTGGCAGTGGTGAAACAAAGGGTGCTGTGATGAACCAGACGTAGAAACAACATAGTCGCGACTGTTGCGACCCGACAAGTAAGTTCGCGTTTGCGAACTGGTACAAAACCCTTGCGAACTGGCAAAAACCCTTGCGAACACAAAAAATAATCCGCAAATTCTCGAGAGTTCGCGAACTTTGCGAATTGCGAATTCTTGAATACGCAAATTCACGAACCGCGAATTCGCACAATTCGCCCATGCTTACCTAAGAGGGCTGCAAAGTGAACTGGCATGCAGAAAGAAACTGAAGACCTGGCTATTTCCTTTAAACCACTAATGGGCTCCATCTCTACCACAGATCTCTTTGTCGGGGTGGGGAAGGCTTAGGGTACCCATGCGCTGGATAAATCCTCTAATCAAATCAAGTCAGCTGTGTGGGGCTGGCTAAAGGTAACAGTAGGGCTAGTTGGCCCCCAGCGACCCTCAAGTGGCAAGGGGGCTTCATGCCCCAACCAAGAGTACGATAGGATGCACGTTTGCAGAGTGGTGGAGAATGGAGGCATGACCTGCAACCACCTCTCAGCAATCTCACTGTGTGGGGCTCACTGGAGGTATCAAGTAGGCTAGTTGACCCCTAAGGAGCCCCACCAGTGAAGGGGACTTCATTCCTCAACCGAGAGCATGCCAGGAGGCGCGTTTCCAGACTGGTGGAGGAAGGGAGCGTGGCCTGCTGTCAGAACCTTTCAATTCTGCTGTGTGGGAGTTACTGGAGGTAATAGGAGGGGAATTTGGCCCCCAAGGACGTCCTGGCCCCAACTACCCCTCTTGTTACCCTCAGTAGGTCCCACACAGCAGGATTACTGAGAAGTTGTGAGAGGCCACGCCCCCTTCTCCACCACTCTGCAAATGTGCCTCCTGGTGCACTACTAGTTGGAGGACTGTTAGACCTGACATCATTGGCGTGGGTCTCCCTTCCCCTTTTCGCTTCTTTTATGTTGGCTGGATTTAGATGGTCTGGGTGCTGTGCCACAGCACGAATGCTCCCTGTGTAAAGATGACTGTATGAATTGGGATACCCATAATGCCTAGGTCTGTGCAGCATGTTTTAATAGTGAGTTACCCTCCATTTCACTGTTCACTATTGTGAAGCTATCCGTTCTCATAGGCAGGAATGGGCAGGCTGAGGATTACCTTCCATAATCCTATCTGACCCCAGGAACCTGATAGGAAATTCGAATTTGATATGTTTAAGCTCAGGACAGTGAGATACACCTTTTAGTAAGGACCATTTATATATCCCATGTTCGAAAATGCCTCTTCTGGAAACAAGGTATTGTCTTGCCTAAGCTTTCCTGTAGGCTCTGCTAGTATGTGTATTGGCCATCTGGTTTTGGAACGGCAGGTCCAGCTGGGTCAGACCTGGCTGGAGAGAGAACTCAACATGCAGAGAATGGAGAGGGATGACTCTTTGATCTGAGCAGGGCCGTGCCTGGCAAGGTGAATGAGGACTCCACCTCCCACGGGGCGTCTGATAGCAGACCCCCTCATTCTAAAAGGGCAGGATGTTGCCTCGTAAACCAAGTGTTCCCCGACCCCACCGAACTGGTTTTTGGTGGATTCAGTGATTTGTGATTTTAGAGAACAAAAACGTTTTAGGTATAAAATGCTGCGCTGAAACCTTTTTCAAGGGTGTTCCTTCTGGATGTCAAGATGAAACTCTGTCCAAGTGAACAGAGGAAAGGACTTTGAAACTTTCACCAAGCTTGCTAAAGAAACTACCCGAAGGCCTAAATCGACAGCACTTCCTGCTGAAGTCTCAGGGACATTAGAATTCATCCCGTCAGTCGTCGGAGTTCCTGTGCGGGGAATTCCACTTGCAGGTGAGGCCTCTGTTGGGCAATCCGGAACCTCTAGTTCTACTGTGAGGAACGCGGACTGGTAACCCTTCGCTGAATCAGTGTGGACCGCTGCAGCTAAGAGAGTGCTGCCGCCGCTGAGAGCCCGCCTTAATTTCAACCTACGCTGAATCTGTGTGGGCTGCTGCAGCTAAAAGAGAGCTGCCGCAGCTGAGAGCCTGCCTTAATTTGATACTTCGGAACCTTCGCTGAATCTGGGTGGGCCGCCACAGCTAAGAGAGAGTTGTAGTCGCTGAGTGCCCACCGTGTGCCAGCCTGGTCGAGATCATCCTTTGTCCTGTGGGCCGACGCAGATAAGAGAGGGCTGCTGGTGCTGAGTGCCCGCACCTTGGCCAACTTTGCATTATTGTTTTTTTGTCCTGTGGGCCGCCGCAGCTAAGAGAGAGCTGCTGTCGCTGAGTGCCAGCACCCTTGCCAACTTTGCCTTATCGTAATTTGTCCTGCGGGCCACCGCAGCTAAGAAAGAGCTGCTGCCGCTGAGTGCCAGCACCCTTGCCAACTTTGCCTTATCGTAATTTGTCCTGTTGGCCGTCGCAGCAAAGGGAGAGATGCTGCCGCTCTGTGCCTGCATCTTGTTCACCATCGTCAAAGACTGTCGCTATAGTCTTGTGGGTCGCCACAGCTAAGAGAGAGCTGCTGCTGCTGTGAGCCCACCATGGAGCTGCACAACACGAGTCATCGCCACCACCAACCCGGCCGCTGCAGCCGCATGCTGCTGCCGCTGAGAGCCTGCCTGTCCCCGAGTGCCCGAATCATTGTGGGTGCACGCTGCGGACCACTGCAGCCAAGACTTGTGGTCACTAGGAGTCCACCTGTCACCTTCTCCGCTTCTTCAACAAGCTGCATGCTGTGTCCCCTTTCAACGGTAGGTACCTGGTGCACAACGGGCCACGTAGGCCGCAGCCTTGAACTCAGTCAATGCCACGTTTTGGTGGATATATTAGTGCATTCTTAAGTCCCAACTGATTTACGTGCATTGTGGCTTGTTAAAACGCTTTGAAAGTCTTGAGTTAAACCTTAGATAAAGATACTATTTTTCTATACCTACTTGAGTTGTGTCCTTTTTGGTGTTGTTACTGCCTTATTGTGCATGGTCATAAATACTTCACACACTGCCTCTGAGATAGGCCTAACTGTTCGTGCTAGGTTACCACAGGGTTGAGCAGCAGTTAACAAAGGGGGTAGCCCTCTTGCCCTAACTTAGGAAGAAAGGTCCCTATTTGGACATTGGCACCAGCCATTGCCAACCATAGACCCCATTTCTAACAGGGACAAAGTCCCCTTGGCTCCAGAAGCACCTTGGGGGCCAAGAAGTCCACCTGCTACCTCCTGTAAGACCTACACAGCGGAATTCCTGAGAGCGGGTTGGAGGCCCAGCCCCCTTTCTCCACTACTCTAGATACTTGACTGCTAGTTAAAAAACCTTAAAAATTCACACACAAAAAACAAAGGTTACAGGGACATTATACATATCAAACAGTATTTGAAAAACCTTACAAATTCACACAAAAAAACAAAGGTTACAAGGATGTTATAGTTATGGAATAGAATTTAAAAAACCTTAGAAATTCCTTGAAAAAAAACAAAGGTTACAGAGACTTTATAGTTAGGCTGACATTTCCCATGTACAAAACCTGTGACATTCAGACATTATAATTAGCTGAGCTAACTATGACTCATGCCCCTGCAATGCACGGCTGATGATGTCACATTTTACATCACTTGTGACATGGTCAGTGACATCACTGATGACATCACGGATGATATCTCAAATGATATCACTAATGATATCTTTTTTTTTATTTTATTTTATTTTATTCAGGCATAATAAGTAGGATATCATTACAATAGTACATCAATTCAAAATAAACTCAAATAATACAGCAGTATTAATAAATCGCAGGTTTTGAAATTCAAAGAAAGGTTACAGAAATCAACATAAATAACATTGGAGAAATAAAAGTTATAATACATTGTAAGTAAACTCTAAAATCAATTATAAGTATAGTCAACAATCATCCAATACCACCAGGGACAATGCAATTTTTCCATTCAGTTATTGGTCGCCAAAGTATATCTCCTCGTAGTTTAGATCGAAACCCTCTTGTTTTAAATATTGCAATTTCATATCTATAAACTGCCAAAAAGCGTGCTAACCACATCTGAAAACTTGGAGGCTCTACGTCTTTCCATCTCGCAGATAGAAGTATCCTGAACACAGCCATGCCAATAAACACTAATCTTTCTTCAGATTTTTCCAAATTTAAGGTATGGTCATGGCCAAGTAAAAATAAAGTTTCGGATTCTGGTATTTTATGTCCAAAAATTTCTTCCCGAAAAGAATGTATCAGACTTTTAACTAGGGTCAAATTAGGACAGGTATAAAACATATGGGTAAGGGTTGCCGGCCCTTGAGTGCATCTTGGGCATAAATCATTCTCCTGTTTGCCCCATGTAAATAATTTAGCGGGGGTAAAATAAAGGTCAAAGATAGTTTTATATAGTTGTGCCTTAAGATTACTTGCCATCAATAACTTTTGGCTCATATTTAATACCTGGTTTAGGTCTACATTCGGATTATTCAATTTTAGCACCCACCTGAAAAAGACATTGCCCGGCCCTCCTCAGGTTGCTTCTCCTCATTCACCACTATTACTGTAGGCACATTAATTAAAGTGCTTTTGGAGACCTCGACAATTGCAATGTTATTAATGATGGGAGTTCCCATATTCAAAACCTCAGTTGTGATTGCTATGTTTTCAGGGGTAATAAGGGAGTTGGATGTTCCCTCTTCTGGGTCAAGAATAGCATTTAGTTGTTCCACAGTTGAAAGCCTCCGGTCCCCATTCATTACTGGAGTAGATACAGTCTCAGTCTCAGTCTCAGGCTCAGTTTCAAGTTGTAGATTATTCTGATTTGGGGTCTTTTTAAGCATTAACTCAAGCACAGTCCTCCCCCCTGCACTGCTTATTCTCCTGCGAGTCGCTAAAATTTCCTGCCTTGAGGTACCCAGGGGAGAACCAGTTGCAGCTACTTGCTTTTTAGCTTTTGCTGTTTTTACCTGTAGCTGGTCTTCGCCGTCCATTAATCCTTCACGTTGCTGTCTCTCTGCTTCTTTACGCAGCACCCTTGCCGCCTTCGCAATCCTGGCTCTGGTCGCAGCAGCTGAGGCGCTTTTTGGCGGCATCACTGTGTCCTTTTCCCTCGGCGCTTCTCTTCGCAAAAGTTTCTCTGATCGCCAGACCGAGCCACCCAAAGTGGAACTGGCGTTTTGCCGCGTTATTTCTCGTAGCTGACACGCCTTCCGTAGTGCTGCTGGCTGTGTTGATACTGTTTCCTTGGAGACGCCGCGTAGAGGAGCCGGGTTCCACCAGAGAGTAAGTGTATCCAAATGCCTGAAGATTTTTAACAAATTGTAGCAGTATCGCATTATCGTACTGCCGCAGGAGCCTGCAACTGTATCTTATCCCCCGAGGTGGAAAGTGTCAGTTTCAGTTTGAAAAGAAAGCCGCGTAGCCGTACACGCTCTCATTCATTGATTTTCTCCATGGCGCCCGGGGTTTCAGCTTGTCGGCATACCAGGATATTGGCGTGTCTTTTCTGAGAGCTCCGACCAAGCAATCAGAGGTTTTCCAAGAATCTCCTTTCTTCATTCCTTCATTACGAGCCCTGTAAGCGTTCTGCTAGGAGCGTATTGTAGAAATACGAATTTTCCGTGTAGAATCCGTCACAAGAGCGATCCGACTGGTCACATCATCGGAGCTCAGTAGAGTGCTGCAATCAGCCTAGCGTCTAGGCCGCCATCTTGCCCCCTCCGCCTTTCTTGGATCAAGGCAGTTTTCAATGGAGGACCGATATCACTAATGATATCAATGATGACATCATCCACAAAATCTCTGATGAACTTACTCACACCCCAATATATTCTTTTATACACCCACTCAAATTTCAGACTACCATTCTCGATCCACAGACACACACCGAAACCAGCATGTACACACCCACTTACTGATTCATAGGTCTACACACACATCCACACACACATCCATACAGCCACTCACACACCTAGTCACTCACCAATACAGCCACTGATATATGCACTCATACACTGATGCAGACATTCACACACCGCTACTCACCCATAGAGTTAATCACAAACCTAGTCAGACACCCAAAGAGTCAATCACACTGCCATTTACCCACCTATACAGTTATACACAAACCACCTCACTTATTCATACAGATACTAGCACATACATTCTCTCTTATACAATCACTGACATAAGCACAAACTCTCGCAATCACTCACTCTCACATACAGTCCCTTATATACTCCAACACTCGCATATACTGCTTCCACATATGCAGTTACTCACCCATGTACCACTGAGACATCCATTCACTCACCGACACAGTCATACTCACACTTACTAAGACCCTCGCAGATGCACACTTGAACCCATATACCCAGTGATTCACCCATTCACACATCCATGCATGGAGTCACACACACCCTCACCCATCCACACAGCTACTCAGGTACCCATACAGATACTCAGACAACCAATCAATAACTCATATAGACACTCGTGCAGCTTGTAATCAACCCATGCAGCCACTTACACACCAACTGACAGACTGATACATACATTTAAACAGATTAGTCACCCACCCATACATTCACTGAGACACATAATCACTCACTTTTACAGTCAGTCATGCACCCCCTAGATCATGCATAAAGACACTCAGACACCCATTCAGTTTCAGTTTCAGTTTATTAAGCTTTGTTCGATTTTTAAACAAAATCATAAAAGCACAAGCATATAATACATACAATAAAATCAAGTCAATATCAGCACCATCACACAATCATGGTAAAAACCCCGAGGTATACATATTTACATGTTCCTATAAAAAAACACAGCATTATTTTAAAATAAGCCGGTGTTACAGAAATAAAATCGGTCCGGTATCACAAATTTTAAGAACAGATGAAATTCATTATATTTCATAAAAGAGATTTAAAAGAATGATTTAGTTAAAAAACGGTTTGCTCAACAGTTCTCACAGGTTACATAGTCTTTCTTAGGGCAATCAGGACTCTTAGGTAAGAAGCCACTGCTTTAACCTCCAAGGATGTTTCCAGCTGTTTTATTTTGTAGTATTTTTTTTTTGTAGTATGCAGCGCGACATCGCCTTATGCCCCAGTTTATAAAGATTGGTTTTAGAAAAAGTTTCCTTGGCGCCTCGAAGAATTTACCCATTCATTTTTCAATACACCTTGGTGTATATATATATATGTATATATATGTATATATATATATATAAGTGAGCAAGGCGGAGGCTTCCCCCGAAACGCGTCTTTTTGCAGCATGATGGAATAAATCATCTTTCTTGAGTTGAAATTCACGGTGTCAGTGCCTTCCTTGATCGGAGTGTATGCGGACTGGTAAACAATATATATATATTGAATATTGAAACGAGCCACACGAGGAACAAATGACGCTCGTAAGTGTAGGGATGCAGCCTGCCAGCAGGACTCTTCCAGGGAACAGCAGTGCTCTGAATAAAAATCGCCAGACGCGTTTCAAGGTACTCCTTTCATCAGTGGCGAAGGTTGCGAACTGACAGTGTGAGCGCGGTTTAAAAGAACCACTCAGTGATTGCATCACTACTCAATTGGGCGTGGCCTCTCACATTGCTTTGTGGGCGATGTAGTGTTCTTTAAGTAATCCCCAGTGGGCACGCCTTCACTGTCTTTAGATTTTGCAAATTGTTCAATTGTCTGTCCGAGGCGAGACCTGCCCCGCTTTATGGTTGCACCCCAAGATTGTTGAAATGGCTCCCTCCCTGCAAGGGAACAACTTCAGCCTCGTTCATGGTAGGCAGCGCCGTTGTGGGGCCGCCCATGACCCGCTCACAGCAGTGAGCTCGTTTCGCGACCGGGAGCGGCCGCTATACATCCATCGATGCTGGCAACCCAAATTGAAACGAGCCACACGAGGAATAAATGACGCTCGTAAGTGTAGGGATGCAGCCTGCCAGCAGGACTCTTCCAGGGAACAGCAGTGTTCTGAATAAAAATCGCCAGACGCGTTTCCAGGTACTCCTCTCATCAGTGGCGAAGGTTGCGAACTGACAGAACACTACATCGCCCACAAAGCAATGTGAGAGGCCACGCCCAATTGAGCAGTGATGCAATCACTGAGTGGTTCTTTTAAACAGCGCTCACACTGTCAGTTCGCAACCTTCAACCTATAATGTGTATGTATATGCACAACCCTTTCAAAGAAAGGAAATAGGTCACACTCACCGAAGATTATATTTCCTTTATTTCAATTTCTTTTTAGGATGAAAACCCCACATCCAAGCGTTGCGTTCATCACAGAGAACGTGTTCATGATGATACTTGACGATGCCAACAACAACCAATAGAAAACATTTTTGTCATCACAAGATCACTTTCAGTGATTGTTGGAATCATCTAGCAGTCTAGAAGTCACACAGGTAGAAAGAGGACGGTATCCTGAGCTGTCATAATGTAAAACACACTAGTGGCATCAAAACAATGTTTGGATTCATTTTCGGCATCACACTCCAAACCACAGGTTACCTGCTAAAGCGGCCAGGGGCGAGTGTGAAAATGGCGAGTGGAAAATATATATATATTTATATATATTTATATTAGCTACTGGCGGTCGCCAGTAGGTACTTATAATTAGGACTAAAGTGTCCATAGGAAAAGTGTTTTTGTTTTGCCAATAACTTTGGCACCGCTTGACAAATCTCCACATATTATTCACAAAACATCCCCTTTGTGGTTCAGCTGCTGCGTTGAAAGTTTTCCGGTGATCCGTTAAGTGGGGGGCCGAAAAAGAAGGGGGTCTCAAAACTCATTTACCACATCTTATGTTTAGGGAGATTTTTCATTGTTTGAACTCAACTGCAGCCCGAACTGCTGAACAGAATTACACCAAAATTGGCAGAAAGCTAGATGCTGGTCCAGAAAACGTGCTTTTTGTGATTTGGTTAAATCCGTTCAGTGGCTTTTCATATATCTCAGTTAAAAAAATATAGCTATCTAGGGACTCAGGTCTTTGCAGTGGACTTGCGGATTCTACTAAAATTTGATTGGCTGCCAACACTTCAACCAGGAAGTGATGGCAGCCATCTTGGGACTCAGATTACAGCTGAGTCCCAAGAACAAAGTAAAAAATAAAGAAAAGGGGAAAGGTTAGGAAAACCCTAACTCCCCCGATATGGTAGGGAGCCCGCCAGGGGTAAAGAGCCTTTTTTTATTTTTATTTTTCCACAGAGGTGGATTTGCAAATCCACCGCAAAATGTTAAAAAAAACCTTTGCAGGCCCCTGTGCATCTTTTTTATAAAGCCCCCGAGTGGTTCAAATCCCAGGGCATGAAGGAGTGGGCCTCATGGAGCCGCCCTGTTAGGCTTATAATAAGCCCCGGGGACCGCCACCTCCCCGGGGCTGTGGTAAATAAATATTTACAGTATACTTAATTTCTATGCGGTATAAGTTCAATAAAATAGCTCAATCAAAATGAGAGGCAGAGTCCGTGGAGTCTGAGTTTATAAGGGTTTTATTCCATGTAATGGAATGGTTTGAACCATGGTATCGTGTTCCTTCACCACGAAGGTTCAGGAAGGGATAGACAATGCTTTATTAACAGTGCACAATATATATAGTAAATGCATACAATGGTGAAGGATACAGAAGGCGTAACAGCTGAAAGAAACGAGATAAGAACACATGTGCGTAACAGAAGGCGTGCACGAGGGCGTACACGGAGGTGTGTGCTAGAAACGTCACATGAAAGTGTCACAGGTGGGTGGATTCATAGAGGAATCCTGCAGTGTCAGCAGAAATATATGGCTGGATGCGTGCGCAGGCAACATGACGTGTGCTTGACGTGGAACTGGAGGGTGAAGGGGACTTGACATTTAGCACTATAAGGGGAGACAGAAGTCTGGCGTGTCAGAACAACCTAAACCCAAATCATATCTGATATCTTGTGTTTGGAGAACTGTTTTATCTAGAAGGAAAGGTCTTTCGGGTAGAGGCTATTCTATACTGACTGCTAGGGCGTGCATATGTGTCTACGTGTCTACGTGTAATGCGAGGGGCCATGGGCCTACCATGGTAACGGGAGCAATGAATTACTTGCACGGAGACAGAAAGGCCGGGCCCTTTGCTCTGCAGCTGGGGAGATGTTTACCTAAATCACTAGACAGGAATGTATTTTCGAGGAGCGGAGCAGATAACTTGAAGGCTAAATATTGTCTTGGCAGGCAAGCAGGCCGAGCCGGGCACCGCTCGCCGCGCAGGGAGTAAGGTAAGGGTCATGGATGCAGATCCAGGCTGCAGCTTTCTGAGACAGAAGGCAGAAAGGGCTCGATGGCAGAAATCAGGGCCTAACTCAACAGAGCTAGGAAAACGTGACAGTGCACCACATAAAGACGGTGGCACGGTATACTTAGGAACTGAATTATCATTCCATTCATGGTGGATCTGAAAGAGGACAGGTTAACGTTGGACGCAAATGTATTTGCGTCTTCAGATTCGGTTGTGGAGGGAAATTACATGTACTTGAAGTGCGTACATGGAGCCGTTGGGGTCTACGTTAGGGGACACAATTGACCATAAAAATTCCAATTACCTCATTCCCTCCTTGTCCCCTACGGACCCTTCATGATATATCAATCTTCATTAGTCCATCTATTTGTTCATATAACATCATTTGCTCTTCCTTTTTCAGGCGGGATTTAGAACGTGTACTTGGATGGGGAATACATGATGTGGCGCACAAGCCACAAATCGCTGGCCCACACTGTAAACATAGACAACAACTGAATACTATGAGAAGGGCTATTCCGAGGAAGGATAGGACTTTCCATCCCCAGGCTGATAACACGCTCCAGAGCCAACCGGACCAAGTCCAAGTGCCTGGATTCTGGTGTATCTGACTTGCAATCTTGTGGAGACGGGTTATGGCTTTATATACTGATGGTGCGTTCTCTGGAATGAAAACACAGCAACTCGATCCGATGACTCTACAAGCTCCGCCCCTATCGGCCAGGATGACGTCAAGAACGAGATGATTCTGAAGAACAACAAGTCTCATAGCAGACTGTTCCTCTGTTAGGTTGCCTAGGGCGGAAGTAGTTTCATTCACTACTGCTTCAAGGGTTCTGGTTAATCTACGTATCAGTTTACTATTCGAGACAGTACCTAAATAAGGAAAGAAACCTTTATTGAAGTCTGTGTATTGCTCCCATGCGGTTTCAGTATAGTCGACAATCGGGAGATCTCTCTTGGGTCTATTGTGTACTAGATGGGAGTTCTTATGATAATCAGGTGGGGCTAGGAAAACAGGTGGCAGAAGGAATGCAATGTAACAAGTACCATCCCAATCTAGAGGTAAGCGTATATAAGCCGTCTGACCACAAATGAAATAGGAATGACGAGAAGCTTTGAATGTAGACTTGCCTTTATCACTGAATTCGATCACAGTAGTACATTCACTATGACCTAGGTGTACTGAACCATTCTTTCTGACACATAATTCACCTTTGACTGGTAATACTGACATAGCGGGTAAGTCTGGTTTTGTATCGGACTGGACATTCAGAATCATGAGGTTAAGTGTAAAATTACCTAATCCATACACTTCGTTTTCTAGATCGGTCCCTGTCCTTTGTGGAAGACCCTCCTTGTCAGGGAAACATGCCTTATTCATAACTGTGTTCAGATTTCCCCATACCCAATTGCCCTGGTAAACTATGGAATCAGAATCTAAGGAATTTATTAAACTAAACCATGCACCACAGGAACCATTGTGTGTAAACGGGTACGGAAAGAGGGGCAGAACTCCCTTGTATTTCTGATAGGGAGGGAGTCGGCCACATATCCAACAATTTGTAGCATTGCTGGTCTGATGGGAATGATGTAACATACTGATGAAAGTATTGTTGCGCAGCGCAAGTCGGTAAGATAACTCGTGAGGGGGCAATTCACTGAAAGTATGCTCGACAGTGTCATTTGAGGAAGAATGTGCACGTACGGAAATAGGAAAGTACATGTGTAACAATAAACTTGTAATAATAATCGTAAGACTCAGAAAAAACATAATCAATAATGTCACAATGCAGTGACTGCGGAGAGATTTACAATATTTTTGTTTCTTGATCTGTTTCTGTCTATCTCTCTCTCTATTGGGGTCTAACTTGTACATGTCAGGAACTTGTCTAACCGCTTCACCTAGGGGAGGACTTAAACAATTAAACTGTCTGACTTGCTAGACCTCAATTTCATTCGGAACTCCTGCTGAGGAGTTTTTTCTACCAAGGGGAGTTTAGTATCAGTCTCTGGAATGGGGCAGGGCTGGGAGTCTGTTTTTGGCGGAAGTCCATGGTATTTCTTGATGTGACTCGAGTGGAGCCAGCCTTTGCGGCCCTCCAACTTAACGGCAGTCCTTGTTGTTAACAGAACAAGCTTCGGCTCCTGCCAGCGGGGCTCCAGCGGACTCCTCCTATCGAAATTCCGGATAAACACTAGGTCTCCAGGGACGATCTCGTGTGGCTTCACCTCGGTGTTGTCGGGAAAGGCTGCAGCTACCTGTGAACGACATGATTGTAGTGCAGACATCAAGGAGGCAAGGTAATCTGTCAGCATATTACAGTCAACATCTGTGATCTTACGAGGCAGAGGCGTCCCCCACATATTCGGTGGCCTGCCAAAGACCACCTCGTACGGGGATAGCCCTGTTCTTGAATGGGCTACCATTCTCATATAAAAAAGGGCAACTGGTAAAGCTACTATCCAATCTACGCCTTTCTCTTTACACACTTTGGCGAGACGAGTTTTCAGGGTCTGATTGTGTCTCTCTACGAGACCTGCTGCCTCGGGATGTCGGACACAGTGGAACTTCCACTGATATCCTAGCAGGAGTGATACCTGCTTCATAAGCTCGGACGAGAATGGCTGACCATTATCTGAGTACACGATACGGGGCAAACCATACCGTGGGAAGAATTCACGTACCAGCTTGAGGTTCCGTGACAATTGTAAGTGGTGTTTTCGACTCGCACGGATATGGTCGAGTCTAGTATCTATGAACCGCAAATGACGAGTTTAGTAAGTGTGCGCAGTTTCGCTGTGCTAACTTAAACCGTTCGTTTGTTACGTGGGTTTGTCATCTGTACCCACGGGTTCCATCTTAGATACGGCATCCATTTTGTCTCTTGCCCTCAAGTAGCCAGCGAACGGACGCTGTCCGCTTCGCGACCCTGGGACTCCCAAGATATGGCGGAAGACACATGTTCTTTGTAAGTGCCTTTATGACGAGGGGGATGCTACTGTAAGGCAGATGGCGCCGCTCGAGGCTCATCTTGCCGCACGGACTTATTGTCTCAGCCGTGCATCTCATTAGGCACGTCCCTTTGATGCCTGTATCTCGTGCTTCTCGATACCTCCCCTTTTTACACCCTTTCCGATCTCCCCACTGTCTCCGTCTTCCTCTACACCTGTCTTCGTTCTTATTTCAATCTACTTTACTGCTGATTGGAATTTGCTAATGGTGGGAAGATGGGTTTTTACAGTTGGGAACCGCCAAATGTTTCCGCACTTATGTTCCGGACCTTATGTGTTTCAAAGTGACCAAAGCGACCCCTCTGAGAGCGACTTGTGGGAACCAGGTTGTAAACTATTGTGTATCATGTTATCCTATGGGTAAAAACTGTATAAAAGGAGCGATCCACAAATACAATTTGAAGCAGTCTCCCCGAACTACAATCGATGTACTTCCTGTGACTTCTGTGTTCCCTGCAGTAAATAAACCTTGACTCTTTGACGCCGAAGGAAGTGTCCCGTGTCTCTGTGACTTGTACGCCGGAGCAGGTTACCCACGAAGGTTTCAGGTGTTGTGCCCTGGCACCGCTGGGTCCAAAAGAACCCAGTCCTTCAGTTGGTGCCCAACGTGGGGCTGCATCAGTGGTACCGGTCCAAGCCCGACGATCGTGAGGAACTTCGTGTGAAATCTCCGAGGGAAGGTGCACCCCGCTTCATCGATCCTGTTGTCGAAATAAGTGGCCCGAAGACTTTTCCCGCGAAGATTCCCGCCTCCTAACGGCTGCGACGGACTGCTGCCCTGACTGTAGACCTGTTTTGGCGCCTGGCGTAGACCTTGGTATAGCGAGACGATTGACGGGCCTTCCTGAGGACGCCATTGATCTTTGAGTTAAGTATTTGTGGGTCGCTCCCAGAGTTCTTTGTTGTAAACACTTTAGCGAGTGTTTTTGTTGTAGACACTTTAGCGGGTGTCTTTGTTGTACACGCTGTGTGAGTGTTTTTGTCGGTGACACTTTGCCAGCGTACTTTGTTGTTGTTGTATTTGTTTGACGACTGCAGCCGCCAAAGACCGAGGGTTTAGTTCTTTGCTGGGACTTGGTAAATCCCGAAATCCCGTAACCCTTGAAGTTTGTGAAACTCGGCTAGTGTGCAAGATGCCTGGTCGCAGTACTTTGTTCAGTTGCTTTAGACCTTGTGGTGCGGATTCCCTGCTGGAGGACTCGTGTCCGATACCTCCGGTTGGAACTCCTACTTATGATTTATATAGCAAACATGGGCTAGGCCCGATTGCTTTTAACGATTATTGGATAAAATATACAAAGAAAGACGGCGATCTTCGTTGGCCACCTCACGGTAGCTTCGAAGCGTCGATCTTAGATAATTTGGAAATAAAATTGTTCGAACGTAAATCAAGGCCGGCCATGTTTGATGCCTTTCGGTTGTGGCGCAAAGAAGCCCGACAGAAAGAGATCAGACAAAATAAACGTAGTCAGCGAGATACTGTTGCTACTATAGTGAAGAAAGCTGAGCAGTTTCAGCGTGATAAGGAGGATAAGGATAAGGAAGTGTTTGAGAGGCTACAGCGTATGTCCATAGATAAATGCTATCCTGCTTTGCCTACGGAGTCGGATAAGAAGGAAGAGGCAGTTGAGGATTCTTTAATGTCTTATCTTATGAAGTCGCCACCCCCGTACGTACAGGGTATCGCAGCTCCTGTGGTCCCTGCCGTACCTGTTCTTCCACCTGTTATTCCTCCACCAGTTCCTCAACCTGCACCCGCTCTTCCGCCTGTTCCTGCTCCTTTGCCTATTTCTATTCCTACTGCTCCTCCGCTTCCACATACTCCTGTTCCCGCTACTGCTCCTGTGTTGTTAACCCCTGTTGCTGCTAATGTTTCTACTCCTTCTCTTGTTAGTCCTGTGTCTTACTCTTCTCCCTCTACTCATAATCGTAATTCTCCCCTTGCGACAAACTTCTTCCAGTCGCTCGGACCTGTTTTTGGGTCTGCTGGTTCTGATGGTCCTCAGAGACGTAGCCAGCTTCCTGGTAATAGAGAACGTGTTGCGCTATACAATATGGCGATGGGTTGGATGATAAACCCTGTTAGAAATCCACCACGTGTTGTCCTCGAAACGTTTGATCAATTCAACGTACCAACTCAGAGGTATGTGTTTGATGAAATGTGCAAGTTCTTACATGATCAGATAGTGGCCTTTGCGCCTGACGAGGTGCTGTCCGCCCTGTCTGAACTTCGGCTTCAGTTCGCAAGTGGACTGATAGTCGACACTAATGTCCGACGCGCTATTGAGCGGTTGCTATCTCTTCGTCCCGCTCCTATTCCTCATGCATTGTTCGTTGAGGACATTGAGAAAGGAGATGGGTCTGGCCAATATCCTATGCGTGAAGTTCCGCCAGTTTGGATACCCGCTGATAATACTAATGTTAATGCTCCAGTGGCGGCGCATTTCCAGAGAGTGTGGATACACCTCCCTTGGAAACGATCGGAAGTGCTTCAGGTGAAACAAACTTTGCCTGATCCTCGCAAAAATCCTGCTGGATATTACAAGGAATTGTCGCAGCTCGTAGACGCTACGATAATGAATCTGGCCGATATCGACATGTTGTTTGGCAATGTCGTACCGCAACCGGTATGGGCGAAGATTCGTCACCAAGATCATGCGAATGAATTAGGTGGTGATTGGAATGCCATTACAGCGGCAGACGCTGGACAAGTGGCTGCTACTAAACCCGATCAGTTGATTGAACTTCTTCCCCAGCGAATCATTACATTAATGAAAACGCTTATGCCAGCTATGAGGGTAAATTGGGACAAGTTGTCAGCCTGTAAGCAGAAGAAAGATGAGAGTGTTTCAGACTTCTTTACGAGGTTCGAGGAAACATTCGTTGATCATAGTGGACAGGATATGGGTACTGAGGGTGGACAGAGGTTGTTTGTAGATAAATTCGTGTCGAACTTATTGCCCGACTTGAGCCATAAATTGAAAAATTCAGAAAGTGCGTGGGCTGTCTCTACCTCAGCTCAGATATTGGCTACGGCACAATATTACGAAAATAGAGAAAAAGAGGAAAATGACCGTGCCGATAAAAAAACGAAAGAGCTAAAAACTAAAGTGTTGTTACAACAAGCATATCCGCCGCGTTCTAATCAGAATGCGCCTCAACAGAATAGATCACAGTCGCAATCGAATCGATCGCAGCCGCGTAATGATTCCTCTTTCCAAAGATCTTCGTTAGGGTACAATCAATGTGCTTATTGTAGACAGGAGGGACACATTAAATTTAATTGTCCTGCTTTGAATGACCGTACTAGTGGTACTTCGTCTAGAGGAGGTCGTGGTGGTTCACAGAACGCATCACGTGGTAGAGGTCGTGGTGCTCAGAACGACCGTTCTGACAATTCATCAAATCCTAATAACTGTTTCGATCAACGTGGATCATCGCAAGGACGATCTGCGCAGTATAATGTAGACGATTATTACGTCGATC
Organism: Lissotriton vulgaris; assembly: GCF_964263255.1. Taxonomy (NCBI): domain Eukaryota; kingdom Metazoa; phylum Chordata; class Amphibia; order Caudata; family Salamandridae; genus Lissotriton; species Lissotriton vulgaris. The sequence continues at coordinate 436,324,711 of NC_141698.1, read as the reverse complement.
AGGGAACTGACGATAGTAATTACTAGGACAGCCAAAGACAAGGAGAGGGAGTGGTATCAGTTCCGGTTGATCAGAGAGGGCCTTACGTCGCAGTTGCTACATCGGGCGTCGTTGAGCCTTTTCTGTTGGACACTGGTGCAGCGAAAAGTTCTATCATGCATTCGAAACTCCCTGGCGCACCTTTGTCTGGCTTAACAAATGTTTCCGTTGGATTCTCTGGCGCCCCCGTTAGCAATCCAGTTTCGTGCCCTTTGCCCCTTAAAATTGGGCCTCGTGAGCTCGCAGCTCCATTGATTTTGTCTACGGGTTGTGGCGAAAATCTTTTGGGTCTGGATTTGCTTAAACGTTTGTATGCGACTTTGTATTGTTCTCCTGCGGGTGTAAAGCTTACGTTCGGAGAGAGAGTAGTCTCTCCCATGTACTTGTCTCTCGATAAGCTTCCACCGGAATTGGCTTCTCTTCCTGCGTCTTTGTGGGCGACGGGTCCAAATGATGTGGGCCTACTTGATATCTCCCCTTATGTTGTTCAGTTGAAATCTAATGTGCGATTGCCACGTATTCCCCAATATCGTATCTCCCTTGATGGTGAACGAGCTTTGTTAGCGATCATCTATGATTTGATCGAGAAAGATGTCATTGAAGAAACTCGGGGAAACGTGTGCAATAGCCCTGTACTGCCCATTCTTAAACGTACTGATCCTACCAAACCACCTGTTTATCGTTTTGTTATCGATTTACGGGAGGTAAATAAAATTGTGGTTCCTCAATTCCCTGTTGTGCCTGACATCACGGCGCTACTGACTCTGATTCCAGCTACTGCTTCGTGGTTTTCGGTGATTGATTTGAAAAATGCATTTTTCAGCATCCCGATTGCCGAAGAGAGTAGGGACCTTTTCGGTTTCTCTCTTGGTGGACGTAGCTTCCGGTTCAAACGCGCTCCTCAGGGCTACTGTGAAAGTCCATCGATTTACAGTCAAGCTTTGAAGGGTCAACTAGATGCGTTTAAGTTGCCGGTTGGTGCGGCTTTAATCCAATACGTCGATGACTTATTGGTGGCTGCTGATACTCAGGACATTTGCAAAATTGCTACAGTGTCGTTGCTGCAACATCTCTGTGAGTTGAATCACAAGGTGTCACCTTCTAAACTCCAATATTGTTGTCAAGAAGTAACCTACCTAGGTCACTTATTGTCAAAGGAGGGAAGGAGATTGACCCCAGAGAGAATTGCAGCGATTGCACGCATGGCTGTGCCACAAACCCAAAGAGATGTGCGTGCCTTTCTAGGTATCACGTCGTACTGCAGGCAGTGGATTCCCAATTTTTCATTGCTAGCGAAACCAATAGTGGCTCTTACGTGTAAGGATGTTTCTACTCCTTTACCATGGACGGAAGAATGTCAGAAAAGTTTTTCTGAATTGCGTGATTCATTGTGTTCGGCTCCTGTGTTAGGTACCCCTGATTACAGTAAGCCGTTCACGTTATATGTTCACGAGAGGGAAGGTTGTGCGTTGAGTGTCTTAACGCAACCTTTTGGTGGTAAACAGCGTCCATGTGCATATTTTTCCTCGACCTTAGACCCAGTAGCTAGAGCATTGCCGAGTTGTTTGAGAGCAACTGCGGCAGCTGCGGTCTCCATCCGACAATCAGCAGGATTGGTCATGGATAATATGCTTACGGTGATGGTTCCGCATGCAGTCGATACTCTGTTGAATCGTACGAAAACTCAGCACTTGACGAGTGCGAGGTTGTCTGGGTACGAATTGACGCTCTTGGCAAGCCACATTCAGATAAAACGTTGTAATGTCCTCAATCCGGCAACTTTGTTACCAATTAGTGCAGAGTCAGATGCAGTAACAGAACATGACTGTTACTTGCGGACAGAAGAGGAAACAAAAGGTCGTGTGGACCTTAAAAACACCCCATTGGAAGACCCGGATGGCACCCTGTATGTGGATGGGTCATGTTTTAAATTGCCGAATGGTGATGTGACTACTGCCTATGCTGTGGTGACATTGAATACTGTTGTTGAGACTGCGAGATTGAATCAGAATTCTGCCCAAGCTGCAGAGCTGATTGCTCTTACTAGAGCATGTGTATTAGCGAAAGGTAAACGTGTGAATGTGTACACCGATAGTCAGTATGCTTTCGGTGTAGCGCATAGTTTTGGACGATTGTGGCGAGAACGTGGTTTCCTGACGTCGCATGGCACGAAAATACAGCATGGCCAGCTTGTGAACGATCTTTTGGATGCATTAACTTTGCCTGCTCAGGTTGCAATTGTTAAATGTAGTGCGCATCGTAAAGTGACGGATGATGTTGGTCGTGGTAATGCGTTCGCAGACGAGATTGCTAAGGAGACTGCCCGGAACCTTAGCACTCGAATGTATGTGACGAGTTCGGTTAGGTGGCCTACAGAATCGAGTATGTGTGAAAATACCATAGAGAGTGTGAAAGCTATTCAGAATGAGGCCACCGACACTGAAAAGATGAAGTGGAAAGAAAGTACGGGAAGGTTGGATGTGAATGGTTGCTGGATTGATTTGTCAGATCAGAAAAGATGGATGTTGCCTGATGCGTATGTACTGGCCGTTGTGCAAATGGCACATGGGTTAGCACATATTAGCGCGAAAGGTATTTGCAAGTTGCTGGCTGATGTGTGGAAGAATGATGGAATTACTAAGTGTGCTGAACGTTTGGTGAAGAATTGTATGGTGTGTATAATGTACAATCCTGGCAAAGGAACCCCAACTCCTCCTGGCAGTTTTGCTCCTCCTTCGTATCCCTTTGAGGTGATCCAGTTGGACTTCATCCATATGGAGCGATGCAATAACCTAAAATACGTTTTGGTTGTGGTTTGCGCATTCTCCCGATGGATCGAGGCCTATCCCCTCAAGGATAATACTACTTTGTCTACTGCGAAAATCCTACTGAAGGAATACTTTCCTCGGTACGGAATGCCTAGAGTCGTGTGGTCAGATAACGGAAGTGAGTTTGTTGGTAGTGTAATGAAGAGTGTGTGTAAGGGCCTTGGAATTAATCAGAAATTCCATAGCGCCAATCATCCCCAGTCAGCTGGATTGGTTGAAGGGTACAATGGCACCCTTAAACTGAAATTAGCGAAGATTCAAGCTACGACTGGACTTTCGTGGCCTGATGCTTTGCCTCTAGCATTACTGTCAACTAGGGCGACTGTACACTCCCGAATAGGGCTTAGTCCCTATGAAATAGTGTTCGGCCGTCCTGCGAATGTGTGGGGGGTTCCTAGGCCAGGTGTATTCTCTGATCTTGAGTTTCCGATGTTGATTGATTACTTACATGACTTGACTGCTAAACTGAGGTTAATTCATCAACAGGTTTACGACGCCTTGCCGACGCAGACGGAGGGTCCAGGCCACCAGCTCCAGCCCGGGGATTGGGTGGTTGCCCGAAATTTTTCACGCAAAAACAATCTGGACCCCCGCTTTACCGGACCTTACCAGGTGCTCCTGGCCACGAGGACTGCCGTTCGTCTTGAGGGGCGGAAGAATTGGGTACATGCTACCCATTGTAAGCGAGTCCCTATTCCTTTGCCGGCAGACCCGTGGGTAAGGAAAGGCATTGCGTCAACAGAAACAGAAACATTGCCGGCGTTTGTACCTTTTAGCGACGCACAGCTTGTTGAGGAACCCTCAGCGCAGCAGAAAGCCACTGTTGAACATTTGTCAGCAAAAGACTCAAGACCAGATCAACGAATTGATCAGCAGGACGCTGTCTCTTCAACGGATCCTTTGTTTGAAGAGCAGACACGTCCCGGGAAACATCGATATTCTTTGAGATCTCATACTAAGGACAAATAAAATTTGCTTGCTTTGCTGAAATTGATAACTGCAATATCTTCGTTTCCCATGATCAATTTTGAACATTCATATCATTGAAAGTTTTTGTATATATATATATCAAGCTTTTTCTTTGTATCTTTTTCCTTCCACAGCTGAGAAATATTGTGCTAATATATATACATTGTGTATTGAGGGCCGTAGGGCCGCGCGCGTACTTCCTTCTGGACAGTAGGTCTTGACGCTAGGTTAAAGACCGTCGGTTCCTAGGAACTCCTGGGGATTGACTATTGCTGCACAGAACGAAGTGCGTCAAGAAACGTTGCGGACGGTCGTAGGGAAATGGCATTTTCGAAGCTGAATGATTTGGAAGGAGCTCAGGCATACAGAGTCAAGCTGCAGAAACTCAGTCGTACTAAATGTTTTGTATTCCAATTGTTTTTATTGTTTTTAACTGCTTCTGCATTTGTGGCGGGTGGGGTGTATTACACTATGTCTTACTTTTTCCTTGCTACTCCTACTCCTACTCCTTACCCTAACCTTACTTCTACTGCTTCTCCTCATTCCTTTCATATGTTACCAGAACACGAACAGGCTAGACGTGTAGAATTCCGCAATAATTCCTTTATCCAGCTCCTCCATCAGCATCAGTTAGTGGTTAACACTACTAATTGTTGGGTGTGTGGGTTGATGCCACATACTACGGGTAAGGGAATTCCATATCTGGTGTTACCGTATAGTTCCCAAGGGTCAGCTCGAGCATTCCAAACAATGTTTCGAAGCGCACTGGGTTTCCACCCCACGCAAGAACAACGTTCCCCCAACTTTGGTCCTACCTCGTATCAGAGGCTGCTATCGATGGCTATAGAGGATATGGAAGATGAGATCCATGATCCTTTTCTTATCCCTAGAGAAGAGGTACAAGCCTATAGGGTCTTAAGTAGAGGGGAATATAGTATGTTCACTAATGAAAAGCAGCTTAAAAGCTCGTCTCCAATATGGGTCGTACCCCACACTGGTAATCTTTGTCTTGTGGGTCGTGGCTCGCAAGCCTCACTTGGAGTAAGTGCTTGCACTGAAAGTTATGTTCTGCCAATGTCCCCGTCCCCTGTGTTTCTGGCTGCCAAAGGTACATACTTTATCTGTCATGATCGTGCATACACATGGTTGCCCGCAGACTTCATGGGCTCATGTTTCGTTGCAAATCTGTTGCCTCCGACGTTTACTGTAGATGCCGATTATCATAAAACTAGAGTTGTACGAGGCGTAATTAGCGAAGAGGATACTGCCGGTCAAGAGGCAGGAGACTTTTTCAAGGGTTTCCTCCCGTTTTGGGGACCTATGGTTAATAGTAGGAACCTGAGACATTTGACTCGAGTGGTAGAATCGACAGCTAATATTACTGCCAGTGCCCTTGGTAATATCACCACAGAACTTCAGGCGGAGAGACTTATGACATTACAAAACCGTATGGTTCTAGATGTTGTCTTGGCAGATCGCGGTGGGGTATGTAAAGTGATCCATTCGAGCTGTTGCATTTTCATCCCAGATAATGCTCCTACTGTCTATCAAGCCATCTCGAAGTTGCATAAGATCTCCGAATCCATACACGTGGATGTAGGGGATTGGACGCTACTCGGTTGGTTTTGGGGCCTGGTGTCGACTTGGGGTTGGAAGATTCTGATGATCATCGGGGTTGTGGTAGTGTTCCTGTTCACGTGTTGCCTTTGTGTGCAGTGTGGTCCTGCCTTATGTGGCCTCTGTGCTACAACGTGTATGAGACAACCATCTGTTACCAAGGGGACTCGATCGGACAGAGCTATGCTACAACGACATCTTGATGGTCTGATGAATATCGAATATGATTCCGATTAGTGCTTGCCTACATGAGGGCAAAAGGAGCGTCTGAGGTTCCGTGACAATTGTAAGTGGTGTTTTCGACTCGCACGGATATGGTCGAGTCTAGTATCTATGAACCGCAAATGACGAGTTTAGTAAGTGTGCGCAGTTTCGCTGTGCTAACTTAAACCGTTCGTTTGTTACGTGGGTTTGTCATCTGTACCCACGGGTTCCATCTTAGATACGGCATCCATTTTGTCTCTTGCCCTCAAGTAGCCAGCGAACGGACGCTGTCCGCTTCGCGACCCTGGGACTCCCAAGATATGGCGGAAGACACATGTTCTTTGTAAGTGCCTTTATGACGAGGGGGATGCTACTGTAAGGCAGATGGCGCCGCTCGAGGCTCATCTTGCCGCACGGACTTATTGTCTCAGCCGTGCATCTCATTAGGCACGTCCCTTTGATGCCTGTATCTCGTGCTTCTCGATACCTCCCCTTTTTACACCCTTTCCGATCTCCCCACTGTCTCCGTCTTCCTCTACACCTGTCTTCGTTCTTATTTCAATCTACTTTACTGCTGATTGGAATTTGCTAATGGTGGGAAGATGGGTTTTTACAGTTGGGAACCGCCAAATGTTTCCGCACTTATGTTCCGGACCTTATGTGTTTCAAAGTGACCAAAGCGACCCCTCTGAGAGCAACTTGTGGGAACCAGGTTGTAAACTATTGTGTATCATGTTATCCTATGGGTAAAAACTGTATAAAAGGAGCGATCCACAAATACAATTTGAAGCAGTCTCCCCGAACTACAATCGATGTACTTCCTGTGACTTCTGTGTTCCCTGCAGTAAATAAACCTTGACTCTTTGACGCCGAAGGAAGTGTCCCGTGTCTCTGTGACTTGTACGCCGGAGCAGGTTACCCACGAAGGTTTCAGGTGTTGTGCCCTGGCACCGCTGGGTCCAAAAGAACCCAGTCCTTCAAGCTGCTTGGCAGTGGTCGGAGCAGTGTAATCTGGGACTGGATATGCTTCTGTCCATCGGGAAAGTGCACATACAACTACGAGGACATACTTGAATCCTCGACAACGTTCCATCTGGATATAATCCATCTGGAGGACTTCAAAAGGGTGATCGGGAGGATGAAATCCACCTTGCTCTACGGGAATGCCTTTACCTGGGTTGAACTGACAACAGATCATGCAAGTACGCACTTTCTGTTTTGCTGCTGCTCGTAAATGCTTATTGAACCAAAGGTTTTGAATACTGTCTAACATGGCTTTTTCTCCTAAATGTGCAGGACTATGTGCTGTGTTAATGATAACTTGAACCATAGAGTCGGGGAGAAACCATGTGGCTTTTCCCTTCGTCATCCATCCCTGTTCTGTCTGGATCCCTCCTAGTTCAGTCCATTTCTTGATTTCGTCTGGTGTAGCATGTGTCTGTATGTCAATTACATCTAGGGCGGGATCCCTAACTGTCATGCAATGTGTCGGTGTCGGGACTACTGTCTTTGTCATATCTGTTGTGTGAGTATGAGTCTGAGCTGTATGCTTGGCTGTTCGATCTGCCAGGTCGTTACCCTGGGAAATGGTATCTGTAACTTTCGTATGTGCCTAGCACTTCATGATGGCTATGGCTGTAGGCAAATGTATTGCTTCTAACAGAGCTTGAATGAGGGGACCGTGCTGGATCTTGGTACCGTGAGAAGTTAAGAAACCTCTCTCTTGCCAGAGGACTCCGAAGTCGTGTACAACTCCGAAGGCATAACGGGAATCTGTGTATATGTTAACTTTCTTATTCTTGGCTCGAATACAGGCTTGGGTCAGAGAGATGAGCTCTGCTGCTTGAGCTGACAGGGTGTCTATACGATGTGTTTCTATGACTTCAGTTTCTGTCGTTACTGCATATGCGGCCACCAACTCTCCTGTACTTGTTCTCATACATGAACCATCCACATAAAGTGTCAGGTCTGGATCTGGTAATGCGATATCTGTCAAGTCTTGTCTGGGTTTCGTCGTAATGGTAATGACTTCAACACAATCATGTGCCAAAGGGTCTGTCTCACTTAATGGCAGAAGTGTAGCAGGATTCAATGTATTGCAACGTCTAATTTCTATGTGTGGCTGAAACAATGTCAATTCATAACCTGTCAGTCGTGCTATAGTTAAATGCTGAGTCTGTGTTCTGTTTAAAAGAACTTCCACGGAATGTGGAACTTGTACTGTCAATTGGTGTCCTAATACTATGGAATCGCTTTGTCTAATTGCTAGAGCTGTTGCTGCTACTGATTTCAAGCACGCAGGCAGCGCCTGGGCTACTGGATCTAATGTACTAGAAAAATAAGCACACGGTTTGTGTGAACCTGCTTGATCTTGGGTGAGTACTGACAATGCAGTACCTTCCCGTTCTGTGACAAAAAGTGTAAAAGGCTTGTTGTAACATGGTGTCGCTAAAACAGGTGCTTGACATAAGGCTTTCCTTAAGTCGTCAAAAGCTTGTGTATGTTCCTGAGTCCATGGGAGGACAGTCGATGTCGCTGCCTCCTGGATTGTCAACTGTATAAGTGGCTTGGCTAGAAATGCGTACTGAGGGATCCATTGTCTGCAGTAAGAAGTGAGGCCTATAAAGGCCCGTACCTCCTTTTGTGTCTTGGGTTGTGACATATTTACAATTAACTGGATACGGTCAGGTGTTAGCTGTCTCCGCCTCTTGGACAGCAAGTGCCCAAGGTACACCACTTGCTGAACACAGAATTGCAGCTTCGAAGGAGACACTTTGTGTCCCTTGTCAGCCAGGAAATACAAGACTGTCAATGATGCTTGTTCGGATTCTGGTTCACTCCGGGCGGTGATCAATAGATCATCGACGTACTGGAGTAGGGCAGTGTTAGCAGGCATGTGGATACTGTCAAGTTGTCTTTTCAATGCTTGACTATAGATGCTGGGGCTTTCTGTGAATCCTTGAGGTGCGCGTGCAAATTTGAAGCTACGGCCATTTAAACAGAATCCGAAAAGATATTGGCTTTCCGGATCAATGGGCACACTAAAGAAGGCGTTCTTCAGATCAATCACTGTAAAGAACGTTGCCTCTGAATCAATAGCTGTCAATAATGAGGAGATGTCTGGAACCACAGGGTACTGTGGTACAATACATTTATTCAATTCTCGTAAATCGATCACTAATCGATAAACTGGAGGTGCATTCGGATCAGTACGTTTAAGAATCGGAATGATAGGGGAATTACAAACATTGGAGTCGGTTTCTACAACCACTCCTTGTGCAATGAGTTCGTCAATGATTTTCAGTAAAGCCACTACAGCATCAGGTGGTAACTTGTATTGTCGAATTTGGGGTAAAACAACACCTTGCTTGAGTGTAACTCGATATGGTGTAATGTGCATACAACCTACATCAGTGGGGCCTTGTGCCCATAAATGTGCAGGAGCATTCTGTAATCTGGAATCAATATCTCTCAACACATAGTGACCCTTGAAGTCACGCAGAAACAGTCTTACTCCTTCCGGAGAACAACAAATTACAGCTCCTAGAGCTTTCAGTGTCTTGATACCTAGCAAGTTTTCTGGACACGATTTCGTGAGTAATAAATCTGTAGTTCGTGATAACGGACCAACTGCAAGGGGAACAGGTTTCGATACTTCATTAACAATAGGCTTTCCTGAAAATCCAAGGGAAACATTCTGCGAGCCTGAGAGGGGTGCCCCTGGAACCTCGTCGTGACTGATTGTCGTCCTGCTTGCCCCTGTGTCAATCAAAAACTTTCTATCTTTTCCCAATACTTGACTGTGTACGTAAGGACCCTCTTGATCTACAGGAATCTCGATAAGAGGCAAGCCAACTTCCCTCTCTAGGCTGTTTCATGAATACTGTTGGTAATCTGGATACTCTGACTGTGCATACTGGTACATCTACCTGTGTGACATGCTGTGTCGCGGCAATCGGTTGTGGCTGTGGTACCGCTACGGTCTGTACTGTCTGTTGTGGAACTTGCATAGGCTGTACATTCTGTGGAATACGTTGCTGGACCTGGTGTTGTACCTGGTCCTGTCTGGGTTGACGTGGTCTCTCTTTAGTTTTACCTGTGGAAATGTTATGTTTCAGAACTGCACAATCATTTACATAGTGACCTGGTTGTTTACAATAATTGCATGTCCCTTTAACGGGAGCAGCCGAAGTATTGGACTGTGTCATACCCTTTTTCTGACCGTCAGCTGGAACTGACTGAGCAACTAGCATTTTCATTTTCATGTCTTTCATACGTCTCTGTTCGTGTTCATGTTCCTCCCTGATTCTGTTCTGGTGGTACTGTAACATTTGTAACATTTGGGAAGGCGTGTTTGCTTGCCATGTGCTCTCGACTTTCAATACACGGTTCTTAACCTGAGGCAAGGAATTCTCAACTAATTTCGTTACAAAAAGTTGCGGGTATGACTCGCTACTTGTTTTCATGCCACTAATAATAATAAAACATTTCTCAAATCTAGAATAAAAATCACTAGTGTCTTCGTCGTGTTTCTGTTTGCAGGCTGAGATTGCATCCCAGTCCTCCTTTTTAACTATCAATAATCTAGGCAAAACCTGTACTAATAATCCTGGTAATGCTTTAGTTTTATCCCCAAGCCCTAGACCTGGGGTACGTCCTTTTTCCTCATCCTCTAATTCGGTCCACTTAATCTTTTTATCTCCCACCTCCCAATCTTTCTCCTTCAGTTTCTCGTAAATCCCTGCTGGCAGTAATACTTTTAACATTTTAAGAATATCTGTATATGTGTAATCACCCATCAATAACATGTCTTTTATTTCTCGGTGGAATCCTGCTGGGTCTTTATCATGACTAGGCACTATTTTCTTCATCTCTAGTAATTCTATTTTAGTTAGGGGTGTGTACACGAATACACGTTCTAGTGTGTCATCCGGCTTCCGGATTGGATGAACTTCTCGCAATGGATTCTGTCTGTCTATGTAAAACATTTTCCTTTCTGGGGGTGGAGCTGAAACAAACTCTGGAATCAGGAAAGCACTATATCTGTGTCGATGTTCTAAGATTACTTTAATTAAGTCGGTACCTAGGCCTCTCCATTTATTCAAGAGTAGTTCTACTAATACATCAGATAGGGGACCTGGATCAGAATGTTGACTTTTGAACAACGTAATTAGGTGTTGTATCATGTACATACCAGCTAGTCGCTGTTCATCCGGGGAAAGGTTCAAAAATGTTAGCGCTACCGCATCATCATTATATATACTAGGATTGTCAGCCCATTGTACTGCTGACCTGGCTAGTTCTTGTTCATCCATAGAACTGAGTACATGGTACCCCATTCGTTCTTGAAGTACCTTATCGGTAGCCTGGAATAGATGTTCAGGAGTTCTCGGATTTGACATAGTAGAGAGAAAAAGTCTCTTGCTTTCTGGACGTATCGTTTTATTAAAGGGTCTACCCTTACCTACATATGCGATCATTCCGGGATCTTCTGGTTCATCCTCCTCTGAGTATTCGTTTTTGTCCGTTTCCGCTTCCCTTTCAGCTTTCTCTCTTTCATGCATTATTACTATTTCTTTGCGGATCTTTCGGTACATGGCCTCTATACATTTCTGTTTATCATGTTTTCCGTCTGCTATATTCTGACCCCATGTAGTTAGTACCTCCATTTCTTCTTTATTCACGCCGGGCCGATCTCGTTCTCTTATCAAACAGTTTATGAGGAATCTTAATATCATACCTTGAGTGTCTACTTTCTGATATGCCATGGCTTCGTGAATACATTCAGGACCCTCCCCCGTTTGAATAAAATGATATATTTTATCTAGGTGGTTCGCCATCTCAGGCAATAACACTAAATAGTCTGTAACTCGTCGTATACGTAGTGATGCTAGCATCATGCGACCGTCTTTGCCTGGTACTGGATCATATCCACAGTCTGTAAGATACTGTTTAAGTTTTTCCGTTGTGGCTGGTTTCGGAGTACGTTGCATTGCTAATTCTCTTATTGTTAATCGCTGTACTGGTGGCGGGGTCCGAAAATGACCTCCTGCTGCACCACCTGAAGCGTGACCGTCAGCCTGACCATCAGCCATCGTAGCTGGTATAGTATGTACAGTAGGTAGGCCCCGGGGAAAAGGATTCCCAGGCCCAACGACGGGAACAGTAGTAGGAGGAACAGTAGGGGGAAGTGTGACATGGGCATGAGGGGGTGTCGTACCTTGAACAGCAGGTTGAGCAGTCGGAGCGGGCAGATGTGCATTATTAGCGGGCTGTGCGGGTATATTAGTATATGCTGGAGCTACGTCATCTAAATAGGAAGAAAGAAAAATATCTGCTGCGGTCTTCTTATGACCTACTTTAATCGGAACTAATGGTGGCGGTAAATTACTTGGCACTTCCGGGGTGGCCTTAGGTAGGCCCTCGGCCAGAAGAGGATACATGCCATTAATAAGCGCATTTCGTTGTCGGTCTAATTGTTCGGCTTTAACACGTTCAGCTTCTGCTAATAGTTCTTTTTCTCGGTCTTTTTCTGAATCTTCTCTATGTTTCTCTGCTTTTCTGAATTCTTTCTCTGTGCGTCTATGCGATTCTTTACGCCATAATTCTATGGCATCTTTCTGGGACTGTCTGGATTTCTTTTTCCATAATGCTTCCTCTACTCTCATGATGCATTCAGCATCCCATGTCCCTTTAACGGGCCATTTCTGATTCTCTGCTAGGTCTTTAGTGTATTCCACCCACAAGTCGAGAAATAATATGGCATCTAAGCCATGCTTGTGGTACATAAAATAACCAGGAGTGTCCCTGGGTGGGATGGGAACTGCTTCCTCAAGTATCCCTTTCCTAGTTCCTATCTGTCTCAATTTCGAGAATAAAGGCATTGCTTCCTCGATCTAGACACTATACACAATAAACACAGTAATGAAGATCAAACAATCACTCATACCACGACATTAAACATATTTAAACATTTCGAACAGATACTGAATATGAACGAGTTCTATAATAATTACTTGATGCACTGCTAAACAGCACAGATACACTGCTAATACAGTGCAGACCGGGTCTGCGTACCCAAACCCGTCTTGACCGGACACAAATTAATGCACCCGTCTAGATGCGTCCCCAGCAACGGTACTCACCGGGAAGCACGGAACGGAAGGCCTCGGAAACTCGACACTGGACTCGACTCGACTCGACACTTGACGAAGGTACTTCGGAACTGGTGGGCCTCTAGAAACCTCGGACCTTGCTCTCTCGGCTGGGCTCTGGTCGGGATCCTCCGCACTCCTCACCGCCTCGTCTGGATGTCGATCGCAGTCTCCGTCACCTCCGTAGGCCTGAGGGAGATACAGGAAATCCTACGGGTACGTGTAGTTGTCCGTCACGGCTGTGGCAGGGGGCAAGGCCTGCGACGCATCGCCGGCGTGTAAGGCGGGGGAGGGGTCCCTATTCGGGCGCCAAATTATGTGGTAAATAAATATTTACCGTATACTTAATTTCTATGCGGTATAAGTTCAATAAAATAGCTCAATCAAAATGAGAGGCAGAGTCCGTGGAGTCTGAGTTTATAAGGGTTTTATTCCATGTAATGGAATGGTTCGAACCATGGTATCGTGTTCCTTCACCACGAAGGTTCAGGAAGGGATAGACAATGCTTTATTAACAGTGCACAATATATATAGTAAATGCATACAATGGTGAAGGATACAGAAGGCGTAACAGCTGAAAGAAACGAGATAAGAACACATGTGCGTAACAGAAGGCGTGCACGAGGGCGTACACGGAGGTGTGTGCTAGAAACGTCACATGAAAGTGTCACAGGTGGGTGGATTCATAGAGGAATCCTGCAGTGTCAGCAGAAATATATGGCTGGATGCGCGCGCAGGCAACATGACGTGTGCTTGACGTGGAACTGGAGGGTGAAGGGGACTTGACATTTAGCACTATAAGGGGAGACAGAAGTCTGGCGTGTCAGAACAACCTAAACCCAAATCATATCTGATATCTTGTGTTTGGAGAACTGTTTTATCTAGAAGGAAAGGTCTTTCGGGTAGAGGCTATTCTATACTGACTGCTAGGGCGTGCATATGTGTCTACGTGTCTACGTGTAATGCGAGGGGCCATGGGCCTACCATGGTAACGGGAGCAATGAATTACTTGCACGGAGACAGAAAGGCCGGGCCCTTTGCTCTGCAGCTGGGGAGATGTTTACCTAAATCACTAGACAGGAATGTATTTTCGAGGAGCGGAGCAGATAACTTGAAGGCTAAATATTGTCTTGGCAGGCAAGCAGGCCGAGCCGCGCACCGCTCGCCGCGCAGGGAGTAAGGTAAGGGTCATGGATGCAGATCCAGGCTGCAGCTTTCTGAGACAGAAGGCAGAAAGGGCTCGATGGCAGAAATCAGGGCCTAACTCAACAGAGCTAGGAAAACGTGACAGTGCACCACATAAAGATGGTGGCACGGTATACTTAGGAACTGAATTATCATTCCATTCATGGTGGATCTGAAAGAGGACAGGTTAACGTTGGACGCAAATGTATTTGCGTCTTCAGATTCGGTTGTGGAGGGAAATTACATGTACTTGAAGTGCGTACATGGAGCCGTTGGGGTCTACGTTAGGGGACACAATTGACCATAAAAATTCCAATTACCTCAGGGCTATAAACAATAAAACTAAGGCAGGCCCGCTCTGCCCCCCACAGCCCGTAACACCACCTACCCGGGGCAATTAAAACTCAGCACTCAGCCCCCACAGTGCCCTGAGGGCACCACCGCCCCAGGTCACAATGCTTTTTAAGTAAATGTGGGTGAGGCCTTAGGACGCACCCCCTCCCAGCAGGACTTTAGAAAAGGAATGTGGGGGGCCCACCCAGCCCCCTGCTAGCCTCTGGGACCACTACCTCCCATGGGGAATAAATACAATAATTAAGGAGGTCCGTTGCAGATGTCTGGACCCATGGACCCCCTACTCCCTGGGGCAAATTTATGCTAAGGAGGGGGTAGTGTGTCTACCATCCAAGAGCCCTAGATGGCTCTGAGGACTGCCAGCCCCCTGGGCTGGCTCCAGCAATGTCCCGGGGTGCCCACCCTGGGCATTTCAGTTTGCTATGGCAGGAGCAGTGCTCCCACCATTCTATAGCAAACTCAGCTCTGCTTTCAACGAGTGATAGCAAAAAATGCTCTTGCTTGTTGAAAGCACAGCATGTCTGTTTCCCTACCCATTGTCAAGCAAACAAGGAAATGGACATTGCTTTGAGTTCCTGGGAGCTGCATGTTAGCAGCTCCCTGGGTCCCAAAGCAATTCTGGCTCCCGCAGGTTGTGGGGAGCCGGCAGGGACCGTGGGGGCCTTCAGGCTCCCCACGCACCCACTTTAGATGGGCAGGCCCTGGCGGATAGGGTCCCTTGGCCCAATTTGTCCCAGTTATGGGGGCTGTGCAGCCCCCTCCCCAACTGTAAAAGGCTGGGCCTTGCAGGAGGGGGTCCCTGGGGTCACAATAAGCCTAGGAAGTGGGCCATGTGTCCCCATCCCTTTAGGTAAAAAATATTTTTTTTAAAGAAAGCCTGGGCCGTGGGCGATGGGACCTCTGGGGCCAACATTGGAAGGGGAGCGGGGCTGCGCAGCCCCCTTCCTCTTTTCAGAAAAAAATATATATAAAAAAGGGCAAACCCCAGGATGGGGTCCACAGCGCTAAAAATAGCCAAGGATGGGGGCTTTTTAACCCCCTGCCTTTAACATAAAAAAGATATAAAAAAAGAATAGGTCAGGCCCCAGGGGATGGGACTCCAGGGCTGAAATCAGCCTGGGGAGGCATGCCGCATGGCCCGCATTACCCACTGAGAAAAGGCCTAGCCCTCTGGATAGGGTCCTCAGGCCGAAAATGGCCCTGGGAAGGGGGTGAAGTAGACCACCTCCCTTAAAATTAAAAAATAGAAAAACCCCACCTCCCGATACTTGCCAGAGGCCATGCCCCCTTCACCACCCTTATGCAAACTCACCTCCTGGTGAAGTGGTGGTTAGGGAACAAAGTCAACACAACTAATGAAGAGAAGTCCAGTCTAGTGCAAGAGGCGTTTGAAAACAACTGAATGCTACAGGAATGCAAAGACCCAATTCAAATATTTGACCCATCACCTGGCTAGGTTCAAGAGTCCATCGGCCCACCCTTACTGGCGGAACATCGTCATATGGAGCTCAAGGTGATTCAGGTCGAGGATCACAAGACTGAGCCAACTTGGCCCTACTGGATACCTGACCTCATACTCCTAAATGACTCAGGCCAAGGTGAAAGTTCAAACCGTATGTCCTCTGTTGTGGTGCAGTGCTAAAGTGTGTGCAAATTAAAAATAGTTGCTTGGGCAAAAATATATATTTATTAGAAATTGTCCAAGTACCATATTAAAATAACCTGATAGTATGTGAAATAATGACTATCTCCTGGCTATAACTATTAAGGTCGACATGTTTCAGCCGTAGCGGTCAACTGACCCGGCTTTCTTCAGGACCAAGATGTTTTAAGTGATATACGCTACTGCAGGAAAAAAGTTTTTTACAAGTGAACAACTAAAGAAAATGAAGGTAAAGTTGTGGCATTAGCCACCCTACCCGACATGCAAAACGTGTATTTGCATCTAAGAGCTGCCTCTTCTTTCCCAGCTTTATGTGGGAGGAAAGCCTCACCTCACCCGGCTGACTGCTCGGAGAAGGAAGCCCCGCTCTGTCCGTCGGTGCTCCAAACTGGACTGCGAGCAGTCCCCTTAGATGCTGAGGTCCTTGGGGTCCAAGAACCATGCCTGCTACCTCGAGTATAGTCCCACATAGCAGGATTTCTGAGAGGACTTGGAGTCCACACCCTTTTTCTCCACCACTCTGCAAACTCACCTCCTGGCACGCTGCTGGTTGGGGAATGAATTCAACTTTACTCCTGAGGGCCTCAGGACAAAAGAGGACTTCTTCCCCAACCAGTAGTGTGCCAAGAGGCGTGTTTGCGGAGTGGTGGAGAAAGGGGGTGTGTCCTCTTGTGACTTCTCAGCAATCCAGCTGTGTGGGCTTTACTGGAGGTAACAGAAGGGATTGTTGATCCCCCAAATCCCTCAAGAATCAAGGAGACTTTCTCCCCAAACTAGTAGTGAGCCTGGAGATGCATTTGCAGAGTGGCGGAGAAAGGGGGCATGGCCACTGAAAAACTCTCATGACATCTCAAATGACATCACTGATGCCATCATCCACATAGTCATAGACACACCCACTCACACTCCCATAGAACCTTTCATACACTCACTGCCACTCCCACATAACCATTCACAAACCCATTCACAGACACATACCAGTACTTACACACCCACTCATTGATTCATAGATCTATACACACATCCACTCGCTCACCCTTACAGCCACCCATACACCCACTCAGTCACTAATACAGCCACTGACATATTCACTCATACACCCATACAACCATTCACACACAGTCTTTCATCCATAGAGCTACTTACATACCTCCCCACTCACCCATACAACCAATCACACAGCCACCTAATCCCATAAAGGTACACATCCAGTCACTCATGCAGATACTAACATGTACTCACTCACCTATGCAATCAATCACACAGCCACTTACCCATGCAGTTACACACGCACACACACTTATTCATGTAGAAACTAGCACATACTCACCTATACAGTCAGTTACACAAGCACACACTCACCCATACGGCCACTCTCACATTCACTCACTTACCCATAGTCACTCATATACCCCATCACTAACCTATACTGCCTTTCACATACCCCTTTACTCACCCATATAGCACTGACACACCCACTCACTCACCCACATAGCCATACACACACCCACTTATCCCTACAGCCCCGCACACATGCAATCACTAACCCATACAGTCACTGACTCACCCACTGACTCATCCATACAGGCAGTCACATACATCCTCACCCACCCACCAAGACACTCAGATAGCTATACAGGTACTCGGACAACCAATCACTCACCCATACAGCCACTCACGTACCCACTCACACATTCATACAGCCCCTTTGACACCAACTGACTGACATACAGAATTCACACAACCACTCACTCAACCATACATTCACTGAGACACAAGATCACACATTTATACACTCAGTCATGCAGCAATTGAATCATCTGTACAGTTACTCATACACCCATTGGTTCATCAATACACCTTGGTATATATTTTTAACTCTGATATACTTTTTTAAAACACTCACAGACAATGGATGATATCATCAGTGATGTCATTTGAGATGTCATCAGTGATGTCACTGACCATGTCATGAGTGTTGTAATATGTGAGGTCATAAGCAATGCATTGCGGGGGTGCGAGTTATAGTTAACTGCTGAATGTCACTGGTTTTGTAAGAGTAAAATCTGAGCCTAACTATAACATCCCTGTAACCTTTGTTTTTTTGGGTGACTATATATATAAATATTTTGTGTAGAGTTAAAAGCAAATCAAAAAATGCTTTTCGTATCGAAACCAGGTCTTAACTAGAACTACCTACTGGTGACTGTCAGTAGGTAATATATATATATTACCTACTGGTGACCTTCTGTGAATCCAACAGATCTCGTGCTGGTATCCGATTGACTGCCAACAGTTCAACCAGGAAGTGTTGCCAGCAATTTTGGGACTCGACTCAGCTGAAACCCCCCCCAAAAAGTTAAAAATAAAGACAAATGGGGCAGGGTAGGAATACAGTGACCCTCTAATCCTGGTGCTGAGGTACCCCAAGGACCCAGTCTTGGCCAAATGGCATCTTTTTTTTACATATTTGCAGCGAAAATAACAACAGATTCACATGTGAAAAGAAAGTGTGCTTTTTTGTAGTTCAGGCCCTGGGTAGGCCAAGCGCAGATGGGATATATTTAAATGCATTTTCTGGGGAGGGGGGCACACAGACCCCTTCCCATGGCTGATGTGGGCTCCGGGGACCGCCTCTTCCAGGGGCCAGGCTCATATGCTAACATAAGGAGGGAGGCCTCACTCTGTATGCCATTTACGCTCCAGGGACTGCCACCTCCCCTGGCTATGGCCAAGAAATGTTCAATTTATGAAGTGAGCCATGTGGACCTCCCTCCAGGGACTTTTATGACCCCAGTGCCCATTACATTTCCAGGGCCAGTCTGATTGTAGTAAAAAGGGGGCGGAGGGGCACTCAAATCCCCTCCAGGGCTGTTTTCAGCACTGAGGATCACCACCTCCCTGGGACACCCCCCAGAGTAACAAAGGAGGGGGCCATGCGCCCTCCTCCTAGAACCATTAATAGCCCTGGGGACTGCCAGTCCACAGGGTCGGCTCTCTATGTCCTGGGGTGCCTACCTTAGGACATACGTGTAGCTCCCACTAAGCAACAGCAAATAGTAAGTCAGCTCCCAGTGGACAGGAGCAGGAAAACTGCTCCTGCTTGTTAGGAGAGGACTTTTCATCTGGTTTCCTGCCCGCTAACAAGTGAGCAGAAAAAAAAAATTAAGGATTGCTCCTGCATGCACGGAGCAGCATATGTGCTGCTCTCTGAATGCAGGAGCAATGCCGGCTCCTGCTGGAAGCAGAGACCACGTCGGCATTAGTGTTCCCCCAGCTGGCCAATTTTGTGCAAAACAGTGGATTCTTATTACATAAATGGGCCAGTAAGGCTTCATTCTGGCCCTGATGCTCATTTAACATAAATTAAACCTCAATGAGAAGAACTTGCAAATATAAACATAGCAGGAGCCCCAGTTGGAGCTCCACTTTTGCAAAGGACAAATGATCCTGACTTCCTGATCTTGACAAAGGCAATGCAAATTTGTTTCCTCTGCAATTCCACATTTAAAAATGATAAAACTTCTTTTTGTAGTTGAATGCTTTGTTGACTCTATTGGAGCACAATCTGTAGTGATTGTGATGAGCGGGTTCTTTCTTGGCCTTTCCTGGTGAGAGCAGAGTCAATGATTCTACCTTTAAATTACTATAAGAATGCAAATATCCAGGAAACTCCACCCATTTGGTCCCACCCCATCTACCTTAGTTGTATGCAAAGGTGTTCCCGCCTTTTGCCAGGATAATGACAGCTTACCAAAAGTCCCCAAAGCATTTCCCACCCATTTTGGTGACATGTTCTTGATGCAAAGAAATATGAGCACATCTCCACCAAAGAAGCATTTATTTCCTATAATTGAGAGAATGTACCCTTGATTGGTGGAGCTTTACCTCTTTGTAGTCTTGTTTTCTTCTCTATAGGAGGATTCATTTTATCACACATTTCTGGATAAAGACACAGGAGGAACAATTCACATTGCCAAAACGTACACAAGGCCGCTGGAGACATTTCCTTGTGGTCCATTACACAGCTGTAATGAAGAATAGGCACTAGACATTTTCCCAATAAGGTAGCACTTACTCATTAACCAGTAGAAAGTACTCAGTTAATGTCTATACATTTTGTGGAGAACTGTGGACTCTTATTGAATAAAAGAGCCAAGTAGGTTTCACTTGGACTCTGTTGCTCATATCACAGAAATTAAACCTCAAAGGCAATCAATTAAAATATAAACATAGATGGTGCTCAGTTGAAACTCCACTTCTGTAAAAGACAATTGATCCTAGAGTGTGCACCCTGTTCGAGTAGGAATACACACTTTAGTCAGGGTAAGTGTAGTACACACTAAAAGTTTACCTGTTCTCACCCTCGGGTAGCTTGGCAAAGAGCAGTCAGGCTAAACAAAAGAGGCAACGTGTAAAGCATTTGTGGACAATCGCACACAGTAATACAGTAAAAACAACACCACAAACATACTCCACACCAGTTTAAAAGAATAGCCAATATTTGTTTAATTAAAAAAAGAACAAAATGACAAAAATCCAACATACACAAATCAAGAGAAACATTTCTAAAGATGAAATCACAAATGCAGTGCTTAGAAGTCCATAGCTCCCATTGGGGCTATCTGGTCATGCATCAATACATTGGCTGCATTGAAAACCTAAGATGCTGCATCAGAAACAAAGGACACAGCATTGGAAACCAAGACACGGCATCACGCAGGGGAAGTGAGGTGTTGCGGTTGCAAGTGAGATGTCAATTCCTTAAGGCGGTGCAGGGAGGTTACATTGCACAGAGGAGGTGATGGGTCGGTCGCGGGTGCAAGACCTCGCTTCCAGAAGACAATGCGCATCGAGGCAGTGTCGATTTTGAGAGCAATGTGCCTCGATTCCTCGAAATTGAAGTCGACCTGTTGGGCCCAAGGCGATGAGTCAATCAGGAGTAAAGCATGCTGAGGATGTGGCAAAGTTGGGATGGGGCACCACAGACGTTGGTGGTGTGGTGTTGAGACTCATGCCACCACAATGCTTCGGATGCGCTGGTCAGGGATGCATTGAAGTCAAGGTTGTGGCGTTGCACGCCTGGTGAGTGGTGTTCACAGCTTCGGTGAAGGTAGGTGTGATGTGTCGATTTCACAGAAAGATGCAGTTCTGACTGACGTAGTGTTGAGGTGTTGATTTCCTTGGTTGCAGCACCACATTCACCTCCAAGGGCCCATGACTGGGTTTGGCACTACTTGGCAGGGGAGGACTAACAGCAGAAGAGGCCAGGTGCTGGTTTCAATAGGCAGGTGAAGTGTTTGATATCCCAGAGACTTCAGTAACAGGAGGCATGCTCAGTCAAGCCTTTGAAGAACCTTTAGAAAGCAGGATGCAAAGAGTAAAGCCCAGTCTTCTTTCTCCGAGGCCATCACAGTAAAGCAAACCGCAAAGTGGCAGTTCATCCTCACAGCACAAAAGCCCTTCTTACTGGTAGAATGTCCTAAGTCCAGAAGTGTTTTGAGTATATGGTGTCAGAGGTCCAGTACTTATACCCACTTTAGCCTTTGAAGTCAGCTGCAGTCCGTGCAGGTAACAGAGGTTAGGAGTTGGGGCCGGGAGGGGGGAATTCCCACAGATTTTGGCGAGGGGAAATTAATTAATTATTTAATTTTCCCTTGGCATCGTACTTCGAAATCCACCCCACCCAGCCCCACTGCTGTTACCTGCCTTGACCGCTGCTGGTTGAAGAAGGTAGACTTCATAGAAAAGTCTTTGTAGTGCTCAAAACACTGCCCTTCCTTGCCCTGGCTCCAGACACACTACATGGGGGGTATACAGCTCTTTCTGTGGGGACAGGCACAGCCTTATTCAGGTGCAAGTGTTAACTCCTCCCACCACTCTAGCTCAGGAAGACCCATCAGTCTGGTGCTGGGCCATCCATATATGAAGGCACACCTCAGCTCCCTATGTGTGTCACTGTCTAGAGTGAATTCAGAAAGCCCAATTGTCATCCAACCCAGACATGTATTCTAGGGACAGGCAGAGCCACAGAATGGTTAAAGGAAGAAAATGCCAACTTTCTAAAAGTGTGAGAAAAGGCAGCTGGTATGCACTCAAAAAGCTATCTTATCGTGTATACAATTTGTCGATATAAATAATCAAAAGTTAACAATGTGCGTGCTGTAGGAAAAAGGCCCTGCTAAACCTTTGGTACTGACAGTAAGAAAATGTCCAGATGGAGATCTGGAAAATCTAGTGCACTGCTCGGCACACTCAAGTGAGTGTAAACAACTTTTTACAATATTCAATTTGTAAGTTAACACATAATTCAAACAAATTTACAAATATATTCGACAATTCAAAAACAAATGATGATTAAGGAGTCTTCAAACGACATGCTGATGCTTGTTTGTTTTAATAATTCATTGGAATTTGTTGGTGGTCTAAAAATCCACGATTATGGCATCATCAAATCAACTTAAGAAATCCCAATGCATTTCGGGCACATCATGCACTTCATCGGGGGTATCTGTGGGAATTACTACAGTATATTATTACAAGCATTCTTAAAGGAAGCGGATAAACATTAGCTTACTCATGGGGTTAGGCATATTATTAAACTGAAGAGGTCACCATCTGGTGTAGAAATCAGTCAGGCGCATTATGATAGGGCATAGAACCAGTTGTAGAAGTAGAAGATAACCGGGGTGTGATAGTTGATGAAAAAGCGAAAGAAACCAAAACCAGAGTGTGGGCGTGGCCAAATGCTCATAACAACCAAAATTATAGTAGGTAAAGTGGGAGCACAATGTAGGTGACTAGTTTGGGGCACAAGTGAACACACAGTGGAGGGAGTGTAGGACAAGATCCTTACTAGGGTATGAGTAGCAACTAGCTACATTCAAGCAGGGGATACACCCCAGGTGATAAGCCCTGGAGGGCTATGGATAAAAGCGTGCTACATACTATGGCGAATACTCCGCGATGGCAACTGTGGAAAATAAACATAGGCATTTTGACTATTAATGAGCCGACAAAGCTAAAGCTGAAACTGTGCTCGAATGTTTAAAAGCTGGACTTACCTGTCAGGATTTGGAAAGAAACACCACAGTTTGGGAAAAAGCGCCTGGTCAGTGGAGACCAATCTGCAAAATTAAGGCGCATGCGTAAGTTTACTGAATTACTGGGAGCTGGTGGTGTGGCAAGATTCAAAAACTGCCACGATTGTTAAACTCACCGGCTGAACAGTGTGTGGCTTGAAAAGTGTCTCAACTGCCGCGAAATGAACCGGACTGCTGTGTTCAAGGCACGCTGTGAAACCCCGATGTTGCAGGTCGCCGTTAAGGAAAGTGCGCTATGGAAAAGAAAAGCGGACTGCGGGTCTAAAATGTGTCTGCCATCTTGGAGAAGGGAAGTGTGGAGAGGAGAGCCCAAAGGTTGAAACACCACAAATTAGCGAGTATGACAATTGATAAGAAAATATGTGTAGGATGCGTACTGTGGAGCCATCCTGCAACAAATACAAGAAATGCGTGATCATACTTAAAATACATGAAAGAGACCACAAAAGTCTTGAATTAACAGTGGCATGGTATTTAACATGTCAGTGAACAGTATGAGAAGTACATATCACTGGTGCCAACAATATTCCTGATGCAAACAATTAACACATATGCATACAAAATGTGGCAATCTTCACATATATACATATAAATCCTAAAGAAAGCTAGCTAATTCGAATTTGCCATTGAGCCCTCTGGGACTAAAAGATTGCATGAACAGAATCCAAGGTGCCTCATGTTGTAGTAAGAATTTAGCCACATCACGGTCTGGGTGTTGTTCAATTAACTCAAGTACTCCAAATCTGAGTTGCAAAATATTATGTTTACAATTATTCCAGTGTTGTGCGATTGAAAAACTAATTGTGTTGGTACGAATTCGGCTTTTATGCTCTGTAATTCGTGTGCGCAACATGCGTTCAGTTTTACCTACGTAAAATAAGTCACAGGGACATTTTATGTAGTAAACCACATGGTGGCTGTTGCATGTAGCATTGAAATTCAGTTTGATGGGTTTGCCGGATCTAGGGTGGTGAATCAGTTTGCCATTGATGGCATTGTTACAATCAGAACAATTCATGCATTTCATCATTCCTCTATATGTTACTCGTGTGTTGGGTTGACGTTTATTTAAAATTTCTTTGAGATTAGGTGTTCTCTTGTATGCAAACAGCGGGGGTTCAGTAAACATCCCTTTAAAATAAGGCTCTGATTGTAAAAGAGACCATCTATTGAGGATAATAGATTTAACCAAAGTGGATTGGGTTAAATATGTGGAAACAAATGCTTGTCTGGTAGATGTCGTCTGCTTAATGCTTTTTGTCAGCAATTTTTCACGATCAAGAGTTGCAGCTTGTTGAGCTGCCTCATCAATCACTTTGGAGGGATAGCCTCTCTGTTTGTATTTGGTTTTGAAAACATCAATTGACTGCAGGCCAGGTTGAGGATTGGAGTTAATCCGTTTAATTTGCAGAAACTGCGAATAGGGCAGGTGGCGCTTAAGTCACCAGGGATGGAAGATCTGATACTCTAAAGCATTGTTGCGGTCAGTGGGTTTTGTGAAAATGGAAGTTGGAATAACTCCATTGTTGATGTATAGCATTACATCCAAGAATGGGATCTGTTGGGCATCAGTGTGGAATGTGAATTGTATTCTGGGGTTAACCAAGTTAAGTTGCGAATTGTTATTGATGAGATCAGAACATGGCCCTCCCCAGATGATGAGAATGTCATCAATGTAGCGTTTAAAAACAATGAGGTTGGTGGTCCATTGTGATTGAGTCAAGATGTGCTCGTGTTCGAATTTGGAATTGTTGAATATATTTTTAAATTTGTTTGAATCATGTGTTAACTTACAAATTGAACTTTCTAAAAGTAGCATTTTAAGACCTCAATTTAGAAACCAGTTTTACAGAAAAGATGTGTTTTTAAACTGTGAGTTCAGAAACACCAAACTCTAATTTTCTATCTGCTCCTAATTTGACTGTACACTTTTAAAGTGTTACAAGGCAGCTCCAATGCTAACCAGTTTAAAAATACATCTTTTTGTAAAGATGGTTTCTAAATTGCAGGTCTGAAAGCCTTGCTGTAGTGAAAAACTGACTGTAGCAGTTTATCACTTCCAAGACATGTAAATCTCAAACATGAATGTCCTACCTTTTAAATACATTGCACTCTGCCCATGGGGCTACCCAGGGCCTACCTTAGGGGTGACTTACATGTAGTGAAAGGTAAATATTGGCCCTGGCAAGTAGGTGAACTTGCCAGATCGACAGCCACTCACACACTCACTTACCGACCTATTTACCCACTCACATCCCCACTCTCAAAGTTTACAGGTTACAATTAGGAAATACAATTTAGAAAAACGTTTGAAATTCACACCAAAAAATTACAAAGGTCACAGGGGGGGACATTATAGTTAGGAAATAACATTAAAGAAGTAGAAATTCACTGAAAAAGACAAAGGTTACTGGGACATAATAGTTAGGAAATAGTATTTAAAAAAACGTAGAAATTCACAGAAAAATTCAAAGGTTAGAGGGTAGTTATAGTTAGGCTCAGAATTCACACAAGCAAAACCCTAGAATTTTAGCAGTTTAGTTGCCTGAATTAACTATAACTTATTCCCCCGCAATGCACTGCTTATGACCTCACATTTTATATCACTCATGATATGGTCAGGAACATCACTGATGACATCACTGATGACATCTCAGTAGCCACACTAATATAACTCTTCCTCGCCTCTCTAACATGCACTGTGTTCTCACAAAGGTATAATTTGTGATGTTACAACTATTATTGTAAATAGTATTATTTTAGATAGCATAACTGATATAATATAAAAGTGTAAAAGCAGTGCATGGAGAAGACACAAGTTATTGTTAGTGTAGTGTAGGTACTAACCCTGGGCGAAGCACTACGCTACGCTCGCGGAGTTTGCGAAGTTTGCGCAACTTCGCACTACGCGAGCTGCACGTAGCACAGCAAACACGCGTAGTGCAGCGTAGCGTAGTGCAGCGGTCATTTTTTGCTTGTTCGCTGTCCTCAACGTCATGTTCGCGACCGCGAGCAAGCAAAATAACATCCCGGCGAGATTCTCAACGCGGGGAGGTCAGGTTTCTCATTGTGAGTGGTTGCGCATGCTCGTGACCGCTCTCAATGAGAAACTACCAGTTCGCGTTGAGAAAGCTGCTGCTCGAGTAATAATCTACTCAAGCAGCAGAAAACTACAGCTCTCACTGTGCAAGATGCCGTTTTCAATGATTGCACAGTGCAGGATGCTTGTCCGCACTGTGCAATCATTGAAAACGCATCTTGCACAGTGCGAACATGCTACTACGCAGCTCGCGTAGTGCTACGTGAAGTTCGCGTAGTGCGAAGTGCACTTCGCGTAGCGCTACTTCGCGAACTACGCCCACCCCTAGGTACTCAGTGATTACATTGTGTATGGAGGTGCACAAGATATAATAATTTGAAAGTTTTGCGTTAATTATAAATTAAAGTTATAATGATCAAATTAGTCATTAAAATTGTATGTGTAATTTAAGCTTTATTTGTAGCTAAAGAATAATTCAAGCTATATATATGTAAGTGGGAGTGCTAGAGAGCTGGCATGCAAAAGGGCCACACGTAAGTGAGCCTCCTGCAGTTCGGGGTCTTCATCCACCAATATCCTGCCCCAGATACCCACATCGAACTTATTAATATCATATTTTGGACAGCAAACTCTGCAGTTGGCACATTTCCCCGCTTTTTGGGAGAAAACGAGGTACATCAGGCCTAACTGTGGAAACTGCCCTGTCGGCCTATACTAAAGTGCATGCTTGAAATGGTGGCTGTAAAAGTCTATATGCCTACACATGTCCCTGTAAGAGAAGCCTACCAGAAGATCCTAACACTGCGGCAGAGAGGCTGAAAGACGCTGCCTGCACTCTTTTTACATGGTGGGGGACTTCAGGGCACACTTCTTTGTCGGTGTACGAGAAGGATGGAGTGGCTTGCCTGCGTTGAAGCTCATGCTCCTCATGTTGTGTCTCCCAGGCAATGCGGCGGATGGGACCCATCACTGCCTGCCGGTGTGGGACAGTGCTGCCAAGCAGAGTTACTGGCCTGCTCATAGTTCCTTTCTGGAGACATCCATGACCTGGACGTGATGTGGCGGACCCCCCAGTCTGGGCAGCCGAGCGGTATGCTGCCCCTGGACCGATCACAGGGCCTTGCTGACTGAGGAACATATTGAGTGCCTGGCTGCTTGCTGGCCTAGGTGCAGTATACTCTGTGTTGGGGGCCATGCAGAGGCAAGGCGGGCCCATTCAAGTCTGAGTCCAGTGCAGGACATGGTGCCCTGAAGGTGAGGAGATACCCTAAACATTGTTATTCATTTAAAAGCACCACACAGAGGATTTAGGAGGTATTTGAAATGGTAGAGTTTAGAGTGGGGAGAAGACTCCAGTGATATTGCTTCCATCGACTGTGAATGCTGTGTGCTTCGCTACCCATTGAACCTCTACTATCCTGAGCCCACAATTCTTGGTAAACACTGCTCGTAGGGCATTTTGATAAGGCCTAATACATATGGAATGGGCCAGTTTATGCTCTACCTCCCCCTGATTATTCATCTCTATTAGATCTGTGGATTATGCCCTACTAGCTGTTGCCTTCCCCTCCCAAGTAGCACAATCATAGGCGATTTAAGAGAAGTGACCCTTATAGTCGTCTGTGAGGTGCCTTGATGCTGTGGTGCTGACAGCTCCTAAACATTTCGGCCCAGCTACTCTGCGGATCACGTCATGCCGTAGGACTCTGCCCTGATGTGATCTCATGGCTGTGGGGATATCCAGCATTAACTCCAAATTCAGGGGGAATCTAAGTTAAAAATTGGGAGATTTTTGGATGCAATATCCATCAGTGGACCTGCTTAAGGGCATGCAGCAAGTACATCCAACTTCAAGTTACATAAGACCAGAGCGTGCTACTACCCATACCGATGGCAAAACAGATGGGCGCCAGACCAGACTACAGCCTGATGCTCCAAAATCTGCTCAAATGTTGGGAAGCAGAGCTGACCAAATAGGACTCGAAGATTCCCCTATAGAAGAAACCACAGCGGTGGCAGATAGGAAGTCTCTACTCGTCGCTATGCAGTAAAGTCTCATGTCCATCTAGAGTAAAATAGATAGTGGGCACCAGAATGCATGCTATCCCTCACAAAGTGGAAAAACAAGATGGCTGTATAACAGAGGCAGATCACAGAATATCTGCAGTGGAGGATACTGTTTCAAACTGTGGAGAGCAAATGCTTAACATGAAGAAGACACTCAAAATAATAGCAGCTAAAAATGAAGATTTAGAATCAAGATCCCATAGAAATAATCTACGCAATATAGGGATTCCCAAGTCCACCAGCACTGCCTGAATTGAGGACTTTGAGGTACACTTCCTCACCACCATATTTGGTGTGGAAGCGTTTTCTAAACTGCTGATTGAGAAAAGAGCCCACAGAGGGCTGATGACCAGGTGCCCCTTCCCGCTTATGGGCACCACCTCCTCATGTGATAATCGCCAGACTATTGAATTATCACAACAGAGATAGTACCCATTGTTTAGCACAGGACAAGTGCATGCTACAATATGAGCACAGTGTCTATATATCCCGATTGTACAATCGCAGTTCAAGAAGTCAGACGCATTTTTATCCCCATCAAACAAAAACTGCGGCAAGCCAACATCCCATATGCAATGCTGTCTTCAGCACAACTCCATATATCACATATGGGCAAAGACCACATCTTTACATCCCTGCAGCAGGTGGGATAATTCATGGGATGGCATGGTGTGTGGGCTTCTTTGCCAGGTTTCATGACACCCCAGCCCAGACCCTTCTCTATCAGAACAGGACTAAGATGCTTTTTACCAGTAAGTCTAAACAATCTTGACAAAGCTGTAGCTGGAGATGCCCGCTCTGATTGATCTAGACTGTAGAAGGTCTAAGAAACATTAGCTAAGCGCCAAACTGTCTCCATAAACTGTTGCCACTATTACCCTGAACATTCTTGAAATGTCCAATGACATATACTGTTATTGATACTATTGCACTGCTGGTTATCAACATATCTGAGGCATATGATGACATACTGTAGTGACCGGATATTTTGTCCTATTTCTGAGTGATGGTGACTTTAGTCTACTACCATCTTAGTATAGTGGATAGGCTTAGGGTTAGCCTGTTGACTTAGGCATAATAATATGTCTTTTCATCATATTCTGGCCTGAAGGCCTATATTAGAGGATAGATCCTTTATTCCTGAAATTATATTACCTATTGGTAGGGCTTGCTTATGTATTTAGATAGAGCTATGCGTCTCTTTCATCTTTTTCGGGCCTACAAGGCCCAAACGAGAGAGACTCCATTTTCTTTCCTGCCTCGGCTGCTCGAGGTGCTTGTAGGTCAAGAGTGATGTTTTAGTTATGAGCTGTTGTTCACTGGAGAGGAAACGGTCAGAGCTGGCCCTTATCGGAGGAATGTAAGCAAAGCTCAGGTTTTAGCCGAAACAACAGTTGGCCACTGTGGGAGCGTCGGAGGCCCGGAGCCTAGTACAGGAATCTGGTGGACGGCAGGTTACTGTCTGGAAATTTCCATGAACGAGGAGCTCTTTATATTATCGAGGTGTAGAGAGGAGAGGCAGGCAGATGACAGTTAGCAGATGCAGTCGACAGTTGGAGTTTGGAGCAATTGAAGGCCGATGATCTTTTGGAGAGACTGAAGCTATATCGTGAGTCAGTCTGTTGGAGCAGTTGGAGATAGTTAAACGTCGGAGTTAGAACAATCAGAGTGAAGAAGTTAGTTGAATATATGGTTTCCAGAGCGGTTGAACCTATATCATTAGAGTGAAGTCTGGAGGTGAAGACAGTTTGTGGGAGGGAGAAAGCCAGTGTAAAGTAATCGGTGCAGAGCTGAGAAACAGAGAAGAAGAGGAGAGAAGGGTTCCAGTGCTTTGAAGGAGCATAGCGGTGCTGACGTGTATCCGTGGGTGCAGAGTACAATCTGAGATGAGCCAAGTCACAGACGAGAGAGGGACCCAGATGACAGCTAGAACCGGACTCCGTAATTATAAGGTGAAGTCTGTCCTGCTATTATAGTGTGCATGCATATTAATTCTTTCCTTTACTTTTCAGGCTATGCTTAGATTGTTAGGTAGTATTGTGACTTAATAATATAATGTTTTCTTTGTCTATTATTGTGTGATAAAGGGACCCCAGTTTGTAACAAACACATACTTGAGTATTGTTTCTAGGATAAAGCTAACCTTTCTTTACAGCCAGGTGCTATCGTATGGAAGGATGGGCGATTCCCTTCCTACAGGTAACTGATGCTGGAGATTGATGTGAGTTTTATGTCAGGGAATAATTCTTAAGTGTAACAATTTAGTAGTTCTTGTGTGAGAGGATCGGATCTCCTATCTATCACATGAGGGATAACAATGTATATAAGATAGACTCCCAGTGAATATTAGGTATAAAGAAAATTCCCCAATAGAGAGAGAGAGTAGAAGGTATTAATAGGACAGTGAGATTGCTCAAGATAGGGCGTTAATGAGAGCACCAATTGGGATTGGTATGTAGTGGGATCGCTCAAGATAGGGCGTTAATGAAAGCACCGATTGGGGATGGTGTGTAGTGAGATCGCTCAAGATAGGGCGTTAATGAGAGCACCAATTGTGATTGGTGTGTAGTGAGATC
This sequence comes from Lissotriton vulgaris, assembly GCF_964263255.1. NCBI lineage: Eukaryota > Metazoa > Chordata > Amphibia > Caudata > Salamandridae > Lissotriton > Lissotriton vulgaris. The sequence goes on along the minus strand of NC_141698.1, from coordinate 436,293,912 downwards.
GCTCAAGATAGGGCGTTAATGAAAACACTAATTGTGGTTGGTGTGGTATAGTGAGCTGCTCTCCACCATGAGAAGGAGGGTAGAATAGTCCGGGCCAGATTGTTGCGGGGCTATAAGGTAAGATCATAGGATGGGACATAGAATTCCGTATTTATTAGTGATTATTCTTAGTAACCCCTTAGATCTAGCAGTGTTTTTGATAATATAAGCTTGTATATTGCGAGTGCCCCATTCCCGGGTAAGTATTCAGGATCCATTATAAATAGGGTCCGGGAAGGGATGGTGTTACGTTTTGGCCGGGTTGGTTGTATCTAGGTGAGTGGGTGATTCTTGGTCCTAGAATCCGGTCATTACATTTGGCGTCACGAACCGTTCACGAAAGCCTTGTAGCGCGTTTTGTAGTTATCTTGTTGGTTTGGGCTCGGCGTGTGTGGAGGTTCTTTTTGTATATTTTTGTTTATTTTCTGTATATATATATACTTTTGATTATATTTTTGTTTCTTTCTGTATATATATCTACTTTTGGTACCATGTTTTTGAGAAGGTCAAAATCTACTCTTAAATTGCCTATTGAAATTCCCGGATGGGAATCAACGCCTTATGAGGCACTAGCTCATGAATGGGCTGATTGTACTGGTTTGAGTGAGAGCTGGAATTCTTGTCTGGAAACAGCGGATCCGGCTCAGGTGATTGCTTGCTTACAGAAAGCGCCGATTGTGAAGGGTGAGGAGCTTCCTATATTAGGACGGAGAGGTTGGATTTTGCTGTATGCGTACAGACTTGTACATGAGAAGTTTGTGAAGTCGCAGCGTCAATCCAAAGAATTTGAAGATCAGTTTGTTGAAGTGCAGAATGCTTGTACTCTCTTGAGATGTCAGAATAAATTGCTTGCCAACAAACTTGATACATACCAGACTATTGCGGAAAGAGCTGCTGTTCGAATTGCTAAATACAAATACAGACATCGACGTGGTCGAGTCAGTAAAAGGAAAGTGCGTTTGGTTGTGGTGAAAGAAGGGTTCGATTGGAAGATTTTACACAACAGGAAGTTAGTGACATTTTGGTACGAATTCGACAACGGCCTGGTGAGGCCTTACTTACATGGATGGTGCGTCTTTTTGAATTAGGTGCTGCTGGCATCATGTTGGATATGGGAGATGCGCTGAAGTTCTGTTCTTTGAGTACCGATTCTACTGTGCAAGATCATTTTTGGAATTTTAATAACAATGGTCAGATTAGTTTGCTTCAATTAGCGACGGAGGGTTGTAATCACAAATATCCTACTGAATCTGATTGGCCTTTGAATGATAAACCGTGGTATACTTTAAGAGATGCCTCGCAGAGACTTAAAGAGGAGGTGATGAAGACAGCGATTTTTCTAGGTACTTCTGACAGATTGATGGATGGCTTGTTGACTTCTTCTGTGCGGAATAGAATAATTTGTTCCGCCCCTGTTGCCTATAAGCAGGTTGTGATGACTTTGTTGATTAATCAAACTGGCAGTCCTTTGTCTCTTGTGCATGAGGCTGTGCGTCAACTTGGTGAATTGGGTGAGTGGCTGAAACCGGACAGACAATCTATACCAGAGGGTCGTACTGGCGGTAATTATCGATTTACTAGACGTGACATGTTTCTCGACTTGTTGGATGATGGTGTGAAAAGAGAAGATATTGATGGTGAGCCGAATAATCAATTGTGGGCTATGTTCCGCAAACGTGGCTTGGACAAAAAGGAAGGTGCTAGGCGAGTGCGTAAACAGGATTATGATCGTGCTTATTCAGATGACAGTGAGGATGACAAAAACCGTGGCAAGTCTGACAGGAATGGCAAGAGATGGTCTGAGAGGGATGTGTCTCCCTATCGTGAACGTGAGAGAGTGGAAAGGGGGGAGGGAGAGAGGGGGAGAGATGAGCGTTTTGAAAGCAGACATAGAGAGGAGAGGGATGAATCTCCTGAAGTGAGAATGAGAGAAAGACAACACAGATTGTCTGAGCGAAATTCACAATATTGTGTGGATGACAAAAATCCATTTCGTGAGGGAAATAAGTATGAACGAGAGGTGACACTACCTAAAAGATTTGAAAGTCTCTATCCTGATTTGACCTGGGTGTTGGAACGCAATAAAAACGACTAGGAAATAGGTCAAGCTCTGGTACGCAATTGGGCTCACAGAGACAATAGACCCCATGTAGATATTGAAATTTTTGGGAGACATCATAACATACAGAGGGCCCGGGCATTGGTAGATACATGAGCGGAGGCCACTTTAATTTATGGAAACCCAAAGAAATTTAAAGGACAATTTTTCACAATTACTGGTTTAGGTGGTAAGGAAACTCCCGCAGTGCAAGCGAATGTTAAAATGAAAATAGGTAGAATTTCCCGAAAAGAATATTCTGTATTAGTAGTACCCTTTCTTGAATATATAATTGGAATTGACATTTTGAAAGGTATGACATTATATTTAGATGATGGATGTTATCGATTTGGAGACAGGAACTACATATCATCAAAGCCTGTGAGAGTTGGTCGTTTGAGAATTCCTCCTGTAAAAATCCCTCAAGCTACAAGAAAAATTTCCCAGAAACAGTATCACATTCCAGGTGGGCATGAAGAGATCAGTGCTACAACTCAGGATTTAGTGGATGCAGGAGTACCCCGATTACTTCTGCCTGGAATAATCCCGTATGGCCGGTACGCAAAAGTGATCATTATTGGCGTTTGACAGTTGATTATAGCGAATTAAACAAACATACACCCCCTTTGACTGTTGCAGTACCTGACATTATTACTTTAATTGAGAGAATTCAAAAACATTCAGGAACTTGGTATGCTTCTATTGATATTGCTAATGCTTTCTTTTCCATCCCAATTGCCCCTGAGTGTCAAGAACAGTTCAGTTTTACATGGATTGGATGTCAAATGACGTTCAGAAGTCTTCCCCAGGGCTATGTGCATAGTCCTACGATTTGTCACCGGCTGGTGGCAGAAGATTTAACTGAAATATCGATAAGTCCACAAGTACAGGTGTGTCATTACATTGACGACATTTTGATTCAAGGTGAAACACAGGAACAAGTTCAGACCCAATTAGATCTAATCGTAGCTCATTTGAAAAGTAGAGGTTGGGAAATTAATCCAGATAAATTGCAAGGTCCAGCACAAAGTGTGAAATGTTTAGGCATTAATTGGCATGAAGGGAATCGAGAAGTGATTCCGCAGGTAAAACAGAAAATTGCAGAATTTGCAGTTCCGCGCAACAGAAAGGAAGCACAGAGATTTATTGGTTTATTTGGCTTTTGGCTTCAACATATCCCACATTTGAGTCAGATATTAGCCCCTTTATACAAAGTTACCCATAAAAAGAATGCGTTTGAATGGAATAAACCGCAGCAAGATGCGTTTGATTTGGCGAAAGAAGCGATTCAGCATGCTTTGGATCTGTGGCCTGTACGTGATGGTGATGTGGATTTGAATGTATCTGTGCAAGGCCCTTATGCGAATTGGAGTCTGTGGCAAAAACAAGGTAGAACAAAAGTACCCTTAGGTTTCTGGACTAAAAAGTTACCCGATGCTGGTGAGCGTTATACACCATTTGAGAAACAGTTACTTGCATGTTATTGGGCTCTGGTGGATCCCGAGCAACTGACTTTGGGACATGATGTAATTTTGAGACCTGAAATTCCTAATATGCAATGGGTTTTGAGTTCACCAAAAACTCATAGGATTGGACACGCTCAAGAAGCAAGTGTGATTAAATGGAAATGGTATATACAAGACAGAGCACGCGTAGGACCGAAGGGCGTTGCGATGTTACATGAGCAAGTGGCGCTGGCGCCGTTAGGAGAGGCAGAAAGTGATTGCTCCGTACCTATAGTACAGGAATCCCCTGTTAAGTGGGGTAAGCCATTTGATGATTTGTCCGTGGAGGACAGAAAACATGTGTGGTTTACGGATGATTCAGCGAGGAACATTGGAGAGAAGAGACATTGGAAGGCAGTATCCTACAAACCGATCACACAGAAATTGCTAAGTACCACAGGTGAAGGAAAAAGTAGTCAATTTGCTGAACTATATGCTGTTTATCAAGTTTTGAAACAGGAGTGTTAGACGGACCGGGAGGGTCGGCCGAGGACAAGAGGAGAGGTCTCCGGGGAGAGCCGTCTCCAGCGATCGTACAGACGAATAACTTCCCCCCCCACAGACGTACACCACACAAGGATAAGGTTTGACGTTCTTTATATGCAATCTTTAAGTACGGTAGAATGGTACAAGGAGGTCTGGACTCAGGGGTCCCCTCGATTCTAGTCTCTTGGGCGGAAAGGGGGTAGCGGGACAGTCTTGTTACCAATCTGGTAGATGCGATGATAAGATGGATAGCTCACAATCCTCGAGCTCGGCGTTCTTGGATGGTCGGGCCGCGGCGGAGCCAGCAGGTCCCGAGATGATCGTAGGTAGCGACGGTCCGCGGCGGCGCCAGCAGGTCCCGGTGAAGATGAACGGTTCAGAAGGTTTGCGGCAGCGCCAGCAGGCAGGACAGTAGTTCACAAGGCAGGGCTACGGCAGCGCCAGTAGTCCGTCTAGGATGAGTTCGGCACGGTGTCTCTCGACTCCAGGATACAACTGCCTTCCTGCTCTGGAGCTGCCCCAGTTATAGGTCTGGCGCCCTTTGATGTCCGGACCCTCGCACTTGGAGGTCGGGAGGTCCGGGATGAGGGAGTCCAGACACCCAGCAGGGGGGTGGAGCCAGCCCCTGGGGGAGCTGGGGGCGATCGGCACCTGGCGGGGGAGAGCCATCGACACTTCTTTCTCCCATTGACCTGCCAAGTGGGCCGCTCACCTCCTGGGTGGATGGTGGTGCCGGGATGTCGGGGCCTGGCCAGGCCCAGGGTTAGGGTCGATCTGAGGCCACGCGGCCTCGTGGTGCAGTGTCCAAGATGGCGGCCGGGCCGGGCGAGGGAGCTGGTAGTGATTCGGCCCCATGATGCGGAGATGTCCGGGGGCAGGAGTCCCGTATGAGACGGGGTGCGGGTTGGTTCTGTGGGTAACACCTGGAGGGCCGGGCTCGGGCCCTGCCATGCGGGGAGGAAGCAAGCCCTTCACGTGGCCTGTCCAACATGCGTCCCCCCCAGCTGAAGGCGGGGAGAGTCACCCATCCTCTTGGGGACTCTCCTCGTCGAGGCGGAAAAAGAGTGACAGGCCATCTGCGTTGGCGTGGTCTTGCCCAGGTCGATGTTCCACCGTGAAGTCCATGCCCTGCAGGGAGATGGACCAACGCAATAGTTTTGGGTTTTCCCCCCGCATCTGCATGAGCCACTGCAGGGGCCGATGATCTGTCTGCACCCGGAAGTGGGTACCAAAGAGATAAGGCCGGAGCTTTTTGAGGGCCCACACCACTGCGAAGGCCTCTCTCTCGATGGTGCTCCAGCGTTGTTCTCGGGCCAGAAGGCGTCTGCTGATGAAGGCCACTGGTTGGTCAAGTCCTTCGGGGTTTAACTGGGAAAGGACTGCCCCAATGCCGTGGTCGGAGGCATCCGTCTGGACGATGAATTCCCGACTGTAGTCGGGGGCCTGGAGCACAGGGGCAGAGCACATGGCGGCCTTCAGCTTCTCGAAGGCCACTTGGCAGTCGGGGGTCCAGTTGACCTTCTTTGGGTGATTCTTGGATGTGAGTTCCGTGAGGGGCCCCACAATGCTGCCATAGTCCCTCACGAACCGCCGGTAGTAGCCGGTGAGCCCCAAGAAGGCTCGGACCTCGGTCTGTGTGATGGGGGGCTGCCAAGACTGGATGGCAGCGATCTTGAGTTGAAGAGGGGCCACCAGACCGCTTCCTACTTGGTGTCCGAGATAGGTCACGGACCCCTGACCTATTTGGCATTTGCTGGCCTTGATCGTGAGGCCGGCCCGTTGGAGGGCCTGCAGGACCTCTCGGAGGTGGTGGAGGTGGTCGGACCAGTGGCGGCTGTACACAGCGATATCGTCCAGGTAGGCGGCGCTGAATTCCTCGAGTCCCGGCAAGACCTGGTTCACTAGTCGCTGAAAAGTAGCTGGGGCATTTTTCATGCCGAATGGCATGACCTTGAAGTGGTAGTGGCCATCAGGGGTGGAAAAGGCGGATCGTTCTTGGGCCCTGGGTGTGAGACCGATCTGCCAGTAGCCCGCTGTCAGGTCGAAGATGCTGAGGTAGCGGGCAGCTCCCATGCGGTCGATTAGTTCATCTGCTCGGGGGATGGGATGAGCGTCGGTTCTGGTGACAGCGTTCAAGCCCCGGTAGTCGACGCAAAATCGGAGCTCTGGAGTGGTGCCGGGGCCGGCAGCTTTGGGGACCAGTACCACTGGGCTGGCCCAGGGGCTGTCTGAGGGCTCGATGACCCCGAGCGTGAGCATCTTGGACACCTCCTCTTGGATGCAGGCCCGTACCCGATCTGGTACGCGGTATGCCCGATGTCGGATAGGGGGACTGTCCCCAGTGTCCACGTTGTGCAAGCACCAGGGGGTGACCCCTGGGGTGAGGGAAAACAGAGTTGCAAACTGCAGCAGGAGGTCCCGGCAGCCTTGGCGCTGTTCCGGGGTGAGGGCCTCTGAGAGTCGGACCCCGTCCACGGAACCATCCTTCTCCCGGGTCCTGAGGAGATCAGGGAGGGGCTCGGAGTCTTCTTCTGTTCCGGTGTCTGTAGCCATCAGGAGGCTGAGCTCCGAGCGCACAAAGTGGGGTTTGAGTCTATTGGCGTGGAGGACCCGGAGGGGGTTCCGTGAAGATTCCATATCGATGAGATAGGTGACGGGGCTCTTGCGCTCGACCACTTTGAAGGGCCCCGTCCACTTGTCCTGTAAGGCGCATGGTTCGGTGGGGGACATCACCCACACTTGTTGGCCAGGTTCGAATTCGATGGAGGAGGCATTTTGATTGTACCACTTCTTCATGTCCTCCTGACTGGCCTCAAGATTCGCTTTCGCCATTTCTCTGAATCGCCTGGTCTGATTGCGCAGGGTCAGGAGGTACTTGAAGACATCTGGAGGGGTCTTCAGAGGGGGCATCTCCCAGCCTTCTTTGACTAGGCTGAGGGGCCCTCGTACAGGGTGTCCGTATAAGAGTTCGAACGGGCTGAAGCCAAGGGACTTCTGGGGGACTTCTCGATATGCAAAGAGGAGGCACGGCAGTAGCACATCCCACTGGCGACGGAGGGGCTCTTCCAACCCCCCAATCATCCCTTTGAGCGTGCGGTTAAACCGCTCGACTAGTCCGTTTCCTTGAGGGTGATAGGGGGTCGTGAATCGGTAGGTGACCCCACACTGTTGCCAGAGGGATTTCATGTATTTTGAAATAAAGTTTGTGCCTCGGTCGCTGACGACTTCTCGGGGAAAGCCCACCCGGGAGAAGATCCCCATCAAGGCCCGGCCGACCACCGGGGCTGTCACAGTTCGCAGGGGAACAGCCTCGGGGTAGCGGGTGGCGTGGTCCACCAGTACCAGGATGAACCGATGTCCTTGTGCTGTACGGGGGTCCAGGGGCCCCACAATGTCTATTCCCACCCTCTCGAACGGGGTGGTGACAACTGGGAAGGGTTGCAGAGGTGCTTTAAGTTTGCGGCCGCTCTTCCCGCTGGCCTGGCACGTGGGGCAGGACCGGCAGTGGTTGAGGACGTCGTTTCTCATCTTAGGCCAGAAGAAGTGGGTCACCAGGCGACTGTAGGTTTTGTCTTGACCCAGGTGACCAGCCAGGGGGACATCGTGGGCCAAGTTTAGCAAGAAGTCCCTAAAACGGAGGGGCACCACTAACACTCGACTGGCCCCTAACTCCGCGATTCTCTGTTCACTGTACAACAGATCGTTGTCCCAATAGATCCAATGGTTTCCGGTGGTGTCCCCTGCGCTCTGGGCGAGGGCTTGCTGGCGGAGTCCCTCGAGGGAGGGACAGGTCTTCTGCTCTTGACGGAACTGTTCCTGGGTGGGCCCCCCTTCCTGACGCCACTGAGCCAGGTTGGGAAGGTCCTGGAGCTGAGCGAGCCCTTCGGGGGTTTGCCCAGGGGGGTCGGCACGGTCGGTGTCTTCTACTGGAGCGACCGGGGGAGGAGGTGCTGGCCATTCAGGTTCTTCGGGTCGGGGGATGGTACGGGCAGCCATGGACCGGGTGGTTACGCACGCCCAGTCCGGGAGGCCCAACATCCCCAGGTGCTCCCTTCTCTCTACGGCGGCCCACGGGGAACTCTCAAGATCATTCCCCAGGAGACAGTCCACGGGGGCATCATCTCGGACCGTCACCTTTAACATGCCGGAGACTCCTCCCCATTCGAAGGGGACGCAGGCCATCCGACACAGACTCTCGGAATTGCCGGCTGAACGGACGGGGCAGAGAATGTTCGGCAGTATCTGTTCTGGGGTCACCAGGTGACAGCGGACGGCTGTCACACTGGCCCCTGTGTCACGTAGGGCTTCGGCCCTGCGCCCATTAATGTTCACCCACTGACCATATTTTCTGGTGTTGGCGGGTAGGGGGGCCCGCGGGACCATGTCTCTTCCCCCTAGGCACGCTAGAACCATGGCGGCCGGCTCCCACTCCTGTTGTTCTTGCTCGCATTCCTCTTGCTCTTCGGAGATTTGTTCTTCCCCCAGGGCGGCGGCAGCCATCTGGCGGGGTCTCGGAGTCTGATTCTGAGGACAGTTCGGGTCATTTGCGTAGTGGCCGACTCGCTGGCATCGGTGACATGTGACATTGGCTCTGTACCCCGGGCGCACCGGGGGGTTGCCCCGGTTGGCCGGGGGCGGGGTGCTGGCAGCGGAAGCGGCCGGGGTGGTGTCTTTTCCTCGTCCCTGGCCTCCTCCTCCTCCTCGGGGACGGTGCTGACCTTGGTGGTTCCGGTTCTGTTCGTGCGGCCCATTCCGGCTTACTCGGGTAATCTCCCACCGGTCAGCCTCGGCGGCGAGCTGCCGTGGATCTGTCAATTTGCTGTCGAGGAGGTGCTGCCTGAGCTCGACGAAGCAGTTGTTGGAGAGGTGCTCCCACACCATGAGATTAAAAAGTTGCTCGTAGGTTGTTACCTGGCTCCCCTTGATCCACCCCTCGAAGGCTCGGCTGAAATAGTTTACATACTCCACCCAAGTTGTACCCGGGATCCGGGTGCAGTCTCGGAACCTCTGGCGGTACATTTCGGGTGTGAGCCCATATCGGGTGAGGAGGGCAGCCTTCATGTGGTCATAGGAGGTCATCAGATGGTCTGGGAGCTGTAACAGGGCATCGCGGCCCTCATTGACGAACCTCCCCCATAGACCGGCTCCCCAGTCACTTCGATCGATCCTGTGGGAGGTCATGGCGATCTCGTAGGCCTTGAACCACTGTTGTATGTCGTCATCTCGGAAATATTCTCGAACGACATCCTTGGGGATGTGGACTTTCTTTTCTGTCGCTCCGGGAGTGCGCGGTTGCTCGGGCACCCCCAGTTCTTTGTTCTGCTTTCGTAAGTCTATTTCCGCTAGCTTGCGCTCGTGTTCATACGCTAGTCTCTTTTCTTCGAGTTCTCTTTGTCTCTGTTTTTCTTCTCGTTCTTCTCGGAGCCGCAGATGTTCTAGGTTCAGTTTTTGTTCTGCTAATTTGAGTTCACCGTCCATTTTGAGCCGGGCCATTTCTAACTCATGTAGTCTGTTTTTTTCTCTCTCTTGGATCTCTTCCTGCGAGAGACCCGTTCTTCGTTCCTCGGGAGCCGTGGTGCTCCTCTCCGATGCTGCAACATTTTGGTCCGGGGGTCTTGCGGCCCGGTTTCTGCCCATGACTCAATGGCGTGCTTGAAATCGTCTTTCGTACTCAGACCGGTGGTAGCAATGCCTAGTTCAATGCAGAATTGTTTCAACTCACGATGGCTGTATTCTTCCAATTTCTCCATCTGGAATTTCTCAGTGGATCCGCTCTCTTTGGTTGTCATTGTGGTTTTGTCGTGGGGTGAGCTACTCTCTGTACGATTACGCGTTGATTCGGATCGCGCCGCTGGCCACCAATGTTAGACGGACCGGGAGGGTCGGCCGAGGACAAGAGGAGAGGTCTCCGGGGAGAGCCGTCTCCAGCGATCGTACAGACGAATAACTTCCCCCCCAAAGACGTACACCACACAAGGATAAGGTTTGACGTTCTTTATAAGCAATCTTTAAGTACGGTAGAATGGTACAAGGAGGTCTGGACTCAGGGGTCCCCTCGATTCTAGTCTCTTGGGCGGAAAGGGGGTAGCGGGACAGTCTTGTTACCAATCTGGTAGATGCGATGATAAGATGGATAGCTCACAATCCTCGAGCTCGGCGTTCTTGGATGGTCGGGCCGCGGCGGAGCCAGCAGGTCCCGAGATGATCGTAGGTAGCGACGGTCCGCGGCGGCGCCAGCAGGTCCCGGTGAAGATGAACGGTTCAGAAGGTTTGTGGCAGCGCTAGCAGGCAGGACAGTAGTTCACAAGGCAGGGCTACGGCAGCGCCAGTAGTCCGTCTAGGATGAGTTTGTCACGGTGTCTCTCGACTCCAGGATACAACTGCCTTCCTGCTCTGGAGCTGCCCCAGTTATAGGTCTGGCGCCCTTTGATGTCCGGACCCTCGCACTTGGAGGTCGGCAGGTCCGGGATGAGGGAGTGCAGACACCCAGCAGGGGGGTGGAGCCAGCGCCCGGGGGAGCTGGGGGCGATCGGCACCTGGCGGGGGAGAGCCATCGACACTTCTTTCTCCCATTGACCTGCCAAGTGGGCCGCTCACCTCCTGGGTGGATGGTGGTGCCGGGATGTCGGGGCCTGGCCAGGCCCAGGGTTAGGGTCGATCTGAGGCCACGCGGCCTCGTGGTGCAGTGTCCAAGATGGCGGCCGGGCCGGGCGAGGGAGCTGGTAGTGATTCGGCCCCATGATGCGGAGATGTCCGGGGGCAGGAGTCCCGTATGAGACGGGGTGCGGGTTGGTTCTGTGGGTAACACCTGGAGGGCCGGGCTCGGGCCCTGTCATGCGGGGAGGAAGCAAGCCCTTCACGTGGCCTGTCCAACAAGGAGCTACCCGGTACATGTCATATTTTCACTGATTCTTGGTCCACTGCTAATGGTCTACGGTTTGGTTACCCACATGGTATTCCCATGACTGGAAACTGCATTCTAAAGAGATTTGGGGTCAACATTAATGGCAAGAGATTTGGGAACTACTTCATCAGAGTAATGTGACAGTTTTTCATGTTGATGCACACACGCACGTAGACTCCCTTGACAAACTCTTTCACCAAATTGCAGATGAGAAATCTAAAATTTCTGAGGCAATGGTGGACAAACAAGATTTTGATTTGGCGGGATTGGCGAAATGGGCCCACCAGAAGTCAGGACATTTTGGAGAAAGAATCACTAGCAGGTGGGCTGCTGACCGAGGAATTCATATTCCTCTCAATTTGATTAAAGATGTTATACTTCATTGCCCCATATGTCAGCACTCTAGACAGCGAGAAGTGCCCCAAATTGTAAGAGGTCAATTGCATTGAGGAAAATCGCCTGCACAGATTTGGCAAATAGATGATATAGGTCCTCTTCCCATGAGTAAAAATTGTCAATATATTTGTACAGTTGTAGATACTTTCAGTGGTCTTTTAGTGGCCTTTACCTGTAAGAGAGCTACTCAAATAAATACCAATAAAACGTTGAAATTAATCATGTACTATGGTGTTCCACTTCAAATGCAATCTGACAACGCATCTCATTTTAAAGGCAGACTAGTGCAGGAATTTTGTGTGGAGAACAACATCTAATGGGTGTTTCATATACCTTATTATCCACAGGCAGCAGGCCTTGTGGAGATAATGAATGGTTTGCTGAAAGATCAATTACGCAGGTTATCAAATGACAACTATAAGAACTGGAGAGATCATTTGTTTGATGCATTGTTAATTTTGAATATTCGTCCTTATTAGAATTCTGAATCCCCATTAATGCATTTATTTCATCCAGCTATTGATGTCAAACCTAACACAGTGGAGAGTACAGTGATGTATTGGGAAATTTCCCCTGGAGCCTTGGCTCCATGTAGAGCAAACCCAGGTTCTGCAGGCCTGGACCTGCATTCTATAAACACCATTACTTTAAAGAAAGAAGACATTACTATTGTGGAGACCGGCATTGGTGTTCAAATACCTGCTGGAAGTTTTGGATTAATTGCCCCGAGATCTGGCTTGGCTTTAAAAGGTGTCCAGGTGCTCGGAGGAGTGATTGACAGTGATTATCAAGGAGAGATTAAAGTGATCCTATTAAACAGTGGTGATTATGATTTACTGATACACAAAGCAGATCGAGTTGCTCAATTGCTAAATATGCCTGTTTTCAGTGGTGAGATTCAAAAAGGTACTGCCCCAACTCTGTTATCTGTTCGAGGAAAAAAGGGTTTTGGCTCCACTGATTATCCCGGAGCGAGAGTGTGGGTTCAGTCGCCTAAAAATCCCCCTGAACAGGCTGAAATAATTGCAACCGGTCAGGACAATACCATCTTAGTAATGAGGCCAGGGCAAGATAGCTGGGAAGCTGTCCCAGCTGATAAATGTTATTTGCGAGAATGAATAATACCTGTATTTGATCTCGTTCTCCTAGACCATTGTTTGGACTGCTGCTGTCGGAAGTGTCGTCGCTGGACTCCTTTTGGCTTGCTGCGCCGAGAGACAGGAGAGCCCCCAGGACTGGAATAATTCCTTGGACCGAAGATGTCGTTCTCCTGCATCGTGGGATTTGTCATCCAATTTTTGGACGTCTCTAGCCAAGAGACTAACTCTAATCATTTCTGTTTGACCCCTATGCACTCAGTGACTGACATTTTAGCGACCTGTTTGGTTGCTGTCCCAGCTTCCATGGAGACACTTGCCCATATTTTCAATGTATCAAATGCTCATCCCAATGTAATTTTTAGTGATTTTGCGGCCTATGATTACTGTGCTTTATGCACCGTTTTGCCTGATTTATTGCCCCCTTTGAATTCCCAAATAACAATCTACAATATTACCGAGGGTGATCTTTGCTTTTTCATGACCTGTGATCCTAAAATCATAGGCAAGTGCGTTCAATTGAGACAGAAAAATATTACTTCATTTACTGCCCATGAAAGAACTTTATGCCTTGAAAGACTATCTAAATCATGTACTTCTGTTAGAAATAATATGACTTGTAGGCGTCTTGTAGTTACCTGTAGTCAATATCGCATGGTGCTATTACCTTCTGGATGGCTATTTTCATGTGGCAATTCATCTTGGCCCTATAATCCTGCTAATATTACTGGAGGTCCTTGTGCTATTACTAGATTGAGTTTATGAATGTTTTCTTCACATCCTAATGTTGTTTCCCGAAATACACGTGATGCCCCATCTTTGAAAGCCAATTGTGATTCCTCATTACATTTATTCTCTCCATCTGAGTATCTTAGTCTAGCGTTTTCCATTTGAGGTGTTCCTGCATTATCTGTATACAATGCTAAATCAATCGGGAAATTGGCTTGCTGGATGGTCAAATCTATTAACCATACTTCTGTTGTTCTATCTGACTTATTATTAGATGCTCAAGGTGAGCGTAGAGCCATTCTACAAAATAGAGCTGCAATAGATTATCTTTTGCTTAAACATGGTCATGGCTGCTCAGACTTTGAGGGCCTTTGTTGTTTTAATTTGTCAGACCATTCAAAATCCATCCAGTCCCACATTGATAAACTTCATGAATTAACTGAAGAAGTTAGGCAACACATAGATCACGGGTGGTTTGATTGGCTTTTCAGTTGGTTGCCTGATTTGCACTCCTTGCACCAAGTGTTGGGGGGTGGCTTGAATGCTATCTGTATTCTAGTTACTATTTGTTGTTGCATTCAATGTGTCCCTTCCTTGATTCAAATTTTTAGACCACACACTATGTCTAGATCTGTTAGTTTTGTTTCTTATTATTCTTCATCAGATGTTCGCTCAGTTTGACAGATGTTAGTTAACAAAAGTCAAGGGTGAAGTGTAGTGACCGGATATTTTGTTCTATTTCTGAGTGATGCTGACTTTAGTCTACTACCATCTTAGTATAGTGGATAGATCCCTATTTTCGGCTTATTCTTAGGGTTAGTCTATTGACTTTGCCATAATCATATGTCTTTTCATCATATTCGGGCCTGAAGGCCTATATTAGAGGGTAGATCCTTTATTCCTGATATTATATTACCTATTGGTAGGGCTTGCTTATGTATTTAGATACAGCTATGTGTCTCTTTCATTTTTTTCGGGCATACAAGGCCCAAACGACAGAGACTCCATTTTCTTTCCTGCCTCGGCTGCTCGAGGCGCTTGTAGGTGTTGTTTTAGTTATGAGCTGGTGTTCACTGGAGAGGAACCGGTCGGAGCTGGCCTTTATCGGAGGAATGTAAGCAAAGCTCAGGTTTTAGACGAAACAACAGTTGGCCACTGTGGGAGCGTGGGAGGCCCTGAGCCTAGTACAGGAATCTGGTGGGCGGCAGGTTACTGTCTGGAAATTTCCATGAACGAGGAGCTCTTTATATTATCAAGGTGTAGAGAGGAGAGGCAGGCAGATGACAGTTAGCAGATGTAGTCGACAGTTGGAGTTTGGAGCAATCGAAGGCCGAGGATCTTTTGGAGAGACTGAAGCTACATCGTGAGTCAGTCTGTTGGAGCAGTTGGAGATAGTTAAACGTTGGAGTTAGAACAATCAGAGTGAAGAAGTCAGTTGAATAGATGGTTTCCAGAGCGGTTGAAACTATATCATTAGATTGAAGTCTGGAGGTGAAGACAGTTTGTGGGAGAGAGAAAGCCAGTGTAAAGTAATCGATGCAGAGCTGAGAAACAGAGAAGAAGATGAGAGAAGGGTTCCAGTGCTTTGAAGGAGCATAACGGTGCTGACGTGTATCCGTGGGTGCAGAGTAGAATCTGAGCTGAGCCAAGGCACAGACGAGAGAGGGACCCAGATGACAGCTAGAACCGGACTCCGTAATTATAAGGTGAAGTCTGTCCTGCTATTATAGTGTGCATGCATATTAATTCTTTCCTTTACTTTTCAGGCTATGCTTAGATTGTTAGGTAGTATTGTGACTTTATAATATAATGTTTTCTTTGTCTATTATTGTGTAATAAAGGGACCCCAGTTTGTAATGAACACATACTTGAGTATTGTTTCTAGGATAAAGCTAACCTTTCTTTACAGCCAGGTGCTATCGTATGGAAGGATGGGCGATTCCCTTCCTACAGGTAACTGATATGGGAGATTGATGTGAGTTTTATGTCAGGGAATAATTCTTAAGTGTAACAATTTGGCAGTCAGTTCTTGTGTGAGAGGATCGGATCTCCTATCTATCACATGAGCGATAACAATTTATATAAGATAGACTCCCAGTGAATATTAGGTATAAAGAAAATTCCCCAATAGAGAGAGATAGAAGAAGGTATTAATAGGACAGTGAGATCGCTCAAGATAGGGCGTTAATGAGAGCACCAATTGGGATTGGTGTGTAGTGAGATCGCTCAAGCTAGGGCGTTAATGAGAGCACCGATTGGGGATGGTGAGTAGTGAGATCGCTCAAGATAGGGCGTGAATGAGAGCACCAATTGTGATTGGTGTGTAGTGAGATCGCTCAAGATAGGGCGTTAATGAGAACACCAATTGTGGTTGGTGTGTTATAGTAAGCTGCTCTCCACCATGAGAACGAGGGTAGAATAGTCCGGGCCAGATTGTCCCGGGGCTATAAGGTAAGATCATAGGATGGGACATGGAATTCCGTAGTTATTAGTGATTATTCTTAGTAACCCCTTAGATCTAGCAGTGTTTTTGATAATATAAGCTTTTATATTGCAAGCGCCCCATTTCCGGGTAAGTATTCAGGAACCATTGTAAATAGGGTCCAGGAAGGGATGGTGTTACGTTTTGGCCGGGTTGGTTGTACCTAGGTGAGTGGGTGATTCCTGATCCAAGAATCCGGTTATTATGCATACCCCGGACACCCTCGCCTTGGTGAGGGAGTTCTGCATGGCTCTCTAGGTGATCTCTTTGTAGGATAACCTTGATTTGGATTTTTGGGTACCTATTCCTTACCCTTGACCCGTCTGTCCTTTGCTTTCCTTGGGAAGCTCCCTTCTGTCCCTGCTGCATACTCTACTGACCTTTCACTATCCGCTCATAGCAGGGTTCCCCCCCCTCTCTGATTGCTTCTTATTACTCTATCCCCCCACTCATCTTTTTTTCTTTTTTTTCCCTTAGGATTAACACTGATTCTGTATCGCCGTGGATGGCAGTCCTACATCACAATTTGACAGACCCAATCCTGTTATTGATTTATCTTTAGCTGAATGGGACCGATATCACTGGCAGGATTAGGCTACCAGTGTGGGAGGAGAGTGAGAAAGGGATTTCTTTGCTCATTTTCTTGATCACACTTACCTATACTGTTTTTATTAGAAGCAACAAATACACTGACACAATATTGCCATGTATGGCTATATGCCTCACCAGTTCTTCGCTTTTTCTTTGGGGATGACTGATATCAAAGTTATGCAAGGTAGCAACACTCATCCCCGCATCAACAGCATCACATGTAACATTAGAGGATTGGAAGATCTGCGCAAACGTAGGCACATACAAGCGTATCTAGACAGACATCACATACACATTACGCTATTAAAATAGATGCATTTCATTATACCACAAACATCACATTCACTACACGTTGGGCATCCTACAGGCAATTTGCTATGCATTCCTCATACTCACAGAGTATGGCAACACTAGTGCACAAGGGCGCACAATAGATCCCACAGAGATCAAGTAATGACCCCAGGAACGCTACATCTTGACATGGGGCAGATTGGCATCTTTCTCACTCACTATCATTAACTGCTATGGCCCGAATGCTGATGGCCCTTCATTGCTTGATGGACTATGGGGCCAAATAGCAGATATTGACTCCACATACATTCTATAGTGGGGGACTTCAACTTAGTTATCAATGCTGAATTGGTCAGACTGCATGGCTCCTCCATCTCTCACAATGAGGCCACTCAACATGTCTGTGACATTATGACAGAGGGTGAGTTGCTTGATGCCTAGAGCACCCTGCACCCACAGCTGAAAGAAGGGACCGCTACTCAGTAGTGCATGCTAGTTGGACCAGATTGGATAATTGGCTTTTATCACGAGGGCTGTGATCAGGGATTCGGGGAAACACACACATGTAGCACACACCTGCTCAGATCACTCCCCTGTCCTTCTAGAGCTGAGCCCCCCTGAACTCTTTTGAAAAAATGCTGACTTATGCAATTCCTACCAGCCACTGTTGCTCATCAGCTGCGATGCCAAGATAACGGCCAAGGTCCTAGTGAACAGCCTTAGCCTGAAAAGACATTTCTGGTCCAATCAGACCAAATGGAATTTAAACCTGCTCGGTCCACATCCCACAACTTGTGCACCCTGTTTGCATTGCTGCAAGATATTGACCCTGATTTATCTGTGGTTGCAGTCTTTCTTGATGCCCCAAAGGCTTTTGATTCACTGGAATGGGATTACCTAATGGCCTTGCTTAGGCATGTGGGATTTCCCCAGCATTTCTCACATGGATTGCCTTCCTGTACTCCCAGCCATCAGCCAAGATTCAGATCAACGGATCGTGTTTAACACCGTTAGTTATCACTAGGCGCAAGCAGCAAGAATGCCCACTGTCGCAATTGCTGTTTGCGTTGGCAGTGGAACCACTGGCTGTCAAACGTTGACAACACCAATACCCATATGCAATCATATATCCCACCAGACATATTTTAGTATCTCGATGCAGATTACATCACCTTATATCTTTGTGATCCCTGAGATAGTGTGAATGCTGTGCTGCGCTAATTTATTTACTTTGGGGGTCTGTCAGGCATCCACATAAACTAGGCAAAGTCCAATATTTTCACTTTAACTGAATCCACCCAGAGGTTCCAGCCAGATTTCCCACTAAGGTGGTGTGACTCATATCTTAGATATCTGGGTATAGAGGTGTCTAGAGTTAAAGATGAATTTATGTACGAAAATTATGGCAAGATCTTGACCAGTGTAACGGATATTATTACCTGCTGGCTGTTATTGCCCTTGCCCCTTGCGGGACACATTTCCCTTATGAAAATATTATTACTACTTACCTTTTTTTTACCTGTTTCTCAATATTCCTTATTCGCCGGGGAGAAACTCCTTTAAAATGCTCAGAACATAGTTGATACGATTGGCCTGGGTGGGCAAACAACTGCATATAAAATGGGAAATACTTATTCTATCCTTTGGGAGGGGAGCCTTTGAAGCCCCGGACATGGAGAATATTTTTTATGTGCACGGGCACATCATGCCATATATTGGTACAAACCTGCCTTTTGCATACCACACCTGGCCATTTAACACGGCTACCTGGCCCCAATCCCTTCCGCTGCTTATTTGGGACCCCATGCGTCCACCCTACCCCCCCCTCTGATTCTACTGTTGCCAGGACTAATGCAACAAGGAACACACCAGATAACTCTCTACTGTACTCGCCTTTTCCCCATTACACTATCAGACATCAATTCAAGTCACTCAGAAACTTGCTTGCTGAAACATGTAGCATCGGGCTGGCGCTACACCTTGGAGAGACTTGTAGAAAACTTTGGGGGCAGATTTACAAGCCCCTTGCAACACTTTTATGCCGCCGTTGCGTCACTTTTGTGATGCAGCGGCGGCGTAAACCATGCCCCACGTTGCGACTTATTTACAACGTGACGCATCTAGGCAGATGCGTCACGTTGTAAAGTCCTGCACCACATGAAACCTGCGTCAGGTTTCATGTGGGCGTTCTGTCGCAGGGTGGGAGTTCCCTCGCAGAAAAGCCACGTAAATCTGATGCAGTGAAATCTACAAGATTTCACTGAGTCAGTTTTACGACCCTGCAATGTCAAATCCTTAACCCTGCTTGAAGCAGGCGTAAGGAGTGAGGCACCATGTTGAGTATGGGCGGCCCCTGTCCATTGCAGGAGTTGCGTCGTGACTCCAGCAATGCGTCGCCCGTGAGCCTCAAGATGCGTCACGCATCTGCCCCTCCTTGCACCATGGTGCACCGCATTGTATATGTGACGCATCTGTGGTGGAGGCAAGGGGGGGGATTGCGTGACGCATCTGTTCTGGCGCATCCCTGCTGATTTGCAGAGATGCGCCAGAAGACGTAAATATGCCCCATTATGTTCATCAGTCGCGATACCTTGTTCGCTGGTGCACAACCATCATCCTTGGATGTATTTTTATATCACAGACTGCAACACAACGTAAAAGCTGCTGCCCCTACTTTCCTCAGGAACCCCCACCCTTAAAACCTCACACACACTACCAAACTCCTGAGGGCCGAAACACTTGGTGTCCCTTGTATATTACACGGGACAGCATACAGATGCTTGGCATAAGTGGAGGAGCTCAGGAAGGCTGAGATCTGGAGTTGGGACCTCCCCTCACTGTTGTGCAGTGGCTCTATTGCTGCAAACAGATGCGACGCATAGCATCAAGCAGCAGACTATGTATTATCCATTATAAATGTCTGCACCAGTTCTAATATACTCCTGCAAAACTAAACAGATTATATCTTCACCTTGACAACAGATGTGCCAGGTGCAGTATGGAGGGCGCGGACTTCCTACACCTGGCATGGTCATGTCACCAGATTCAGACTTACTGGAAGGAGATCGAGGGGGCACTCTCACTCATGGCTGATCAAACACTCCACTGGTGGTAGTTTTGAAGGATACGAGAGACATAGAGGCGAGATATCGAAACTATGTCTCACTTTGCCTTCTATCAGCTGAAAGGTGGGTTGCATTTAGATGGTGAAGGGGCCAAGCACTAACATTTAAAGACTGGTTGCAAGACCTAATATACTGTAAGGATTAGCTTAACAAATATGCTGAACTTTTACCCCCTAGCGCAATCATGCTGTTATTGCCTCCCAATTTAAATGAGAAGATTATTTTAGCCCTCCGGTTAGAAGATTTTCAGCCCCATGTTTAGCAAGAAAGAATTGCATATTTTGTAAATGGGCCAAGATAAATAAAGAAGAATTGATAACAAGGGTAGTTGGAACTACTCTGAAAGATATAATGATTTTCCTTGACCCAGGCACGAACCCTTCCAGTATATAGCAGTCTGTTGAGGCCATATTGAGTTATATGAAAAGTAATCTACAGTGCCCTAAGAGGTCCTTTAAACCCTTGGAGGCCCACTGGTTTGACGCCACATGTACTAAGGAACTGAGCAACTTACTTGTGGCACTGAGAAATAAACCAAGAGATAAAGCAATGGTTATGTACCTTTGTTACCAGTATAAAGAAACTAACAAGGTAAGACTCAGCGCTCTGAAGGAAGAGGCCTGGGAATTTTTTCAACACACTGCATTCTCTAAAAATTCAAGTGAGTTTTGGGCTGTAATTAATTCTCCTTTTTTGAAACAAGATGCAGGCCCAAACTTAGATGTACATGTGGGTGAGGATTCTTGGGTTAACCACTACTCTAATATATTTGGGACAGTGCCTGAAGGGGAACATGTGACCTCTAATGGCAAACCTAATAACATAAAAACCCGTTTATCATTCTCTATGGCAGAGGTGAGAATTGGACTCATTTAATGTAGTAGTGCCAAAGCCCCAGACCCAGATGGAGCCCCCATAGATTTTTTTGATAACTCAGATCTCTGGATACATATGAAGACAAATGTGTTAAAGACAATTGTGGGAGTTGGACCTCCGGATTCATGGGAAAAGACAATTGTTCTTCCCATATACAAAAAGGGTGATAAATCATTGCCTAAAAATTATTGGCAGATCTCGCTTTTGGACTGCACAATTAAACTGATGGGTCATCGATTATTAAATAGACTAGAGGACTGGGCCACTGGAAAAAATATATTAATACCAGTACAATACAGCTTTAAGAAAGGGAAAGGGACCCTGGACCAATGCCTAAACCTGAACTTGATTGCAGCTAAGTATACTCTAGCTAAAGAAGACAACATTTATATGGCATTTATGGACATCTCTGCAGCGTTTGATTGTGTCTCACATCATAAACTGTGGAGAATTATGAAAAAAATGGGCGTAGATGAGACTATCATATCTTTCATACAACAATTGTATTCCCAATCATCGGCAGGTGTACGGTATGGTAGTCAGGGACAACGCACAAGATGTTTTTCTCTTCTTAGGGGAGTTAGACAGGACTTTGTCCTGACCCTTTTCTATTTTCTGTATCACAAACATAGTTGAATCTGCATTAGTAAGCTCCACAACAGATGTACCCATGGTAAATAAAATGCACCTACCCACACTTGTATATGCAGATGATGTAGTATTGATAGCAAGGAGTAGGGTAGCACTGCAAAAACTTATTGACTCGTATGTCCTATTTATGGCTTGATTAGACCTTCTGGTCATTGAATCAAAGACCTATATTCTGATTACAGGGTAGTTGTCAGGCTCACCTGAGGTCTCCACAGGGACGAGAGACAGGAGATGTATGAGTAGTTCCCAACTTCCTTTTACCATCAGTCCGCCCAACAAAGTCAAAGTAGAACTAGTGAATAGGGGGAAGAGGGTAGACAAGGGAAGGAGAAGACAGAGGAAGGTCAACATACATCCCGCACCAAGGAGGCACCACTGGAGACTCGCTGAAGATCCTGTGAAGCAAAGACTTAATCAATACTCTACTAGATTGGATCAATAAAGTTAAATGCATATAGAGCTACATAAACATTCTACCTGGAAATATCCCCTCTTCCACTTGTGTCCCAAAAAAGGTGTAAGGCAGATGCAATATCTCCTGAACAATAAATGAAACAGTAGTTAACATCTTTTGGCAGTTTGCAATAGTTCAATAGCTTTAGTGAACAGCTTACCCCTTGATCAGGTGAGGAACGTATATATCAGGTGGCAAAATTATAACTTTGTAGGTTGTTAACAGCACAACCCGATAAAAATATAATAAACCATAAAAAAGAGCTGCCACCTCTTTGTGTAGGGCCAATTGGTTCTTCTGAATAAGTAATGGGATATGAGCAGTATGTGCAAATGATCTCTGGTAGAGCTCTGTGATTCGAAGCAATTAACTTACAAGTTAGTTAGTTTAGTTTCACCTTTATTGAAGAAGCCCCCCCTTGATCCTGAATGCTCTAAAAACTACAGGCCTATCTCCTTGCTGCCGTTCCCAGCTAAAATTGTAGAACGGGCTGTTAGTATCACTCTTTGTTCCCTCCTTGAACAACACAATCTGCTGGAAGAGGTCCAGTTTGGATTACGGCCGGCTCATGGGACCGAGACGGTATTGTTGTCCATCATGGATGAGCTTCAGAGGCGGGCAGACAGGGGACAGGCAGTTGCACTGATTTTGCTTGACCGGTCTGCCGCCTTTGAGACGGTTAACCATGAGATCCTGCTAAAAAGATTGAGCGAGATCGAGGTGAAAGGCTCTGCCTTGCGGCGGTTTCGATCCTTTTTGCAGGATAGACAGCAGGCGGTATCCCTTCCCCCCCTTCCAATCTGCCTTCTCCAACGTGTTGAATGGTGTTCCTCAGGGATCGGCAATCAGCCCTATCCTATGTAATGTGTATTTAAAACCTCTGATTGCTGTCTTCAAGGATTATAATATTGACATCATAAATTATGCCGATGACACTCAGATGATCCTCTCCTTTGAGGGTGAGGATTCAATTACAGTGGAGGCGTTTCACAACTGCCTGCAGGACACGGCCCGCTGGCTGCAGGATAATTCTTTACAATTTAATGCAGGAAAGACTGAGGTGATCTTCTGCTCTGCAAATAGGATCTCTTCTCTTCTTCCCTGCAATATTTGGCCTCCGGGTACCGCATCCGCAGTTCAGCCGCCAACTACGGTCCGCAATCTGGGCATTTTATTTGAAGATAAGCTTACTCTGGAAGCTCAGGTCACAAAAACAACTGCCTCTTGTTTTGCGATCACCAGATCCCTCCCAAACAAAATTCTGTTACTACCTTCTGAGGTACGCGCACAAGTAGCAAGATGTATGATTCTCAGTAGGCTTGACTACTGTAACGCTCTCTTGCTGGAATCCTCGAACTTCCTGTTGGACAGACTGCAAAGGATCCAGTCAGCAGCTGCCAAACTAGTCTTAGGGTGGCCAAAAAGTTCTTCTGCCTCTGCAGCCTTGGCAGAACTTCATTGGCTTCCCCTGAGACAGAGGGTGCAATTTAAATCTCTCTGCCTTGTTTTTAAAGCCCTTCAAGGGATAGGACCTGTAAGAATGAGGAAAAAATTCGACTGGTACGTCCCGACAAGAACTCTGCGCTCCTCGTTGGCGAGATTGGTGAAGGTTCCTAGATTTTGAAAGGTCAGTTCAGGAGGTAGATCCTTTGGGGTGGCAGCGGCTAAATTGTGGAACAGACTCCCTTGGGAAATTAGGCAAATCAGGGAGCTTCTTCCCTTCAGAAAAAGTGTAAAAACCTGGCTGTTCCCCAAGACTTAGTGGCCGGTTCCTGCTTCCTCTCTCCCTCCTTGAGCAACTTTAGCACCAGGAAGCCTGCTAGGTGATAGTGCGCTTTACAAATTGAATAAATTAATAAATAAATAAGTTCCTCCCCTTGGAAACCGATGCTTTAATGTGGTAGGTAACATACAATAATGACAAAACAAATAAAATGTCAAAGCATGACTGCTGTAATTAATACATAAGAAAAATGCAGATGCCAGTGAGCATCAAGAATAGCTCATATCCACTCGGGATAGGTGAGCACATTCGGTGTTTCAAACCATCAAGCGTGTTACCGCCATGTGTAAGAGGACCAAAGGAGAGGCTGGAATGAAGCTCAAAAGACCACGGAAGACCCCCTGTGTTGAGAGCCGTAGATTTGCCGGCAGACGCGAGAGGCCGGCTGTTCCAGAAGATGAACCGGCATCAGAACGCAGCGGCTCCGAGACCCGATGACTCAGACTGCAGGAAGCGGTGACCCGGAAGCAAGAGTGACCCGGAAGTGAAAGAAAGGAACGAAGAGCATCTAGAACGTGAAGTGTCTTGCTTCCAGATGCGACGCGTTTTATGTGGACAGGGCTCCACCCCTACTGCATTTGTATGCGGAACCACGGAATCAGGTACAATCGTGACAGTAATGGACCAAAAGATCTCCTTCTTTTCATATTGCTGGCCGTAGAGTTGAAACTATTCAAACTTTTTTATATTTGGGTATTTTATTTAATAGTTTGGCTTCTTGGACCAATATGGTAGTGAACAGATGTAATATGCTAGAAATAAGTATTCTGATCATATTTTCTTTTATGAAAAAATGTGGTTCAAAGCCAATTGATGCAGTTCAAAAGAACTACTCAGCAAAGGCAATTTCAGAAGCCACATATGGGGCAGGGATTTGGGGAATGGCAAATTTTGATGCCTTACAAAGCTTAGAAGATTACTTTTTTTTTAAAAACATCTAGCTCTTCCTCATACCTGTTCTAATGTTAATTTCCATAAAGAGCTGAATGCACCCTATATATTTGATTTAGCCCGCCTTGCCCCGTCTTATTATGGCATTTCATATGGAGACTGGAAACTGTGGCTCTAAAACAAGACATTATTAGGGATTGTCTAACCCTTGATCAGGTACAGAAGACTCCCTGGATGGATCCAAGATGTTAAAGCTACATTAACAGCTTCTTTGGGACTGCAATTCATGTATAGTGACCCAGTTAATTGTCGAAAAATTTCTATAGTCGACATTAAAAAACTCTTCCTAACAAAAAGTTGGTATGATAGGCATGCATGTATTCGTAATAAACATATTGTAATATTATATTCAGGGTTACCTTCCATTCCTTTTGATGCAAATTCCTACTTTGCGTTTTTCACTAATATGTGACATTGTTTTATATTGGTGTGATTCCGGTGAAATCTTATCCTGTGTATGATAAGTAGGGCTCCTGGTTTTATGGTATTTATTTTTTGGCCATTTCCGTCTGTATTTATCCATATTTATTTTTTTGCCATTTTTTCTCTGTTTATCCATATTTAGTTAGTGTTTTCCGTATAAATGATGTTGTAAAACTGTACATTGCCATATGTATTTAGCTGATGGATGCACACTCATACCTTAATGTCTGTTGTGTTTTAGCTATTTAAGAGGCCAAATATTACATAACAATATATCCACTGGCAAATACTAGCATTATGATATAAAAGTATGTCGACACATGCTTTTATTTAGAGAAATTTCATCCTTTTTTTTTATTTCCCAAGCAGTCCATCTGCTTAGCTGCTGGCCTATAGTTTATGAAAGACAGCATGGAGAGTCACTTAAAAGAAGCACAATTTTCTGTATTGATCCACTTAAATAAATGCAGACAGAAAAAACATTGTTTTCTGTCTGTATTTATCTGTAAAAATCCGTAAAAACGGAAAACAGGGAGCCTTAATGATAAGCTACTCCACGGGAACCTATTCACCAAACCAATTTACACTTTATTTTCTCATGTACATTTTATTTGTCACACTGCAAAAAGTTTATTTTTCCTCTCATGCAGAAATCCAAATTTACACAATGTTGCCCTGCTCTGTAGTTTTTACAATGCTGTCTGACCAGCCTGTGTGCCATTGCCTTGCATCTTACCTCTGTTTGTCAATAACGTCTAGGAGCTTAAAAGATTCTTAATAATATCGTGCATTAATCTAATTGATCATATATTTTAACTTTTTTATGCTATTTTATATCGACCCATGTATTTTATATTATGAATTGGGATTATTTTGGAGGTCCTTCATGGACGTTTTAAACGTTTAAACAGCTGTTTTTTTTATTTTTTATAATGGTCATTTGTGCATAAATTACTTTACGTAAATTCCGATTAGGTATGTCTTGCAAACTATAAATTAGATGCCCTGATATTTTGGGCTAAGGCACTTTATGATGTGCTGTACTTGTATGATCTTATCTTACGCTTGAATAAAGTAATTTGACTGACTGACTGACTGACCCAGGAATGTATAGGGACCATTGGAGCTTTATCTTCTAATCCAGGATTAAGATAATGATGATAACTTCACTCCGGCTCCGTAGATTGGGGACCCCCCTCTACATCTCACTTCCTGAGGGCCTACACACTCCACCAATCACTGGTATGGGTCTACGACCAACGTAATTGTTGACTGTTATTCCTGTTTTTTTTCTCATTATCGTCCTCCAGGATACATGTACCCTTTGTGATCTATGTACCCTTTGTGATCTAAAAACAAAGGGAAACACCCTTTACAATGCGGGCTTAGCCATGTGCGCTGTTCTGTGCAAGCGGAGCAATGCTTGCATAATCCATGCATCTGCCTTAACCAGGCATATGCCTTAAAACACGCATATGCATGGTTACGGCAGTCAGTGGTCTAGATTTGGGGATGGGTGGGGAGAGGAACAGGAAGGATCGGAAGTGGAAGCTCCAGGACACAGCCTGGTGAGTGGGGCTTTCACCAGGCATGGGGGGTGGTAATTTTTAGGGGTGGAGGTCAGTTTTAGGGCTCAGGCTCAGGCTTGGGGGTGGGAGTTCAGAGTAGTTTTTGGCAGGGTTTTAGGGCTCGGGAGTGAGGTTTGGGGTAGTTTTAAGGGCTGGGTCCCGGTATTAGGGCTCAGCGTGGGGAGGGGCAGTTTACAGGGGTGGGGTTAGTTTTAGGGCTCCTGACGGGGGCTGGGGTCAGGGTGTGTTTTTTTGCAGGAAGCAAGGTTTAAAGCTTCAGGACAGTTGGTGGGAAAGGGTAGTTTTCAGGGCTGGGGTCCACTTTTGGTTCAAGGCGGGGTGCTGGGGGTGGGGTCTGGGTTGTTTTTTCAGCAAGGGCAGAGTGTTAGGGCTCAGCATGAGTAGTCAGGGTAGTTTTAAGGGCTGGAGGGGCAGGGGAATTGCAAAGCTGGGTTATAGGGTGTTAGGGCGCAGGGCGGGATGGCTCGGGTGTGCAATTTACCATGCATATCCTTTTAGCAATTATGCCTTACAAATACATTCATTGTAAAGGCATATATATACATATCCAGAGTTAATTCCATGCTAGAGTACCCACAGCGAGAATTCATGGCACCACAGCATGCACCACAGCAGAGATGAGATGCAAATATGGGATATATGATGTTACAACGCATACTATTACAACGCATACCGTTACAACGCATCTTTTATAACGTGAATACTATTACAACGTATGTTTTTACAACGAGTACTATTACAACACAAAATAGTACTTAATTAGGAAAAATACCATTACAACGCAACATATAACAACGTATACCATTACAACGCATATATATATATATATTTTTTTTTCCTTTGTAAAATAAAACCTGGCACGGGATGCAGGGAAAATAGGGGTTTTGGGTGGGTAAGTGTATTAAAAATCGGTAAGAAAAACTACCATATTATTACGAATACCAATTAATTATTTATTAAATTATTACTCGAGTATTAAAAAACACATATATAAATATAATTTTTTTATCCTTTGTAAAATAAAACCTGGCACGGGATGCTGGGAAAATAGGGGTTTTGGGTGGGGAAGTGTATTAAAAATCAGTAAAAAAACTACCATATTGTTACGAATGCCAATTAATTATTTATTAAATTATTACTCGAGTATTAAAATTAATACTCGAGTACTTACATTAATACTCCGAATGGTAAAAATGATATCATTTTACATATTTACATTTTTAAAAACTAAAATAAACACACCTTTATTAATATACACGATATGTAATTTACCTGATATAACAAACAGATATATAGGATTCATGGACGCCATTTTGAAAAGGTATAACAATATTTAGTCCTACTATTATTTCAATGAATAAATACCACAACACATTAGCCAAAATGGATGCCAAAACGGCTAACATAACGCTATATAAAGTACTTATAATTAATTTTTAAATTATACGTTTACAGAGAAATAAATGTAAAATTAAAAACCAATTCTAGCGCATATTTTTACAAATAAAATTGAGTTACTAAACCAAACTTATAAATAGTAGCCAGACACCATTTTGAAATTAGTTGATCCTCAACTACCCGAGAGAGCAGACGTGAAATCTGATTCTGTGACCTTTTCACCCTGTCATCCCAGTTAGAGTAACTGAGCTACTTAATAGAACGATTTACAACGATTTACACGTAAGTAACGTTTCCCGAAAACGTTAACTAAATAAATACTTTTCATTTTAAATGAATATAGAACAAAATATTATTAACTATGTTTATTATTTAATATGTAATTAGATGTGGCGAAAATATTACTGGGAATTAATAAACATAAACGAAAAAGAATTACATTTCATAAAAATACGTCCAATTTATATTGTCACATAGAATTAAATAAAATAAATTCCAAAATAAAACGTCATTTTATTTAAATACGATAAAAATAAATTAATATTTATTTATTATATTTCTCTTAGAATTCACTTCAAAACCGTAGAAAACGAGAGACCAAAATATTACATTTATTTAGAAAAAACGACCCATTTTTCAAAGTTAGAAGAAGGTACATCATCATTATTCATTAAAGAACTTTGTTATTCATTATTTTAAAAAGGTCGCATTACAAATAAACATCGCAATTTTTTTTTACAGAACTATTACTTCTAAATTACATCTCGGATCATAACTGCCCCAAAAAAGATTTTCGACATCCTTTAAAAAGGTAATAAACATATTTTTGTGACAAACTAAATACTGCATTTTGATTCCAAAAAAAACGCACTTGAAACGGAAAAAATTCATATTATTTTTTGTATGTTTCAGATAAAAACACCAATTCTTGAAAAAAAACAAAAAAACTTCAAACTGTGAAGAAACGTATATCAAAACCATCATATAAAAAGGTAAATTCGAAATATTGTTTAAAAATATATGTAATATATGTAAAATCCATTTACATAGTCAAAAGATGTAGTTTACTATTGTAACTCCGATTAATTGCTGCAGTAGGGAAAGTACAGGATAATCCAGAGGTGGAAATTACTATTCCAACTCCGGGTAAGTGTAGCAGTAGTAAAAATGCTGGAAAATCTAGAGGTATAAATTAATAGTATTCCAACTCCATTTAAGTGCAGCAGTACAGAAAGTGCAAGACAATACACAGGTTTAAATTACTATTCCTACTCTGGATAACTGCAGCAGTAGGAAAAGTGTAGTATAATCCACAGGTACAAATTACTATTCCTACTCCGGGTAAGTGCTGCCGTAGGAAAAGTGCAGAAAAGTGTCGAGATGTAAATTACGATTCCTGCTCCAAGTAAATGCAACAGTAGAAAAAGTGCAGGATAGTCTAAAGGTTTAATTTACTATTCCAACTCCAAGTAATTGCAGCAGTAGGGAAAGTGCTGGATAATCCACAGGTGTAAATTACTATTTCAACTCCCTGTAAGTGCAGCAGTAGAGAAACAGCTGGAAAATCTAAAGGTGTAATTAATTACTATTCTAACTCCATGTAAGTGCAGCAGTAGGGAAAGTGCTGGAAAACCCACAGGTGTAAATTACTATTTCAACTCCCTGTAAGTGCAGCAGTAGAGAAACAGCTGGAAAATCTAGAGGTGTAATTAATTACTATTCTAACTCCATGTAAGTGCAGCAGTAGGGAAAGTGCTGGAAAACCCACAGGTGTAAATTAGTATTCCTACTGTGGATAAGTGCAGCAGTAGGAAAGTGCAGGATAGTCTACAGGTGTAATTTACTTTTCCAATTCCAGGTAAGTGCAACAGTAGGGAAAGTGCAGGATAGTCTAAAGGTTAAATTTACTATTCCAACTCCATGTAAGTGTAGCATTAGGGAAAGTGCTGTATAATCCACAGGTGTAAATTACTATTTCAACTCCCTGTAAGTGCAGCAGTAGAGAAAGTGCTGGAAAATCTAGAGGTGTAAATTATTACTATTCCAACTCCATATAAGTGCAGCAGTAGGGAAAGTGCTGGAAAATCCAAAGGTGTAAATTACTATTCCTACTCTACATAAGTGCTGCAGTAGGGAAAGTGGAGGATAGTCTACAGGTCTAAATTACTATTCCAACTCCAGGTAAGTGCAACAGTAGGGAAAGTGCTGGATAGTTAAGAAACATGTTAAATAATATTCCATCTCCTGGTAAGTGCTGCAGTAGGGAAAGTGCAGGATAATCTAGAGGTGTAAATTACTATTCCAACTCCATGTAAGTGCAGCAGTAGGGAAAGTGCTGTATAATCCACAGGTATAAATTACTATTCCGACTCTGGGTAAGTGCTGCAGTAGGCAACATGCTGAGAAAGTGCAAAAGTTTGCATTATTTCTATATCTCTTGAATTAAAAAACATTTAAACTGTAACGAAGTAAAAAGTCACTTTCCTCACAAATTATAACTCACACATTTTTTACCATACATTTCTTTTTAAAGGACACAACCCTGCAACAACTTCAAAAAATCAAATAAAACCAACTAAAAGATCAGAAACACATTTCAGAAAAGAAAACACCCAATTCGAAAAGTAAGTGAAAATCAGTTTTCATTATACACATATGAATAAAGCATGAACACAAGCAAATGCTGGATAGTGTAAAAGTAGTGATACGTATTCCAACTCCAGGTAAGTGCTGCAATGGAGAAAGTGCAGGATAGTGTACAGGTGAAAATTACTATTCCAAATCCTTGTAAGTGCAGCAGTAGAGAAAGTGCTGGATAATACACAGATGTAAATTACTATTCTAACTCCTTGTAAGTGCAGCAGTAGGGAAAGTGCTGAAAATCTAGAGGTGTAAATTATTAGTATTCCAACTCCATATAAGTGCAGCAGTAGGGAAAGTGCTGGAAAAACCACAGGTATAAATTCCTATTCCTACTCTACATAAGTGCTGCAGTAGGGAAAGTGGAGGATAGTCTACAGGTGTAAATTACTATTCCAACTCCAGGTAAGTGCAACAGTAAGGAAAGTGCTGGATAGTTAAGAAACATGTTAAATAATATTCCATCTCCTGGTAAGTGCTGCAGTAGGTAAAGTGCAGGATAATCTAGAGGTGTAAATTACTATTCCAACTCCATGTAAGTGCAGCAGTAGGGAAAGTGCTGTATAATCCACAGGTATAAATTACTATTCCGACTCTGGGTAAGTGCTGCAGTAGGGAAAGTGCAGGGAAAGTGCAAAAATGTGCATTATTTCTATCTTTTTTGAATTAAAAAACATTTAAACTGTAACGAAGTAAAAAGTTACTTTCCTCACAAATTATAACTCACACATTTTTTACCATACATTTCTTTTTAAAGGACACTACCCTGCAAGAACTTCAAAAAGATCAAATAAAACCAACTAAAAGATCAGAAACCCATTTCAGCAAAGAAAACATCCAATTCGAAAAGTAAGTGAAAATCAGTTTTCATTATACACATATGAATAAAGCATGAACACAAAAAAATGTTGGATAATGTAAAGGTACTGATACGTATTCCAACTCCAGGTAAGTGCTGCAATGGAGAAAGTGCAGGATAGTGTACAGGTGAAAATTACTATTCCAAGTCCTTGTAAGTGCAGCAGTAGGGAAAGTGCTGAAAATCTAGAGGTGTAAATTATTAGTATTCCAACTCCATATAACTGCAGCAGTAGGGAAAGTGCTGGAAAAACCACAGGTGTAAATTACTATTCCTACTCTACATAAGTGCTGCAGTAGGGAAAGTGGAGGATAGTCTACAGGTGTAAATTACTATTCCAACTCCAGGTAAGTGCAACAGTAGGGAAAGTGCTGGATAGTTAAGAAACATGTTAAATAATATTCCATCTCCTGATAAGTGCTGAAGTAGGGAAAGTGCAGGATAATCTAGAGGTGTAAATTACTATTCCAACTCCCTGTAAGTGTAGCAGTAGGGAAAGTGCTGTATAATCCACAGGTGTAAATTACTATTCCGACTCTGGGTAAGTGCTGCAGTAGGGAAAGTGCAGGGAAAATGCGAAAGTGTGCATTATTTCTATCTTTTTTGAATTAAAAAACATTTAAACTGTAACGAAGTAAAAAGTTACTTTCCTCACAAATTATAACTCACACTTTTTTTACCATACATTTCTTTTTAAAGGACACTACCCTGCAAGAACTTCAAAAAGATCAAATAAAACCAACTAAAAGATCAGAAACCCATTGCAGCAAACAAAACATCCAATTCGAAAAGTAAGTGAAAATCAGTTTTCATTATACACATATGAATAAAGCATGAACACAAAAAAATGCTGGATAATGTAAAGGTACTGATACGTATTCCAACTCCAGGTAAGTGCTGCAATGGAGAAAGTGCAGGACAGTGTACAGGTGAAAATTACTATTCCAAATCTTTGTAAGTGCACCAGTAGGAAAAGTGCTGGATAATGCACAGGTGTAAATTACTATTCTAAGTCCCTGTAAGTGCAGCAGTATGGAAAGTGCTGGAAAATCTAGAGGTGTAAATTATTAGTATTCCAACTCCATATAAGTGCAGCAGTAGAGAAAGTGCAGGAAAATCCACAGGTGTAAATTACTATTCCTACTCTACATAAATGCTGCAGTAGGGAAAGTGTAGAATAGTCTACAGCAGAGGTCTTCAAACTTTTTGATGCCGGGACCCCCCTGTCAAAAAATGTTAGGCGCAAGGACCCCCTCCGACAAAAAGTTGTAGAACTTGGTACTCATCATCATCGACAACCAAAAGCGCCCCCAATTGCCACGGCAAATCATTTCAGTGGAGAAATAGTATTAAACAGTGTTTAGGAAATCAAAGGTTTGTGGGCGACTGTGGTCCTTCACAGGGTGAGGGTCAGAAGAGAGGTTGTGAAAGGTAGCAAAACACACTTGTCTAGAGACGGAAGCCAAAAGACAACAGTTGTTTCTTTTTTGTGGGTGAAGTTCATTGTACCCAGAGTCCAGTAATCTAACAGACAGGTAAACTAGATCATTCAAGATCACACAGGCAGTCGGCGAGGAGCTGAATCACCTCCAAATTAGCACACACAGAGAATCTGTCAGAGCATGGCCTTGACATGAGACAGACAGCTGTTTACCGCATGCCATTGTCTCCTCCTTCTCCCTTCCCTGGTACCAGGGTGATTTATGACTATTTATTGCTGACAAACTTATAGGCCAGTCATGGAAAATGATGCCACGAGAGAACAGTTTTGGCACACATCGGTATTCAAAACCACAATGACAACAGTCACATGTACTTAGTTTTAGACACAAAATCTAATTGCAAACAAAATGGCGGATGTGTTCTATATGAACTGATGATCCACAAAGCATTCACTGCTGCAGTGTGTCAAAGATGTTGTATTGTATTGTAATTGCATTTATATAGTGCTTATTACCACAGACGAAGTGTTGAAGCACTTTTTCAGGGAGTAGCACGCTTCACCAGAACCCTTAACGGATTAGTGGTGAATTAGTATAGCGAAAAAGGAAAGTAATTTGAGTGGTGGATATGGTATTATGTTATTTGGATTGAGAAGGGTAGTGGAGGGATGTTTTGGAACTCATAGCAGTAGTAGGAGGCTTGGGATAAGTAAAAGGGAGACGGAGAGGGAAGGGTTTAGAAAGGCTTGTTTTGGGGAGGTCAGAATAGTAAAAGAGGTATGAACAAGTTAAGAATGAACTACATGGATATTTCTAGAGTTAGTGCTTTGCCACGTTTGCCGACTAATGCTATGATTTTACTCATGAGAAGATACGTATGCATTGAAACTGCAGTTGTATCTACATGGTTGACAAAATGTTTTGACATATTTTTATGTTTTGCTGTATTACTGCAAATAGTACTTCCATTGCTTGTCATTTATAGAAGCTTTCTTAATACATTTGAACTACACAATTTAAAATACTCCATGTTTTTGAATCTTGTTTCTTTGCAAAACACATGAATAAAACGTAATTTTGTAATTACAAATGTCGTCATTTTTCTAATGTGTATTGCACCAATATCTTTAAAATACATTTCTTTGCAGGACATAATTATCTGTTTCTAACCAGAGCTGAAATTCAGAAGGCCATTAAGGTTTCCATGAGCCCATACTCACCAATCTAGTGATTAGCGAAGTTATAAACACAACCAATGCCCTCCTTTAGGTGGAATTTATAAGTGGGTGGAACACCCTATGAATATTGAGACTGCCTCCGGTGTTAGATCGAAACCTAGACAGTTGGCCCAGTATATATAAGAACCTGCTGCTAATAGATGAGAACTGGGAAAGTACATAGAATGTGGATCCAGTCTACATAGCCTTGACATCAGGGACATGAATTTGTGATCTCTTGTTTACATTTATGAAGATATACAAGGATATTATAGATCAGTCATTGGCTGCAGGTTTCTGCAATTTGCATCACGTACCATTTTAAGAGTGTGATTACAAGCTTCATTCCAAATTGCAGAGTTAATTTCAAGGACTGCTTCCTTTTCCCGTGCCTTTAACATTCTCTCTTTTCTCTGCAACATCTGCACTAATATTTCATTGCACCTCCTAGTGAATTTAATAAACGTTAATTTACCTATTTAAAAAATACTACTACATGTAATAAAAAGACATGAGACGCTATTGAGGCCACCAGTCTTATATATTGTGAATATTTACTATTTAGAACTTTTTGACAACAAAAAAAAAAAAGTTGTCCTCAGATGAACTCTCCCAGACAGTTTTTAAATGATTCCTCCACGTGATAACGTTTTTGGTACTACCAAAACCACCAAATCAAGAAAGGTGCAATCATGGATGCTTTACTCATAAACAAATAATCATCGCTTTTTCTTGGAAAGTGTGGCAACTCTAGTTGGACAAAGGCATCATATTAATCTGCTGCTACAAGAATAAAAA
Organism: Lissotriton vulgaris; assembly: GCF_964263255.1. NCBI lineage: Eukaryota > Metazoa > Chordata > Amphibia > Caudata > Salamandridae > Lissotriton > Lissotriton vulgaris. Next base: position 436,259,088 of record NC_141698.1, on the reverse strand, counting down.
CAGAAAGAACACGAAAAATAAACATTTCAACGTCAAACAAATGAATATGAAGCTGCTGTTACAAAAACAGAAAGTACACCGAAAATTAACACCATTCCATAGTCATGAAAATGAACCGGAGACTTTTTCCTGTCCCCCACCCCCAACCCACATGGCTCAATCAAGGAAACAGATCAGAATCTGTGTGTGTGTTTTTGCGTGCAAGATAGATTCAGTGCATGTCATCTGCAGCTGAAAAGCCAGGGCATCGGGGATGAGGAGGGGGATTACTTAATTATTCCTGGAAGCTTCGGGTTACCTTGGAAACCAGCCCGGAGGCAGCAATGAGCCACGAAGAGGAGTTTTAAAAACAGAACACGAGGTGAAAGCTGCCAGGGTCAAGAAAGACAACTGGATCCAGTGAAAGGCAGCAGTGACGGCGCAGAACTCAGTGGAAATAAAGCCTGCATTGCGAGGGTTCTGGTCCATCTTTATGTACAAAGTTCGCGGGCATTTCCTGATGTGTATGCTGCAGTCTCTCTGATTGGAGGACAGGTATTGGTGACGTATCCACATTTTGATTGGCTTATTTTTTCCTGTCCTGCAATCAGATAGGCTCCAGAGATGTAATTCGTTCGAATCCAAAACGAAACGTAAACGTTTTGGATTCGAGGCAGCAGTGAGGCAGGTGAATGCGCGACCCCCTTCCAATGACCCCACGACCCCCCTGGGGGTCGCGCCCCATAGATTGAAGACCTATGGTCTACAGGTATAAATTACTATTCCAACTCCAGGTAAGTGCAACAGTAAGGAAAGTGCTGGATAGTTAAGAAACATGTTAAATAATATTCCATCTCCTGGTAAGTGCTGCAGTAGGTAAAGTGCAGGATAATCTAGAGGTGTAAATTACTATTCCAACTCCATGTAAGTGCAGCAGTAGGGAAAGTGCTGTATAATCCACAGGTATAAATTACTATTCCGACTCTGGGTAAGTGCTGCAGTAGGGAAAGTGCAGAGAAAGTGCAAAAGTGTGCATTATTTCTATGTCTCTTGAATTAAAAAACATTTAAACTGTAACAAAGTAAAAAGTCACTTTCCTCACAAATTATAACTCACACATTTTTTACCATACATTTCTTTTTAAAGGACACAACCCTGCAAGAACTTCAAAAAGATCAAATAAAACCAACTAAAAGATCAGAAACCCATTTCAGCAAACAAAACATTCAATTCGAAAAGTAAGTAAAAATCAGTTTTCATTATACACATATAAATAAAGCATGAACACAAAAGAATTCTGGATAATGTAAAGGTACTGATACATATTGCAACTCCAGGTAAGTGCAGCAATGGAGAAAAAGCAGGATAGTGTACAGTTGAAAATTACTATTCCAAATCCTTGTAAGTGCAGCAGTAGAGAAAGTGCTGGATAATACACAGGTTTAAATTACTATTCTAAGTCCCTGTAAGTGCAGCAGTAGTGAAAGTGCTGGAAAATCTAGAGGTGTAAATTATTAGTATTCCAACTCCATATAAGTGCAGCAGTAGAGAAAGTGCTGGAAAATCCACAGGTGTAAATTACTATTCCTACTCTACATAAGTGCTGCAGTAGGGAAATTGTAGGATAGTCTACAGGTGTAAATTACTATTCCAACTCCAGGTAAGTGCAACAGTAGGGAAAGTGCTGGATAGTTAAGAAACATGTTAAATAATATTCCAACTCCTGGTAAGTGCTGCAGTAGGGAAAGTGCAGGATAGTCTAGAGGTGTAAATTACTATTCCAACTCCATGTAAGTGCAGCAGTAGGGAAAATGCTGGAAAATCCACAGGTGTAAATTACTATTCCGACTCTGAGTAAGTGCAGCAGTAGGGAAAGTGCAGAGAAAGTGCAAAAGTGTGCATTATTTATATATCTCTTGAATTAAAAAACATTTAAACTGTAACAAAGTAAAAAGTCACTTTCCTCACAAATTATAACTCACACATTTTTTACCATACATTTCTTTTTAAAGGACACTACCCTACAAGAACTTCAAAAAGATCAAATAAAACCAACTAAAAGTTCAGGAACCCATTTCAGCAAAGAAAACATCCAAATCGAAAAGTAAGTGAAAATCAGTTTTCATTATACACATATGAATAAAGCATGAGCACAAAAAAATGCTGGATAATGTAAAGGTACTGATACGTATTCCAACTCCAGGTAAGTGCTGCAATGGAGAAAATGCAGGATAGTGTACAGGTGAAAATTACTATTCCAAGTCCTTGTAAGTGCAGCAGTAGGGAAAGTGCTGGATAATACACAGCTGTAAATTACTATTCTAACTCCCTGTAAGTGCAGCAGTAGGGAAAGTGCAGGAAAATCTAGAGGTGTAAATTATTACTATTCCAACTCCATATAATTGCAGCAGTAGGGAAAGTGCTGGAAAAACCACAGGTGTAAATTACTATCCCTACTCTACATAAATGCTACAGTAGAGAAAGTGGAAGATAGTCTACAGGTCTAAATTACTATTCCAACTCCAGGTAAGTGCAACAGTAGGGAAAGTGCTGGATAGTTAAGAAACATGTTAAATAATATTCCAACTCCTGGTAAGTACTGCAGTAGGGAAATTGCAGGATAGTCTAGAGGTGTAAATTACTATTCCAACTCCATGTAAGTGCAGCAGTAGGGAAAGTGCTGGAAAATCTAGAGATGTCAATTATTACTATTACAACTCCGTGTAAGTGCAGCAGTAGGGAAAGTGCTGGAAAATCCACAGGTTTAAATTACTATTCCGACTCAGGGTAAGTGCTGCAGTAGGGAAAGTGCAGGATAGTCTACAAGTGTCAATTACTATTCCAACTCCAGGTAAGTGCTGTAATGGAGAAAGTGCAGGATAGTCTACAGGTGAAAATTACTATTCCAAGTCCTTGTAAGTGGAGCAGTAGGGAAAGTGCTCGATAATACGCAGGTGTAAATTACTATTCTAAGTCCCTGTAAGTGCAGCAGTAGAGAAAGTGCAGGATAGTCTACAAGTGTCAATTACTATTCTAACTCCAGGTAAGTGCAACAGTAGGGAAAGTGCTAGATAGTCAAGAAACATGTAAAATAATATTCCAACTCCTGGTAAGGGCTGCAGTAGAGAAAGTGCTGGAAAATCTAGAGATGTTAATTATTACTATTACAACTCCGTGTAAGTGCAGCAGTAGGGAAAGTGCTGGAAAATCCACAGGTGTAAATTACTATTCCGACTCTGGGTAAGTGCTGCAGTAGGGAAAGTGCAGGATAGTTTACAAGTGTCAATTACTATTCCAACTCCAGGTAAGTGCTGCAATGGAGAAAGTGCAGGATAGTCTAGAGGTTTAATTTACTATTCCAACTCAATGTAAGTGCAGCAGTAGGGAAAGTACTGGATAATATAGAGTTAAACAATAATAATACTGATGCAATATGAAAAGTACATACAAATCTTAATGATACATTTTTATATTCAAATACTTAATATTTTTTTTCTTTCTTTTCAGGAAATGTCTACACATCCAACAGCAAAATATATTGCTTCCAGGAAAGGAAACCAATTACTTAATCATGCAGGTTACATTTATTGTAAGGATAGGTTAAGTAATCCACGGATTCATTGGAGATGCGTGCAATACCATACAACTCGTTGCAGCGGCAGAGCGGTTACGGTCAATGATATTATTGTAAGAACAACTGACCATAACCACTCTGCCTCTGCAATGGAAGTTGATGTTAGAGAAACTGTTAATGAAATGAAAGCTATTGCAAGCACCTCCAATGAATCCACAGGATCTATTTTGAGACAGGTTGCACAACATGTCCCTACTCATGTTGCTAGTAATATTCCAAATATTCATAATTTGAGTAGAATTATACAACGTCAAAAGCAGGAAAGTAATACTCAAGTAAACACACCACATAGCTTTTCTGATATCAATATTCCTCAAGAACTTACAATTTCTTTTTCTAATGAACCTTTCCTCCTGCATGATAACGAAAACCCTCTAAAGCGTATATTAATTTTTAGTACTCCACGTAACCTTGTAAAGCTTGAAACTAGTGAAATTTGGATGATGGATGGGACGTTTAAAAGCACGCCCCATCCATTCACCCAAATTTATACTATTCACGCAAAAATTAATAACAGTGTAATACCCCTAGTGTATAGTTTGCTGCCTGATAAGACTTCTGCAACTTACACAGAATTTTTAACTGTGATTAAATCAAAAACTAACCAAAGTCCTAGGAAAATAATAATGGATTTTGAATTGAGCATGATCAATGTGATCACCAAAATGTACACGGATACCCAAATTCAAGGGTGTTTTTTCCACTTTTCCCAGGCATTCTGGCGTAAATTACAGAAAACACGCTTAGTTACAGAATACTCAACAGACAGCAAACTTCAAGTAGAATTAAAAAAATTAACAGCTCTTTGTTTTGTCCCTCCCGAAAGTGTAGACGAGTACTACACTGCCATTACAGAATCTGAGTATTATTTAACAAACGAAGATAAATTGGCACCAATTTTAAATTATATGGAGGACACATGGATTGGACACCTAGGCAGATCGGGTCGCAGGAGGAAGCCACGTTTCCATGTGGAGTGGTGGAACTGTTATTCGAGTTGCCTACAGGGAGAGGCTAAAACAAATAATGCCATTGAGGGATGGCATAACTCCTTCAATCATTTAATTGGAAAACCCCACCCTAATTTCTATTCATTTCTTGAAACTTTGAAGAAGGAGCAAAGCTTTCAAGAAATGAGACTATCACAAACTCTCACAGGTAGTCTAAACTCACGGATTACTCAAAGAACTAAGGAAATGTCAGAACGACTATTGGCACTATTACAACAATTTTCGTTGTGTGTGGCTCTAGATTACCTTGAGAATCTTGCTAACATCCTTTCTTTTTAAACTATTATTGACATTACTTTCCTGCTTTTACCCAAATTTACTATTTTTCTAATTTAAATTGGCAAAAAACCTTTTTACTTAAAAAAATTTCTAAATTTAATGTTGGGTCACCTTTTTTTCAATGTAATTAATTTTTTACCAGACATTTTTGAATAAAACCCTTACATGATTCTAATTTTTTTTTATTTTTTTAAATTAAACATTTTGAGAAATAGCAGAATAGATATTTCCTACCTTAATTTTTTGACAAGATTATTAATTAATAGGAAATTACTTTGCAAATGTAATAAATGCATTTTTAATAACTTTCAAAACTCTTCTATCAAATCTACACCATAGAATTGTTGAATAAAATATATATATTTAAGCAAAATATTGATATTTCCATGTTTGTAAATTAAGTGCTAAATCCAAAAACATTAGACATGAAAATAAATCATTCATATATGAATTTCCTTTGTTTTCTTCAAAAAGCGAAAATAAATCTGGCCTTGTCATTATTAAAATCCAATCTAACCTCATTTTCTAAATCCAAATATATAAACTCCAGCAAAAACCATAAATATACACTTCACCTTATTTTAAGAATAACCGTAAACATTAATTCTGCCTTTAAGTATAATAAAGCAAAAAAAAATAACTCTCAGAATCTTTTGCTTTAATTATTTCAATTGAAAGACAAAGCAGAATTGTAAACCAAATTATTAATTTAAAAATAAATTGCAACCAATGTAACCAATCATAATATCACTTATTCGCAAATAATCCCAACAATTGAATCTCCAACAAAGACATTTTTCTTTCAAAAAAGCACGAATAAAACATTGGAAATATCACTATTAACATTCGTATAATATTTTATCAACAATTACATGCAACTAACTTTCTCAAACTCCATATTTCCAAACTATAATTTCACTCGAAAATGCATTTTAATACATTGCATACATAAATATATTTATTGTATATTAAATACAATATAAAACACTTTTTCATCATTTAATCGAACTAATTAATTCTTTAATCTAATTACCGATCTTCCCCACGCCCTCCGACCCAACATAGGCATATTCTAATAATACGAGTAGCGACATGTTGTTTTAATTACATTTTTTTTAATTCGAGCAACCTCTACTTAACTTATCCTTACAATAAATGGTAATCTTTATTTGATTTACATTATTATTTAATATTTAATTGGTTTTCCTACCTGATCGTAGATCAGCGTCCTGCTGCTTCCTGCTGCTTCCTGCTCCGGTACTCCACAAAATGGCCGATGACGCTCGCGTATACGTAAAGACGTCAGGATATGCTGCAACAATAAACAAAGGACTACTATACATTTATATTTAATACTTTTTTTGCAATAAAGTTATTTTTTATATATTATTACATGTATATGAAAAATATACAAAAATATACATTAAATTTAAAAAAAACAGAAGTATATTTTAATATTTTTCTTGAATAATAAAATGTAATTATTACTTAATAAAACAATGTTTCTTCGTTTTTATTTAATTAATGCATTGTATATTATCATTACTAATTTCATATAAAAATTGTACTTTCTTGTCTTACCTGTATTCTTCTTTCTTTTCCGTTATTTTCCATGTCTTTCCTTTGCTTTACTTTGCTTTAATTCCGGACCGCTATACATATCTCAAGGTATCATGAAAATAAATGAAGGACAAATGTATCCATTGAAAACAATGTTAAACCGTGGGTACCATAACATTATAATGAGTTTTTCACAAATATAATCATTAAATTTATTTTTTAATTATAAACTTAATTAATATTAAAGTCTTTCTTTCATACCCATTATTTTTTATTTAAATTAAAACTAATATCTTTTTAAATAAATAATATTATTAATATAAAAGTCTATAATACCAAAATTAATACTTAAATTAAATATACATGAATTATATAAAATATACATACATACATAAATTAAATAAACATACATTAAATGTATTAAAAATACATACAATATATTAAATAAATAAATTTCACATTTTTTAAAAAATTATATAATACACAAATTAATACTCAAAATAATTTTTATTAGCTTAATTAAATAAAACTCCACTAAATAAAAACAAATCTATTATTCACTAATTATTCAATATTTAAATTAATACTATAATACCCAAATTAAAACTCAATATAATTATAAATACAATAAAATAATTAATTAATTTATCTAATTTTAATTAATTCTTTAATACCCAAATTAAAACACACATTAATTATTAAAATAATATTTCATATTTCACATAACTATAATAAAACTCAATTAACATTTATCATATTAATTAATATTAACAATACATTTAAATTATAAATACATTAACATTTTTATTTTATTTTTACATATTGTAATTAATTAATTAATTAATTAATTCTTTAATACCCAAATTAATACTCATAATACTTATAAAAACAATATATTTTAGAAATATTTTTTTACCTATTTCAATTAGTTCTATAATACCCAAATTAATAATCAAATTAATTATTAATATTAAAATTTTATATTTCAAATAACTATATTTATACTCAATTTACATTTACCATATGAATTAATGATAACAAAAATAATTATTAATAATAAATATAAATAATAATATATAATAATATAATTATAAATTTAAAAAATAACTATAAATACTCAAATTAATTAAAAAAAAAAAATACTACATAAAAACATTAAAATCTATATTACTTTAATACATTAATATATAAATAACTGTATTATTTACTAATAAATAATTGATAAGATTAAATAGAAATATATATTACTAAACCAGATAGACAATATTAATTACTAAAAACAAAATTAAATTTAAATAATAAATTTAATTATATTTTAAAATAATAATAAATAAAATAATAATAATAATAAATATATATATATATATATGCGTTGTAAAAGTACCTGCGTTGTAACAGTACCTGCGTTGTAACAGTATAAATTGTAAATGTATGCGTTGTAATAGTACCTGCGTTGTAAAAGATGCGTTGTAACAGTACTGCGTTGTAAAAAATGCGTTGTAACAGGTGTATACCGATGCAAAAGGTATTTAATAAGACACCAGAGTGGAAAACATGGTTAAAAGGAAGATATATATATGTATATTACCTACTGGCAGTAGCCAGTAGGTATATATAGTTAGGACCTAGTTTCCATAGGAAATCCCCAACATTCTATTGGGAATAACTTTGGCGCTGGTTGATGAATCTTCGCAAATTTCTCAAAGAAGATGGCTCGCTCCGCTCCTCTCCTTCCCTGAAAGTTTGGGGGGTATTAGTCAAGTGGGGGCTGAGAAAAAAGGGGGGTCCCAAAACGTGTTTTCCCCATGTTAATTTCCATAGGACCTTTAGACTCGGCTACAGCTTGAACCACTGAAGGAAATTACACCAAACTTGTCAAAATAGTAGTGTCTGGTAGGCAGATCACGCTTTTGGTAAAATAGTGTAAATCCCTCCAGTGGTTCCTGAGAAAATTAAAAGAGAAACAAATTATATATCTATAAGCGCGCATCCGTGCGCGCACCCCCGCGATTTTTCAACAAAAAAAATGTGGGGGGGGCTTCTCTCTTTTACTTTTGTCTGTTTTATTTCAATTTTCGAGGGTGCCCACCCCTCATTTTACCCCCGAGATCACCGCCGCGGCCCGAGCCGCCTCATGATGGCTGCCGCTGCCGCCTGGTTGTGGGCGGGGCTGGGAGGACTTGGTTTCCGCTTCCCCCTGCCTGGGGGAAGCCTTCGATGTGTGCGCCAGATCTCCCGTGCCGAGGGGGAGACCGGGTGATGCTGCCGGCTGGTGCGGGGCTCCGGAGCCCCGGGAAAATAGGAGACGCGAGGATTTGCACGGCTGCCAGCACGGGGTTTGCATTTCCCCAGCTAGAAATGCCTTACCCAGGAGTCTTGTGCCCTCTGGTGACTGGGCACCGCGGACGCCAACGCGGAAGCGGTGAGAGCTGTATCTTTTTGGCATTTACCTCTAGTTATAGTGTCACTCGGTGGTCGAGACCATTTTGATTTTTATATTTTTTATTTCGCCGGGAGGACTTGGTTTCCGCTTCCCCCTGCCTGGGGGAAGCCTTCGATGTGTGCGCCCGGTCTCCCGTGCCGAGGGGGAGACCGGGTGATGCTGCCGGCTGGTGCGGGGCTCCGGAGCCCCGGGAAAATAGGCGACGCGAGGATTTGCACGACTGCCAGCACGGGGTTTGCATTTCCCCAGCTAGAAATGTCTTGTGCCCTCTGGTGACTGGGCACCGCGGACGCCAACGCGGAAGCGGTGAGAGCTGTATCTTTTTGGCATTTACCTCTGGTTATAGTGTCACTCGGTGGTCGAGACCATTTTGATTTTTATATTTTTTATTTCCTTTCAGAGTTAGTATTTGTAATATATTCTCACAGGCACCTGACCCACCTTGCATTTTCTTTACTCCGCATTGAGTTGGGATGTCGCGTTCTATGAATGACACTAGTTCTGCCCTAGGTTGTGCAGATGATTATGTCAGTGATAATCAAAGTGCTGTGAAACTGCAAAATCGTCATTCGTAAGCCTTATGTGGAGTACAAGGCTTTATTGACACCTGTGGGTGGCCTACGAACACATCCTCTCCATACAAAATGAGCAGATTGTTGTATCATTTTACGTAAAGTACATCAATACTTTCACAAAACTATATGCTGAGCACAGCTCTGAATTACATTTGCAAACACTATTTTGAAAGCCTCTTTTTTCTAGCATAGACACACTATGTAAACTCCATCCCATCAATAGTTGTAGGACTGTAGAAGTACATTCGCACACTTAGCAAATGCCTTAAGTTGAGGATCCTGACTTTATTCAACCTCAGAATGACAAGGCTGAGTCTTCACCTCTTTTAATTTATTAATTTATAGGTTTTCATTGAACAAGACTAACACATACAGCACTTCAACAAGGTATGATGTGACATGACAATTTAAATTGATATTATGACAGGCGTAAACATACAGTGCATGGAGATCACACAAGATGTGTCGAAGAAGTGGTATGGATCCCCCAGAGGTCTCTAGAAAAACACATGTATCTCATTATAGAGTGACTATTCGGGTTCACATAGGTTCAAACAGGATACGCAATCTTATATACCTTTAATAGCTGGTTAAGCAGCATCAGTGGTACAGTGCTAAATTAGGATTCAACTTTAAGAAATAAGACCCCAGTGGGTCCCAAAAGTCTCCTGGTCAAGCAGTAGGCTGCAGGGTTGCAGCATGCCTCTGACCAATCCTCACCTGGGGACATGTCCTTTACCTAGCCCTCAACTTATGGGCCATGATATATATATTAGTTTTTTAAAAACCAATGAAATTCACTAAAAAAACCATAGGTTATAGACTATATATAGTTAGGAATTAGCCTTTAAAAAACCTTGGAAATTCACTGAAAAAACCATAGGTTTTAGGCCTTATATAGTTAGGAATTAACATATAAAAAACCATTGAAATTCCTCCTATATAGTTAGCTGGACATTTTATTGATATAAAACCAATGAAATTCCACATATAGTTAGTTGCACTAACTATATATTTCGTGCATCCGCAATCCAATGCTGATGATGTCACATATTACATCATTCATGACATGGTCAGTGACATCACTGATGACATCACTGATGACAGCTCATTTAACATCAATGATCACACCACTGATGATATACTTCATGTGATAATACAATGCACCTCCTTACACTCTGATATAACTTCTGTTACACCTTGTGTAAAATACAGAGTATCATTTTTGAAACTATTGACACACCAATACCATTTACTACATACGCACTCAATTATTCCTACGTCTACATGCACATTCATTCATTCACCCATAAGGTCACTCGTACATACAGTCACTCATCATTACAACACTATCATATGCACTCATACACCTATGCAGACACTCACACACTGCCACTCATCCATGGAGTTACTCATACACCTAGTCAGTCCTGTAAAGAATCAATCACACTTTGATTTCTTCATCTATACAGTTAAACACAGAACAGCTTACATTTCCACAGATATACTAACACATACTTACTCACTTATACAATCAAATCCTTCATCCATACTCTTATACATCCACTCATTCTTCAATATGTAAAACATATTTAAACTTTACAAAAACACACAGACACTGGATGATGTCATCAGTGATGTCATTTGAGATGTCATCAGTGATGTCATCAGTGATGTCACTGACCATGTCATGAATGATGTAGTATGTGACATCATCAGCATTGGATTGCAGATGCGCGAAATATATAGTTAGTGCAACTAACTATATGTGGAATTTCATTGGTTTTATATCAATAAAATGTCCAGCTAACTATATAGGAGGAATTTCAATGGTTTTTTATATGTTAATTCCTAACTATATAAGGCCTAAAACCTATGGTTTTTTCAGTGAATTTCCAAGGTTTTTTAAAGGCTAATTCCTAACTATATATAGTCTATAACCTATGTTTTTTTTAGTGAATATATATATAAATATGTATATATACAGGTGGTGTCTAAATTATACATTTAAGATATATTTATAACTGAAGATATTTTAATGTTTTTGTTTTTTAAGTTTGTTTTGTATGGAAAGAATTCGTTTTTTCATTGACTTTCATAGTTTTTTTAATGAAAAACTTTTTTGAAATCATAGAATTTACTGTTTTTAACTGAAGTGTCATTAAGTAAAGTGTGGTGTAGTACAGTAGAAGAGAGTGCTGTAAAGTTTACTGTCGTAGATTATAGTGTTGTAGAGTGAAGTGGAGTGGAATGTGGAACAGTACAGTTGCATACAGTGGACTGGTGTTAAGTGGAGTAAAGTGTCATATAGTGGAATAGCGTAGAGTAGAGTAGAGTAGAGTAGAATAGAATGAAGTGTTGTCCAGTGGAATAGCGTAGAGTTTAGTATGGTAGAGTGGATTGGCATAAGGTGTAGTGTTGTATAAAGAAGTGATATACAGTGTAATGGCGTACAGTAGATAGCGGTATAGTGGAGTGGCATTTAATGGAGAGTTGTGGTAGAGTGGAGTGGCATATAATGGAGCATAAAGTACAGAGGCATACAGAGGTTTAGAGTACAGTGCAGTGGTGTTCACTGAAGTAGCGTACAGACGAGTGGCATAGAGATGAATGGAATAGAGTGCAGTGTGCTTTAGTGGAGTTGTGTACAGTGGAATAGCATACAGTGGAGTAGCATACAATAAAGGGCGTACAGTGTATTGGCATGCACTTGAGTGTCATAAAATGGACTGGTGAAAAGTGAAATAGCATACAGTATAGTGTGGAGTGGTATAGAGTGTAATAGTTTAGAGTGGAGTGGCATAGAGTGTAGTGGTGCATAGTGGAGAGTGATAATTGAAACACATGTAGCATGAAAGTGTTTCAATGGATGTAGATAAACAGTGGCAGGAAAATATATTATTTGGTGTGAATGGTAGATCTTGCTAGTATGTGTGAATACTGTAAGTATTTTTAAAGTTATCATTTTTAATATAGTTATATATTGTACCGCAGTATACCACAGTAAGTTTGCGTTATGCCACAGATCATGTGCATAATAAGGCAGTATGTAATTAGTTAAAGGCTGTGTTTACCAAAGGTAAAAGTTAGCTATGTCGTATTCATGACATTTCGTTTACATTTTGTGTTTTGCTCTGTTCTGGTTTAGGGTCTTAGATCTAGGTAAATAGTAGGTGTTATTCTTGTTCCTTACCTCTTGCCACTTTATTAAAGTATTGATAAGTAAACAAACATATTTATATATTTTTTAATATTTTTACAGCAGTTTATAGTGAATTGCACATTTTTAAAAAAATGTTTAGTAGTGCAGTAATTTGTAGATATTAACACGGTGCTCCGTAGACTTTTTACAGAAGATTTAAATATGTTAAAAAGTAAAATGCCCTCTAATAATCTATACTTGTTAAATACAGGGTACTAGAAAGCATTTTTCATTTTTTATCTTATTTTTTTTAATTTACTTTTAGTAGCGTGATTCTCCAGAGGCAGTACTGTGGTACTCAAAACATTTTCTTTTTTAAATATATACAAATGTATAATTGTTTTCCCCTACCAATTACCATTTTAATAAAGTGTTTAAATGATTACTATATCAAGCCATATTTCTAATAATACTTACTTGGCTTCCCAAGCAATTTTTGTGCATTGGCTGGACCAGAAAGAAGAAGTTGGATAATTTAAATACAATTTTGGACTGGCATTGTATTGATTTAATTTAAATTTAAATTGTGGCGGGGTGGAAGGAAATGAGTGTAGACCAGGTCGAGGTAAGTAAGGTTTTATTTTCTAATGCACACATTTGTGGCGGCTAGTCAGTCTTTCTGCTGCAAACTTGGCCGGGTCCGTGGTGGTGGTAGGACTTCACAAATATTCGGGCAACCGGGTCTTCTCTTCTTGTCATTCCTCAGCAGTCACGCCGGTGCAGGATGGCATGAGAGAGCAGAAGAGAAAAGATGCCGTCAATGGGAATGTCTTCCACTTAATAACAAATACCGGGGCCGGCTGTGAGGGAACACCGTTTACACTCGGGAGGCACTGCACAGCAATGGGTGAATAACGGTGATTACGAGTGTTGACGGCGATGAGGGGAAAAGTGTGGGGGATATGGGAGGGGGCACGCGTGGGAAGTTATGAAGCAAATAAAGCTCCGACTGGAGTTTACGGGCGTCCCCGCCTCCCAACCCAGCCTGAGGGTCGGTCCCTTACCTGTAGAAGCCACACTCCTCCAGGAACGTGGCTTGGAGATAAGTGGGAACGTTGGCCTCCTGGCACTGGAACCACTGTACATGACCCTCCGTCTCTCCAGTACTCCCCGCTGACTCTGGGGCACTTCTCGGTTGAACTCGCTATCGCCGCTGCTTCTCTGTACTCCTCCTTCACGTTGGTGTCGACACACGCCTCTCTGTATTCTTCTGTTCTTTCAACTAATGGCCTCCCGCTGACTTTCAGAGGGGGTGGGGCTTCGTCGAAGCAGAAGGCCCAGTTAAAGGTACCAGGCTCCTTTTCTTCATCTGGTGTATGGGCTGCCTTCCACGTCCAATATTCCCGTTGGGGACCAAAGAGAGATGGTGACGGGGGTAAAGCAGTCCACCAGTTTGGGCTACGTTCTTGTGACTCTGTCAGCGGACCTACCTCGCCACATAAGTATAGTTTTTTTGGGACTTCCTGAGCACTCCCTTTTTACGTATATTTGTTCATTTGAATGCAAGGTTTCTGACCAGTAGAACCATTAGAATAATTGAGTGGGATTGTACTTATACTACAGAAATAACGCATGTGCGGCCGGGTAGAGTCAATTCTGCTCTTGTTGGATATAGCTGGAATAGTTGTCTGCTGTTCCTACCAAGCCACCCTCCCTATGTTTGTTAGCAATCACATGGGGGTCGTAAATAGAGACCTGCCTAATTAATATTCATGAGACAGGTCATTCTGATAACTCCTGCAACTGAAGATTTTGCAGTGCAACCTACTGATACAGAGGTAATACCACATAATAGGAGGCAGATCATAAAAACTCAGTGTAAAATTTGCAACTACCCTTTCCAAACTGTTTCTTAGTACATCAGGCCTTTAGTCCTTTTAGCATTTATTACAGATACAAGCAGGTACTAGAATGCATCTGCTGACTGAGAAGTGCCAGGGCGGCAAATAGAGCAAATGTCTGGCATCATCTCCTTGGACTCATGGTCGGTCTCGTAGCCAATGGACAGTTGGGGGGAGGGTAACTGTATATCCTGGGATTTATGGAGGAAGTGCAAATTCCTCTGTAGGGAGAAGCAAAATAGCCTGAATCATTCTACACCTATTATGAAGGCAATTCTGCTTTTTTTGTCTACTCTGGAGAAGTACCTTGAAATTAAGAAGTTAACACTTCTTTACCATCCAACTCTAAATCAGGCCCTCAGACTCTCAATTAGAATAAATAATCTCTTTTTCTTTCTTGTATGAGTGTGCTGTTTCTTTTGGGTTGTGTATTTACTGTTGGGGATTGAGGCACTGCGTTAATTAGTGGGAGTTCAGGGATAGCTGTTGCTATCCCTGGCTCAGGGGTTGTAAATTAGGTAGCAGGAATAGAAAGTGGTTGTACGACGGTAGAACGCAGGTAAAGACATCGTAAGCCTTTACCACGCACTTTTTACCACGCGTGTTTTTACCACAAACATGCTTTTACAACGCATGCCATTATGGCTCATTGTTTTTATATATAAAAACAATGTATTTGTGGGGGAGAGATCTCCACGCCCCCCAATTTACCTTAAATGCGTGGTAAAGGCATGCGCTGTAAAGGCATGCACGTGGTAAAAATATGCGTGCTAAAAATGCGTGGTAAAGGCACAACAAGTTAATTACCTCATTGTAAAGACTGTTTCCCATAGAAAGATAACCGAAATCTATAAATCCTCTTCATCTGCTCTATAGTTTCCATACATTGGCTTAACTAGGGTAGCCACACACAGGCTGGTATTTTCATTCTAAGACAGGTAAAACAAATATGGAAAATTGTCACAGTCCGGTATTTTTCCACTTTGAAATATAAACTTGAAGCAAAAAATAGAAGACAAAAACCCATCAGAAGTGAAAGTGATGTGGAGTTGTGTAAACTATTCCTATGCGGTTTTAAAGGAACTAAGGGTCGAATTTCAGTGTTGATTTTTTTTAAAAAAAAATGTTGGATTGACCAGATCAATTGCTTTTCAGTACCAGCTCTTGGCACAGCCAGAAACATACATAAAAAAACACTTACTAACGGCTGATATTTTCATCTGACAAAGATGGCCAGACACCCTTTACCTAAGCTCTCAGCAGCAAATAGAAGCAAACTGAGACACTATGCCTGGTACAAGAGGTCAACATTGTGTAGTCATCAGGGGTCAAAGGCTGCATGATGGCACTTCAGCTATGCTTGGCGTTTTGATGAGTTGGTGTCCACGGGCTGGGAGTGTGTTTTAGGCATTTTTAGCATGTTTTTATTCTGAAAGCCTGTTCATATTGTTGCGCGTGCTGTTCCTTTTTGTGTGCGTTGCTTATTTTGCTGTGTGTTTTCTTTTACTGTGGTGTATTTCAGGTAGTGCTCTAGTTTGGATAATATGGCCGGGATGCCCGCCACCCCCTCCCAACACCAATTCCCAATGGGAGGAGACAGACACAGGTTTGAACTTTTGGAAGGCGGGGGGGAGTTACCCCCCCGGCCGTATTTATTAAAATATGAAACAAAATTTAAAACATTAAATAAAAGTTTCATGAATTATGTACAATTTTACTTTTATTACATTTTGATGAAGACATGTTCTTTGGCTAACCTTAACAGATCTCTAATACAAAGGTTTCCTAGCCGAGTCTAGCATCCTGAAAATGCATACATTCTAAATTAAAATTGTACATCCTAGCATTAAGGGCCAACGGCAAGGTCTTAACCGGTGTCAGACCCCTACTACCAAAATACCGCCCTCACGGTGTGAGTGGCGCATGCGCAGAGGACTTTACCCTCATTGCCAACTGCAACTTCCCTTGTCTTGGGGGCCCCCTTTCACTCGACGCCATCTTAAAGGTCGTCCGAGTTCCCGTGTGAGGTATCTGTAGGAAGGACAGCGTGGACTCCCCCCATCCCCACACTCTCTTCCGCCGGAGCGGATATCCGGCCCCGGGAAATTCGTAGGAGAGGCATCTAGCCGCCTCCCCCCTGGGAAGGGCCTATGGCCGTCTCCCCCTAGGCGACCCATCTTTAGTGGGTGCCGCCTCCCTGTGGAAGGGGCCAATGGCCACCTCCCCCCGGGCGCTCCCACCCATTCTGGGTGGCGCCCCCCTCTAGGGACCTTGAAATTACTGCTCACCGATCATAACCTTACCGCCACAGGCCGGATAGTTGACCGACTATCCGGACCCCCCACTCCTCCTATAGGTCATGCTTTCTCAAACCCCTTAACCATGCTATGAAGTCTCCTATGAGTAAATCATTCCCCTCCCTGGACAGGTGAACCCCATCATTCAGATACATGTGATCACCCCGAATACACCCGTGAGGAATGCTATGCAACTGCGCGGAGCAAAACAATTTCACAATTTTATTGTTGACCCTCTTCACCGAGTGGTTCACCGCTGGCACTGAAAGACCCCCCCGCCAAATCTTCCTGGGAATCATGTGGGACCAGGCAATCGTGCACCCCGGGAGTTTCTTAGCCAACCAGCTAACTGCCGACAGGATGCGTTCTAATAACACTCGTCTTCCCAGCTTCACTAAGTCATTGCCCCCCAGGTGTACTATGACTACAGATGGCGGTGACCTTTGCCGCCCTAAAAGACCGTCAAAAAACAGTTCAAATTGGTCAAAACAGAGGCTGCCCTTCCCATGGAAGGTCACTCTGTACCCGTATTACCCAGATGCGTGAATCGCGCCACCTGTCTTGAATACGTCCCCGGCGCGCCTCACATAGGAGTGGCCCACGACCCATACCACTCTCTCTCCAGTCGGTGATCCTCGACCGCTGGTCTCCTGATGTTGGGTTGACTTCCAATTCCGCCCTGCGTGACAGGCTTGCGAAACTAATTCAAACAAAAGACAAGAAGCGTGAGTGCATGCCAATTGACTTTTACAACATGTGCAATCGCACATACCTTTTGAAGCAGTTCGAGGACCAACGGCCAAGCTGTTTCACTTCCTCGGCACTCTGACCCCGGGCCGTAGCTTCAGTAGCAGCCCCTATCCTAAATGAATGGGTCCCAAAATTGCACGGGTCCATGCCCGCGGCAGCGATTGTCAGTGCCAGCACCCTCTGAAACTGAAATCTCGTCAGTGGGGTGCCATCATTGTGCCTCAGCAGGTTCCCCCCCCATGTAGCCGTCCTCTGTGCCAAGTATTCCTCTAAACACTTTATCGGACAGGTGGGGGACCCTCGTGCGCGCTGTACGACAACACTATCTCCCATAGCTTCCTGGTCTGACTTGGACCTGGCTATTGAGATTACCATTGAATCACCCCTTATTTGTACGTGATCCCTGCACAAGCCTCCCTCCATATCCTTCTTGTTCCTTGCCACGAGTTCGCTTACCCGCATAGCCCCATGGAATGCCAAGGCGAAAGCTGCCCGGAACAGAACTGCTTCAAAAGGGGAGGAGCACGTCTCATCCAGCTTTGCTAAAAGCAGAGACAATCTGTCTAAGTCAATCGGGCGCCTCGTATCCTGCTTGCGACCCTCGAGGCGTTGCCAGCCGCGGAGTGCCTTCCTAACCAAAAAGGAACCCGTCGGGTCACTTATGCCTTGCAGCTGTGCCATGAACAAAATGGCCGCCCTATGTCTATTGGCCGTTGCCGCTGATCGGCCTTCTCTGTGCAGTGCTACCAAGAACCCCAGGAAGGATTCCTCCTGACCCCAGCTCTGTCTCCCTGTCGGACCCAAAAATGTGCAGTAGGAACGAAACGCTCCTTCGTAAGCCTTCCTTGTCCTGGGCGCTAAGCTGGCTGCCACGAGGTCTTGTAATCCGGGGCACTGATTAGCCATAGCGTTTCGGGGAACGGTGCCGCCACTAGGTCCGCTGTGGGTAGATAGCCCCTGAAAGCCTGCATGTGTGAACGAGAGAGTGCATCAGCTGCATTGTTCAGTACACCTGGCACATGTTTTGCCCTGAACTGTACATTCAATTTCATGCAACGTAAAACAATTTCTTTTAACAATCTCAAGATCCACTTGCAGCGGGCTGCCTGCAGATTAATGCACTCAACCACAGTCATATTGTCAGACCAAAACACCACCGAGCGGTCCCTAAAGTCGTCTGGCAATGCCATCAGAGCAACCCAAATGGGAAACAGCTCCAAGAACCCAATGTTACCTGTCAGACCGCTGGAGTGCCACCACGTCGACCATACTTGCGCCGACCATCGGTTACCAAAGATGGCGCCAAATCCCACGCTCCCAGCTGAATCGGTCCACAAACCTAGTTCATCCGATGATGCTGGTGGTTTGTTCCACACAACTCGACCGTTGAAGTCCGCCAGAAATGCCAACCAAATGCGCATATCCTGGCGAACCTCTGCCGACAGTCTCGTACGGTGGTGTCCCTCCTTGAGGCCAACCATGTCTTGCGCAATAGAGCGTGAGAAGGGGCGGGCCATCGGTATCACTCTTAAGGCAAAATTAAGCTGACCCACTGTTTGCTGTAGCTGGTGCAGGGTCACTTTCTCCTTGCCCAGGCATTGCGCCAAGGAAGCCCTAAACTTGGCCACCTTTTCCATTGGTAAACGGAAACATCCTTCCACAGAATCGAGCTCAATTCCCAGAAACTCCAGTGAAGTAGATGGTCCAACCGTCTTACCTGGTGCCAATGGGACTCCGAACTCCCGCATGAGGATGCAGAAGTCCTGCAGCGCCTGCGCACATTTCGTAGTGCCGGCCGCTCCCAAGAACAGGAAGTCATCTAGACAGTGCATAACGTGCCTATGCCCTGTGGTTTCAGTGAATGCCCACTCTAAAAAACAGCTGAACATTTCAAAATAGGCACAAGAAATGGAGCAACCCATAGGCATGCATTTATCCATGTAATAACTCCCTTGAAATGCAAAACCTAGCAAGCGCTGGTCCCGTGGGTGTACCGGGAGCAACCTGAATGCCGATTCAATGTCTGATTTTGCCATCAGCGCCCCGGGGCCCAGATGATTTAATATGGCAACGGCATCGTCGAACGATGCGTACCGAACCGAACAAATATCCGGGTCAATGGTATCGTTCACCGAAGAACCCCTTGGGGCAGACAAGTTGTGAATGAGTCTAAACTCCCCTGGGTCTTTCTTTGGAACCACTCCTAGCGGTGAACACACGAAATCCGCCACCGGCTGGCATTGAAAAGGCCCCGCCACCCGCCCCAGGCTGACTTCTTTAGAGATTTTCTTTGCTGCTACGCTCGGGTTATGTTGGACAGATAACTGATTTCTACAAAAGGAGTCCCCCCGAAAATCCCCCGCCGGGATGTTGAAGCCATATAGGACACCATTCCTCAAAAACCCCGGCGGATACATGATCAGGGTATTTGTTCAGCCAAGGAGTCAGAGCCATGATATCTACAGGTGTAGGCAATCGGTTCCCAAGCATCACCTCACTCTGGCTTAGACCCACCTTTTCCTCCCGTTCCGCTGTTCTTTGATCTACAGCTACTCTCCGGGTGTGAGGAGTTCCCACAGCCCGCACACGCATGCCTGAACCTACATGTTCCCTGGGGCCTGTTACAGTTGCCTCTATTGAAGCCCCAACAAACCCCCCGCTTGCCGCCATTTCCGCCGGTCTTGGGCTGAAAGTCCCCAACGGCACTTGCTCGAAAGGGCAACGCAGGCTTTTGGCGAACTGACCCCAGCCCGCTCCCGCCCGGCGAGGACGTACCCGCCGCACCAGGCAAGAGCTGCTTGTGCCATGACACCGAGTCGAGGCAATCCCAGGTCAAAGTTGCATCAAACTCTTTCGCTTTTCGGAATTTCATGTCATATCCTTTCCACTCGTCCCCCCCATACATGGTATAAAAATCCATAATCCTATTCTGATAACAGGACAACTCGGTCATCACTTCCGGCTTTCGTTCACCCATGACTGCCGTAAATATCGAAAAGGCCTTTACCCAGTTTGCAACGGTCTCATCGACCCTAAATTCCGCCATCTTGGCCCGCCATACACTGGGGTGCCATAAATCTTTCTGGGATTTTGCATATTCCATCTCGCGATGGTCAGTCAACAACGAAAACATATTCACATATTTTTCCCCCCATATCATTTCTTTTGTGGCAGCAGGGATGTGCTGGGCCACCCGTTCGCGCCTTGAAGGTAATGAACCTTCCCCTGCCATTGGCAATGGTTGCTTACCGGGTTCAATCGTCGTGTCTGCTGCCCTTTCCCTGCTAACCGTAGGTACTCCTGGCGCCACCTGTGGGGGAACAAAAGGAACATTTGCCGTCCCGGCTTCTCTCGACTGCCGTAACTGCTCGATTATAAGCCTAGCCTCCTTGGCCGGGTCCCCAGCGGCCACTGCCCCCCCACTTTATTCTTGAGCCAGGGTAACACTGCCGCTAACTGGATGGCCAGTTCCGGGGGCATCTCCTCATCATTAACAGGGGTAATTACAACCGGGATTGGTAGGTCTAAATATGGGTTTGGTACCGGGGTGCCTGCTTGTGCGATAGGGGCGACTGGGGGTACCTCAGGAACCGGATCCTCCCCGGAAACCGCCCTCTTCTTAATACGCTTCTCCCTACCCTCAGGGACGACTCCCAGCAAGGCCGGGCCTATTACCTTCTTAGGACGTCCTGAGGGGTTGTTCTGGGCAGCTAACTGCTTTTTGACTTCGGCCAGACCTCGACCGATCAAATCAACTTTACCGAGTTTTCGGTCCATAATCGCCATTCGGTTCGACAAGGTGCGCAGTACCTTCTCCAGCTCGGAGCTCTTTCCCGCTTTTTTGCCGGCCATAGCTTCGATTATCCCGCTCTTGTCGATCAACGAGGTCCCAGATCCTTCGTCCTCCGGATAACTGAAAGAGAAACAACAAGATTACAAGTTCTCAAAATTGCCGCTTGTTCCGTTGAGGGCTCACGAGCAATCGAGTGGTGCAGCCTTCAGAGCACAGGAACAAGAGGACGCTTCTTCGGATTCCCGCTCTATTTATCCGTCTGCGGGAGGGCGGGGACCCTCCTCAGGTACGCCCACTGGGCGCGGTCTTCCGTGCGGGTGTCTAGGACAACCCCTCCTGGGCGGGAAAGGGCGCGCCCCGGCTATGCCACTTTGGGCATACCAGCCGAGCCACGCCTCCCGCCCAAAATGGTTTCCCGGGGGGATCGGGGCACCCGTCCATACGTTCGGGGGGACCGAGTGGTCGCCCCTTTCCATTCCTATCATGTTTTCAGGCCTGCCGGCCTTTGCAGAATTCTGCCGCAATTACAAGGTAGTCGGACGGGCATTGGAATACCTACACGGAACAAAATCCTCAGTGGATGCTTTATCTTTCGATCATGCAGTGAATGGGCTTTACACCTCAGAGAAGAAATCAGCGCATCTGTCTCTGGGGCTTATTTACAAGCCCCTTGCGCCGTCCACTTTTAATCTGGGAAAAGGTGACGCACTTTTCCCAGATTAAAAGTGGGCGGCGGCGCAAGGGGCGGCGGGCAATGGGCCTTGTAAATATGTGCAAACTCCGCCCCTTACTCTGACACAGCAGGTGCAGCCCGAAAGCTCAACATAAACTGCCTGCCTGACCTCGTGAAGAGGTCTGTGTGCGTGCTCCGTGGTCGGTCACCAGAGCTACCCTTCCAGTACGACTTCTAGGTGAGCAGCCATTAGGAAAAAAATGTTCGCTTGCAAGATGCACTGTGTACTGTGGTAATTGGAAGCATGCACCAGGTCTGGTCCAAAGGGCGTGAGAGAACGGCTTGTCCTGAACTATACTCTCACTTGCTCAGTTTCAGATGGGCTTTTAGAAGTCTCCATCACAGCGCTGACCATGTGAACTAACTTCTCCTGTGGCAAAGTGTCACAGATCAATAAGAGAATCCAAACAGTGACTAAAAAATTCAAAATGAATGAGGAGTAATGAGGCTACCGCCTCGGTATCCAAAAAACCACTGTCGGAAGGAATCTGAGGACCAGAAAAGAAGACGTAGGCAAGTCTCCAGCAAAGAGTCCGCTACAGCTACAGCTGCAGTTGAAGTATGGGCCTTGGGAGTGGGCATCTAACTATGCAGTGGAGAGGTCGCATCAAGGGGTTTCTGCAACACCTTCCACATGAGGGACATGTTCCCCTTCCAATGCAGTGAGATTACAGTTCTGGGCTTGGTGATGTCCTCTCTTTCCATCACATACAACAACCTGACATCTCACATCACCTTTTACCCTCACATACAACAACCTCACATCTCACATCACCTCTTTCCGTCACATACAACAACCTGACATCTCACGTCACCTCTTTCTGTCACAACAACCTGGCATCTCATGTCACCTCTTTCCGTCACAACTAACAACTTGACATCTCACATCACCTCTTACTCTCACATACAACAACCTGACATCTCACGTCACCTCTTTCCGTCACATACAACAACCTGACATATCACGTCCCCTCTTTCTGTCACAACAATTGACATCTCACCTCACCTTTCTGTCACAGCAACCTGACATCTCATGTCACCTCTTTCCGTCACATACAACAACCTGACATCTCACGTCACCTCTTTCTGTCACAACAACCTGACATCTCACGTCACTTCTTTCCGTCACATACAACAAACTGACATCTCACGTCACCTTTTTCCGTCACATACAACAACCTGACATCTCAAGTCACCTCTTTCCATCACATACAATACCCTGACATCTCACCTCACCTCTTTCTGTCACATACAAAAACCTGACATCTCACATCACCTCTTTCCGTCACATACAACAACCTGACATCTCACGTCACCTCTTTCTGTCACATAAAACAACCTGACATCTCACGTCACCTCTTTCCGTCACAACAACCTGACATTTCATGTCACCTCTTTCTGTCACATACAACAACCTGACATCTCACGTCACCTCTTTCTGTCACATACAACAACCCGACATCATACGTCACCTCTTTCTGTCACATACAACAACCTGACATCTCACGTCACCTCTTTCTGTCACATACAACAACCTGACATCTCACTCGCCCCTTCCCGCCACATACAACAACCTGACATCTCACATCACCTCTTTCCGTCACATACAACAACCTGACATTGCACGTCACCTCTTTCCGTCACAACAACCTGACATCTCACATCACCTCTTTCGGTCACATACAACAAACTGACATCTCACGTCACCTCTTTCTGTCACATACAACAACCTGACATCTCACATCACCTCTTTCCGTCACATACAACAAACTGACATCTCACGTCGCCTCTTTCTGTCACATACAACAACCTGACATCTCACTTCGCCCCTTCCCGCCACCTACAACAACCTGACATCGCACATCACCTCTTTCCGTCACATACAACAACCTGACATCTCATGTCACCTCTTTCCCTCACATACAACAACCTGGCATCTCACGTCGCCCCTTCCAGCCACATACAACCTGACATCTCACGTCACCTCTTTCTGTCACAACAACCTGACATCTCACATCACCTCTTTCCGTCACATATAACAACCTGACATCTCACGTCACCTCTTTCTGTCACAAAAACCTGAAATTTATCACCCTCCTGAGGCGCTAAAGGATTTTATTCCCAAACTTATTGATTTGGCCTCAGAACGAGTGGTTGCAATGGCGAACTTTACTACCTTAGGAGATTTTAATATACACTTGGAGGATGTAACCCTTTCTGCAACTAATAATCGTTTATCTGGCCTAAAAGCGTTGGGTTTAGACTTGAAGTGCCTCCTTCCAACACATGAAAAAGGCCATCTCCTTGACCCCATTTTCAGTAATTTAGACAATCTTACATCAGGGGACCCCATTTCTCTACCTTGGTCCGACCACTCCCTAGTTCCCCTATTTTGGGTAACAAAGACTGGACGGGGAGCACAATCATCTAACATACAGTGGGACCGGAAGTGGTGTAATCTACCACTGGATGAATGGAAAACATCCTTGGAGGCAGCCAAGCCATTGCTAGGTACTGACATTGAGGAGGCAAACACAAACTTTAATAGGTGGATCCAAGAAACTCTTGATAGGGCTCTCCCCAAGGTCATTGTTCAAAAACATAATAGGAAAAATGCAGCCCCGTGGTATAGCCCCCAACTGAGATCATTAAAGCAATCTTGCCGTAAGTTGGAAAGGCTATGGAGACTTGATCCTACGCAAGAAACAAAGGAAGTCTATAGGAAAGCGATCAGGAGTTACAAAACCGAGATTAAAACGACCCAGGCAAACTTCTATGAGACTAAAATAAGTACTGCAGATAACTCCCCTAAAGAGATCTTTCGAATAGCGAAGTCCTTCATCACCCCTCCACAAACTTCTTCTTCAAAAGAAAGGGTTCTTGAACGTTGTAATCAATTGGCGGTGTTCTTTAAAGAGAAAATACAAGCTATCTACACTGCTTTCCCTCCCAAGCAGGTTGATTTGGTGGATAATATTACCACAGATCTAGCCCATGTACCAGTGCGCGATCAATTACATCTTCTGGACGCGGAGATGCTTGACAAAATTGTCAGCAAAGTCACCTCGGGCTCTCCGCTGGATGTGGCTCCGCCTCAACAGCTCAGGGCAGTTATCAAGTCTGTTCAGGCTACCATTATAGAGGTCTTAAATCTCTCCATTTCCACATGTACAGTCCATCTCATGTGGAAATGTGCTATGGTTAAAGCATTAATAAAAAAACCTAGCTTAGATCCATCCACATTTTCGAACTACCGCCCAATTTCTCTCCTGCCATGGCTTAGTAAGCTGCTAGAGAAACATGCACACAGCATTCTGGCTAACCATCTTGAGTCCAACAAATTGTTGGACGACACCCAAACCGGCTTCCGTCCAAACCATGGAACAGAGACCGCGCTGTTGTTGCTAACTGAAGAAGCAAGGAGGCTGGTGGATGAGGGAGGAAGGGCTGCCATCATTCTTCTAGATCTTAGTGCAGCGTTCGACACGGTCAACCATTCCATCTTGATCAACCTACTCAAGAGTAGCGGGGTGTCGTGCGCTGCACTGGATTGGCTTACCTCCTTCCTCAGTAACCGCCGCTTCCAAGTCTTTGAGGGAGATGTGATCTCCTCCAGTCTGTCCTTGGAATGCGGGGTACCACAGCGCTCAGCCTTAAGTCCGACGCTCTTTAATGTGTGCATGCAGCCATTGGCAGCCGTCATCCATCCATTTGGCATTAAGATCGTCAGCTATGCAGACGACACCCAGTTAGTGGTATTTTTGTGCCACGACACGTCTGAAATGCTGGCCCCCTGCCTTGAAGCAGTGGCCAGGTGGATGGAGGACTCATATCTCCGCCTTAACGAGATAAGACGGAGATCATGTTAATGGGAAACTCTCCTCCTACACTTTCTATCCCCGCATGGCCCTCATGTCTAGGACCAGTGCCACCGCCAAAGCCACATATAAAAAGTTTGGGCGTGTGGCTTGATGACAACCTCAACTTCAGCCATCAGGCTACGGTCTTATCATCAACCTGCTATGGGTTGTTGAGGATGTTATGCAAAGTTCTTCCTCTACTTCCATTCGATGCCTGCAGAACTATGGTCCTGGCCCTGATATTATCTCGGCTGGACTACGGAAATGCCCTGTACCTAGGAGCCCCACTGACCACAATAAGCAAACTACAGGTGGTCTAGAATAGTGCAGCAAGATTACTCCTGCAGGTTCCTAGGAGGCAGTCTGCAGGACCAGCTCTTCGTCAGCTGCATTGGTTACCCATGGCTGCCAGGATAAAGTTTAAGGCGATGTGCATAGCCCATAAGGTTATGTGGAAATCTGGACCAGCCATTCTTCACTCTATGCTGTCGCCCTATGTACAATCAAGATCTCTCCGGTCTAGTAACCATTTTCTGGCCACTACAAGGAAAATTAGGAAGTCAAGATGGGGAGGTCGCTCTTTTTCTTATTCAGCGGTCAGATTATGGAATTCCCTTCCCCAGTCAGTAAGAGAGATCCGTAGTCTGACAACCTTCCACAGACTTCTGAAAACACATCTATTCAACTGGTAGTGTCGGCTGAGACTTTTTCTGTGACGTTATTGGTCCCTGAAGCGCTACGAGGCCTCCGGGTAGTTAGGCGCTATACAAATATTTTTTAATAATAATAATAATAAAATCTCACGTCACCTCTCTTTCTGTCAGATACAACAACCTGACATCTCACGTCACCCCTTTCTGTCACAACAACCTGACATCTCACGTTACCTCTTTCCGTCACATACAGCAACCTGACATCTCACGTCACCTCTTTCTGTCACAACAACCTGACATCTCAAATCACCTCTTTCCGTCACATACAACAACCTGGCATCTCACGTCGCCCCTTCCCGCCACATACAACAAACTGACATCTCACGTCGCCTCTTTACGTCACATACAACAACCTTGCATCTCAATCACTTCAGCTTGAATTGTGGGCAGCCATTCACCAACACTGATTGGGGTTGCGCACGCACCCTTCCTTCGCCGCTTTCAGGTGTGCTAACACATCCACTGACAATTCTGCAACACTCCAGCTTCAATATCCCACTAAGATGTTTTCCACTTCTTTCAATTCACCTGCTTGGCGCACCAACTAGCTTAGTATTATGAGAGGGCTTACAAACTGCACCACCCTGAAGTTATTGCCACTGAGTAGGCGCCTGTGACAGGCTGCAGTGTTGCCCTAAGAGATGCGGGTTATATAAATGGCAAAAAGCCATAGGGTAAGCAATTCAAGGATCTCCCAGTCTGCTGGCCAAATTAACCTTGAGACCTCATGAAGTAGTGGGCCCTTAAAGGTGATTTACTAAGAAAAAAGGTGCTGCACTACACAGAGACCCAGTTCACCAAGGATTACACCAATTTATACCAACCTGAAACAAACGTTGGCAATGTCTGACAATTTTAAGCACTTAGAAGATCATCATACATGCACTCTGCCACTTATTTGTTTCACCTATGTATCCATTCATACATCCACTGACACCCTCGTGTATTCACCTCTGACACAATCACAATAACACACACACAAATTCAACAACATATGCACAATAAATTACTAGAAGTAAAAAAAAAGGAAACAGGCTGATGTCTAAACTATGTGGGCATATGCTTGCAATAACAAAACTAAACAATAGTGGATGTCTTGCAGATAAATCGTAAATAGTCTATCATTGTTTAAATTTCCAGCATGGCTGCCAAATTTAGAACCAAAGCGTTAGCCATCTTGGAATGGTAAAACAATGACAATTATGGATATCAGCATTGCATCATGGTCTCCTGCTTTAGAGGAAGTGGCCACCTGGAATGTGGCACACGAGATTAAATGAGTGGCAAGCAAATGACCCTTTTTTATCTCTTTATTGGCATTTTATGGTTTATCTTACATACATTGAAGGGTATGCTAAAGGATTATTAACAGTTAGATTATCGACAATAAAGAAAGTTTAGACATTAACAATAACGTGTCTTCGGAAAACAGTCGCACCAGAGTACGACTGTTGTCCGAAGACGCGTGTGGGAGTTCCACTGTGAACTTCAGATACCTTACCTTAGGTTTCTACCACTTGAAGTCGCCCGATAGAACCGCGCCCATTTGGTGCCGAACGGGTCGAACGGCTTCCATCAAGAGACCTTCTCATTCTCCTTAATTGGTCATTGGTCTCTTATTCCTCGTGTACCACCATTTCCGCGACCTTGGAATTAATTTTTACCACCACGCATAACGCACTAAGGGGATGGATCTCTAACCCCGAGGTTGCGGGTTGCCCCCTCTCCGACTCATCCTACCCATCATTTTACTTTCGTCGACTCTTCCTAATTGGAATTACAATTCATCACGAGGCTCCAGGGTCCGGCCCCGTCCCTCATCCCTCCACTGCTCCGGTTGCACTTCTGCTCTGCCCCGGAGGCTTTTAATTCAGGCAAAACATTGAATGTCCTGATGATGATCCATAATTGTAACTGGATCGAAATGCCATCGACAATTATGTAGTCTAAACACCAGTTCACAACTTTGTGCTAAATTATGTTTTGTCTACATATTGTGAAGCAAAGTGACTCTATCCTTTTTGCTCCTTTACTTTGAAATTGCCTGAAAACCCTTTGTTATTTGTACTGTAAATTGTTTGTCTAGCCTTGTGGATACAGGACTGTGTCCCACTGCTGTATTGTTGTTTGGCTATCTTTACTCATTCCAGTATCTAATTAAATACGAAGTCCGGCTGGACTTTAAGGTCATTATAGTGCAGATTGTGGCCTATAATTATTTTTGTTGTTTATCTCTTCTTGTCAAGGACCGTTGTTGTTCAAAATGAGCCATCAATGTAACATCACACAAGTCAAAGGTTTTTTGGAAAACCCAAGCAAGGCACAAAGAATTAATTCAGCAAATGAGCCACACCCATTCAGCAGCAGAGGGGTACTAGTGTAGTCTGTGTCCCATGGTGCATTTTGGGGCACACTATTGGAAATATATTGCTAAAGCATGGTGTGATAGTGCACTGTCATTTATACACAGCACATTTTCAATTGAAATGCCCACTAACTTTGCAGAAACATAAAGGTTTAATGATACAACTATAGCTCACAAACAACAATGTGTGGAAACATGTTTCAGCAAATATTTACCATTATTGCATCTATTAAAATCTTTGTTTTCATTACACTTCAGAATTAAAAATGTGCCTTGTTTGTGCTTTGCTTGCTGCTGGTAGATTTCAAATATTTTTTTATAGCTCATTTACAGGTATTCAATTTTTTGTGTGCACATCCTACTGCCTTTACTTTAGCACTCCCTGTACTCCAGCAAGATTGACAGATAGTTCACTTTTCAAAAGTGCCTTTCGGTGATCTTTGAATGATCATCAAACTATGGAGGAGCTATATACTTAATTGGTCCAAGCCTTGAAAAAGTTAGGGTTGTAACGAAACACGTTTCAGCTGTTGTATGTCTTTCAGTTCTTCATCTCAGGACCATGCTGTTCCTTCATATATAAATGTTTACAGCAAATGTTTAAATAAAAAAATGTGTTGATATACAGTGGTCCAAACCATTAAATATTTGCTAACCAAAGTGCTAATATTTGTTTTCTTGTGATTTGAGCTATCTGACATGAAAATAATACTGATGCTCAAAATATGAGTGCAAATAAAATGATAAATAATAGGAGTGCCGGGGTACAACTGTTAAACTAAACCAATCTACAGTTATCAGCCTACTGAAATTACCATTTGCTTTTTACAATAAATAAGCCAGGTTCCCTGCCTCTGTAATAACTTTTCATAATGGCCATACCAATTAAGGCTATTGCTGTTATGATTGACTTGCTACCATGAGCAACTCAGGGCTACTATACTGAGTGTAAACTTTCCCACAAGGCAGCCATCAGGCATAAAGTCATAAAGTTGCAAAATGCTATCTCTCCTAACAGGTATAAACAAGGATTCTCACAGCGAAAATGTTCTAGATCCATGATTGTCAAATGGGGTCAACCAACATCAAAATCCGTGCCTACTTAGAAATCTGTGAATTTCCATCCAACTAAAACGGTCTGGAGGCTGTAATGCAGAGTAATAACAATCCTCCTTTAATGTCTATTGACTTTAACATATGATTTTCCCAATCAATATGCCATGGCTAGTGCCTTTACTGTAACCTTTATAATAAGGAATCAGGCAAATTGCCCTTATCACTGGCATGTCACCATCACCAACTCAAGCCTACTGTACTGATCATAAATGTTCTAAAAGGCAACCATATAACATACAGTCATAAAAGTACAAATGTATACAAAATTACAGTTGGCAAAGCAAAATACTATCGGTCCAAAGAGAGCCTAAGAAGGATTATTGTAGTGCATTTTATCTAGCCCCACTTTTGTTTTTACAGGCAAATCACCGACACCAACACCCTTCTCTAGTAAGGTAATCTGTGAAACTCCATGTAATGAAATGCCTGCCTATAGGCTTTAGCTCAATGTATTAACAATGCATCCTTAAAAACTTGTTGTTTTTAACATACGATTCTCTTAAAAAGTAGGTACGGTCAACTGGCAATGTAATAACATTTCATAATAAACAGGGCAAACCAAGTAAATTTGGCATGATTTTCCCAATGAATCGATGAATCCTTGACCCTTTAACATTTGCTTTGCAGTTTACACTACAATGTCCTATTCAAGTGCACATAAACTAGCAACCATCATGCATCTAGTTATGAAATTACAAATATTTCAAAAATACAGCTTGCAAAACAACATACTGTCAACAGAGCCTAAAAAAGTGCAAGCGAAAATAGCTAGCTTCTAAGCATTAAAGTCATCTGTGGTGGTTGATCGTAGATCTTGATGCATCCAGAGAAGAGTGATCCAACTCTAGATCCTAACACTATGGGGACACATCTGCTAAATGCTCCAAGGCACCATTTACAGAGTTGCAGCCCTCGATGTGACTCTTGAACAGTCAGAATTCTCTGAATGCATCAACTAGTAGATTGCTCCCAAGCGTATCTGATAATCACTGTTGGTTTTAGTCAGCCTCACTTGCTTTTTTACCAATTTCACTGCAACAAGCACTGTAAGGTAGCAGGTTCACTAATCACTATCAGAAGACCTGTGCTATGCTGTGCCACATGTCTTGTTTGTGATAGATCCTATGATGACTTGCGATTACCATATTTTGGGTTGTGCCAGTCACTTTATTGTGAGTACCTTATGGTTCCACCCATGATTTTTTAAACACAGAAGCCTCTTTTTAAATCCCCAAAACTTATTTCTCTAAAGTTAGAGGCATTAATGGAACATGTATACTTTAATGAATTTTATTTTCAAATCTCACATTGTCAGTCAAAAGACTAGCCTGCCGAGGGCGTAGCTAAGCCTGGAGAAGATGGGCACCTGATTCGAGAGCTCTACACAGACAGAAGAGCAAGCATCCATGGCCTCCTAAGGCTATACAGGTTAAAATTCACCAATGTTAGGGAGCATGTATTCATTCATGTTGACATGCTGTGTGACATCTTTTTGCTGAGATATCTCAGGGAAGTGTTGTCTCATGGTGATTACAAGATGGCAGCCCACATCAGGATTAGTGAAACAGACAGAGAAATGTCAATAAAACATGCTGCTTTCATGTTGAGATACCCAAATGACTCACCAGCATAACAAGGAAGTCTGCCTGTGCAACGCTGAAGGTAGAACAAAAATCTTCACCCAACAAAAAAACCAGAGGTGAAATACACATTGTGATTATCTGTATCCTCAGATATACTGAAGCAAACCCAAACAAGTGTGATCCAAAATAACGCACGAGCACACACCTACTTGCACACCAGTGGTGCTATGGTTGAAATCAGCAAGTCTCTTTCAGGTGTGCAAAATCTGCGGAATTTGCTTTTGCGTAATTATGCAAAATTGCACATAGTTACATGAAATGCGAATCCATCATTTGCACTATATTTTAGTGCAAAATACATCAATGTATCAGTTTTTGGCATGAGAATGCATTTAAACAAAAGCATCGCGAAAATAGCCACTCGCGTTCTCTTGTTCCTGCTTGTACACGCAAACTTACCATTCACTGTACATTTTTACAATAATTTGAACGTAATTACGCAAAGTAAATTATTCACATAATTCTAGGAATTTTGCATAATAAACAGTATGCGAGAT
The DNA here is from genome assembly GCF_964263255.1 of Lissotriton vulgaris. Taxonomy (NCBI): domain Eukaryota; kingdom Metazoa; phylum Chordata; class Amphibia; order Caudata; family Salamandridae; genus Lissotriton; species Lissotriton vulgaris. The sequence goes on along the minus strand of NC_141698.1, from coordinate 436,226,798 downwards.
TCCTGAAATTACCCTAATTATTCCACCATAATTACATTTCGTCCCAGTCTACTCTCATTTCAGTCTTTATCCTGCTGTGAATCCCAAACTAAACGCAGCATGTTTTAAAGATCCCTCATGCATATCTCTGAAAATGGTGAGCGTATATAAAATGCAGGAGGATAACAGGAATCGCTGAAAACATACTCAGTCTCAACGAGACTCTGATATTTTAACTACTAAACCATCAAGACTCTCTATTAGAATATTCTACATAAAAAAGGATCTTTACCATGTTAATCTAAAATTAAATGAAACAGCGTGAAGTTCCTCACTCGATGGCCAGCATACCAAGCAACATCTAAGACGAACCATCATGCTTCATTACCGAATAACCAGAATGTACCCAGGGGCGTAGTTTAGTCAGTGAGTTTCAGGGGGTTAAAATCAATTTTCCCAACAAAAAAATCATTAGGCTGCAGGGTTAAGGCGTGAGATTACCAAGGTTCTGCAGTGGACTATTTCAATGAGGAACTGTGGCAATGTGGATTTGTATTAGGTGGGGGGAGCCTATTTTATATCACCGAAATGCTGCGTCGACAATTTGTGGACAACTAGTGATGAAATTTGTAATTTTAGAATAAATATGTTCATTTTCGTTCTGTGAATAGAGTAATTCTCTTTTTAAGAAATCTGTGTGGTGTAACTTTGTGATATTTGGGTGAACATATTTTATTCACAGTAATAATATTGTTTTAAAAATAAAATCTTTTAGAATAATGTTGTATTATATCAATGAAATATTATATACAATGTGTTTTAATATCAAAGGATTTGAATACATTAGATATTTTTCACATTAAACAGCGTTCACTGTCAAGGCAGTACAGTGAATGAATGTGAAGAGTGAAAATCCTTGAGGAACTGAAATCTATTCTAAGTATGTTGTATCTATAGTAAGTGTGCAAAAAAAAGGTACCCTTTCTTGTTCAAACTTGATATCCTGACCCTGTCCCTTTTGTTGGAAAGGCATCTCTTCAATATTTGTGGAGTTTTGCCTTAGTTGGGCCTCTGTCTACAGTGGCATTTTTACAAAAGTGCCCCTTAAGTAAGATTTGAAAAAGTTGGTAAATGATCGGCATATATTTTAAGTTGGAAGATAGGTGTCGTGGACTCTGAGCATCCCAAACTGTGCACATTGGTGCATATTTTGATTTATGATTAGGATTATGAGGGGACGCAATTAAAAAAATTGTTTGTCAATCAAGAAATGAACTAGCTTGCTGATGATAGTTGAAATGTTTTTTTCTTTTAACCTTTTTTATGTAACTACTTTTATATTGTGCTGGGTTTTGTAATGTTTATGGTTTTAATTGACTAATGAACTACCCTTATTTATTCATTCATTCATAGAGTGGCACAGTAGGTAAAAATGATTGGTTAGAATGCTATCCGACCAATTGCTACTGGTTATACTATTTGAAAGCACTCATCCCATCTACTTTTGGGTGGTTGCCAATAGAATGCCTGTAAATCGGTGCATCTAGGAAAAGCTTTATGTTTCAAGTCCTCACCTTTTACAAATCATTTTATCAAGTTACTACCGCCCCATGTACTAAGCCTGAGTCACAAATAGAGGAGGGCACGCAGGCAAAACATTGGGCGATGCGAGCCATGGGTCTTGTTTGGCTCATGGAGTTTTTGAACGAGCTGAACCATGAAAACACGTGCCCTGTATATTGTGCAACACACATAATGTAAAAATGTGATACTGTCTCTTCAAAATTCAAAACAAATTATATCCTTAACATGTGGAAGTACTTGACTTTAGTACATCAGATTACATGACTACATAGACAGACACTTAATAAAAGTGATACAAATTCAGGCTTCCCCCCAACAACAATGCCATTAGTGAACTAAGAGGCAAGTAAGTAGTCATGTAAACCCTAAACATGACCTAGCTTCTCATTATAAATGGAGCAACATTACAGTCAACTAAATCAAACATACAGGGTGCTTGTACACCACACATCCTGAACCCAAGTATTTAAAAGTGCGCTCATATATGATAAAGAAAATGGAGGTCCTATGAATTAAAGTATTTGCCTAGAATCACACATTTGGGCAAGCAGAGAAGTCAAAATTGATTTACGATTATCTGGTTTCAGAGTTTGGAATCCAGCCACTAAATGAGTATCTCTGTCTCCCTTTTCTCTCTTGTTTACATCGAAGGTCACTGTTTGGTCTTTCATTCTTGGCTCACGATAATCTCTGTGACTCTCTTTCTTCTATTTACGTGAAAGGTTACTGTTTGTCCTTCAATCTTTGCTCAAGACAAGAAGAACAGGCACAGAGATAACAGACTCAACTTAAGGCTTCCAAACCAAGAATACATTTGTTTGAGGGGTTTCACATCTCAATCACACCACCCCCTGGTACTACGCCCCTGAATGCACCTAATCAAGGACCTGACGCATCGCCTTAGCCCTATTGATATGTGAACTTACAGTTAATTCAAAACTGAGAACAGGAAGCTTCCAAATAAATAGCGGTGATATCAGGTGAGATAGATTGTAATAATACAGAACACTAGTCATTAGTTGCTACTCAAACTACTCAACGGTCTGTCCACAAACTAATGTATACCAGGGAGATCCACCATTGGGCTCTTTACTGTCGTGATATCTCATCACATAATGAGCAAACAAAAAAACAAACAGTGACACTAGCATGCACTTGCATTGGTGCCTGGCTATAAAGTACAGTAAACTTACCAATGGTGGACTTAAACCATTTCAGAGAAACTTCAGCTGCTGGCAAATGCTTCTGCAAGCAGCCTCGCACAAGAAATGCAACCAACTGGTAGCGCCTAAGTAAAAGGAAAATAACAACATAAGATCTGCTTCTTTATACTTTACAAAACAGTAAGTCCTGCCCTACAGACATGGGAGCTCAAGCCTGTAGGCTGATCAGAGTCACAAATAAAACGCCTTCATAGATCATTTGTACACCTCATAATGCACTGCATCAAGTATGGATGAGCAAAAGTAACACCAAGACAAAGATCCCAAAGATACAAGGGAACAAAAATCAGATCAGAAAAGACCAAATTCAGATCTAATAACTCTGGAAATATCAAAGGCAAAGCAGGCTCTAATACCAATATGTACCTAGCTACTGGGACTATCTTTATTACATGATCTGACACAATGCAATAAGACCCACACAATCCTTCTACAAACTGCAGCGCAAGGGCTACGACCGACTTCTGGAATCTCTCCACCAGATTGGCGAAGCACAATCAAAGACTAGCGGAGTAGAAGATGACAAATTGACATTCCAAAACAAGTAGACGCTGACCTCAAAAGAGTCTATATACTCACTATAGATATCATTGACCTAGAAGACAGAAACAGGAGGGGAAATGTGAGAATCTTCAGAATCCCTGAAGATGTGGAAAAAGGAAAACTATCATGTGTATCTTTTCTGTGGAGAAGTGTGGCTCAATGGTTAGAGCGGCAGACCCTGATGCAGAGGTCTAGCCCGGGACCAGGGATCAATTCCCCGCCTCGGCGGGTCTTGGGCTCAAAAATTCCTCGGACCTGATCATTCTCGCTTGGTGCCTATTCCAATCATGGAGTGCAACTCTGGGCAATAGCTTGCTTAATCTCCACAACGGCCCCCACAACGCTAAGGATGCCTGGCCTCCACTTTGGGGGTGCCCAGGATTGGATGCCTCACAGGGAAAGCCAGGATGGTTTCCACAGCGGTATTCATACAAGCGCCTTGAGACCCTTGCGGGTGAGTAGTGCGCTATACAAGTACATTTACATTTCTGTAAAACAAGGAAGGACTTTGAAATAGAGAGAGCCTACATAATTTAAACCAGACCAACACCCTTCATTAAGATGCAGAGGCCAAAGTTATTAAGACCGCTCAGATAGTCACACAAGGAAAAGATACTAGAACATGAAGAGAATCAAAACGTTTAAATACAATGGCTACACAATTTGAATAGCACTACACTATACAAAAAAGACTGTGGCATGCAGAAAAGGATTCCTGGCATCAGACATGAAATGAGACTGCTGAACACCCGCTTTGCCTTTTGCAGCCCCTCTAAGGTCAAGATCAAACAAAAGCGAAAGACCTGTAACTTTTGTGAACAGGCTGAACTACAAACTTTGATTAGCAACCTCCAGCATAATGAAATGATTGACTGGACTATTCAGAAGACTCCCAGAGCTCAAAGAGATAAGATTTTTCTGTAGTTAGTTCGGAATATATACTCAAACCATTACAGTACACTCAAACTGCAAAATATGCCATAAACCCCTATACACTAATCCTACCCAACATATCCCCATCACATATTCTTTCCCTAACAACATTTTTTGCAGACTACCATGCACCACTCAGATTAACTAAAGATGATAGATTTTCATTACCTATCGTAACACTAGCATACCTCATCCATTACCACCATATACCACATAACACTCATACCTACATCTCACCATAGCTCTTAAAACCTATATACCCTCTATTACATTAGAAGAAACTATGTTCAGTCTATTGCCTGTGTATCATTCTATATAGTAGGTGCACCATTTGTTATACCTACCGGCTCTATCCCACATCTAGCAATATGCTTGACATTCTCATTCTCAGTGACCGCTAAAACCAACAACTTCATCTGCAAATTAGTTAGCTATGGTCCACCATCACCAGATAATGAGTTTAGCTATAAAATGGTGAAAACACTATCATGTGAAACATAAGCAAAGACAACATTATAAAATAATGTCATCCTTCAAACCTTGCATGGCCTCAGGCCCCAACAGATTTTGTCAGGATTCCTGCCAGAGATCACTTCTCTTGACCTTCACAATATACCAGCATGACTCATATCATTCCTCCCAAAACTTATGAATGAACAAACGTCTTGTACCCTGACTTTTAACCATATTTCATGCTGTTGGTAATAGCTAGCTGTAGCTTGGTGTTCCACAGTTTGTTTGAAAAGGCTTAATAACTAAAAATGTTTACCATGTATATCCAATGTAAGGTTTAAAGCGGCACAGACACATCCAGAAAATCCATCAGAATAAGCCTCAAGCAACCAGCATAGATGACCTCAACCTGAACCTTTAGGAAGACAGCCCTCATCACAGTAACCCCCTGCACCTTTTTTCTTGCTATAAGCAATTAGAATGTGACATTTGTGAACATTCAAAAGCACCTTCTAGAAGGCAGCCTTATCAAGTTAGTTATACGCACCTGTTCCTTGTTACAAACAATTAAAATGTGACCTTCCCTTAGCCACTTAGCCTGCCATATACCCGTTTCCCAGCTTCCAGGCCTCTGTCTTACCAGCTCCCTTGACCATCCCGCTTCAACTTCACCGCAAAGAACGTCCTGCATTAGTGTTCCACCTGAATGGAAAAAAGAATAAGAAGAAAGGGAGGGACGCATTAACAGACTTGATTTCATTTGCAACATCATGATGAAAAAAAAGGTATAAAGTGTTTTGTTGAACTTGTGCATACTGTTGGCAGGGCTCTGCCATAGAAGACTGGGTTGAAGCTGACCCAGTCCAAATTTGATTGTGGGTTTGGTGCTGAAATCAGGCTCACTACAGTTTTACAAATATTGGTAAAGGAGCCTCTATAGACAATCTAAATGAAAATAAAAGTAAAGGTTGGTTGAGATTTGAAAAGTGTTTGTGAATTGATACCTTAAGAGATAGTCTTAATACTAGACTAAACCTTATTATTTGTTTGTTTATAGGTACAATATCTGATTTAACCCTTCATCAGACTGTTGTGAATGCCTGCTGCAGTGTTGCTGTTGAGGTGAAAAGTCACAGCATCTTTGACTCTACACACTCTCACCATCCCAACCCCCTTCCCCTGGAATTTTCCACTAGAGTAGTGTCTGCTCCTCCCTTTTCCTGCCAAAGTCATCGAGAAAACTCTCAGCCTTCCTAGAGACAAACGGATCCCTCGACCCCTCTCAGTCCGGTTTCCGAGCAAACCACAGCACCGAGACCGCCCTCATCGCAGCTACAGACGACATCAGGTCCCTGCTCGACAACGGGGAAACAGCTGCCCTCATCCTTCCGGACCTCTCAGCAGCCTTCGACACCTTAAGCCACCGCACCCTGATACAGCGCCTCAGCAACACCGGAATCCAAGGAACGGCCTTGGAGTGGATCATCTCGTTCCTCGCCGGAAGAACCCAGAGAGTCCGCCTCCCCCCGTTCCGATCCGCGGCCACCGAAGTCATCTGCGGCGTTCCGCAAGGATCCTCACTCAGCCTCATCCTCTTCAACGTCTACAAGAGCCCCCTCGCAGCCATCGCATGCCAACACAATCTAAACATCATCTCCTACGCTGACGACACCCAGCTGATCCTCTCCCTCACCAACGACCCTGCCACCGCCAGAGCCAGATCCAGGAAAGAATGAAAGACGTCTGAAACTGAACTCAGACAAGATGGAAGTCCTCATCCTGGGACCATCCTCCTCTGCCTGGGACGACTCCTGGTGGCCCCTGCCCTGGGCACCGCCCCCAAGCCAACGGACCATGCTTGCAACCTGGGCTTCATCCTGGACTCCTCCCTCACTATGACCAAGCCAGTCAACACTGTCTCGTCATCCTGTTTCAACACCCTGCGCATGCTCCAAAAGATCTTCCGGTGGATCCCCACCGAAACCAGGAAGACGGTCACCCAGGCCCTCGTCACCAGCCGACTGGACTACGGGAACACCCTCTACGCTGGAACCACACCCAAACTCCAGAAAAGACTCCAGCGCATACAGAACATTTCTGCACGACTCATCCTGGACATCCCCCGTCACAGCCACATCTCTGCCCATCTGAAGGACCTGCACTGGCTCCCCATCAGCAAGAGGATCACGTTCAGACTCCTCACCCACGCACACAAAGCTCTCCACGACATGGGCCCCAAATACCTCAACAGCAGCCTCACATTCTACACACCCACCCACCAGCTCCGATCCGCCAGCCTCGCCCTCGCCACCGTCCCACGAATTCGCAAAGCCACCACCGGAGGAAGATCCTTCTCCTACCTGGCAGCCAAGACATGGAACTCCCTCCCCACCCACCTACGGCTGACCCAGGACCATCTCTCATTCAGGAAACAACTCAAGACCTGGCTGTTCAAGCAGTAGCGACTCCCCCTCCTCCTAGCGCCTTGAGACCCTAGCGGGTGAGTTGTGCGCTAAACAAATCTGTTTGATTGATTGATTGATTGATTGCTTCTGTTAAGCAAGGGCAAGTCTCAGGAGGATTCTAAACTAGCATCGCTGCCCCATTGGAATCATATGGGATCTAGGTAAGTGGCTTATGATAGATTTCCTGCAAGTGTTCATAAAAAATTCCAAAACCAACTTATTGACCTCAGGGAATCCCTTTTCAATTACAATACTAACACTGGCTCTACCGAGAGACTTTTGCAGGAATCACTATAATAGTAGTCCATAAAGAAATTAATGACTTCTTAGACACCAAAATCTATAGACAAATATCCTTACTCAGCACTGACTATAATACAGCCACCAGACTTGAGAAAGTACGGCCAATTGTAATCTATCCATCTCAAACTGGATTTGTACAAGGAAGGTTAAAAACAGACAATATCCGCTTATTCACTGTTGTTTTGTAATAAGCTAAATCACTTAACTCTGGAGCAAAGCTATTGTTTTAAATGCTGAGAAGGCCTCCAATAAAGAGTCAAGGTCCTTCTTCTGAACATTCATGCATAAATATGACCTCAAATTTTGTAAACATGACCTTTGTCTTATATACAAACCTAACCGCCAGAATTAGAGTCAATAACTTCCTCTGTGAGGATAATAACCATTCCTAATATATGAGAGGACAGCTTCTTTCTGCTTTTACCTTTTCTTTATTAAAAATTGAGCTTCTTCATATAGACACCTGATCCAGTCCCTCCATGCACGGCATCTCCTTTAGGTCACAAACGTAGAAGATAGCTGCCTACAATGATGATCTGCTGATATTCTCAGAGGAAGTCGACTCTTCGATACCAGAAATCCTTCATAACATCATATCATATGCTCAAGCATCAGGATACGCTCTAATTGTAGAATAAACTGAAGTCCTCCCCTTGAATCCACATTGCCTCTGTAATCTAGTGGGAATACAGATGTACAATGGCAGAATAAAACCATCTAGTAACCTGGGCATCCACTTTAATAATCCTTACTAGACCTGGGTGTGTAAACAGCACATCCACACACACAATCATAGGTTTGCAAGTGTAAACAGCATATTCCAGTGGTAATTCTTCATTCGAAGTCCTCCAGACAGTGCTGCTTTTCTGGTCTCATCGGCAATTCCCCCATTCTATGTCCTGTAGACAGTGCTACAAGCTGATTTTCTGGTCTCAGTGGTAATTCCTCTTTTTATGTCCTCCAGATAGTGCTGCTAGCTGCTTCTCTTCAGTAATTCTTCCATTCTAAATCCAGTAGGCAGTGCTGCAGTTGTATCTCTGTTCCAAGTGGCCATTCCTCATTGTTAGTCCTCTAGACAGTGCTGCAAGTTAAGTTGCTTCTCAGGTCTCAGTGGCAATTCTCATTCTAATTTCTCTAGACAGTGCTGGTAGCTGCTACTCTGGTACTGTCAGTAATTCCTCATTCTACGTCTTCCAGACAGTGCTGGTAGTTGCTACTCTGGTCCTGTAGGGAATTCCTCATTCTAAGTCTTCCAGACAGTGCTGCTAGCTGCAATTCTGATCCCGTCGGTAATACCCCATTCTAAGTCCTCTAGACAGTGCTGCTAGCTGCTTCTCTAGTCTCATTGGTACTTTCTAATTCTAACTCTTCTAGGCAGTGCTACAGTTGTTTCTGTTATGTTACGTTACATCAATTTAAGGCCACATCTACTCAGAGGTGTCTAGCTGCCTCTCTGCTCATAATGGTAATTCCCCATTCTCCAGTCTTCTACACAAATCAAATCAAATCATCTTTATTCGGTTTCCGTAATTTTGAAAGCCATAAAAGTACACATAAAACATGCTTATAATATTAAAATATTTAAAATTACATAGTTGATTATAGAAATACATAATAGCAGCATTTAAGTAGAATTAAGATTGGGACGGTGACTGACACAGAATTTAAAAAAACAGGCTATAGATTTAGCGTATAATTCATTGTCCAAAAATTGCCGTGCCAGAAAAGCAGGGCGACAGGTTCGGAGCCCCATTATTCGTAGGATTGGGATACTCCAACGCCTACGTGGGATTTCATAAAACTTACAAAACAGTAATATGTGTATTGAAGATTGTCGGGACTTACAATCACAGGGACAGAATGATAGGTTCCTGGACCAATCGTTCTGGTGGGGGAATGAAATCAACCGATGAAACATATCTAATCTAAATCGAGTTAACAAATATTTTTTTTAAACTGATTCAAATTGTATGTTAAATAAGGTTGGATAAGTAAGGTCGTTTGGACTGATAGCAGATGCTGTACTGAGCTTTTCCCTATTTCTTGAATAAGACGTAGCTCACTTAAATGGAGAAGACATATTTTTTTAGCTCCTTTCTTGGGACTTCAGAGATAGTGAGTGGATGAGTAAAATACCTTGAAAGGCCTAAGTCATCAAAAAAGGACTTTACAAAAGCTAGCCATCTTATATTTTGCATATTATCAAGACCCATACATTCCTCAACCAAACTACTGGTTAAAACGCACTGTTCAGTGTCCAGATACGCCGCCATAACATTATAGGTTGAATCTTTAAAATATCCGAGATGTGATCCAACCCCACTTCTAAATGGCCTCCATATGTCGTAGTGCCTTGGGGAACAGCGAGTAGGTAACGCAAACAGGAGTTCTCTACTTTCTGTAGATCATCAGTATTTAAATGTCCCCATAGGCCTGAACCGTAACTGGCGACACTAATACATTTTGCCTGGAAAATCTTTAACATTTCAAGAGGGGATCTCTTTCCCAGTTTTTGCGCAAATGCCACCAATGCTGTGGTGGCCCTCAAAAATGCTAGTTTCCTGGCTTGGATGGCCTTTGTCCACTTAAGCTTATTATCTATTAGAATCCCTAAATAGGGATAGGATGTCGTGGACTCTAGGCTGGCATTATTAACAAAGATGTCTCGTGTTTTTTTTGGTCTTGGGCCAGCATGCATGGTATAAGTCTTTTTTATATTTACTTTAAGACTAAGGGAGTTCATGATGTTGCAATAGTTGTTTAATGATCGCTGAAGTTGAACAGGGGTCCTTGCTAAAATTACTGCGTCAACGGCATACAGTAATGCTGGAATTGGCCGACGACGTATTGCTGGCAGATCTTGACTACCTTTCACCATCTCAAGTTCGAGCCCATTGGTGTAAAGTGTAAATAGGAAGGGGCCAGAATGCACCCTTGTCTGACGCCCCTCTCTATCCTAAAGGGCTCGGTGCGTTCTCCTCCAACCCCATGTCTCACTCTCGCGGTGGCCTCTGAATAAAGTTCTCGTAAAAAATTCACAAGCGGAGGATCCACCCCCATATCTAAAATAATCGCCCAAAGTCTAGAGTGATTGACACAGTCGAAGGCTGATGTCAGGTCTACATAGACCATGTGCAATAAGCCTCCTTTTGATTGGACATACTTCCCTATTAAAAGTGAGAGATTCAGAGCTTGATCAACTGTGCCCAAACCCTCTCTGAAACCATACTGTAGGTTTGATATTATATTTTTGTCGGAAGCCCGGGCCTGAAGTCGTTCCAAGAGTATTCGCCCAGCGATTTTACCAAGGGAGTCCAGGAGGAATATGGGCCGATAGCACGTGGGACTGTGGCGATCACCTTTTTTAAAAATCGGCACCAGGATTGATGTCAACCAGGATTCTACTAAGCCGACCTTACTGACGGCATCTAGAACTCTCGTTAAAATAGGGGACCATAGGTCTATTTTATACTTGAAAAGGTCCACAGGAACCCCATCGGGACCTGGAGATTTTCCTGATTTGGCTATTATTAGGGCATTTGTCACTTCCTTATGTGTAAAGTGTAAATGAATGGAATAGATTGTTTGTTTAACAGACTCGGGTTGGCCCAGAGTGATGTTAATCTCTTGTTTGAAAATATTTGAGAAATTTTGGACCCAGGCATGAGCATCTACCGCTACCTCCAGTTTTGGAAGGTCACTTACAGCGTTAAGAAAAGGAGACTTAACTATTCTCCAAAAAGTGGCACTGTCTTTCAAGGAGCAGCTCTCATGCAATTGGTTCCATAAACTATCTTTAATCTGTGATTTACGTTTGTTTAATGCTGTACTATAGGTTTTCCTTAGTCTTACTATTTTGTTCCTATCCCTTGTTTCCCTATTCAGTGCAACTTTTAAATTAGTATAAGATTTCGTGCACTCAGTGTTAAACCATCCCCTCTTAGTAGTCCCTATCGATTTCCTTCTACATAGTTCGTCTTTAATCATATTAGTAATGGTCTCATAGCTATACAATACTTGCTCGGGAGTAGCAATAGGGTCGAGACAGGTGTGCAGGGAAGGCTTAGCTCACTTTATTACCTTAGCCGTTACTAGCTCTTGGTCCACTTTACCCCATTTTAATGAAAATCCATTCAATCTGTCCACGTTTAGGGATTGTTGGTCCAAAATGCTCAAATATGCTGTCTCGATCAAAGAACAGGGGCTGCTCAGTGACAAACTATTAGGGAAATGGTCACTAACTGCATTACCTAGTGTCTCGAAGTTACGTATTATTGGTGCAGAGCACTGAGAAACTAATATAAAATCAATTGTGCTATTTAGTCCTCTTCCATTAGAAATATAAGAAAAGGGGACCGGGGGACTTACTAATTCGTTGGCAAACCCCAATTCAGCAGTGACCAGTATTTCATTCATACGATTTCCCACAGTTGTGTGGAGTTATTCCCACCCTCATCCTGGATACCACATTTATTATTGCTGCTGCCCTTGTAAAGTGAAATGTTAAAATCACCACCCCAAATCAATGCTACCGAATTTTTAATGTACTTTGAACGGGAATTTTGTATTAAAACAGAAACCTTATTTAAAACCTCAATTAATTCAGTTGATTTCAAATTATTATAAAAGTTTACCAAAATAAAAGTGGACGCCTTGTTAAAAGACAATATGATTACCTGAAAGTTAGTTTCTAAACTCATGACTTCAATTTTATCAACCACCAAAACATTTGAAATAAACATTATTAAGCCCCCTTTTGGTCTCTCAGAAGGGGATTGAATGGCCTCTGAAAAATAAGTCTTGTAGCCCAACATATGTATGGGGGCGCAAAGCCATGTTTCCTGTAAACCTATGATGTTATGTTTCGTTGCTGTTTCCAGCCAATTAACATTTGTAATTTTATTAAGGAGGCCGGCAACATTCCAAAAAACAATGTCCAATTTTGTGCCCCTTATTTTATGCTTAACTCTCAGTTTCTGGCGGGGCAGTACTTTTTGAGGTATTAAAACTGGAATAGACCTTTCAACTACGGCCTTTTCAGCAGAAATCGCCGGATCTAGGTGGAGTATTGCACTTTTTTAAATCTGGGTACAAGGACCATCCGTTGGTAAAATAGCTTGTATTACCCCTTTGGGAGTTGGGTCCCGTTGAGGTGGTAAAGTTGTTGGAAAAGCTACTAATCTATCTGCCAGGACCCGGCCCTGTTACTCAATATCATCCACACCTGATAGGGCGTTAAACCTGTTGTAAGTTGAGATAGCATGTGTTGGCCTCAGAGTCTTATGGGAATTTCGCGAATATGCGAGGGCGAAATTCGTACTTGGTTGAGGATAAAAGAAACCTAACAGCAATATATTGCTACCTGGTATGTTAGCTGTATGGTTTCGCCCAATGTAAAAAATGTCCCTAACAAGTCGGGGCGTACTAAAAGTCAAAACTATGCAGTCCCCCATCAAGTCCTTCTCCCTTGCCCCCACCCATTGGACTCGTCTTACCATCTTAAAATCCTGAAAGATTTGAGTATGGAGCCCTACCCTATTACTCAGCCAATGCAGCGACTTGTTTCTTAAGGCTGACTATGATTCTTCTTTAGGTGATTGGTATGCAGGTATGTTTCCCAGGATGATAACATAGGGGGGCTTCTGGTGGGAGGTTCAGATGGGGGTCTGCAAACCTTCGGTCAACCAAGGTAGCTGCAAGACAATTGCTCTGACCGAACCGCTGGGAACAGGGAGGCATTTGTACTTGGGCTGCTATTAACTGATTATTAATATACCCTGATGATAAATGGGTATCCCCTTTTCTTCCCAAGTTTAAATGCATACTCTCAGTCAACACCATACTGGATGATGGAGGGTCCAGCCTTGTATTTTTTGCCCCTTCGTTATCCAGTGCTGATTGTTTCTCTGTTTCAGTGTTTAGGATCATATTTATGCCTATGTCTAAGCTTCCGGTGGATTTGATGGGATCACTTTAGACAGAAGAAGGTTTTCCATGTTGGACACTCTAGTGGATAACTGGTCTAACCTAACTCTTATGTATGAATCCAATCTTTCCACTAGCGCTGTTAATTTCTGAAGCTCAGATTGTGACTGGGTGCTTGTGTTACCTGAACAACCAGTTCTTAACTTTGCTTTAATTTTAGGCTGCCCTGCTTGTTTCTTCTTGGGAGGCACATTTTTCTGGTGTTTGGAGACGCTAGGAGAAGGATGTACAACAACTGGATCCAAGTCTGTATAGGAGTTTTGAATAGCAGGAGCACATGATCTTGGTTTTCTTTGCTTTTTTTGGGGGGGGGTTGGGTGGGTGACTCGCTACCGATGGACTGGATTTCATCAGTACATACTTGGATACAACCATAAATTTCTGCGAGATTTTGCCCCCCAAACTTAGTTGAATTGAGTTATCACTCAAAGGTGTCGCCTGACTAAGCCCTGAAGTCGAACCCACAATCGACTCCTCCACGGAGTGGATCTGTTTGTCTAAGACATCAACTGCCCCAGTTAAATAACTCAGTACAGTCTGCTGAGTATCGGGGTGGTGACTGGTTCCCTTCCGGCTCGTTAATTTCCTTTTGCCCATTGTTCAGGCTGTCTTACTCACAATGTCCAGCCTATTTAAATAATATTATAAACAGTCACTTAGGCAATATACTTTACCAGGAATAGTCCAGTCAATGGCAGGAGAACAAACAAGCCAAGAGACCAGGTCCAGCCCAGCCTCTTCTGGCCGATGACAGCCAAGGACAGGCCCGCCCTTGGCCCGGGCGAGCCCGCGTGCGTCCTGCGGGAGGCGAAGTCTGATTTTGAAGTCCCGGAGGCGGGGGGAGTCCCGCACAACTCTCGCGAGACCGCGCTGCCCACTGGGACACTGAGTCCTGGGCAGCACGCGGTCCGCGGAATAGAACAGGAGAGGCGGCGGCTTAGCGTGAGAGCAGTCCCCCCGCAGCAGGCAACAGAGCACCAAGGTGGTGAAAATGTAGGTGGATGTTCCAGGGTCCACGTCAGGTCCGGTGAGTAGCGGTTTGCACAGCTAGGCGCCCGCGCCGCGGGAGGCGAAGTGCAATTTTGAAGTCCGGGAGGCGGGGGGAGTCCCGCACAACTCTCGCGAGAACGCACTGCCCTCTGGGACACTGAGTCCTGGGCAGCGCACAGTCCGCGGAATAGAACAGGAGAGGCGGCGGCTTAGAGTGAGAGCAGTCCCCCGCAGCAGGCAACAGAGCACCAAAGCGGGGAAAATGTAGGTGGATGTTCCAGGGTCCACGTCTGGTCCGGTGAGTGGCGGTTTGCTTCTACACAGTGCTGCAGCTGTATCTCTGGTCACAGTAGTAATTCCTCATTCTCAGTTCTCTAGACAGTGCTGCAGCTGCGTCTCTGGTCCCAGTGGTAATTCCTCATTCTAAGTCCTCTAGACAGTACTGATAACTGCTACTCTGGCCCGTGAGTAATTCCTTATTCTAAGTTCTCTAGGCTTTGTTGCAGCTGTGTCTCTGGTCCTGTCAGGAATTCCTTATTATAATTTTTCCAGACAATGCTGCTAGCTGCTACTCTGGTCTCATCAGTAATTCCTCATTCTAAGTCTTCTAGACAGTGCTGCATTGGTTTCTCTGGTCCTGTCAGTAATTCCCACATTTTAAATCCTCTATGCGGTGCTGCAGCTGTGTTTCTGTTCCCAGTGGTAATTCCTCATTCTTAATCCTCTACACAGTGCTGCTAGCTGCTTCTCGGGTACCATTAATTACTCCCCAATCTAAATCCTCTGGGCAGTGCTGCAGCAGTGTCTCTGGTCACAATAGTAATTCCTCATTCTTAGTCTTCTAGAAAGTGCTCCTATCGGCTTCCCTGATCCCACCAGAAAGTCCTCATTCTAAGGCCTCTAGACAGTGCTGCTAGCTGCATCTCTGGTCTCATTGGTAATTCCTCATTCCAAGTACTCTAGTCAGTGCTGCAGCTGCTTCTCTGGTCCCATGGGTAATTCCCACATTTTAAGTTCTCTAGGCAGTGCTGCAGCAGTGTCTCTGCTCCCAGTGGTAATTCCTAATTCTTAGTACTCTAGGTAGTGCTGCTATCTGCTTCTCTGCTCCCAATGGTAATTCCTCATTCTCAGTCTTCCACACAGTGCTGCTAACTGCTTCTTTGTTAAAGTCAGCAACTCCCCTGGTCTAAATCCTCTAGGCAGTGCTGCAGCTGTGTCTCTGGTCCTGTTAGGAATTTCCTCTTTATGAGTCTTCCGGACAGTGCTGCTAGCCGCTACGCTGGTCCAGTCGGTAATTCCCCATTTTAAGTCCTCTAAAAAGTGCAGTTAGCTACTTTTCCGGTCTCATCAATAATTCCTCATTCTAAGTCCTCTAGATAGTGCTGCTAGCTGCTGCTCCGATCTAATCAGTAATCCCTCATTCTAAATCTTCTAGACAGAGCTGCAGCGGCTTCCCTGGTCAAAAATGTGAGACCTAGTGTATTGCATATGCTTGTTTCTATTGTATCATTATGGATCTTTTTGTTTGTATATTTAATGTTTTTTTTTTCTTGTGACTTTTTGGTACTTTTTTAAGTTTGCTGTATACTTCCTTAGGTCTTCCTTTTTTTCCTGTTCTCATTTTCCCCCTCCCAACACCATGGCAGAGGAGGGCGAGAGAAGGAGCTACTGCACCACTGGCAGAGCTAGCTGTACACCTTGCAGTCATCAGTGCCACCAAGGGGTGCGGACCGTACAATTTTGTGTGAGGTGGAGGTGGCAGTACTTGTTTTTTATGTACACCGCCTCCTTCCCTCCATGCAGGCAGCAGTCGGCAGGCCTGGGAGCAGTTACTCCCTGAAAATGCTTCAGCTACGTTAGGGGAAGGAGCGCCAGTGTATGCGCCACAACACTCATGTCCAGCACAAGCAACAGCAGCTGACGCACCGCTGGGCTGATATTATTGACCGCAAGTAGGTTCTACTCAACCTGCTAGGCAAAGAGAGTGTGGGCCTCGGTGAGTAATTATTTGTTGTGTTGGTGTTCTGCCAACATTTCCTCCAATTGGCATGCTGCTGTCACTCAGAGGTAAATTAAGTTTATGTCATCAATATTATGTGATCCAGTTTGAGCTAGCCAGGTGCTAGGAGCTACCGAATATTACTCGTTGGAGCTCGCTTTGCCTGAATATTCAAGAAGAAGTTGCAAACTCCTCTGTCTTCCTGCCACCAAGATAGTGATGTCAGAGAGTTAGGGTTCTCTGTGACTTTCTTTATGTAGCTCGTACAGTTCTAAGCAATATCACAATGATGAGTAGTATGCATCTATGCATTGCAAAAAAGTGAGACTGAGTTCCCCATCAAGGGGGTTGAGAAATGAGAATGAAAATAGAATCAAAGATCATTCATTGCAATGCATTAGTTCCAAATGTAGTTTTTGTTTATGACATTTGGAATATGGATAAAGATTAGAATGGCCAAATCGATAGTCGATGCTAGTACTATAGGTGATCTGATTTAGAAAAGTGCAATGTGCTTGCGTTTGCCTGTCAGTTTTTTTGGGTGGGAGATGTTCTTTATTTCTTACTTCAGCACCAAAGGGCAAGAAGAAAGGGAGGATAGTTAATCACAGGTGGGTTTTAGAGCCTCCATGGATGCCACCACCGTTGCCGCGGCTGATGGTACTGCTCATCCCAGTAAGTCCTGTTATTATTCTTTTCCCTAACTTTTACCTCTACCCACTATTTGACTAATTTTAATGTTGCCTTGTTTAATTCTTGTTATCCCCCCATAATTATTTTTATTCTCTCCATATTTCATGGTGTTGTAGCTACCTTTTTCCCCTTTGTACTAGTCTGCAGTTTCCTTCTGCTTTGTTAGTAAGCTTTCACTCTCCCCTATATATCTTGTGGTACTGTAAGACTAAGAACAGATATTTGGTACTCTACTTGTTACTGTGAAGATTGCAGGCCCAAATAAGCTAGTAATATTCACCAAGCATGTTTGTGGAGAAGGCTATCTTTTTCTTGCTCACTTGTTACTGTGAAGATTGCAGGCCCAAATAAGCTAGTATTATTCACCAAGCATGTTTGTGGAGAAGGCTATCTTTTTCTTGCTCATGCACTAAAAAAATTAGCAGGAGAGTGGCCATGGTCATGGTGGACCCCCCAGTGTTGTGCTATAATTCATTTATACAGTATACCAGCAGTTTCCATGACAGTGCAGCATGGCAGGAAAGTATGAGGTCTCATTGCCTTTGCCAACCAACTCCATATGTCTTTCATTGACCATAACCTTCTTTGTGGTTTAATGACTCAGAGTCATTATCATAGACTATAGCTCTGGCCTCCATTATGCACAGGTTTTGGTTAGCTTGACTACCTGACTTTTCGAAACATTATCAGCCAACAAAATGTTCACATGATATTTTTGATAGAAGATACTGCTAACCAAGCTGTAGTGATGTACTGCGTTTCATTTTGTTAAAACAAATAAGGAGAGGCGTATCAGGCATCTAAAAATGTGCAATGTTTTTCTAGCAGCACAGACCACCACTGCCAAGGCCACATGCGGAGGCGGTTAGAGGGGAAAAACAGTGGCGGCATGGACAGGCTGTGGTAAGCCACATTGCTTGCTTTTTGACAATTACTATTGTGCTCACTGCAAGTGTGTCATGACTCATTAACTCATTAACTACCCCCCTCTCTTTAGCAGCTCCAGTGATGGTTGAGTTCTTATGGCCTCTTCTTTCTGCAATTCAGCAAACAAAAGCTCATAATGATCGCTATAGCTGATAGAAACGGGTAGGAACAGAAGGTTAGAAGAAAGGATGGGTGAAATGGCATATGAGTGAAAGGATGTGTGGGTGGGTCAACGGATGGATGGGTGAAAGTATGATTGAGAGAGTGGATACTAAATGGATGAATTTGGATGGATAGATTGTAAATTGTGATGAGAGACTGGATGAGAGAATGTAAAGCTTAAATAGTGGCTATCAAAGTGTGAATAGAACAATGAAACGATGAACAAATAATTGCACCCACTTCACTTGCTTAGTTTTTATCAAAGCTATGGTTTAAAGTGGGGGTATTTTAATTTTGTGTCTACTCCCTTGACTCACTGTATTTGTTAAGTGAGGAAGATACGTATCCCACCATCATTCATCACCTCCCTCCATGCCAATAGCCTTTTGCCACAAATGACCTAAGTGCAGCATAATTCAATTCCTGACTGTAGTGTTGGCTGTGCAATGTGTGTCTACTTCAGTTAATGCGACATTTACAAGGTTTTCAATGTATTGCAAACCAAACACAAGGTGTGTTTCCCTTTCATCCACTCAGTCACCTCCTAGTACTTCACTCCTTTATTCTTTCCTAAGTTCTGTCCCAACCTACCAAAAAAAAATATCCATTCTTGACATGTCCCACATTTTTATGGCCATGTGAAGTGATTCATATATTTCATGGTTTCCATAACAGATTTACGGCTGGAAAAAATTTTCCTTTGGACTTTCGTCAACTATAGAGACTGTATATGCCAAAGCTTAGGAAGATGATGATGATCAGGGACACCTAACTATTCTATAGCAAAAGCTCTAACTACCTAATCCCTCTAACTTACCCTGCAGTAGAGCAAGTTAAGTTTCATTTTGTTACTGCCAAGTGAATTAATTTGTTGGAAATAATTTGTGATTGAGGGCGAGGCCAGGGAGTAAAGTGAGACTAAGTGCCTGATTTCAAGTTTTGTGGATGGGATACTCTGTGACAAACGTGACAAATACAATCTATATATCCCATTTCTTTCCCTGTACTGCAGTGCATTGTTTTTCTCACTGTCTACTTACAGCACACAGGTTATCTGTATTATAAGCGTGACATGTGTGACATAGTATCTTATTTATTATTCGTCTGCCTCTTTTGAGTCAGTGTAGAATTTGAAAAGCATTTGTAGAAGAGCAAGGCCATAGGAATTAAAGTAAGATAATTATCCATTACAGCTGCCCCAGCTGCAGGCTGCAGAGAGTATCAAATTACCTGACATTCTGGCTAGTATGCCTCCATTAATTTAGCACAACAATCTATAAACCATAGCGCACAATGGCTTACTCATTAATGAGAGGTAATTTATATTCCCAGTGGGCACTGCTACGCGGAACTCCGCGAAGTTGCAAAAATACTCTGCCACGCTACACGAACTTCCGAGAGCGGAGTTGCTCATCCCACCCATTCTTACAACGTTTCCACCGTACATCAATGTGGATTGGGTGTTCGGGTGGAAACATTGCACGAGCTACACCACACGGTCGTACATGGGTACGGCCATTTTGTTTCTTACTCTGTTTATGGTGCTGGGGCCTACTTTTCCATCCTTATTCAATCTTTGCAATCCTTGCTTTCTAAAACTTTTTTCAATCCTTTTTATTTATTTTCTTACCCTTTGTATTTCTAATTGTGCATTTGTGCTTATTCTACTTTACTGTGTGTTTTTGGTGAGTTTTACACTTTACATTTTTTTTTAGCTTTCCTACTATCTTATTACCCAGTCCATCTTTCTATTTCCCCATTTCTTTTTTTATCTCTTTCCCCCTAGCCCCTTGCGGAAGGCGGCAGTAGTGCAAGCCTGTGCCCTGTTTTCCGTTTTGGAGGTGGGAGCGCCGTTTTTTTTATATCCAGTGCCACCTCCCCTCCACCCTGGCAGCAGGCCGCAGGTCTGGATCTGAGTATGGGATGCGGGATTGCCAGCAGCACTGGGCGAGGGTGTGCTGGGCAGTTTGCAGTTGCTCTGGGGTCCAGCGCACCCATCAGCAGTTGGCGCACCACTGTTCCAAAATCCTGGACCGAGAACAGGACCTCCTAGACCTGCTAGGAGTTGAGGTTGTTGAGCTAGGTGGGTAATTATTAAAAATTTTTTTTTTTTTATTAGTTCTATGTTCTATGCTATCGCCAATAGGTTTTTCCCAAAAAATAGTAAGCATGCTGTTTACATGCTGGGAAGTTACGTTTTCAAATATTATGTAATAGTCTGTTATTCTAGAGTATATTCTAGCTTACTTGATGCTACCTACCTAACCTAGTTATCGAATCATGCTTGTTGCCGCTTGCTTGGGCTGATGTGATTAGTGATGATTTTGTAGGACGTTCTGTAATTAGCTATTTGTAATTCCTTAACCGCATTGGTGCATGACACGGGGATGGTGCAGGGATCTTTGTGAACAACAACATCCATTTTTCAATGGGAGCTTGTGCTGCAGGCCTTTTTTGCATACACAAGCTTCCATTGACAAATGGAGGTTTGCGACTGCCCTACAGCCTATAAGCGGTTGCATCGATTCGTAATAGATTAGTGTGGTGGTCATGACCGCGACGCCGACCTAAGGTCGGGCTGTTCCAGAACCGCAATGGCGTCCACCCAACATCGTTGTAATCATTATAATAAGGCCCTTAGTGATTAGTGCATCGGCTCATCTAAGGGGGGTTGATTTGAGGCTGAGAGATTGAGAATGAGATCTGAGAAAAAGCAAACATCATTTGTTGCAATTTATTAGTAATTCCAAAATGCAGTTTATTAACTTTGGAATAGGAGTGGACTAGGTAGGTAGGTTTTGAAAATGTTTAATAGGATAGGATGGTCCACAATATACTACTACTAGTTGATCTGATTTAGAAAAGTTCAATGTTATTGCGAATGCCATTATCTGTGAAAATATATTTTGGGGAGATATTATTTGTTACCACTAATCTTTCTTTGTCTTTATATTTTACATCAGCATCCAGGGTAGAGAAAAAGGCTGAGGATGGTGAGGGTCCGGGAGCTGGAGGTGCCTCCCAGAGTTCCTCGGCTGAAGGCTCTGCTGGCCCCAGTAAGTCCTCGTGGTGTTGCTAGCATTAATACATTTATTCCCCAAATTTGTTAGCTCCTTTTTTAATAATGTGGCATCTACCATATTATTTTTCCAAATCCTCTGCGATTTATTCATTTCTAAATTCTTGGTATCCTAATTACTTATTTTCTATATTTCAAGTTTCTCTACTTTACGTCAAACTTTCTCTAGTTACTAGTCTGTCTGTAGCTTCCTTTCTATTGCATTTTCAGTCAGAATTATCTCTACCCTTTTTTGGACTGCCTAGTGGTGGTACTCTAAGACTCTGACAACCCATTGGTCACATACTACTACTACTACTCCTCCTCTGCTGTGCAGATTGCATGCATATTGCCCAAGTAAGGTATTCTACGCATATATACTGAGATGAGAAGGCTCAATCACTAAAACAAGAGAGTGGCAATGGTCACGCTGGACACCCCAAAGTTGTGTCTTCTTCTTAGCTTGGCCTCGTATTATTAGCAGCAGTTGGTGAACTGATGACTGTGCACCAAGTCTGGGAGGAAGTACGAGGAGGACAGCCCCATTGCATTTGCCAACCAAAGGCCATATGCTATTTTTTTCTCAAAACATCAACTTCATCAATCAATAGGTCCAGCCACACCTTAACAGCTTGTCTCTTGTCTTGAATTTAGGCTTTTTTTTAAATTTCCACCAACAAAATGCCCAACCTGATATTTTTGATGGAAGATACTGCCTGTAATGTATCTAAATTGTAGTGCATGATGTGTGTTTTTTTTTCATTTTGCTATAAGATAATCAATAGGGTGTGTGGATCTAGCATCTAAGAAATGTGTAATCTTTTTTTTCCAGCCACACCGACAGTGGCGGGCGGTAGTAAGTCATATTGCTCGCTTATCAACAATTTATTATAATTATAAGTTCATTGGAAAGGCTTAGTCTTGTTGACTTTAGAACAACAGGTGAACACCGCAGGAGTTGAAGTTGAGCTCAGTAACTAATGGCCACTCCTATCTTCAACTCAGCAGAGAACGTTTCATGAACAAGACCTTTAACTATGGGTTGATGGGAAAGGGAAGGATGGAAGGGGAAAGGATGGATAAAAAGTAACATTTATGACTGTGTGGGTGAAAGCACCGGATGCATAAATAGTACTATAGGTGGCTGATAGTTAGGATGCATGGCTGGGTGAAGGATGAATGAAAGTAATACCGGTAGGAAGCTTGTCTGGGTGGGTGAAAGTATATGTGTGAAAGGATGTCTGCCTGGGTGGGTGACTGGGATCTTGTGGTTGTTTCTTTTGATTGGAATAAACTTTAGGACGCATGGGTGGGTAAATGTCAAATGATAAATGCATGTTGCTGGAAAGGTTGTACTTGAGATCATGAGACTAGTGTGAGACAGAGAGCCATGTTTGGAACTTTGGATGGATGGCTATATGGATGGATGGGTAGTTTAAATGGTGAAGAGTGGATTGAGAGAATGAAAAACTTAAATGGTGGTGAGTAGCAAAGCCAAAGGGTGAAGAAAAAAAACCTCAGAGTACAATGCAATGATGAATGGAAAAATCCTTGGGAAGGAGAATAAGTGACTAGGGTGCTCCTCAGCAGTGGTGTTCTTCTCACCTTTACTTGCCTGGAATGTTTTTTTTTTAGGTTTTTTATGCAAAGGGTTCAGGAGGTGGCATTTCAGACTCCTCCCTGGACTTACAGTAGTTTTCAAGCACAACATTATGTATCCTCCCTACCCACCCATCATCAAACTCCTCCCTCCATACCTATGGCATACTTTTCTATGTGTATTGCTAAGAATATTGTTTACAATTTGTCTTTTTTCTTTCTTGATATATTGCTACTCCTGATGTTGCGCAATCACGCTGAGCACTCCAATTGTTTCCTTCTTGAAGCCGTTAAGTCCCAACTCCCTCCAGAACCAGTCAACAGAGCAAGGCTTCAAAATACACTTGCTAAATTAACTCTTCCTCAAGGGAAAGGGGAAGTGGATAGAGAAATAAACAAACAAACAAACAAACACTGGTCTTGTTCAGTTGTTGTTTCTGTTTGAAGTGTTCTGGACCTGTTTCGTGTCTTGGTTACTTGCACATGATTTTCTGAATGTCACAAAACATATAATGAATACTAAATTCCTGAAAACGTGGTTCACAATGAATTATATTGTCTCATCTATTGAAATAATCATTACCAACCATTGAAAGACCGGCCCTTGTATACACTTCGCTGGGTCCGGAGGGTATTTTAGTTCTTGACTACCTCCTTAAAAATAAAAACAGGAAGATTTCAAAAGGTGTCTTTCAAATACCAGCTGAAAGTGGTTAGTGAGAGTTAGTTATTAGAAGAACACTAGCACTCCATGCACCTACCTTGAAACCCAGCTTGATTGCCGGAAAATGGGGTCTGTAAAACAAACAAAAAAAAGAAAGCACAACACCCTACCCTAGTAATTCCTAGTGTAACGTGCACTATTAACAATACTAAATGTGCATTATAGCAATACTCAGCCTATTTACATCATAAGCAACCTTGCATTACCCTCAGCTCATTTGGATCATAAACTAGCAGCACACCTTGATATCTTGGTTCTTAATTGCTCTTGTGCCCCAAACACCATAGCTCAAACATAGCAAGTAATCACAATAAATAAACCTTGAATTGTCTTGGGCTTGTTAGAACACCTAAATCACAATCACAGTACTTGATTTACAATACTCCATTTACAATACTCAATTTTCAATAAGAACATGAGATGCTGTGTGTATTGTCTCTAATATGTAGCGCAATGTTATTGCCTGTGTTGGCAAGCAACCTTGAATCTTACTGTCCTTCTTCTTTTTCTTTTCCAGTGTCCGTATTCCGGAGATGGCCAAACAAGAAGACTTCCGGAGAAAATCAGGAATGGCCGCCGGCTCACCCGAGACCCGTCCTGGAAAGGTGAGTTGAAGCGGGAAGACACGGCGGGTAGCGGGGAAACGGGCGGATTGAGGGAGCAGGGCGTAGTGCGGGAGCAGGGCGGAGGAGGGTTTAAGGCAGCGGGAGGTGGTTGCAGAGCGGGCCACAGAGTCAAGGAAGGTACTGGTAGGAGCTGGCTGGAGCACTCGTTGTGACGCGATGCAAAGATACGAAGCATCGTCACGAACGCAAGCGCTCCTTTTATGGGCTCCGTAGGTTTCGGTTTAGAATTAGCATATCATCCACGTGGAGCACAACCTGCTTCCAATACACGTGCTACACTTCCAGAACACTGACTTCATGCAACATAAAGTAACAACAAGCATTGCTATCAGCAATGACCTGAACAAGGATTTATAATTGTATGCCCATTAAACACCTATGGAGCTAATAACAGCGTGAGCACATGTACCCTTTACACCTGATGCTCCAAAAACACTGAACAGGCAGGAGATTGCAACCCGGACACCGTAGCGGAAAATGGAGGCCATCAGGGGCGAGTACCAGGGGCTGGTGGCTTGAAGGATGAGGCAGAAGCTGCGGTAGATGCCCCGGGCCCCAGCCAGGCCACAACAACCACCCCATCACACCATCACCGTGGACCAATGGGCGCCCACCAGCACAACCATCATTCCACCCACACTGCTGCTCCCGATTATTTCCTCAGGTTTGAGCTCCGCATCACGTGAAGACTGGCGGATATTGAAGCCAGGCAGGGACAGATGGGCAGGCACCTCCTGAAACACCTACCCCACTGTTCGTGCTCTCTTCAGCCCCTTTTTTAATATATTTTTGAAATGGTGGGTGGGAGTTGGGGGATTGTTGGGTTTTCCTTTACTTTTGGACACTATTTGGACATTGGTTGGGGTTAGGGAGAGGGGTGGGCCAGTTGTGAGTTTGGTTTGGATTTGTACAGGGAATAAACTTTTCATACTTTTATATTTTATGATTATTCAAAAATTATGATTTCAAAAAGTTTTGGTGGGGTATTAATTGTTTGTTTTACTTCACGCTGCTGCCTTTGCCGTAGCCAGTTTTAAAAATCTGCTGATAGTGTAAACCAAATAGTGATGCAGTACCCTCCCTTGTCCTACCACTCTCTCCTCCTAGTCTCTGCAGTCTACTCTGCTACTATATATTATTTTTAACCTTAAGGACTAAGAGGGGGTGGGGGTGAATTACCATGATTGTCGTTCAACAATGATCAATCAACCACAGTTTACTTCTCTTACCTGATTAGATGACGCAAGGGCTCCATGGTTTCCCAAGGTGCCATCATGGTGGTGGTAGTAGTAGCAGCATGCATTACTAGCGTTTCTTTTGATATTGAAGGCAAACTTATCAGAAGTGAATCAAGATCCCTCCTAGGTGAAGTAGAAATGAAGGATAAGGACTCGAAGAGTGGAGACTATTCATCAAAAGGGAGGTTAACAAATTGAAATAAAAAAAAGGTTAATGCTATTATTATAGGCAAGCCAGAGACTAGACTACTAGAATAGACTCAGTCTCAGACACAACAAGAGAGTTTGATAAGCAATGCGAAATTAAATTAATCAGAACAATGTTGAGCTACTACGAACTGTACGAAGTGGACAAGCATAACCTTATACGCAAATTAATACAGTGCCTGAATGATGATGCTGGCAATGAGATGTTCCTCTGAAAAAAAATATCATACACTTTGCTGGGGTGAATCATATAATATATTCTCCCAGTGTGGGGTTATATGAGCTTAAGAATATCCTGCACTGAGTTGTGTTGTTTTCACCATATCCACCCCACCAAGTGTGTGATCAATTAATGGTGTAAATTGTTAAGTCACACCTCAATAAATCACACAGCCTGGGGTAAGAGGGTTAGGGGTTTGATGAATGGTGGGAAGGGGAATTTTAGGGAAAGGTTTAACAAAGACAAACATTACACATGAACAATGTTCATCTTGGCAGCCGACCATCATAAATCTGTTATGGGAGGAAATGCATGCAAGATGATGAGTGGTACTAGACTAGTACAGGGCTGTACATTAATTAAGCAATTGTCTGTCTGCCCCCAGAGAGTCTCAAGTTACATACATTATATTTATGTTCACTTGTACCGGGCTTAGAAATCCACACGAGGAGGCTCAGCCATGGCAAATGATGGCCCACTATTACAAACACACTCACACACTGGTCAGACAAAGGAGGCATGGTAAACAACACATCTTTAGCGCAACAATGCCAAAAACGAACATGTGCAGGGCTAAAAAGGTTTGCAAGCTACAACCACACACATCCAACAAAGACATTTAATTTAACAACACACATAAAAAACAACTTGGTGAAATACATACCACAAAAAAATAACATTTTGCATTTTTAATCCAATGCCAACCATGCCCTAAATGATGTTTAAATTCAACAGACACCACAGAAATAGTTGTTTAATGGACCAATGAGTAGCTCTGGGCCTACTGGCTAAAAGGCCTATTAGCAAAGTACTGGGCTACATACATATTGAATTAAATAAATATTGCAAATTGATTTCAAAAGTTTGAGTAAATGTAGTGAACTGTGTAACATGTTTCCTTTATAAAAGAAGAAAAATGACTCACAAAGAAAAACAACGAGGCCCATATTGAAACTACAGGCCGCCCACCAAAATAAAAAAAAATTTTAATGTACAAATAAATATAGGCGCATGGCCCCAATCCAACAAACACCAATTTTCAAACTTACTTGTAAAATCTCAAATTCAAAAGTTCGCAAATCCAATGATATATGATGCAGCACACACAAAGAGTGATCCTTCCAGCTCCAAATCCAAATGAAAAGCAACCAAGAGATGGACAAAGCACTGGGAGGAGCCTCCTGAACAGGAACAGGAAGTTGGAGACGCTGGGGCACTTCCTTCCTTTTAAAAAAAATATAAAAAAGAAGTGTTCCATGCACAAAAAAGTACAGCTAAATGTGAGAGTTTTTGTAATCCAAATCATCCTTTTGAGAAGGCTTTGATGCTGCTCGGAGAGAGAAACCTCTCCAGATTGCAGTCGCAGTAGATTCTGCGTGTTCGGGATCGCATTCTTCACAAAACTTCTGCCAGAAGTCCGATGGTGCGTCCGAATTACGTGTTTGCGATCGCAAACTCTCTGTTAGGTCCTCAAATCCTCAGAGATGCTCAAGGGGGTCAAACTCCTGATAGCCCCAAGGTCTGAGTGATAAATCAGACACAATAGAGGTATCAGGTGAGGGAAGGAAAGGATGGGATCAGCATGGAGGGAGACCTGAAACGAGAGGCAAACAATGATAAATACACTTTGCTAAGGCTACTCTAGCTAATAGAATACCTTATATAAGAAAACCCCCTGGTCCCAATACCTGTAAAGAAAACTAGCGATTTGTGTATCCTAGGACTGAATCTCTGATGCGCCAATGCCACTAGCAGATCTAGGGAAAGAGCAAAGGCATTACTACACATAGCGTTCTGACACAGTACAATAGAAAGTGAGTAAGCCTAACGCTATGGAAACATACCCAGAGGCACTGGTTGAGGTTCGTAACAGGAGGATTGGAGCTGTTTTCGGAGGAGCTCAACAAGCCCCTGCTGTATAAGACAGAAAACAAACCAAGGTACACATAGTTACTGACTGGCTGCATTTGAATCATTCAGATTCCCAAATCACTGTAACACCTTATCCAGGTAGTGCACAAATACTTGGATCGATCTAAATACTCAATATTAGCATACGTGCTTAAATTTCATGATAAAGTAATTATGAAAAAACCCAATACATCTTGGACTGGAGTGAAGTCATGCATCAATCCGCAGGTATACCATATGTCCAGCCTCCGTGCAGTATTACTTTCATATCGGCATAGCGGGGCGAGGCAAGTAATCCTGAAAGGAGTACAGTCTAGAAAAACAACTATTAGTAAGCCGCACTGTCGTGCGGGCTAACTAACTGCAAGAAAAACTCCCAAAGTATGAAGAGCCAGGAATGATACAGGAAAAATACAAGTAGCCCCGCAAGAGCCAAGAGACGGCTCATCCAACGAGGGTACGGAGTTCTAGCATCTTGGTTCCGATTGAGACAACAAGACCAACATGGATAAAGTCACTGAACTGAGAACAATAGAAGTTGGTGCGATAAGCACCCCTACCAGGACTCCTTGCTGTTCGCATCGGCTCTGCTGAGAAATCTGGAATAAACGGCACCCAACTGGTGCTCCGGAAGCAAATAAGTGCAGCTTCCAGGAAACGTCATGACTCCATCACGGAACGTTCCCCCACGGCATTACATGATTTGTAGTGCCTAGAACTACCACTTCCTGATTCACTGCGTTGTTTTACATGTCAGTGTTCTTCTACGGCACCCGAGTGCGCCGTGGCACGCTCCCAGGACCATGCAGCCACCTAGAAAATCTTGTGGCGCTTGTGAATTGCTCGGGAAATGTCGTTCGCGATCGTAGATAACCGGTAAGTTGCACCTGTGTGTGCAAAAATGTATTTCAGGCGTGCGGACTCTGTTGCAGAGTGCAGAGTTTTTAAGCAACTCAACATTCAACGATGTTGATGCAGTGTTCCAAACACAGGACCCTGAGATAGCCACCATCTGGCATGGCCTTGACTATATTACTGTCATTGTCCGTGGCAACAAATCCATTGTTAAGCCCTCTGGGTCGCAGTCATTCAAACACCTTGCTGTTGATGTTTTCCAAGATGTTTTTAGCTTATGAGATTTCTCCATGACGAACAAGGCTGCTGTTAGCACCATTAAATATTCCTTCAGCATCAAACCTGAAGATGTAATTTCTCTAACCCCGACAAAAGAGGTCCAGTGTGCAGTTATACACATGTAATCAGTGGCCATGTAACACTGTGCATGTACCCCAGAGGCCGGCTCCCATGAAGTCTCCTCATTTCCGTATCCCTTCCATGCCACTAGGTACCACAGCCTACTCCTGTAGTTCTTGGAGTCGACAATACCTCTCACCTCATGTTCCACCTACTTGTTCACCAAGATAGGCTCCGGGCCCTTCCTAGCCAATAAGCATGGGTGGATTTCGCGGATCCATGATCCGCGAACTTGCGGATTTGCTTATTTGCGGATCCGCAAAATCCGAGAATTTGTGGATTTTGCGGATTTAGATTGCGCTCGTGAAAGTCAAGGATGCAGAGGCCTCTATCCAGCCTCACAGCTGATTTTCGACGGTAGATTTGGGAAGAAGGCAGGCACACCTGCCCAGCCTCGACGACGCTCACGATTGTTTTTGGGCTGATGAATGAGTCACTGAATTTGAGCTTCAACTAGTTCCAGCGACCATGTGTGTGTTGCTATGCAATCGCCCCTAAGGGCGCAGGGGTCACTTGAGTCACCTGAGCTGTCCATCATAGTGGGTAAATGGCGGGAAGACGGTGCACACCGCGAGTGTGTGAGCGGGACCAAACGTGCGGGGCTTCCATGCGAGTTCACAATCATGCCTCTTTTGTGTATAAATGGTCAGAGACCGATCAGAGCAGCAGATCAAGAGAAAGAAGCTCCTGGTCACAGGAACAGCACGAGGATTGCGCTCGTGAAAGTCAAGGATACAAAGGCCTCTGTCCAGCATCACAGCTGATTTTTGACGGTAGATTTGGGAAGAAGGCACACCTGCCCAGCCTCGACGATGCTCACGATTGTTTTTGGGCTGATGAAAGAGTCACTGAATTTGAGCTTCAACTAGTTCCAGCGACCATGTGTGTGTTACTATGCAATCGCCTCGAAGGGCGCAGGGGTCCCTTGAGTGAGCTGAGCTGTCCATCATAGTGGGTAAATGGCGGGAAGACGGTGCACACCGCGAGTGTGTGAGCGGGACCAAATGTGCGGGGCTTCCATGCGAGTTCACAATCATGCCTCTTGTGTGTATAAACGGCCCCGCTATGCCGATATGAAAGTAATACTGCACGGAGGCTGGACATATGGTGCTCGAGCACCTGCTTTATTTTATCTATTAGTGCTTCCTGTTGAAGCTAACTTAGTAACTATTTTAGGATGGCGCTGGCAGCTTGCCGGCACCATCCTAAAATAGTTACAACTTCAAGCTTGAAGGCTTGAACTTTTGCCCCCCAAATCCGCCGCTCGCGGATTCGCGGATTTTCGGTAAATTCGCTGGAGTTCGCGGATTGCGGATTTACCAAAAATCTGCGAAATCCGCGAGCGGAACGGATTTTTCGCTCACGCTTACTAGCCAAGGCATGAGATGGCTTAACCAGAGATACAAGAAAAGCAGGGTGAATGCGTAAGGTGGGGGGCAAGGCTAATTTGACCACTACCGCGTTGACTATCTTAACGACCCTGTAGGGACCTATGTATTTGGGATTAAAAATGCTGTAGCGCTTGAACCTTATGTTCCTGGTAGGTCTGCCCTCCTGCCTAAACATGGAAATAATACTACCATGGATTTTTTCTTTTCTGATGTCACTGACACAGGCAAATTCTGGAGAGAAGAAGGTGGTAGACTCAATGTGTGTTACAGGGCAGTCACTGCAAGCTGTTGCAGTGGTGTCTCCATCTGACTCTGAGCCTTGCGCCATTTCGAAGTTACTGATAAGGTTGATAGTGAACTGCTGGGACAGGGCTACTTTGAGTAAAGATGTCACCCACTTCTTCGTCATCACCTTCACCTTCAGCCATGATTGGAGCAGATTCCCTGCTCTCATCACCTTCACCAACATCACCTCAAGCTATTTTACTAAGGTGCACCTCCCAGTGGATTGCCTGATGTTTTTTCATATAGGTTGTTTAGCCTCCAGTACCATAGTATGTACCAGGCTTACCTCAATGAACACTTGCGTGGCAAAGGGAGAATATGGCAATGTTATCCTTCTGCTTACTAACAGTAAAGAAGACCCAAACTAAGGAGGTCAACTTTCTCATTTGGACCCTGGTGCCACTGCCAATGCCCAAAGTGTGTCGCTGACTCAGGCGGGTTCCAATCCATGTCCAGATCATCAGAAGGCGTGGAGAAGATGGTGGAGTACCTTTCCATTTTCTTGCTGTAAATCTGGGAGCCAATACTTCTTATGAAAGAGAAGGTTCATGCTCATCAGGAAGCTCTATCTGCTGTTCGTCTCCTACTTCTGGAAAATCTACTATTGGTGGTTGAGGCTGTTGTTGTCCACTTAGCTGAGTTTTCAGCAACAATTGGGTACTACAATTTGCGAAAGAGACAAATACAATTCAATGTCATTTCCCGTCAGCTTTGCCATGATTGCAGTGGCTGCCTCTGTGCCAGACATGGGCTTGGGCCTAGCATGGGGTGGGGCTGTTGATGCTGTAGTGCTGCTCCCAGCTATCTCTGCAGAGGCCGGTGCGGCAATCACATGATGTCTCCTGAAAAAGGTTTGTCCTGACACACCAGTGGTGGAAAGCTGCTTCTTGTCACTACCCACTTTCTTGGCAGCACCTTTCTTTGGGGCTATCTTGAAGCTCTCAGTTAGATGTTTCACTCAGCTCCACAAGCTTAAACAATTAGAGGACAGACGTCACGTGTTATTTGGTCATGTTTACAGGCCTTCTGTCTGGCAGTACTGTGGGTGATGTCTTGTCTTTTGTACACCTAAAAGCAAAGAATGAGCAATAAAAAAATAATTTGTGAAACATGTCATTGTTGCATTTTGAATTAGTACAGACAAAGGCAAATTATTAATTGTGGTCTTATTCCAAAGTCCAAGCACACCAGCATACCATAATATTTAATTTACAATCAGGAGGGATACCAACAACAAACAGATGTAACTGTTTGCTTTATGCGTATCTAGGGAAACACACGGGGAAGTCAGAGAGGGGCAGAGGAAAATGGAATAATCCTTAAAAAATTAATGCTGTTATGTGGCTGCGCACCTATGCCATGCAGGGGGTTGATGAATGGTGAGAAAATGTTTAAATAAAACACTAAGAAAATATAGCACAAAAAAGAATTTTAAAAATGAAACATATTTAACAAAAAAAAATAATTGCTGGTGTATTAGGGGACTATGGGAACCCCATTGGGACTTGCAAGGCAAGGAGGCAAAAAAAGCATATAATATAAAACACTGTTAATATTCATATTATACAATACATATACTGAGTATGAGCAACTAAGCCTCATGCATATTTAGTAAACTGACATCAGGGTAAAATAACAAACTGCACACAAACAAAAAGGCTCCTATCAATCTCCATAGAAAATGGTTTTGAAAAATGGAAAAAAAGGGTGACTGCACCAAAGGGCCACCTGAAGAATGCATGCAAGCATATGGCAAAAGCACAAAGGCTGGCTACACAAAATGGCCACCATCCACATAGTAAAGAAGTAACAGCAAGCAATGAGGCATGGCCACAGCAAAGAAAGAAGGCATATAGGACTACAGCAAAAAGCACTCTGGCAGGCTACACAAAATGGCCACTGGACACATGGTCAAACTGAAACCGCAAGCAGGGAGGCATGACCATAACAAAGAATGCATGTAGACCTATGGCAAAAGGCCACTGGCTGGCTACACAAAATGTCCACTGGCCACATGGTCAAACAACAAGCAAGGAGGAATGGAAAACAAAGAAAGCAAGCAGGCCTAGGTACACTGACTACACAAAATGTCCCCTGGCCACACACACACTTGCCAGACAAAGGAGGCATGGTAACACTGAAGAAAACACTTGCATTAGTTGAGCACTGCCAAAATGAAACAACACACATCCTCCCAAGGCATCAGATATATTTTACCCCATCTACACACGTTTTGCAGAAAACATGTGAAATACCCCCAATTTTTTTTAATTTAATCTGATGCCTCCCTGGCCAAAATGATGTTTCAATTCAACAGACACCACAGAAACAGTTGTTTCATGCACCCAGGACTAGTACTGGGCCTACTGGCTGGATGGCCCATTGTCAGACTTGGCCACATAGTAAAATAAATAAATATTGCAAACTTATTAACACACATGGAGAAAATGTACTGTACAATGCAACATTTGGCCTTTACAAAAGAAGAAAAATTAAATGAAAAAAAATAACTAAGCCACTATTGAAAACTGCAGACCAGCCGCCACAATACATTTTAAAAATCTAATAAATGTACAGATAAATCCTAGCACACAACCTTTATCAAACAAACACCACGCTTATACAACAGTTTTATAACTTACTTGTGATACCACCTAAACAAAGTCCTTAAATCCAATGGTATACATGCAGCATACAAAGAGAGTGATCCTTCCAGCTCAAAATCCAAATGAAAAGTGACCAGGAGATGGATGAAGCACTGGGAGGAGCCTGCTGGACAGGAACAGGAAGTTGGAGTCTGGGGTATTTCCTCCTCGTTAAAAAAAAATTATCAAAAAGGCTTCTTGCACTAAAAAACTACTTGAACCGTCCGTTGGAGAATAATATTGACTCAAAAACGTCTTTTTGAATAGATTTAGATGCTTCTCGAGGAGAGAATCTTTTCAAGGTGCAGCTGCGGTCGCTCTCTATCTCCACCAAAAAGCACTGGAAGTCACCGTCGCAGCCGGAAGCCATGCTAGCAGCTGGCAAATCTTGTGTATGCTCGTGGGCAGCTGTCAAGTTTCAACAAGCTTGCCAGTGTGCGCCTAAACAAATCCCAAGCACGCCAGGGTAAAATATTTTTTTTGTGACTCAATAGATGGTAAAATGTATCAGGAACTCTGAGTTCTTCGTGTAGCTTGGAGTTCCCGAATTCAGCTAGTGGAACAGAATTTTACAGCCAAGCCTACTATTAACACTAGTGATCATAAAAAATGAAAAAACTGCAATAAAATATCCTATCATACATGGAGGTCCTGGGTGTGCTTCCTAAAAAGCTTTGACAATACTATTTATAACCAAAACTGTAAAGTAAAACCTTGCACCACCTGCAGTCCAAATTTGATTTATATTTAGAAAAAAATAAAACGACTACGATACACTATAATTAAGATAAAGAAACATGCTTTAGATAGCCAACCCACCCCCAACACAGACAGCAAACAGGGAAGAGCAAACTCGCTACACACTAATTACACTAATACCATCACTGTCTCTTGAACTAAATGGGCACACTGCCAACAGCCGCCCCTTCCTTCTTCTTCTACCCCACTTCCCCTTTTGCTATCTCTTCCTCTCTCTTTTTCCCCCATTGTTTTTCTCTCTCTTTTGTTGCAGGAAAAGCAACGTCACACACATGTACAGTCTATTCCACATGCATTTCAAGATTTTAAAAGCATTGCATCTATTAACTAACCAAGGAAACTATTGGCACATTGGACTTCAATGCTATAACCTCAACTTTAATTGCTTCCCTGCACTATTATACCATGAGAATCAATAAAATCACTATGAAATTAAAAAGACTGCTCTGCCAAGCTTTCATAGGGGGAACTAATTTAGAGTTTTCAAGCGCTGCCTCTCAATGAATATATTGAGTCCCTGGTCTATGGTGTTAAAATTGTAAATCAAGCATTGGTCTGAACAATGTTAATATCACCTTTCCTTGTTTCGACTTTAATTTGCTGGGAGAAATACTCTTTAACAGCATTATCTGTAATTCTTCCTTTCAGTGAGGAGTGTATTCTCTTTGGCTATGCGCAGTCAGACTCTCATCCACTTACGTCTGTACTGGGCCCTGGTAATGGATAATTGAACTGAATGGCCAATCCGTATTTAATAATGGCTCAGATGTTACCGTAAATTCACGGTAACTCAGCAGTGGGATTAGAAAATGAACCAGCAGTGAACGTTCATAGATCAAGAAGGGTAAGGTACATACCCATGAATTTAGAGATTCGGGTAAGGAGGGGCCACTTATTAGTGAAACCATGCAATTAACCTGTTTCTAAATGAAGTGAGAGAACTGCATGATCGGCAGTGGGAGCAACAATCAATTTTTTGAAGATGTTCCACACCTGCCATTTCCTCAATAAAGATTGGGGTATTTTTTTCCAGATTATGGGCCTTAATGCAAGTTTTGCTGTCTCCCAGTAGGCCGCCATGCATGTGCCCCCCTGGAAGACCTCCAAACTCAGAATAGGGCAGTCGGACCGCTGGTGCTGTGGTGCCCACACTTCCACCGTGGCTTCGGCAGTCCATAGGACCACCATACTCGTAATAAGCCCCTATATCTGGAAAGTGGAAGAGAAAAAATGTTGAAAGTAGGAAATAACATATAAGATGCCCTTTTCTAGTAAGGACGTTTGCACAGTGGTGAGGGATTAGACCTGTTCTGGCTCCACTGTTTTACTGGCAGCCACTAGAGTTTTTTGAGGGTCATTATCATATGCATGAATTTTCATTCACAATCAGGTGTGCTGCAGAGTTTTATTGAGTTTGAAGATTCTTCATCTGAACGCCATTTATAGCATTGTTTAGGGTGCTACAGTTGTCAGTTTTGCTGAGAGGTTGAGCAAGGTTGCACACTCAAAAATAAATATTGTTTCCGCCAGCAGAGGATAAGGAAACCGTGAAAGCCTTCTATGGCAGTGGATTCGAATTAGGGCCTTTTTGAAAACACTGGTGTAGGAATGATACTAAGGTTCTTTAAGTTTTTCAACCTACTAAAAAACCATGACATCTTTGAGAAGGCCCACAGACACAACTACTACTCTTACTTTAACATGGTGTAGTTCTTGTGCTTAACAGCAGACACACCTTCCAAACTGCTCTTTCTGATACAAATCAAGCTGGTACATGAGCGCCCTGAGGTTAATGGTCACTTCTGTTACACCCAGTATCACCCGACTCCAGCAAATTGATCCCACCTTAAGTTTAAAAGACTCCAGGTAGGAATTTATGCTGTGTGTCAAGGGGCCTGAACTAAACCCCTTCTTGGAAGAACTAAGGGCCTCATTTACTATATTTTGATAAATGACAGTGCAGCAAGCCTTCCTGATGCACTGCCGTGCACCAACGTAAGAGGGCAGGAATGCACCATATTTACAAAATACGGTGCATTCCTGATCTTCTTCCCAGTGCCGGTGCACAAACAATAGCCGTGTTCCAATTCAGACACCCTTGCAGGGTGTCTGCGTTGCAGGTATGCTTGTTTATGTGCAGGAAGGAACACCTTCCTGCACATAAAAAATCATTAAAGGCAATAAGCTCCTTCTATGGGGCCATTGGTCGAAGCCGTTCTGACCGCATTGGAATTGGCTGTTTGGATTCCTTTCCAACCAGACCATTTTGATGGGGTGTGTCGGCAAGGAATCTGAACCGGATTTCTGAATGGCCTCCGATGGGCCCGGAGAGCACGGCTGTCATTCGGTAATCCTCCATTAATCCCTCGGGCGGGTCTTTCCGGCCGAGGGATTACGATGGAAGATTCCCGCAGCCTTTCTGTGCCGGCCTTTCTGACACAGAAAGGCTGTGAAAATCAGACTTTGGGCACCCCCAGCAGGGCCCCATTGATGCAAGGCCTCCGGATGGAGGCTATGCCCCCACTGGTGATCCCTGCACCCCATGGCAGGCACCTTGAGGTGCCTGCCCCAAGGTGCCTGCCACTGGGTGCAGAGATGAACTGCCCCTCTTCATTTTACAGTGGGAGCATGCATTCCGGTCGGAATGCATGCTCCCCATGTAAAGAAAAGGAATGCGACCAAACAGTGTTCGGTCGGATCCTAATTTCTGGGTAGGGACCGCCGAAGGAGCTCACTCGGTTCCAGTTCCCAAACGATGTCGCACGGACTCCACTCCATCTGACATCGTAATCGGGCCCAAAGAGTGGCGCAGAATGCAGCACTCATAGAAAAAAGAGAAAAAAACGAGGAGAAATAAAAGTATTTCTCCTTGTTGCGCCACTCTTATGCTAGGTGCAGGATTCAGATGCATTCCCAGGTTTACAACAATTTGTAAATCTGGGAATGGGTCAGATTTCATCAATGTTGCGTGGGAACACCCACAGCATGGAGTGCCCTTTTCATGCAGAGTAATGCATGAACTGGGCCTTTATTTACAAGGTTATGAAAAGTCACACAGCGTGACTTTACTTGGCCTTGTAAATATGGGCAAGCACACTGTGCCGCAGGTGCATCTAAAAAAGTGATGCACCGGTGGCATAATGGGCTTGTAAATGAGGCCCTCTATGCGAGCTACGGTGGATAAGGTCACCACTCTTCCCTGGAGCATTATGGGGCTTAATTACTATGTGATAAAAAGTGATGCACCAGTGGTGCAAATGACTTGTAAATAAGCCCCTATGTTTGGGTCTTCCTATCTGAGTGCTGCAAACATGTCTCTGTTGCCCGACCAGACTTCTCTGAAAACCTTAGGAAAAAGCCTGTAAAGATGCATTGTCAGAGGAAGGAAATCCAAGGGAGGATATGTTTTCCTCACTTCCTGGCTTAGTCCTGGTTTCCCTAGTCTGCTCCAGTCACAACCAATTTCCCCAGCTCAGTCCCATAGAAAAGCCAGGACATAAATTCTCTCCCATGATTGTCTGGCATTCAAAATGTTTACTGCTGCTCCATTGATTATTGGAGCTGAGCCCCTATTGAGTGCTCTTAAAACTTGATATTTATATTGATACCTTCAAGTCAACTTTTGAAAGAGCTAATCTAACGTGACATCACCTGTAAGGGTCGCAACTGTGATGTCTGTTATGCCTGTTATCTCTGCTCTAGAACCTTGCCCGGAGAGCTCACTTGAAGGCCAAAATGCCACCTTAGATGCCCCTGAATGTACATGTTGGTACAAGTTGATATTATCATATACTCAGAGGATGTCCCTTGAAGCATCAACAGGCGAATACACTCTTTTTTCTACCCTCGTAGGATTCAATTATCTTTTGCGTCACCCATACATAGACTAATACCAGACTCTTTTCATCTTCTCTGGTGTTTTTACCTAGCGGCCAGCTCCTGGTGCTGGTCTTCTTTGGTTACCTAATTCATTGGAGAATTCCATATGCATATTAGCTAGGTAGGAAAGCCAATTTAGTTTGCTTCTTGTGGCATTCCGTGTAAAATCACTCATTGTTCTCGTAAATTATGTTTTTTATATTTCTGATGTAGACTCTGTCGCAAGCATTTTCTCCTTTGCTCGTACAGGTCTTCAAATTTGTGGAGGCTTGACCTGGATTGGCCTGTTTCTGTGTTTATATGTTTCTACATTTTTATTGCATCACAATTTTCTCTAACAAGCTCGCAATAGTCCACTCCTACCACTCCTTTGGTGGTGAATGTTTATAAAAGGTCGAAATTAGACTTTTGACAAGTTGTAAGAAAACAAAGGGCCAGATTTAAAATGGTAAACTTACATTTTTGTGTAGTTTTATGATTTTTTTGCTTGATGTGATCAGTTTTTAGGCCTGTCCTATCTCTTTATGTGCAAAGACTCTGCCATGAGTGTTGAGACGCCAGACTCTGCAGTTGTAATGATATAACTCTAAAAATGTGTTTGTGAATTGCAAAGAAATTGTAAACATGCACTAAAGTGTATTTTTACCTTTATGAAGAAGGCCAAAGGTTTGTTTATACATTTATAAATAATTAGTAATCATGAGAATAATTACAGATCCATTTAGTTGCTGCCCTGAAAAGGTCTTTTAAATATAGAACATGTTTTGGCACAGAATTTGGCACTGTAGTTGACCTTGAAGGTTTTTGTATCAGAAATGTTAGATTCTAAAAATTACCTACCAAAATATTGTGTCCAAAATATTTACCAACATAAATTTATGAAGGCAAAAATGTGTAGTTAATTATAGATTTACTATTCTTAACTCCACTTTTATGTATGTGAGAACTTTTTGAGAATCCCAATGCAGACAGGGGTTACAGGGATCAAGTTATAGCAATCAAAATATTTTATACTGGTGCCCAGAAGCTTTACTCTACTCTACTATCAAGCCAGGAACTAAGCACTAAGTAAATTTATTGAGCAGTTGATCCCCAGGGTAGCAAAGTAAACAAATCCAAAGCATATTCTGGGTAAGCCCGGACAGGGAACTCCGCGCTGTTAGCTGAGTTTTACACACTCCAAGTAGCATGCGAAGTTCTGAAAAACTCCTCTCCGCATAGAGGTGCAGAGTTTTTTTCGTGGCTCGGATTCACCAATGTCAAGTTGGCAAGCGCCAGCGAGGAAAATCCACATTCTATCGAGATTTTTCCTCGCTCGTGCTATCCAATGCCAAGTTGGGGGGCGCAAGCAAGAAAAATCCACCTCCCGGTGGCATTTCTCAATGTGGGATGTCAGATTTCACAATGCAGGCAGTCGTCAGTGAGCGCGACCGCTCGCATTGAGAAACCTTCTGTTCCCACTGAGAAAGTTGCTGCTCAAGTAAAAAATCTACTTGAGTAGCAGAAAAGAAGCAGCGCCCTCTTGCGCTGCTCATGATACCATTCACGTTGATTTTCCAGTGCAGGACAAACACATGGCACTGAAAATCAACGTGAACGGGCATGACCAAGCGCACTCCGCTGCTTGTGGAACTCCACATCGTGCGGCGGAGTTTTTTGGTCACTTTGCAGAGTTCTGCTATATGTAAATGTAAATGTATGTGTCTTGTAAAGCGCACTGCTACCCTGAGGCGTCGTGGCGCTGTAGACCGCTGGGGAACCCGTCCTGGCTATCCCTGTGAGATGGTCCCTACTGGGTATCTCCAAGGTGAAACTAGGCATCCCTGGCGAATGTGGGGGGCCATTGTAGAGATGAGGCAAGCTAATGCCCAGATTTGCCGAGTGTGATCCCAGGTTAGAGTAGGCACCAAGGCGAGAATTTAACGAGTCCGCTGACCCTGGTCCACAACTCTGCCATGTCGGGAATTGAACCCTGGTCGCGGGCCGTTCTCTGCTTCCGGGTCTGCCGCCTCTAGCCAGTGAGCCACACCACTCTGCAAACTCCGCCCAGGCCTAATTCTGGGATGTAGTGTAAAATACAAACTCTTATAGAAAGAGTGTTTTTAGCACACAGCAAATTCTGTACAAATCAATTCAGAGTGTGGATTATGAATACATAGAGAGATCATATCAGTCACAGTGATAGAGGTAAGCTAGCTGTTGTATACTCAGCTACTTCCCTGTTAAGGTATTGTAGTACACTAAATACAGTAAGTGCAAAAGCATGCCTTTCACCCTCGGGAAGGAACACACTTGTGATCTGGTTCTTGAGGGGCCACTTCAAGTAGGATGCACACCTTTTTCTCAGTGAGTCAACAAAGCTAATCCATTATGATTCAGAGTGCGTGCAGACTGGTTATGTGCAATGCCCAATTGGCACTTAAATAAACAATTCTACATGAGCTGGGGCGTCATTTACACCCCCACCAATCGCACAGCTATCGCGCCTGTCTGGCAGAATTTTGTTCCACTTGATCCTAAGTACTCCAAGTAATCCAATTTTTTTTTTTAAACCTTTATTGTACCTTACAATATTACACAGCTTTTGGCCTACAACCCATAGGGCCGGCCGCAATCATGTATTGATGGATACGTTGCAACAGGTTAAGGCCTCAAACTGGTTATAGTGGTTAAAAGAAAATTGGCAACTACAAGGCAGATTGAAAGGCACATAATTAGCGATAATTTGCTGATCTATATAGGTTTAGTTTTCTGTTTTTCATAAAAACAAGAAAAAGAAATAAAAAAGAAATCACATTGCGGTCACCAATGAATACGTAGCATTGCATTAGCTGAATCTAAGGGCATTCCCCTTGTGTGTACCACTGGTTACACCCAAGGAACTGGGCACATAATGAAATGTTGGGAATGCTTGGGCTCTCTTATGTGGCTTTTCATGGGTCCCGCCCTTGTCGACCCCCAAGACCCTATCCTCGATTCCCTACTGAACGATATCAGCAGAGATAGCTGTGTCATGGTGGCAGGTGATTTCAACTGTTGCTTTGAACCATTTCCCAACCTTGATGGTGGGGGATATGGGGAAATTGATCAGATCTGGAATATTCCCCCTTTGTCTGTCGCCCCTATCAAAAAAGTTACGGAGGCAGTTATGCAATGGTTGGGTCTCTGTCTTGAATGGGACCTACGTGCAGTAAACGGCAGGACTAAATCAGACCCAATGGGTAAAGTTACATTTGACAACTCCATAAACTCAAGCCGCATTGATTATTTTCTACTTAAGATAGACTTCTGGAAAATGTTGGTGGACATGGAAGTTGTTAATAGATCTGAGAGTGATCATAATCCCCTGGTGATAACATTATCAGTATCTGAGGGCCTCTGTATGTACCCTGTTACAAACATTGAAACTGCAGATGCTGGCCTTACAAATGATTGCAGAAGGGTAAAATGGGCTGGCCTCCAAGAGAACACTGCCACTATTAGCAAAATTGCCATGGAGGTCTCAGCGGCCACAAAACAGATGGCACACATCCTTGAGGCTGGTACTCCACTGGATCAAATTGGGACAATTCATGAGACTCTTTTTAATAATATTAAATCTTTTTTTATTAAAACTGTCAAGGGAGGAAGTAAAAAAGCCCAAGCACATCCTAGGTTGAAATGGTACGACAAGACCTGTGGTATTGCCCACAGCTCTTTGTTAAGTGCCATCAAATCTAAATCATGCGAGGATATAAGGATAGCTAGGGTGAACTACAAGAAGGCCTTAAAAGAGGCAAAAAGCAAATGGGATGACCAGCGTTGGTTAGATTTATACAAGGCAAGTACCTCATCTAACCAACAAAGATTTTGGGAGGTTGTGAAATGGGGAATTTCGGGGGAATTACATACTCCGGTAAACTATGTTCCAGCAGAACAATGGGTCAAACATTATGAGTCGCAGTTCAGCCACACGGAACGGATCTCCCTTACCACTGTTAGGGAAGATGCCAGTGTGCAGTCTGAACAGTCCTCATTTGATCACGTTGTTTTTACCGAAACTGAAGCCATTTCTGCTCTCAAACTAGTGCAGAATGGCAAAGCCCCCGGTATGGATTGCATCCCCGCGGACCTCTTTAAATATGATCAAAAACACTGGGTCCCGTATATATTAATTTTAGCAAACGCCATAGCTAGGGGCACAAGGATACCAAATTCTTGGAAAGGGGCCGAAATTTTGCCAGTGCATAAGAAAGGGGACAAATCTGATGCGGGAAACTACCGCCCCATCAGCCTCATCGATGCCCTCCAAAAAGTTATAGCCAGAATGTTGTTGGGGAAAATTCATTCATGGATGATAGAAGTAGATATTTTGTCTCCAATGCAGGCTGGGTTTAGGGCACATATTAGTACAGTTGATCAGATCTTAAGATTTGTCATGATCTACTGGAAAACTGTGTCACTGAGAGATGGGAAGATCTTCGCTGCTTTTGTGGATCTCAAATCAGCGTTTGATCTGGTCCCCAGGGGGAAGATGTGGGCTGCACTGAAAAGGATGGGGGTTCCTTCTGCACTTTTAGATTTCACCATTAAGATGCATGAGGGTAACTTTGCAAGAGTCAGATGGGGTTGTCAGGGCCAGGTTACTGAATCCTTCCCCGTGACCCGTGGTGTGAGGCAGGGTTGTGTCCTGGCCCCCACTCTATTTGTGCTCTTTATTAATCAGGTGGTAAAGTTCCTTTCAGATACCCCCACTGATGCTCCCTCACTGGGTGGGTCAAAATTCCCTCTTTTAATCTTTGCAGACGATACTCTCATATTGGCCAAAACACAGAAGGGTTTACAGGCTGCAATAAACAAATTTATGGATTTTTGTAACATAAATGATCTTGAGATTAACATTAATAAAACCAAGTTTATGGTCTTTACCAAGAATAAGCCTTTGAGGGGCAATATTTTAATGAATGGCTCCAGATTGGAACAGGTCAATGTAATGACTTATCTCGGTGTTACTTTGGATTTCAGGTTAAAATGGAAAGAGCAAATAGAGGCACTTTGTTTGAAATTTGTCCGCTTGACTGGGTGCCTGGTAAAAGAGCAACGGCGCTCGCTGACCAAAAGAGTGCTGCCTGCGCTTAAAATCTATAGTGCTAAAATCAGCTCAGCGATATTGTACGGGGCAGATATTTGGGGTTGTGTGGATCTGGCTGTCCTGGATAGGATACAGAATAAATTTCTCCGCAACCTAGTTAGTCTCCCCCCATCAACACCAGTCCTTCCACTTTTGATGGACATGGGCATGCATACTATTAAACATCAGGCACAGTACAGGATGGTGGCTCTATGGAGACGCATATGGTCAACCCCGGAACTGGCCATGTTTGCCCGTGAACTTCAAGATGTGAGATTGCAACAGGGGGCTGGCAGTATACCATGGCTAAAGCAAATTAAGAACACTCTTAATGAAATGGGCCTACCCTTGCTATGGTCAGAACCGGGTTCCCATACTTTTCCTACTAAGGATGAATTTAAAACTCTTTTCTGGTCCATGGTAAAAACGGAACACGTTGCACTTTCTGAGAAAGTGAACCTGACAGGCCAGTTTCTGCTCCACAAAGTAATTCCTAATAAAGAAGTATACTGGGATGTTATCCTTAAAACACTAGATAGGAAATTATATCACCAGTTCCGTGTGGGCACGCTGCCAGTGAGGGCCTTTACCAGCGGCTGGCAGAGGCTTGAGTCAAGCCTCTGTCCTTGTTGTGCTGTTTGCGAAGAAACAGTAGGCCACTTCTTATTTGTCTGTACTGCCTATTGTAATCCTCGTAATAAGTGGTTGAAACCTGTATGTATTAGACTAAATACCCGAGTGAGCAGTGAAGCATTGCACATCTTGAAAATGAATACTTCCGAATGGCTAACCATAGGATTGGCGAAATTCCTTGGCTGGGCTTGGCTGATAAGATCTAGGTCAATTAGCTCATAAATCAAGATCTAAACAAACTGTATTCCATGTTTTCTGATTGTTTTTTGGTCTATGAATTTGATAGTATTGATGACCTGCTAAATTTTAAACATGCCTAAATGATTTTACTAGTTCTTTGGACGTCTTTACACGTATGTTTAATTGCGATCTTAACTTTACTTGTTCTTTTCTAATGATTTAGTTTTGTTCTTCATTTTCTCTGTTTTGGTTCTTATAGGTATTTAAATATCCTTATTATTATTATTGTTATGACTTTTTTGTATCAATTGTAGATAATGTATTTTTTTTCTGTTTTGTATATATGTGTCTTTTATGATGAATAATCGAAATAAAGACGTTAAAAACTGAACTGAAAAACTGAATACATAGAGAGATCATATCAGTCACAGTGATAGAGGTAAGCTAGCTGTTGTATACTCAGCTACTTCCCTGTTAAGGTATTGTAGTACACTAAATACAGTAAGTGCAAAAGCATGCCTTTCACCCTCGGGAAGGAACACACTTGTGATCTGGTTCTTGAGGGGCCACTTCAAGTAGGATGCACACCTTTTTCTCAGTGAGTCAACAAAGCTAATCCATTATGATTCAGAGTGCGTGCAGACTGGTTATGTGCAATGCCCAATTGGCACTTAAATAAACAATTCTACATGAGCTGGGGCGTCATTTACACCCCCACCAATCGCACAGCTATCGCGCCTGTCTGGCAGAATTTTGTTCCACTTGATCCTAAGTACTCCAAGTAATCCAATTTTTTTTTTTAAACCTTTATTGTACCTTACAATATTACACAGCTTTTGGCCTACAACC
Source organism: Lissotriton vulgaris (assembly GCF_964263255.1). Lineage (NCBI taxonomy): Eukaryota > Metazoa > Chordata > Amphibia > Caudata > Salamandridae > Lissotriton > Lissotriton vulgaris. The sequence continues at coordinate 436,181,991 of NC_141698.1, read as the reverse complement.
CATAGGGCCGGCCGCAATCATGTATTGATGGATACGTTGCAACAGGTTAAGGCCTCAAACTGGTTATAGTGGTTAAAAGAAAATTGGCAACTACAAGGCAGATTGAAAGGCACATAATTAGCGATAATTTGCTGATCTATATAGGTTTAGTTTTCTGTTTTTCATAAAAACAAGAAAAAGAAATAAAAAAGAAATCACATTGCGGTCACCAATGAATACGTAGCATTGCATTAGCTGAATCTAAGGGCATTCCCCTTGTGTGTACCACTGGTTACACCCAAGGAACTGGGCACATAATGAAATGTTGGGAATGCTTGGGCTCTCTTATGTGGCTTTTCATGGGTCCCGCCCTTGTCGACCCCCAAGACCCTATCCTCTAGATCCTGGGTGCCTCCCCTAATCCAGTTGTCGCCTTTCCCCCTTCCATACCCTTCCATACCCTTAGAGCATATCAGTCTTCCTCCCCCTCCTCATCCAACGTCAGTGGGTCATCCTCCGGCAATGGCTCACAAATTCCCCTCTGTACACATTCCACGGGGTCCAGATTTTGTTCCATTTCCCTGGGCATGCTCAGTGTAAGTATACCGCCCTTTCCGTCACCATCACCCTATCCATATTCATGCACCATTGTGTTTTCGTTGGTAGTTCCGCCACCCCCCAGCGCTGTGCAATATCTCGTTTGGGTATTTTAATGCCTAATGTAACCCAGAGTTGGCCATGTCTGGACAGGTCGTTGGGCCCCCATACGTTTAGTAGACATTTTCGTGGCTCGGGGATAAGAGAGGTCTCCAAGGTCTGTGATACAGTACGCATTATTTGCCTCCAGTATTCCTGGATACGTGGGCAGTCCCATATTGTGTGGAAGAATGAACCCTCTGTGTATTCGGTATAGGGTTGTTCTTCTGTAATATACTCTGTGTAAAAACTTTGAGTTGTACGAACCTTAATCTTGCTGGGATGCCTACTTCTTTTGGGGACGCAAGCGCTTCATTCCATTCGTGTTCGTCCATAGCATTTATGTCTCCCTCCTATTTATCTTTCAATGGAGTCATTGGGTCAGGCAAATTGTTAATTAGCTTGCGGTATGTCAGCAACGTCGCTCGCTCAATCATAAAATCTGTGAGGAGACGATCCTCAATCGGGGATGATTCTGGTACCCCCTCCCCAGGGGGGATGGCAGTGAGCAGTGCGTGACGTATCTGAACGTAGCGGTAAGATTCCTGTGCTCCCAAATCGTATAGTTCCCTCAAGCGGGCAAATGATATTACCTCCCCTTTTTCCCATAGGTCTCCCACCGTGGATATCCCTATGGTGTCCCAATGAAAGAAGCCTTTACTGTGTCTCAGGTTTCCCAGGGCACGAGAGTCCCAAAGTGGGGTGAGCATGGTTATTTTTCCTTTCCAGCCTAATGCCGCTAGTGCTGTATGCCACAGCGTGCGGTGAGTCTCGTGGGTCCTACCAATTTGCGCACTCGGCGTTGGTCATAGAGCGGGGCTAACAGACTATTTGCGCCGAGTTGAGCCCTATCTGCCTGGAAAGCCGGGTCGTTTTGTGAAACATGGATCCACTGATTAATGGGCTTGAGTTGAGCCGCCCAATAATATAATTTGAGATTTGGTAGCGCAATTCCCCCGTCGTACCATCCCCTGTGCATTTTGACTTGTGCGATAGGTGCCGGGTGGTTGCCCCATAGCAAACCAGATACCAAGGCCGCCACCTTCCTGAAGTATCCTGGTGCCACTGGATACGGTGTGTTCTCTAGTATGTACAAGAAACGGGGTAAGGACATCATTTTATAAAGCGCCGCTTTACCCAGCATCGTTAAAGGCAACCCCGCCCAGAACTTGACGTCCTGTTTAAGTCGCTCCATGGGTGGCGCCAGATGTTTTTGCATAAATTCCGTTGGGTCCATTGTAATGTGGATTCCCAAATACTTAAAGGAGGAGCCAGCTGCTCTTAAGGGACATTCTGCGCCCAATGCCGGGACCGGGCCCTTCAGAACATACATCTCTGATTTATTCCAATTTAACGTATACCCTTAGATTTTGCCGTGGGCATCGCAGAGGGTCAGGAGTGCTGGCACCCCACGTTCTGGGTCTGTTAGGTACACCAACATATCGTCCGCATAGAGGGAGAGTCGGTCCTCCCAGCCCTCTTTCCAATGTATTCCTTTAAGTAGTGGTGTTTTTCTTATCAGAGTTGCCAATGGTTCTAGAGCGATTGCAAAGAGCAATGGTGAGAGGGGGCAGCCCTGGCGGGTGCCTCTCCCCAGAGGGAATGCTCGCGAAATGTGACCATTTGCTACCACATGAGCAACCGGCTTAGTATATAGTAGTCTGACCTACAATATAAATTTCGAGCCGAACCCCAAACAAGCAAGGACCTCAAACAAGTAATTCCAATCCACTAGGTCGACCGACCATTTTTGCATCCAGGGCCAGTATGACCACCTGTTCAGGGATCAAGTCTGCCCTCGCTAACACCCCGTGCACCCTGCGAAGGTTCAGTGCCGTGTTTCTGTGAGGCATAAATCCGGATTGATCCAGATGTATGAGGTCGGGCAGGTGTGCCATCAGCCGGGTAGCAAGGAGTTTGGCCAGGATTTTAACCTCCGCATTAAGCAATGAGATAGGGCGGTATGAGGAGCATTCCTCTTGCGGTTTCCCAGGCTTGGGAATCGCTACTATGGTAGCTATTCTCTGATCAAGCTGAAGTTCGCCCCTCTCTAAACATTCTTCATACATAGCCAGTAGGTGTTCACTTAGCTTCTCCGATGTGGTCTGATACCATTCTATTGGAATGCCATTTGGTCCGAGTGCATTTGCCGGGTTTCAGTGCTCGTATAGACATGTGCATCTCTTTCCTAGTTATGTCTGCATCCAGTTCAGCTGATGCCTCTGGCCGTAGCGTCGGAGTCTCTATCTGTTCTAAAGCTGTCAGCCGATACTTCCCGTTCGGGGGTATAAACCTCTTCGAAGTGTACCTCCAATGCCTCCACTATTTGTTCAGGGCTTGTTTGAATCACTCCTAGGCTATCCCTCACCTGCTGGATGCCCCTTGAGCTCCCCCCCTCTTATACAGCCAGGCTAACATCTTACCCGCCTTGTCCCCTGCATCGTATATCCTGTTCTGTGTATCAGGTATTTGACCCTTCACTTGATGCCGGACGTGATCCGTTTATTGTTGTTGTTGGAGAGAAAGGGCATGTGACGTGTCTGGTGTAGGCTTTGCCTCATGTATAGTTGTCATGTCTCGCAGAGCCAATTCGAGCCTGGCCAGCTCGGCTGCTGTTTCCCTTTTGTGGCCCGTGATCGAGTTTATGGCTTGCCCACTCAGTACTGCCTTATACGCTTCCCATAGAACCTCCGACGAACGCACAGATGTGACATTTTCCTCAAAGTACTGTGTTGTCGCCATCTTAAGAGCCTTCCTGACCTTCGGAACCATGAAATATGCTGCTTGTATGGGATAAATTCACTTTCGAGACTTCTCTTGAGTGGAGATTGTCAGGGTGATCGGAGACTGGTCCGATATACCTCTAGGGTGGATGTCTATGGCGTCCACGTGTTGTATGCCGTCACCTAGCGCTAAGAAGTAGTCAATTCTCGATAGACTATTAAGGAGAGTGGAGTGAAATGTGTATTGCTTCTCCCTCGGGTGGACATGCTGCCAGATGTCTATTAGACCCATAGCTGTTAAGAATCGTTGAAACCGGGAAGGTCCCCCAATCGGGCCCGTCTCCGGGAATTTGTCGAGTTGTGTGTCTATTGTGGCATTAAAATCTCCCCCAAGAATTACGTCTCCCCCGCGAAGGGTCAGTAAAAAGTCACTTAGTGCTGGAAGCTTTATTGATTGAAGTGACGGTGGGATGTACACCGATACCACATTAATGAGTCGTCCCTCCCATTGTCCCTGTAGGGCTGCGAAGCAACCCTGCCCGTCAGCCTTTGTGCCTAGGGGGATGAATTGTGGGGACTTCTTAATTAAAATGCCAGTACCCCGAGAGCCTGAAGTAAACTCCGAATGAACTATCATCTTATATCCTCTCCTGTCCAGGGCCTTGAACGCCTCCCCCGTTAAATGTGTCTCTTGTAAAAGTGCTAGGCTAGGCTTCTGCCTCTTCAATGAGGTTAATACAAGGCCATGTTTCACCTTATCTCCCTGACCTCTCACATTCCAGGTCAGTATTCGTAGGGGGAGCCATGTGATCGTGACTCGACCCCCTCTGAACTACGTATCAGACCATCCGCCATTTCTAATCATGTATCCGTATACGAGCGTATCAAGGCACGGGACCCGGACCCTTCGCTTCTTCTTGTCAGCTAAATTACTCAAATGTAAAACACCATTCCTCGACCGTCTTTGTGAATTTTTAACAATCAACAAACAACCCCCCTCTCCCTCCCCCTCCCTGCCTCCCTGCTTAACGGACCTTCAACTGCCTGCCTCCCCAACTGAGCAGAGAGCTTAACCCATCCCAAAACCAGAGTACTTGCGCGTTGGAAGAGAGCATCTCCCCGGGCAGGCGGCATCCTTGCTCTCTTCAGGGCCACCCAGGCCAGCGTCCAACCACAACTCTTGTGCAATTATTGTCAATAAAAGAAGTCAGAGTCCATTGTTGCTTTGGGCTCTCTGTGCTATTCCCCTCCGTCAGCCTCAGTTAGTTCATGTGTCGGCGACTTGCTCGCGCCTCCTCTGCCTGATGCTTGTGACCCAGTTCGACTGTCGTCGCGGTGCCCGTGGTTCGTTCTGTTGGTCCTACGCGGAGGTCCCGCAGTGCGCCAGCCCTCGATCCAGTCCCTGGTTGCCTCTGGGGAATCAAAGAACCAGACCTTTCTGTCCCTCCCCCTCCCTGCCTCCCTGCTTAACGGACCTTCAACTGCCCGCCTCCCCAACTGAGCAGAGAGCTTAACCCATCCCAAAACCAGAGTACTTGCGCGTTGGGGGAGAGCATCTCCCCGGGCAGGCGGCATCCTTGCTCTCTTCAGGGCCACCCAGGCCAGCGTCCAACCACAACTCTTGTGCAATTATTGTCAATAAAAGAAGTCAGAGTCCATTGTTGCTTTGGGCTCTCTGTGCTATTCCCCTCCGTCAGCCTCAGTTAGTTCATGTGTCGGCGACTTGCTCGCGCCTCCTCTGCCTGATGCTTGTGACCCAGTTCGACTGACGTCGCGGTGCCCGTGGTTCGTTCTGTTGGTCCTACGCGGAGGTCCCGCAGTGCGCCAGCCCTCGATCCAGTCCCTGGTTGCCTCTGGGGAATCAAAGAACCAGACCTTTTTGTCCCTCCCCCTCCCTGCCTCCCTGCTTAACGGACCTTCAACTGCCCGCCTCCCCAACTGAGCAGAGAGCTTAACCCATCCCAAAACCAGAGTACTTGCGCGTTGGGGGAGAGCATCTCCCCGGGCAGGCGGCATCCTTGCTCTCTTCAGGGCCACCCAGGCCAGCGTCCAACCACAACTCTTGTGCAATTATTGTCAATAAAAGAAGTCAGAGTCCATTGTTGCTTTGGGCTCTCTGTGCTATTCCCCTCCGTCAGCCTCAGTTAGGTCATGTGTCGGCGAGTTGCTCGCGCCTCCTCTGCCTGATGCTTGTGACCCAGTTCGACTGTCGTCGCGGTGCCCGTTGTTCGTTCTGTTGGTCCTACGCGGAGGTCCCGCAGTGCGCCAGCCCTCGATCCAGTCCCTGGTTGCCTCTGGGGAATCAAAGAACCAGACCTTTTTGTCAGCGACCATCCGAAGCCGGGCCGGGAACAGCATTGAGTAGGGCAGCTCTTGTTCTCGCAGTGTCCTTTTCACTTCCAAGAATGTCCTCCTCTTCTGCGAGACCTCAGCTGTGTAGTCCGGGAAGAAGGATATTTTGGAGTTTTGTATTTGGATGGCCAGTGCCACTCTGGCCGTCTGCAAGATGGTGTCTCGATCGCGAAAATTAAAGAGTCTCGCTAAGATTGGTCTGGGCGGGCCCCCTGGTTTCGGCTTCCCTCCTGGCTCTCTGTGGGCCCTTTCCACAAAAAAAAGTGTGAGAGGCCCTTTGGATTAAGCTGGTTCTTGATCAAGTCTTCCACATAGAGGTCCATAGCACCCGTAGCTTCCGATTACGGAACTCCTAGTATACGGACGTTATTCCTCCGGGAGCGTCCTTCCTGGTCGTCCAGCTTCTCTTTAAGCAATTTATTATCAGCTTGCAGCTTCTCCATTTCCACCTGCAGTTCTGACACATCCTCCACTAAGGATTTGGTCACCACTTCCACTTGTTTTACCCTTTCGTTCATTTTTTGGAGGTCTGTGCGAATAAGGGTTACCTCCGTTGCTGTTGCCCCCACTGTCGCTTGCACCTGGGCCAGGGCGCTTAGCACGTCTTCCAGCTTGGCTTTCTTTGCACCGTCACCCTCCATCTCTTTACCCAGTAATTTGTGTTGTTCCGACAGGGGGGGAGTCTGTTTTTCATATGCAAATTTGTCAAGCTTAGCTTGGGTGGAATTATGCTTAGATCCTCTGCCCGCCATGGGCACACACCAGGAGTCTGTCCACCGCTGAGCGTAGCTTTTACTGGTAGTCTGCCGAGTGCTTCCCCGAGGAAAGTGATCGGGGGTCACCCAAGTTCCGATTGCGCCTCGGCTATGAGGTCGTACACCGTGTCCAAGTGGAGCAACTGGGATTTCCGGGCCGGCGCCCCGCAGGGAGATCGCACCGCTTCCTCAGTCGCGTTGCTGTTAGTGGGTTCTTTTTCGGGCCTTTCGAGGAAGTTAGTGCCCGGAATGGCGTAGCCTGTTTAAAATGGCGGCGTCGTCACACTTTTGTCGGGCTTCGTTTTCCGTCCTGCGTTGCCGCTACCCGCAGTGTTGTGCTGTTGTGGGGTGATGTACACCACCTATGGATGGTCTGCGGGGACGCCAGGCGTCCTACCGCCGTTTCGCTCGATTTGTCCGTCACCACGGGCACTTCCGAAAGGCGATCACCGCCGAGGCCTCACTTCCGCCCGGGCACCGCTCCAACTACTGCCCGCTGCTCTCCATGTGCCGCTAGGCCTCGCTTGGGGTGTCATCTTTTCCAGCAGTTCCTGGTGCGTAGCTGCTTCAAAACTTCTCCGCCGAGTGCCGTTCCGTCACCGGACCCGGGGCATCCCGTCTGAGTTCGTTGCCGGGCAGATTGGCATGCGGATTGATGCGGGATGCCGCCTTACGCCGGGAGCCTCTCTAGTTTGCTGCCGCCATTGTCGGCTGCTAGCCACGCCCCAGTAATCCAATTTTTAACCAATATGTTTGACTTTAATTCAGCACTTTTCCATTGTCCACACAATGAGTGGTAGCCAATTTTCAAGTTTCTTATATTCCAGCTGGGCCATCCGAACCTCATTTTCAAGAATATGATTGATGCAAATTCGTCGTAGACAGGGTTTTATTAAAAGCCCAATGCATTTCGGGCAACTGGTGCCCTTCATCAGGGGTCACTGTACATGACACACAAATCAATTTACAGATGAACAACCTTTACTATATACTATTTCAACTCTTTAAGTCTGAAAACCATGCGTCCATTCACAATCATTAGAACAGTCACACCACCCTTCTTTCCCTCAATGGACATTCATATCACGTATGGCAATGAAATCTCTCTTCCCAACCAAATCAACTTTTACACTTTTAAACAGACACAACCAATAAAACTTACTTCTGCCATATCAAACCTCCCACTGAATGGGGAGAGGGAGGTTTGAAATGGCAGAAGTAAGTAATGAGAGTGAGTGTATGAATACGGTTGTTGAATCACACGGGTTTATTTGGTTGTGTCTGTTTAAAAGACTAAAAGTTGATTTGGTTGTTTGTAAAAGTTGGTTGTATGTAGAGCGGGACATTTTAGAGGGGAGAGAGATTTCATTGGCATATGGGGAATGAATGTTCATTGGGGGAAAGAAGGGTGGTATGACTGTTCTAATGATTGTGAATGGACGTATGGTTTTCAGACTTAAGGATTTGAACTGGTTATGTTTGTTAAAAGCAGGCACTTGAGTAAGTCAGGTGCATGAAGAGTGCAAGGAGTAGGTGGCAGAGAGAGAATAGTGGTAAACGTAAGGCACAAGTTCAATGGGAGAAAAAGAAAAAAAGGGGGGATGATTGTTTGAATGAATGTGAAAATGGATGAGGAAGATTTTGGTCCAGAGTGTGATAGAATGGGTTAATGAAGGGTCCACACTAATTCTGCTGGTTTGAGGGGGAAACAAGGGAGTATAAGTACATGTGCAATTTTTATTGTTAAGTTTTATCTTGATGAAATGACATCTTTGGAAGCGTTTATATTATATGATGCAAAATCACAATGTAAATAGTAAAGGTTGTTAATTTGTAAATTGATTTGTGTGTCTTATTTACAGTGACCCCTGATGAAGGGCATCAGTTGCCCGAAATGTATTGGGCTTTTAATAAAACACTGTCTTCAACAAATTTGCGTCAATCGTATTCTTGAAAATGAGGTTCGGAAGGCCCACCTGGAAAATAAGAAACTTGAAAATTGGCATACCACTGCGTGTGTGGACAATGAAAAGTGCTAAATTAAAGTCAAATTAATTGGTTAAAAACTGGATTATTTGGAGTACTTAGAATCAAGTGGAACAAAATTCTGCCAGACAGGCGCGAAAGCTGTGCGATTGGTGGGGGCGTAAACGACGCCCCAGCTCTTGAGGGGCCACGCCAGGTTCCTGTCTTGGGTAGAATGTAACACAAGTTTTCCAGGTCCACAACTCTCCCACACTGTCAATCTTGACCACAGCATCTTTAGTTTTTAGTCCGGTGCAGGTTGGCCTGCGTTTGCTGCCTGAGATCAGGGTAATGCAGCTCCTGGGGGTGTGTGGTCTTGCAAAGCTAACCGGAAATAATCCCTTTGACATGGTCCTTATCAGGTGAACATCACCGGTGCCCATAGCTTTACGGCGGCACTCCGGCATGCACTTAGTCTGAAGATACAGGTTGAAACAAGCACATACTTCAAAAGCACGTACTATATTCCAGCTGGGCTATTCAGGGTCGGTCTTTCATCAAACAGCCTTCCTCAGGCCCATCACAAAACTCAACATCCAAGCAAAGGAAGAGCCAACCTAAGTCATGGTGATAATCCAACAGAGGTCAGGGGTATCCACAAATGTGGAACGCAATCTTGTACTAATGCCCACCTTTTATTACAACTTTGCATTTCTCTGATTGTGGCTGATGACATACTGTTATGATTTTTTTGAGTTGCTGCACAATTACTGTTGATCTTTGACGCAAGATAAATAGACCATGTGGACTCAAACTCTGTGAAAGTCAATGCGTCACAGGTGATCCAAATTCAGGTTGAGCTGCAGAGACCACAGTGTCCTCAGGCCTCACTGCCTGCCTGGAAGTATCAATATGTTCCCGGGGTTGAAGCAGTATCGTTCCACACCTCCTGTCTTAGCTTCTAGCAGTGCTCCATTTCAAGGAAGCATCTTTTGCTTGCAAGGGTGTCTGCAGCACCCCAAATCAGCAGTCAGTATTCCAAGGGTCTAGTTCTGGGACTGATTTTTGGCAGTTCTTGACTTTTGCTTATTCCTCTGAGTGCTCCAAACTTTGTCTCTGTCTTCAAGTGTCAGCAGAAAAATTACATGAAGTTGTGAGCCTCCTTGTCTGGGGAAGTCCAAAACAAGGTGACAGCCCCACTTAACTACCTGTTAACTAGCGAGGGACTGCCCTTACAGGGGAAATTCAGGCGAGTTTCCCTATATTGGGGGACTATCTGTCTCCTATCCTCCACACTGTAGAATCAGGACACTACAAAGGACCTCAAGAATGCTCTGGAGAAGCTCTGCCATCCACACATCTGTCTATACAGACTCATCTTATGTAGCACTTTAGATTTGGAAATCAAAGTGTATTCTTGTGTAGACAAAATAACATGTAACAGACACACTCCAAGCACAATCTACACAAACAATAGTTACACATACACATACGGTATCCATGTCCTACATGGATGAAGCAAAGGACCCGGTTGCAAGGGACTGACAGACTAACCTAAAACTACAGAGGAGACAGTGGTTGATGCTCCATGGTAGATGTAGGTTAAAGAGGCACTGCCCTGACACTGCTGCCACCAAAGTCAGTGCAGAACAGACTGGTGAGCAGGCAATAGTCACGCAAGCTATATGGGGGCACACTTGGGGTGCCCCTACGTACCAATGTGTCTGTGCTGCCTCGCATTCCATGTCACAGGAAGCCCTCAGCAAGCATGCATTTATTTATTTATAAAGTTTTATATAATATATGTCTTTGAGATTCCTATATGTGGAGGTAGGACGAGTACTTCACTACTTAGCTAGCTATGTTTACCAATCTGAACTTACCTTCACAATGTAGTGATAGTCGATATTTTGGCCCTAATATTTAGGTAGGTCTATGTTTTTAACCTAGATATTCTGACAAAAAAATCCACATTTAAGCATTGTATTTGAAGTTGCAGGTGGCACTGAATTTCGCGAAAGTCTAGGAAGAAATAAAGATTTTTTTCTGTAAAGACATTCCCCTAGATTCATCAAAGTCCCGTTTTGCGAGTCCTTAATAGCGATTATTAAGGAATCGCTACTAAGGACTTGCAAAACGGGATTCATGTAGGAATCGCTAAATAAATTGCGATTCCTACACATTCCTTATTTGCGATTAGCAAATTGCTAATCGCAAATAAGGAATAACTCCCCATTCATTCCTATGGGCCTAAAGGCCAGTTATTCCTTATTTGCGATTAGCAATTTGCTAATCGCAAATAAGGATACGATTTCAAGGGTGCTAGGGGTGTCCAAAGGACACCCTGTAGCACCCCTGAAATGTAAATTGAGACTTATGTTGCGCACACACATGTCCAAAGGACATGTGCTTGTGTAACATACAACTGATAAAAATGCACAAAAGTGCATTTTTCTCAGTTTTCGCTATTTACCACGAAGTCAGACTTCACGGTAAATAGCGGCACAAAATAGCGAAATCGCAATTTTTTAATGGTTCATGAATAGCATTTAAGGAATTTCAAATTGAGATTCCTTAAATGCGATCGCAATTTGAAAAATCGCAATTTTTCGCGATTTTTCAAATTGCGAGTTCATGACCCATTGATGAATTCCAAATGCCATTTTTGCGGGCGCAAATGGCCGAATTCTGCGATTCGCACTGTTTGCGCCCGCAAAAATGCTTCATGAATCTAGCTGATTGTTCCATATACGCGGTAAACCTTTCTTTGTTAGATAAGCATTCATATGTGTAAATGTGCAACTGGTGCCTGATCTATATTTGTAAGAAACGTCTTGAACCCTTGAACGTTCCTGTGTTGTGTCCCAGATGTTGACTTGTAGCCTGCCTGTTTCCTATTTGTGGGTCCCAAAGCAAGGAGATTTGCAGGAGGCCATCCTGCTGTTTGGGTCTATGTTCCAAGGTTATGCCAAAGGCATGGGAACCAGATTGCAAAAGCAAGGCAGCAGCTGCCCCCTAGTAGATCACCCGGGAGTGAGCTACAAAGGAGATTTGCAAGATCAGACAAGTGAAGTTGAGCAAACTCCCATAGCTTCGACTGTCCCTCATTAGCACATTCCTCTGCACCATCACTCTGTACCTAGCCGCCAAGCTCTCCACCTGGTGTGGCATTGGGAGCAGCCATATTGACATTTGGATCCAGCCCTCTTGTGACCTCCCTGAACTTATCCTGCTGGGTTGTCTAGTGATCCACGAACCACCCAACCCAGGCACCCCAAGTTGTGAGCTTGACACAGGGGCTGAAGAGTTCGCCTTTTACTTTTGGCTCATTGGAGTCTGCATTACAGTTGCCTTATCGAATTGTGGAGAGCTTAAACCACACACCGAAAGGCACGCACTAGGAAAGCAGGTTGTTGATTCCAAAAAAGCGGTCACACTGAACACCAAAGTGAGAATAGTCACAGGATTTTGAACCCAGCAACACAAACTAAAAGACAGCCAGACATTCTTGAAGGCAAGTGCTGGTTAAGTGTCGAACCACAAACAGTGTGTCAAAACATATTGCCATTTTAGCTTGAGGTCGCCCTTACTGGAACCCAGTGGAACCGCTGGAAGTGTTTTATTGTGAATGGTAGATGACACCTGGTCCCCTGCCCAAGAGTGAGGTCTCGTGACAACCTAGTCCCCCAGAAAACACCATACATTTTTACCTCAACCGAAAGGAATTCACATAAAATGGCTCTTATTCAGATTATTTTTACTGCTATTGTACTGCAATTTAAGCAATGAAAATAAGCATTTAACCCAGGGGACCAGAAAGGGTTCTACCTGCGCTATCAGAAGCTGCAGTCACAATCTGTCCGTGGCTGTGAGCTGCCCCTACGCCAGGGATAGCTCCCATGTCAAAAACATAAGCACCAATGAGTGGCCTGGGGCTCGCCATGCTGCTGAGCTCTCATTGGACGAGAATGACCCGTTAAAGCTAATCACACTAACTTTGGAGCGAATAGACAAAATAACAAACTAAAAAAAAAATGATGGGCAGAACACGGAGCATATTCCTTGCGAGAACGCTGGTTTCTCAATATCTCTTGAAACGGTGCATCGAAGGGTTCTAGCTTGCTTGAAACCTCTCTGACTTTCAACATTCTTCGTTTTTAGAGCACGTTTATTTTAGAAGAGTGTGTGTGTGTGTTTGTGTGTGTCTGTGTGTGGGAGACAGACTGGCAGAAGGACACAACGTATAATTCAACTCAATACAGAGATGCCCTCGCTAGTTAGGCCTTGAGTGCTCATTCTGGCAGGGTCCCGAGGCTTCCTGCTTCGAGCAAGCGCCCTGAATCCTAGTGAGTCAGCGAGGAGCCCATGATGTCACCCTTGAGTACGGTTGGTGGTCTCTGTAACTTCAGTCTCTGGTAACAAGCCAGCCAATGTGGCCAGCCGTGTACCAAGGCAGTGTGAACTGGGGCATAATATTATCGTGGCACTATGAACTGCAGCTTTAGTTTACCATGGCACAGGGAACTTTGGCAGCATTTTAAAGTAAGCACGCTGATGGAGGGCATCATATTTACATTTGCAATGTGAACTTGGAAAGCATGTTGTTTTAGCCCATGGATCTACAGCAGCATACTCCTCTAGCACTGTGATCTTGGGCAGGGTATTTATTATGGAATGGGCCTTGCAGACAGAATGCACATTAATCTTGGCACGACTCCTCCTAACAGTCTTACCCTGATGCATTATGTGGGAATAATTGCATTGAGCTGTGTTGTGTTGACATTCATTTTTGTGGGTGATCTCGAGGAGTTTTTGTGCCAATGTCTGGATCATTATGTTTCACTTTCTTGTAAGTATAAGTTGGCCCTAGCAAGTGAGGCAAGCTGGCTGACTCGATATGTGTTTAATGTGCAATACTGCTTGTTCGACTAGTGCTGTCAAAGGTGAATATTGTGCGATATTGATTATTATGCTACCTGCCACCTATTGGGGTGATTATTTCACGGTGCTGCTGCCTCCTGGGGTGATTATACCACACGGTATACAACGTTTAGCACGCATTTTTACAACGCACTACCATTACAACGCAGGCATTACCACGCATACTATTACAACGCATTGCGCTGGGGGCGCTCTAGGATAGGGAATACGTTTAATTTTATATCCAACACCTTCCCTAGTGTCCACGGGGACTGGAGTTGGAATATAAAATTATACTTACCACTATCCAGCACCTCAAAGCGCTATGCGTTGTAACGGTATTCGTTGTAAATACCGCGTTGTAAAGGTATGCGTGGTAATAGTATGCGTGCTAACGTCATACATCCTACCACACTACCGCCTGTTGACTGTTGTCTGTTGGGGTAATACTTGCACATTACTGCTCGGTAGGCACTATTGACTCTTTGGCTTTGGATTTATTATTCTGCCATATGATAAGATTACTATTGCCTGATGGAGATCTTATTCTGCAGAACGGTTTATAAAATTACTGTTGGCTGGTGTGGAAATTATTGTACAAGACACATTGATATGCCAACGATTACCTTCCTAGATTCTAAACGAATGGGTCTGATTGATAAGCTGATTATAGCCTGGTTGGACTATTATTGTACAATTCTGCTTGAGAGGTCGGCTGTTGCTTGTAGGGGTGATCATTGTGCAATGACTGCTCCATATGCCAAAGGTTGCCTATTGGAATAGGAATGGAATACCAGCATTTGTAAAGGGCACAGCTACCTCCGGAGAGGTGTCCCGGGGCTGGGGGCCATTGGGAAGATTAAGCGACCTTTTGCCCAGAGTCACTTGGTGCTGGGCTAACCTGCCGCCGGCACCGGGATCGAACCGTGAACCGCGTGGTCCAGAGTCAGGCACCCTGGCCTCTGCACCACACCTCTTCCACATATTGTGAGTGATACTTCACAGTACTACTGCCTGTTGGGGTGATTATAATACTGCCTGATCTACTATTACTTGGTGTGGCTGTTGTTGTAAAATACTGTTAGATAGGTAGAATATTGTGTGTCAGATTGATCATTGGGTAATGCTGCGTTACATGCTAACTTAAATGTTTGCATGATTATGTCAATCGACTATTGCCTGTTGAGATGATTATTGTACAATACTGCTTGGTAGACCTACTTAGCGGACTTGATGACTATAGCTTACTGGGATTATTACTGAAGAGCTTGTTTGATAACTTTCTATTGGGATTATTACTGAATAGCAGTGGCGGCCGCTAGCAGAAGAATTCAGTGGGGCAGTGAGAGGGGAAAAAAAGAAAAACGAAATGTACCTGCAGCCTGATGCCCACCCGCTCTTCCACTCCAACGATGTTCACAGAGGCTCCCAGAGTCCCCTGTGCCAATCCAGACCCTACTCTCATGCTGGTGTTAACCAGCATGAAAGAAGCATGTGGAATGAGCGGTGCAGGGTGGTTCCACGCTCCAGCAGGGACTGAGAGCCTGTGCTCTAGAGCCCTTCTCATATCTCCAAACAAAAGCCTGGAGTTATCTAAGTGTCTGGTTGGCCATCCTAAATCGTCCAGCCAAATGGACATGCGTACTGGTAGTGCCCTGAGCCCACCACTCCTCCTGCTGGCCCCGCCCTCAAGACTCGGCTGCGGCTCGGCTCCGGAGTTTTATTAACTGCTTAGTTATCATTTTATTTTTCATGCGTCTGCTGATTCTAGCAGTGGGGTGATGCTCCTCCACCATAACAGAGGAGTCACCCCTGCTGAATAGACTGTTCGATAAGTTTTGCCAGGTGGGGCTATCATTCCACCGTACTGTTTTGATAGGCTAACTATAGCCTGCTTGCATGATCATTATTACTATACTATTTTGTTCGTTATTGCCTTCTGGGGTGAATATTACATAAAGCTGCTTGATGAACAGATTATTGCCTATTGGTTATTCCTCTATTAGAACATTGGAATGTGGAGTACTCCATTGAATAAAATGGAGTGCTTGTGCTTCTATGGGCCTGTAGAAGCCCGACGAGCAACATTCCAAAGTTATTTTTGCTCACAGCTACTGCTGTGAACAAAAGCCTCTCAGACCCCGAGGGGCTTTAAACCCCCTTGGGCTCCTAGAGGCCTTTGTTTTTAGTAATTAGAACATCCTGCCCTCTAGGGGTGGAATGTTCTAATAGCCTAAGAGCCCTTCTAGTGGGCTCTACCGGCCATTAAATGCCTTCTCCCTTGTTAAAGCCCTCGCTTTCGGGTCGGGCCTATAAAGCTGGAACGTGCCATTAATGGCTGGAAGAGCATGCTAGGTCGGGCTCTAAGGCTATCCTAGAACATTGGACAGTTGAGAGCTCCACTGAAGACAATGGAGTGGCTTCGGGTTTATAATGACTGGTATAAGCCTTCTGCTGCAACATTCCAGTTTTGGTCTTTCTGTTTCTCCCTTTTTCATTTAGAACATTCTACTCTTAGTGGGAAGAATGTTACAATAGCCTTATAGCCATTTTCCCTCGGGCTATACCTGTTGATGAAGGCTCTCATCCTCGTTATAGGCCCTCGCCTGTGGCTTGGGCCTATATCTTGGGATCAGGGCTTTTAACAACTATTAGAACATTGGAATGTTGGGAGCTCCATTGCAGACAATGGAATACTCCCTGCCAGTAAAGGCCCGCAGAGCAACATTCCAATGTTCTGCAAAGGCTTCTCGAAGCTCGAGGGGATTTATATCCCCTCGAGGTTCGAGAACCCTTTGTTTAATTTGTTAGAACATTCTGCCCTCTAGTGGCAGAATGTTCTAATAGCCTTATAGCCCTTCGTAATAGCCCTTCGTAGTAGGGCTATACCGGCAATTAAAGTCCCGCTGTCTCGATTCAGCGGGCCTTTAATAGCCGGTATAGCCCGCTACGGCAGGCTATAAGGTTATAATATAGCCCTCTGCATCGAGCTATAAGGCTATATAATACTTCTTAATAGGCACATTATTTAGTGTTGGGATATTCCTTTGCAATACCACACTATAGGCAGGGCCACTGGAAATATTCATTTGTGCAGCTGCAGGGTTTTTCTCATAATTATTGGTGTGCTGCATTTGCCACATAATCCTTTATCCGCTGCATGATCTGCGGATTCTAACAAAATAAAATGTTGTTTCTAACTTAAACGGTTCAAAAAATTCTAAAACGTATTAACGTGTTGCCATGCAGTGGCAGGTCCTTTGAAAAGGTTGACTGTACACCATTCTGCTGCTTATTGGTGCATTTGGGGGTTAAAGTGGTACTAATGAGATGCAACCAATGCAATACAGTGTAAAAACAACCAAATTATGAAGTAATGCTACCACAAAAAGTGTTGCGTTACGCTTCATGATTTGCCTTTTCTTGCCGCATAATTTACTCCACCTTGCCACATAATTTGGCCCAGCCCTGCCACATAATTCCAGAGGCCCTGCACACAGATTATTGATTACCGTTAGGAGTATTTATTTCCAATGCTCCTCCACAGGCTGACTACCAGACTACTGTTCAAATTATTGTACACACTTGCTCTTTAAGCTGATTACAGATTACTGGGGTGAACAGAAAGGAGTCTATAATATTACATTTGTTAAATAAAAAAAGAACATTACAACGTGGGATGCTGGGACACGATCAGGACTCCTATGTCGTGTTTGTTTTGGTGCTGGGAGTTGTGTGTGGGGGAGAAGGAGAAAGCACAACAAACGCTTGCCCCAGGCCCTCTGGCTTTGTGGGTAGGCCTCTCTCAGCCACTTCTTAGGCTTATCAATAACCTTACTATTGACCGGCCAAGCCTGTCTGATGGGGGTGGAACTTTATCAATACCCTACTATTGGCTGCCCACGAAGGCCGTGATCTGGGGCTGTTTCAGAACAGAAAACTTTATCAATAACCTGGTGTTGCAGCGAGGCGAGGAATGTCGCGGTGTGCGAGAAACTTTTATCAATAGGAGTGTTGCAGCCGCGCGGCTTATGAATAGTAATTTGTTTACATCAGTTGTCAGTTAAAATTTCAAGAAGGCTCCCCATGAATTTAATAAAAGCCCAGTATTCCTGCCTGCTGCAGATATTGGGCTCACAGAGGCACGCCACGAGCCCTTCGACACCGGCCTGAAGAGAAATGCGTAGACTTCACGACGGGCCTCTGAAAGGCATGTCAGGCTGGGGGCCTAGTCAGCCGCCTGTCGGGCCGAGTCTGTACCATCGGCCATACCTGCCTTTCAGAGGCACCGGCTTGTCGCTGACATCTCCAGATGTCCCTATAGGCCCGCCGCCTGACGCCCCCCGAATAAGGCCCTCTGGGCTGCCCGTGTGCAGGAGAGGGTTAAACGGCTGATCCTCCGCTAACAGCTTCTTCCTGTTCTGTCGGCTAAGTGGCGCCTCTGAGTCAGCCAGGGGCTTCACGGCCCCTTGAGACTGCGCCAGCCAAGCCAGTTTGCAGCGCCAGCTCTCTCTCCCGCCCGCCCCTGGCACGCTGCCCCGGCCCGAAAAGTTTTCTTTTTTTTCTCAAAAGAAGAAGAAACCACTCTTTCAAAAACATCCACAAACGGCGCTCGAGATTTTATCTGATCCCCAAAAACAGAACTGGCATTGGAAGAGAAAGTGAGCAGTGGCACACACTTATAACGGGCCCTTACTGCTGAGAATTGCTAAATGCACGGTTGCATCCCCCAACGCAAGCTATGTACGCACACATAAAAACATCCTTCACGGCAAACTACATACCAGGCACCTAAAACACACCACAGACCGTAAACTACCAACCACACACTTTAAATGCATTCCCTATGATAACCCACACCCCGAAAGCACCCCCCCACAGCAAACTACATACCTAGCGCCTAAACCTGTGCTCCCCATAGTAAATTACATAACACACACCTAAAAACAATTCACGCAAAAATACCTACTGCACATATAAAACTCGTTCCATAAGGTAAGCACATACCATTCTCCCTAAAAAACTACATACAAACCTCAATCCCAATGGTAAATCGCATTTCACTCAACCAAATTACACTCCACAAAACAATCTACATGCCACATGTATAAAACACAACGGGGATATTTACTAATAGTTTACGCTGTGTTTGCATCCCAAAAGTGCCGCAAATCGGCGCAAAATCTTTTTTCCAATTTACTTTCCAGCGCTAAACTTGTTTAGCGCTGGAAATAACGTGATAGTAATGCAAAGCAACTTACTTAGAGCCAAGGGGCGTACCATACAACCACCCAATGTTTTGATGCTAAAATATATTTGCTAGATAAAGTAGACAGGGTTTAGCGTCAGAAAACTGCGCCCCTTCCAGTAGGTGCAACAAAGGAGAAATGCTTTTATTTCTCTTTCCTTTTCCAACCTTGTACATGTGCTCAAGTGTACAGCACACATACAAAGAGGGAAATGGGTTAAAGTCTGCGTATTGAGTACTGGAAAGGTGCCCTTCCAGTACAAAACGTATGCTAGGCTCACGGAGACACCCTTGCACTATGGCGCAAAGGTGTCTTCTGTGGTGCACAGCTGCTGACTTCAGCACCGGTGCTACGGAACAGGGAGGAGGGTGCCATATTTCTGTAAATATGGCGCTCTCTTCCTCTCGCCTTTTCACACAGCACAAATGGTAAATCTGGCCCACCATCCAACACTCAAAAACTCACAAACACCTAATACTCGCTCCTCGCGGCAATCCGCATGCAAGTCTAGAACATACTCACCATAGTATTCTCTATACCACACACCTGAAAACACACTTCGTACATTAAACTACACATCTCATTCCTAAAATATTCCTCCTGGTAAATGACACTCCTCACAACAAAAGCACACCACACCTAAAACAGCTGTCCTTAACCTTTTGAGGTCTAGGGACCCCCACTGAAAGACTCCTGGAAGCAGGGTGCTCCCACATAAGCAATTCTGCGATATGACTCTCAAAACAATAAAAATACAGAAAAAACATACATGAAAAAATACACAAATTATTAAATGTTTTGATTTACACACAAATATAAAATATATACAAATTATAATATTAATTTTAATGATTGTAGCAAATCACTTTGCCTTTTTTCTTTTTTTCCTCTTAATGCATGCTCTCTTTTTGTTAGTGTATACCAATGCTTCAGTTGAGGTCACTAATTGTCCATACTAGATTGAATGAATGAAATGAAAAAGGATTTATAAAGCGCATGGCTGCCCGGGAGCGTCCCAGCGCTCGAGTGCAGAGGAGATCTGAGGGGAACTAGGGGGGGGTGACAGGTGATATTATGGGTCTTGTGGGAAGAGGTGTGTCTTCAGGAGTTTATGAAACTTCAAGTCGGTTGGTTCGAATCGAAGACAAATCGGCAGGGAGTTCCACAGGGTTGCCGCGGTGACCGAAAAACGCCGCCCTCCAGTTCGGGCCTTCCTAACTCTTTGAACAGTGGCCAGGTTACCCTGGGAGGAACGCAGGGTCCTGGTGGTTTGGTAGGGATAGCGCATTTTCCCAAGGATAGGGGGCCCTTTGCCCTGAAGGGATCTATGGGTGATACACAGAGCCTTAAATGTAATCCTTTCCCGGACAGGCAACCAACTGAAGAGCTTTGAGTGCTGGTTTAGCCGATGTTCTCCGGGAGGTGCCTGTCAGCAGCCTAGCCGCTGAGTTTTGGATGCGCTAAAGGATATTGATGGTAGATTCTGGAGCGGCCATAAAGAGGGCATTACTGTAGTCTAATCTAGATAAGATAAGGCCCTGAATGAGCAACTTTCTGGATTGTGTCGGAAGTAGGGGGAGAATCTTACGGGCTGAGCGGAGTAAGCCCACACAGGTGCCAGCAGTTTTTTTGGCCTGTGTCTTAAGGGAGAGGTCTTGCTCCAGCCATACCCCTAGGTTTTTGAGTTCTTTCTTTGTTGGAGGGAAATCCCCTAGGCACATGGGCCAGATGGAGTTGGGAAGGGATGTCATTTGCTGGCCCAGAAGCATGAGTTCTGTTTTTGTGCCATTTAATTTAAGTCGAGAGTCGCACATCCATGTGTAGATTTCTGAGAGGCAGATATGCAGGTTTTTAGAATTGTCCTTTTCCAGGAAGAGCGAGACAACCAATTGGGTGTCGTCAGCGTATGTAACAACTTTAATCCCAAAGGGAGTGACAACATCCTCCAGGGGGGCCATATAAATGTTAAATAAAGTAGGGCTCAATGAAGAGCCCTGCGGCACCCCACACTGGAGGGAGAAAGGCTTGGAGCGCGCGTTCCCTTCCCAGAACTGGAAGGTTCTGTTCTTCAAAAAGGATGTAAGCCACCGCAATGCGGTGCCTCTTACCCCTAAGTTAGAAAGGTGCTGGAATAAGATCTTATGGTCCATGGTATCGAATGCTGCGCTTAGATCCAGGAGGATCAGCAAAGCCGATCCTCCCGAATCCAAGATGCACCTTGCTTCCTCGACCACTGTTAAGAGAGCGGTCTCAGTCCCCTGGCCAGGGCGGAACCCGGTTTGAGAGGTGCGGAGCAGCCTGTTGGTTTCTAAAAAAGCAGAGAGTTGTTGATTTGCAGTTTTCTCTGCGATCTTGCTATGCCCTGGCAACAGAGAAATTGGTCGGAGGTTTGCGTAGTCATGGGGGTCAAGTTCTGGTTTCTTTAGCAGCGCCTTTACAACTGCCTGTTTCCAGCCAGGGGGAACCACCCCTTGATCAAACGAAGTATTAATAAGGTCTGTAGCCAAAGGGGAGATGGTAGGTCCCACACATTGAAGAATATACATGGGGGCCGGATCATTAGGGGATCTACTCTTCATGGCGGACAGAGCAGTTTGAAAGTTGTCTTTGGATATCTGGGTAAAGGAATCCAGAGTGGGGCCTGTGATTGCGGCAGTAAGATCCGCAGGGGCAGAGATATGTGACTTTAGCGGTAGGGATTGTAGGATGTTTATTATTTTGCTCTCAAAGAAGGCCGCTAATTGGTTGCATCTGGTGCCCGACGTATCCTGCACCAGCGGGGGGGGGTCGGGATTTTAAGCAGATCTTTTACTATTTTGTATGTCTCTCGAGATGAGTTGGAGGACGTTCTAATTTTCTCTTCGAAGAAGGAAGCTTGGGCTGTTTTCCGAGCTGATTTATAAATCCTCATGGCTGCTTTATATTTCTCCTTATTGAGGGGGGCCCAATCTTTCCTCCACCTACGTTCTAGGTTTTTGCAGACTTTTCTTAAGTCTCTAAGCTCTTGAGAGTACCATGGTGATTTAAAAACCTTGCTCTTCTTTTTCATTTTTTTCTTGGGTGCTACCGAGTCAAGGGTATTAGTCAGCCAATTGGTAAAATTAGTGTCAGCTTTCAGTGGGTCGGGATCAGCGGGAGGGGCAGTGTGTTCTAGTTCAAGGGTCCAGCTCTCAAGGGAGAGTTTGGACCATGCTCTCTCCAGAGTACGAGGCACCTGAGCCTGCGGGCAGTCCGTGTTGGTTTGCCATGCGAACGGGACAAAGAAGTGGTCTGACCAAGGTAAGGGGAGAGAGGGAGATATTTCTAGCTGGGGGATGTTTGAGAAAATCTTGTCGAGAAGATGTCCCTTTGTGTGTGTAGCCTCAGAGTTTTTTAGGTGGAGGTCAAACGCATTAAGCTCCGATTTAAGGTCGCCTGCTATTTTGTCAGAGAAGTCATCGAAATGAAGGTTCAAGTCCCCTAGTAGAATAAAATTAGGTGTCGCGGCACAGGAGGTAATTGTGGTTTCTAGCAGTGAGCCTACGAATTGTCCTAGACTTCCGGGGGGGGCGGTATATAAGAATACCGGATAAGGATTTATTTGGCGTAATTTGTAAGTTAAAATAAACACTTTCACAGTCCAAGATTCCTCCCTCTTGTATCCTGCAGGTGAACTTGTCTCTGTAAACTATGGCCAGCCCACCTCCCTTTCCCTGGGTTCTGTTGTAAAACTGTATCAGGAATCCCTGGGGTAACATACTGACAATGTCTGCCTCAGAGTTGGAGGTCAGCCATGTTTCCGTGAGGAATAATATATCCACGTTAGTATCTTGAATTAGTAGATTGATTTCTATGCAGTGTTTGGGTATAGATCTACAATTAAGCAGGGGCAGGCTTACATACATCGGCATCTGTTGATTGTCTTCCGAAGGTGGGTCACCCTGGTGAGATGTTAGTGATTTAGAGGGGGTGGTTCTAGTCCTTAGATGCAGAAGTTTATCTCGGGAGTATTCAATACGATGTTCGGAAGAAATGAGCATAGTGTTTGGCCCTGTGCCCGGCCTGGCCCGGACGTGCCCAGACGGGCTTGCCTCTGGCGCGCCTCTGGCGCGCCAACAGCGCTCCCGCTGCGCCCGCCCGCTGCGCGTTTGGGAAGGGGCGTTCATTTTATAGTGACAGGGCCCAATCGCCCAGCCACTAGAGCGCTGTCCTTCACCTGATCCAAGATGGCGCCCGAAGTCTGCGCCTCGAGGGGAGTGGATGCGAGTTCACTGGGAGCCCGAAAATTGGCTTCCAATGATGCAGGGTATTCCGCAGGTAAGATGCGGCGCAATGTGGCAGTAGGGGATGATTTTTTTTAAAAAAACACAAGTATTTCAATTTGGAGAATAGAAATTAGCGTAAATTAAATTGTCTAGCAAGTGATATATATTTTTTAAAAAGCTCTATACTCCCGGCTTCCGCCTCAGGAGTCCATGCACACAATGCTTGGGGAGGTTTACGCTGGCTCTTTTATAGTGACAGGGCCCAAATCGCCCAGCCACTAGAGCGCTGTCCTACACCTGATCCAAGATGGCGCCCGAAGTCTGCGCCTCGAGGGGAGTGGATGCGAGTTCACCGGGAGCCCGAAAATCGGCTTCCAATGATGCAGGGTATTCCGCAGGTAAGATGCGGCGCAATGCGGCAGTAGGGGGTGATTTTTAAAAAAAAACACAAGTATTTCAATTTGGAGGATAGAAATTAGCGTAAATTAAATTGTCTAGCAAGTGATATATTTTTTTTTAAAAGCTCTATACTCCCGGCTTCCGCCTCAGGAGTCCATGCACACAATGCTTGGGGAAGTTTACGCTGGCTCTTTTATAGTGACAGGGCCCAAATCGCCCAGCCACTAGAGCGCTGTCCTTCACCTGATCCAAGATGGTGCCCGAAGTCTGCGCCTCGAGGAGAGTGGATGCGAGTTCACCGGGAGCCCGAAAATCGGCTTCCAATGATGCAGGGTATTCCGCAGGTAAGATGCGGCACAATGAGGATAGAATCTAGCGTAAATTAAATTGTCTAGCAAGTGATATATTTTTTTTAAAAAGCTCTATACTCCCGGCTTCCGCCTCAGGAGTCCATGCCCACAATGCTTGGGGAGGTTTACGCTGGCTCTTTTATAGTGACAGGGCCCAAATCGCCCAGCCACTAGAGCGCTGTCCTTCACCTGATCCAAGATGGCGCCCGAAGTCTGCGCCTCGAGGGGAGTGGATGCGAGTTCACAGGGAGCCCGAAAATCGGCTTCCAATGATGCAGGGTATTCCGCAGGTAAGATGCGGCACAATGAGGCAGTAGGGGGTGATTTTAAAAAAAAACCACAAGTATTTCAATTTGGAGTATAGAAATTAGCGTAAATTAAATTGTCTAGCAAGTGATATATTTTTTTAAAAAAGCTCTATACTCCCGGCTTCCGCCTCAGGAGTCCATGCACACAGAGATTCTGTTTGCTGTACTTCAACTGCACACACAAATTATACTAAGGACACCATCTTAATTTGTAGTCTCCATTTTCAAAATTTCCATACACATTTACAGAGCGTTTAAAAATGATAACATTTTCATTTTACATATATTTATTTATATATATATATATTTAGTTATGTATATATATATATATTCACTGAAAAAACAAAAGTTACAGAGACGTTATAATTAGGCTCAAGTTTCACTCGTACTAAACCAGTGAAATTCTATGTCAGGACCAGCGGCTCAGATTATGCTTAGTCTTTTTCCGCTTTATTAGCATATAAACCACACAGCAGCCCGAAAGACATATTTATAAAAATATTTGAATGCATTAAAAGTGCCACATGAACCAAAAGAACCATCAACTCCCATAATGCCAAGGGGGGTGTCCAACAACATAGTCCTTCCATAGTGTCCATCACTAATACATAGTCCTTTTGCTCTGTCTGTCCCCCCTTTTTCTTTGCTGCTGCACAGCCAGTTAAGTCTCATATTTTTTCCTTGTCTGTATTAGCGAGAGTTTCTAGTTGTCTTGGCTTTTTCTAGGCTGTTTATTGCCTCGTGATGTTTTAAGTACTGCGTGAACCTGGGGATTGTTTATTGTTTCCATATTTGTTTGTGGTTTCCTTTCAGTTTCCCTACCACACGCTGGAGCTCTTCGCAGCCCTTACGCGGCTGGCGCGATTTAAGTGCGATGCTTTGCAGGCCCGCTAGGGGGACTTTCTCATCTCGATGATCCCGCACAGCGGCTCCTCAGTGGAGGAGCTGCGAGAAGCGAGTCCATAGAGACTTGTCCCCACTGTCCTCGCCTGACGCCCGGCTTTATGCGTTGTATTTGTCACTGTCATTGTCTTGACGTCCCGGCAGTGGTCTGTACAGTGGGACCTTCGATAACTCTTACGAGCGATTTTTGTGTCTTGCACGATCCCTGGCATAGCACTCGGCAAGACAGCAAGCCCTGTCAGTTTTCTCTGAGGGCTTTTTGGCACGAGGACGGTGGGTGCAAGCCTTATTGTGGTCCTTGGGGCTGCCTGTTATTAATTTCAGTCCTCCGATCTGCCTCAATTTGTGCCTGGATTCCCCAGTCTGGTTTACAGCGCACAGCGCTTTTGAAATGAGGGAAATTAACACATCCATTTACCTATTTTATTATTGCACAAAAGCATAGTAATGGAACAAAATGACTTGTATGAGGAGGAGGAGGTCCAGGAATACTTACCTTGGGACGGCAAGTTGTATGAGGCCTTGGACTCCTCCATTTATAGAGTGGTCAACAAAGTGGTGGGGCCTATGGAGCAACGCCAGTCGGACAGGATCATTCAAGAGTGAGCCAACTTAATGAAGGCGCAGGCAGAACTCCCTGTGCCCCCGGCGGACCCCACTACAGGGGAGGGCCCTCCACCACCCAAAAAGAAGTGCCCTGAAGGGGTAAATATGGATGCGTTTGCATGCCTTAAGAACGCCTTCCTGGCGAATGCAGCGTCTTCCCCCCTTGCTCCTCCTCCTGAAGCTGAACCCCAGGGGACACCTGACCAGCCTCTCCGGAGCCGGATGAGGATTCACAGGGGGATTCGGATGATGAGGTAGGTACCTCACGACCTTGGTGCCCGGCGGCCATTCCCCCCTCCACTCCAGGGGAGGATTCCGCCATGTTGGATCCGGATGAGATTATTCATCCCCGGTCTGCTGCTTGGGCCCCTGGTGACAAGGTGTCACAGGTCGCCTCCGCAAGCCCCTAGAAAAGGAGGCTTGGGGTTGCCTAAGGGCTGAGTGCCCAAGGCCCACTCCGGAGGTCGCCTTCACCCAGGAGTTGGATTCTAAGATGGCTACATTCTTGGCAAAGTACATGAAGGACCCTCGGAAGGGCATAGATATATCTTGGCGGTCAAGCCAGGATAAGCTCCTCGATGCCCATTAGTCCGATGATCAAAAGTTTGGACTTGGCTGAGGAGGCTAAAGTTCCAGGGTCCCCTATTTCCCCTGATGTCCTATCTAATTGGGTGCAGCAGGCTGTTATCTTTATAGGCAATGCCAACTGTGCCCTGTCAATGGAGCTTCGCCGCTCTTTGTTGATCAAGCTTGATCCTAAACTTGGACAGGCGGGGGGACTTGTTCAAGGGGGCCTCTTCGAAGACCCTTTCATAAAGTGGTTGGGTAAATTTGTAGCAACATTTACATCCTTGGACAGGGCCCAGTCCAATATCAAAACGGTTTTCAACCCACCGGTTTTCCACGGGCCGGTCGAGGTAGGGGTCGCTCGGCTAGCCGTGGTTTCCAACAGAATCCCCAAAGGGGACAAGGCTCCGGTCATGGATAACACAACTCCAGCACAAATTAAAATTTTTATCGGACAAGAGGTCAGCGCTTTAGACGCGTGGATGATTAAAAAACAACGCCGGTGGTGGAAATCCCAGCGGTAAGTGTTCTATCAACGGAGGTCGATTAGCGATCTTCCGGGACGCTTGGGCAGCTATTACATCAGACGCATGGGTCTTACAAACTGTTCGGGGTTTTAATATAGAATTTTACGACCATCCTCAGCAAGAAAATTATCCTTGCCCAATCTCCTTCACAACCCACGAAGCACAGCTGATCGACGAGGAGGTATCCGCGCTGCTTCACAAGGGAGCCATTTGCCGATGAGCTTTGCATCCAGACAATGTTCTAAGCAACATATTCTTGGTGGACAAACCAAATGGAGGTCGTCAACCAGTATCAACCTAAAAGAGTTAATGGATGGTTAATATACCGGCACTTCAAAATGGAGGGGATTCACCTCCTCTGGGACATCCTACTCCCATCCGACTGAATGGTAAGAGTGGACTTGAAGGATGCTTCCCTGGTAGTTCCAATCCATCCCACTCACCGGCAATTCTTGCAGTTTTGCTGGAGAGACCTTATTTACGAATCACTGCTCTTCCATTCGGTCTATCCTCAGCACCATGGGGTTTCCCCAAAGCGCTCCATCCAGTAGTGAAATTCCTCAGAAGCCAGAGCATACGCATGATCACGTACCATGGATGATATCCTCCTCATGGCACAGTGTCCAGGGATCTTGTCCAAGCAACTCCAACAAGGAGGGCCTGGAGTTTGTCGTCAACGAAGACAAATCCGTTCTCAGCCCTTCTCAGAAGGTGGTTTTCCTCGGGTTTGTGGTGGATTCTATCCACTTGTCCTTCAGTATGCCGTCTCGAAAGATGGCCAGGATTCACCACGAGTTGCTTTAATCCATCTCTAAGACGTGCACTTCTCTCCTGCAAATTGCGCGGTTGGTGGGTCTTATGTCCTCATCCATTCCTACATTACCGGGCCCTCCAGCACCTCAAGGCATTCCACCTGAGGAGAGGGTTGTCGTATGACCACTCGGTTCCTCTCTCAGCATAGGCCAGGGAAGAGATTGTGTGGTGGCTGTCCCACATAGAGGCGTGGAACGGTCAGGCAATTTATATCTCAGTTCCGGACTTCATCATAGAATCCGACGTCAGCAGATCAGGCTGGGGTGCCCGTTGTGGGGATTTCTCCTCCGGAGGCGTTTGGTCGTTAGACAAATAGAACCTCCACATCAACTGCCTGGAGCTCCTGGTAGGTTATTTTGCAGTTCGTTGTTGGACCAGGGATAGAGTCCAGTCTTGTGTCCTCCTGAAGATGGACAGCATCTCCACGGTTTGTTACATCAACCATTTGGAGGGTCCTCGTCCCCAGCCTTAGCAAACCTGGCAAAGGCCTTTTGGGGTCTCTGCTTGGCTCATCACATCTCGGTAACAGTGGAATACCTTCCGGGCCAGGACAATCAGATTGTGGATTGGCACTCAAGAAATCTCCATGATTCCAGTCTATGGAAACTGGAATCTCCGGTCTTTCGGTTGTTGGGGAATCTGTGGGGACCATTCTCGGTGGACCTCTTTGCATCGCACCTGGACAACCAGATCCCCAGATTTTTCAGTTGGAGACCTGATCCAATGGCTTCGGCCACGGATGCTTTTCTCCAGGATTGGAGCCAAGAGAAGGGCTACGCATTTTCCCTGTTTTAGATGATCACGAGGGTGGCAGCTCAGATTCGCCGGCAAGAGGCAGAATTGGTAATGGTGACACCGTGTTGGAGATCACAAGTTTGGTTTCCAGTTCTTCTGGAACTTTCTTTGGATTTTTAAATCCTACTCCCCTTTTTCCTCCCCTGCTTCTGAACCCGGACAGGGTTCCACATCACCTGGTCAGCCAGGGGTTTCTCCTCCTCACAGTGTGGTGACTTTCAGGCAACAGTGGTCCCTCCCGGGCTTTTGGAGACAAGCTCAAGTTCTCCTGCCAAAGGCATGGGCAGATAGCACCACAAAACGTTATCGGTCCGCCTGGACAAGATGGGTTCATTGGTGTCTTCGAAGGAATTTGGATCCTGTGGTCACAGGTTTTGCTCCAATCCTGAATGTCCTGGCAGACTTGGCCGCAGACGGGTTGGCGTATCATCATCAGCATATATTTATTTTTATTTCGGCAACATGTGCCATAAAAGGTACAAATGCCTTAAATTTAAAACAGTAAGTATTAAGATACATACAGACATTAAAACATATGAGATCAATGTACAGATATAAGGACCAGCCATTATACATACTAACTAAAAATGTCAGCATCATAGTTTATAATTGTACAATTTGTCATAGATCCCCATCTAGAAGATGTCTCCTCTTATGCCAGACTATCCCCAGATATTTAGCTAAGGCAAAGACTATGTGCCCTGATAAGTCGGTCTTAAGGACCCTATATGCTTGCCGACAGTGGGAGAACCCCAGGTTTTTACATACTGGGACAATCCATTTCCTCCGCGCCTGCGCGTAAGCATTGCAAAAAAACACTATGTGCAAATCGGTTTCCTGTTCAGATTTACACCCTGGGCAATGAGATGGGGAAGATTCGGCCCATTTGCTAGTGTAGGCCTGTAATGGTAAGCTACCATACCTCCATTGGAGATACAGTTTCCTGATGAATGTTGGGGATATGACATCTAAAAAAAGTTTCAAACCTATAGCTGTCCTTAGTTATTAAAAATGATGATGTTAGGGTGCCAGGGCCTCTTCCTTGTAAGTGAATAGCAAGTTTGCTTTCCTGAAACAGAGTAATGAGCTGCCTCCGTGTGACCCTGGGACATGATGAGAGTGGGTCAGACCATAGGGTGGATAACCCCAATTTCCCTAGTTCTTTCCTGATGTAGTTTAGCCAGGGAATTTTCCCAATATTTGGGAGGGTAAGAATTTCCTGCAGTTCTAGCCTGTAATTAGCTAGCTCTGGTACAGACCAAATCCTGCGCCAGAATAATAAGGGTCGTAGGCCCATATCTTCATCAAGGGGTCTCAGGGCCAAGTCAAGTCTAATGGGGAGCAGGGGAGTACTAGGGGGAAGTGATAGAAGCTGTCTGATAAACTTGTTCTCAATTACTACCAAGTCATGATTACCCATGTAGCTCCAAAGTTCGCTTCCGTACATAACCACACCCCTAGCCTGTGCTCTGTAGATCTCTAAAGGGGGACCCACCGGCTTGGAAGAAGATTTGTATTTAGAGACCAATTTAATAATTCCACCTGCTATTTGGGCCAGCTTTATTTGTGATTTCTCCCGTTGATGCGCCCACGACATTTTTTCATTTAGGGTGATTCCTAAGTACTCGAAGGTTCGGACCCTCTCTAACCTGTTAGGTCCAATGTACGGATTAGAGCGAGTTCTAGATGGAGGGTTGAAGACCATATATTTTGTCTTCAATGCATTGATCTCGAGGCCATGATCTTTATAAAATGCCTCGAAACCATTAAGGACTCGCTGAATCCCCATTGGGGACTTGGAGAGCAGCAGGGTGTCATCCGCGAACATAATCGCGGGCACCCTGCTGCCTCCAAGTTTGGTTGCATCACTGTTCTCGACCCCATTCAGGTGCGCAATTACCCAGTTGACATAAAGGCAGAATAGGGTCGGTGCAAGCACACAGCCCTGCCTAACCCCCCTGTCAACTGGGAATTTATTGGACAATGTTCCCTCCCTGCCACATCTGACCTGGGCGTAGTTATCGGTATGTAATCTGATAATCATATTTAATAGATTTTGCGGCACCCCCAGACCAGAGAGCACTGACCAAAGTTTCCTACGAGATACCAGATCGAAAGCCGCTCGTAGGTCAACGAATACAGTACAGAGGCTGCCACCCTCCAACTGTACAGTTTTCCAAAATATGATAGCAAGTCGAAAGACTTGGTCTATAGTGGACACTTTATTCCTGAAACCCGCTTGATATGGGCTCAGGACTGAATGGTCTAGCATCCATTCTGATAGGCGGTCCAGGATCAACCTGGCAAAGATCTTTTGGGGGACGTCTATTAAACTAATAGGCCTATAGTTGGCTGGGAGCAGAGAAGAACCCTTCTTAAAGATGGGGACAATCTCTGCCCCCAGCCAAGTAGTAGGCACCGGCATCCCCTCCAGAATTGCATTAAATAGGACCTGTAGATAATCAATCAATCAATGACATTTGTAGACCGCGCTACATACCCGTAGGGTCTCAAGGCGCTGGGGGGGGGGGGGGAGGGTGCCGCTACTGCTCGAACAGCCAGGTCTTCAGCTTCTTCCTGAAGGAGAGGTGGTCTTGGGTCAGGCGCAGGTCGGTCGGGAGGGAGTTCCAGGTCTTGGCGGCCAGGTAGGAGAAGGACCTTCCTCCTGTGGTCGCTCTTCGGATGCGGGGGACGGTGGCGAGGGCGTGGTTGGCTGATCGGAGGTGGCGTTTGGGAGCGTAGAAGTTGATCCGGCTGTTGAGGTAGCTCGGGCCTTGGTCGTGTAGGGCTTTGTGTGCGTGGGTGAGGAGGCGGAAGGTGATTCTTTTGTTGACGGGGAGCCAGTGAAGGTCTCTCAGGTGTCCGGAGATGTGGCTGGTTCGTGGGATGTCGAGGATGAGTCTGGCTGAGGCGTTCTGGATCCGCTGGAGTCTCTTCTGGAGCTTGGCGGTGGTACCGGCGTATAGGGCGTTGCCGTAGTCCAGTCGGCTGGTGACGAGGGCCTGGGTGACGGTCTTCCTGGTCTCGGTGGGGAGCCCAAATCATGGGTTCATTTTTAAATAAGTCACCGGGGAGTTTGTCCAACCCTGTGGCTTTTTCAGAGGCAAGTCTAGCAATAGCTGCCCCTACTTCTGCCAGGGTAAGTTTATCCATATCCAGAGATGGCATGGGGGTCAAACCTGCCATCAAATCTTCTTGGACCCCAGAGAAGTGTATGTTAGCCTCGGTGTACAGGGATCTAAAATGATCCTCCTACACACTGGTGCGATATTGGCCTCTACTGCCGGAGTGGAATCGGCTGAGCCATTTTTAACAATCTGTCAGAATTTCCTGGCGTCTCGGAACTTAAGAGCCGCAGTCATATCTGCCCAGTTGCCATTATCCCATTCGGTCTTAGCATTAGAAATGAGATTTTTGTACTCCTTCCTCTTGGTTCTAACCTAAGAGGTATTGTCCTGTTGCTTCATAGCCTCTAGTAGGTCAGCTTTAGGCTTTCTACAGGTGGCATTGCACCATGGGGCACGCGTCCCCCTGCCTTTTCCTTTACTTGGCCTCTGCTCAGGGTTCAGCACATCAGCTAAGGTGCTACACAACTCTAAGTGGAGTGCTCCGAGTTCTCTAAAGGTCTCCTCAGACGAGATAGGATGGTTTATGAGATTATCAACTTTTTGCAAGACTGGGGCAGCCTTTGCATACAACCTCTGCATATCCTTGGGGTTCCCTGCAATTTTGGGCCAGCGAACTCTCCGCCGGTTAATGGATAAGGTCAGTCTCGAATCCATATGATCATCACCACCCTGTATGGGGAAAGTGACGCCCGGGACAGAAATTTTTTAAATCAGCGCATTATGGTCGCTGTCAGCTCGAGGGATTACATTGAAATCTACAATTCTGGCCCATTTGGACATTTTCACAAATATGTAGTCCAATCGGGAACTATGCCCCGGTTTATTAAAAGTCGGTTTGGGTGGGATATCACCACTTACCCGGCCATTGCAGGCCCTTAAAGAATTTGCTAAAATCAGGCAAGTAATTTGCGTCGGTAATGGCGACCAGGACTTCACTGGTGGGCCAGCCAATTTCGGAATTCCCCATTGTTCGTCTTCCTCGTTGGTCGCGCCTTCTAGGAATAATGGAAGGGGCTCAAATTGGCAATTGAGGTCTCCCCCCACCACATATGGGATACCCTGGGGGAAAGTGCTCAAGAACAGCACTAGTTCCTCAATAGTACTAGAAGCCTTTGCTATGCCCACTGGTCTTGAGTAGACATTTATCAGTGCCAATTTTACTACTTTAGACCATTCCAAGAGTACGCATTGGATATCTAGAGAATTGGTTGGTAGAGCCCTCACTTTACAGCCCAGATGGGAGGCCACCCAAATGAGTAGTCCACCAGACGGGTGTCCCTTCCCCTTCCAGTTCGCCCAAATTAAAAATGTATCGAACCCTGCGCGCCGATGGTCCTCTCTTGCCCATGTCTGTTGAAAGAGGCAAACATCCTGTAGATCTATAAATGCCCCCCAATCAGGGGAGTCAAGTTTGTTATCCAGACCCTCCAAGTTCCAGGAGACAATGGAGATGGAACCCCTATCATAGAGATCTACATTAGAACAATTAATTGGCCCATTTGCTGCTGGATCGACCAGATCCAGCGTAGGCTGCAGGTAGTTCCGGTTACTCGGGGTAAGACTCCTCTTGTCAGTATGGGAGGGGTATTTCTTACTTGACCTGGTGTTATATGCAGACAATGCCCATCTATACCCCCCCTTGGGGCTTCAAGGTCCATCCTCCCACCCTCTGATAAGTTACTAGAATTTGGCTGTCAGTCCACCATCTCCAGGCAACTGAATCTGTTAGCAGTTGGGAAACCACCTCAATTGTCCCTATATGCTTGTTCTCTAAAACCCTGTGCCTCCCAGGTGCCCCAGTTTCCATTTCTGACGTGACGCCCTACAGTGTGCCAGTTACTGTCATTATTCCAGTCACGTATTGGTCCACTCCTAGGGGGGTAAAAGAAGGAAAGACGTCGTGTTGCGATCCTCTCATATCTGTCCTGTGTATTCCAGGTACATATATATTCAGCTGTATGAGGGTCCGCAAAGTTAACCAGTATGCAATCGCCCTGGACCGTTTTCCTTTCATGACCCACCCATGTTACCCTGCGTACTGTCAAGATCTTACTAGTTAGGTTGGGTGGTAGGGGCCGATTATGTTGAGCCAGTGTTGGACTTTGTTTTTTAGGGACCAATTGGCTTCCTGGTCAGCCTCACCCAGTTCTGGGACCCCCGTTATGACCACCACATAGGGGCTTGCCTCGGGGGGCAAGTTCACCGGTCATCTCCTATGTGGCCCTCTGTCATTATTGTGCTTGTTTGGCTGCATACAATCCCTGGATGGAATAGACCCCTCTCTAGGAGGGGTAACACAGGTTTTAATTTTAGGTGCAGCTAACTTCACAGAGGACAAATCAGACTTAGATTTTGGGTTGGTCACAGTTACTGATGATTTTTTAGTGACAGGAGCAGTGGGTTTGTCTTGGTTTATATTTAAGTTAGTTCCCCCTGCTTTATGAGTCCCCCTTGGGTTTAGTTTTTTTGGGGCATCACAGAGATCAGCTATTTGTTTTTCGATACAGGCTAATCTTGTCTCAATAGGGGTGAGGTAAAGTTTAAAAAGTTCAGCAATCCTAGGTAGGAGTGAAATGTTTACCTCATCATCCCTAACACTGATCCTATCTGAAATGTCCGGTGCTTCTACATTCACACTAAAGGATGCCTCATTAATGGGGACATTGCTGAGGGGATCAGGAACTGTAGTCACATTTGGGACAGGAGGCCCAGGGGCCTTTCTCAATTGTTGTTTACCCCTCTCCCTTTCGCTTTTTGACTTAGGTTTTTTGGGGATGGCTCCCTCCCTCCTGGCCTTCTGCCGGGTAGTGCTCAGGTCAATGGGTCGGGTAATAAATAGATAGGTCTACCATAGCGGGTAGACTCTGTCTGTGGGCATGTGTGTCCGCATTAGTTGTTGCAAGGATTTCTAGGGGGGCACGAGCCTTAGATTGTTCAGGTGTTTTGGCTGTGGCAAACTGACCCATAGAGGATCTTTTTGCAAGGACGAGATCTTGAGATACTCTCCGTTCCATCAATGATATTTCTTGGTCTATGAAGGAATTAGCCCTTATAAGGAAATTATCTAATGTGCCGGTTTGTGGTTGGCCCCCCGGTGCCGTTTTACTTCTAGACCCTCTCGTGCACATGGTTATCAGATGTGAATAGCTAGCCAACAAAAGTCTGTTCAGAGTGTACCTAGTTGCCACCGAAAAAGTGTGATAATAATATTAAACATGCACCTGCATGTGGGTCCAGTCTCAATTCAGATATTAGAGGGGTGGCCCAGGCCGGCCTTACACGGTCTCTAACGGGCTACAACGGGCCGGCCCTTGGCCCGGGCTTAGCCCCGCGCTCAGTCTCGCGCTTGTCCCGCGTGCGCGTTGCGGTTGCTGCTTTTGAGGGAGGAGACACAGGAGGGGGCGGGAAGAGGACCAGCTGCGGCCGATCAGCGCCGCTGAGCAGGCTGGTCCTCGCAGTCCTGCCTCTGTCTGTATGTAGGGCAGGTGGTATCCGACAGTCTTCAAGGTCCCGGGCAGATGGCAGAAGCAAAGTTCAAAGCCACTAGCGGCTCCCGCGAAGCGGGGGCCGCGAGAGGTGGTGAAGTGGCGAAGTGGCCTGTCAAGGCAGGTGAAGCAGCGAGGCGAGATCCGTAGCAGCAGCAACCCTCCGACCTTACACCAGGAAGTTGGCGTATCGCTCGATCAACGCGATAAGGTCGGCAGTTTCGGCAGGCCACAACACCATTGACGGGGTCCAGTAAGGAAACCCCTGTTCGCCTGCAGGCTTCTGAGTGGTATCCGCCTTTCCTTGCCCCCGGAACAACGCTACTCTGCCTTATGGGACGTCAAATTAGTCTTGAATCTTTTCCCATCTTGGCAATCAAATAGGTATCTTTCTTTAAAAGAAATATCATCAAAACTGGCAATGTTCTTATGTTTAGTCTCCTGCAGGAGAGTTTCTGATGTCCGGGCATTGGATGTCTCGGCAAGAGATTTTTCTCCAGACGGAGTAGTGTTCACTGAAGGATGCTTTTTCAGATGTCCCCAAATTATGTGTGGTGAATTGCCTTAAAGCATATGAAGAATTAACTAAGGAACTCCGTCCTCCGGGCGAATGAAAACTTCTTATTGCTTTGATAAGACTGCACAAGTCTGTCTCTTCCCCCGCTGTAGCCAGGTGGGTGCGTTGGGTCATGCAAGAGGCGGGTATTGACACAAAGCAATTTGTGGCCCACTCAGCCAGGGGTGCAATGGCTTCCCAGGCTTTTTTCTATAGGTGCTCGTCTAGAGGACTTGATGCGTGCAGCGGATTGGTACTCGGATCGACCTTTAAAAGGTTTGACTTCAAACCTGTAATAGAGGTTGCTCAGTTGGTGGTAAGTAAGCTTTAAATTAGCATAATCTGAGCCTCCAGTCCAGACATAGAATAGAAACTTGCCTCACCCTGTAAAGGTAAGTTTCAATTCTATTAAGGACACAGAGGCAAAAATTATCCCACTCTGGGCATGGTCTCGTGCAAACCCACCCATTTGATGGTAAGTAACTGATTCATGTTTATGCGTTTTCCACTCTTAGTTGGTGAATGTATTTGATACCGTCAGCTCTTCTAGTTTGTAATTGTTGAAGCCTTATAGTTTTGGATTGGGTCTTCCTGAAACCTTTATGATGTATCTGCTCTTCCAGGAAACAATGGTTCAAAACAGGACCAGTGATGAATTACTGTGACTCGTGCGAAGAAAGGGGAGGGACAGACAGAGCACAGTACCATGCAAACGTCCTTTATTCGTTTCTCCTAAACATATTAAGCAGGAGTTTTCACATAGTACAGCCTCCTAACTAACATTGTTGAGTGGTGTACAGATAACATTATGAAATGATGAAAGGTGCTGTGGCACACTTTGTTTGATAAATAAGCTAGTCAGTGTCCCTACAAATGTGTATGGTTTCCAATCTTGCAAGAATCCAATCCTTGTAAAGTACTTATTTTGTGTTTTAAACTTTGCCTTGGAAAGATATGTAGACATTTCCTTAATATATCAATAGATTGCTATTGAATACTACAAACAGTACTGCAATTCCATTTCTATACAGGCGCTTGACTCCGCCCTTCCTTGTACCTCTTCTTCAATTACTTGTTCTACATTTCCAGATACCAACATCTCTTTCGCTATAGGACTGCCATTCTTCATTTCATAACAGTGTTATCTTTCATCAACAGCATGCACTAATCTGTTATCCTGCAGATAGCTTTCTTCATTAAAGAAAGGCTCTGTACCAGAAGTATGTATCCATTCCCCTCTAAAAACAGTACAAAAGTTACTTTTATTCACTAATCTTTTCTTCTGGTTTTTTCTTCTCATGCACAACGCCATTTTGACAAGAGTCTTGATTCTATTTAGAATCAAAATGAAAA
This sequence comes from Lissotriton vulgaris, assembly GCF_964263255.1. NCBI lineage: Eukaryota > Metazoa > Chordata > Amphibia > Caudata > Salamandridae > Lissotriton > Lissotriton vulgaris. Next base: position 436,145,318 of record NC_141698.1, on the reverse strand, counting down.
GCTTCTTCTTCAAAGCAAAGGTATTCTCAACTGTTCTCTCAACTAGTTCTTTGTGTTTAAGTGCATCTCTATTTCTTCTATATTTCTCAGTAGATTTACAACCACTCTACTATGAAACTGCTTCTCTTCTGTCTCCTGGTTAAGGTGTGTCCAATTTTGTTACGATCTTTTCTGTTCTTGCAATGTACACGTTGTACACTCTTATTGTTTCTTAAAGTCCTCATTTTATTTTTTTATGTTGTAATCTTTGCAAATGTCCAAATATATTTTTAAGAAATGACCTTGTCCTCTTACCAGTTGCCCCTTTTCTTTCACCACATTCTTTCTGCATTTTGCCCCTTTTATACCTCATTTCTGCAGAGATACTCTAGATACTCTAGATATGTGTATATATAGATCTATATATCTATATATATAATGATTGGAAGGAATTGTTGATACACTGCAATCTTTGAGAAAAGTGGGTTGCATATAAATGTATACATCATAACAACTAGGTATACTTGTATAGTTATAAATGTATATATGTAAATACAACATTGACGGGTAATAGTCAATTTTAGGTAGAACTAGTAGGGCTTTTATCTTATCCATGAACATGTAGAAACAGCAGTAACACAAGAGTTTTTGTAGCAGGGCCATATATCTGATATTTAGTACGGAGGAAAGCAACCTGAGTAAATGATCATCACGAGTACAGTAACTGGGAAAATCAATGTAGCAACAAAAAGAATAGTAAGGATAATTTGAATGGTAGAAGGATGTCAAATAAAGGGAGAAAAGTTTTGGGACTACAAACTGCAATAACAAAGAAGTGAAAGCAAGTAACTAAAGATGAAATGAGTTCAAATGTTTAGCCCTTTTTTCACATTGTTTTTAAATCGGTTTTGCACAGGAGCACTTTATATGGGTGGGTGAAATAACACAAACATTATAGGAAAATAGGAAGCATTAATGAAATGTCAAAATTATTTGTACATAGCAATGTAGACAAATTCAAAATATGAAATGATGGCCAACATGTGGATTTATCCCAGGATTGTAAATATGAGTTAGCATCTTAAGTAATGTGGCAATAATGTGTTGATCACATAATGGGATTTAACCCAGAATCATTTATGTCTACGTAGGGATTTATCCCGGTATTAAGAAAATGTCAATAGAATGTAAATACTATGTACAATTACTTATAAATATTTGTATATATCAAAGTAACGTGATATGAAAGTCCGTCAATTGTGTTTACCCAAAGGCTGACAGATTCAAATGAACCAATCAGCATTAAGCACTGTGCACTTTAAATACGCTAGAAAAAAATGGTTACGCTGTCATGTGATCAAGGCTTTTATGCCGAAACGTTATGGCGACAGCTGAATAAACGAAATAACCAGCATCCAACGTGGTCCGTGTCTGTTTCCAGCGCAATCGATATCGAGTGTGGTTGTAGCAGGAGAACGGAGGTTTTTGCATATATATATATATATATATCTATATATATATATATATATATATATATATATATATATGTTTAAGCAAATGCGCTCATGCGCTTCCAGCAGTCACCCTCACACGCTCCATGCTATCCAGCTTGAAATCGCCTCTCAGCCTCTGAACTCCCGTTTCTCCTACAGTCTTTTCAAGTGCCCGACGCGTTTCGAGGCTGAGCGCCTCTTCTTCATGGGGCTCAAAGCAGGGAACAGGCAGGACTCTCACTCTTCGTTTCACTAATTTTTATTCAATTAGGGGGAACCGCCCTGAGTGGGCGTGGCTTGTAGGAATGATGGTTAGCGTAGTCCGTAGTGAGAGTATCAGTTGCACCTTAAGTAGGTTGTCTGCTTGCTTTGAAGATTGTGCCACAGTTATTGTACCCTTGAGTAGGGGGAGAGCTCGAGGGTTCAGGGGCCATCATTGTCTCGGGGGCGTGTGAACCAAAAGCGCGATGCAGAGTGCACCGCGAGGCCTCCCTGCGCTGTGTTTCGTTCCACTTGAAGCCAGGGATGGTACTCTGCTGCACGGCCAGGGGCAGCCGTGTATTATCAAAGTTTAAGCAAATGCGCTCCTGCGCTTCCAGCAGTCACCCTCACACGCTCCATGCTATCCAGCTTGAAATCGCCTCTCAGCCTCTGAACTCCCGTTTCTCCTACAGTCTTTTCAAGTGCCCGACGCGTTTCGAGGCTGAACGCCTCTTCTTCATGGGCCTCAAAGCATGGAACAGGCAGGACTCTCACTCTTCGTTTCACAAATTTTTATTCAATTAGGGGGAACCGCCCTGAGTGGGCGGGGCTTGTAGGAATGATGGTTAGCGTAGTCCGTAGTGAGAGTATCAGTTGCACCTTAAGTAGGTTGTCTGCTTGCTTTGAAGATTGTGCCACAGTTATTGTACCCTTGAGTAGGGGGAGAGCTCTAGGGTTCAGGGGCCATCATTGTCTCGGGGCGTGTGAACCAAAAGCGCGATGCAGAGTGCACGGCGAGGCCTCCCTGCGCTGTGTTTCGTTCCACTTGAAGCCAGGGATGGTGCTCTGCTGCAGGGCCAGGGGCAGCCGTGTATTATCAAAGTTTAAGCAAATGCGCTCCTGCGCTTCCAGCAGTCACCCTCACACGCTCCATGCTATCTAGCTTGAAATCGCCTCTCAGCCTCTGAACTCCCGTTTCTCCTACAGTCTTTTCAAGTGCCCGACGCGTTTCGAGGCTGAACGCCTCTTCTTCATGGGGCTCAAAGCATGGAACAGGCAGGACTCTCACTCTTCGTTTCACTAATTTTTATTCAATTAGGGGGAACCGCCCTGAGTGGGCGTGGCTTGTAGGAATGATGGTTAGCGTAGTCCGTAGTGAGAGTATCAGTTGCACCTTAAGTAGGTTGTCTGCTTGCTTTGAAGATTGTGCCACAGTTATTGTACTCTTGAGTAGGGGGAGAGCTCGAGGGTTCAGGGGCCATCATTGTCTCGGGGGCGTGTGAACCAAAAGCGCGATGCAGAGTGCACCGCGAGGCCTCCCTGCGCTGTGTTTCGTTCCACTTGAAGCCAGGGATGGTGCTCTGCTGCACGGCCAGGGGCAGCCGTGTATTATCAAAGTTTAAGCAAATGCGCTCCTGCGCTTCCAGCAGTCACCCTCACACGCTCCATGCTATCCAGCTTGAAATCGCCTCTCAGCCTCTGAACTCCCATTTCTCCTACAGTCTTTTCAAGTGCCCGACGCGTTTCGAGGCTGAACGCCTCTTCTTCATGGGGCTCAAAGCATGGAACAGGCAGGACTCTCACTCTTCGTTTCACTAATTTTTATTCAATTAGGGGGAACCGCCCTGAGTGGGCGTGGCTTGTAGGAATGATGGTTAGCGTAGTCCGTAGTGAGAGTATCAGTTGCACCTTAAGTAGGTTGTCTGCTTGCTTTGAAGATTGTGCCACAGTTATTGTACCCTTGAGTAGGGGGAGAGCTCGAGGGTTCAGGGGCCATCATTGTCTCGGGGGCGTGTGAACCAAAAGCGCGATGCAGAGTGCACCGCGAGGCCTCCCTGCGCTGTGTTTTGTTCCACTTGAAGCCAGGGATGGTGCTCTGCTGCACGGCCAGGGGCAGCCGTGTATTATCAAAGTTTAAGCAAATGCGCTCCTGCGCTTCCAGCAGTCACCCTCACACGCTCCATGCTATCCAGCTTGAAATCGCCTCTCAGCCTCTGAACTCCTGTTTCTCCTACAGTCTTTTCAAGTGCCTGACGCGTTTCGAGGCTGAACGCCTCTTCTTCATGGGGCTCAAAGCATGGAACAGGCAGGACTCTCACTCTTCGTTTCACTAATTTTTATTCAATTAGGGGGAACCGCCCTGAGTGGGCGTGGCTTGTAGGAATGATGGTTAGCGTAGTCCGTAGTGAGAGTATCAGTTGCACCTTAAGTAGGTTGTCTGCTTGCTTTGAAGATTGTGCCACAGTTATTGTACCCTTGAGTAGGGGGAGAGCTCGAGGGTTCAGGGGCCATCATTGTCTCGGGGGCGTGTGAACCAAAAGCGCGATGCAGAGTGCACCGCGAGGCCTCCCTGCGCTGTGTTTCGTTCCACTTGAAGCCAGGGATGGTGCTCTGCTGCACGGCCAGGGGCAGCCGTGTATTATCAAAGTTTAAGCAAATGCACTCCTGCGCTTCCAGCAGTCACCCTCACATGCTCCATGCTATCCAGCTTGAAATCGCCTCTCAGCCTCTGAACTCCCGTTTCTGCTACAGTATTTTCAAGTGCCCGATGCGTTTCGAGGCTGAACGCCTCTTCTTCATGGGGCTCAAAGCATGGAACAGGCAGGACTCTCACTCTTCGTTTCACTAATTTTTATTCTATTAGGGGGAACCGCCCTGAGTGGGCGTGGCTTGTAGGAATGATGGTTAGCGTAGTCTGTAGTGAGAGTATCAGTTGCACCTTAAGTAGGTTGTCTGCTTGCTTTGAAGATTGTGCCACAGTTATTGTACCCTTGAGTAGGGGGAGAGCTCGAGGGTTCAGGGGCCATCATTGTCTCGGGGCGTGTGAACCAAAAGCGCAATGCAGAGTGCACCGCGAGGCCTCCCTGCGCTGTGTTTCGTTCCACTTGAAGCCAGGGATGGTGCTCTGCTGCACGGCCAGGGGCAGCCGTGTATTATCAAAGTTTAAGCAAATGCGCTCCTGCGCTTCCAGCAGTCACCCTCACACGCTCCATGCTATCCAGCTTGAAATCGCCTCTCAGCCTCTGAACTCCCGTTTCTCCTACAGTCTTTTCAATTGCCCGACGCGTTTCGAGGCTGAACGCCTCTTCTTCATGGGGCTCAAAGCATGCAACAGGCAGGACTCTCACTCTTCGTTTCACTAATTTTTATTCAATTAGGGGGAACCGCCCTGAGTGGGCGTGGCTTGTAGGAGTGATGGTTAGCGTAGTCCGTAGTGAGAGTATCAGTTGCACCTTAAGTAGGTTGTCTGCTTGCTTTGAAGATTGTGCCACAGTTATTGTACCCTTGAGTAGGGGGAGAGCTCGAGGGTTCAGGGGCCATCATTGTCTCGGGGGCGTGTGAACCAAAAGCGCGATGCAGAGTGCACCGCGAGGCCTCCCTGCGCTGTGTTTCGTTCCACTTGAAGCCAGGGATGGTGCTCTGCTGCACGGCCAGGGGCAGCCGTGTATTATCAAAGTTTAAGCAAATGCACTCCTGCGCTTCCAGCAGTCACCCTCACATGCTCCATGCTATCCAGCTTGAAATCGCCTCTCAGCCTCTGAACTCCCGTTTCTGCTACAGTCTTTTCAAGTGCCCGATGCGTTTCGAGGCTGAACGCCTCTTCTTCATGGGGCTCAAAGCATGGAACAGGCAGGACTCTCACTCTTCGTTTCACTAATTTTTATTCTATTAGGGGGAACCGCCCTGAGTGGGCGTGGCTTGTAGGAATGATGGTTAGCGTAGTCTGTAGTGAGAGTATCAGTTGCACCTTAAGTAGGTTGTCTGCTTGCTTTGAAGATTGTGCCACAGTTATTGTACCCTTGAGTAGGGGGAGAGCTCAAGGGTTCAGGGGCCATCATTGTCTCGGGGCGTGTGAACCAAAAGCGCAATGCAGAGTGCACCGCGAGGCCTCCCTGCGCTGTGTTTCGTTCCACTTGAAGCCAGGGATGGTGCTCTGCTGCACGGCCAGGGGCAGCCGTGTATTATCAAAGTTTAAGCAAATGCGCTCCTGCGCTTCCAGCAGTCACCCTCACACGATCCATGCTATCCAGCTTGAAATCGCCTCTCAGCCTCTGAACTCCCGTTTCTCCTACAGTCTTTTCAAGTGCCCGACGCGTTTCGAGGCTGAACGCCTCTTCTTCATGGGGCTCAAAGCATGGAACAGGCAGGACTCTCACTCTTCGTTTCACTAATTTTTATTCAATTAGGGGGAACCGCCCTGAGTGGGCGTGGCTTGTAGGAATGATGGTTAGCGTAGTCCGTAGTGAGAGTATCAGTTGCACCTTAAGTAGGTTGTCTGCTTGCTTTGAAGATTGTGCCACAGGTATTGTACCCTTGAGTAGGGGGAGAGCTCGAGGGTTCAGGGGCCATCATTGTCTCGGGGGCGTGTGAACCAAAAGCGCGATGCAGAGTGCAGCGCGAGGCCTCCCTGCACTGTGTTTCGTTCCACTTGAAGCCAGGGATGGTGCTCTGCTGCACGGCCAGGGGCAGCCGTGTATTATCAAAGTTAATAGCCGTGCAGCAGAGCACCATCCCTGTACAATTTCGCAAATTGCGAAATTGTACAAAACGCGTGCGAACTTGCAGCAACCCGTGCGAACACAATAATATGAAGAGAAAGAAGCTCCTGGTCACAGGAACAGCACGGGGATTGCGCTCATGAAAGTCAAGGATGCAAAGGCCTCTACCCAGCATCACAGCTGACTTTCCACGGTAGATTTGGGAAGAGGCACACCTGTCCAGCCTCGAAGACGCTCATGATTGTTTTTGGGCTAATGAATGAGTCACTGAATTTGAGCATCAACTAGTTCGAGCGACCATGTGTGTGTTACTATACAATCGCCCCGAAGGGCGCAGGGGTCCCTTGAGTAAGCTGTCCATCATAGTGGGTGAATGGCGGGAAGACGGTGCAAACCGCGAGTGTTTGCGCGGGGCCAAACGTGCGGGGCTTCCATGCGAGTTCACATGCCTCTTGTGTGCATAAAAGGTCAAAGAAAGATCAGTTCAGCAGATGAAGAGAAAAAGCTCCACAGGAAGGGTCACAGGAAGGGCATTTGTAAATATTTTAGGATGGCGCCGGCAAGCTGCCAGCGCCATCCTAAAATACTTACTAAATTAGCTTCAACAGGAAGCTCTAATAGATAAAATAAAGCAGTTGCGAGCAACTGCTTTATTTTATCTATTAGAGCTTCCTGTTGAAGCTAACTTAGTAACTATTTTAGGATGGCGCTGGCAGCTTGCCGGCGCCATCCTAAAATAGTTACAACAGGGCAGGCTTGAACTTTTGCCCCTGGAAAAATCCGCCGCTCGCGGATTTGCGGATTTTTGGTAAATTCGCGGGAGTTCGCGGATTGCGAATTTACCGAAAATCCGCAAAATCCGCGAGCGGAACGGATTTTCCGCCCATGCTTACAACTGATACTCTCACTACGGACTACGCTAACCATCATTCCTACAAGCCACGCCCACTCAGGGCGGTTCCCCCTAATTGAATAAAAATTAGTGAAACGAAGAGTGAGAGTCCTGCCTGTTCCATGCTTTGAGCCCCATGAAGAAGAGGCGTTCAGCCTCGAAACGCGTCGGGCACTTGAAAAGACTGTAGGAGAAACGGGAGTTCAGAGGCTGAGAGGCGATTTCAAGCTGGATAGCATGGAGCGTGTGAGGGTGACTGCTGGAAGCGCAGGAGCGCATTTGCTTAAACTTTGATAATACACGGCTGCCCCTGGCCGTGCAGCAGAGCACCATCCCTGGCTTCAAGTGGAACGAAACACAGCGCAGGGAGGCCTCGCGGTGCACTCTGCATCGCGCTTTTGGTTCACACGCCCCCGAGACAATGATGGCCCCTGAACCCTCGAGCTCTCCCCCTACTCAAGGGTACAATAACTGTGGCACAATCTTCAAAGCAAGCAGACAACCTACTTAAGGTGCAACTGATACTCTCACTACGGACTACGCTAACCATCATTCCTACAAGCCACGCCCACTCGGGGCGGTTCCCCCTAATTGAATAAAAATTAGTGAAACGAAGAGTGAGAGTCCTGCCTCTTCCATGCTTTGAGCCCCATGAAGAAGAGGCGTTCAGCCTCGAAATGCGTCGGGCACTTGAAAAGACTGTAGGAGAAACGGGAGTTCAGAGGCTGAGAGGCGATTTCAAGCTGGTTAGCATGGAGCGTGTGAGGGTGACTGCTGGAAGCGCAGGAGCGCTTTTGCTTAAACTTTGATAATACACGGCTGCCCCTGGCCGTGCAGCAGAGCACCATCCCTGGCTTCAAGTGGAACGAAACACAGCGCAGGGAGGCCTCGCGGTGCACTCTGCATCGCGCTTTTGGTTCACACGCCCCCGAGACAATGATGGCCCCTGAACCCTCGAGCTCTCCCCCTACTCAAGGGTACAATAACTGTGGCACAATCTTCAAAGCAAGCAGACAACCTACTTAAGGTGCAACTGATACTCTCACTACGGACTACGCTAACCATCATTCCTACAAGCCACGCCCACTCGGGGCGGTTCCCCCTAATTGAATAAAAATTAGTGAAACGAAGAGTGAGAGTCCTGCCTCTTCCATGCTTTGAGCCCCATGAAGAAGCGGCGTTCAGCCTCGAAACGCGTCGGGCACTTGAAAAGACTGTAGGAGAAACGGGAGTTCAGAGGCTGAGAGGCGATTTCAAGCTGGTTAGCATGGAGCGTGTGAGGGTGACTGCTGGAAGCGCAGGAGCGCTTTTGCTTAAACTCATATATATATATATATATATATATATATATATATTCCCAGAAAAAAACATAGGTTTGACTCACTATAACTTGCGCGCCTGTAATGCACTGCTGATGAGTCACATATTCATCACTCATGACATGGTCAGTGACATCACTCATGACATTATAGTGAGTCCAACTAACTATAACGTGGGAATTTCAATGGTTTTATGTCAGTAAAATTTCCAGCTAACTATAACTGGTGTAAAACCTATGGTTTTCTCAGTGACTTTAATAGGTTTTTTAAATGCAAATTCCTAACTATAACTGGTGTGAAACCTATAGTTTTTTCAGTGACTTTCATAGGTTTAAATGTATATTTAAAAAAAAAAATTTTTTGCCCTGGAGCGCTCCCGGGGCGCGCCCCGGTGAGCGCCCCAGAAAGCGTAGTCTTTTGAAGCGCCCCGGGTCGTGCACCGGGGAGCGTCCCGTTAGCGCCAATGCCGCGACAGAAAACATCATTGTGACGTCCCGCGTAGCCGCATCCACGTGATACGCATGGCGTAAACGCACCCGGAAGCACTCGAGCGCATACGATCGCGCAACGTAAACATCCGACGCGCTTATGCGACGCGACCCAGGGCGCGCCCCCGGGTGCGCCCGGGGGCATCTAATGTAAGTGCGTCGGGTCATGTGACCTGAAAATAACACTTTTAATTGGTGCAGAACAGTTTTGGTTTCATAATGATAAAACCCCTGGTCTTGTGACCCGAAAATAACACTTCTCATTGGTTCAGGACATTTTTTTTTTCCAAATGATGAAAGCCCCCACCTTTTTTCCTTATTCTGACTTTGTCCTTTGACTGAGGAAGACCTGTTTTGAAATCTTTGAGGTATATTTTGTACTTTGAAATGGCTACAGTAGCAGCATCAGCTGGAGCATCTCCACCACCACCACCACCACCAAGAGGACCACCACAACATCACATTGGTGGTCAAGAAGAAGAGGAGGAGGAGGAAGAGGAGGAGGGGAGGAGGAGGAGGTGGCTGGAAGAACACAATACCCCATACCAACCCAAGCCACACGGGAGTTTTTTTCCATCCCTGAGGGAAAAAAGAAAGTGAATGCTGCAAAGGTGACTTGCCTTATTTGTGACATGGAACTTTCAAGGGGTAACCCAAATAAAAAATATTCATGTGGGAATAATACCATGATAAGACACATGCAGCGCAAGCATCCGAACAACTATGCTGCCGCAGAGATGATAGAACTGGCCAGCAACCCTCCCCAATCTACACCCATCACCTCCAAACGAAAACAACCCACTCCATCGGGACCAGAGGCAAGGGAGAAAATCCCTTGCATACGACCACGTTTGGAGAATTTAGGGTAACATGTATTTTTTGTGGCAAGACCATCTCCTATGGTGAGCAGAGCCTAAAGCTCATCCTCCTTGCTGGTGACAACCACAATTGCCCCAAAAAACCCTAATTTTTTCCTTTTTTTTTTTACTCCAGTTGAGCCATTTTCAATTCCCTGTTTTTTGTTTCTCCCCATAAAAATAACAAAAAAATACAAAATAGTTCATAGAAGCCAAAAAAAGTACAAAATGTTCAAAAAACATAAAAAATATAAAACAACAAAAAGAAGGAAAAAAACAGTTCTTTTTAGAACTACCTCCAAATTATAAAAAAAGGCTACATTTTTTTAAAACTCTATCATTCTTTTTTCCCATGGAACGCTCCACAGTACACTCCGCGGTGCGCGTACCGGGCGCTCCCCCTGCGCAAATCAAAAAGAAAAATGTTTTTTTGCCCCGCAGGGCCCTTTTATAGCCCCCACATCAAACCTAGGGGGTCAGGGGGGTCTACTCTTCCTCCTTATGGTAATTTCCGCCTTTGTTTTTGCCACCTCTTGTGTCTCGATCCTACAGAGACACAAGATGGCGGCCGCTCCGGACTGTTTCGAATGTTTACAGACACCCGAGAGCCAATCAGCTTTCCGTGCGCACCTCGCGTGGTGCGCCCGGAGCGCGCCCCGGTGCGCGTACCAGGGCGCGCCTATAGATATATATATTTTTTTGAACCTAAATTACTCAAAATCCACTGGAACACATATCTTGAGACATAGCAAAGGCACATCGGGTACCAGTCCCTACAATTTTGCCAAGTTCGGTGGAAATCCATTCCGCCGTTCGGGCTAAAAGTGAGTTCGACCGCCCTATGGAAATTAACATGGGGAAAACACGTTTTGGGACCCCCCTTTTATCTCGGCCCCCGCTTGACGAATCCCCCCCAAACTTTCAAGGAAGGACCGAAGCTCTGTGAGGCAAATTTGAGGAAATTTTCAGGCAGATTTGTCAACCGGCGCCAAAGTTATTCACAATAGAATTTTGAGATTTTGCATTGAAAAAAATCCTAACTACAACTACCTACTGGCGACCGCCAGTAGGTAATATATATATATCTATACTACTATTATAAAGAGAGAACACAAAACTTCGAGCCAGGTAAACTCGGGAACCACAGCGCCAATCCACACACCCGATACATCGTTGAAAATGTCAGGGTGTGCAGATGGACATAGGCTATATAAAATAAAAATTAAACGTAAATTTAAAAATGTAACTTGAAAAAAAAATCATCCCCTGGAAGTAGCGCCGGCCGCGGCGTAGTACTGGCTGCGACATAGCGCTGGCCGCTGTGTGCATGATGACGAGGGGGAGCGGCGGACATGAGCGGCGGATAGGCAGGGAGGAGCGGCGGACAGGCGGGGTGGAGCGGTGACGAGCGGCGAGGAGCGGCGGTGAAGTCAGGAGTGCCGGCTCAGGTAAGGCAAAGGGACACGTAAAATGTCGGGGCGGGAGGGGGCCGGGGGCGGTCGATGGCTCCGGGACACGGACAATGTCGGGGCGGGTGGGGGCTGGGGCAGGCGGCGGCCGGGGCGGGCAATAAAACCATTAATGAGGCCATTGTTAAAGCTAGTGACCGTCCCAGGAGTACTTTGTTCACAAAGCAACATACTGGTCAGAATCCAGTGGAGAATGTTTCTGATAGTCCTAGATTTATAACTACTTTTTTTAGGCAGGAGCGAAGAATTAGAGCCATTGTAACTAAACATTGGCCAATTGTTTTGACTGATGTGGTGTTACAAGAAAGGTTGCCCAAGGTACCATCAATCACCTTTAGGAAAGGTACATCTATGGGCACTGACCTTGATAAAAACTCTCCAGAATCTATACCTACTGGCGGTCACCAGTAGGTAGCTATAGTTAGGACCTATTTTCCATAGGAAATCTGCACCATTCTATTTGGAATAACTTTGGCGCCGGTTGATGAATCTTCGCAAAATGGTCAAAATTGGTGGGGCTCTCCGGTCCGCTCCTATCCTGAAAGTCTCGGGTGATTCGTCAAGCGGGGGCCAAGAAAAAAGGGGGTCCCAAAACGTGTTTTCCCCATGCAATTTTCCATAGGAACCTTTCAACGCGGCTACAGCTCGAACTGCTGAACGTAATTACACCAAATTTGTCAAAGAATCAGTCTTTGGTTCAGACTTGTGCCTTTTGCTTAAATGGTGTAAATCCATTCAGTAGTTCCTGAGAAAATGATATTTAAAAGTACATATATATATCTATGGCCACGCAGGATCCGCGCACCCTAAGCACAACCTGCCGTGCACAAGCTGTATTCTAATTGGCTGTCAACACTCCAAATCAGGAAGTGTTGGCAGCCATCTTGTGCCTCGGTAGAACGGAGGCACAAGAAACCTATAAAATAAACGAACAAAACGCGAAAAGGGGGCAGGGTAGAAACACCCTGACACCCTAGCACCGGCTCAGGTAAGGCAAAGGGACACGTAAAATGTCGGGGCGGGAGGGGGCCGGGGGGCGGGAGGTGGCTCCGGGACACGGACAATGTCGGGGCGGGTGGGGGCCTGGGTGGGCGGGGGCTGGGCTGTCGGGGGCCTGGGCGGGCGGTTGGCCCTGAAGCCTCATTGCCCCCGGACAATGTCGGGGCAGGCGGCGAGGAGCAGTGGTGAAGTCAGGAGTGTGCAGATGGACATAGGCTATATAAAATAAAAATTAAACGTAAATTTAAAAATGTAACTTAAAAAAAGTAGTCCCCTGGAAGTAGCGCCGGCCACGACGTAGCACTGGCTGCGATGTAGCGCTGGGCGCGACGTGCGTGATGATGAGGGGGAGCGGCGGACATGAGCGGCGGACAGGCGGGGAGGAGCGGCGGACAGGCGAGGTGGAGCGGTGATGAGCGACGAGGAGCGGCGGTGAAGTCAGGAGCGCCGGCTCAGGTAAGGCAAAGGAACACGTAAAATGTCGGGGCGGGAGGGGGCCGGGGCAGGCGGCGGCCGGGGCGGGCAATAAAACCATTAATGAGGCCATTGTTAAAGCTAGTGACTGTCCCAGGAGTACTCTGTTCACAAAGCAACATACTGGTCAGAATCCAGTGGAGAATGTTTCTGATAGTCCTAGATTTATAACTACTTTTTCTAGGCAGGAGAAAAGAATTAGAGCCATTGTAACTAAACATTGGCCATTTGTTTTGACTGATGTGGTGTTACAAGAAAGGTTGCCCAAGGTACCATCAATCACCTTTAGGAAAGGTAAATCTATGGGCACTGACCTTGATAAAAACTCTCCAGAATATATATATATATATATATAGATAGATAGATAGATAGATAGATAGATAGATAGATAGATAGATAGATAGATAGATAGATAGATAGATAGATAGATAGATAGATAGATAGATAGATATATTACCTACTGGCGGTCACCAGTAGGTAGCTATAGTTAGGACCTATTTTCCATAGGAAATCCGCACCATTCTATTTGAAATAACTTTGGCGCCGGTAGATGAATCTTCGCAAAATGGTCAAAACTGGTGGAGCTCTCCGGTCCGCTCCTATCCTGAAAGTCTTGGGTGATTCGTCAAGCGGGGGCCAAGAAAAAAGGGGGTCCCAAAATGTGTTTTCCGCATGCAATGTTAGCTTTCTTCAACTTGAGCACCTGCCTTAACTGAAATTCACCCGCAAGCAGATTTGCAGATTTTGCCGCAATTTCGCAAGATTCGCGAATTGCGAAATTGCCAAAAATCCGTAAATTCCACGAGCGGAACGGATTTTCCGGCCATAGTTAATATTATAGGATAAAATGTGCTCAACTCAACCACACCTGCTACTTGCATTTGGAAGGCACTGTTCGAACTTAAAACAATCGTGAACTTTTAACCTGGACTTGCCGTTAAATGTTCGAGAAAATGTTGCAAAAAATATAGTTAGGTTTTAAAAAAGTGACAAACTTTTAACCTGCACGTGTTGTAGAATGTTCTAGAAAGTGGGTTGATAGAATACGTTGCACTGCTGACTTCGATGTGTCGTTGAATATGAAAAATACTGTTTATATGGAAAAGTAAAAAGAAACTAATAGAGAGAAGTTTTGAAATGTAAAAGAATCAAGGAAGTATTCTAATTTGTTCTTTACTTTTATTTATGTGCGGAGGAACAAAATTATAGAAACAGTACCAGGAAGAGGAAGAAGTAGGGAGTGTGGGAACGGGGGAGATGGGCACAATGGCACATAAGTACAATGAAGTACAGCACAAGTTTAGACAAAGAGTGGCCAAAATGAAACACACCAACAAGGAGCATAAGGCACACAACCTGGCAACATCTCACCACAGAACAAGCATAGAAGTGAAAACCACACTGCATTCATACAGGATGTGTACAAAGGCCAGTCGTGGGTGTTGTGGGATGTCTGCGACCGTGGTCATCATGGATGAGATGCCCAGCACGGGGCACATGGGTGGGTTCACTGTGTGTTACATTGCCAAACAGCTGCTCCTCCCTCCGGCGAGCCCCCACACTTTTGAGCGGTACGCTGTTGTATCCTGTGCACTCGTATGGCACAGCATTGTAATGTCTATTCCAGCATGTCCTGCGGCATTCGAACTACACCATGAGAGTGCCGTTTGGTGGTTGTGTATCCCACTTTACAACATTGTCTGCTGTGGCCCTTGTTGCAGCCCACACCAGAATATAGAAACACACTTACCGCACTTCCTGCACACGGACATGTATTTTCCTTTGCCGGATAGGCACACCCCTGCGCTGTCCTGTGTACACTGGACCAGCACATGTGTGTTTTGCTTGCAGGAGGATGCGTGTGTAGCTACATGTTCATGATCACTGCCAATGCTGAGGTGACATGATAACGTCTGCTGAAGACATCACACTGTAATGTTGCAGGGCCTGTGCCTATCATGCTAACACAATGACCACACGGACACCCTTGCTCAGATGCAGGTTTTGGGGGCGTTGGTGGTCCTGGTGTTGTTGCGATGAGTATTGTGGCCCTCATGGGTATCCCTATATCGTGCTCATTGACTCTATGGCACCTGTGGGTGTTCTGGTGTGGCTCTTGGCTGTGTTTCCTTTCATGCTGCAGGTAGTCATCCTGCTTAACACCAGCAGAAAGCAGGTGTAAAATTCCTGGTGGTAACGTGGGTTAACAATGGAATTAATTTTGCATTGCAGTTATGAAAGTTGTGATGTCATTTTTTCGTGTGCAGAACAAAATACGAACTGAGCAGTGAATCCCATCAAGATGCAGCACCTGATGCACTATTCCTAATCAATATAAATAAAATGAGATTTCTTCAAATATTTTGTGTGTCCACTGTAAGTGGAGGCACTACCTATGTGCAATTCAATACAGGATTTTAGTATTTTGAATAAATCGCAAAGGTGCACCTCGTGTCTTTTTGCACAGGACGGCTATTCTGCATTTCATTATCAGCACCTTAATGCAACTAAAGTTAAAATAAATATAACACAGTATTGAGAAGTTGGTGCAAACTGCAGAGATCATCAGTATTCCCCCGATAAGTGCTAAAAAAAATTAACACCATGGTGGATACCGGCAAATAACAGTAATAAGAACAAGAAACAGTCACACAGCAGTTAAGAAAACAACCAAAAAGGTTAATAATTTTTTTTTCAAACTTTATTTTTTATAAACATATATATAAACCATGAACTATTTTTACATTTCATTTTTTATTAATACATATATATAAATATATATATTCATGAAACTTGCCATTCAAAAGACAGGAACCTTGCCGGTGCAAAGCGACAAAGAGTCGACCCAAAAGGTGCTGGTGCAAGGTGATTTATTCAGGTGAAGCCAGCGCTGCCGCCATGATATATATATATATAAAATAAAGATTACCCAAGAAAGTCTTATTTTAATCCAAACTTGGTTTTAAATGGAGATTTTTTAACAATTGTAATAATTTTTAACTTTTGTAACCTTTTTGGAAAAATGAAGTTAACATGTTGTAATTCAGTAACTAGATTAATTGATGTTTTAAATTGTATTTGTTTGTTGTCCTTTTATGATTTTAACAAAAATCGAATAAAGAGTATTTTGACTGACTGACTATAAAATAAATCAATAAACAAAATTTAACAAACATAATAGAAAAGAACAAGGTGGAAGAGTGGAAGGTGGAAGAGTACTGTGGGGACCATGGATGTCGACGACAGAGCCTGGAAAATAAAGCACAAAATAAGGACGTATGTAATGCGCATATCAAAGGACTTAGATCTTGGTGTTGTTAATCAGCATCTAAAATCATGTGCTATGAATGAATTCATATTGGGAAAATATATACAGGCACGAATGCGCCCAACAATTCCTGCGTATAAATATAGTCTATTTTCACAGTTCTAAATACATAAATATTAAAACCATCTATATATGTAAGTTGTGCTAACCATCCTATGAACAGATTCATTTCATGTGATTATATCTCTAATGCACTTGATGTCATGTACCTCATTATGGAACCTCTTTGGTAAGCGATAAATTCCCAAACGGGTATATGTGCAAAAAAGCAATGTAAACATATAATATGTGCAAAATGCAATGTGCAAATTTCTGCAATTAAATGTAAACATATAATATGTGCAAATTTCGCCAATACTGGATAAAATTAATACTTTTCCAATATAAAAATATAAATCTCCATAAAAGCATTACAAAAAGTCACAAATTCAGATGTTTATCCAATTTGAATTATCTGTAATCTCTAACGGATAGGCGACTTTAAGGTAAAATAAAGCCGTGTTGTGATAGAATGTTATTATTTTTTCAACAAATTGTATGCAATATTGTTGGGCTGTACCAAGTCATGCCTGTTACCATTAATAAGATCTAGAACATGAAGTTGAATGACAATACCTCTGAATGTAACATTCATTCCTTAATGCTACACGAGTATTTAAAATGTGATATAAACTAATAGGAAAAACCACCATAGTGTGAAATAATTATAACAAATCTTGTTCATAGTTGTCTTTAAGGATTCATATTATTAAAATATGAAAAACCTAGAATAGCATTTAAAAATAGCAAGGGAATATTAGAATGTGTCGCTAGGGAGGCGGCTACTGAACAGCTATATTAATTAATCACTTATTGTCTAACTACTGCAGAAGAAACATGTACGCTGCCGGAATATATCTATAAGAAATTATATAAATCCTCCGTTGTGTTTAACCCGTTAGGCACTTTGCTGTCTAATTCCAGAATGGTCCTGGATTCTAATTGTCTCAGCATCTTGTCCCTATCTCCCCCTCCGCGTAGATTGGGGACTGCAGTTAGTACAAAGTAATTGAGACATTGCAAGTTATTATCATGCACTAATTTAAAATGTCTCGCAACAGGATAAGTACTAATATTGTTAACAATGGCACGAAGATGCTGGAGAATTCTGACAAGCACCTGCAGCTTGGTACTACCAACATATCGCAAGCCGCAGGTGCATGTCAGAACATAAACAGCATAGTCAGTCCTGCAGTTAAAGTTTCCTTTAATAGGGACCAAATCGGGACTAAACGGAGTAGCATATTTCGTGGTGTTGATGCCAAATCTGCAGGCCCTGCAGCTGGCACACTTTACAAACCCCGGCCGGGGTTGTAACCACGTATGTCCTTTCCTTAACTCCGGAAATGTATTAATTATGTGGTTTTGCATCGAGGGACCTTTCCGATATGTGATGGTAGGACTGCTCGGAAGTAATGGTGCCAGAACCCCATCAGTCAGCAAAATAGGCCAACCTTTGGTTAAGGCGGCTCTTATTCTTCTCTCCTGGCAATTGAACATGGTAATGAACCTAGGTAAGGGATCACTATTGATGATTGTGGTGTCCAAGATAGGGACTGTGTTAAGAAGGGATTCCCTAGATCTGGTATTCATTTTGGACATTGCTTTTTCGAGTATCTTGTCACTGTAGCCCCTTTGTTGGAACCTGTTAAGTGCCTCATTGGTACAGATTGCCAAATCTTGTTCTGTACTGCAGATCCGTTTTAACCGGAGGAGCTCGCCATATGGGATGTTGTTAATGACATGTTTGGGATGTGTGCTACTGGTGTTGAGTATTGAGTTTCCTGCCGTGCATTTTCTATGGAGGGTGGTTGCGATTTGTCCATCCCTGATAAAAACCTTGACGTCTAAAAAATCCACATTGTGTTTACTGATGTTGTGCGTAAACCTAAGCTTTTCCTGATTGATGTTAATCTGGTTGACAAATTTATCGCACTCTTTTCATCACCCCTCCATATGACAAAAACGTCATCAATGTAACGCATCCATTGTACAATATGTTTAGAAAAAACATCATTGTGTCTTCCCATGGGGACCTGCTTCTCCCACCAGCCTACGTGCGAGCACGCGTAGCTGGGAAAAAAGCAGGCCCCCATCGCCACTCCTCTCTTCTGCAGATAGATATCATTACGAAAGAAAAATAAATTATTATTAAGGCACCAAGTTACCAACTCCATGATCATTTTGTTGTGGCTATAGCATTGCAACGGTCTGGTACCCAGAAAAAACTCAAGTGCCCTTAAGCCTGTAACATGTTCAATGCTAGTGTAAAGAGATTCGATGTCCAGAGTTATGAACATCGAATCTGCCGTCCATGGAATCTTCTTGATCTTTTTCAAAAAATCTCCGGTGTCCTTAATGTAGGTAGGTAACCTGGTCAGCAAGTCCTGCAAAAAATAATTAACATATTGCGTGATATGTTCTGCAACGCTGTCTATGGCAGAGATTATCGGTCTGCCAGGAACTGGAGATATCATTTTGTGCACTTTAGGAATGAAATAGAATCTAGCAATAACCGGATTCTCAACATTCAGGAATTTGAATTCTTGTTGGGAAATCATTCCCTCTCTTTTAAACTTGTGGAGAAGTTTTTTGAGATTATCTCTTGCCAAGTTATATGCCTTTAAAGTTGTTCTTTGGTAACATGGCTCATCAATAAGTTGTCTCCGTGCCTCAGCGATGTAATCTCTTTGGGGCCAGATAACAATATGTCTCCCTTTATCTGAATTGGAGACAATAATTTGATGGTCATTGTTAAGTCTCTTCATTAGTGCGGAATATTTCTTTTCCCAATCATTTTTGTATCTTTTCCAATGTTTTGTTTGGTAGTGCAGTTTTTTAAGTTTTTTAAGATCTTCTAAGACCACGTCGTGAAAAATATCAATCGCATCTTTTGGCATGGTTGGCATGAACCTGGATTTGGGCATAAATGGACTTGTACTGGCCCAGTTTGAGAGATATCAGCTGCAGAAAGTTCCTCCTGGGTGGACATAGTACTCTCCATAGTACAAGTTGAATCTCCCAACTGATGTAAAGTGAGTATTGCTCTTCATTCAGCTGCTTCCAGGCCTGTATCAATAGGATCAGTGGCAGTTGTTTCAATGTTTTTTAGCCCATCTTTGATGTTAAAAAATTTCCGTAATTTCAGCTTGCGAATGTAGAAAAAGACTTCAACTCTGGTTTTTGTATAATCAAAGTCACTGATAGGGCAGAAAGTAAGACCAAGACTTAACAATTGTTTTTCCGCCTCTGTTAGTATTACAATGGAAAGATTGACAATAGTGTTGTCCTTTATTGTTTGTTTCGCCAATATTGTTTCTTGCATTTTTTGTTGAATGAATTTGTGCTTTTTACAGCGTTCCCTTCGTCGTTGGTTGATTCTTGTCCTTTTTGCTTTTGATTCAGTGGTCGTAATGTTTGAAGGCAGGCATTGGCTAAAAAATCAACTTCCTCTCCCAGGTCTAGCACCATCGTTGGCTCCCCAGACCTTAATCTGTTCAATCTTCCCTCATCAAAGGACATAATGCTGATTATTGAATCAGTGTCACTATTGCAGGAAGCAGAGTCCACTTGACTGCTTGATGGCCCCGCTGTTTGTGTCATCGCAGGGTTTGATTTTTGAATCATTCTTGATTTTTTCTCATTTTCATATTTGCGTGCGAATGTATAGATACGCCCCTGCTCATAATCCTCTTTGTCGTGAGCAAATATATAAAGTTTTCAGGCCTTTATTTTGTCTTCCTGTTTGGTGAGACGTTCCTGTATTTGCTTTTTAGTATTTGTTATCAGGTCGTTGAATTCAGATTTTAAGAGAGCCTCGTTGATTTCGTCAATTTCCTTCAATAATGCCATACGATCTATTTCTGCGTATGTCACCAAAATCTTGATCAAATTAGTTGAAGCTTCCAAGTTGCTGAGCCCTCACTCTTTGAGCATCTCAGGGTTAGGTCTTTCATAACTTGGGGCTAGGAGGATGCGTAAACCTCGTGGAACTCGCCCTTCCTCGATGTATTTTGTTAGCGACTTATGTTCCCACCATTTGGTCATCTCAGCGTGCATGCATTTCTCTAGTTGTTTCAATAGACCTTTGATTTGCCCTTCACTTGACAAATCACTTGTTTTCTGGGCAGTTGTTATCAAAGCTCCCTTGTTAGCTGCCTTCGGGAGATTAGCGAATAGCGCGCCTGCAGCCGCCTCCCTGCCTCGTACCGTTTCAGCAGACATGCCGTACAAGCTTCTGTCACCTCAGAAGTTATGTTTTTAAAGTTATCGGCGGGTGCCGTGTGTTGCTCCGGTCTCCCGCTATTGCCTCTAAATCCTCCCCACCGCCGTAAATGCTTATGGACACTCACCACAGCTACAAACTGCTATTCCGGCAACGTCCTCAACTCGCAGGTTGCTCCGAGCGTTCTACGCGTTGTGGGTGTGTCACTGCAGGCAGGGTCCGTCGTCAAATTCCGTTTGCCACGAAAGAAGAAAAGGTTGGTTGATGGCGGCGGACTGCTACTGGGGAGTGGATTTGTTATGGAAGCAACCACTTTCCGTGTTTTGCATAAAGTCCAAGTTCGATGCTCACTGCACCTCCAGCAGCCGGCTTGGCGAACAGAGACCACACAAATCCCAAGTTTCAGGCAAGGATGTTGATTAAAACAAGGTTGACAGAGCTCACGGTCTGACGCGTTTCGGGCAGTTGCCCATGCTCACAGATAGTCTTGCTCTCTTATGCCATTTTTTATATATGCTAAGGTGAACACCATGCGATAGTAAACAAGGAAGAAATACTTCGTGTAAATTGGCAATTCGATACATAAAACAGAGGCAATCCAATCTTGATGTCATTAGTCAGCATCTAAAATCATGTGCTATGAATGAATTCATATATATATATATATATATATATATATATATATATATATATATATATATATATATATATATATATATATATATATATATATATATTACCTACTGGCGGTCGCCAGTAGGTATATATAGTTAGGATTTTTTCTCTATGGGACTTTTGAAAATTCTATGTCTAATAACTTTGGCGTTTGTGGACGGAATCGGCTGAAATTTTCAGGAAACTGGCACATTCTGTTTCTGAGCAGCCCCTGAAAATTTGGGGGGGTTTCGTCAAGGGGGGGCCGAGAAAAAAGGGGGGTCCCAAAACGCGTTTTTAACATTGAGTTTTCCATAGGGCGTTTGGCCTCACTTTTAGCTCAAACGGCTGAATGGATTTGCACGAAACTTGGCAAAATTGTAGGGACTGTTAGCCCGATGTGCCTTTGCTGGGTCTCAATATATGTGCTCCAGTGGATTTTGAGAAATTAACGTTTAAAAAAAATTATATATCTGTGACAGCGTCCCGGATAGCGCTCCAGTTCGCGTACTTGTCGCGTAACGGAGCTTTGCGAAGCGAAGCTGATTGGCTCTCCGGTGTCTGTCAACATTCTAAACAGTCCGGATCGGCCGCCATCTTGTCTCTCAGTAGGATCGAGAGAAAAGAGGAGGAGAAAAACGAAGGGGGAATTTAATGAAAGGGGGCAAGGTAGACCCCTCTTGACCCACTAGGAATGATGTTGGGGTTAATAAAGGGTCCCGTGGGAATTTTTTTTTTGATTTTTCACGGTAGAAGCGCTTCCCGGTTCGCGAACAGGTAGCGAAACGGGAATTCGCCATTTTGTATTTCGTTTTAATTAAATTACAGGGTATAAGGGGGTACGGGAGACGTATCCTGACCCTTTATGTTTTCTGAGGGTGGCTGAGGAGGCTCCGTATTGATAAACATTGTCTGCGCCATCTTGCCTTTTTTCCAATGCCACAATTTTGTCGTGCACGGCAGCCATTTTAGATGCCTTGACCAGACCCACTCTCTGCACGTCGCCGATCCTCAGCATGGCTCCCCACCCTCGCAAGCATCTCCCCCACGCACTGGTCACCCCCGCTCTCTCTCTCATGCATGGGCCATAAACCTCCCCCCATTTGCGCTGCTCTTCCCTGAGAATAACACCCTGTGCCCGCCCGACACCACCCTTTCACCCTATTTACTACCGCACCCTCTGACACTCCTCTTCCTCTGTGTCTAATTGTCCAGGCCGGTCCTAGGCTATCACCTAGCCGTGCGGATGTAGTTTATGGCCCCAACTTTAAAGAATCACCCCTGTTCAAAGGAGTTACAGTAGATCAAGGCCCCCACCTCATGAGATCCCTCACAGCACACGCGTTCCTACTATCTGATAACCATCCTGTATTGTGATTGGGGAGGGGATTCTCACTGTGAGGGTGTGTGGGACCGAGCCTGAAGCGGAAGATTCCAGGGATGCCTCTTTGTACATCAAAGTTTTTACAATTCTGTGTCACATTAAAAATATATAGCACTCCAACAAAGTAGTAGGATTATAAAACTTTAATAACTTATAAATATATACAACGCAACAAAAACAGTAAACACATTTAAAAAAAAATTTGAAAAAAGAAGCAACAATGGTCAGTAGCTGTCTCTTGTGCGAATAGTCCCAAGGCAGCACAACGTGCTGAGTTCTGGACGGCACCCAGGTGATGTCACCTGGGTGCCGCACTAGTTTTTGGTATCCTACAATGCTGCTCCGAAAAACGGCGTGGGGCGCCCCAGGGAGGGGGGGGGGGAGGCCTCGTCAGTAGCGGTCTGTTGTGCGAATAGTCCCAAGGCAGCAGAACGCGCTGAGATGTGGATGGCATCCAGGTGATGTCCAGTAAGTTGCCGCACTGGTTTTGGTATCCTACAATGCTGCTCCGAAAAACGGCGTGGGGCGCCCCGGGGAGGCGGGGGAGGGGGAGGCGGCGTGAACGGGCCTCCCCAGGTGGAGGCTCGTCTGCTGTAGTGGGGCGCCCCTTTACCGTTTCAGTTGCCATTCTTCCCGCTTTTGGTACACTGTGCCAAAATCCGCCATTCAGCTGAGTTGCGCCCACTCTTGCGGTGCAGCGATAGGCGGCTGCCACAGGACTCTCAAAATGGCGGCAGGCTCTTCGGATTTGGGCCTGGTCCACTAAAATGGCCCTGGGACACCTTGGAACTTGTCTGCTAGGGTTGGGCCCCATTCTCGAAAGCGTCCCCTCAGCCTTGAAGATTCTACAAAAGTCTTGGGGGCCCCCGACTCCCGCGGGCTTCCGGTGGGGAGCGGCTGTCATGATTGCTTGCGGAATGGCCACGACGGAGCTACGAGATGGTGGTGCTCTCATGCTGACGCCAGCTTCAGTCTGAAACATCCAGAAACACTGTAGACTATCAATTCGATGAGCTCCGGTGGAGCCCCAACGTGACCCAGTAGGGAAGAACTTGCCCTCCCCTTTTTTGAGTGATGGTTCTTGTTGCCTGTCCCCTCTGTTGTCATCTAACAGAACCTTTTTGGATTGTGGAGTGAGAAAAAGAAAGGTGGGGCTTTCATCGTTTGGGAAAAAAAATGTTTTAATCCAATGAAAAGTGTTATTTTTAGGTCATATGATCAAGCCTTCCATCATTAGGAAACCAAAAGTAAAATGAACCAATGAAAAGTTTTAAAAACAAGTCACATGACCTGTTATGCAGCTTTGGGCTATAAAAAGCCCAAAAAATCCGTTGGCCCGTGAGGCGGCGTCAGTAGCGGACCGATGTGCGAATAGGCCGAAGGCAGCACAATGCGCCGAGATCCGGATGGCACCGAGGTGGTGTCCAGCAAGTTGCCGCACTGGTGTGGCCATCCTACAATGCTGCGCCGAAAGTCGCCGTGGGGTGCCCTGTTGGCCTGTGAGGTGGCGTTAGTAAGTGGGGGCTGTTTGAGGATCTGACTGCATTGGAAAGCAATGTGATGCGGTGCCTCGCCCCCAAGATGGAGGCTCCTCGGCTGCAGTGGGGCGCCCCTTGGTGTTTCACTCGCTATCCAGCTGAGTTGCGTCCGCACTTGCGGCTACAGTAGGCCGAAGGCAGCACAACGCGCCGAGATCGGGATGGCACCGAGGTGGTGTCCAGCAAGTTGCCGTACTGGTGTGGCCATCCTACAATGCTGCGGGGGGGGGAGGTGGCGTAAATGAGCCTCTCCCGCCTCTCCAGGTGGAGGCACTTCATCTGCAGTGGGGCGCCATCTAGCTGAGTTTCACCCGCTCTTGCTGCTACAGCGATAGGCGGCTGCAACAGGACTCTCAAAATGGCGGCCTGTTCTTTGGATTTGGGCCTGGTCCACTAAAATGGCCCTGGGACACCTTGGAACTCGGACGCTCGAATTTTTTTTCTTTCCTCCACATGCAAAAAAGGTAAATGCCCGGTACGTTACCTGCCTCATCTGCCACGATGTACTCTCCAGAGGAACCGAAAAAAAATATAGTTTTGGTAATTATACCATGCATTGTCATATGGAGAGATGGCACCCGATTAATTATAGTGCTGCCCAAATTCGAGATTTGGTGGATAACCCCCGACCTGCCAGTACATCCACCAATGAAGTGGCAGTGACAGCATCAGAGGCAAGGGAAACGGTTCTAAATCTTCAGAAGAACTTTGGACAAATGAAAATGACATGTTTTACTTGCGGCAAATTAATTTCATGTGGAGAGAGGAGTGTTAGTCTAATCAATAGAGCTTATGAACATCATCATAGTCGATGGTTGGTGGAGACATTTTGACTATATCCTGGACCTGCTCGGCCTCGCCCAAAATGGCGCCGGTATAAATGGGACTCGTAACTCCTTGTTGTGTACTGGTTGCCCAACCTTGATATCACAAGATACGTATGCAGTTTTGAAGCACATGGCGGGCGGGGACGAGAATTGATTGAACATTCGACATCCCTATTGATATTAAGTTCTGATGTGTTATTGATTACTGTACTATTAAAAGTTCGAATTAACGTCACCCATGGTACTTGCCCGCAAATGTATATCTAGATAATTTTATTGTAACTGGCTTGTCGTATTTTAATTATAAAATGTACGTCCATCGATTCCGCAACTGCAAGACTCCTTAGTTCTTGCAACCTAATGGCCCGCCCGTTACGTTCTTCTACAGTGTAAATGTCCCCTCATCATATACGATTCCAGCTTGCTCCGTGGCCGGCCCACGTGGTTATAGGCCCGTATTTGTATACTGACATTTTCACAATAAAGGTTTTTAAAACAAAACATGGTAGTAGTACTTACATTGGTAAAGTTTTGAATAATAGCCACTGTTTTCGAATCAGTAAAAGGCAAGTGAAATAAAGCAGTCTAATTACATGACGGTTAAAAGGTATAATACGCAGGAACGCAGTAAAGATAAATGGTCAAGGGCTGTTGTGTTTTCTACTCTTGCAACATAAAGTGATCGATAAGAATCTGATATTCATGCTTATCAGCGACTAAGACAGCAGGCCGAGCCTCTTTTGCTCAACGATTCCCTCATGGGACGAAGAAACGCCCTTTTTCTCGAAAAAGGAATATTTTACTTGCAGGACAGTTGTAAATTTCCTGGGAAAATACATTAGCCTGGAACATTGTTAGTGATAAACTGTAAATGCATCTGGGTCCTTTGCTTTACAAGTCAGAGTGAGAAAAAAAAAGGTGGGGCTTTCATCATTTGGGAAAAAAAATGTTCGAAAGCAATGAATAGCGTTATTTTTAGGTCATATGACCAAGCCTTTCATCATTAGAATAACAAAAGTAAAATGAACCAATGAAAAGTTTTATTAACAAGTCACATGACCTGTTATGCTTACGTTACGCGCCGCGCTCTGGATCGCTTCCGGGAAGCTGCGCCTCGCGCACCGGAGCACTTCCGGGTGCGCTAACGCGACGCGTCATATGACGCATTACGCGACAACGTAGGTCCAGAATATAGTCAAAATGTCTCCACCAACCAGCGGTCGGAACACAACCCCTTTCAGTAGTCCAAAAAGTTCTGTAAAATGACAACAGAAGGGACAGGCAACAAGAACCATCACTCAAAAAAGGGGAGGGCAAGTTCTTTTCTACCGGGTCACGTTGGGGCTCCACCGGAACTGATCGAATTGGTAGTCTACAGTGTTTCTGGATGTTTCAGATTGAAGCTGGCGTCAGCATGAGAGCACCCCGTGGCTACGTCGTGGCCATTCCGCGAGCAATCATGGCAGTCGCTCACCACCGGAAGTCTGCGGGAGTCGGGGGCCCCGGTGACTTTTGTAGAATCTTCAAGGCTGAGGGGACGCTTTTGGGAATTGGGTCCATGCCCTAGCAGTCAAGCGTCCGAGTTCCAAGGTGTCCCAGGGCCATTTTAGTGGGCCAGGCCTAAATCCGAAGAGCCGGCCGCCATTTTGAGAGTCCTGTGGCAGCCGCCTATCGCTGCACTGCAAGAGTGGGCGCAATTCAAGTGGATGGTGGGCGAGACGCTGTAGCCGCAAGAGCGGGCGCAACTCAGCTGGTTGCGTAAAGCGCTGGGGTGTACCTGAAAAACCTCCACCTGGGGAGGTGGGGGAGGCTCGTTCGCGCCGCCTCTCCCTTCTAGTGCATCCCACGCCATTTCCTGGCGCAGGAATATGTGATGGTCGGACTAGGGCACCGCAGGACGTGTCTTCAGGTCGAACGGATTGTGGGACAAGGTCCAGAATGGAAGAGTCACCAAAAGGCAAAAAGTTCCGCTTGACCCCGGGAGCCGGCCGCCTATGTCGGGGGCGATCTCAGGCCACACCAGGGCAACAAGACTTGGGGAGGGGGTCGGAGCCAAGCGCCCCCTCCGAGTCCGCGCCATCACACCGCCCCTCGGGGGCCTCCGTCAAGCGGTTTAGGGAGGCACCGCATCACATTGTTTTCAAATGCAGTCAGGTCCACAAACGGCCCCCACTTACTTTGAGAATAGTGAAGCTGCAGCAGGTGCAAATAAGCTTCAGACAGTGTTACAAGCGCTGCTCAGAACTCTGAACTATGGCACCCAACATCCAGGACTTATGCCATTTGTGCAAGGCAGTGACATCGAAGCAACTCAGGGACCAAAACCATGAACGTACACTCATATATGAAAATCTTACTATTGATGCTTGACTGAGGCCAAGGAGATCAGAGTGCATGAGTCTCATGCTCGATCGATTGAGCTAGCCGGATCGGGCAACAAAAAGTATAAAATAGTTATGTAAATAGTTATTTAATAAAATGTTTTACCCTGTTACTTTGCTGGTGTGTTGTATATATTTATAATATTTGCATAGGGTTTGTCGTTATTTTGGGTGGGGTGGGTGGCGGAGCCGAGCTGTCTTGCAGCCATCATGGTGTGGAGCTCAGTTCATCTCACTAGTTTCGTATTTCTCATGAGGGGTTGTTGTTAATGTTTCTATTTTAGCGAGGTCAAAAAGAGATCCCATTAGTGGCCTACTGATTTTGCTCGATTCCTTTTGTTTTTTTAAATGATTTTTCACTATCTGCAAAGACTAAACAGACTATTGCGACTCTGTGCTTGTTTGTAAATAGAGAATGAACCAAAGAGAACCAATTCTAAAACAGTAAATGCTTGGATAACAATCAATCAAATGGAGAGAGAAGCAGGCACGACGGATTACAACGGGGGCAAAGGCCTGCGTTAACTACCCTTCACTATTTGCAAAGAGAGAGTACTCCCAAGAGAAAAGAGGGGGGGGGGAGAGGGGGCAGCGTTCAAAGCACATCAGCGTGCATAAACACGAAAATGTTTTTACCTATCACGTACTTGACATTTGACAGCTTTTGATATTTGCTATTAAAAAACCATTGAAATTCACTGAAAAAACCATAGGTTATAGAACATATATAGTTAGGAATTAGCATTTACAAAACCTTGAAAATTCACTGAAAAAACATATTACATCATTCATGACATGGTCAGTGACCTAACTATATATGTTCTATAACCTATGGTTTTTTCAGTGAATATATATATATATATATATATATATATATATATATATATATATATATATATATATATATATTTTCACTGATAAAACCATAGGTTATAGACCATATATAGTTAGGAATTCGCATTTACAAAACCTTATTTTACTCACACAAAACCATTGAAATTCCATATATAGTTAGTTGCACTAACTATATATCGCGCACCCGCAATCCACTGCTGATGATGTCACATATTACATCATTCATGACATGGTCAGTTACATCACTGATGACATCACTGATGACATCTCAAATGACATCACTGATGACATCTCAAATGACATCACTGATGACATCACTGATGACATCTCATTTGACATTACTGATCACATCACTGATGATATCATTCATGTGATAATACGATGAACCTCTTCAGACTCTAATATAACCTTAGATACAATCAGTGTAAACAGACACTCACAGACTGTCACTCATACATGGAGTTACTCACACACCTAGTCAGTCATGCAAAGAATCAATCACACCTCCATTTCCTCAACTATACAGTTATACAAACTTTACTTATTCAAACAAATACTAACACATATTTACTCTCTTATACAATCCCTGATACAAGTTCACAATGATCCATACAGCCACTCACACATTCACTGGCTCTTATGCACAGTTATTTATATATGTCAACTCTCACATGTACTGTGTTTTACATATGTACTTACTTTGACATGTAGCACTGAGATATCCATTCACTCACCAATACACTCATGCACACAGTCAACCACCCATACAGCTGTTTCCACATGCACTTTTGAAACCATACATCTAGTGAATCAACTGCTCACACATCTATGCACAGAGTCATACACCTCCCAGCCACCGACACACACACTCAGTCTCCCATACAAATACTTGGGCAACCAATCAATAACCCATATAGTTACTCATATAGCTACTTATCAACACATGCAACAGTTTACAGAACAACAGACATAATGATGCACAAATTAAGACAGTTTAGTCACTAACCCATGCACTCAGTGAGACACATTTAATCACTCACTCATACAGTCAGTCATGCACCTACTAAATCCTTCATCCAGACACTTATACATCCACTCATTCTTCAATATGTAAGACATATTTTAACTTTACAGAAACATACAGTCACTGGATGTTGTCATCAGTGATGTCATCAGTGATGTCATTTGAGATGTCATCAGTGATGTCATCAGTGATGTCACTGACCATGTCATGAATGATGTAATATGTGACATCATCAGCAGTGGATTGCGGGTGCGCGATATATAGTTAGTGCAACTAACTATATATGGAATTTCAATGGTTTTGTGTGAGTAAAATAAGGTTTTGTAAATGTGTATTCCTAACTATATATGGTCTATAACCTATGGTTTTTTCAGTGAATTTTCAAGGTTTTGTAAATGCTAATTCCTAACTATATATGGTCTATAACCTATGGTTTTTTCAGTGAATTTTCAAGGTTTTGTAAATGCTAATTCCTAACTATATATGGTCTATAACCTATGGTTTTTTCAGTGAATATATATATATACATACATATATAAACATATATCATCTGTATATCTATATAAATACAAACATAAATGCATGCATACATATACTTATATGCATACAGATGCATGTTATTTACATGAAAGTTGAAAAAACACTAATAAAAGCAAAGCTAAAAAGCCACCTCATTACAAACAGAATGGCTTTAACTTAAACGAGGGCGAGAGCTATTGCATTTTCAATGCTTGTTTACTTTGGTTCCATGAAGAAGGCATTCAGATGTGTCACACATTTGCCATAAATTCTGAATGTTATCACTCTAGTTGCACATTAGATCACTGTAGTAAAGCTACTGCTCACCAGGGACGTCTGATGCTGGTATTCAAAGTGCATGTTTCAGTCTGCATGTCAGAATTTTTTTAATGAAATAGAAGAGGATTTGAGAAGTCACTCAAAATGATCCCTAATTTTTCTTTCTGAAGCACTAATCATACTTTCTATGGCAAAATTAACCCCCTCATGTTGTTCCCTTTTAAATTGAGTGTTTTCAGACTTACCACTTCATTCCAATCAAGATGGCTTCTGGTGTGCCATACTTTTGTCATAAGTAAGACTGTTAGCGCTCTAGTTGTTCTTTAGAACACTCTGGGACATTCTGTCATTGGGCTATACTTGGGGTACATCTGGGTGATATTTGGGCTACATTTAGGCTCTTTTGTCTCTGGTGGCCATCTTGGGAGACTGTATGTCAGAATTTTTTAATGAAATTGAAGAGGGTTTGAGAAGTCACTCAAAATGTGCCCTAATTTTTCTTTCTGCAGCACTAATCATAATTCATATGGCAAAATATACCCCCTCATTTTGTTTCTTTTTAAATTAAATGTTTTAAGAGTTACCACTTTATTCCAATCAAGATGGCTTCTGGTGTGCCATACCTTTGTAATAAGTAGGACTGTTAGCGCTCTAGTTGTTCTTTAGAACACTCTGGGACATTCTGTCATTGGGCTATACTTGGGCTACATCTGGGTGATATTTGGGCTACATTTGGGCTCTTTTGTCTCTGGTGGCCATTTTGGGAGACTGCATGTCAGAATTTTTTAATGAAATAGAAGAGGATTTGAAAAGTCACTCAAAATGTGCCCTAATTTTTCTTTCTGCAGCACTAATAATACCTTCTATTGCATATTATACCCCCTCATTTTGTTCCTTTTTAAATTAAATGTTTTAAGAGTTACCACTTTATTCCCATCACGATGGCTCCAGGTGTGCTATACCTTTGTAATAAGTAGGACTGTTAGCGCTCTAGTTGTTCTTTAGAACACTCTGGGACATTCTGTCATTGGGCTATACTTGGGCTACATCTGGGTGATATTTGGGCTACATTTGGGCTCTTTTGTCTCTGGTGGCCATTTTGGGAGACTGCATGTCAGAATGTTTTAATGAAATAGAAAAGGATTTGAGAAGTCACTCAAAATGTGCCCTAATTTTTCATTCTGCAGCACTAATCATACTTTCTATGGCAAAATATACCCCCTCATGTTGTTTCTTTTTAAATTAAATGTTTTAAGAGTTACCACTTTATTCCAATCAAGATGGCTTCAGGTGTGCCATACCTTTGTAATAAGTAGGACTGTTAGCGCTCTAGTTGTTCTTTAGAACACTTTAGGAAGCTGCAGTAGAACACAAAGGAATCAACTGACAGTCTCTGTCCTTGTTGGATGTACATGTTTTACTGAGAATGTCAGACTTCATTTTCACATGACTGAGAAAGATAATGTGAATTTACAGAAAATGCTTTCAGTTTATCTTATAGATCCCCTTCCAAACCACTGTGGGAAAATCATGAGATATTAGTTTTCTTTCAAACAATATTCATGATATCACAGCAGAAGGTTTTTTCACATGGTAAAATCACCTTAGAACCCACCACAATTCCTAAAACGAGTATGGTACCATCAACAAATGATTTATAATGTAACTAAAGTCCTAAAACCCTCTATAAACTACAATGCTTTTTAATGAGGTGCTATCATGTATATTGGTCCCAAGATGGCTGCCAACACTTCTTGGATGAAGTGCTGACAGCCAATCAGATCAGATGTGTGGTTAGGCTCCGCCCAGATATATATCTTTTTTTGAACCTAAATTACTCAAAATCCACTGGAGCACATATATTGAGACCTAGCAAAGGCACATCGGGCTAACAGTCCCTACAATTTTGCCAAGTTTCGTGCAAATCCATTCAGCCGTTCGAGCTAAAAGTGAGGCCAACCGCCCTATGGAAATTAACATAGGAAAAACGCGTTTTGGGACCCCCCTTTTTTCTCGGCCCCCCCTTGATGAAACCCCCCCAAATTGTCAGGGGCTGCTCAGAAACAAAATGTTCAATTTTCCTGAAAATTTCAGCCAATTCCGTCCACAAACGCCAAAGTTATTAGACATAGAATTTTCAAAAATCCCATAGAGAAAAAATCCTAACTATATATACCTACTGGCGACCGCCAGTAGGTAATATATATATATATATATATATATATATATATATATATATATATATATATATATATATATATATATATATATATATATATATATATATGTGATGTGATCAAGTCCGGGTTCCCCGGACGAAACGCGTCATGCTACTGCCCATTTTGGAATAAAGCACTTTTCTTCACTCTTCACTGTTGTTTGTACCTGTTTGTGCTGGTGTTCGTTTGGATCCGTGTGCTGCAGGACTGTGGACTTCAATATATATATATATATATATATATATATATATATATATATATATATATATATATTCACAGAAAAAACCATAGGTTATAGTGGATATATAGTTAGGAATTTGCATTTACAAAACCTTGAAAATTCAATGAAAAAACCATAGGTTATAGGCCATATATAGTTAGGAATTAGCATTTACAAAACCTTATTTTACTCGCATAAAACCATTGAAATTCCATATATAGTTAGCTAACTATAAGCGCTAACTATATATCGCGCACCCGCAATCCACTGCTGATGATGTCACATATTACATCATTCATGACATGGTCAGTGACATCACTGATGACATCACTGATCACAACATCCAATGATTGTATGTGTCTGTAAAGTTTAAATATGTTTCACATATTGAAGAATGAGTGGATGTATAAGTGTCTGGATGAAGAATTTAGTAGGTGCATGACTGACTGTATGAGTGAGTGATTAAATGTGTCTCACTGAGTACATGGGTTAGTGACTAAACTGTCTTAATTCGTGCATCAGTATGTTTGATGTTGTGTAAGCTGCTGCATGTGTTGATCAGTAGCTATAAGAGTGGCCATATGGGTTATTGATTGGTTGCCCAAATATTTGAATGGGAGGCTGAGTGTGTGTGTGGGTGGCTGGGAGGTGCGTGACTCTGTGCATAGATGTGTAAGCAGTTGATTCACTAGGAGTATGAGTTCAAGAGTGCATGTGGAAACAGCTATATGGGCGGTTGACTGTGCATGGGTGTGTTGGTGAGTGAATGGATTTCTCATTGCTACATGTGCAAGTAAGTACGTATGTAAAACACAATACATGTGAGAGTTGAGATATATAAATAACTGAACATAAGAGCCAGTGAATGTGTGAGTGGCTGTATCGATCACTGTGAGCTTGTATCAGGGATTATATAAGAGAGTAAATATGTGTTATTATATGTTTGAATAAGTAAGATGTGTATAACTGTATAGTTGAGGAAATGGAGGTGTGATTGATTCTTTGCATGACTGACTAGGTGTGTGAGTAACTCCATGGATGAGTGACAGTCTGTGAGTGTCTGTTTATACTGAGTGTATGTAAGGTTATATTAGAGTCTGAAGAGGTTCATTGTATTATCACATGAGTGATGTGATCAGTGATGACAAATGAGATGTCATCAGTGATGTCATTTGAGTTGTCATCAGTGATGTCATTTGAGATGTCATCATTGATATCATTTGAGTTGTCATCAGTGATGTCATTTGAGATGTCATCAGTGATGTCATCAGTGATGTCACTGACCATGTCATGAATGATGTAATATGTGACATCATCAGCAGTGGATTGCGGGTGCGCGATATATAGTTAGCGCTTATAGTTAGCTAACTATATATGGAATTTCAATGGTTTTATGCGAGTAAAATAAGGTTTTGTAAATGCTAATTCCTAACTATATATGGCCTATAACCTATGGTTTTTTCATTGAATTTTCAAGGTTTTGTAAATGCAAATTCCTAACTATATATCCACTATAACCTATGGTTTTTTCTGTGAATTTCATTGGTTTTTTAATAGCAAATATGAAAAGCTTTAAAATGTCAAGTACGTGATAGATAAAAACATTTTCGTATTTATGCACGCTGATGTGCTTTGAACGCTGCCCCCCCCCTCCCCTCCGTTGTAATCCGTCGTACCTCCTTGTCTCTCCATTTGATTGATTGTTGTCCAAGCATTTACTGTTTTAGAATTGGTTCTCTTTGGATCATTCTCTATTTACAAACAAGCACAAAGTCGCAATACTCTGTTTAGTCTTTGCAGATAGTGAAAAATCGTGTAAAAAAAATAAAAGTAATCGAGCAAAATCAGTAGGCCACTAATTGGATCTCTTTTTGACCTCGCTAAAATAGAAATATTAGGAACAACCCTTCTTGAGAAATACGAAAATAGTGACATGAACTGAGCTCCACACCATGAGGGCTGCAAGACAGCTCGGCTCCATCACCCATCCCGCACAAAATAATGACAAACCCTATGCAAATATTAAAAATATAGACAACACACCAGCAAAGAAACAGGGTAAAACATTTTATTAAAAAACTATTTACATAACGTTGGTTTATAAGATGATGTCAGTAGTGGACCGATGTGTGAATAGATCGAAAACAGCACAAGGCTCCAAGATCCGGATAGCAAGCTCCTGGATGTTGGGTGCCATAGTTTAGAGTTCTGAATTTCAGCCTTTTTCAATGCCTGTGCTTTGTTGAATCAAAATGGCGGCTTGACACAAAGCTGACTCAAGCGTTGCTACTGATGCTATGCAGACCAAAACTGGTTTTCAGTTTGTACATTTTTCTAGATTTTTCAATCCAAGTTTGGTTGACTTTGTAGAACGATGGCTTCAGATTTTCAACATACGGTGTGGTGGCGCTGACTGGGAGGGGGCGCTTCGCTCCTGCCCCCTCCCCAAGTAAGATTTTCATACGTGAAAGTACGTTAATGGTTTTGGTCCCTGAGATGCTTCGATGTCACTACCATTCTCAAATAGCATAAGTTCTAGATGTTGGGTGCCATAGTTAAGAGTTCTGAGCAGCGCTTGTAACACTGTCTGAAGCTTATTTCCACCTACTGCAGCTTCACTATTCTCAAAGTAAGTGAGTGTCGTTTGTGGACCTGACTGCATTAGAAAACAATGTGATATGTTACCTTCCTAAACAGCTTGACGGAGGCCCCTGAGGGACGCTGTGATGGCCATGGACTCGGAGAAGACGCTTGGCTCCGACACCCTCCCCAAGTCTTATAGCACTGGTGTAGCCTGAGATCGCCCCCGACATAGGCGGCCGGCTCCCGGCGGTACTTTTTGCCTTTTGATGACTCTTCAATTCTGGACCTTGTCCCACAATCCGTTTGACCTGAAGACAAGCTGTAGTGGGGCGCCCCTTTATCGTTTTAGTTGCCATTCCGCCCGCTTTTGCTACACTGTGCCTCTTCCGCCATTCAGCTGTTTTCCGCCCGCTCTTGCGACTACAGCGTCTCGCTCACCATGTAGTTGAGATGCGCCCGCTCTTGCGGTGCAGCGATAGGCGGCTGCCACAGGACTCTCAAAATGGCGGCCGGCTCTTCGGTTTTGGGCCTGGTCCACTAAAATGGCCCTGGGACACCTTGGAACTCGGACGCTTGTCTGCTAGGGCTTGGGTCCCATTCTCGAAAAGCGTCCCCTCAGCCGTGAAGATTCTACAAAAGTCTTGGGGGCCTCCGACTCCCGCAGGCTTCTGGTGGGGAGCGGCTGCCATGATTGCTCGTGGAATGGCCACGACGGAGCTACGAGATGGTAGTGGTCTCATGCTGACGCCAGCTTTAGTGTGAAACATCCAGAAACACTGTAGACTACCAATTCGATCAGTTCCGGTAGCGCCCCAACATGACCCGGAAGAGAAGAACTTGCCCTCCCCTCTTTGACTGATGGTTCTTGTTGCCTGTCCCCTCTGTTGTCATTTAACAGAACTTTTTGGACTGCTGAAAGGGGTTGTGTTCTGAACGCTGGTTGGTGGAGACATTTAGACTATATTCTTGACCTACGTTGTCGCGTAATGCGTTTTATGACACGCCGCGTTAGCGCACCCGGAAGTGATCCGAGGCGCGGCGCGCAGCGCGTAACGTAAGCATAACAGGTCATGTGACTTGTTAATAAAACTTTTCATTGGTTCATTTTACTTTTGTTAATTTAATGATGAAAAGCTTGGTCTTATGACCTAAAAATTACGCTTTTTATTATTTTCGAACAATATTTTTTTTTCAAACATATGTTATAATATTCCAGGCTAATGTACTTTCCCGGAAAATTTACAACTGTCTTGCAAGTAAAATATATTCCTTTTTCGAGAAAAAGGGCGTTTCTTCCTTCCATGACGGAGCCGTTGAGTAAAAGAGATTCGGCCTGCTGTCTTAGTCGCCGATACGCCTGATTATCAGATTCTTATCGATCACTTTATGTTGCAGACATGAAAAACACAACTGCCCTTGACCATTTATCTTTACTGCGTTCCTACATATTATACCTTTTATCCGTCATGTAATTGGACTGCTTTATTTCACTTGCCTTTTACTGATTCGAAAACAGTCACTAAAAGTAAAAACTTTACAAATGAAAATACTACTACCGTGTTTTGTTTTAAAAACCTTTATTGTGAAAATGTCAGTATACAAATACGGGCCTATAACCACGTGGGCCGGCCACGGAGCAAACTCAAATCGTATATGATGAGGAGACATTTACACTGTAGAAGAACGTAACGAGCGGGCCATTAGGTGACAAGAACAAAGGTGTCTAACAGTTGCGGAATCGGTGGACGTACATTTTGTAATTAAAATACGACAGGGCCACTTACAATAACATTTTCTAGATATACATTTGCGGGCAAAGAGTTACGAGTCCCATTTATACCGGCGCCATTTTGGGCGAGGCCGGGCAGGTCCAAGATATAGTCAAAATGTCTCCACCAACCATCGGCCAGACCAGAACCCCTTTCGGCCCTTTATGTTACAAGATGGTGTCTTCTATTCAGAAAATATTGGTGGCAGCATTTTGAAAGGAAACAGAAACAGCCGTTCTCCTAGTGAGTTTCACATTGTTACATTTAGGAAGAATGTTGAAGAGTAGTATGTGGAAAATCTGAAGCCATTTTTCTACAAACTCTCAATCAGACTTAGATGGAAAAAAAAACCTGAAGAATGTACAAACTGAAAACCAATTTTTGTCTGTATAGCACCAACAGTAACGCTTGAGTCAGCTTTGTGTCAAGCCGCCATTTTCATTCAATCAATAGCGTCCCCCTGCACACATTCAGGGACCTGGTCGTGTCTTTAGATGAAACGCATTGTAGGAAAAGAAGCAGAAAGGAAAAGGAAAAAATTTCCGCCGGACCTAGTGAAGCTGCAGCAGGTGCAAATAAGCTTCAGACAGTCTTACAAGCACTGCTCAGAACTCTCAACTGAGGCACTCAACATCCAGGACTTGCCATTCGGATCTTAGCGCCTTGTATTTTTGTTTTGTTCTTGATGGAGGGGAAACAACAAAAAACAGGCATTGAAAACGGCTCAACTGGAGCAAAAAAAAAATTACTTCTTGGGTGCATTAGGGCATTTATGATTTTCGAATGCCGTATTCATCAGGTTGATGCTCATGTTGCCATAGGACAGCATAGCACCACAGTGTATACAAGTTAACTTCATATGTTCAGATGAGGCAGGTGGCATATTTAGCATTCACCTTCTTTGATCCAGGAGGGATGGAGAAAAACTGCCAGATGAAACTTGAAACTTGGCCATCCAGATCTCGGCGCGTTCGACTCACTGTACCGCAACAGTGACCGCAACTCAGCTGGACACGCCGTCTTTCGGCGCAGCATTGTAGGATGGCCACACCAGTGCGGCAATTTGCTAGACACCACCTCGGTGCCATCCGGATCTCGGCGCGTTCGAGTCACTGTACCGCAACAGTGACCGCAATTCAGCTGGACACGCCGTCTTTCGGCGCAGCATTGTAGGATGGCCACACCAGTGCGGCAATTTGCTGGACACCACCTCGGTGCCATCCAGATCTCAGCGCGTTCATTCATTCAATAGCGTCCCCCTGCACACATTCAGGGACCTGGTCGTGTCTTCAGAAGAAACGCATTGTAGGAAAAGAAGCACAAAGGAAAAGGCAACAAGTTCCGCCGGACCTAGTGAAGCTGCAGCAGGTGCAAATAAGCTTCAGACAGTTCTACAAGCACTTCTCAGAAATCTCAACTGAGGCACTCAACATCCAGGACTTGCCATTCGGATCTTGGCGCCTTGTGCTGGTTCCGACCTATTGACACATCAGTCCACTACTGACATCACCTCATAAGCCAACGGGGCACCCCACGCCGACTTCCGGCGCAGCATTGTAGGATGGCCAAACCAGTGCAGCCACTTGCTGGACACCACCTCGGTGCCATCCGGATCTCAGCGCGTTCGAGTCACTGTGCCGGAAGAGTAACCGGAACTCAGCTGAACACGCCGTCTTTCGGCGCAGCATTGTAGGATGGCCACACCAGTACGGCAATTTGCTGGACACCACCTCGGCGCCATCCGGATCTCGGCGCGTTCGAGTCACTGTACCGCAACAGTGACCGCAATTCAGCTGGACACGCCGTCTTTCGGCGCAGCATTGTAGGATGGCCACACCAGTGCGGCAATTTGCTGGACACCACCTCGGTGCCATCCGGATCTCGGCGCGTTGTGCTGCCTTCGGCCTATTCGCACATCGGTCCGCTACTGACGCCGCCTCACGTGCCAACGGATTTTCTACGCTTTTTGTAGCCCTATGTCGCATAACAGGTCATGTGACTTGTTTATAAAACTTTTCATTGGTTCATTTTACTTTTGGTTTCCTAAAGATGGAAGGCTTGGTCATATGACCTAAAAATAACACTTTTCATTGGTTTAGAACATTTTTTTTTCCCAAACGATGAAAGCCCCACCTTGTTTCTGGATCATTCAGACTGAAGCTGGCGTCAGCATGAGAGCACCACCATCTCGTGGCTCCGTCGTGGTCATTCCGCGAGCAATCATGGCAGCCGCTCCCCACCGGAAGCCTGCGGGAGTCGGGGGCCCCCAAGACTTTTATACAATCTTCACGGCTGAGGGGACGCTTTTCGAGAATGGAGCCCAAGCCCTAGCAGGCAAGCGTCCGACTTCCAAGGTGTCCCAGGGCCATTTCAGTGGACCAGGCCCAAAACCGAAGAGCCGTCCGCCATTTTGACAGCCATGTGGCAGCCGCCTATCGCTGCACTGCAAGAGTGGGAGCAACTCCACAACATGGTGAGCGAGACGCTGTGGCCGCAAGAGCGAGCGCAACTCAGCTAGATGGCCGCCACCTGGGGAGACCCGTTCACGCCGCCTCCCCCCCCCCCCCCCCCCCGGGCCGCCGCACGCCAATTTTCGGAGCAGCATTGTAGGATACCAAAACCAGTGCGGCAGTTTACTGGACATCACCTGGGTGCCTGTCGTACATGTTGTGTCAGCCATGTGACACTGGACACAGACCGCTACTGACGAGGCCTCCCCCCGCACCACCCGGGACGCCCCACGCTGTTTTTCTGTGCTGCATTGTAGGATCCCTAAACCAGTGCGGCACCCAGGCGACATCACCTGGGTGCCGTCCAGAACTCTGCACGTTGTGCTGCCTTGGGACTATTCGCACAACAGACCGCTACTGACGAGGCCTCCCCCCGCCCCACCCGGGACGCCCCACGCCAATTTTCGGAGCAGCATTGTAGGATCCCTAAACCAGTGCGGCACCCAGGCGACATCACCTGGGTGCCGTCCAGAACTCTGCACGTTGTGCTGCCTTGGGACTATTCGCACAAAAGACAGCTTCTAACCATTGTTGCTTTTTGTGTTAATAAATGTTTAAATGTTTTTAGTTTTTGTTCTGTTCATTATCGTTAAAAGTTAATAAAGTTTTATAACCTTAATTTGTTGGAGTGTTATCTATTTTTTGAAAAACGGGTGAATGGGGCCTTGAATCGGGTTATTGTCATGTGTGGGCTTTGGAAGTGTGCTGCTGCAGGATCGGACATTTCAAACTCAAATGCACGTTCTTTTTCTTACCTTTCCGAAGCATGGAGCGCAATAGCAAGCAGAGAAAGGGTGATGCACGTGTTGAACACTACCTGACCTGGCAAGTTGCTGGCAGTGCCCCCCCGCCCGCTCCTGAAAGAGGGCACACACACACCGCCGCCCCGAGTACTTCAGAAATCTTTAAAAGACCATGCGCTTGTTCATGAGGCTTAAATGGTTTATCACCTCTTCTAGAACCCCTACATCGACCCTCTGACGTTTCATGGAAAAATTACCATGTAACACAATACCAAGCCCTATCAGCTGAAACCCCCAAGGAATCGTGGGGCATATTAGCAAGGGGGTTTATCTCCCCTTTTTTGGCTTTAAAAACCATGAAAGCGGAGATAAAATTATTTCCCTATTATCAAGCTGTCGCTAACACCAGTTAGTGACACCTAAAAGGAGATAGCGACCATCTTGGGCCCGGCTTTGCATGTCAGTGATACTTATCACTAATGACATGCAAAGTGGCGTGCCAAGATGTTAGCGACTGGAAACAGTCCCTAACATCGCTACCTTCTATTACCAACTTTTGGAGATATTCGCACTAAGCGCGAATATCTCCAAAAGCTAACACCTGCCCTGAGCAGGTTTTAGCCATGTTATCCAATGGGAGGTGGATAACATGGCTAAGAGCATTAGGTCGATAATACATGAATATCGCTGACTTTTCTGCGATAATAGCAAGGTTTATCTGCGATAAAAATCGCCGATGTGCGGCGATAATTTTTGTCTCTAAACAAGTTATAGACAAAAATTATCGCTAGTTGTTAGTAATATGCCCCCGGGTTTTTGCTTGCAGAAATCGGGAGGCGGGAGACTAGCACTGAAATCAGTACTCACACGCCTGAATCAGGAGGATTGGCATGTCTGAATTCTCTACAGCTGGGGCCATAAACTACATCCGCAGGGGTAGGTGATAGCCTGGGACCAGCCTGGCATCTAAAATGGCTGCCGTGCACGACAAAATTGTGGCATTCGAAAAAAGGCAAGATGGCGCAGCCGCTGGAAGAGATGTATCAACATATATCAGCCTCCTCAGCCACCCTCAGGAAACATAGGGGATTAGGATACGTCTCCCGCACCCCCTTATACCTAGTAATTTAATTTACGAAGCACAAAATGGCGAATTCCCGTTTCGCTACCAGTTTGCGGCCCAGTTCGCGGCCCGTGAAGCGCTTCTACCGTGAAAAATCATTTTTTTTTTATTTTCCCCACGGGACCCTTTAATAACCCCAACAACATTCCTAGGGGGTCAAGAGGGGGATACCTTGCCCCCTTTCATTAAATTCCCCCTTAGTTTTTCACCTTTTCTTCTCTCTCGATCCTACCGAGAGACAAGATGGCGGCCGCTCCGGACTGTCACGCAGCAAAAAAAAAAAAAAAGCTCACGCACAGCCGCTGGAAGAGATGTATCAACATATATCAGCCTCCTCACCCACCCTCAGGAAACATAGGGGATTAGGATACGTCTCCCGTACCCACTTATAACTAGTAATTTAATTTACGAAGCACAAAATGGCGAATTCCCGTTTCGCTACCAGTTTGCGGCCCAGTTCGCGGCCCGTGAAGCGCTTCTACCGTGAAAAATCATTTTTTTTTTCTTTTCCCCACGGGTCCCTTTAATAACCCCAACAACATTCCTAGGGGGTCAAGAGGGGGATACCTTGCCCCCTTTCATTAAATTCACCCTTCGTTTTTCACCTCTTCTTCTCTCTCGATCCTACCGAGAGACAAGATGGCGGCCGCTCCGGACTGTCACGCAGCAAAAAAAAAAAAAAAGCTCACGCACAGCCGCTGGAAGAGATGTATCAACATATATCAGCCTCCTCACCCACCCTCAGGAAACATAGGGGATTAGGATACGTCTCCCGTACCCACTTATAACTAGTAATTTAATTTACGAAGCACAAAATGGCGAATTCCCGTTTCGCTACCAGTTTGCGGCCCAGTTCGCGGCCCGTGAAGCGCTTCTACCGTGAAAAATCATTTTTTTTTTCTTTTCCCCACGGGTCCCTTTAATAACCCCAACAGCATTCCTAGGGGGTCAAAAGGGGGATACCTTGCCCCCTTTCATTAAATTCACCCTTCGTTTTTCACCTCTTCTTCTCTCTCGATCCTACCGAGAGACAAGATGGCGGCCGCTCCGGACTGTTTAGAATGTTGACAGACACCGGAGAGCCAATCAGCTTTCTGCGCGCAAAGTTCCGATAAGCGAAAAGTAAGCGGACCGGATCGCTGCCCAGAGCGCTGTTACAGATATATATCTTGATTTAAACGTTAATTTCTCAAAAACTACTGGAGCACATATATTGAGACCTAGCAAAGGCACATCGGGCTAACAGTCCCTACAATTTTGCCAAGTTTCGTGCAAATCCATTCAGCCGTTCGAGCTAAAAGTGAGTCCAACCGCCCTATGGAAAACTCAATGCAAAAAACGCGTTTTGGGACCCCCCTTTTTTCTCAGCCCCCCCTTGACGAAACCCCACCAAATTTTCAGGAGCTGCTCAGAAACAAAATGTGCCATTTTCCTGAAAATTTCAGCCGATTCCATCCACAAACGCCAAAGTTATTAGACATAGAATTTTCAAAAGTCCCATAGGGAATTAATCCTAACTATATATACCTACTGGCGATAGCCAGTAGGTAATATATATATATATATATATATATACTAGCAGCCCGCCCCAGCGTTGCCCGGGGCAGAAGGGGGCTGGGGGCAGCATTTCAGGCTTGCGTGCACTCCCGCCCCAGCCCCCGCCCGCCACAATATTTCCACTCCTCCCCGCGCTTCACTCAGCCCCACACGTTCTGCCTCCTCCCAGGGCTCTCGTGCTTCACCTACCTCAGCCCGACTTCACCACTTCTCTTTCTGCCTCGTCACATCAGCCCGACTTCACCGCTCCTCGTTCCGCCTCCTCCCATCAGCCCAACTTCACCGCTCCTCTTTCCGCCTCCTCCCATCGCTTCTCTGAGCTGCACACGTTCTGCTCCTCCCCGTGCTTCATGTATCTCAGCCCGACTTCACCGCTGCTGTCCGCCGCTCCTCCCCACGCTAAATGATGTCAGCACGCACGACCACGTTGTTAGCGCACACGGCCGGCACTAGTTCTTCGGGACTACTTTTGTTTTATTGTTTATTTTTTAAATAACGTTTATTTTTATTTTTTTATAGCCTATGTCCATCTACAGGACCCGCCCTTTCCAACGCTGTATTGGGTGTTGCGATTGGTGGTGTACTTTTCGTGTTTACCTGGCTCAAAGGAAACAGTTCTCTCTTTATAATAGTAGTATATATATATATATATATATATATATATATATATATATATATATATATATATATATATATATATATATATATATATATATATATATATATATCCAACACAAAGAGGGTTGCCCTCGATATAAGAGCCCTCAGGCAATGCGGTGCGATGTTTCTTGCTTTTAAGAATGCAGCTTTTCATCAAATAAAGACTGTAACAATACTTGCCTGAGGACTCTTCTAAATCGGCTCCTTTGCATGTCCATCTGCCTGTGAACAAGGGGACAGGAGCCCCGAAACGCGTAAGGCTAGGAGAATTACCTTGAACATTATAAAGACAGCTCTGCCAAGAAGGATTGACTGGTGCTGAGCGCGCTTTTAAATCGAGGATGCTTTTGTGAGAAAAAATAAATTGCCAGCGGCAGCACTCCAGCTGCAAAAGCGCGCCACCTCTGATGACTGAGGGCCATCTGGAGACACAGAAACTGCTTCGAAGTCTCCACTCTATGGAATGCCAGCCGGCGATGGAAAAAGACTGTGAATAATGTCGAGGGGACAGAGTTATGCAAAGGAACTGAGCCTACTACAGGTGAATACAGCGAGCTAAATAAACTAATGGATGTTACTATAACATTGTGCACATCGTTGACCAGCATGCAGCATTGTGCTACTAATGATTGCAGCCAATTAAAGAGCTTAGAAAAGTCACGTGTGCCAAATGCTCATTTAAATGAAATCGGCTCCTTTGCATGTCCATCTGCCTGTGAACAAGGGGACAGGAGCCCCGAAACGCGTAAGGCTAGGAAAATTACCTTGAACATTATTAAGACAGCTCTGCCAAGAAGGATTGACTGGTGCTGAGCGCGCTTTTAAATCGAGGATGCTTTTGTGAGAAAAAATAATTTGCCAGCGGCAGCACTCCAGCCGCAAAAGCGCGCCGCCTCTGATGACTGAGGGCCATCTGGAGACACAGAAACTGCTTCGAAGTCTCCACTCTATGGAATGCCAGCCGGCGATGGAAAAAGACTGTGAATAATGTCGAGGGGACAGAGTTATGCAAAGGAACTGAGCCTACTACAAGTGAATACAGCGAGCTAAATAAACTAATGGATGTTACTATAACATTGTGCACATCGTTGACCAGCATGCAGCATTGTGCTACTAATGATTGCAGCCAATTAAAGAGCTTAGAAAAGTCACATGTGCCAAATGCTCATTTAAATGAAATCGGCTCCTTTGCATGTCCATCTGCCTGTGAACAAGGGGACAGGAGCCCCGCAACGCGTAAGGCTAGGAAAATTACCTTGAACATTATAAAGACAGCTCTGCCAAGAAGGATTGACTGGTGCTGAGCGCGCTTTTAAATCGAGGATGCTTTTGTGAGAAAAAATAATTTGCCAGCGGCAGCACTCCAGCCGCAAAAGCGCGCCGTCTCTGATGACTGAGGGCCATCTGGAGACACAGAAACTGCTTCGAAGTCTCCACTCTATGGAATGCCAGCCGGCGATGGAAAAAGACTGTGAATAATGTCGAGGGGACAGAGTTATGCAAAGGAACTGAGCCTACTACAGGTGAATACAGCGAGCTAAATAAACTAATGGATGTTACTATAACATTGTGCACATCGTTGA
This sequence comes from Lissotriton vulgaris, assembly GCF_964263255.1. Lineage (NCBI taxonomy): Eukaryota > Metazoa > Chordata > Amphibia > Caudata > Salamandridae > Lissotriton > Lissotriton vulgaris. The sequence goes on along the minus strand of NC_141698.1, from coordinate 436,100,628 downwards.
CCAGCATGCAGCATTGTGCTACTAATGATTGCAGCCAATTAAAGAGCTTAGAAAAGTCACGTGTGCCAAATGCTCATTTAAATGAAATCGGCTCCTTTGCATGTCCATCTGCCTGTGAACAAGGGGACAGGAGCCCCGAAACGCGTAAGGCTAGGAAAATTACCATGAACATTATAAAGACAGCTCTGCCAAGAAGGATTGACTGGTGCTGAGCGCGCTTTTAAATCGAGGATGCTTTTGTGAGAAAAAATAATTTGCCAGCGGCAGCACTCCAGCCGCAAAAGCGCGCCGCCTCTGATGACAGAGGGCCATCTGGAGACCTAGAAACTGCTTCGAAGTCTCCACTCTATGGAATGCCAGCCGGCGATGGAAAAAGACTGTGAATAATGTCGAGGGGACAGAGTTATGCAAAGGAACTGAGCCTACTACAGGTGAATACAGCGAGCTAAATAAACTAATGGATGTTACTATAACATTGTGCACATCGTTGACCAGCATGCAGCATTGTGCTACTAATGATTGCAGCCAATTAAAGAGCTTAGAAAAGTCACGTGTGCCAAATGCTCATTTAAATGAAATCGGCTCCTTTGCATGTCCATCTGCCTGTGAACAAGGGGACAGGAGCCCCGAAACGCGTAAGGCTAGGAAAATTACCTTGAACATTATAAAGACAGCTCTGCCAAGAAGGATTGACTGGTGCTGAGCGCGCTTTTAAATCGAGGATGCTTTTGTGAGAAAAAATAATTTGCCAGCGGCAGCACTCCAGCCGCAAAAGCGCGCCGCCTCTGATGACTGAGGGCCATCTGGAGACACAGAAACTGCTTCGAAGTCTCCACTCTATGGAATGCCAGCCGGCGATGGAAAAAGACTGTGAATAATGTCGAGGGGACAGAGTTATGCAAAGGAACTGAGCCTACTACAGGTGAATACAGCGAGCTAAATAAACTAATGGATGTTACTATAACAGTGTGCACATCGTTGACCAGCATGCAGCATTGTGCTACTAATGATTGCAGCCAATTAAAGAGCTTAGAAAAGTCACGTGTGCCAAATGCTCATTTAAATGAAATCGGCTCCTTTGCATGTCCATCTGCCTGTGAACAAGGGGACAGGAGCCCCGAAACGCGTAAGGCTAGGAAAATTACCTTGAACATTATAAAGACAGCTCTGCCAAGAAGGATTGACTGGTGCTGAGCGCGCTTTTAAATCGAGGATGCTTTTGTGAGAAAAAATAATTTGCCAGCGGCAGCACTCCAGCCGCAAAAGCGCGCCGACTCTGATGACTGAGGGACATCTGGAGACACAGAAACTGCTTCGAAGTCTCCACTCTATGGAATGCCAGCCGGCGATGGAAAAAGACTGTGAATAATGTCGAGGGGACAGAGTTATGCAAAAGAACTGAGCCTACTACAGGTGAATACAGCGAGCTAAATAAACTAATGGATGTTACTATAACATTGTGCACATCGTTGACCAGCATGCAGCATTGTGCTACTAATGATTGCAGCCAATTAAAGAGCTTAGAAAAGTCACGTGTGCCAAATGCTCATTTAAATGAAATCGGCTCCTTTGCATGTCCATCTGCCTGTGAACAAGGGGACAGGAGCCCCGAAACGCGTAAGGCTAGGAAAATTACCTTGAACATTATAAAGACAGCTCTGCCAAGAAGGATTGACTGGTGCTGAGCGCGCTTTTAAATCGAGGATGCTTTTGTGAGAAAAAAAAAATATATATATATATATATATATATCCAACACAAAGAGGGTTGCCCTCGATATAAGAGCCCTCAGGCAATGCGGTGCGATGTTTCTTGCTTTTAAGAATGCAGCTTTTCATCAAATAAAGACTGTAACAATACTTGCCTGAGGACTCTTCTATCGATGGCTACCCTCTTTGTGTTGGATTGTAGGGGCTAAGCCTAGCCGCAGGAGAGTCCCAATGCGCATGTGCGAGCTTGTATTGGCGTCAACCGGCGTCATGCTGGTACAGGAGGCAGTTCCCAACGGGATGATCGGCACGACAAATGCAAACTTACAAGCAGAATCTGGATCATCAACCCACTGGGGTTTTTATTATTAAATTAATTTTGTGCACTTCAGCAAGATGGACTCACTTGAGTAAGACATGGCAGCACTTCAAGGACCAGAAGGCTATGCAAGTAGCCCCTCCCATTGGGGTAGGGCCCTATGCTTAAATATCAGTGCAAAAACCATCTTTTGAGGTGCAGGCATCGCCATTGACAACGGGGACGAACTCCCGAAACGTGTCTGGCGGAAGAAAGAGACTTGATGCAATGTGTCTTGCTTTTAAGAATGCAGCTTTTCATCAAATAAAGACCGTAAGAATGCTTGCCTGAGGACTCTTCTATCGAGGGCTACCCTCTTTGTGTTGGATATATATATATATATATATATATATATATATATATATATATATATATATATATATATATATATATATGCTATCAGCCCGCCCCAGCGTTGCGTGGGGCAGAAGGGGGCTGGGGGCAGCATTTCAGGCTTGCGTGCACTCCCGCCCCGTCCCCCGCCCGCCACGACATTGTCTGTGTCCCGGACAATGTTGTGGCGGGCGGGGGCCAGGGCGGGAGTGTACGCAAGCCTGAAATGCTGCCCCAGACCCTGAGCCTTACCGCAGTTGTTCCGGGCCAACCTCCCGCACTGGCTCCCTCCCGTCCCGTGTCCCAGAGCCTTACCTGAGCCACTGCTCCTCCCCGAGCTCCTCACTTCTCCGCCGCTCCTCCTCGTCATCACGTACGATGCGGCCAGCGCTACGTTGTGGCCGTCAGCGTCGCGGCCGGCGCTACTATCAGGGCACTACTTTTTTTTTAAGTTATATTTTAAAATTTACGTTTTTTTTATTTTCTATAGCCTATGTCCATCTGCCACCCTGAGGATTACAACAATGTATTGGGTGTGTGGATTGGCGCTGTGGTTCCCGAGTTTACCTTGCCAAAAGGTTTGTGTTCTCTCTTTATAATAGTAGTATAGATATATATATATATTCACTGAAAAAACCATAGGTTTCACACCAGTTATAGTTAGCAGGAAATTTTACTGACATAAAACCATTGAAATTCCACGTTATAGTTAGTTGGACTCACTATAACTTGCGCGCCTGCAATGCACTGCTGATGACGTCACATAATACATAACTCATGACATGGTCAGTGACATCACTCATGACATCACTGATGACACCATCCAGTGAATGTGTGTCTTTCTGAAAAATAAATATGTTTTACAAATGTATTTGTAAAAGGTCGATGGAAGATTAAATTTTTAAATAAGTGTCTAAATGGATGTTTTTAAAAAAAAATGATTGGTTAACTGGCTTATTAAGTGTATCTTAGTGAATACATATATTAGCGAGTAATTTTAAAATATTTAAATATATGTATCAGTGTTTCACTTTGTGTATAAGTGGCTGCATGGGTTGGTGACTGACTCTCTGTTTATATGTGTTTTGAAGACAGCATATGTGCAGGACTGTATGGGTGGATGAGTGTGTATATGTGTGTGTTAGTGAGTGAATGCCTGCCTCACTAGTGTCTTTATGAGTAACTACATATGTTTTTATCTAGTATATGTGTTTATTGATGTATATACGTGAGTATATGTGAAAGATTGAAAGAGTTCCTGTTTAAATAAGTTTGAGTTTCTATAAGTGTTTGTTTAAGAGAGTAAGTATGTGTAAGTTTCCTTAAAAGTAATGTGCTAGTGTGTGTATAGTTGTATATGCAAATAAATGGATGTTCAATAGTTTATTTGCATGTGTGAGTATGTGTGTGAGTAACTTTTGGATGACTGTCGGCGTGTAACAGGATGTATATGTGTATCACTACATATGATGAGTGAGTATATGTATGAGTGGCTATATAGAACTGTTGGTGAATGAGTGGATGTGTATATAGATGATGGAATTACTGAATTGGTTGTTGTAACTGGTATGGGTATGTCAATTTTTTTTTAAATGTTAGTTTCTATTTTTGAATATATATGTCAAGGGTTACTTACACTGAAAGGAGGTCTGTCACTCTGTCACAAGGATGGTGTCATCAGTGATGTCATGAGTGATGTCACTGATCATGTCATGAGTGATGTAATATGTGACGCCATCAGCAGTGCATTGCAGGCGCGCAAGTTATAGTGAGTCCAACTAACTATAACGTGGAATTTCAATGGTTTTATGTCAGTAAAATTTCCTGCTAACTATAACTGGTGTGAAACCTATGGTTTTTTCAGTGAATTGAAAAGGTTTTTAAATGCTAATTCCTAACTATAACTGGTGTGAAACCTATGGTTTTTTCAGTGAATTTCATAGGTTTTTTAATAGCAAATTTCTATAGCTATTAAATGTAATAAAAAGCAGAATATAATGATGGACCCTTCTTAAATTCAGCACCTGAACGATTTTCTCCCCGTGATATTCGTTGACCCTTATATTAATTAGGGGGATTGTGTGCACACTGGACGGCACCCATCATCACTATGCCTAATCCCTGAGGGATTTTAATGCAGAAAAAACTACCGCAAAGGTGCACCACACAACAAGAGGTGACAGAAAGATCAGTGCAGATGAATTGTAAGCACAATAAAGAATTATTTTTCAAAGAGATGTTGTTGATCTTCTTTAAATCTTTATTTCAGTTATCAATGAGACATAAACAGCCGACGCGTTTCGTCCCAAGCTGGGACTTCTTCAGGGCTTTGGATTTAAGGTTCGTCGCTTATGCGGGGGAGTATCGGAGGAACCGGGATGCAAGGAACATCTTCCCGAAAAGTGTAGTCCTCTTATGAATTTGAATTAATCAGAGCTGGACTGTAAGCCTGCCGGTGTAATATTTTTAAAAATGAATCGTACATTGTATATTTATGTAATACTATTTTTGTTATGTATATTCATATATTTTTTATTTTTTTTGCCCTGGAGCGCTCCCGGTGCGCTCCCCGGTGCGCTCCCCGGTGCGCGTACTGGGCGCTCCCCCCGGGAAAAAACCTTTTATAGCCCCCACATCAAACCTAGGGGGTCAAGGGGGGTCTACTCTGCCCGCTTATGGTCATTTCCCCCTTTGTTTTTCCCACCTCTTGTGTCTCGATCCTACCGAGACACAACATGGCGGCCGCTCTGGACTGTTTAGAATGTTTACAGACACCCGAGAGCCAATAAGCTTTCCGCGCGCAAGTCGCGTAGCGCGCCCGGAGCGCGCCCCGGTGCGCGTACCAGGGCGCGCCTATAGATATATATATTTTTTTTAACTTCAATTACTCAAAATCCACTGGAGCATATATCTTGAGACATAGCAAAGGCACATCGGGCTACCAGACCCTACAATTTTGCCAAGTTTGGTGGAAATCCATTCAGCCGTTCGGGCTAAAAGTTACGTCGACCGCCCTATGGAAATTAACATGGGGAAAACACGTTTTGGGACCCCCCTTTTATCTCGGCCCCCGCTTGACGAATCCCCTCCAAACTTCCAGGGAAGGACCGGAGCGCCGCGAGGCAAGTTTGAGGAAATTTTCAGGCAGATTCATCGACCGGCGCCAAAGTTATTCACAATAGAATGTTGGGATTTTGCATTGAAAAAAATCCTAACTATAACTACCTACTGGCGAAAGCCAGTAGGTAATATATATATATATATATATATATATATATATTACCTACTGGCAGTCGCCAGTAGGTATATATAGTTAGGATTTTTTCTCTATGGGACTTTTGAAAATTCTATGTCTAATAACTTTGGCGTATGTATATATATATATACACGAAGGTGTATTGATGAATGAGTGGGTGTATAAGTGTCTGAATGGATGATTTAGGAAGTGTGTGACTGACTGGTTAAGTGAGTGATTAATTGTGTCTTACTGAGTGCATGGGTTAGTGACTGAACTGTGTGAATATCAGTATTAGTCTGTCATTTGGTGTGTAAGCGTCTGCATGTGTTGGTGAGTAGCTATATGAGTGTGTTTATAGGTTATTGGTTGGTTGCCTGACAATCTGTATGGGTGCCTGAGTGTCTCTATTGGTGGGTAGGGGTGTGTGACTGTGCATAGATGGGTGAGTAGGTGCTTCACTGGGTGTATGGGTTTAAGAGTACATTTCTGAAGGGATGTATGCGTGGGTGAGTGTTGTATGTGTGTGTTGGTGAGTGAATGGATGTCTCAGTGGTACATGTGTGAATAACTACATATGTGAAGGGCAGTATATGTGAGTGTTGGAGTATATAAATGACTATGTGAGAGTGAATGAATTTGAGAGTGGCTGCTTGGATGAGTGTGTGCTTATGTCCGTGATTATACAAGAGAGTAAGTATGTGTTAGTATCTGTATAAATAAGTGAAGTGGTGTGTGTATAACTGAATAGGTGAGTAAATGGAAGTGTGATTGATTCTTTGCATGACTGACTAGGAGTGTGGGCAACTCCATGGGTGAGTGGCGGTGTGTGAGTGTCTATACAGGTGTATGAGTGCATATGATAGTGCTGTATTGATGAGTGACTGCATCTATGCGTAACTGTCTAGATGAATGAGTGAACATGCATGTAGACCTAGGAATCAGTGAATGGGTATGTAGTAACTGGTATTGGTGTGTCTATGGTAGTCTGCATTTTAGAGTGGGTGTATCAAAAGTTATATTAGGTTGTGAGGAGGTGCATCAGATTTTCACTTGGATGATGTCATCAGTGATGTCATTAGTGATGTCATCAGTGATGTCACTGACCATGTAATGACGTCATCAGCAGTGCATTGCGGGGGCGCGAGTTATAGTTATAGTTAGCTCAACTAACTATAACGTCGGAATTTCTATGGTTTTGTACGAGTGAAATGTCCAACTAACTATAATGTTACTGTAACCTATGGTTTTTTCAGTGAATTTTCATGGTATTTTAAATACTAATTTCTAACAATAATGTGGCTAAAACCTATGGTTATTTTCTGGGAATTTTTATGGTTTTTTAAATGCTAATATCTAACTATAGCTTGCCTGAAACGTATGTTTTTTTCAATCAATTTCAAAGGTTTTTTAAGTGCTTATTTCTAACTATAACTTAGATGTATCCTTTTGTTTTTTCTGTAATGTGCATAATTTTAAAAAATGCTAATATGCAACTATAATCTGCAAGAAATGTTTTTAAATTGTTTTTGTTAATTACATTTTTTCTTTATAAAATTAAATTAACTTTTTTTTTTTAAAAAGTAAAAACATTTGCGCACCTATCGTGCACCTGTCTCTGTCGCTACGCGAATGCAAGTAATTCGCCAATATATTGGTTAAGTCGTGGTCCTTCTGTGTTACGTTAGCGAGTGGTGCATGGTTTTGGCCCTGCGCAACGTCATGTACTTGAGTTGCGATGTCGTGCAGGGTGCGCAAATCAATTGTAAATTTTAAACCTTTAGAAGTATGTTTATGCAATTGTAGTATATATATATTACATCAAGAGTTGTTTTAAGAGAATTATATGTTATATATTTGTAACTGCTTTAAAGATATATTATTATTAAATGTATTATTGCAGAACCGTGTGGGGTGCGGGAACGGTCCCTTCACGAAGCCCATGTTACTTGAAAAGAAAGTTTATGATTGGTTTACAGGCTTTTTATTCTAGAAGTTGTAGGACCATACCCATTTTTCTTTCATTCTTCCAGGACCATCTTTAGAGATAGATCTCTTCTCCAGTAGGTGTGTTTAAATCTTTTTGGTGTTTATTTTTCTTCATCTTAAAAAGGCTGCTGCATCTCCACATGAGCAACTTCCACCAGAGGAAGAACAAGATTTAGAAGAAGATCAGAAAAAGAAATATGAGAGTGTGGTATGGACATTTTTTTACTTTTCCATTAGGACAAACGAAGGTTAATTCAACTAAAGTCACTTGCTCAATTTGTGAACAAGTGATTTCATGTGGATCACAAAACAAATATTCATGTGGCACATCGTCGATATTAAAACATCTTCAAACAATTCATCCAAAATGACTTGCTCGAGAACAAATAAGACGGCAACAGGAGAAAGAAAGACATGATGGGCCCAGTACTTCTTCAAGTGGCACAATACCTGCCACCATTGATCGAGATTTAGCTAGTGTAGAGCAGGTCTGCATTAAATGCAGAAAGGCACTTTGTGTTGTTGAGCAGTCAGTGGATGCAATCCTGATTGCAATCCAGAATCACCATTGTTAAATTTGTTTTTATTTTCTTTCAAGCAATGCTGTTAAATTGCATATTTTTTGCCATGTTTTTGCTGTTGGCTCTGGTTTTTTCAGCTTTTTGATAAAATAAACACAAAAAAATGTAAAAAATCATATAAAAATACAAAAATGAAGAAAACAACAAAAGAAGAAAAAAAAAGTTCTATTTAGAACCGCCTATTTGGTTTAAAGAAGAAAAATATGTGTTGTATGAATTGATCCGTGATTGATTGAAGGAGTAGATGTATAGAATTTAAGCTATTTTCTAAGTGCTTTATTAATGTGCGGGTGCTTGCATCAATGAGAGAATAGTACCTGGGTATAACTGAATGCTCTAATAGCCTGTTTACTCTTCCTTTGGAAATTACTGGATGTGGAAAACCAAATCGACATTGTGTGTAAAATTTATCCTTTGACTTATATTTCCGTCAGCAATATTTTCCATATCGATGACTTTGAAAACCGTAAAACTTGCTGTCTTAAGATATTTTCTCCTCCTGTTTCGATTCGAACAGGTAACATAGTCTTCAATAAAAGATAAAACAGTCGCAACCGAATCAGTTCCGAATTTGGGTGCAGCCTTGATTCATAAAAGCTGATGTGTGTGAGGAGCAACTCTAGCTTGGTATTCCTTTGTCCAACAGAAATCAATAACTTTGACAATATGTGGATTTTGTTTATTACAGATGAAAGACATCATAGCTTCATACCTATGATTAAAATATCTGCAAACATTTACAGGATCCAGGGAACACAGTTCTCCAGCTGTCTTGAATTCAATATTTAATATTTATTTATTGGTATTACCTTGACTCGCGCCTGCACCCTGCACCGTAAGCGATGGCACCGCAAATCCATATAGGAGTCCAAAAATATATTATAAAAAATGTTACCACTTTTTATAATAATACATTACTTCTAAAGATAGCATATACTTGGGAAATCTTACTATAATAACATATTACTTTAATATTTATAACAAATTCACATTTTAATGTCTCAGTTAATTTTCTAACCTACCCTATTCTCCCTAATGTCTGTTTCCATAGTTTCCATAGTAACAGTTCATGGAACACTCAACTGAGCTGACAGGTCACAAGTTCAGCACACAATGTTACAAATACAAACAGCAAGTGTGCTTGACTTTCCAAAATATGATCTTATCCTAGGTAATGTTCCTTTCAAACATTTTTAACTAACCAATAAGAAACATGCTTTTTTAAAGACATAAACATGAACCCTATTTTTGACTACATAATGTTCTTAAACAGCCAATCATTTCTCTTTTTTTAAACTGCATCTTGTCCACCATTTTAGATACCTCTCATTCTACCAACTGTCTACTTCGACTACACACAACTTTTCGGTGCATAAAGACTTCCCTTGAATATGCTTATAGTGTGGATTGTGGGACACAGCTATGTTTTCTTGTGCAAAAGGTATGGTGAACACAGAGGTATTGACAAAGATCTAGCTTTGAAAAATGTGGGCATTAAATGGATTGGACAAAGAGGATTAAAGTGGCACCAATTGAGGCCTTTGGGTAAAACCTTTTTACATATCCAACACCCTTACCTCATGCTTGTGCACTGTGGTGGCAATGACCTAGGCACATTTACTGGGTAGGTCTGTAAATGCTAATGAAGGACACCTTTGCAGAACTGATGTTGCTTTTCCCCCCAAACTGCCTTTGTATACTCTAACGGATGTCAAAGACAGAAATGGAAGTGGTCCAATCAATTTCATCCACAGATTGAGAAAGCTAGAAAAAATGTCAATAAAGCTGTTTCTGCTTTCCTCAGAGACCATAGTATGGGATCCGTATACAACAACAATCTGCGTTTCGATATGGATCACATCTACAGTAGTGATGGTGTAAATTTCACAGATAAGGGAAACAGAGTCCTTGGCACTTATATGTAGCTACAAAAATCTCCCAATAAACACAAGGGCTCTTTTTAGAGCCACCTAATAACTCAACATATAATTTAGTTTTTGAAAAAAATATATATTTTTTCATGCTTGGAGCCGCGTTCCCAGCGCATTCACACGGGGTCCACGCTGAGATCCGCGCTAAAGTCGCTGCAGCTCCCCGTGTGGAAAAGCAACCAGCTTTGGATTTTGAAAGCGAGAGCTGGTTTCCCTGCTCTCGCTTCCAAAATCCAAAGCAAGTTTGCTATGACAGAGCTGGAGCCGTTCAGCTCCCACTCTGTCATAGCAAACAGCAGTGTCCAGGGTGGGCACCCCGGGACACTGCAGGAGCCGGCCTGGGGGGTGGCCCAAGGGCCAGGACGAACTCCAGAAGGGTGGCCGCACGGCCCCCCTCCCAACATGAATGAAGCCCCGGGGAGGTGGTGGTCACTGGGGCTGCGGGTGCCTCAGCGTGCCCCCACTATTATTTTGTAAGAAATGCCCCCGTGACCCAGTCCACCCGGGGGCCTCATTAAAATAAAACACTGGAACCCGCGCTTCATTGTTTTTTTTAATTTCACGACCCCAGTGCAAATTGCGCCATCATTAAAAAAAAAGGTTTTTTGGCCCTGGGAGTCCTTCTGGGAACCCCTTAGCAGGCCTAGGGGGTCAGGGTGTTTCTACCTTGCCCTCTTCTCTTGGTTTATATCTTTGTTTCTCTGTTTTCTTGTGACTCGCTTATACTGAGGCACAAAATGACTGCCAACACTTCCTGGTTTGGAGTGTTGGCAGCCAATTAGAATGAAGCTCATGGTTGTGGCAGCCAAGCTCGTGGTTGGGAGGTGTCGCGACTCCACCGCGTCCCTAGATATCAAAACTTTTATTTTTTTAATTTCTCAGCAACTACTGAATGGATTTACACCATTTAAAAAAAGGTCGTTTTCTGATCCAAGCACTAACTTTTCACCAAATGTTGGGTAATTCCCTTCAGTAGTTTTGGCTGTAGCCTTGCCCAAAGTTTCCTATGGGAAATTCATTTTTTGACTCTTATTTTTTGTATTTCTCAAAAACGACTGAATGGATTTACACCATTTAAAAAAAAGTCGCTTTCTGAACCAAGCTCTACCTTCTTTCCAATTTTGGGATAATTCAGTTCAGCAGTTTGGGCTGTAGCCCGTCTCACAATTTCCTATAGAAATTAACATGGGAAAAACGCTTTTTGTGACTCCCGTTTTTCTCAGCCCCCGCTTGACGAATCATCCCCAAACTTTCAGAATAGGAGCTGACCTGGATTGACTTTTTTGGGGGGAGAATTTCGCAAAGATTTGTCAAACCACGTCAAAGTTCTCAGCAAATCAAAAAATGCTTTTCTTATGGAAACTAGTTTCTAACTATACCTACCTACTGGCGACCGCCAGTAGCTAAAACATATATATATGTCTATATGTATATCTATATGTATATATCTATATATATATATATATATATATATATATATCAGGTATTCCGCTTTCGTATGCGCTGCACCGAATCTCGCCAGCCAACAATGAAACTCGGACACGGACCAAATGGGCCCTTATATAGTTGTGATAAAGGCTGCTATAAGTAGTTGAAACGTGTAGACAGTCACTCTGTATGCTGCATCGGCTGAACAATTTGCTGAGGAGTTCACCCGCATCCTTTGTTTTGGAGTTTGTAAACATATATATATATATATATTGTTTCATTTTGTAAGCAATCATGGACCTCCTGGGTAGGTGACCAGATTTTATACCACTACTCTAAAACCTTCCTCCTGATCTGCATTCCTAACACCTAAAACACCCCCCCAGTAAACTACATACCATACACATAGAATATACCACCAATCGCAAGCCAGATAACACACACTTAAAATAAATTTCCCAAAATAATCTAAATACTGCATTCACAATATACAACCTCCTAGACAACTACACACCACATCACTAGTGCATTATTCACTTGATAAACTACCTGCCACATGCCTAAATTATATTCACTATAGTAAATTGTATACCACACACTAAAATACACTGCCTTCTGTTCCGCCACCCCTCCCTGGTTGCACCAACACTGCAGGAGTGAAGAATGTCCCAATCCTCTACTTGCACCTTAGCCACAATTACGTGGATATAAAACGGCAACAGCAGATAAAAGCACCAGAAGAAGGTGGGGGGGGGACAAGGGAAGAAAAATAACCAAGTGGACTGTCCGTCTAGGCTCTCCCTCTCTGGTTGTAGAAGGAATCCAGGGAATAGAACAGGTAGCATTGTTGAATGAGAGAAATAATGAAAGCATTAAACAATGTGTGCTAAGAGTAATGCATCATTCATACAACAGCAATATCAATCCAATAGGCAAGGAGGTATGTCTTTCTTATCCCTTTCCATGACGGTCCAAGTCCCAGAAAATAGCAACACCATCTCCAAGACAGTGAATTTTATGCAAAGAATATCACTGGGAACACCAAAAGGCTGTCCATAATGGTTAAAACAAAAGGCCACCTTATACAGGAAAAAATACCTTAATAGGCAAAAAAACGGGCTCTACAATAGCTAGTCTAAAGGGATCCCTTATTCTTTTCTTTGTTTACTGGTGCTTCATAAAAGCAGGGAAGCACTCAAAGAAACACAAAACAAAGACAATAGTTAGAAAAGAGAGCCTTCACTGAAAAGGAAAGGGGGACGTCACCAACACTGCCCGCTACTCCCTTTTACCCGAGTGTCCCAAATAACAGTCTCAGTCCAAGAAAAGGTACAGACAGGGAATCGGTAAAGGAAAAAGAAATCCAATGTTGCAGGAACCAGAGTTCTTGTGAGCAGGAATCCAAGCGGAGCAAAAAACACACAGAAGGCAGTGTGTCTCCAAAAAATGCTGCAGGTACAGTCCTTCCGGCGGCGTGAACTGGAAATCAAAGCCAAGCAAGGAAGCGAAGGCAAGCGGCGATTTAAATACCCACTGCCTTCATACAGCAATCCTGCAACAGCATGAACTGAGGACACTCAGCACACAGGAAAGGAAAAGGAAAAGCAGAAAAAAATTGAAGGTACAAAATCCCCAAACCCAGCGGGACCTGTACTAAGCACAGGACCCAACAGTACCCCCTCCCAAACGACCCCCCACAGGGTGGGGTTTGGACGGATGACGTGCGTGAAATAAACGCACCAATCTGGCAGGTTCCCGAGTTTGGTCTTCAGGGGTATAACCTCTCCAGGTCACCAAATAGTACAGTCTACAACGCCTCCTCCGGGAATCTAAAACCGCGTTGACTTCATATTCTTCATGCTCATCAATCATCACAGGAGGAGAAGGGGGCAAGGCTTGGGAGGTCACAGTGTAGGGCTTCAATAGAGACGTATGAAAAACAGGCTGTATACGGTACTATCATGCAAAGCCAACTTCATGGTAACCGAATTCACTACCTGAGATATTCTGAATCAACCTACGTAACAAGGCTGCAACTTTCTAGAACCCTCTAATTCCAAGTTCTTAGAGGCTAACCAAACCATATCCCCTGAAGCATAGGATGGGGCTGGACAACGATGTCTATCCACCTGTTTCTTCTTCATGCTGATCTTAGCTGCTAACAGATTTTCTTGAGTCCTTTTCCACCATAATTTTACCAATTCTTGACTTAGCGTGGTACCCGACCCGAAGGTTGAATATGTATGGCTTTAGGATGAAACCCCATTTAACAAAAAAAAGGGGACACCTCCAAGGCTGAATGTACGCTGTTGTTATTATATGCAAACTCAGCTATAGGGAGTGCTGTCACCCAACTGCCTGTTAGAGAAGCCAATAGACAATGTATATACTACTCCATAGTCTGATTGGTATGTTCCATTTTTCCATCCGTCTGTGGATGATAAGCTGAAGACAACCAAAGCTCCATGTTCAGCGAGGAACACAACTCTCCCTAAAAAAGGGAAACGAACTGCGCTCCCCCATCAGACACAACGGCAGATGGTATTCCATGCAAACGCAACACCTGAGAAATAAATACATCAGCCAATTCTCTGGATGCAGGCACTTTAGGCAAAGGTAGAAAATGAGCTGCTTTAGTGAACATTTCCAATAACACCAGTATAGTTGTTCAACTTCAATCCAAAGGAAGGTCAGTAACAAATTCATTCTAATAGTATGTAATGGGGAAGGGGGTACAGGTAATGGGTGCAGCAAACCTATAGGAGGGGTATGTGAAGCTTTACTAACTGCACAAACAGGACATGACATGAGGCCACAAACACCTGCACATCATGCCCTACCTAGGCCCACCAAAACCAACAGAGATAAAACTCATTGGTTTTGGTCATCCCAGGTTGTCCAACTAAAGAGGAGGAATGACACAGGTTCAGCACTTGTTTTCTCAATTCTGGCTGTATAACCAATTGGCCACCATGGTACAACAGTTCGTCCTTCAACGTAAACAGTGGGGGGTTTAACCAAGGAGTCATGTCTATGTTTCCCAACTATTTCTTGACTGATACAAGGAATTCATCAATGGAAGTACACCCCACAATCTTATCCCCTGGGATCATAGGGCTATATTCAGGAACTGAAACATCATCAAAATGAGCCACATGTATGTGAGATGGGGCATCTGCTTTGGCCTGTAGAACAGCAGGTCTATATGTGATCGTAAAATCATATTCATTAAAAAACAATACCCAACTCATTTGCCTTGGAGTTAAAGCCCGTGCAGACCGAAAGAACTCCATTTTTTTGTGATCTGTGTAAATCGTGATGGTATGTCTGGCTAACCGTAGATGATGTTTCCATTCCTGGAAGGACTTCTTGATCGCCAACAACTCTCTTTCAGCCACTATATAATTCTGTTCGGCTGGTAATAACTTCTAAGTATGGGCAAATTTGCGTATTCGTGAATCCGCAATCTGCAAAATCCGCGAACTCTCGCAAATTTGCCGTTTTTTTGTGTTCGCAAGGGTTTCTGCCAGTTCGCAAGGGTTTTGTACCAGTTCGCAAACGCAAACTTACTTGTCGGGTCGCAACGGTCACGACTATGTTGTTTCTATTCTACGTCTGGTTCATCACAGCACCCTCTGTTTCACCACTGCCACCCTCTGGTTCACCCATGCCACCCTCTGGTACATCACTGCCACCCTCTGGTACATCACTGCCACCCTCTGGTTCATCACTGTAGATTATGGGGGGAAAAGGCAGCACACCTGCCCTGCTTCAACTGACATGAATTAATTTGGGGTTGATTACTGTGTCACTGAGTCTGGCACCTGCTTCCTTATCTGTAATTGCTTTCTGTTGCAGTGCAATTATTTTTCACAGGACCTTTGTGGTCTACTTGTAGCTATTCTCTGAGCCTGCTGTGAGGGTCAGAGCAGGGTCATAGAATAGTTGCAAGTAGGCAACTGAACTCTTGAGGGGGCCCTCAGGAAGCACTACAGAGAATGGTTACTAATGATGAGGTTGAACTTTTGCACCGGCTGAGTGCTTTCAGTTTTGCAAAAATCATTTTTCTGCAGTTTCGCAGGATTCGCGGGGCATGATTTTGCGCGAGATCGAATTCAGAAACCGCGAATTAGTGCGGATATGCGTTTTGTTTTTTGCGGCGTGTTAGTTCACAAGTTTTGTGCGTTTTAGCGAGCCACTTGTAGCGCAACGGCGTGAAGTTACCCTCACGGTCGTTCACGGGCGCGGCCATTTTGTTTGCGTGACGTATTTCCATTTCCGGGCGCTATGTGTAATCTCGCAAAGTGTGCGGCTCGCTAGTACAAGTTTGCGTGTGATCGCGAGGAAAATCTCGCGCGAACTTACCCACGCGGTCGTGAACGGGCGCGGCCATCTCGTTTTTCATTCATTGCTATGGTTCTGGGCCTGCTTTCTGTATCCTCTCTCAATCTCTGCCATCCTTTGCTTGTTTGAAGTTTTTTTTTATCTATTTTACTTATTATCTATCCCTCTATTTTTCTAGCTCTATATTTTCATGTTTTCTGCTACTTTTGGTTAATTTTAAACTACTTTTTTAAACTCTTTTCTTTTCATCTTCCCTATTCTATTTCTTCTTTATTATTTACCTTCCTTTTTGCCCAGACCATGGTAAAGGGAGCCGGGAAGCAACCTGAAAAGGGGAAAGGTCCCGCACCCTGTGCCCGGCTCCCGTGTGGGCGTTTGAGGGGGGAGACAGTCACAGCCCGGGAGTTCTTTAGCGCGGAGGAGGTGGCCGCACTAGTCTTTTATGTCCAGCGCCGCCTCCCCAGGACCATCATGGCAGGCGGCAAGATCGCTAGCGGCTACGGGATCCGGGAGCGCCGGAAGCGGTGGAAGAAGGTGTGCCGGGCCATGTACCAACACTCTCGGGTCTGGCGCACCGTCAACCAGGCCACCCACCGTTGGACGGATCTCCTGGACCGGGAACGCGACTTGATCGACCTGCTCGGCTTCGAGATCCCCGGGCTTAGTGAGTAGTAGCAGCTATTTCTTCACTACTCTGTTTTCTCCTGCAATAATGCTGCTGATTACATTGTAGGTAAATTATATTTCAAAATATTCTGTGCATTTCAGGTGCACTGCTCTCCTTCTCTGTAGCGTTGCTACTATGCTTATTTGTTTTCGATTTTGTGTTCATTTCATTGGCCTGAGAAATTATGTATGAGTGTAGAACTGCGTAATGCTAGACACTAAGGGTCAGATTTTTAATTACCAACGCATCCCTGCAAAGTAGCAGGGATGCGCCAGTAATTGTGCGCCACGCCACCACCACCCATGGTGCGCCGTATTTACAATGCGGAGCACCATGGGCCCAAAACGTCACCGAAGCGTTACCCATCTGTGTCGTAAAGGCGGCGCATTGCTGGAGTTGCGTCGCAACGATGGTGCAGCTCCAGCAATGCTCTGGGGTGCCCTATCTCCCCAATGCTGCGTCAAGCCGTACGTCTGCTTCAAGTAGGCGCAGGGTTTGAGTCACACATCATAGTCCTAAAAGTGTCTGATTGAAATCTTGTAGATTTCCCTCAGCCACTTTTAGGATGCGTTCCTGCGCAGGAACGCCCTCCCTTGCGCCGGAACGCCCCCTGATGGCGCAGGGCTTTACAACGTGATGCATCTCCCATATGCGTCACGTTGTTAATATACGCCGCACCATGGCGCCTCTTTTGTTCTGCCGCTGCGTCACAAAAGTCACGCAACAACGGAGCAAAAGAGCCGCAAGGGGCTTGTAAATCTGCCCCTACAGACTCATGTCCAGTCCTTCCTTTGTACACCTGGCAATAAGAAGAAATAGTGGTGGTGGATTGATAGTTTGAGTATTTTAATGACTGGTTAATGTAGTAGGAAACTTTTTAGTGTTGTCGCTGATCTGCAATCTCGATGGAGTTTGTCTGTCACTTCGCATGCTGCGGACTGCTACCTGCCAGTCCTAGGCGAACCTTTTTAGTAGTTAGTTTAGTGAGTTACATAACTTTCCAAGTTGACGGTCCGCAGATCAAGCAATACTAATATCGTAGTAGACCACATGAGATAGGTCAATATATCCCGTGGAATAGTTGTCTATTTGCTATTTCGCCAAAATATTTTGCTATTGTTCTTTTGTAATGTTTGATTTGGTTGAGAACAATCATCCATGTTTTCGGGTCTTTCTTTCTTTCATGTTGTACATCAGCTCCCCCAGGGGCAAGAGGACATAGGAGGAGGCTGCTGCTGCTGAACAAGGCCAGGATCGGTCAGGCAAGGGCTCCTTTGCTGGCCCCGGTAAGTTTTAATTTTAATATAGAGTACCTATTTTTTCCTAGCGTTCCTCATTCGATTTTTTCTAAATCGTCTTTGATCTTCTTGTAGACTGGATCTAAATTCTTATCCTGCCTCGACTATGACTCCCTGTGGTATTACTAGATTATTCTTATTAGTCTGTCTGTGTAGCTAACTAAGATTGCACATTTGGCAATTCCATTGGACTCCCATTCTAGTCAGCAATAGCTCTATGCACCGAGTGCAGTCCTCTGGGATTGTCCATAATGTCTTTTCAAGTCTTCTAAATATTTATGTTTGACAATTACCAACAATAAAAAGGTGAATAACCACCAAGAAAGAATAAGATACTACTTTACTTTTGGTTTGGATAGGAGGACAATCCATACTACTACTGTTGCAGGGACAAATCTGCACAAACAGAACTATGGACACTAAATAGTGCATTGCTTATCAATTATAATAGGCGCAGATAACCTTTCCACATACCTCAGTGATATCAGTCTTTGAAGAACCCCCAATCTCCTTACTGACTAGATAGTGTGGCAGAGTCATTTAGCTCCCGAATTCATCGATGATTGATCCCCAATGATGATTAGTATACAACGCAGGACAAGAGTACAGAGTCAGAGTCCAGAAGTGTCAGAGGCACAGACTCATGCATGCAAATTGCAAAACCTTTTGCTCATTCACTCTTGACCAAAAACCACAGAGTCTATTTAAGTTTTAAAGCTTTATTAAAAGTAAAAATATTTATTAAAATCAAGCTTGTCATAAAACATAAACGGTTGATTAAAAATGGAAAAGTGCTTATAGTGATTTATTTCACACATTTATTATGGGCGAGCCGAGCCCTCACCTGGTTTGAACTTAAATTTTTCTTTTTGGTGCTGAATCGTTGGTCCCTCTGTCCTAGTGATGATGATTTGTTCTTAGAAGTGAAGCTTCTGTCTGTTATGAGAAAAATGGTGCGTGTTAAAAAGCAAGCATTCATCAGTTGTGCCAAAAAGTGCAGCAATACAACACCCTTCCCTGGAAAAAGGGACATTTTTACTTTAGAGTAGACAGTCACAAATTATTAGATTGGTTTCTGTATTCACATTTCTTCATTCCCAGACAAAATACTAGTGAGTGGTGTATGTCTATGACATCTAACATTCTTAAATGTACTTTGTAGGTGGAACATCTGGTGCTGGGCCCAGCGCGGAGGTGGAGGAGGAAAGCTCTGGGGAGGAGGCGGTGCAAGTGCCGGGCCAAACTGCTGTGCGGGTTGCCACGGTAGTGGCGGGCAGTGGTAAGCTCTTATATTCCTTACTTATTGAGATTGCAGACTGCATAGTGTGCTCCCCGTGAGAAAACGTAAGGTTTGTCCAGATGAGAGACATGAAGAAGAATGATTGACATATAGATTGAAAGGATGGATGCCTGGATCATGGTACTATCTGACTCTTAGATAGCATATGTGTATCTAGAGAGAGTAGACGGTCACTGGATGAACTAAGTGTTACTTTGAAGAGCATGTAACACCGCACCCGCACGTCCGTCCCAGTGTAGGAAAGGCAAGTAAAAGTTGTAATTTTGTCCAAATACTACCATGAATAGTAGCAGTAGTTTGTATTCCAAGCACAGCATATATCCGGCTATTACGATGGCCACTCACTACCTCTGTTAATAAGTTTAGTAGAACTCGGTCATTCATGTGTGGATGTATCACTGTTCACTCAATAAAAAGCAAAGCACCTAAAGTCATCCTATATATAAGCAAAAACATCCCATGTGCAGTGATAGCTAATCAGATTATTTATCTTCTTCATTTTCCTTTTCTAGTATTCATTGGCACTGTAGGGTGAAAGTTAAATTAATTAGGCAGTAGCCCTTGTAACAGAGTATTCTCAGTGCCACCCATAATTGAAAAGTAAGAGCATCACCACCTGCATGTACTGGACTGGTACAGTAACGCAAGTCTGTCTCACTCATTATGGCGGGCGTCTGTTTTTCTCGGGTGCAAGTTGACTGCGCTGGCATTATGCCGGCTTGTAGAAGTTAATGTACCAATTTTGCTAAACAAGAGAGAAGAAGAAGAATAAGACTGGTGTACTGTCATAGTCTACTCTAATGGAGTGAGTCCAAAGTGCTCGTAGAATTGATTCCTTAAACTCCCACTAATGTAAGAGCAAGGATGAAGAAGTGGGAGGTTAGATAGATACTGGCCACAATAGTTATGTACTGCGCTCGCAAGTTGCTAGTTCTACTGTGACACAACTTTCTGCTGAATCATTTTGTGTTAATCCTAAAGAGCATTGGTTACAGACTATGTCTTTCTTTATTCATATAGATGCTCCTTCCAAACCAACACGGAAGGAGCTGGCTAAAAGGGCCCGGCAACGGAGGCTGGAGGCCACTGTCGCCGAATATCGGCGGCTGGTGGCCCAGGAGGAGGAGGACACTCAGAGTACGTCAACAACATCCACAACGACACCTGCATCCTCCTCCGCGCTCCCTGGGTCAGCCAGTCAGCGCAGCAGGTCTCCAGCGGGATGGAGCTGGGGTACCGCAGCCACCCGCCACCGCCGAGCAGCAAAGAAATCAGCTGCCCCCCACAGCAGTTGCAAAAAAAGGATGCACCACCTTTCCCTGAGGGTTTCCTACCTCGAGCAGGAGCTCCTTAAAACCAAAACCCTGCTCAAGACCCTCCGCAAGGAGCATGCCGACCAGGCCCGAAAAGTCAACAGCAGCCAGCAGTAGGAGGAGACTGTCCCATGCCCCTTTTTTAAAGACTTCTGGGGGGTGGGAATTGGGAGTTGGGTTTTCTACTTTTTTGGACTTCGTTTTCAGGGACATTCGTTGGGGTTCGGGAGGGGGGTGGGTTGGGTCTTGCGGGAGATTATTTATGTTAGGGATAGATAAATATACTTTAAATTTTATCTTAGCATACGTGTTTTTACTGCTTTTGAGTCTGGTGGGTGGGGGTTTAACAGTCCTGAAACTTAAGTGGCATCTTGATTCAAGTTGTGTAAGTACTAATGGCCCAAATGTTTTCCAAACTAAGTGCCTCTCACAGAGTAAGTGAATTCAATAGTCCTAGGACCGTCAGTCTCTCGTCTCTCCTAATACTCCATTATACTACCTCCCCCAAAACGCTTATCTTACCTGTAATTTGTGTTTGGAAATAGGGCTAGGCACAGGCCTGGCTGCACGGAAAATGGAGATTAAGGTTGGCAATCCTGGGTGGATGAAATGTCATCATTGCGGTGGTACTTGTGGTGTTACACAGTGGCAATTGGAGCATCTGAAAAAAAAGAAAATGAAACCTTGTTTGTCCTTACCGTAGCATTAGAACGGTACGATACAGAATATAGCAGGTGACAGTACACTAGAACAGTGCCACAATGTAGCCTAACAAATGGTAAAGTATTGAAAGTATAACTAGTACTTGCGTTGAATTTCTTTGACATTGGCTACTACTACAAGAAATAGTACTGAAGGTGAAGGACACAGCAGCGTAATAATTTACCAAGTCTAGCAGGAGGATGTTCTTGATGACCAATCAAGTTGATGGCGCACATGAAAATCTGCTTTCATTTGCCAATAGTGACTCAGTGTCAAGCTGAGTAAGAATATATCCTCGGATTCCTTCACCAGCCTGTTGCTATTACCTTATCCTCCCCAGCAAGTATGTGGAAATATTGCTGTCATTTAGTCACACATCAATCAAAACCACACAGCCCAGGGGAAGAGGGTTAGGGTTTGGAAAATGGATGGGAATGGGGGGTTTTGGGAAAGTTTTGTTGAGAGAAGAAAAAAAAAGCACAGCATGGACAAACAATAATTGAAGATAAAGAAATCTTTGGGTACAAAGCTAACCATAAATCTTTTAAGTGACATAAGGGAAGTACATGCACTACTGCATGCATGGTTACTGAAAAGTAAGTAGTGCTTTCGACATTTTTTAACAACCAGGTTTATACTGTGCGTCAAACATGGCACTCTGAAATAGTTACCCATATCCATGGCCTTAACTACATTGGCTCCATTATCAGTGGAAACATAACCAATCTTGTGTTTTCTAGGGGACAGCCATTGAAAAACCTTTGTGTTAAACTCCTGCAAAATGTTTTCTCCTGTATGACTTTTCTCCATGTAAAACATGGCTAGTGTTGCATGTTTCCGAGCAGCTTTAAAAACGTTGTCCGGGTCAACACCTGCCCTTAGCTTTGCTGTAACTCCTGAAAAAGAGACCCAGTGTGCAGTGATGCACATGTAATCAGTGGCTGCACAACTGGTCCACATGTCTGTTGTCAGATGTATAGTGTGAACAGCACTCTTCTGCAAAGCTGCCCCAATCACCTCCAGCACATCTTCATGTAGTGCTGGAACCGCAACACTGGCAAAATAGAACCGGCTAGGAACCTTCCATTTAGGGCAGAGCGTTGCCACTAATTCAAGAAAACCAACCCCTTCCACAAAAGAAAAAGCGTGAAGGTCCAGCGCTAGCATTTTAGCCAACCTAGTGTTATACAGACGCGTCATTGGGTGGTTGCGTTCAAATGGCGCATCTGAAAACAACATGCTTCTAATGGTGGCTGGACCATGATTTTACGGGATGATGATGATGATGACTTCTTCGACCAAGTTATGCTCGGTGATGATGAACTTTTTCGCATTGGTGTCTCACTCTCTCCCACACTTTGAAGGAAGGGGGCTTGAAGAAGATGTAGACACCATCCTTGATCTTTTCCTTGCTAGGGATGTGGAAGACAATGAATGATCAGGAGGAGTGGCTTCCTCAAATGATACCTCGGCTTGAATGTCGATTTCCTGATGTGCCCCTACTTCGGGAGGAACAACTATTGTGGGCACTTGTGCTGCTCCATGCACCTCTGCTTGCGCATCTCCTTGCGCTGCCTCTCCTTCCACATGCATTTGGGCTTGTACTTGCACATGTGTTGTTGTTGCGGCTGTAGTTGTTGAACACTCGTCAGATGAGTTACAACAACCTGTGTTGATTGAGGGACATTGCTGCTACTTTCTTGCGATGAGCCAACATCACTGGCCGATGGTGATTGAACAACTAGACTGGCTGCCTCTAAAGCACTCAAGGGCTTGGACTTAAGTTGGCATGGTGGTGGTGGCACTGAGCCCAATGGAGCGGGGGTGCTGCTCCCAGCTTGGATCCCAAGCAGACCCCAATGGTGCTGCAGGCGTACTGTTTTTTTTTCCCCAAAAAATGCGGCGGTCGGCACACCAGTCTCCTTGGTAAGTGGCGCCACTTGCTTCTTCTGCTCCTTACTGGCAACTTTCTTGCTAGAGGAGCTACGGGGAACTTTTTTTGGGGCCATCTTCTTCAGATGTCAGAACAGCAGGCCGCAGTTGCACGAGTTGCAGAGTTGTCTTGTCTGTGGCCACACGTGACGTTGCGTGACGTTATGCTGCACACACCGCTGCAGGGCTTCTTCCTGGCACTGGTGGTTCTCTTGTGCACCTAAAAGCATTGGAAGACAGAGGAACATCAGTTACACACCCCAAAAAATCGAAAAACACACACAAATCAGCACAATCCCATGCCATCCATGCCCTCCATGATGTTTACATTAAAGACAGAGACCCCAAAGAAAAAGACTCAGTCCATGCACTACTCACTACCCCTGGGCAAAAGGCCCCAATAGCAGCCAAACAAATCGAAAAACACACAAAAATCAGCACAATCCCATGCCATCCATGCCCTCCATGATGTTTAAATTCAAGACACCCCACAGAAAGACTAGGCCCATGCACCACTCACTACCCCTGGGCATAAAGGATGAAAGCTAGGCAAAATGGGTGCAGGCCTGAGAACACTGCCTGCCTTCAAAATGGCCCCTTGCACCCCAGCACATGGCCAGGGCCTGCCTGTACCAGCACTCAAAATGCCCCCCACCCACATGGCCAGTCCCCATCAACACCCCAAAAAATCGAAAAACACACAAAAAATCAGCACAAACCCATGCCATCCATGCCCTTCATGATGTTTACATTAAAAAGAGACCCCACAGAAAGACTCAGTCCATGTACCACTCACTACCCCTGGGCAAAAAGCCCCAACAGCAGCCAAAAAAATCGAAAAACACACAAAAATCAGCACAATCCCTTGCCATCCATGCCCTCCATGATGTTTAAATTCAAGACACCCCACAGAAAGACTAGGCCCATGCACCACCCACTACCCCTGGGCATAAAGAATGAAAGCTAGGCAAAATGGGTGCAGGCCTGAGAACACTGCCTGCCTTAAACATGGCCCCTTGCACCCCAGCACATGGCCAGGGCCTGCCTGTACCAGCACTCAAAATGGCCCCCACCCACATGGCCAGTCCCCATCAACACCCCAAAAAATCAAAAAACACACAAAAATCAGCACAATCCCATGCCATCCATGCCCTCCATGATGTTTACATTAAAGACAGAGACCCCACAGAAATACTCAGTCCATGCACCACTCACTACCCCTGGGCAAAATGGCCCCAACAACAGCCCAAAAATCGAAAATTCCAAAATTGTAGTTGCAGCAACTGTAATGCCCCAAACAAACTTACTTGTGAAAATCCAAAAGTGATCCAAAGAAAGTCAAAAAGGCCTCAAATCCAAATATCCTGCAGCATCCACAAAAAGTAATCCTTCCAGGTCAAGATCCAAATGAAAGTGACCAGTACATGAAGAAAGCACTGGGAGGAGCCTGCTGGACAGGAACCGGAAGTTGGAGACTGTTCGGCACTTCCTTCCTCCCACCCCCCCCCCCCCCCCAAAATGGACTCCTTACAAAAAAAAAGTGCAGACAAATGTCAACCTGAGGAGTTATTCTGATAAAAATCACCATTTTCAGAAGGTTTATGCTGCTTGCTGGTGGATTTCTTGTGCAGAATTGCAAATTTTGCAATTTCGCGAGTGCGAGATTGTTGTGCCCGCCGCATATATGTGTTCGCAATTGCGAACTCTCGCGATGCGTGCTGTGCAAGGTGGCAAGCCTCGATGACGTAATCGCGGTCGCCAAACTCCCGCGGGATCCCGCAGCAAGATCCAAAATGGCACAGCACACGCAAAATATGAAGTAAAACAACTCTGCAAACGCTGAATGACGGTAAGTGAATGCCGCGCGGTGCAATATTGTATTACCAAGCAAAAAAATCTGCCGCGTGCGAATTTGCGAATTTTCGGCAAATTCGCAAGAGTTCGCGGATTGCGAATTTGCTGAAAATCCGCGAGCGGAACGGATTTTACGCCCATGCTTAATATCTCCTTAGAAAAGAAAGCAATGGGATGCATGAGTACTGATTCTACATCTCGTTAAGACAATCCCCCCATCGCATATTGTGAGGCATTAGCCTCAACAAAAAAAGGAAGGGCTGGATCTGAGGGTTTAAGAATCGAAGCTGACGTAAACCTCTCCACCAATGTCTCAAATGCCTGTTGAGCTGCTGTAGACCAAACAAAGGACACCACTTTTCTCAGAAGGTGTGTCATAGGTGTTATAATTTCTGAAAAATGTGAGATGAAACGCCTATAAAAGTTAGCGAATCCCAAGAGCACCTGTACATCCTTTACACAAGTAGGGGTTGGCCAAGTAATTATTGCCCCATTTTTCTTATGGTTTATCTTAATACCATCAGATTAAATGAGAAAACCCAAAAACTCCACACTAGACACACTAAATTTGCATTTGTCTAGTTTCACAAACAAACGGTTGTCCCGCTTCTGCTACACCTGCTTTACATGGAAATCATGCTCCTCAGTAGTTCTAGGAAAGATCAATATATCATTGATATAAACGATGATACTCACATCTAAATACTGCTGTAATACCTGATTAATAAAAAATTGAAATGCAGCAGGAGTATTACATAAACTAAAAGGGATAACACCATATTCAAATAAACCAAACTTAGTGCGAAATGTGGTTTTCCATTTGTCTCCCTCTCAGACATGAATCAGATGATTAGCTCCTCGCAAATCCAGTTTTGTGAATACCTTAGCATGCTGCGACTGATCCAATAACAACAGAATCAATGGAAGCGTGTATTTATTTTATTGGTCACCTTATTGAGCTCTCGGTAGTCTATACAGGAGCGAAGATCGCCTTTTTTCTTCGGTATGAAGAAAATGGGAGATGACACAGGGGAAGAGGATGGTCTGAGAAACCCAGATGCCAAAATGTCATCCAAATAACTCCGTAAATGACACTCTTCAAGCTCGGAGAAGGCATAAATGCGAACTACATGGCAAAGTAGCACGTGGGATCAAATCAATACAGCAATCAAAGTTCCTATGTGGGAGCAGCACACTAGCTTGCTCTTTATCAAATACATCCATATATTCCGCATAAGAGGGAGGAAAACTATTCTCAACTACCCTACATGTCAAAGGTGTAACCGAATCCGTAGCCTCCTGATAACAATGCTGTAAACAATATTCAAAGTTCAGAGTAACTGCACGCCTCACCCAGTCTATCCTTGGGTTATGGAGCTGCAACCAAGGTACACCAAGTATCACCCCAAAAGAAGGAGCATCAATAAGATCAACACTGATGGTTTCAGAATGCCCATTATCACATACAACCAGAAGTGGCTCAGGTTGTTTAGTAATCAACCAAGATGACACATCAGTGCCATCAATAGGTCTTACTGGTTCGGGTTGTTCTTTAAACACCCACAGAACCTCAATACACTCAGCCAACTGAATATCCGTAAAAATTCCAGTTGCACCAGAATCAAGCAACACTGAAATGGTCATTCTCTTGCTTCTCGTAAGAACCAAACTAACCGAGATAGTGAAATGACGGGGAACCCTTTGTATTGACCCAGAAATATCATATGGATTTTGGTGCACACCTGCTTCAGTACCTATTGTGATGACATCCTGTTCCACAAAGGCCACTGATTTATGAGGTACACTACAGGAAGGTTTCACAATACATTCCTGAGCATAATGCCCACTCTTGCCACAATACAACCACAGAATGTGTACCTGCCGTCTTTCATTTTACTCCTTTGTTAAAGGACCACGCCCCCCCAATCTGCCTGGGTTCTGGCATTGACTTATACCCTACTTCCTCTTTCTGTTCCCCTCGGACAACCATCACACGAGAAGCCTGAAATCAACTTTTTTCTCCTTTTCTCTCTGACCAAATCAATGAATTCCACACAATCCTTTGGAGGAGTAACAACTTGAGAAACGATTTCATTTAAGTCTTTGCAGAGACCCTGATAAAATAACGATGTACGTTTCTCAAGGGGCCAATACGTTTTAGATACCAGACGCTTAAAGGAAGAGATGTAAACCAACAAATCCTGGTTCCCTTGTCGCAATTTCAACAACTCTACATCACTGGCCTGCATGAATGCATGTTTTGCAAATAAATGACGCATTTTCTCTTTGAAGGCTGGATGATTATACAACATGGTATCATTGTTGTTTAAAAAAGGAACAGCCCACATAGCAGCTGTACCGGCGAAGTAAGAAATAACAAAGCTACCTTTGCAGAATCATCATGAAACGCTGTAGGTCGGCACATACAATGTAAATGGCACTGGTTCATAAAATCGCAATGTTATTTGCGATTCCTACTGATTCCTTAATTGCAAATCGCTAATTGCTAACCGCAAATAAGGAATGGCTTAGACTAAAGGCCCATAGGAATGAATGGGAAAGCCATTCCTTATTTGCGATTAGAAATTAGCGAATCGCAAATGTGCAGCAATTTCTGGGGTGCCAGGGTGTCCAAAGGACACCCTGTTGCACCCCTGAAATGGTAATGTTCACTGGTGTTGCGCACACACATTTCCCAAGAACATGTGTGTGTGTAATATACAACTTGGAAAAATGCACTAAAGTGCATATTTCTAAGTTTTTGCTATTTACCACGTAGTTTGGATTAGCGGAAAATAGCGACCCCAGAATGTAAATTCGCAATCTTGGAATGTTTCATGCATTGCATTTAAGGAATCGCAAATTACGATTCCTTAAATGCAATCGCAATTTGGGAACTCGCAATTATTTGCGAATTCTTAAGTTGCGGATGCATGAACCCTTGATGCATCTCAAATGCCATTTTTGCGGGCGCAAACGGACGAATTTTGCGATTCGCACTGTTTGCGCTCTTAAAAATGCTTGATGCATCTACCTGTATGTTTTTCTTACCCCTTTCCATGACGGCCCAAGTTCCAGAAAATAGCAACACCACCTCCAAGACGGTGATGATTATGCAAGGGAAATCACTGGGAACACCAAAAGGCTGTCCAGAATGGTTAAAACAAATGGCCACCTTCTTTATACA
The DNA here is from genome assembly GCF_964263255.1 of Lissotriton vulgaris. Lineage (NCBI taxonomy): Eukaryota > Metazoa > Chordata > Amphibia > Caudata > Salamandridae > Lissotriton > Lissotriton vulgaris. The sequence goes on along the minus strand of NC_141698.1, from coordinate 436,072,469 downwards.
GGAAAAAATACCTTAATAGGCAAAAAACATGTTTCTACAATAGCTAGTCTAAAGGGATCCCTTATTCTTTTCTTGGTTTCCCGGTGCTTCAAAAAGCACTCAAACAAACACAAAACAAAGATGATAGTTAGAAAAGGGAGCATACACTGAAAACAAAAACGGGGAAGTCACAGAGACTGCCCGTAACTCCCTTTTACCATAGAGTCCCAAATAGCAGTCTCAGTCCAAGAACTGATACAGACAGGGGATCGGCAAAGGAAAAAGAAACCCAACGTTGCAGGAACCAGAGTTCTTGTGTGCCGGAATCCAAGCGGTGCAAAAAACACACAGAAGGCAGTGTGTATCCAAAAAACGCTGCAGACACAGCCCTTCCGGTGACATGAACTGGAAATCAAAACCAAGCAAGGAATTGAAGTCAAGCGGCAATTCAAATACCCGCTGCCTTCATACATCAATCCTGCAACAGCATGAACTGATGACACTCAGCACACATGAAAGTAAAAGAAAAATCAGAAAAAATATAGAAGATACAAAGGCCCCAAACCCAGCGGGACCTGCACTAAGAATGGGACCCAACACATTCTATGCTATGTTATGTTATTTTATAGATTGGAACAAGTCACCCGAAGGGTGTCCTCACACTAACATCGCTCGAGAAAGTATCCCATTATTTAAATGTCAAAAGGTGAAAGAAAGTCCTAATTTCTGAAAAGCCAGGTCTTTAACGCCTTCCTAAATGTAATTAAAAGGGGATTGCTCCTTTTCACATTTCCAAGAAGTTCAATCTCACTTTCAAACTTGACAAATGGAAGCGGGATTTCAGGAGAAGGAATTCATCTTTTATTTTTTGTATGAGTTAAAAAAATTCTCAAGGATGTCAAGCACTTCTAAGGAGAGAAAAAAACTGCCACCTGCTTGATAGATTAGTTTTTGCTCAGAGTAACAAGTTGTTCTTTTGTTATTAACCTTCATTAACTTGTTTTGGAAAATCACACACACATATATTACCTACACGCAGTCCTCAGTAGGTAGATATGGTTAGGTCCATGTTTCAATAGGAAGATTATTTTTCTTCAATACCGTTTGAGGAATCTTCACGAAATGTTCCCAAAAAGGATCATTAGTGAATCTTGTTCTGCTTGGAAAGTTTTGGGGTGATCCGTGAAGTGGGGGCCAAGGAAAAGGGGGGGTCAAAAAAAGTGCATTTCCTATGTTCATTCTCATGGGACCTTTAGTCTGGATGGAATTACACCAAATTTGTCAGAAAGGTAGCTTTGATTACACAGATGGTGTAAATCTGTTCAATAGTTGTTGACAAATGTAAGAAAATCAAGTTAGTGATATCTGTGGCCACGGGGACTTCGTAAATAACATCAAGCTCTTGTAGGGAAATGCAAAGCTCTGATTGACTGTCAATACTTCAACCAGGAAGTATTGGCAGCCATCTTGAAACTCAGCTGAGTCCCACATAAAAGGTTTAAAAAAGGGGGCAGTGTAGGAATTCCCCTGGAACCCTGGAACTCAGAGACTCATGCACTCATTCATAGACCCACTTAGACACACATGCATCCAATCACAGACTGACTCAAAGACTCACACACCTACTTTCAGACTCGCTAAGAGACTCATGCACCCACTCACAGACCCCCTTAGACACTCACATACTTACTCACATACCCACTTAGACACACATCAACCCACAGAGCCACTCAGAGACTCTCCCACCCACTCAGACACTCAGCCATAGACTCACTCTGATACTCACGTACCCACTCACACATCCAGTGAGACACTTATTCAGGTACTCCCAGACCCACTCATATACACACACACACACACACGTCCATTCACACCCATTGAGACAATCATGCACTCATTAACACACCCATTGCGATACTCTTGCACTCACTCGTACACTCATTTCCAAAGGTTACAGATTACAGTTGGGAAATAGAGATTTTTTTAAACGTAGAAATTCATTGAAGAAAGCCAAAGGTTACAGGGATGATATAGTTAGTAAATAGACATTCAAAAAACCATTAAAACTCACAGAAAAAACAAAGGTTACAGGGGCGTTATAGTTAGGCTCACACTTCACTCATACAAAACCATGGAAATCTAGCAGTTATAGTTACTTGAGCTACCTGTAAACGATGCCCCTGCAATGCACTGCTTCTGACCTCACATATTACATCACTCTCAGGTACAGCTTACATTGTGGCCTACTGGGTCCTAGGATGTGAGATGATCTCTCTAATGGATCCCATAAAGGTGAAGGTAGACCCCCAGAAGAAGGTATAGAGATTGTCTCAGTATGCATTAAAACCTGAGGCGGCGGACAGCATCCACCTTGTAATAGCAGTTTTCATTAAGCAAGGTGTTCTAATACTTATTGCTGTAGGTGACCCACCCAGATTCTCTCAAAACGCAATGGGTGGAAACCAATATGTACAGGGTTGTCCAAAATTTTAGAGTAATAAGTATTGTGGTGATCCCAAGCTTCCCTGTGGTCTCCAACCCTGCCACCATCCTTTCTTCCATTCCTGTACATACCCAGCTTGTTCACCATTTTTGACTATTGTTCTGCCTTCTTCTCCATTACCATGCATGAGGAGAGTCAGTATCTGGTCTTGTTTACATTTAGCTACTCTACATCAGTGTACAGTAGACTCTGGGCCTGATTTAGATCTCAGCAGTTGGAATACTCCATCACCAATGTGATGGATATCCCGTCCACCATATTGGATCTCCATAGGATATAATAGGATAGTAAAACGGTGGATGAGATATCCGTCACGCTTGTGATGGAGTATTTATTCACCTCCGCCAATACCTAATTCAGACCCTATGTCTATCTCCTTACCAAATTGGCTAAGTCTAAGAAGGTGCAACAGGTTAAAAAAATGAAGTTTTGACTTCCTCGAGTGTGATACCTTTGCGATTAAATGTCCAATGGAAAGCGCCACCTGTTCTCTAAAGTAGTTCATGCCATCAATAAGTTGCATTGCGCTTTAAATGTTTCCCAGGTACATACCTTTTTTGGGTATGACAGGGTATTGTAGACACTAGATTCTAGGCTATGTTGAAATTGGCCATACCTTTGAAAGAATATATTAAAAAAGATACCCATGAACCCTTGCAGTGGACTAGTGAAGCCAAAAATGCATTTGTAAAAATCAATCTAGTGCTGACGTTTGCATCCGCATGGGGATCACTGATTATTCTAAGCCTTTTATTGTGTATTGTCACAAATGGAATGGATTTGCACTTGGTGTATTGCTAAAAAGCCTTGGGGTCAGAGAAAGGCTATTGCTTTTGACCCAGTCTCAGTTAGGGTCCGTCCTTGTGTACGGTCTTTAACAGCTGGTGCAAATATAGTTGAAGCCTCTGATGATATTGTACTAAGTTCTTCATTGATTGTTGCTATTCCTCACTCATTTGTTGCACTTCTTATCCCTATAAAAACTCAGTAACTCTCCACAGCTAAATTGTCGTGCTATGAAACGGTGTTATTGTCTGCCTCTCCCTTTGTTTTGATCCGGTGTCCTGGTTTGAATCCTACTTCTTTATTGCCTACCAGTGAGAATGGAGCCCCACACAACTGTGTTCTAGTCACTGCCCATGTTCCTGAACCCTTTATTGAATTGACTGATGTGCCCTACAATGATAATGAACTATTATATCTGTGGACGGATCATGCCTCAGGAATGAGGATGATACCCTAGTCATTGATTATGCTGTTTGCCCTGTATAATACATTCTAGAAAGCTGTAACTTAACTACAGAGAAATAGGCTTAAGTCGAAGAGCTCATCGCTCTCACTCGACTGTTATATATAGCCCAGAGTTATTGTCAAATCTATGCCATATGTCTATCACATAATGCTGAAAAAGGGGTTAAAGCCACCCCTCCTGCTCGCTCTCCTCCTTTGGGCCCCTTTGTACACATTACAATGGACTTCATTCAAATACCCAAATGTGGAAATTATTCCTATGTCCTGGTCGTGGTGTGCATGTTTTCAGCATGTGGGGTGCCCTGTAACTGTGCAGATGCAATTGTAGTTGCTAAGTGGTCACTCAGAGATTTTATCATAAGATATGGGTGCCAAGCCAAATCATTAGTGGTCAAGGGACACACTTCATGTCAGTGATAGTTTAGGCAATTTGCAAGGCTGTAGGGATAGACCAGCATTTCCATTGTGCCTTTCACCCACGTCATGGGTTTGGTAGATTAATAATGGGACCCCAAAGAACAAGATAGCTAAGTTATGTTCCGAGACAAAGATAAAATGGCCCAACGCCTTTATATTTGCCCTATTGTCTCTGAGAGCAATTCCTGCTTAAAAGGAAATATTGATCTCATATGAAATAATTATGGATGGACCCATAATGCTCCTAATAAATCACCCTGTCTCCTCTGCCGAGATGGATTTGCAGTTAAATGATGATGCCTACAATGTTGCCGAACACTTATACAATATCTTTGAAGTTTCTGTTCTCAGGTGCAAGCTACCTTACCAAATTGTCTGACAGAGAGTAGAAAATCTACTCGAGTGGCAGCAAAGAAACAGAGCCCTTTGACATGCCACGTGGTGCCAGTCACGCTGATTTTGCAGCACAGAAAAAGCTCCCAGCTCTCAAAATCAGAGTGAAGTGCTGATTTTGGCCCCTTCATGGAACTCAGCAGAATCTCACAGAGTTTTAATGTAACTCAGAGGAATTCCGCAGAGCGAAACTCAATGTGTTCTGCCCACCGCTAGAGTTAAGTGGAACCATCCCTGCCAATTCAGGTCAGCCTATTGTTCTCCAAAGTCAGTCCTGAAAGACCGGATCCTTGCCAGATCTTCAGCATATTCCTTTTTAGATAGATGCAGTTATCTGGCATGGATCCGGCTCTCCAGGACCGACTCTAGAGAAACCAGCTCTAGGGAGTAAGCAATAAGTACAAGTTTCATTGGGTCACACGTCCATAATATATGCTCTATTAAAGTGCAGTAACCATAAATAAAAACAGTATAAACTAACATGACATGCTACTGGAAAAAGTTACAATATAATTTATGTAGAGCATAAAAGGATACCGACAAGGCTCACCTAATGCTGCAAAGAGTATTGTGAATAGGCTATTAATTGATTACACTATTGACGGACATTGGATACGGAGATGTGCTGAAAGGAATGGCGTTCGCGATGGAACTTATCATGGCTCCTGGATTATAAAATACAAAGTCTACTGCATATATTGCCTGTGCTGAGAAAGATTGAAATAGACTAGGTGAAACTCATACGAAGAGTCACTCAAAGTGACAAGCCCAAACTCGAACTCTGTTAGTGCTGAATACATTGGAAATTGGGAGGTCTACGCTCAAGTCCTCAAAAGTGGGGAAGATCAGAATATTAAAACCACGTGGTACTTTTTTATTGTTCACATACTGTTGGAGGGTCACCCCGTCCCACCAACGGGGGAGCTCACCTGTGTTTTGCCTCCACCGCCAGGAGTCACAGCGGTCTCACCTTTGGGGGTGTTGTGGAGCAGTTCTTGGTCTTGCCGCCACCGCCAGGAGTCATTGGGGGCCATCCTTGAGCAGGGAGACGCCATAGGGGAGTTAAACTACAACTCCCAGCCTCCCCCGCGCCACACACGCCGCACAGGCCGCGCCCGCAGTCAGCGCACCAGGAGGTGCATAAAGGGACGCTTGGGCTCCCGCGGCGCGGCGCGGGATGTTCCCAGGCGAAGCTTGGGCTAAGGGCAGGCCCGTCAGAGACTGAGGATGCAGGGCTGGGCCACTCCCTTTACATCAGTGTGCAGGACATTCCAGTAAGACTTTCTTCCCTACAAGCTAGCCTCTTGTTTTGACTTTTGGAAGTTTGGACTTTATATTTTATACTTGTAAAACGACCATTTGTGTATGTCACATGACTTTATAACTGGATAACACACTGGAATATGTAGATAGGGGAAATTAATTCTAGATCATGGAAAGGGAGGAACGCAACAGTCGGTGTGAGTATTACAGGGACACTAGACTAGTTTATAACCAGGGCTGCCTCAGTTTTAGAACATGAGATAGTGATAACTGAAAGTCGCCTGTCACTAGAACCCCTTTATAATAAACGTTCCTCCTTGGGACATATTCAGTTAGTCACCACTCCAACTAAACATGACATAGATATAGATGCATATGAGGTAATTAGTAATCGCCAACAGCCGCAAGCACTTTTAGCACCCACAGAATCAAGTAGGGAGGTCACTCAAGCTGATTCAAGTACCGAATCTGTTTTAGAAATTATTTCTGAAGAGTCTGCCCCATGTGCCTCTCTAAAGCCTACTGCTAAAAGTAATGTGCAAACTCCAGTTTAAGTGCAAGGGTCTACACTAAAAGGAACACGTGGGGGGGGGATAGGCATAAGGGCAAGTGTGCAAAAACATCAAAAATAACAAAAACCTCTAAAATAGTTAAAGGAACTTTGATACCACCTCAGTCGGATTTGGTCACCTACTCTGCACTGAATAATACCAGCCCCCAAAGGAATGCCCAGGAGAAATAGAGGAAAGTTTGGTAGAGGCCTCACACTTCCGCCCCAATTTACAGATGAACTTATGGAGAAAATTGAACATCTAGTGAAATCCCTATTAGTACCACTCCTGGAAATAGTAAAACAGATTGGTGAGAAATTAGGGACCATAGAGCAAGTGACAGTATCAAATACTGAACTATTGATGAAACTGGCAAACCATACACAGAATCAGATTACAGCTAGGCAAACTGCCAGGAGTGAGTCAACTAATGCACCTAATAATGTGATTTCCTTATCACCATCCCCTGTGAACACGCTGGCTCTCCTGATAACTGGAACTGGCACTTTAGTAGCCGGGGATCCAGGAGCTGTAGGACAGGCCAATAAATTGGGGTACTCAGCTAAGGAACAACCAAATGATGTAAAATCAAAGAGAATGTCCCAACGTATCGACTTGCCACCAGAGGCAGCTCCATACGTACTAGTTCTATCCGGGGTCCCTGAGCTAAATGATGGGAAAATAGAAGGGTACCATGAACTAAAGAACAAAGTAACATATTGGTTAAACAAGAACAGACCACTTCCACCAAATATAGATGGCGAAATCCTACATGTGCGGAGAGTAAGCTGGGTGGGGCACAGAGTAAAAGATTCACAGGGGTATTCTATCATTGTTAATTTTAGGGACAGATGAGTAACTAGCTATATATGAGATTGGTACCATCAGAGAGGAGATGGTGGCATATATACACGTGATTTAAGTCACTTTTATCCCCCATTGGCACCTATATCACCAAATAGATATCGAGTTGGAAACCTAAATGGGGGCAGTGTAGCTGGTCCTAGATCTAGCATACCCACTTTTAATCATTTTAATATGTTTTCAGGATTAGAGGGGTTGGACTGACTTACTATAGAGGGGCCTTTGGATAACCATATACCTAAACCGCTTGATATGGTAATGGATTGTGAAGGAGCACACAATGAGGCATCTAGCGTAATGAAGGCTACTAGTGAGGGTATAGTTGTATTTAATCTTGTTGAACAGGATACCCCCAAGATAGATATCATAGAGGGAATCGACACAGTGAAACTACAGAGAATATCAGACCCGCTAACCCCACTGAGGATATGGTCGAACCTAATCCAGCTGAATTGGATACCCTTAAGAGACATCCTATAAGGGAGAATCAACAAAGGGAACCTTTAGAGTAGAATGGTCCCGCTGACCCCAATGTTCAACCAGACAACAGGGGAGTATGGTTGATAATGTTTTAGAATGTTGCGGGCTTAAAAACAAAACTGACAAATAGTATATGGATTAATACCATAAATAAATATGACATTTTAAGCCTTCAAGAAACCTGGGTAACAGAGGCCTGCCATCTATCCGAATTTAAAACTTTCTTTTCACCAGCAATAAATTCAACACATGGCAGGGCAAAAGGGGGCCTGTGCACATATGTATCAAACCAGCTCAAATGTGGGAGAATTGATTTAGTGTCTAACAATAGATATTATCACATGGTCAAGATACATATTAGTAACTCATTGTGTTTGATAATTGTCAATTTTTATAATAACATCCCTGTGGATACAATTGGAGGAACACTGAAAACATTGGGTGCTGACATAAAACATGTGATGGAAGGAAGCGCTAAAGAAGTAATTGTCATATGGGGAGGAGATTTTACCTGCTTCATTCGCAAAAAGGGACAACAAGGTACCTGTGGTATTATGCTAGATCAGGATACTACCTTAACCCATTTGAACATACCATATGTGGGGAACTTCTAAATGAAATAGTTTTTTTCCTGTGATTTGGGCTATGCTAATGAAATTTGCGAAATGGAGTCCCCTTTCCTTCCGACATTTATTGGTAGGGGTGCCTCCACAATAATTGTCTTTATCCTATTCCCTGTTAGATATGGACGACAGATTAAAACTTGTAAAATCCTTAATATAGCACTCAGTGATTATTACCCTCTAACTATGGAGATCTTAAATCCACACTCTGATCCCGGGGGAGACAATATGGTTAGGCAGGTCATCCCTGATGTAACTATGAGTAGACAAAATGGATACTCCTTAAAATGGAGCAAGGTGGTCCCGGAAGATTTCATTTACGAATTGATTAAAGAATGCTTAACTACCATTATGGCCTGTCTGGACGAAAACTCAGATAGCCAGTGTATTATCCAAAACTTTTTATTAATTGCCACATATATCAGGGATAGTTTATGGGTGGAACTGAAAAACCGCAAGGAAAAAACTGTGAGCTGGTTCGACACAGCATGCACGAAGGCCCACTCTAAACTTAAACATGCTTTGAATGCTGCGGCTCGTGACCCTATATTGATTAGGGAGCTGCGGAAAACCTATAATAAGACGCTGAAAAAAAGAAAAGCTGATATTAAAAATGATGCCTGGGATTCACTGTGCGAGGCCTCACAGAGTAAGGACATAACTGCTTTCTGGAAAGCCGTGAATGCCCCATTCTTTAACGACAACACTAAGGCACAAATTGAAATAGCGATCCCGGAGGATGAATGGGTAAATCATTATGCACAATTGTATAGTGTACCATGTGGAGCACAGCAAATACATCCTATAATGACTGCGGTAGAGAGGGCAGAAGACATAACTAGGAATTTCGAACTGGATATCACTGTGTAAGAGGTGAACTTAAGTATGAAAGCAAGCCAAGGCGGGAAAGCTGCAGGCCCTGATGGAGTACCAGCTGACCTGTTTAAAAATAACATGAATTTGTGGGGGCCTATTCTAACACAATTATTTAATGCTACCTGTGAGAGGGGCCTAAGCCCATCATGGTTTAAATCCATCATTGTTCCTATCTTTAAAAAGGGAGGTAGGCAATGCTGTGCATGCTACCGCCTGATTTTACTATTAGATTCATCCATAAAAAAATTTGATAGAGTGATTTTAAGCAGACAACAAAGCTGGATGGACGAAAACTCAATCATTAGTGACCTCCAGTATGGGTTTCGGAAAGGCTTAGGTACCGTAGATCAGGGCCTTAATCTTTTCATCCTACAAGAAAAATATACTAAGGCTAAGAGTGAACGCATCTTTTGCACTTTTCTTGACTTAACAACAGCTTTCAATTGTGTTACACACAGTGAATTGTGACTGATATTAGAAAATTTGGGGGTGGAGAAATATATAATTAATTTCCTTAGGGAGCTCTAAGTTGGCGCCACAGCATCAGTCCGTTATGGTAGAAACGGGGAGTGTACAAGATCATTTGGCATAGCGAGAGGGGTGAGGCAAGGGTGCGTCCTTGCTCCCTTTTTATTTTTAGTTTACATTAATGACCTGGAAAGAACCCTGCTGCAGGAGTGCAGAGATATGCCTATGATAGCAAAAAGATCAATCCCTGCACTCCTGTATGCTGATGATGCGGTCATAATGGCCCCGACCCCCCTTGCTCTGCAAAGAATGATAACATCTTTTAGTACCTATATGTCTAACCTGGACCCGAAAATTAATTGTACAAAATTGTTTTGCATGAATTGTGGCCCAGGGGCAAATAAACTGAAAAAAATCATGTTTATTAATTCAAGTCCTTTGGACTTCACCCTCACTTCCCCATACTTAGGCATACTGTTTGATGAATCTGGCCTGTGGTCATGCGCAATAAGATCAAGAAGGCTGATGTTCTGTGAAGCCATAATGGCTTTGAAAAATTTCTGTAAAAAGATGGGCAAAAAGCCAATTAGGGAGCTTTAAAAATCTATAAGGCAACGTGTGTAGCAATTGCGGTCTATGGTGCAGGTATATGGGGATATGCCAATGTGAAATGCATCCAGCTGGCGGAAAACATGTTCTTGAGATATCTCTTAGCTGTACCAGAGAGTGTCTCAACTTATATTTGTCACACGGAACTTGGTCAACCATATATCGAAGATAATATTAAGGTCCAACCAGTACTTTTGTGACACCGGGTCTGGACTACGGAGGAGTGTGCTTTGAACCGCAATATTTTAAAGGATGCGATAAGCCTAGATCATGCGAGCAGGATAGGATGGCTTTCATATGTGAAAAACTTTTTAATAAAACTGGGCTGTCAAGAATATTATGATGATCTGCTCTTAATGTGCCATACCCCCAGAAAGGAGTTTAAACACCAATGTATGAAGTACCTGGAAGAAAGAAGATCTAATGATGAAATGAAGAAAAAGACAGTAATTGAACATCAATTAATAAGGACCTCTAGCAATTTACAACCATATGCAACTCTATATATGAGTGATCGCGAAAGGTTCTTATTAACACACTTTAGGTTAAACATTCTTTTTAGAACCTTTAGCTTCCCTGATATGAATAATTGGTCACAACAATTGAGTAAACGCCCTTGTGATGATCTATCAGAACAATCAGATATTCATATTTTATTTTTTTGTACGTTTTTTACAATGCCACGAAAGAGACTGATTGTGCCCATACTGAAGGCTATGGAAGTGAATCGGTGTCGCCCTGCTTTTTTAGCAATACAGAAATTAGATACTATATTAACAGTTGCATCTGTTTCTGCCTTATTTAAATATGTTTTTAGATTGCAGAAATCAATTTGTATATGAAAAATCTTATTTTTAGCCATGATTGATGTTTTTAATACTGCAATTTAAAATGTACTTTTACGGTTGTTTTTACTGATAATAACCGAATAAAGTTTCTAATGAATGAATGATTACAAACAACACATGAATGCGAGAAAACAATTGATGTTTTCAATAATCATTGGGGTGAAATGATAAGGGTAATACAGTAGTAGATTAACCCTCTGTTCTAGAAGCTTTAGAGTCTAAGGGCCAGATGTAGGTAAGTAACATTTACCGAATCTTAATTACCGAAAATTACCGAATTTTACCGATTCGGTAATTAAGATTCGGTAAATGTGAGGGGTTGGTATGTAGGGAATCCAGATGTTCCCTTTTACCGAATCGGTAAGATTCGGTATTTACCGAATCGGTAAATACCGAATCGGTAAAGCCTATTGATTCCTATGGGCTTCAAAGCCCATAGAAATCAATAGGCTTTACCGATTCGGTATTTACCGAATCGGTAAATACCGAATTTCACAAGGGTGCAGGGGGTGTCACTTTGACACCCCCTGGCACCCCCTAAACAGGCACAGGTGCCATGTGGCAGGCATACCTGCCCTAAGGGCAGGTCTGCCTGTCACATGACATAGGTGTGCATGCACACATGTGCATGCACACCGGAATCGGTATTTTACCATGGATTTGTATTCCATGGTAAAATACCGAATCTGTAAGCCATGTGCACAAGGTACATTGCCTACCTACATTGCATTTTCGGTAATTTTACCGAATCGGTAAATATTACCGAATCGGTAATTATTTTACCGATTCGGTACATATTACCGAATCGGTAATTATTTTACCGATTCGGTACATATTACCGAATCGGTAAATTTACCGATTCGGTAATGATACCGATTCGGTAAAATTACCGAAAATGTGCCCCTACATCTCAATAGCCCTTTACCGATCGGAAACGGCCGAAAATCGGTATTTTCGGCCGATTCCGATCGGTAAAGGGCTACCTACATCTGGCCCTAAATGGTTTTGACCAATATTCATCGCCTCCTCAATGCAGATATCTTGATCATTTAAGACTGTACAGCAAAAGACCTTCAGAGGAAACTTGGCACCATGTCTACATATAGTAAGGCTTCATTTTTTTAAACTAAATTTAGATAAAATTAAGTTCTTGATTTTGGTAAAATACTACAAAATTTTCAGTGATTACTGGATGCTAGCAAGAAAGAAATAGTACTTTTCTTAAATCTCTATGGCTACATTTTACCTAAAAATGAAAATGAGATGAGCAGATGAGCATCTGAAGATGTGTAAACTAGAGTTTTATTGCACACTGGGTTCATAGCAAAATGTAATCACGCTTATGGGGTAGTGGTGCTTAATTGACTCCAATGCTGAAAGCTTCTACTAGTAAAATTGGTCCCCTGGTCCGATAAGAGTCAAAGGTTTTATTCCTGGATCCTTGTAACATCTGGGAGCCGTTAAAAATGTAGCATACACTCAACTTCCCAAAGGGAACCATGGTCCAAATCATTCGCTTAAAATTAAACTTTATGTCTTGGTATTACATGTATAGTTCCAGAACTTTTAAGATTTTTAAACAAACAATATTTATGTAAACCTCATACAAAAATCTTGAAATTATGTAGGGATGGAATTCTCACTTGTTAAAAGGGAATCGGCCACAGACTTGGCGGATTAAATTTACAAGCTTAAAACCATGCATAGCTAACTTGGGACTTTAGGCCCATGTGTCCTGTTTTCCAGTAAATATTGTTTGAAAGATTCCGCCCAACAAGTTGTATCGTCTTCCCAGTCTGGGTAACCTCCAATAACCATGCCACACATAGAGCATAGTATTAGAAGTCTTTATTCTGCTGTGTGTAACTATGAATCCAACTTTCTAAAGCAAGTTTTTCACAGCTCTAGGGATTCCCTTAGGAGTCAAAAGAATTCTGTTATAAAATATTGCAAGCCCCTACATCTACCCCTCTGTTATACATATAAATATCTATATATATATTCACTGAAAAAACATTTGGTTTCAGACCTGACATTGTTAGAAATTAGCATTTAAAAAACCTTAGAAATTCACTGGAAAAAAACAGTAGGTTTTAGGGGTGCAATAGTTAGCTGGACATTTCACTTGTACAAAACCATTGAAATTCCTCCGATATAGTTAGTTGTACTAACTATATATTGCGCGCCTGCAATCCACTGCTGATGATGTCACATATTACATCATTCATGACATGGTCAGTGACATCACTGATGACATCTCAAATGACAAAGCAGTTTGCTATGGTAGGTGGGAGCCACAAGTCTCCCGCCCTACCATAGCAAACTACAGTTTCCCCGGGACACTGCAGGAGCCGGCCCTGGAGGGTGGCTGTCCCCAGGGCCACCACAAGGCTCCAGGAGGGGGGGCTGTGCAGCCCCCTTCCCAACATTTAAAAGCCCCAGGGGGTGGTGGTCCCCTGGGGCTGGGGGGGTCCATCACGGACCCCCCCATTTAAAAATGTAGTGCCTCGGGGAGGTTGCGGTCCCCGGGGCGTGTGGGGGGGGGGGCTTGAGCCCCCCACACAAGTTTTTTTTTATTTTTTAAAAAGAAGCCCTGGGGGTGGTGGTCCCTGGTGCTGCGGGGGGGCCGTGAGCCCCCCGCATGTATAATGTAAAAGCCCCAGGAGGTGGCAGTCCCCAGGGCTGGGGGGCTCATCTGGGCCCCCATTATAATAAAACACATTGCCTCTGAGACTCGGCAACCCGGGGGCTAACGGCTAATTTATCAGGCTTTGTTTTTTATGTGTGATACGCCTCGTGGCCCACCTCCCGGGCCACTTATGGCCCCGGGGACCCCATCACCCGGGGTCAGCCTTTCTGGTTTTCTTTTTTTGGGACACCCCTCCCTGGCCACTTTCGGCCCCGGAGGCCCAATCCCCTTGGGTCTGGCCCTCTCCGTTGGGGACCGTGGAGGGGGGTTACCAAGCCCCCCATGGTCCATGCCGGCTCCCCGCATCCTGTGGGAGCCGGCATTGCTTTTCTACATGGGGAGCAGCTAACATGCTGCTCCCTATGTAGAAAAACAATCAGCTTTGGTTTTTGGAAGAGAGAGCAGGTTTCCTGCTCTCACTTCCAAAAGGAAGAGAGAGGTCAGGAGCCGCGAGGCTCCTGCCCTACCATAGCAAACTATAGTTTCCCGGGGGTAGGCACCCCGGGACACTGCAGGAGCTGGCCCTAGGGGGTGGCGGTCCCCAGGGCCACCACAAGGCTCCAGGAGGGGGGCCGTGAAGCCCCCCTCCCAACATTTAAAAGCCCCGAGGGGTGGTGGTCCCCTGGGGCTAGGGGGTCCATCACGGACCCCCATTTAAAGATGTAGTGCCTCAGGGAGGTTGCGGTCCCAGGGGCGTTTGGGGGGGCTTGAGCCCCCCACACAGGTTTTTAAAATTTTTTATATATATGGAAGAAAGAGTTGCCCCATGGTGGCAATGCACTTACGGGTAGGAATTAATGCCACCGCAAGGGAGCGAGCCGCGAACAAAGTCCTTTTCCTGCCAGACCCGTTTCGGGCCAACGCCCTCTTCAGTGGCAGACCATGTGATAAGACGGCAAGCGGCAAACACCAGTAAATACCCACAGTAATTATACGAAGGTGTAGCACCTGAAGCAATGCTTTCTGGGACTGGTAGTTTATAAGTAGAACCCAAGTGGGTCGCCGCCGCCATTCACATGTAAAAAAGTATTAAAAGGATTGCCAATGTCCCCGCAAGCACCCCGCCAGTAAAAGGCACCTCCCGTACCACAATACGCTGCCCAAATGAGGCAGCTGTGGACCCGCAGTTTTTCGCGGTAGTGCAAACCCGCGACCGGGCTGGCCGCTAACAAATGGAAGAAAGAGTTGCCCCATGGTGGGAATGCACTTACGGGTAGGAATTAATGCCACCGCAAGGGAGCGAGCCGCGAACAAAGTCCTTTTCCTGCCAGACGCGTTTCGGGCCAACGCCTTCTTCAGTGGCAGACCATGTGATAAGACGGCAAGCGGCAAACACCAGTAAATACCCACAGTAATTATACGCAGGTGTAGCACCTGAAGCAATGCTTTCTGGGACTGGTAGTTTATAAGTAGAACCCAAGTGGGTCGCCGCCGCCATTCACATGTAAAAAAGTATTAAAAGGATTGCCAATGTCCCCGCAAGCACCCCGCAAGTAAAAGGCACTTCCCGTACCACAATATGCTGCCCAAATGAGGCAGCTGTGGACCCGCAGTTTTTCGCGGTAGTGCAAACCCGCGACCGGGCTGGCCGCTAACAAATGGAAGAAAGAGTTGCCCCATGGTGGGAATGCACTTATGGGTAGGAATTAATGCCACCGCAAGGGAGTGAGCCGCGAACAAAGTCCTTTTCCTGCCAGACGTGTTTCGGGCCAACGCCCTCTTCAGTGGCAGACCATGTGATAAGACGGCAAGCGGCAAACACCAGTAAATACCCACAGTAATTATACGCAGGTGTAGCACCTGAAGCAATGCTTTCTGGGACTGGTAGTTTATAAGTAGAACCCAAGTGGGTCGCCGCCGCCATTCACATGTAAAAAAGTATTAAAAGGATTGCCAAGTTCCCCGCAAGCACCCCGCAAGTAAAAGGCACCTCCCGTACCACAATACGCTGCCCAAATGAGGCAGCTGTGGACCCGCAGTTTTTCGCGGTAGTGCAAACCCGCGACCGGGCTGGCCGCTAACAAATGGAAGAAAGATTTGCCCCATGGTGGGAATGCACTTACGGGTAGGAAATAATGCCACCGCAAGGGAGCGAGCCGCAAACAAAGTCCTTTTCCTGCCAGACGCGTTTCGGGCCAACGCCCTCTTCAGTGGCAGACCATGTGATAAGACGGCAAGCGGCAAACACCAGTAAATACCCACAGTAATTATACGCAGGTGTAGCACTTGAAGCAATGCTTTCTGGGACTGGTAGTTTATAAGTAGAACCCAAGTGGGTCGCCGCCGCCATTCACTTGTAAAAAAGTATTAAAAGGATTGCCAATGTCCCCGCAAGCACCCCGCAAGTAAAAGGCACCTCCCGTACCACAATACGCTGGCCAAATGAGGCAGCTGTGGACCCGCAGTTTTTCGCGGTAGTGCAAACCCGCGACCTGGCTGGCCGCTAACAAATGGAAGAAAGAGTTGCCCCATGGTGGGAATGCACTTACGGGTAGGAATTAATGCCACCGCAAGGGAGCGAGCCGCGAACAAAGTCCTTTTCCTCCCAGACGCGTTTTGGGCCAACGCCCTCTTCAGTGGCAGACCATGTGATAAGACGGCAAGCGGCAAACACCAGTAAATACCCACAGTAATTATACGCAGGTGTAGCACCTGAAGCAATGCTTTCTGGGACTGGTAGTTTATAAGTAGAACCCAAGTGGGTCGCCGGCCCAATTCACATGTAAAAAAGTATTAAAAGGATTGCCAATGTCCCCGCAAGCACCCCGCAAGTAAAAGGCACCTCCCGTACCACAATACGCTGCCCAAATGAGGCAGCTGTGGACCCGCAGTTTTTCGCGGTAGTGCAAACCCGCGTTCGGGCTGGCGGCTAACAAATGGAAGAAAGAGTTGCCCCATGGTGGGAATGCACTTACGGGTAGGAATTAATGCCACCGCAAGGGAGCGAGCCGCGAACAAAGTCCTTTTCCTGCCAGACGCGTTTCAGGCCAACGCCCTCTTCAGTGGCAGACCATGTGATAAGACGGCAAGCGGCAAACACCAGTAAATACCCACAGTAATTATACGCAGGTGTAGCACCTGAAGCAATGCTTTCTGGGACTGGTAGTTTATAAGTAGAACCCAAGTGGGTCGCCGCCGCCATTCACATGTAAAAAAGTATTAAAAGGATTGCCAATGTCCCCGCAAGCACCCCACAAGTAAAAGGCACCTCCCGTACCACAATACGCTGCCCAAATGAGGCATCTGTGAACCCGCAGTTTTTCGCGGTAGTGCAAACCCGCAACCGGGCTGGCCGCTAACAAATGGAAGAAAGAGTTGCCCCATGGTGGGAATGCACTTACGGGTAGGAATTAATGCCACCACAAGGGAGCGAGCCGCGAACAAAGTCCTTTTCCTGCCAGACCCGTTTCGGGCCAACGCCCTCTTCAGTGGCAGACCATGTGATAAGACGGCAAGCGGCAAACACCAGTAAATACCCACAGTAATTATACGCAGGTGTAGCACCTGAAGCAATGCTTTCTGGGACTGGTAGTTTATAAGTAGAACCCAAGTGGGTCGCCGCCGCCATTCACATGTAAAAAAGTATTAAAAGGATTGCCAATGTCCCCGCAAGCACCCCGCAAGTAAAAGGCACCTCCCGTACCACAATACGCTGCCCAAATGAGGCAGCTGTGGACCCGCAGTTTTTCGCGGTAGTGCAAACCCGCGACCGGGCTGGCCGCTAACAAATGGAAGATAGAGTTGCCCCATGGTGGGAATGCACTTACCGGTAGGAATTAATGCCACCGCAAGGGAGCGAGCCGCGAACAAAGTCCTTTTCCTGCCAGACGCGTTTCGGGCCAACGCCCTCTTCAGTGGCAGACCATGTGATAAGACGGCAAGCGGCAAACACCAGTAAATACCCACAGTAATTATACGCAGGTGTAGCACTTGAAGCAATGCTTTCTGGGACTGGTAGTTTATAGGTAGAACCCAAGTGGGTCGCCGCCGCCATTCACATGTAAAAAAGTATTAAAAGGATTGCCAATGTCCCCGCAAGCACCCCGCAAGTAAAAGGCACCTCCCGTACCACAATACGCTGCCCAAATGAGGCAGCTGTGGACCCGCAGTTTTTCGCGGTAGTGCAAACCCGCGACCGGGCTGGCCGCTAACAAATGGAAGAAAGAGTTGCCCCATGGTGGGAATGCACTTACGGGTAGGAATTAATGCCACCGCAAGGGAGCGAGCCGCGAACAAAGTCCTTTTCCTGCCAGACGCGTTTCGGGCCAACGCCCTCTTCAGTGGCAGACCATGTGATAAGACGGCAAGCGGCAAACACCAGTAAATACCCACAGTAATTATACGCAGGTGTAGCACCTGAAGCAATGCTTTCTGGGACTGGTAGTTTATAAGTAGAACCCAAGTGGGTCGCCGCCGCCATTCACATGTAAAAAAGTATTAAAAGGATTGCCAATGTCCCCGCAAGCACCCCGCAAGTAAAAGGCACTTCCCGTACCACAATATGCTGCCCAAATGAGGCAGCTGTGGACCCGCAGTTTTTCGCGGTAGTGCAAACCCGCGACCGGGCTGGCCGCTAACAAATGGAAGAAAGAGTTGCCCCATGGTGGGAATGCACTTATGGGTAGGAATTAATGCCACCGCAAGGGAGCGAGCCGCAAACAAAGTCCTTTTCCTGCCAGACGCGTTTCGGGCCAACGCCCTCTTCAGTGGCAGACCATGTGATAAGACGGCAAGCGGCAAACACCAGTAAATACCCACAGTAATTATACGCAGGTGTAGCACCTGAAGCAATGCTTTCTGGGACTGGTAGTTTATAAGTAGAACCCAAGTGGGTCGCCGCCGCCATTCACATGTAAAAAAGTATTAAAAGGATTGCCAAGTTCCCCGCAAGCACCCCGCAAGTAAAAGGCACCTCCCGTACCACAATACGCTGGCCAAATGAGGCAGCTGTGGACCCGCAGTTTTTCGCGGTAGTGCAAACCCGCGACCTGGCTGGCCGCTAACAAATGGAAGAAAGAGTTGCCCCATGGTGGGAATGCACTTACGGGTAGGAATTAATGCCACCGCAAGGGAGCGAGCCGCGAACAAAGTCCTTTTCCTCCCAGACGCGTTTTGGGCCAACGCCCTCTTCAGTGGCAGACCATGTGATAAGACGGCAAGCGGCAAACACCAGTAAATACCCACAGTAATTATACGCAGGTGTAGCACCTGAAGCAATGCTTTCTGGGACTGGTAGTTTATAAGTAGAACCCAAGTGGGTCGCCGGCCCAATTCACATGTAAAAAAGTATTAAAAGGATTGCCAATGTCCCCGCAAGCACCCCGCAAGTAAAAGGCACCTACCGTACCACAATACGCTGCCCAAATGAGGCAGCTGTGGACCCGCAGTTTTTCGCGGTAGTGCAAACCCGCGACCGGGCTGGCGGCTAACAAATGGAAGAAAGAGTTGCCCCATGGTGGGAATGCACTTACGGGTAGGAATTAATGCCACCGCAAGGGAGCGAGCCGCGAACAAAGTCCTTTTCCTGCCAGACGCGTTTCAGGCCAACGCCCTCTTCAGTGGCAGACCATGTGATAAGACGGCAAGCGGCAAACACCAGTAAATACCCACAGTAATTATACGCAGGTGTAGCACCTGAAGCAATGCTTTCTGGGACTGGTAGTTTATAAGTAGAACCCAAGTGGGTCGCCGCCGCCATTCACATGTAAAAAAGTATTAAAAGGATTGCCAATGTCACCGCAAGCACCCCACAAGTAAAAGGCACCTCCCGTACCACAATACGCTGCCCAAATGAGGCATCTGTGAACCCGCAGTTTTTCGCGGTAGTGCAAACCCGCGA
Source organism: Lissotriton vulgaris (assembly GCF_964263255.1). Taxonomy (NCBI): domain Eukaryota; kingdom Metazoa; phylum Chordata; class Amphibia; order Caudata; family Salamandridae; genus Lissotriton; species Lissotriton vulgaris. The sequence goes on along the minus strand of NC_141698.1, from coordinate 436,052,816 downwards.
CCGGGCTGGCCGCTAACAAATGGAAGAAAGAGTTGCCCCATGGTGGGAATGCACTTACGGGTAGGAATTAATGCCACCGCAAGGGAGCGAGCCGCGAACAAAGTCCTTTTCCTGCCAGACGCGTTTCGGGCCAACGCCCTCTTCAGTGGCAGACCATGTGATAAGACGGCAAGCGGCAAACACCAGTAAATACCCACAGTAATTATACGCAGGTGTAGCACCTGAAGCAATGCTTTCTGGGACTGGTAGTTTATAAGTAGAACCCAAGTGGGTCGCCGCCGCCATTCACATGTAAAAAAGTATTAAAAGGATTGCCAATGTCCCCGCAAGCACCCCGCAAGTAAAAGGCACCTCCCGTACCACAATACGCTGCCCAAATGAGGCAGCTGTGGACCCGCAGTTTTTCTCTGTAGTGCAAACCCGCGACTGGGCTGGCCGCTAACAAATGGAAGAAAGAGTTGCCCCATGGTGGGAATGCACTTACGGGTAGGAATTAATGCCACCGCAAGGGAGCGAGCCGCGAACAAAGTCCTTTTCCTGCCAGACGCGTTTCGGGCCAACGCCCTCTTCAGTGGCAGACCATGTGATAAGACGGCAAGCGGCAAACACCAGTAAATACCCACAGTAATTATACGCAGGTGTAGCACCTGAAGCAATGCTTTCTGGAACTGGTAGTTTATAAGTAGAACCCAAGTGGGTCGCCGCCGCCATTCACATGTAAAAAAGTATTAAAAGGATTGCCAATGTCCCCGCAAGCACCCCGCAAGTAAAAGGCACCTCCCGTACCACAATACGCTGCCCAAATGAGGCAGCTGTGGACCCGCAGTTTTTCGCGGTAGTGCAAACCCGCGACCGGGCTGGCCGCTAACAAATGGAAGAAAGAGTTGCCCCATGGTGGCAATGCACTTACGGGTAGGAATTAATGCCACCGCAAGGGAGCGAGCCGCGAACAAAGTCCTTTTCCTGCCAGACGCGTTTCGGGCCAACGCCCTCTTCAGTGGCAGACCATGTGATAAGACGGCAAGCGGCAAACACCAGTAAATACCCACAGTAATTATACGAAGGTGTAGCACCTGAAGCAATGCTTTCTGGGACTGGTAGTTTATAAGTAGAACCCAAGTGGGTCGCCGCCGCCATTCACATGTAAAAAAGTATTAAAAGGATTGCCAATGTCCCCGCAAGCACCCCGCAAGTAAAAGGCACCTCCCGTACCACAATACGCTGCCCAAATGAGGCAGCTGTGGACCCGCAGTTTTTCGCGGTAGTGCAGACCCGCGACCGGGCTGGCCGCTAACAAATGGAAGAAAGAGTTGCCCCATGGTGGGAATGCACTTACGGGTAGGAATTAATGCCACCGCAAGGGAGCGAGCCGCGAACAAAGTCCTTTTCCTGCCAGACGCGTTTCGGGCCAACGCCTTCTTCAGTGGCAGACCATGTGATAAGACGGCAAGCGGCAAACACCAGTAAATACCCACAGTAATTATACGCAGGTGTAGCACCTGAAGCAATGCTTTCTGGGACTGGTAGTTTATAAGTAGAACCCAAGTGGGTCGCCGCCGCCATTCACATGTAAAAAAGTATTAAAAGGATTGCCAATGTCCCCGCAAGCACCCCGCAAGTAAAAGGCACCTCCCGTACCACAATACGCTGCCCAAATGAGGCAGCTGTGGACCCGCAGTTTTTCGCGGTAGTGCAAACCCGCGACCGGGCTGGCCGCTAACAAATGGAAGAAAGAGTTGCCCCATGGTGGGAATGCACTTACGGGTAGGAATTAATGCCACCGCAAGGGAGCGAGCCGCGAACAAAGTCCTTTTCCTGCCAGGCGCGTTTCGGGCCAACGCCCTCTTCAGTGGCAGACCATGTGATAAGACGGCAAGCGGCAAACACCAGTAAATACCCACAGTAATTATACGCAGGTGTAGCACCTGAAGCAATGCTTTCTGGGACTGGTAGTTTATAAGTAGAACCCAAGTGGGTCGCCGCCGCCATTCACATGTAAAAAAGTATTAAAAGGATTGCCAATGTCCCCGCAAGCACCCCGCAAGTAAAAGGCACTTCCCGTACCACAATAAGCTGCCCAAATGAGGCAGCTGTGGACCCGCAGTTTTTCGCGGTAGTGCAAACCCGCGACCGGGCTGGCCGCTAACAAATGGAAGAAAGAGTTGCCCCATGGTGGGAATGCACTTATGGGTAGGAATTAATGCCACCGCAAGGGAGCGAGCCGCGAACAAAGTCCTTTTCCTGCCAGACGCGTTTCGGGCCAACGCCCTCTTCAGTGGCAGACCATGTGATAAGACGGCAAGCGGCAAACACCAGTAAATACCCACAGTAATTATAAACAGGTGTAGCACCTGAAGCAATGCTTTCTGGGACTGGTAGTTTATAAGTAGAACCCAAGTGGGTCGCCGCCGCCATTCACATGTAAAAAAGTATTAAAAGGATTGCCAATGTCCCCGCAAGCACCCCGCAAGTAAAAGGCACCTCCCGTACCACAATACGCTGCCCAAATGAGGCAGCTGTGGACCCGCAGTTTTTCGCGGTAGTGCAAACCCGCGACTGGGCTGGCCGCTAACAAATGGAAGAAAGAGTTGCCCCATGGTGGGAATGCACTTACGGGTAGGAATTAATGCCACCGCAAGGGAGCGAGCCGCGAACAAAGTCCTTTTCCTGCCAGACGCGTTTCGGGCCAACGCCCTCTTCAGTGGCAGACCATGTGATAAGACGGCAAGCGGCAAACACCAGTAAATACCCACAGTAATTATACGCAGGTGTAGCACCTGAAGCAATGCTTTCTGGAACTGGTAGTTTATAAGTAGAACCCAAGTGGGTCGCCGCCGCCATTCACATGTAAAAAAGTATTAAAAGGATTGCCAATGTCCCCGCAAGCACCCCGCAAGTAAAAGGCACCTCCCGTACCACAATACGCTGCCCAAATGAGGCAGCTGTGGACCCGCAGTTTTTCGCGGTAGTGCAAACCCGCGACCGGGCTGGCCGCTAACAAATGGAAGAAAGAGTTGCCCCATGGTGGCAATGCACTTACGGGTAGGAATTAATGCCACCGCAAGGGAGCGAGCCGCGAACAAAGTCCTTTTCCTGCCAGACGCGTTTCGGGCCAACGCCCTCTTCAGTGGCAGACCATGTGATAAGACGGCAAGCGGCAAACACCAGTAAATACCCACAGTATTTATACGAAGGTGTAGCACCTGAAGCAATGCTTTCTGGGACTGGTAGTTTATAAGTAGAACCCAAGTGGGTCGCCGCCGCCATTCACATGTAAAAAAGTATTAAAAGGATTGCCAATGTCACCGCAAGCACCCCACAAGTAAAAGGCACCTCCCGTACCACAATACGCTGCCCAAATGAGGCATCTGTGAACCCGCAGTTTTTCGCGGTAGTGCAAACCCGCGACCGGGCTGGCCGCTAACAAATGGAAGAAAGAGTTGCCCCATGGTGGGAATGCACTTACGGGTAGGAATTAATGCCACCGCAAGGGAGCGAGCCGCGAACAAAGTCCTTTTCCTGCCAGACGCGTTTCGGGCCAACGCCCTCTTCAGTGGCAGACCATGTGATAAGACGGCAAGCGGCAAACACCAGTAAATACCCACAGTAATTATACGCAGGTGTAGCACCTGAAGCAATGCTTTCTGGGACTGGTAGTTTATAAGTAGAACCCAAGTGGGTCGCCGCCGCCATTCACATGTAAAAAAGTATTAAAAGGATTGCCAATGTCCCCGCAAGCACCCCGCAAGTAAAAGGCACCTCCCGTACCACAATACGCTGCCCAAATGAGGCAGCTGTGGACCCGCAGTTTTTCGCGGTAGTGCAAACCCGCGACTGGGCTGGCCGCTAACAAATGGAAGAAAGAGTTGCCCCATGGTGGGAATGCACTTACGGGTAGGAATTAATGCCACCGCAAGGGAGCGAGCCGCGAACAAAGTCCTTTTCCTGCCAGACGCGTTTCGGGCCAACGCCCTCTTCAGTGGCAGACCATGTGATAGGACGGCAAGCGGCAAACACCAGTAAATACCCACAGTAATTATACGCAGGTGTAGCACCTGAAGCAATGCTTTCTGGAACTGGTAGTTTATAAGTAGAACCCAAGTGGGTCGCCGCCGCCATTCACATGTAAAAAAGTATTAAAAGGATTGCCAATGTCCCCGCAAGCACCCCGCAAGTAAAAGGCACCTCCCGTACCACAATACGCTGCCCAAATGAGGCAGCTGTGGACCCGCAGTTTTTCGCGGTAGTGCAAACTCGCGACCGGGCTGGCCGCTAACAAATGGAAGAAAGAGTTGCCCCATGGTGGCAATGCACTTACGGGTAGGAATTAATGCCACCGCAAGGGAGCGAGCCGCGAACAAAGTCCTTTTCCTGCCAGACGCGTTTCGGGCCAACGCCCTCTTCAGTGGCAGACCATGTGATAAGACGGCAAGCGGCAAACACCAGTAAATACCCACAGTAATTATACGAAGGTGTAGCACCTGAAGCAATGTTTTCTGGGACTGGTAGTTTATAAGTAGAACCCAAGTGGGTCGCCGCCGCTATTCACATGTAAAAAAGTATTAAAAGGATTGCCAATGTCCCCGCAAGCACCCCGCAAGTAAAAGGCACCTCCCGTACCACAATACGCTGCCCAAATGAGGCAGCTGTGGACCCGCAGTTTTTCGCGGTAGTGCAAACCCGCGACCGGGCTGGCCGCTAACAAATGGAAGAAAGAGTTGCCCCATGGTGGGAATGCACTTACGGGTAGGAATTAATGCCACCGCAAGGGAGCGAGCCGCGAACAAAGTCCTTTTCCTGCCAGACGCGTTTCGGGCCAACGCCTTCTTCAGTGGCAGACCATGTGATAAGACGGCAAGCGGCAAACACCAGTAAATACCCACAGTAATTATACGCAGGTGTAGCACCTGAAGCAATGCTTTCTGGGACTGGTAGTTTATAAGTAGAACCCAAGTGGGTCGCCGCCGCCATTCACATGTAAAAAAGTATTAAAAGGATTGCCAATGTCCCCGCAAGCACCCCGCAAGTAAAAGGCACTTCCCGTACCACAATATGCTGCCCAAATGAGGCAGCTGTGGACCCGCTGTTTTTCGCGGTAGTGCAAACCCGCGACCGGGCTGGCCGCTAACAAATGGAAGAAAGAGTTGCCCCATGGTGGGAATGCACTTATGGGTAGGAATTAATGCCACCGCAAGGGAGCGAGCCGCGAACAAAGTCCTTTTCCTGCCAGACGCGTTTCGGGCCAACGCCCTCTTCAGTGGCAGACCATGTGATAAGACGGCAAGCGGCAAACACCAGTAAATACCCACAGTAATTATACGCAGGTGTAGCACCTGAAGCAATGCTTTCTGGGACTGGTAGTTTATAAGTAGAACCCAAGTGGGTCGCCGCCGCCATTCACATGTAAAAAAGTATTAAAAGGATTGCCAAGTTCCCCGCAAGCACCCCGCAAGTAAAAGGCACCTCCCGTACCACAATACGCTGCCCAAATGAGGCAGCTGTGGACCCGCAGTTTTTCGCGGTAGTGCAAACCCGCGACCGGGCTGGCCGCTAACAAATGGAAGAAAGATTTGCCCCATGGTGGGAATGCACTTACGGGTAGGAAATAATGCCACCGCAAGGGAGCGAGCCGCAAACAAAGTCCTTTTCCTGCCAGACGCGTTTCGGGCCAACGCCCTCTTCAGTGGCAGACCATGTGATAAGACGGCAAGCGGCAAACACCAGTAAATACCCACAGTAATTATACGCAGGTGTAGCACTTGAAGCAATGCTTTCTGGGACTGGTAGTTTATAAGTAGAACCCAAGTGGGTCGCCGCCGCCATTCACTTGTAAAAAAGTATTAAAAGGATTGCCAATGTCCCCGCAAGCACCCCGCAAGTAAAAGGCACCTCCCGTACCACAATACGCTGGCCAAATGAGGCAGCTGTGGACCCGCAGTTTTTCGCGGTAGTGCAAACCCGCGACCTGGCTGGCCGCTAACAAATGGAAGAAAGAGTTGCCCCATGGTGGGAATGCACTTACGGGTAGGAATTAATGCCACCGCAAGGGCGCGAGCCGCGAACAAAGTCCTTTTCCTCCCAGACGCGTTTTGGGCCAACGCCCTCTTCAGTGGCAGACCATGTGATAAGACGGCAAGCGGCAAACACCAGTAAATACCCACAGTAATTATACGCAGGTGTAGCACCTGAAGCAATGCTTTCTGGGACTGGTAGTTTATAAGTAGAACCCAAGTGGGTCGCCGGCCCAATTCACATGTAAAAAAGTATTAAAAGGATTGCCAATGTCCCGCAAGCACCCCGCAAGTAAAAGGCACCTCCCGTACCACAATACGCTGCCCAAATGAGGCAGCTGTGGACCCGCAGTTTTTCGCGGTAGTGCAAACCCGCGACCGGGCTGGCGGCTAACAAATGGAAGAAAGAGTTGCCCCATGGTGGGAATGCACTTACGGGTAGGAATTAATGACACCGCAAGGGAGCGAGCCGCGAACAAAGTCCTTTTCCTGCCAGACGCGTTTCAGGCCAACGCCCTCTTCAGTGGCAGACCATGTGATAAGACGGCAAACGGCAAACACCAGTAAATACCCACAGTAAATATACGCAGGTGTAGCACCTGAAGCAATGCTTTCTGGGACTGGTAGTTTATAAGTAGAACCCAAGTGGGTCGCCGCCGCCATTCACATGTAAAAAAGTATTAAAAGGATTGCCAATGTCCCCGCAAGCACCCCACAAGTAAAAGGCACCTCCCGTACCACAATACGCTGCCCAAATGAGGCATCTGTGAACCCGCAGTTTTTCGCGGTAGTGCAAACCCGCGACCGGGCTGGCCGCTAACAAATGGAAGAAAGAGTTGCCCCATGGTGGGAATGCACTTACGGGTAGGAATTAATGCCACCGCAAGGGAGCGAGCCGCAAACAAAGTCCTTTTCCTGCCAGACCCGTTTCGGGCCAACGCCCTCTTCAGTGGCAGACCATGTGATAAGACGGCAAGCGGCAAACACCAGTAAATACCCACAGTAATTATACGCAGGTGTAGCACCTGAAGCAATGCTTTCTGGGACTGGTAGTTTATAAGTAGAACCCAAGTGGGTCGCCGCCGCCATTCACATGTAAAAAAGTATTAAAAGGATTGCCAATGTCCCCGCAAGCACCCCGCAAGTAAAAGGCACCTCCCGTACCACAATACGCTGCCCAAATGAGGCAGCTGTGGACCCGCAGTTTTTCGCGGTAGTGCAAACCCGCGACCGGGCTGGCCGCTTACAAATGGAAGATAGAGTTGCTCCATGGTGGGAATGCACTTACGGGTAGGAATTAATGCCACCGCAAGGGAGCGAGCCGCGAACAAAGTCCTTTTCCTGCCAGACGCGTTTCGGGCCAACGCCCTCTTCAGTGGCAGACCATGTGATAAGACGGCAAGCGGCAAACACCAGTAAATACCCACAGTAATTATACGCAGGTGTAGCACTTGAAGCAATGCTTTCTGGGACTGGTAGTTTATAGGTAGAACCCAAGTGGGTCGCCGCCGCCATTCACATGTAAAAAAGTATTAAAAGGATTGCCAATGTCCCCGCAAGCACCCCGCAAGTAAAAGGCACCTCCCGTACCACAATACGCTGCCCAAATGAGGCAGCTGTGGACCCGCAGTTTTTCATGGTAGTGCAAACCCGCGACCGGGCTGGCCGCTAACAAATGGAAGAAAGAGTTGCCCCATGGTGGGAATGCACTTACGGGTAGGAATTAATGCCACCGCAAGGGAGCGAGCCGCGAACAAAGTCCTTTTCCTGCCAGACGCGTTTCGGGCCAACGCCCTCTTCAGTGGCAGGCCATGTGATAAGACGGCAAGCGGCAAACACCAGTAAATACCCACAGTAATTATACGCAGGTGTAGCACCTGAAGCAATGCTTTCTGGGACTGGTAGTTTATAAGTAGAACCCAAGTGGGTCGCCGCCGCCATTCACATGTAAAAAAGTATTAAAAGGATTGCCAATGTCCCCGCAAGCACCCCGCAAGTAAAAGGCACTTCCCGTACCACAATATGCTGCCCAAATGAGGCAGCTGTGGACCCGCAGTTTTTCGCGGTAGTGCAAACCCGCGACCGGGCTGGCCGCTAACAAATGGAAGAAAGAGTTGCCCCATGGTGGGAATGCACTTATGGGTAGGAATTAATGCCACCGCAAGGGAGCGAGCCGCGAACAAAGTCCTTTTCCTGCCAGACGCGTTTCGGGCCAACGCCCTCTTCAGTGGCAGACCATGTGATAAGACGGCAAGCGGCAAACACCAGTAAATACCCACAGTAATTATACGCAGGTGTAGCACCTGAAGCAATGCTTACTGGGACTGGTAGTTTATAAGTAGAACCCAAGTGGGTCGCCGCCGCCATTCACATGTAAAAAAGTATTAAAAGGATTGCCAAGTTCCCCGCAAGCACCCCGCAAGTAAAAGGCACCTCCGGTACCACAATACGCTGCCCAAATGAGGCAGCTGTGGACCCGCAGTTTTTCGCGGTAGTGAAAACCCGCGACCGGGCTGGCCGCTAACAAATGGAAGAAAGATTTGCCCCATGGTGGGAATGCACTTACGGGTAGGAATTAATGCCACCGCAAGGGAGCGAGCCGCAAACAAAGTCCTTTTCCTGCCAGACGCGTTTCGGGCCAACGCCCTCTTCAGTGGCAGACCATGTGATAAGACGGCAAGCGGCAAACACCAGTAAATACCCACAGTAATTATTCGCAGGTGTAGCACTTGAAGCAATGCTTTCTGGGACTGGTAGTTTATAAGTAGAACCCAAGTGGGTCGCCGCCGCCATTCACATGTAAAAAAGTATTAAAAGGATTGCCAATGTCCCCGCAAGCACCCCGCAAGTAAAAGGCACCTCCCGTACCACAATACGCTGGCCAAATGAGGCAGCTGTGGACCCGCAGTTTTTCGCGGTAGTGCAAACCCGCGACCTGGCTGGCCGCTAACAAATGGAAGAAAGAGTTGCCCCATGGTGGGAATGCACTTACGGGTAGGAATTAATGCCACCGCAAGGGAGCGAGCCGCGAACAAAGTCCTTTTCCTCCCAGACGCGTTTTGGGCCAACGCCCTCTTCAGTGGCAGACCATGTGATAAGACGGCAAGCGGCAAACACCAGTAAATACCCACAGTAATTATACGCAGTTGTAGCACCTGAAGCAATGCTTTCTGGGACTGGTAGTTTATAAGTAGAACCCAAGTGGGTCGCCGGCCCAATTCACATGTAAAAAAGTATTAAAAGGATTGCCAATGTCCCCGCAAGCACCCCGCAAGTAAAAGGCACCTCCCGTACCACAATACGCTGCCCAAATGAGGCAGCTGTGGACCCGCAGTTTTTCGCGGTAGTGCAAACCCGCGACCGGGCTGGCGGCTAACAAATGGAAGAAAGAGTTGCCCCATGGTGGGAATGCACTTACGGGTAGGAATTAATGCCACCGCAAGGGAGCGAGCCGCGAACAAAGTCCTTTTCCTGCCCGACGCGTTTCAGGCCAATGCCCTCTTCAGTGGCAGACCATGTGATAAGACGGCAAGCGGCAAACACCAGTAAATACCCACAGTAATTATACGCAGGTGTAGCACCTGAAGCAATGCTTTCTGGGACTGGTAGTTTATAAGTAGAACCCAAGTGGGTCGCCGCCGCCATTCACATGTAAAAAAGTATTAAAAGGATTGCCAATGTCACCGCAAGCACCCCACAAGTAAAAGGCACCTCCCGTACCACAATACGCTGCCCAAATGAGGAATCTGTGAACCCGCAGTTTTTCGCGGTAGTGCAAACCCGCGACCGGGCTGGCCGCTAACAAATGGAAGAAAGAGTTGCCCCATGGTGGGAATGCACTTACGGGTAGGAATTAATGCCACCGCAAGGGAGCGAGCCGCGAACAAAGTCCTTTTCCTGCCAGACGCGTTTCGGGCCAACGCCCTCTTCAGTGGCAGACCATGTGATAAGACGGCAAGCGGCAAACACCAGTAAATACCCACAGTAATTATACGCAGGTGTAGCACCTGAAGCAATGCTTTCTGGAACTGGTAGTTTATAAGTAGAACCCAAGTGGGTCGCCGGCCCAATTCACATGTAAAAAAGTATTAAAAGGATTGCCAATGTCCCCGCAAGCACCCCGCAAGTAAAGGGCACCTCCCGTACCACAATACGCTGCCCAAATGAGGCAGCTGTGGACCCGCAGTTTGTACGCGGTAGTGCAAACCCGCGACCGGGCCGGCCGCTAACAAATGGAAGAAAGGGTTGCCCCATGGTGGGAATGCACTTACTTTGAAGAGGGCGTTGGCCCGAAACGCGTCTGGCAGGAAAAGGACTTTGTTTTCGGCTCGCGCCCTTGCGGAGGCATTAATTCCTACCCGTAAGTGCATTCCCACCATGGGGCAACCCTTTCTTCCATTTGTTAGCGGCCGGCCCGGTCGCGGGTTTGCACTACCGCGTACAAACTGCGGGTCCACAGCTGCCTCATTTGGGCAGCGTTTTGTGGTACGGGAGGTGCCCTTTTCTTGCGGGGTGCTTGCGGGGACATTGGCAATCCTTTTAATACTTTTTTACATGTGAATGGCGGCGGCGACCCACTTGGGTTCTACTTATAAACTACCAGTCCCAGAAAGCATTGATTCAGGTGTTATACCTGTGTATAATTACTGTGGGTATTTACTGGTGTTTGCCGCTTGCCGTCATGTCACATGGTCTGCCACTGAAGAGGGCTTTGGCCCGAAACGCGTCTGGCAGGAAAAGGACTTTGTTTGCGGCTCGCGCCCTTGCGGAGGCATTAATTCCTACCCGTAAGTGCATTCCCACCATGGGGCAACCCTTTCTTCCATTTGTTAGCGGCCGGCCCGGTCGCGGGTTTGCACTACCGCGTACAAACTGCGGGTCCACAGCTGCCTCATTTGGGCAGCGTTTTGTGGTACGGGAGGTGCCCTTTACTTGCGGGGTGCTTGCGGGGACATTGGCAATCCTTTTAATACTTTTTTACATGTGAATGGCGGCGGCGACCCACTTGGGTTCTACTTATAAACTACCAGTCCCAGAAAGCATTGCTTCAGGTGTTATACCTGCGTATAATTACTGTGGGTATTTACTGGTGTTTGCCGCTTGCCGTCATGTCACATGGTCTGCCACTGAAGAGGGCGTTGGCCCGAAACGCGTCTGGCAGGAAAAGGACTTTGTTCGCGGCTCGCGCCCTTGCGGAGGCATTAATTCCTACCCGTAAGTGCATTCCCGCCATGGGGCAACCCTTTCTTCCATTTGTTAGCGGCCGGCCCGGTCGCGGGTTTGCACTACCGCGTACAAACTGCGGGTCCACAGCTGCCTCATTTGGGCAGCGTTTTGTGGTACGGGAGGTGCCCTTTACTTGCGGGGTGCTTGCGGGGACATTGGCAATCCTTTTAATACTTTTTTACATGTGAATGGCGGCGGCGACCCACTTGGGTTCTACTTATAAACTACCAGTCCCAGAAAGCATTGCTTCAGGTGTTATACCTGCGTATAATTACTGTGGGTATTTACTGGTGTTTGCCGCTTGCCGTCATGTCACATGGTCTGCCACTGAAGAGGGCGGTGGCCCGAAACGCGTCTGACAGGAAAAGGACTTTGTTCGCGGCTCGCGCCCTTGCGGAGGCATTAATTCCTACCAGTATGTGCATTCCCACTATGGGGCAACCCTTTCTTCCATTTGTTAGCGGCCGGCCCGGTCGCGGGTTTGCACTACCGCGTACAAACTGCGGGTCCACAGCTGCCTCATTTGGGCAGCGTTTTGTGGTACGGGAGGTGCCCTTTACTTGCGGGGTGCTTGCGGGGACATTGGCAATCCTTTTAATACTTTTTTACATGTGAATGGCGGCGGCGACCCACTTGGGTTCTACTTATAAACTACCAGTCCCAGAAAGCATTGTTTCAGGTGTTATACCTGTGTATAATTACTGTGGGTATTTACTGGTGTTTGCCGCTTGCCGTCATGTCACATGGTCTGCCACTGAAGAGGGCGTTGGCCCGAAACGCGTCTGGCAGGAAAAGGACTTTGTTCGCGGCTCGCGCCCTTGCGGAGGCATTAATTCCTACCCGTAAGTGCATTCCCACCATGGGGCAACCCTTTCTTCCATTTGTTAGCGGCCGGCCCGGTCGCGGGTTTGCACTACCGCGTACAAACTGCGGGTCCACAGCTGCCTCATTTGGGCAGCGTTTTGTGGTACCGGAGGTGCCCTTTACTTGCGGGGTGCTTGCGGGGACATTGGCAATCCTTTTAATACTTTTTTACATGTGAATGGCGGCGGCGACCCACTTGGGTTCTACTTATAAACTACCAGTCCCAGAAAGCATTGCTTCAGGTGTTATACCTGCGTATAATTACTGTGGGTATTTACTGGTGTTTGCCGCTTGCCGTCATGTCACATGGTCTGCCACTGAAGAGGGCGTTGGCCCGAAACGCGTCTGGCAGGAAAAGGACTTTGTTCGCGGCTCGCGCCCTTGCGGAGGCACTAATTCCTACCCGTAAGTGCATTCCCACCATGGGGCAACCCTTTCTTCCATTTGTTAGCGGCCGGCCCGGTCGCGGGTTTGCACTACCGCGTACAAACTGCGGGTCCACAGCTGCCTCATTTGGGCAGCGTTTTGTGGTACGGGAGGTGCCCTTTACTTGCGGGGTGCTTGCGGGGACATTGGCAATCCTTTTAATACTTTTTTACATGTGAATGGCGGCGGCGACCCACTTGGGTTCTACTTATAAACTACCAGTCCCAGAAAGCATTGCTTCAGGTGTTATACCTGTGTATAATTACTGTGGGTATTTACTGGTGTTTGCCGCTTGCCGTCATGTCATATGGTCTGCCACTGAAGAGGGCGTTGGCCCGAAACGCGTCTGGCAGGAAAAGGACTTTGTTCGCGGCTCGCGCCCTTGCGGAGGCATTAATTCCTACCCGTAAGTGCATTCCCACCATGGGGCAACCCTTTCTTCCATTTGTTAGTGGCCGGCCCGGTCGCGGGTTTGCACTACCGCGTACAAACTGCGGGTCCACAGCTGCCTCATTTGGGCAGCGTTTTGTGGTACGGGAGGTGCCCTTTACTTGCGGGGTGCTTGCGCGGTCATTGGCAATCCTTTTAATACTTTTTTACATGTGAATGGCGGCGGCGACTCACTTGGGTTCTACTTATAAACTACCAGTCCCAGAAAGCATTGCTTCAGGTGTTATACCTGCGTATAATTACTGTGGGTATTTACTGGTGTTTGCCGCTTGCCGTCATGTCACATGGTCTGCCACTGAAGAGGGCGTTGGCCCTAAACGCGTCTGGCAGGAAAAGGACTTTGTTCGCGGCTCGCGCCCTTGGGGAGGCATTAATTTCTACCCGTAAGTGCATTCCCACCATGGGGCAACCCTTTCTTCCATTTGTTAGCGGCCGGCCCGGTCGCGGGTTTGCACTACCGCGTACAAACTGCGGGTCCACAGCTGCCTCATTTGGGCAGCGTTTTGTGGTACGGGAGGTGCCCTTTACTTGCGGGGTGCTTGCGGGGACATTGGCAATCCTTTTAATACTTTTTTACATGTGAATGGCGGCGGCGACCCACTTGGGTTCTACTTATAAACTACCAGTCCCAGAAAGCATTGCTTCAGGTGTTATACCTGCGTATAATTACTGTGGGTATTTACTGGTGTTTGCCGCTTGCCGTCATGTCACATGGTCTGCCACTGAAGAGGGCGTTGGCCCGAAACGCGTCTGGCAGGAAAAGGACTTTGTTCGCGGCTCGCTCCCTTGCGGTGGCATTAATTCCTACCCGTAAGTGCATTCCCACCATGGGGCAACACTTTCTTCCATAAATATATGTATATATATATATATATATATATATATATATATACTATGTGATGTATATACTGTAACAATGAATTCATTCTTTTAGCCATTATTTAACCATATTAAGGTTTTAAATGCTTGGCGTATTTATGAAATATTGATTGTCTATGTATGTATATTTATAGGTTTTATGTCTATGAGGGTAAAGTTTACAGTCTTCAGGCCACATAGCAGTTATTTGCACAAACTCAAGACTATTCCCCCTAGGTCTGATTGGACTTAGGTTTTACTAGAGGGACTCCCAATAGGTATTCATACCGACATTACTCAAAAATGTCCACCCAGTACCTGGGAGGGCGAGATCATGCAGCATGGGCTAAAACTGGTATTCACACCACTAATAAACCCTGCTGTTCCTCACTGGGGAGGTTGAGAGCAAGGAAACATGGCACTAATCTGGTATTTATACCGCTATTCGGCTTTATGCACGTTGCACTTTTGAACGGTTGCAGTTCTTTTGACCATTAATAATAGGAGTGACAATGGGGCTCCATTGACACACGGATAGGTTCCTACCTGTTTTCAGAGACCTAGTCTGTAAATTGCACTTTTCTGCCCAAAGCAAAATGATTGAAATTTGTAGCGCTGCACTTTTTACAAAACTATGTAATGTTTTCATTTTGCACACTCGTATTACACTAGTCACCGTTTTTCAATTAGGACAGGGTCTGAGATATTTAAATGCGGTAATTTGCACATTTCTTTAGTCACATCACAAACTATGTTCTTTTTACTGTGTTGGAGAAACATTAGAAAATGTGTTTTTGTAGTTTTTCAGTTGCAAAACTCATTTGTTTCTATTGAAGTTGTAGGCAATAACATGTGACCCGCAAGCAAATGTATTGAAACCAATGTCCTAAAGAGAGCCGTGTCATGTGATCGAGCGCTTGTGGAAGCGCGAAACGCGTCATGGCGACTGGAGGGTCAAAATTCCTTCGGCAACAAAAGAATCGACCGCACTCCACTGGTGGAAGTTAAAGACCGGATTTATTACTCCGTCAGTTCACAACAGGATGCGTTTCGGATTCGTGCCTTCTTCTTACTGTTATATATATATATATATATATATATATATATATATATATATATATATATATATATATATATATATATTCACTGAAAAAATCGGTCGCCAGTAGATAGTGTAGATAGTTAAAGTTAGGACCTAGTTTCCATTGGAAATCTGCAACATTCTATTTGGAATAACTTTGGCGCCGCTGGACGAATCTTCGTAAATTTCTATCAGAAAATGGCCTACTCCGCTCTGCTCCGTCCCTGAAAGTTTGGGGGTGATTCGTGAAGCGGGGGCTGAGAAAAAAGTGGGGTCCCAAAACGTGTTTTCCCCATGCAATTTTCCATAGGACCTTTAGCCAGGGCTACAGCCTAACGGCTGAACGGAATTACACAAATTTGGCAGAGAGGTAGAGTTTGGTTTGCAGATCACGCTTTTTGTTAAATGGTGTAAATCCGTTCAGTAGTTCCTGAGAAAATCAAAAGTAAAATCATACATATATCTATAGGCGCTTACCGTACGTGTACAGTATGCATACGGTACGCGTTCGGTATGCGTACGTACGCATACCTTTCTGAGCACGAGCTGCATGCTGATTGGCTGTCAACTGTCTGTCAACACTCCAAACCAGGAGGTGTTGACAGCCATCTTGTGCCTCGGTAGACTAAGGCACAAGAAAGCAGAAAAACAAACGTGTAGAACGCAAAAAGGGGGCAGGGTAGAAACACCCTGACCCCCTAGGCCTGCTCAGGGGGTCCCACAAGGACTCCCAAGGCCAAACTTTTTTATTATTATAATTGTTTTTTAAATCGCAGGGTACCCGTATGTACGAGTACGTATGCTTACCCCGCGAAAAAAAAACAGTCTGCTTTTTTTCAAATTACTCCCCGGGGGGACCAAATCACGGGGGCATAGTGAAAGAGAAGTGTGGGGGGCCCCAATCCCCCCACACTGTCCCAGGGACCACCACCCCCGGGGCAAAGTAATTATTTTACACCTCTCTGCAACGCAGCCCCCTGGCGCATACTGGAGGCTCCTGGTGGGCTAGTTGACCCACAGGGACCCCCAGTATGCAAGGGGAATTAGTTCCCCCTCTGAAAAAGTGCCAGCTAGCTGCATTGCAGAGAGGTGTAAAAAGGGGTGTGGCCTCATTACACCTCGCTGCAACACTGCCCCCTGGCGCATACTGGAGGTTCCTGGTGGGCTAGTTGGCGCCCATGGACTCCCAGTATGCAAGGGGAATTAGTTCCCCCTCTGCAAACGCACCAGGGGGCTGCGTTGCAGAGAGGTGTAAAAAGGGGCGTGGCCTCATTAGATCTCTCTGCAATGCAGCCCCCTGGCGCATACCGGAAACTCCTGGTGGGCTAGTTGGCCCCCAGGAACCCCCAGTATGCAAGGGGAATTAGTTCCCCCTCTGCAAATGCGGCAGGGGGCTGCGTTGCAGGGAGGTGTAAAAAGGGACGTGGCCTCATTACACCTCTCCGCAATGCAGCCCCCTGGCGCATACTGGAGATTCTTGGTGGGCTGATTGCCCCCAGGGACCCCCAGTATGCAGGGGGAATTAGTTCCCCCTCTGCAAACGCGCCTGGGGACTGCGTTGCAGAGAGGTGTAAAAAGGGGCGTGGCCTCATTACACCTCTCTGCAACGCAGCCTCCTGGCGCATACTGGAGGTTCCTGGTGGGCTAGTTGGCCCCCAGGGGCCCCCAGTATGTAAGGGGAGGACTTAATCCCCCAACCTAGAACACTCTACAGGGTGTGTTTGCACAGTGGTGCAGGTAGGGGGCGTGGCTTGAGGTGATGTGAGTGCAAAGTTGCCCTGAGGCGCGTTGTAAGTTGGGGAATTAATTCCTGTTCAATCCAGAGGTCCCCTAGGGGGCAACTAGTCCAACAGGTATCTCCAGTAATGCCACGGAGCTGTGTTACAGAGTGTTGTAAAAAGGGGGCGTGCCCTTTGTACACCTCTCTGCAACACAGCTACCTGGCGCATACTGGAGGTACCTACTGGGCTAGGTGGCTCACAGGGGACCTCAGGATTGAACTTGAATGAATTCCCCAATCTAAAACGTGCCACAGGGCGTGTTTGCACACATATTACCTCAGGCCCCGCCCCCTTCCTTCACTATTGAGCAAAATATTCCTGTAAATTCTGCCGAACTATGAATTTCAATTTACTCACTTGTTATCACAAGAAACGTCAGTGCTGCATCTTTGAGCGCACCACTGATCCTTAAAAGTAATTCTAACCATACTTACAGTAACTTGAATTTCCTTCCATAGGCTAACATTGACTGGTTTCACTTGGAAATTTTTCCAAGTGTGGAGTTTTGGAACTTAAAAAAATTCCTCTAAAATTAGCTGAACTACGAATTCCGATTTACTCACCTGTAATCAGGAGAGCCCTCAGTGCTGCATCTTTCAGCTCACTACTATTCCTGAAAAGTAAATGTAACTGTACTTACCAGTAACTTGAATTTCCTTCCATAGGATATCATTGCCTGATATATAAAATATATATCAATTTTAAAAAATATTAAATAAAAAAAATATTACAATTTCAATATTTAAATTTTTTTTTTCAAATTATATAAAATATATGTAATGTAATTTAAAAAATAAAATATCTACTAATAAATATTTTAAAATAATGTAGTAAATCAGTATAAAAAATAACAATTAATACATTTTTAAAAAATAGCATTTAAAAAACCTTAGAAATTCACAGAAAAAACCATAGGTTTCACACATGTTATAGTTAGCTCACTCATACAAAACTATTGAAATTCCCCCGTTATAGTTGGTTCAGCTAACTATAACTCGCGTGCCAGCAATGCACTGCGGATGACATCACATATTACATCACTCATGACATGGTCAGTGACATCACTCATGACATCACTGATGACCTCTCAAATGACATCACTGATAACATCACAGATGACATCATCCTTGTGAAAGAGTGGCAGACCTCCTCTCAGTGTAATATAACCCTCGATACACACATTCAAAAATAGAAACTAAAATTTTCAAAAAAATGAAGATACCAATACCAGTTAGAACAACCTATTCAGTAATTCTAAAATCTACATACACATCCACTTATTCACCAACAGTTCTATATAGGCACTCATACATTTACTCACTCATCATATGTACTCATACACCTATACATCTTATTACAAACGGACACTCATCTATAGAGTTAGTCACACACATACTCACACATGCAAATAAACTATCAAACATCCATTTACTTGCATATACAGCTATACACCCACCACTACGCTTACTTCTACAGAATCGTACACATACTTACTCTCTTAAACATTCACTTATAGAAACACATACTTATTTATACAGGAACTCTTACAATCTCTTGCTCTCACATATACTCACTTATATACATCAATACTCACATATACTAGTTTAAAACATATGTAGTTACTCATAAAGATACTAGTGAGACAGTCATTCACTCACTAACACACCCATACACACACTCATCCACCCATACAGTCCTGCACACATGCTGTTTTCAAAACACATACAAATAGTGAGTCACCCATTCATGCATCTATGCGATAAGTAAAACCCCCCACCAAACCTTACAGACACTCATACTGATACTCTAAAAACCAACTAATAACCCATATCGACACTCATGTAGCTAGTCACAACCCATGAAGCCACTTATACACAAAGTGAGACACTGATACAGATATTTACATATTTAAACATTACTCACTAATACATGTATTCTCTATGATACACTTAATAAGTCACTTATGCAATCATTTTTATTAAAAAAACATAAATTTCTACACTTATTTACCCATTTATTCTACCGTCGACCTTTAGCTATACATATATAAAAAATAATTATTTTTCAGAAAGTCACACATTCACTGGATTATGTCATGAGTGATGTCATTTGAGATGTCTTCAGTGATGTCTTGAGTGATGTCACTGACCATGTCATGAGTGATGTAATATGTGGCGTCATCAGCAGTGCATTGCGGGTGCACGAGTTATAGTTAGCTGAACTAACTATAACGGGGGAATTTCAATGGTTTTGTATTAGTGAAATGTTTAGCTAACTATAACATGTGTGAAACCTATGGTTTCTTCGTGAAAATATATATATATACATATATATATATATATATATATATATATATATATATATATATATATATATATATATATATATATATATATATATATAAAATCACATTTCTTCAGTCAACCATCTTGGCGCTCTAATTACTTGCCTGATCTGGTTACTGGAACTGGGAGGCTCTCTTCTTCAATGCCGGAGATCTTCGAAGACAGTGAAGAAGTAACAGTAGTTTCTGGGCAGTCACCATATGTCCCTTGGTGGACACAACTTGGAAAGGTGCAGCATCTTATGCAACATCAGATTTTCTCCTTTGCAGTTGGCGGGTGATCACTAAATCTCCTGTCTTAAACTCAATGGGGCTCATTTACAACAATTTGATGCAGGCTCGCACTGCACTCCACTTTGCTGCACTGCCCTGCGTCAAAAGAAAAGGGTAGGAATCTGCAGTATCCATGAGATACGGTGCATGCCTGCCCTCTTAAACTCCGTTGGTGCCTAAATTGCTGCCTGACACCAGGGCGGGCACCCTACACAATAGAGAAAGGGTGCCTGTGTGAAAATCAGGTTGTTTTTGTGCAGGAAGGGACACCTTCCTTCATAACAACAACCGCACGCCACCCGTGGGGAGGCGCAGGTTTTTTATGCATAACCAGATTTACGCTATGTTGTAAATCTCGGAATGTGTAAAAAACCATGGGCGTTGAGAGGGAACACCCACCACAACACCATGGCAAGCCTCCCTTAGGCAGTGTTAGGTAATGCAGTGACTTGCGCTGCATTGCCTTACAACATATCTACGAGGCCATGAAAAGCCACGCAGGGTGGCCTCATAGATATGCGTGTGCACTGTGCGCCACGGGAACATCAAAAACAGTGACGTTACGGCAGTATACTGGGCTTGTAAATAAGCCCCAATATTCTTTGCATGTTGCCTCTTGTCAGCATGGGCTTTCATCTTTTCTTTATTAACCAAGTTCTTCATTAAAGTTGGATTATCACCTTCTTCTCTTTTGTTGGCCCATTGAGATAACTTGATTGTCATTGCTCCCCTGAACATCAAAGTCGCAGGACTTTCGCCCCCGGTCGAGGGAGGTGTTGAACAATAGGCTCGTAGGTAAACCTGGGTGAAGTTCGTGGAGTTGCACTATGCGGAGCTACGCAAAGTGCAAAAAAAACCTCTGTTGCAATACGCGGAACTCCGCAAGCGGCGGAGTATGGTAGAAAAATACTGTTCGCGGTGATTGCACAGTGCTGGATGCTTGTACGCACTATGCAATCATTCCGAACAGCACCATGCACAGCGAAAGATTACTTTTTCTGGGGCTCAAGTAGATTTTTACTTGAGCGGTAGCTTTCTCAACGCGAACATGCTGTTTCTCAACGCGAGCGGTCGCAAGTATACCCAACCACTCGCAATGAGAAACCTGACCCCCGGCATTGAGAAATCTCACTGGGAGGTTTATTTTCCACGCTCGCATTCTCCAACTTGATGTTGGTGATCACAAACGAGGAAAAATCTCACCGGTGAACGCGAGCGAGGAAAAAACTCCGCTCCGCGAAGCAGAGTGTTTCGGAACTCTGCAAGCACCGCGAGCGGAGCGGAGTTCCCTACCCAGGGTTACTCGTAGGGTGGAATTCAACTCAGTTTGCAAATTGAGCATCTCAAGAGTTGTACTCTGTGCTGCTTTCTTTGGCGTACTCATAAAACGCTAATGAGTCTGTCAGCCACAAAGGTGTACTAATTTGATGCATTACCTTCAGGTGCTCCAAAAAATCCATTAATTCTCAGCTGTTGAATGGCGGGTCATTATCAGACTTCAAAATGGCTGGAAAGCTCTATGTTGTATAAATGCCGCCCAGTCTCTCAATGACTCAATCATGAGTTGAGGATGAGCACTCATCCACAATTACCAACAGATGTTGTCCATTATCGAGTGGAACAAGAAATCGATGACTATTCTCTCCCATGCATGCTTAGGGAGTTCTGACATGATCAGGGTATGCTGAGTAATGTTCGCAGAGAGGCAATTACATAGATGACAGGCCTTGAGTTCCTTTTCAACCGTCTCATCTAAATATGGAAATCAAACTCGATCTCAGAGGGTTCATTGGTGGCAACAATACCATCATGTCCTTTGTGAGCCCTTTCAATTATTTTCTGTCTTAAACTCTCTGGAATTAGGATTCTCAAATCTCGCATTATAACTCCTTCCTGAGTGATAGACAGTTCATCTTGAACGTGTTTATACTTTTGGTATTCACCATCACTGGTGAAAGGCCGAGAATGTCAGTTCCACAACTGAAGTGTAATTATATATTTCAACTTCAGCATGCCACTATCAGGGCTCATGGCAGTGATAATCTGGGCTAACGATATGGCAGCTGGCATATTTGACTTTACAATGAAATTAATGTAGGCTTCCGGCATCTTGCATCAAGTACCTTGACCATGTATAGGCACTCTTGGTTGCCAAAGACCGTCAATAAAGTTTGATGATCAGTTACCAGTGTAAACGCTTTCCATAATGGAATACATGGAAATGTTCACAAGCACATATCATGGCCAAACTTTCTTTCTCAAGTTTAGAGTAAGCACATCCGTTTGGGACAAATTTATACTGCCATTTGTCAAAATATGCCTTAGAGCATGGGAGTGTCCACTGTGTTGTGCCTGGATAGAGCTTAACCCAATGGGGCTAGCATCAACAACAAAGTCAGTATGAAGTTTTGGATTCAAATAGACCATTACAGGAGCAGTTTCAATGGCTTGTTTGATTTTCTTGGAACTTCTCTCATATTCTTGTGACCACTTGAATGAAACATTTTTCTTTGTTAGCGCTCACAAAGTACTACTTATATTCACAACGTCTCATATGTATCTTGTACAGTAAGTGGCCATGCCCAAAAATGAGCGTACCATGGAAACATCTTGTGGGGGATCAGCCTTATGCAGCTCTTGTACTTTAGCAGAATCAGGTGTCATACCCTCACAGAAAAGATATTCCCAAAGAATTGTATCTTGTTCTTGTGGAACTTACATGTGTCTGCATTCAAAGTCAGGCCTACATCAGTCAGTAAGCGACATACTTGGATGAGAGCTTTATCATGCTCCTTTTGTGTAACTCAGAGTATCAATATGGCATCGCTATTGTTGAATGCATTCATAATAGCTGTATTACACATTAAATGACATCTTGAAAAAGTTCTATAGCCGATGGCACACCAAAAGTGAGTTTTTTATAGCAAAACAAACCTACGTGTGTAGAAAAGGTTGCAATATATTTGCAATCTTCTTCAAGAAGTTGGCCTAATGGCTAGGGCGGTCGACCTCAAATCTGGGGAACCGGGCTCGCGCCTCGGCAAGGACACGCAACATCTTGTGATTCTGGCCAAATCACTTAATCTCTCCGTGTCTAACAAAAGTGAATGTGTCCTCATGTACCGCAACTGGTGTTCGTGGAAAGCGCTCTGATACCCGGTACCCTCGGGTCAAGTTTGCGCGATATAAAACTCTGTTAAAAAAATATATATAGTTTCAACTGATGATAACCATTATTTAAATCAAGGCAAGAGAAAACGTTTTCCTCATTTAACTGAGTTGTGATGTCAGCAATATGTGGCCCTGGATGTCTTTCTCGTTCCATTGCCTTGTTTGCTTGGTGCATAAAAATACATATTCGTACAGCTCCTTCAGTCCTGTTTGGGCACTACCACTATGGGAGAAACACATGGCATCAGACTAGTTTAATGCTTAATAATGTTGTGCTTAAGTAATGATTCAAGTTCTTTTACAACAGCTTCTTGTAACTGAAAGCAACTCGTCTATGTCTCTGTGAAACAGGACAGACATCATCATTAATGTGTAACTATGATTTCATTGTCTTTAGCTTTCCTAAACCATAAAACAATGAAAGAAATTGACTTAGTATTTCATGGTGAGCATACAGGTTTTAATTGACTGAAATCAGTCCCATATCAGCAGGAGTACTAAAACTGAGTAGAAGCCCTTGCTGCTGTACCTTGAAGCACATGGATAGGTGCTTGCGCCTTAGTTTTCTACAAATAAACCTTGACTTTTTATGGGCGCCGATGCAGCACAAGTATACACTTTGGTTTTCAATGGTGTAAGTCAAGGCAAGGGAGACAATTCATGTTATTTCTCTTCAGGTATTATGTTTATTGATGTGCCATTGCAGATGATGAAAGGTATCGAGAAGTAATTTCTTTTTAATGCAATTTTCAGACTACGTTTGGATGACTTTTGGACTTTGGAATGTCGACTTTTCTTTGACTGATATTTTTCCTTGCATGCAGCTAGTACGAAATGAGCTCATTTCTCCAAGGTAAGCATTGACATGATGGAACCATCTTCCTCACTTTCACTGAGATGGACAAACAGTTTGACAATGATTTCGTTTACAATTGACTTCATTCTGTGTCAATTTGCCGCAAAGGAAGTGGCTGCTTGGCCTTGTGGGGTTGCATAGAATGTTGCCTCTGGAATGGTCTAGCTGCATCATGTCTTTTGTGCTGTGATGCACTTGCTTTTTTCTTCACTTTACAAACTTTCATAAAATGGTTCTCTTTCCCACAGTCTTTAAATTTCTGTCCAATGGTGGAACATTTACCTTCATGTGCAACGGAATACCACATCTAAAACATAACTGTTTTTTACTTGTAGACAGCACTTTTTGTCCTTCAGTCTTTTGCTTTGGCTTACTTTTTATGCTCATGACCGATTCACTTTGGACACCTCAAGCCTCCATGTCAGCAGCTTGTCTTTCAGCACATTCCTCAGCTCTGGCAGTTATCAACACTCGCTCCAGACTAAGGGCCCCATTAGGATGTCGGGCGGATCGCCACCGCCCGTGTGGTGGTGGTGATCTGCCCAACATCCGCCTCCGCCTGCCACCCATTTCCACGCCACATTACTATGGCGGGGGACCATGGCGGACCAAAATACCGTCCGCCGCTTTTCCACCCGGTCAACAAGTCGACCGGGCGCAAAAGAGTTCAATATGGTGGCGGTGTCTGTTAGACACCGCCAACCATATTATAATGGGGCGGACACATGCCTTTCGTGGTGGCGTTGCTGCCGCAGAAAGGCATGCGGGAATCACTTGCGGGGGCCCATTGCGGGCCCCCAGGGACTCTGGGGGTGGGGGGTGCACATGGTGGGGTACTTATGGTACCCCCCTGCATTTCAATATACAAAGTGGCAGGCACCGCGCGGTGCCTGTCACGTTGTACATTGAACTGCTTGACGTGCATTTTTAGCATTGCGGCGGGGGGTGCTATCAGCACCGCCCGTCGCAATGTTAAAAATATGGTATGCGCCTGCCACAGAGGCGGGCGCAGCCTAATGGCCCAAACGGGAGCCCCGCCCTTATGGCAGGCGGTCCCTTTTTGCATCGGGATAGCGGGCGGACAAAGTCCACCCACCATTCTAATGTGCCCCTAAGACTTTCTCTCAGCATCCGACGTCTGAATGAATCTGCCAAGCATCCATCCAACTCTTTAAGTAACATAGCTTTCTCATCATTAAAGTCATAGAACTTACAGTATTTGATGAGCGCATCAAGTCTCTCCCCAAATTCCTAAATGGTTTAACAAACTTTGTGGCTTTCTTGGCAGAAAATGTATATTTTGTAATCAACGTTGGGTACTGGACTGAACTTTAGATTCAATGTTTCTTTAATCTGACAATACAGTTAGTGGTACTTTCCTTATGACTCAAAATCACCAGCAAGATTTTTTAGATACTTGATAATCATTTTGTTATCAGTCTCTTCAAGTGCATCAATGAAATCCACACATGTCCCTATTTTTTTGTTGTTGGAGATATCGAAAGGTGGTGGTGGTTTCAGGAACACTGCAGCTTTGTAGACCGGTGTGGAACTTAATGACACCACAGGTGGCTCCCTGCGACTTGTTGTAGACAACACACCTGTGAGACCTTGCAATGTGCTGGCCTCTGACTCATCTTTAATGATAGCTGGAAACATGACTTTCTTCGCAGCTGTCTGAAAGCTTTACTATTCTGAGGGTCGCTCTCGGCTCCTTATTTTACAAAGACCTGTGAAGTTGTTCTGAGCTCCACTCTTTAATTTTGTGAATGAATCGCTTTGGGTAAGGACAGCTCCCTAAGCACAACACTTCTCCTTGAGCCAACTTCACTGAGTGCTGTTGTATGACGACTACCTTTAGTTTATTCAGTAAATCATTTATTTATTTTCTTCGAAATGTCAATTTGTATTTTCTAACACCTGGTTGATCTCCGCCGTGTAACGCTTCCGTTCTCATCAATATTTATAAAGTTATGATTATCAACGGCTGTGTTTCGTAAACCAGGTTGAATCCGCTTTCAGTGTTAACTGTCCCTATAATGTGCATTATTTTGCTTGCGTGGCAGCACGGTACCTTTATGTATGGCATAACCAGTAGGTTCTCAACCTTCAACGTGTAGCTTCTTTGCCCCGCTTCCATTGTCTTCACCTGTTTTGCAGTGGCTAGAGGGCATGCATGAAATGTCTAATCCGTACTTCAACAGCGACACAAGTGGCATGCACGGGCACTTTGCTTGGACCGTGGCAAAATGTCTGGGAGAGCACAGTTGCTTATCCCCTGTTTCACTGCCATTTGTAGTGTCTTCCCAGTCTGGTTACCCTCTAATGACCTTGCCACACAGGGAGCTTAGTATTATACATCTTTATTCTACTGCATGTAACTGTGAACCCCACATTTTAAAACGAAATTTCATGGCAGTGTGCTCTGATTTCTATATCACACCTTCTTGCAGTCTGTTAGGAGCCAAAAGTGTTCCTTAATAAAATATCGCAAGACACTACACAAATGTTTTATAGTTTGGACATTAGCTTTTTATCCAATAAGCCTTCAATCATATTTATACTTGTTAATTTAGGTAATGCCGACCTTTATTCTTACACCTCTAATTTACCAGATTCCAAGCTGTGCATTGAAATTCTCAAAAGTTGGCTTTGCTGCAATCTAAGTTTCCTCAGACCAGAATTGTATATGAAGGTATAGGAAAGAAATGGCATTTGCATATGTTTTTTTAAATGCCAAATGCTCTTGATGTCATATTCTTCTTGACTGTCCCTTTTGTGTAATTGACTGAAAAAAGTTTTTAAAGCAGTCTTTCTTAAACATCAGATATGGTCAAGACACGAGGCAAATGGATCTTTGGTGAATATGCACTTTTTGATGTTGCAATAGGTATCCCACAATGTTTAAAAACTATTCAGTTCAGATGTACTGTTTTAGAGTAGTGTTAAACATTTTCCCTTTTTCGGTATCTTTTGAAGTTGGTTTATAATGTTACTAGTAGCCCGTCCCGACGTTGTCCGGGGATGGCCGATGTTCAGTGTTGCCTTTACTTTTTGTTTGCGTAGTAATGTGTGTTTAATTCATCCGCAGGTTTTCACTGAGCCACACCAAATTTTGTTTTGCTGTCCTTGTTGAGAGTGTTCCCCCTGTGTGCGAATCTTGTTGTTTCCCAAATGTTGTAATTTGCTCCGCAAGTGCAGCAAGTGTTACAGTGGTCGCTCAGATGTTTTTGCCTGAAATTGCTTGTTTGTGTTTGTGAAAGGGGCTTTCCTTGTTTACGTTTTCAATCCCTTTACTGAAGTCTGTTGTTTTGTTTTTATCGGCCCAAGTACTGGCAGTGTTCCATTGATAATGCAGAGTGTTTGAAATTCGGAAGTGTTTGTGTAAGTTTTAAATTTTGTCCGCAGCATACGTAATTATTCGGAGCTTGTGAGTAAAGTCTCGTTCATATTCCGTCGATTGGCTTTCTTGTCTAAGAAATCGGCGCCTCTTTTGTTTACGTTCCTCCCCCTGTGACAACGTTGTCATTTGTCAAATAGTTAAACATTTGTTATATTTTTGTATCGCAACTCTCGTGTTTGTGTTAATTGTTGTGTGTCGTGATTTGTGGGCTGTGCGAAGCAACGCGAATGATAGGCGGCCCTTTTTGTAAGCCTGCCCCCTGTGGCACTGTATTATTATGGAAGGCGCGCCCCTTTTTGGATGTCATCCCACGAAGGCGTTAATGTTTGAAGGGTAACACCGACGATTGCGCGAATGTCGAGGTGAGTGATAGGCGGCCCTTTGCAAATGCGCGGGATGCACAGTTAAGTGTGTGCCTTGCACAGTGAAATCATTGAAATCGCATTTGCGCTATGCACATTGAAGTGTGTGGTGAAGTGTTTGCCTTGCACAGTGAAATCAGTGAAATCGTTTGGCATATGTTTATTGTTTGTACTTTGGGCCATGCCCCTGTAAACGCCCACATCTTTTGTTTGACACGCCCCTCTAAACGCCCACATCTTTTCTTTGACACGCCCACGCTAACGCCCACAAGTGACTACTTTCCCACTTTTGGCGTTTTTGCTTTTTTAATGTATATGGTATGCACATCTATAACCTATGTCCTTCTGCTAAATCTCCCCTTTCAAATGGTGTATTGGGTGTAGTGATTGGTGCAGTACTTTTTGAGTTTACCTGGCTCAAAGGTTTGTGTTCTCTCTTTATAATAGTAGTATAGATTACTTACAGCTATTGTACTGTATTTGAGCAAGTTTTATGAATTATTTACTTAGCAGCCAAGGTGGGGGTTTGTGCAATTGTAGGGACTGAATGCAGCATGCTGCACCTATCTTTTCTACACGTTCCCCAGTATACGTTTGCAGCCAGTATTTCGACATTGAACGTGGGCGTGCCACAGGGATCGATCTTGAGCCCAGTACTTTTCAATCTGTACATGGCTCCTCGGGCTACCCTGGCAGTAGCGGGTGAGGCTATGATTATATCCTACACTGACGACACAACTGCTGTTCACTTGTAAGAAGCGGGAGGAGTTCAACAGGGAGAAGATAAATAAATGTCTGAGAGAAATTGTTGCCTGGTTCAGACACAACCATCTTAAATGTAACCCGGAAAAGTCTGAAATGATCTTTTTCTGCACCACACCTCTGAACGCCTGGAAACAATCGTGGCCCACTGATATGTCCCCCCCCAGTCAGCAGTTAAGATGGTAAAAACACTGGGAGTGAATATGGACGATGCCTTAGCTATGACATCTCAAGTACAGTCAGTGGCAGGTACGTGTTTTGGTCTCCTGAAAATGCTCCGCAGGTTTCTCTTCCTATTACCAACCTCTCACAGAAAGACTGTCGTACAGGCCCTTATCACTTCCAGATTGGACTATGGCAATGTCCTTTACCTGGGCCTGCCAGAGTTTTTACTGAATAGACTGCAAGTTGTACAGAACGCGGCGGCCAGGGCAGTCCTGAGTCTCAGACCTAGAGACCGGATCTCCCACCATCTGAAGAATCTGCATTGGCTGCCTGTCCGGTGCAGAATTCTCTTCAAATCACTCGTCCTGGCTTTCAAAGCTCTGCATGGCGCACTACATCTGCAGAAGGGTATCATATTACATGCCTGGCAGACCACTTAGGGTAGCACACCAACACCTAATTGTCCCTCCATACTGTCTCAAATCCCGCCGCAGTGTGCATTCTTTTCAAGTGCCACTGGCCAGATTCTGGAACAAGCTGCCTCTCCCACTTAGACAGGCTATGAACATACTGGTTTTCAGGAAACAACTGAAGACCTGGCTGTTCCAACAAACAGTATAACGGTTGTTCACCCCTGGTACTGGAGTTCTCTCCCTTGATGGCCTCGGCATCTTTCTGTCTCAGCGCCGGGACACTCTTTTGAGTAGCTGTGCGCTCTACAATTCCATTTTAACATACATAACATAACACAAGCAAATAGATAACAGTAAGGAGGATGTAAAGAATTCACATGACATACAGGGCGGCCCTGACATAACCCCCACCCTTGATCTGGACTTGGTTGGAAGAGATTCGCAGCCCTTGCTGTATAAATATATTTTAATCCATTACTGGTGATGTTTTCATTGTGGTTTTTATATGTATTGCTACTAGGCTAATATTGTGCGTCATCCAGGGCTCTTGCATAAATATTTTTACTTTGCCACTTCTCAGGATGGCAAGGAAGGCTATAACAACAAGATTAATGAAGAAACTATGAGACTGTATTCTATTGAATTGTTGTAAACTGAAATGTTTCCTCCTGAAAAAATGGAGTGGATCTGAAAACGTAGGTCTTGGCTGTATCATGTTAAGATATTCTTATTTAATATAGTTATAGTAATCAAGTACATATCCCAGAGTACATCATAATGTTTTTGTCAAATATAAATGTGGCTTTTAGTAGTGTAAAGCTTCTTTCGGCATTCATTATGATTAATATGTTTCATTGCTTCAGTAAGCCCTTAGACTGTGTGGCTTAGGGTTGTATTGTTGCACATTTCCTAGAAGTGCAACCTTACTGTCAAATTTGACAATTGGAACAGGGATTTCAGAAACATAATGAAAGTGTATGTAAATGGTGCCTTATTCTCAAGGATGCCCAACAGATCCTCGGAACAGGAGAGCCTGGCACTTGCTCGTTAGATACGTTTTTCCGAGAGTAATGAGTTTCTATCACATGATTAAGCTTATTTGATGTATATCAATAAAAACATATATATATATTTATATATATCCTGAAAGTCGTCTCACCCACAGAAATTCGATCTCAATCTCCTCAGAGACGACGCAAACCCAAAGTCGTGCTGCAGTATTTTTTATTCTTTTTCACCCAGCACCTCCGCCATGCACGTTTCGGTCCTCCTCGGACCTTGATCACATGACAAGTCACATGGGGAAGCTCATGCAATTTAAAGTGACATTGCAAACGTAAGTGCAATTGAAATGGACAGCAGACTGAGTGTTAGCCACTACTTGATAATACCTGTAAAATACAGTATATTGAGTGTGCAAATATCTGCAAATTATCTGTGCAAAGTGCATGAAATAAATATTCATAATAAATATTTAAGATCATTTTAAATGCGATTATAAAAGCCATAAAATTGGAAAACTAATAAAATATACACGATTAATTAAAATCTGTGAAATGAATTCCAAATCGGCAAAAAATCACTGTATGTTAATAAGGCACGATAATTTACGCACATATGAAAATAGCAGCATTAAGTACAAAAGTAGCTACAACACAAGATCAATAAAGCCCAAGTGGGCAATTGTCATGCACGTACCTGTTGTCTCGGGAGTGTCCTGGAGATCTGATGCCAAGCTCCCTGCCTCACCACTATCACCCACGGGAGTCAGGAAAGAACACTAACCCCCAGGAAGTGAAAAGGGGGAATCAGGGGAACAAAACAAGGATAGAGGGGGATAAACACAGCTCTCCTCAGTCTTCACAAAGGATAGAGTCACTTCTTTGTCTTCTCTAGTCTGGGGCTGTAGTAAAAGAAACAGAGAGTTATAATAAACAAAACCTCCCCATACTACTCTCAATATGTGGATCTTAGGGGAATAAGATACCTGTAGAACACTGAGGAGAAGCAGGAAATGCAAGGAAGTAATACTGTTAAAAAACGAAGTATCACACCAGGCTGCCAAATACTGTGGACAAAAACACCCATTAAAGATTAGAACCACATCAGGGGATATTCGATTCTACGTTGTATAGCACTCACTCAAAACGGTTCTGAAACCGACATTAAAGGAATCCAATCGCTATACTAATAAGCAAACCGAGGTGAACCTTGTTAACAGCACAAGGCACCTCATGCTATGTGAATACAAGTGGGAAACAACCTTACTATAAGCCTACCATAACAATGAAACAAGGCTTACGAGTAGAGAAGAATAAACTGAGAAGTCCAAAAGAAGAAACCAAAAGGCTAACTCCTCGGACGCCCGTCACCGTGACCCGGAACGAGAACCACAACAAGCTGGCTAAACACGAAGCATTTCCTATGTGTCTAGGGCGGGGTTGAATAAGACCTTCAGGCCAATGCGCATGCGCTAATCTCGCACATGCGTAATTCGTATCACAGTCTCCTTTGCCAACCATTGCCAACCCCGAGTGGAAATGGCCGATACGTAAACAACAGTCGGCGCTAATATCTCTGATTAGGTAAACGCGGAGGCACAAGCATGACAGAACACCCCTCCCACAACACCCCCCACCGGTTTGGGCTTGTGAGGGTAGCGTCTGTGAAATGCTCTCACCAGCCGGGGAGCATGTACATTACTAGCCGGTTCCCATGAGCGTTCTTCAACACCATACCCCTTCCAATGCACGAGATATTGGAGGCGACGGCGTACCTGTCGGGAGTTAATAATAGCTCCCACCTCATATTCCTCGCCTGCATCTATCAAGGTAGGAAGAGGGACTGGTGGAAGTCGAGTACCTGGTACAACCGGTTTAAGTAGAGATACGTGAAACACTGGATGTATCTTCATAGCAGGTGGTAAACATAATTTCATAGCCACGGGATTGATAACTTGTAAGATAGAGAAAGGACCAACATATTTGGGCCTGAATTTGCAGGTACCTTTCAGGGCCAAATATTTGGTAGAAAGCCATACTTTGTCATCCTTTCTATAAACTGGTTCTGAACGTCTATGTGCATCTGCTCTTCTCTTATACTCCATCTTAGCTCTATCAAGATTGTCCTGGATGTTAGAATGGACTATCTGAAGGTGGGCTACTAAGTCTTGTACTGCTGGTGTACCGCAGGGTTTCAGAGGAGAGAAGGGCGGAATTTGTGGATGAAATCCATATGATCCATAAAAGGGAGTGTACAAGGTTGAAAACTGATGACTATTGTTGTAGGACATTTCTGCCAACCAAACCAACTCAAACCACTCCTTCTAATCTTGTAAATATTGGCATCTAAGGAACTGCTCAAAACATTGGTTCACCCTCTCAGTTTGTCCGATGTTTGTGGGTGATGACTAGAGGATAGACGCACATCAATACCCAAGGTTTTACACAGCTGTTTCCAAAAGGGTGAGACAAATTGTGTTCCTCTATCTGTAATCAAAACAGAAGGTAGTCCATGTAACCTGACCACGTTCTGTAGAAAGATCTTTGCCAATACAATGGATGTGGGCAGATTCTTCATAGGGATGAAATGAGCAGCCTTGTTGAACATGTCTACTACAACAAGAAGAGTGGTATTCCCTCCCTTAGTGCAAGGCAACTCTACTATGAAGTCCATGGAGACAGAATGCCACGGTGCTGGTGGAGTAGGGAAAGGCTGTAAAAGACCCACTAATCCCTCATGTGACACCTTTCCCTGGGCACAGACATGACAGGTTTTCACAAATTGCTTTACATCACTGGTCATACGAGGCCACCAACAATATCTCTTCACTAGTTCTAGTGTTCTCTTATATCCAGGATGTCCCGCGACCCCATGGGAATGGCACCATTCCAACACTAGTCTTTGAAGAGGTAATGTAGGAACAAACAACCCACCCTGTATGTAATGTAAACCTGATTTGACATGAGAAGTTTGCTGTATCAACATAGTTTTTATAGATGGGTCTTGTTGTGCGTGTCGAACTCTCTGTATGAAGTCTTCGTCCATGGTGAGCACCCCTATTATCTTTTGGGGCCCTATGATACAAGGAGGCTTGTCATCAAGGGGGCAAGGCTCAAATCCTAAACGTGATAATGCGTCTGCCTTCCCGTTCTGTTTGCCTGCCCTGAAATGAATAACAAAATCGTATTCGCTAAAGAATTGTGTCCATCTCAATTGTCTCATGGACAAAGCCTTAGCAGTCTTGAGATACTGTAAGTTACGGTGATCTGTCAATACAGTTACAGTATGGTGAGTGCCCAATAAATACTGTCGCCATTCTTCCGGAACTTTCTTAATGGCAAGGACTTCTCTTTCCCCCACTGCATAATTGGCTTTTGCAGGAGTCAATTTATGGGAATAATAAGCCACCGGATGTAGTAGCATCAGCCTGAGACAAAATACCCCCCACAGCCACTTGAGAGGCATCTACCCCCACAACAAAAGGACTCCTGGGATCGGGATGTGTTAAGATGGGGGCTTGTGTGAATGCTTTCTTAAAGGTGTTGAAAGCGATGTCAGCGTCGTCCAACCAATAAAAGGAGACACCTTTCCTTAAGAGACGGGTAATAGGGGCAACAACTTCTGAGAAGCGATGAATAAAGCGTCTATAGAAGTTGGAAAACCCTATAAATTGCTGAACTTCTTTGACGCTTTTAGGGGGTGGCCATTGTAACACAGCATTGATCTTTTGTGGGTCCATTCTTAAGCCTTGTGCTGACACTATGTATCCTAAAAAGGCGACTTGATGATGATGAAAAAAGCATTTATCCAATTTACAGAACAGATAGTTCTCTTGTAGGGCACTTAACATCTCTTTCACATGTAGTATGTGCTCCTTCAAACTTTTAGAATAGATGAGTAGGTCATCTATGTAGGCAATGACGCTCTTGTCCAGATATTCTTTCAGTACTTCATTTATGAAATACTGAAACGCGGAGGGGGCATTACAAAGCCCAAAGGGCATGACTAAGTACTCGAATAAGCCGAACTTGGTACAAAACTCAGTTTCCATTCATCTCCGTCTTTGACGCTCACAAGATGATATGCTCCACGTAGATCTAATTTCGTGAACCATTGCGCGTCTTTAATCTGATCTAACAAAGAGGAGATGAGTGGTAAAGGGTACCTGTTCTTGATCGTAATACTATTCAAAGATCTATAGTCAATGCAGCAACG
This sequence comes from Lissotriton vulgaris, assembly GCF_964263255.1. NCBI lineage: Eukaryota > Metazoa > Chordata > Amphibia > Caudata > Salamandridae > Lissotriton > Lissotriton vulgaris. The sequence goes on along the minus strand of NC_141698.1, from coordinate 436,019,153 downwards.
TAGGCCCCCCTCCCGTTTAGGGATAAAAAAAAGGCGGAGGAAGCAGAGGATCTAGATAGCCGAAAATATCCCAACTCTAACATGGTATCAAGATACTCTCTCAAATAGAGGTTTTCCTTTTCCGTTAGGGAGTATACTCTGCTTGTAGGTATACGAGCACCAGGCTGCAAATCAATACGGCAGTCGTACACCCTATGAGGGGGCAGAATGGTAGCCTGCTCTTTATCAAAAACTGCGCTAAACTCTTGATATTCAGAAGGTAATGTACTGTCAGGTTGTTCTACCGTATACTGTTCCTCCACCGTGGGAGAGACTGATGTGGTGGTTTGGTGTCTAGGTGAGTCAGGACTGGAAATCACAGTATTGAGCTGCTCAATATGGTTGTCACGGATGTGCTCATTGCACTCCATTCTAAACGTGATCTGAGTGTGCTGCCAATCGATTATGGGATTATGCAAACGCAACCAGGGAAGTCCCAATACCACAGGGAACTGAGGTGATTCAATGAAATCAAAGGTAAGAGATTCCCAATGAGTAACATTGACACATAAGTCTAGAGGTATGGTAGAATGAGTGATGGGCCCGGATTTCAATGGACTGCCATCCATAGTGTATACTTCTTCTATAGTTTCCTTTAGTATTTCAGGAACGCAATGGGCATTGGCCCATTGTCTGTCCATGAAATTACCTGAATCCCATGAATCTATCATGATGGCTTGTAGGATGGGGTTATTAGACCAAGATATCACTGAAGAGACATAAAAATGTCCCTCATTTCTTAACAATGAAGAGACCATATGACTTAAAGGACCCGATGGTGCGGTCTCCGTTACCTTTGGGTCAACTAGTTTTCCGACTTGCGGAACTGTCTTGGCTTCACAGGGCAGTCTCTTAAAAAATGTCCGGCCCTGCCACAATAAAGACACAATTTGTTGTCACGACGTCTTTGTTTTTCAGCTTCACTCAGGGGTCCTTTAATGCTGCCTATTTGCATGGGTTCAGGATCATCTGTCTTGACTTCAGTTTCAGGTTTTTTATTCTCTCTGGTTCCTATTCTAGGGTACTCATATCGTACCCGATCCTTACATCTCTCCCCCAATCTATGGTCTAATTTTATAAGAAGATCTATTAGTTCAGGACAAGTAGCAGGAGGGTCGACTTCATGTGCCAAGGCGTCTTTCAATTCATCACGCAGACCTTTATAAAAAAGCGCACTGCGTTTCTCTGGGGACCAATCTGCCTCTACTTTGTATGCTAAGCTTTGGGCTTCTCTTTGGAGGTTTCCCACCATACTGGCCACATCCTGTAGAGTGAGATCCATGGCACTCGGGAGACAAGTTTTTTAAGGCTTCGCGTCTTGTCATGCACGCACCTGTTGTCTCGGGAGTGTCCTGGAGATCTGATGCCAAGCTCCCTGCCTCACCCCTATCACCCACGGGAGTCAGGAAAGTACGCTAACCCCCAGGAAGTAAAAAGGGGGAAACAGGGGAACAAAACAAGGATAGAGGGGGATAAACACAGCTCTCCTCAGTCTTCACAAAGGATAGAGTCACTTCTTTGTCTTCTCTAGTCTGGGGCTGTAGTAAAAGAAACAGAGAGTTTAAATAAACAAAACCTCCCCATACTACTCTCAATATATGGATCTTAGGGGGAATAAGATACCTGTAGAACACTGAGGAGAAGCAGGAAATGCAAGGAAGTAATACTGCTAAAGAACGAAGTATCACACCAGGCTGCCAAATACTGTGGACAAAAACACCCATTAAAGATTAGAAACACATCAGGGGATATTCGATTCTACGTTGTATAGCACTCACCCAAAACGGTTCTGAAACCGACATTAAAGGAATCCAATCGCTATACTAATAAGCAAACCGAGGTGAACCTTGTTAACAGCACAAGGCACCTCACGCTATGTGAATACAAGTGGGAAACAACCTTACTATAAGTCTACCATAACAATGAAACGAGGCTTACGAGTAGATAAGAATAAACTGAGAAGTCCAAAAGAAGAAACCAAAGAGCGGAACAAAAATAGAAGCCGAGACGCTTCCAAACTCACGCGACCTTCCGTAATATCAGGAAAACGCTAACTCCTCAGACGCCCGTCATCGTGACCCGGAACGAGAACCACAACAAGCTGGCTAAACGTGAAGCGTTTCCTATGCGTCTAGGGCGGGGTTAAAAAAGACCTTCAGGCCAATGCGCATGCGCTAATCTCGCACATGCGTAATTCGTATCACAGTCTCCTTTGCCAACCATTGCCAACCCCGAGTGGAAATGGCCGATACGTAAACAACAGTCGGCGCTAATATCTCTGATTAGGTAAACGTGGAGGCACAAGCATGACAGCAATGCAACGATTTGTCCATAATAAAGTGCAAGTGTGATTACTCTATGTGTACCCAACCAAAATTTGTAAAGATTATTTGTGAATAAAATCTATATTTATATGTATTATTTTTACAGCAGGCGGCAAAATATTAAATTCATTGATGCAAAATACTCAAAGATATTTACATTTAAAAACAGAATCTTTTCATAAAAATGTAAAAACATCTTCGGTGGAATTCAATCCATTTGGACTCTTAGTGTCCATCTCCAGTATATATTTTGTCTCTAACTTTCTCAGTTTAGCATTTCTATCTCCTCCACGCCTCAACGGGGGAATGCTGGACAAGGTACCTACGCGGCTGCGCTGATTGCTGCTGCGCTCGCGCTTTATTTTAAAACTTCCTTGTTTTCTATTTGTGTTACCTTTCTTTTGTGCTTTTACCCTGCTTTTATCTGGGAGCCCCCTCACTGCACATAATATTGTAAACTCACCGCCACTTGGGCGGATCGAGTTTCCGGGGCTGGTGTTCTGTGGGCGCCATCTTGAGTGAGGACTCGGACCATCGGCGAGCGCCATTTCGAGCGTTGTAGCTCTCTGGCAGCATCGCGGGACGCCTACTTAAGGCGGTCCTTGGTCTTTAGGTAGCCTGGACAAGGTACCTACGCTGCTGCGCTGATTGCTGCTGCGCTCGCGCTTTATTTTAAAACTTCCTCGTTTTCTATTTGTGTTACCTTTCTTTTGTGCTTTTACCCTGCTTTTATCTGGGAGCCCCCTCACTGCACATAATATTGTAAACTCACCGCCACTTGGGCGGATCCGGTTCCCGGGGCTGGTGTTCTGTGGGCGCCATCTTGAGTGAGGACTCGGACCATCGGGGAGCGCCATTTCGAGCATTGTAGCGCTCTGGCAGCATCGCGGGACGCCTACTTAAGGCGGTCCTTGGTCTTTAGGTAGCCTGGACAAGGTACCTACGCGGCTGCGCTGATTGCTGCTGCGCTTGCGCTTTATTTTAAAACTTCCTCGTTTTCTATTTGTGTTACCTTTCTTTTGTGCTTTTACCCTGCTTTTATCTGGGAGCCCCCTCACTGCACATAATATTGTAAACTCACCGCCACTTGGGCGGATCCGGTTCCCGGGGCTGGTGTTCTGTGGGCGCCATCTTGAGTGAGGACTCGGACCATCGGCGAGCGCCATTTCGAGCGTTGTAGCGCTCTGGCAGCATCGCGGGACGCCTACTTAAGGCGGTCCTTGGTCTTTAGGTAGCCTGGACAAGGTACCTACGCGGCTGCGCTGATTGCTGCTGCGATCGCGCTTCATTTTAAAACTTCCTCGTTTTCTATTTGTGTTACCTTTCTTTTGTGCTTTTACCCTGCTTTTATCTGGGAGCCCCCTCACTGCACATAATATTGTAAACTCACCGCCACTTGGGCGGATCTGGTTCCCGGGGCTGGTGTTCTGTGGGCGCCATCTTGAGTGAGGACTCGGACCATCGGGGAGCGCCATTTTGAGCATTGTAGCGCTCTGGCAGCATCGCGGGACGCCTACTTGAGGCGGTCCTTGGTCTTTAGGTAGCCTGGACAAGGTACCTACGCGGCTGCGCTGATTGCTGCTGTGCTTGCGCTTTATTTTAAAATTTCCTCGTTTTCTATTTGTGTTACCTTTCTTTTGTGCTTTTACCCTGCTTTTATCTGGGAGCCCCCTCACTGCACATAATATTGTAAACTCACCGCCACTTGGGCGGATCCGGTTCTCGGGGCTGGTGTTCTGTGGGCGCCATCTTGAGTGAGGACTCGGACCATCGGCGAGCGCCATTTCGAGCGTTGTAGCACTCTGGCAGCATCGCGGGACGCCTACTTAAGGCGGTCCTTGGTCTTTAGGTAGCCTGGACAAGGTACCTACGCGGCTGCGCTGATTGCTGCTGCGCTCGCGCTTTATTTTAAAACTTCCTCGTTTTCTATTTGTGTTACCTTTCTTTTGTGCTTTTACCCTGCTTTTATCTGGGAGCCCCCTCACTGCACATAATATTGTAAACTCACCGCCACTTGGGCGGATCCGGTTCCCGGGGCTGGTGTTCTGTGGGCGCCATCTTGAGTGAGGACTCGGACCATCGGCGAGCGCCATTTCGAGCGTTGTAGCGCTCTGGCAGCATCGCGGGATGCCTACTTAAAGTGGCTCCCCCCGCGCAGCGGGGATGCGCAGTAGGGGCGCCTTCGCGTTGCCGGAGTCGTGCCAGAGTCCTGCCCGTCTGCGCCCGTCCGCGCTAAGGACGCGCGGGGCGCAGCGGGCTCTTCATTGGTAAGCTCACTGCCTGGTGTAGTGATGATCACCTACTGTAGAGAGTCCCTCTGGCCCATTGGGCAGACCGTCCCGAGGTGTGACCTGGCACCAATTCATCCTCTATGCGGCCCTCACCATTGTGCCTGCAAGAGATGGTTGCTTGATTCCCCCACTCCCATCCGCCAGAGGGATACTATATCTGCCCCTCGGAGCAATTGCTCCGCGCGTATGCTTTGGGTGCTGAATCTGAATGCCAGGTCCTTGGTGAAACACCACCAAGCCATCCATGACCTCATCAAGGACGAGTCTCCCGATATATTTGCCATCACGGAAACCTGGCTTCAGGAGGCTGATGCGGCTATTATCAACTTGGCTTTTCCCTCCGAGTACTCCATCTACACTTTGAACCGCCCTACTAGAGGCGGAGGTATTGCCCTCGCAGTCAGGTCCAGTTTCACCTGTAGTTGGAATGGTCTTAACATTGCTGGTTGCGAAAGTGCTTCTTTTAAGATCTCAATCAGCCCCCAGTTCTCGCTCTCTGGGATGGTTGTTTACCGACCTCCGGGTAGCGACGTAGCGTTTAGGAAAGCTTTCCCAGACGCCGTCAGCTCGTAAGCTATTGGCTGTGCCAATTTTTCCATCCTGGGAGATCTGAACCTTCACTTTAACAACCAGAAGATCCCGGCTGTTAGCAGCATCTTAGCTGATCTAGAGGCCCTTCAGTTATTCCAACAAGTATCCCAGCCCACCCATGTAGGGGGTCATACTCTGGACCCTTTCTTTACAAATCTAGCTGAAGCTAAAGTTTTGACCATTTTCCCATTAGGGTGGATGGATCATTTCCTAGTGTCCATTCGGTACCCTCTGCCTGAGACCCCTTCTACTCCATCAGCCAGACTGGTTCCTAGACGGCACTGGAATAAACTCAGGCTGGAGGATTTGCACCGTATCCTGGCTGAAGAGCCGTTAGGCCCACTAGATAACATGGAAACGGGCTACGATCATTTCTGCCAGTGGATCACCAGGGCGCTTGACTCTCTGATTCCCATTACTTTGAGCAAACTTAGCTCTAGAGAGTCGAGTCCCTGGTACGACAGTGCCTTACGTGCTCTAAAAGGTACCTGCAGACGGGCGGAAAGAGAATGGCGGAAGTCCTACGAGGCCGTCAAGAAAGCCGCGTATCTTGCTTCTGTTAAGCTCTACCATCGAGCCATCTGTAGAGCTCGCTTGGCGTTCTATTCCTCGGAATTCCGCAACAGGCCGAACCCGTCTAAAACCATCTTTAAAGTCCTTAAAGACCTTTTGGCGAAAAGGATCCACCTCCCACTGCGAGGCCCTTGCATCCTTTTTCCTGGAGAAAGTCCAGGTTATCTATCAGGCTTTCCCTAGTATTGGACCATCTCCGGGAGCCCCAGACAGCACTCAAGGCCATACCACCCTGCACTCTCTTCCCCCGCTACTACCTGAGGGGTTCAACAAATTGGCCCAGCAAATCAAGTCCGGCTCTCCTTCAGATCCGTTAAGACCTGCCCTTTTTAGAGACCAGTCTTTTTTGGGACGCTCCACGGTGTGCTCCCTGATTAACCTTTCACTGGCCTCGGGCATGGTTCCAGCCAAATGGAAGCAGGCGGTGGTTTCTCCAATCCTGAAAAAGCCTTCGTTGGACCCACTAAAACCCGAGAACTACCATCCTATCTCATTGCTCCCCTGGCCGGCGAAAGTTGCGGAGGCCCGCGTTAATCTGGCCCTATCAGACCACCTTACTCGAGCCAATATCCTGGACCCACACAGAACGGCTTCCGTGCTGGTCACAGCACGGAGACAGCCCTTCTCGCCATGGTGGAGCATCTGCGTGCGGTGTTGGATGCGGGTCAGACGGCGGCGCTTGTACTATTAGATCTTAGTGCCGCCTTTGACACCGTCTCACACCGCATTCTTTTGCATCGCCTGGAGGAGATTGGCATCGGTGGGCTTGCTCTGCAGTGGTTCCGCTCCTTCCTCGACAATCGCTCTTTTTGCGTGGCCATCCCACCTCACCAGTCCAAATTCCATCCTCTGGGCATGGGGGTTCCGCAGGGATCCTCGCTGAGTCCCACGTTATTCAATCTATACGTGAGACCGTTGGCCGATGTCGTCAAGCAGTGGGGCATGACTATGGTCTCATATGCCGACGACCCTCAGCTAGCGGTCACTATCAGTGGGGATGCTGAGCAGGATGCCCCTAGGTTCCAGAGTGGACTGAGGGCGGTGGCCAGCTGGATGAATGCCAACTGTCTCCAGCTCAATGCAAAAAAGACAGAAATTATGATTGTCAGTAAGAGAGCGGAACTCTGGGGGGACAGGTGGTGGCCTCCGGAACTTGGGCCGTCTCCGACTCTGGCTACGGAATTAAGAAACCTGGGAGTCTGGCTGGACCCCACCCTCAGCTTTGTCGGTCACACAAAGAGAACTGCAGCCTGCTGCTTTAGTGTTCTTCGGGGCGTAAGACCTGTTCTCAAATTCTTTGATGCCCCGACCAGGCAGCGGGTGATTCAGGCGACGGTGATGTCCCGGCTTGACTATGCCAGCTCTCTACTGGTGGGGGCCAACCAGGCAGAAATTACTCGCCTGCAGCGCGTTCAAAATGCTGCAGCCAGAGCGGTAGTTGGCCTGCCCATGTTCTGCTCCGTCTCTAACACCCTACGATCCTTGCACTGGCTGCCGGTCAAGATGAGAATTCACTTCAAGGTCTTATGTCTGGCCTTCAAAATCTTGAAAGGTTCTGCTCCCCAGATCCTTACAAACCTCTTGTCTTTGTATGTCCTGACACGCTCTCTTAGATCCTTGGGCCAAGCTCTCGCTGTGGTCCCCCGGTTCAAGCTCAGCCGAGCTGGGGGCCGATCTTTTTGTGTGAGAGCTGCGGCTCTCTGGAACTCCCTTCCGGTAGAGATCCGTATGTTGGAGGACCTCCTGCTGTTCCGTAAGGCCATCAAAACCTTCTTATTTTAAATCTTGCCCCCGCAGCTGTTCCCCTTTTCTGTCTTTGCATCTAGCGGTGTTGTTTTCTACCTTGTCGTGCGCCAGGACGCTCCTTTTCTGGAGCATCTGTGCGCATTATAAGTGCCCACAACATAACATAACATAACCACATAGTATCTTAGGTCATCTGGGTTTTTGGCATGAATGGCCTCAAAATGCCTAGCAACTGGGTACGTATCATCACCATTTTTAATTGCTCGTAAATGCTGGAGAATCCTTTTGTGGCATTGGGGTTTTGTGCTCCCCACATATTTTAAACCACAAGGACACTCCAGGACGTATACGGCATACTCAGTGCGGCATGTCAACTTTTTATCTATTTTGATAGGCTTATTTTTGAAGGGGCTGTGATATTCAGTTTTGTTGACCCCCTGTTTGCATGCCTTGCATGTTGCACATTTTATGAACCCTTTGCTCCCCAAGATCCATAGATCACTTGTTTTTATTTCTGGACTACTGGTGACTAGTGTGTTACTCATAGCATTAGCTCTTCTAAATGTCAGATTAGGAGAGCGTGTGAGTTTCTCCCCTAAAATGGGGTCATTCCTAATCAGAGGCCAATTTTTAGTGCTAATTTTTCTGATTGCTAGATGTTGATTGCTATACGTTAGTATTAGCCTCAATGGTTGGTCCTCACTAGGATTACTTCTGACTACACTTTTAGTCACTAGTGTCTGGGATCTATCTTGCGTGTTGGCTTTTATGGTGGCTTTGTCGATCATGTGAGGACTATATTCTCTTTCGATGAATTTTGACCGACATTCCCTCTGTGCATTGAAGCAATCAGCATCCAGACTGCAAATTCTTCTAATCCGCAGCATCTCCCCATAGGGGATGCTGCGGATGAGGTGGGCAGGATGATTACTCTCCACGTGAAGCACTGAGTTGCCTGCCGTGCTTTTCCTATGCAATCTGGTATTGAGGAGATTATCTGAGACAAATATTTCTACATCTAGAAAAAACACTGTGGACTTACTGATGTGGCTGGTAAAGTGCAAATTCATGTTGTTAGTGTTCAGAGAGTCAATAACGATTTGAGCTTCCCTCTCTGTGCCTTTCCAGATGAACAGCAGATCATCTATGTATCTTAACATGTGAGCAATTTGGGTATTAACGAATTGGTTGTCTTCTCTCATTAATACTTGCCTTTCCCAAAGCCCCATGTAAAGGCAGGCGTAGCTAGGGGAGAAGCATGCCCCCATAGCTACGCCTCTGATCTGTTGATACACCTGTTTGGCAAACAGAAAATAGTTGTTTTCAAGGCACATTGTAATTATAGCCATCAACATTTTGTTATGTTCTAAATAACAAATAGGACGTTTCCTAAGGAAGTGGTCTACTGCCTTTAGACCATCCCTATGATGTATGCTGGTATACAAAGAAGATACGTCCATAGAGATTAATAGCATATCATCACTCCATACACCTTTTTCCAATTTACGTAGTAAGTCACTAGTGTCCAATATGAACGATGGCAATGTTCGCACAGATTCTGGGAGGAAGTAATCAACATATTTACTTGCATTCTCCATAATGCTACCACATGCACATATTATGGGCCTGCCCGGAGGTTGGGTCTTGTTTTTGTGGATTTTAGGTATAAAATATACCACTGGCATTATTGGATTGTCATTTTTGAGAAAACAAAGCTCATCTGTTGATAACAGCCCGGTGCTTTTCCATGCTATTAAGCTCGAATAGAAGTTGTCCCAAGAAGCTTTCACTGTTCTCATATCGCTACGTCTGTAGCAGTCCGTATCGCCAAGCTGGCTGGTTGCCTCCTCCATATACATGCTGTATGGCCAGAGGACGATGTTTCCACCTTTGTCAGCTTGGCGTATTATTAAGTTGTTGTTTGATTTCAACTTTTTCATGAGCTTAAAATATGCATCATCTTTTGCAGTATACCTCCTTTTGGCCTCATTTTGCTTTTTATACAAGGTTTTCAGTTCCTGTGTTACCTTATCATGAAAGATGTCGATGTTATCTCGTAGCATTACTGGGCAAAATTTGGATTTCGGTTTACATTTTGTCAAGGGCCCTTGTGCATGTTCTCTGGGCATTTGGCTGAGAGGCTCCAGCGTAGTGTTGCCTTCATTGCGAAGGTCATGGAGATCTCGCATGAGTTCTCCATCTTGTACTGTTATACCGGATGGTGTTGCACCAGTTATGGCCAATGGTATTTTCTGTTTTCCAGTACCTTGTAACAAATGGAACTTTTTTATATATATATATATATAATTTTTAATGTGTTTTTAGATTTAAGCTCCATCTAACCAATTCTTGTCAGAGCCCTGGTGAGTTGAAATGGCAATTGTCTTTCTTCTTTTGCTATTCAGATTGATAGCTATTTTCCATTAAAACCTAGGTGCACCCCAGGCTTCCCAATGTGCTGTTTTTTATTTTTAATACCATGATAATCAACACACTACACACCTAAAACACAATCACAACACTAAAGTACACACCACACATCCAAAACACATTCACTAACCTTTGATAACCCGATCTCTCTGAAAGTAAATGAATTTTAGAAACTAAAAATGTTGATGTATTAGCTGGCATGGCTAGAGATCCCAAAATATACAGTATGGATAACGCACCAAAATTAATTGTAATACCTTCCATTTTTTAACAATGTATAATGATGTTTTTATTTTTGATATTGCTTTTATGGTTTTTTATGTACTTTAAATACCGAATAATTTTTTTTATATATATATAACACATTCACTATAGTCTACACATTACCCTCTATAACACGTTCTACCTGGTAATCCACACACCTAAAAAACACACTCAATATGTACTTCATGGCAATAAAGACCCCTCACATGTAAAACATGCTTCCCTTAGTAATTACGCACCAAACATCTAATACAAACTTCAAATAGTAAACTATACATCGCACATATGAAGCAAACTTTCAAAAGTAAACCACATACTGACCATCTAAGGTACACTCCCTACAGTAAAGCACATATCATACCATACAGCAAAAACACATTACCCACAGTATACTACATTTCTAACAATTAAAACATATTCCCCATAGTAAACTTGATGCCACACAGTGAAACATATTCACAATATTGCAGGAGGAAATGGTCCCAGGCATGACCGTAAGAGCATGCATCCCTATTCCACGTTCCCCATAGTGAGTTTAGGTTATGTTTTTAATTTTTAGGCCTAAATGGACACAAGAATCATGGATGTACTCTGAAGACCTGTTGTGACTTGGGGTGAGACTCACAGCTAGCTCTGTGGTTCAGATGGACTCTATTTGTGCCTTTCTGTACTGAGAGTGACTGCTGTTAGTTCACTGTTCTGAGGACTGACAGTGGTGGCTGTAAATCTGCCTTTTCTGTCTAGGCACCCCAGATTTCGCATTTTGATGAACCCTATATTTAATTTTTTTCTACCCTTAGAACTCGGTGCACTTTATCCCTGCTATCTAGTTGGTAAAATGCCTGTACTCCCACTTGTAACATGGTCAAATTAACATACTCATAATTTGCATATTCAACTTGCCTTAAGTTATATGGGGCAGATTTACAAGCCCCTTGTGCCTTATTTACGCCGTCGTTGCGTCACTTTTGTGGCGCAAATCCTGCTCCATGGTGCGGGGTACTTACAACGTGACGCATCTAGGAAATGCGTCACATTGTAAAGCCCTGCACCACATGTAGGCGTTCCTGCGCGGGGGGGGGGGGGGGTTGTCCCGGCGCAGAAATGCGTCCTAAAAGTGGGTGGCTGAGTGAAACCTATAAGATTTCACCGAGTCACTTTTAGGCCCATGCTGCGTCAAAACCCTGCGCCTGCCTGAAGCAGGTGTAAGGATTGACGCAGCATTAACTAGATAGGGTCCCCAGAGCATTGTTGGAGCTGCGTCGTGATTGCGATGCAACTCCAGCAATGCGCCACTTTTACGGCACAGATGCGTCACGCATCTGTGCCGTTTTTGCCCCACGGTGCGCCGTATTGTAAATGCGGCGCATCCATGATGGCGCACAATAACTGGTGCATCCCTGCTGATATGCAGGGATGTGCCAGATATTGTAAATATGACCCCTAGTATATGGTATGAAATCTACCCAGGATCTGGACATCAAATGCCACTAGTTGACTGTAATATCTATAGTGCTATCCACTACAGTGGCAGTGCAAACTTGGCTTCAGATCTTCCATGGAGGCCTGACCATAGTAGTGTAAAATCTGTAATTCTACTTTTCAAAATAAACCTTATTTGAAAGGTAAAAACCTTCCAATTAAATATTAATGCCTACCCCCCATGTAGGCAGTGTAGCCCACAAGGCAAGGTGCACGGTATATAAAAGTAGGCTATGTAGAAATGTAATGTTAACATATCCTCATAGTGACTACCACACAAAAACAATTTTCACTGTGGTAGGGTAAGCTGTACTATGTAGAGGACAGATACAAATATCGGCACTATATCTTGAGAATGGTAGCAGTTAGAAAAATATTAAAGCAACTACTGTAAAATATATTTAAATCCGATTCGAGGAATAGCAAGGAAAAATAACATTTAGAAAGATATATTTTCCTTGCCTAATATTCCTGGAGACTAATTTGCATTGGCCCTTCAGCTGCTCTGAGGAATTAGCCTTGAACTGATGTGAGTACCTCCCAGGAACAAACAATAGGGTGATCTGAATGGACAGAGATGGCTCCTCTGAAGTCCATAGAAAAAGCAGGGTGGCAGCTGTGGGCATCCTCTTTGACACTAAAATGCCAAATGTTGCTTGATTTTCAAATTCTGCTTGACAGGTCTACTGAGTTCAAATATAAGACCAGAGGCATACTTGAAAGGGAAAGAGAACAGGGTGCCAAGACAATTCTAGTTTTCTCACTGTCTGGTTCCTGAAGGATTCTGCTTTTATCCTACCAGATGTTTGCATCTGATTTTAAATATAACTCATGGGGCTCAATTGAAAGGGGAGAGAACAGGGTTGAAAAATTGCAAATTCGGCATTTGTACTTTAAAAAAGGCTTTTTTGTGGTCTGCAAATTGTGTTGTTAGGGACCTCAAAAGACCTTCATACTATCTGGCCCTAAGTGCCTTCCATGTGTTCCTAGGGGCTTGAAAAGTGTACTGCTGCTGTTTGTTGGGACTTAAAAGACTAAGGGGGCGATATATATGTGGAAGGAGAGGAAACTGTCACAATATAGATGTAGTTGCCTCCCCTACAACACAGTGGTCCACCCATCCGATATACATGCGGGAAGACATTAGGATTGGGTATGGCTATGACTACTCCAACACTGCCGTAGCCAAACACAAGGAGATGATGGACAGAGCACTGAAACTTTTCAGACACTCACCCGCAGTCTCAGATCTGGATTGAATTCATCATCGTTCTTTAGCTCACTATGCCACCTCAGTTCAGACCCAGCTATATGCAAATCAGTCTTGACCCTGTGCCTCATGGGAACAGTCCAGCCCGAACTGCCAAGTGATGGTCTTCCCTAAATCAGAAACAACCATCCTAGGACCGGTTTTGGGGTAGCACCCCTCATCAGCAAGGCTAGCTTGAATACAGTGGCAAAGTGAGCAAGGGATCCGCGTTCGGGCATACCCTGCCAATAGATCTGTGACTGGGGGTGAGTGTCTGAAAAGTTCAGCGCCCCAACCATCATCTCCTTCTGTTTGCTTTGTTCACCCTAAGCTGGCAGGGTTTGCCCAGACCTGGGCCTGTTGCTCACTTTGCCACTGGATTCAAGCTAGCCGGGCTGATGAGTGTTACCCCAAAATTGGTCCCATGATGCCTGTTTCCAGTTTAGGGAAGACCTGGCTTGGCAGTTCGGTCTAGACTGTTCCCATGAGTCACAGGGTCAAGACTGATTTGCACATGGCTGGGTCTGAAGTGGTGTGGCAAAGTGAGCTAAAGAACAATGATGGATTCAACTCAGTTCTGTGACTAGTGGTGAGTGTCTGAAAAGTTTCAGTGCTCCATCCATCATCTCCTTGTATTTCATTTTCTCCATCACAATGACAGTGACACAGAACACTCACTTATAATTAATTAGAATCTAAGTCAGAAGGTAATATCTTTGGCCACAATGAACCTGGTGGGTGTACTCAACCCTTGGTCCTTTGCGGTCAGCCTCAAATGGCATGTAGGTCCTAGTCTACCAAGACCAGTGACTATAATTTGCGCTTTTTGTCACTTTTTGTACTTGAACTTCAAAAATTCATATCTCTAGTCCACCCTAATTGAATTTTTGTCATTTTTATATCTTTTCGTTTGTTAACTTTTACTGTATTTTCTAATTCAGTCTGGGATTTTTGTTGTTTTACATTTTGACACATGGGCCAATTAGGATGGTGGGTGGATCGCCCCCGCCGGTAGCAACCACTGGCCCGACCAGAAAGACCCCCACCATATTAGTATGGCTGGGGGGTCCGCGGCGGATGGAAAGACCGTCTGTCGCTTTTCTGCCGGTCGACTCGCCGACTGGGCGGAAAAGGAGCATAACATGGTGGCGGTGTCTGCAAGACACCGCCATCCATATTATGATGCAGGCGGCCATTGGCCTTTCCATGGCAGGGACTCCGCCATGGAAAGGCGTGCAGTCTTTTGTGTGGGGCCCATTGCGGGCCCCCAGGGCATGGGGGGCGAGGGTGTCTGCACTTGGCGGGTATCTATGGTACCCCCCTACATTCGTATAAACAAAAGGAATCCTCCTTTTGTTTATACGAACTCGAACTCGAACTCGAACTCCGCTTCCCAGCAGAGTGGTCGCTCCCCTGAAACCGTGGTATCGTACTAGCAGCGCCTTGCCCATAACTACTGCCAGCTGTGTGTTTTGATCGCCGCTTTGCATATCTTTGATATTCATTTGCCAGCGTTATCTGCATTGTCTACATTTTGCCAAGTTTATCCCAGCATTTGCGTTAACTACTGCCAGCTGTGTGTTTTGACCGCCGCCTTGCATATCTCTGATATTAATTTGCCAGCGTTATCTGCATTGTCTATATTTTGCCAAGTCTATCCCAGCATTTGCGTTCTCACCAAGCGCTATCGGCGCTCAGACCCCTCCGCCTCCATTTTGGCGATTGTTGTCCTCCGTAGCCCGCCCCGCCTCCCAGCTGAGACGCCCTCCCACAGACAACAAACAGCGCTGCAGCACCTGGAAGCGCCGTGACTCGAACTCCGCTTCCCAGCAGAGTGGTCGCTCCCCTGAAACCGTGGTATCGTACTAGCAGCGCCTTGCCCATAACTACTGCCAGCTGTGTGTTTTGATCGCCGCTTTGCATATCTTTGATATTCATTTGCCAGCGTTATCTGCATTGTCTACATTTTGCCAAGTTTATCCCAGCATTTGCGTTAACTACTGCTAGCTGTGTGTTTTGACCGCCGCCTTGCATATCTCTGATATTAATTTGCCAGCGTTATCTGCATTGTCTATATTTTGCCAAGTCTATCCCAGCATTTGCGTTCTCACCAAGCGCTATCGGCGCTCAGACCCCTCCGCCTCCATTTTGGCGATTGTTGTCCTCCGTAGCCCGCCCCGCCTCCCAGCTGAGACGCCCTCCCACAGACAACAAACAGCGCTGCAGCACCTGGAAGCGCCGTGACTCGAACTCCGCTTCCCAGCAGAGTGGTCGCTCCCCTGAAACCGTGGTATCGTACTAGCAGCGCCTTGCCCATAACTACTGCCAGCTGTGTGTTTTGATCGCCGCTTTGCATATCTTTGATATTCATTTGCCAGCGTTATCTGCATTGTCTACATTTTGCCAAGTTTATCCCAGCATTTGCGTTAACTACTGCCAGCTGTGTGTTTTGACCGCCACCTTGCATATCTCTGATATTAATTTGCCAGCGTTATCTGCATTGTCTATATTTTGCCAAGTCTATCCCAGCATTTGCGTTCTCACCAAGCGCTATCGGCGCTCAGACCCCTCCGCCTCCATTTTGGCGATTGTTGTCCTCCGTAGCCCGCCCCGCCTCCCAGCTGAGACGCCCTCCCACAGACAACAAACAGCGCTGCAGCACCTGGAAGCGCCGTGACTCGAACTCCGCTTCCCAGCAGAGTGGTCGCTCCCCTGAAACCGTGGTATCGTACTAGCAGCGCCTTGCCCATAACTACTGCCAGCTGTGTGTTTTGATCGCCGCTTTGCATATCTTTGATATTCATTTGCCAGCGTTATCTGCATTGTCTACATTTTGCCAAGTTTATCCCAGCATTTGCGTTAACTACTGCCAGCTGTGTGTTTTGACCGCCGCCTTGCATATCTCTGATATTAATTTGCCAGCGTTATCTGCATTGTCTATATTTTGCCAAGTCTATCCCAGCATTTGCGTTCTCACCAAGCGCTATCGGCGCTCAGACCCCTCCGCCTCCATTTTGGCGATTGTTGTCCTCCGTAGCCCGCCCCGCCTCCCAGCTGAGACGCCCTCCCACAGACAACAAACAGCGCTGCAGCACCTGGAAGCGCCGTGACTCGAACTCCGCTTCCCAGCAGAGTGGTCGCTCCCCTGAAACCGTGGTATCGTACTAGCAGCGCCTTGCCCATAACTACTGCCAGCTGTGTGTTTTGATCGCCGCTTTGCATATCTTTGATATTCATTTGCCAGCGTTATCTGCATTGTCTACATTTTGCCAAGTTTATCCCAGCATTTGCGTTAACTACTGCCAGCTGTGTGTTTTGACCGCCGCCTTGCATATCTCTGATATTAATTTGCCAGCGTTATCTGCATTGTCTATATTTTGCCAAGTCTATCCCAGCATTTGCGTTCTCACCAAGCGCTATCGGCGCTCAGACCCCTCCGCCTCCATTTTGGCGATTGTTGTCCTCCGTAGCCCGCCCCGCCTCCCAGCTGAGACGCCCTCGCCCCTCCCCCTCCACCATCCATATATGACAGGAGTTCCCGCGCGCAGCGTTCACGCGCAGCGACCGCGCCCAATCCGCGCCGAAGGTGCGCCAAAGGTAAGCCCGTCTACGCCCGTCCGCGCCTGGACCGCGCCCAGCGCCAGACCCCCTGCCCCCGTGCTGCCCAGCCCTCCCGCATTACTACGATGCCGCCACCCTCCTAGCCCTTAACCCCGGTCGCGCCCCCAACTGCGTCCTAGCCGCCCCTGGACACACCCATGGACCTTTCTCCTGCTACTCCTGCAAATTCAGCGGCACCGACAACATCTCTGCTGCTACCACACCACAGATTCCCGACCGCAACCACCTACAATGCATCCTTCTCAACACCCGATCGGTGCACAGGCACGCCATTGATCTATGGAATCTACTAGACACCATTTCTCCGGACATCGCCTTCCTTACGGAAACATGGATGAATGCTTCCTCCGCCCCAGACATCACCATTGCCATCCCTGAAGACTATAAGATCACCCGCAAAGACCGTACCAGCCACACAGGAGGAGGAATCGCTATCGTCCACAAAAAATCTATCCGCATCTCAACCAGCTCTGACGCCAACCTTGCCAACTCCGAACACCTTCACTTCCAGATCCACATCGACCCCAAAACAACACTCAGAGGCACCCTCCTCTACAGACCACCAGGATCTCGCGCAAAATTCAGTGAAGACATCACGGACTTCATCACCCCACACGCGCTCCCCTCCAAAGACTACATCCTTCTGGGAGACCTCAACTTTCACCTTGAAAAGACCAACGACCGCAACACCACCACCCTCCTGGATAACCTCGCCAACCTCGGACTTGAACAACTAGTCACTTCCCCCACCCACATCGCAGGTCACACACTCGACCCCATCTTCACATCCAGCAATCATGTCTCCTTCAGCCACACTACGGATCTCCTCTGGACCGACCACAGCTGCGTTCACTTCATCTACAACAAGCCAAAACCCATCAACCACTCCCAACCTACCCTGCAAAGAAACTGGAACAAAATCACCACGGACCAAATCTCCGCATCGCTCCTTCGAAACTCCCCAGCCCTCTCTTCTAACGCAAACGAAGCCGCCGCCAACCTTACCCTATGGTTATCCAACACCGCCGACACCTTAGCTCCACTGAAAAAACGTCAAAGCAAACCTGGCAGCAAGAAAGCCTCATGGTTCAACGATGATCTCAAGAAGTCCAAGAAACTCTGCCGCTCCCTTGAAAAAGCCTGGAAAAAAGACCCAACCACCAGCACCAAGAACGCCTTCAAAAGCGCGACCCGCACTCACCACCAACTGATCCGAAAAGCCAAGAAAACAGCATTCAAGGATCGACTTGACAACAACGCCCACAACAGCAAGGAACTTTTCAACATCGTCAAGGAATTTTCCAATCCCTCGGCCAACTCCAACGACATCACCCCCTCTCAAACCCTCTGCGACTCCCTAGCCTCTTTTTTCCACAACAAGATTGCAGACATCCACAACAGCTTTGACAACCAACCCGAAAACCAACCCACCCTACCATCTGCTGACCATCTTCCCCCCGTGAACACCCTTAACGCTTGGAACCCAATCTCCACTGAGGACACCATCCGCCTGATGAATTCCACCCACTCAGGATCCCCCACAGACCCATGCCCTCACCACATCTTCAACAAAGCAGACTGCGTCATAGCACCGCACCTCCGAGACGTCATCAACTGCTCCTTCAACTCCGCTACCTTCCCAGAAGACTGGAAACACGCTGAACTCACAGCCCTTCTGAAAAAACCAACAGCGGACCCCACCGAACTCAAAAATTACCGCCCCATCTCGCTTCTTCCATTCCCGGCCAAAGTCATCGAGAAAGCCGTCAACAACCAGCTCGCCGCTTTCCTCGAAGCCAACAAATCCCTCGACCCCTCACAATCTGGCTTCCTAGCAAAACACAGCACTGAGACCGCCCTCATCGCAGCAACAGACGACATTCGAACTCTACTGGACAATGGGGACACAGTCGCCCTCATCCTCCTCGACCTCTCTGCAGCATTCGACACAGTCGGCCACAGCACCCTTCTACAACGCCTCAATAACATCGGAATCCAAGGAAAAGCACTTGAATGGATCACCTCGTTCCTCACCGGAAGAACCCAGAGAGTCCGCCTTCCTCCATTCAAGTCCGAGGCCTCTGAAGTCATCTGCGGCGTACCTCAAGGATCCTCACTCAGTCCCACCCTCTTCAACGTATACATGAGCCCCCTCGCGGTCATCGCACGTCAACACAACCTCAACATCATCTCCTACGCGGACGACACCCAACTAATCCTTTCTCTCACCAATGACCCCAGCACCGCCAAAACTAACCTACACGAAGGAATGAAAGAAGTTGCCGAATGGATGAAACAAAGCCGTCTGAAACTGAACTCAGACAAAACAGAAGTCCTCATCTTAGGTACTTCCCCCTCTGCATGGGACGACTCCTGGTGGCCGGAAGCCCTCGGAAAAGCACCCATCCCGACAGACCACGCACGGAACCTTGGCGTCATCCTGGATTCTTCACTCTCAATGAACAGACAAGTCAGCGCCATATCCTCTTCCTGCTTCAACATTCTTCGCATGCTCAGAAAAACATTTCGCTGGCTCCCCACCGAAACAAGGAAAACAGTCACCCACGCTCTGGTCACGAGCCGACTGGACTACGGAAACACCCTCTACGCGGGTACTACCGCAAAACTCCAGAAGAAACTCCAACGAATCCAAAACGCATCAGCCAGGCTCATATTAGACATCCCACGCAACGAACACATCTCTGGTCACCTTAAAGACCTCCATTGGCTACCCGTCAATAAGAGGATCACTTTCCGACTGCTTACCCACGCACACAAATCACTCTACGACATCGGACCAGATTGCCTCAACTCTCGACTGTCCTTCTACACCCCCTCCCGCCAACTACGGTCTTCCAGCCAAGCCCTCGCCACTGTACCTCGCATCAACAAGACCACCATGGGAGGCAGATCCTTTTCATACCTGGCTGCTAAAACATGGAACTCACTCCCCGCTTACCTTCGCCTCACCCAGAACCACCTAGCGTTCAGAAAGCAGCTTAAAACGTGGATATTTGACAAATAATCCTCCTCCCCTTCCTAAGCGCCTTGAAACCCTCTGGGTATGTAGTGCGCTATACAAATTCTATGACTTGACTTGACTTGAAATGACAGGGAAGTGTTCCCCACAGTGGTATGGGAGCACTTAGTGTTTCTTAAAATACCCCTCACACACCAAAAGGCCCCTTGGTGTCATGCTTCATCATAAAGGTCTACACACCCCTCTAGCGGGATGCGGCATGCTGCGACCTACGACGCGCGGAGCACTTTTAGTTTTTTGACTATATGTGGTGCATGTGAGTGGGTATGTTTATTTGCCTCCGGAACATGTCGACGCACACATGAGGTGTTGTCCATAATCACGACAATACACACCTCGCACTTCACTTCTTTTAATAGTACCAGCCCGGGGCCATGAATAAAAAAAAATTCTACTACACCCACGAGCCAGGTACTTTTTAACTACTTCACTTAAATCCCACCACTCACATAATAAACATACCCATTCACATGCACCACATATAGTCAAAAAACTAAAAGTGCTCCCGCGTAGTCGTAGGTCGCAGCACGCCGCATGCCGCTAGAGGGGTGCGAGGACCCTTTGATGAAGCATGACACCAAGGGGCCTTTTGGTGTGTGAGGGGTATTTTAAGAAACACTAAGTTTCACTCCTGGTAAGTATCTCTTCCCCAGTAGGTGGTGCCAGCTGTTCCCCCTCACATACACCAATGGCCCAAGTACTGTATTGTCAGGCTCACACAGTCCTCATTCTGCCGCTTTCACCTCATTCAATTTCAGACTGGACTCAGTCCTAGCGAGTGTTGTTCAAGATCTCACCATGGGCTGCCGTGGTTTGGCAGTTTCTAAGAACATTGAAACCTCCACCATGTGCCACGAGTCTGCCAAACTGCTTTTAGGATGGATTCTCAAGGTGCTTGTGGCCGCACTGAATATCCAAGTCCAGGACCTCCCAAACAAAAGATCAGAGCACACACAGGTTAGTGGAGCCAGTAACTTAAATGAACCAGCATGATGTGTTTCAGCATGACTGCCTTTCTCAAATGCTTCAAACAACAAGTGTTGCAGGTGTTCACTATTATAAACCGCACTGGCTGTGCTCTGACAGGTGGAGACCCACAAGTGGGCATGGTGGAATCCCCAATTCCAACACTCTTGGTCGTAGGTGCAGGAACTCAAGGTAAGTACCTCCTCCCCAGTGGGTGGCACCAGCTGTTCTCCCCCGCATACACCAACGGCCTAAGTACCTTGGTTCCAGGCTCCTACAGCCCTCATCATGCCGCTTTTGTCTGATTCAATTTCAGACTGGGGTCAGTCCCAGCGATTGTTGCTAAAGCTCTCACTGTGGGCTGCAGCCGTTCGTCAGTTTTCAAGAACATTGAAACCACCACCATGTGCCACTCAATCTGCCAAACTGCTTTTAGGATGGGAGCTCAAGGTGCTCATGTCTGCATCGAATATCCAAGTATATATATATTCAGGTTTCAAAAAAACATAAAAATCATAAGCATTTTACAAGACCTGTAGGTCTATGTAAGGATTTGGGGACCCAAGGGATGTTAAATAGCCAGACCACAGGCGGTATCACAGGATTTGTGTTCGTGATTGTTTTATTCAAGATATTTTCAGTTATGAACAACACTATGAAAGGGTAGAATCCACAGGATCTCGGGGCACTGGTTCTCTGCTTCCTGCTTGCCCAGAGCGGGTCAGGATGATGGGGCTTCTCCTTGGGCTCGAGGTTCTCTGGTATCCCGGGTCTCTGGGCCTCAGAAGGGAAGAGAAAAGGGTGCAAGACATGGGGTCAATCAACTAGTCTGCCTCTCTGTTAGATACGTGTGCTACCATCACCAGTCAGTGGGGATGAGGGTTGTGAGGAATATTTAACAAAATCCAATCCCACTCAAGTGCTCTGCGTCCCGCTTCCCTGAATCAAGTACTCTACCTCCCACCTCCCCAACACCCCACCAGAATGCCCCTGGCAACAGCACTTGCCTGTGGCCACGGCCCGTCCCTTGGACCACAGCGCCTGGACCCGGGGCGTCTTCTCCTCCTCCTGTCGGCCCACCGGGTATACTCGCGTTGCACAAGACGTTCTTCGGACTCGGGTGTTCACTCGCCGGCTTCCCTGCTCGGCTCTCTGCTCTCTCCTCCGCTGCACCGACGCGGCTCCCTGCTCTCTCCTCCGCTGCTCCGACGCGGCTCCCTGCTCTCTCCTCCAATGTTCCGACGTCCGTCACTCCTTCTCCTGCTGGAATACGTCCTCTCTGTTGGTTCTCCTCTCTGTCCTCCAGGTGCTCGGCTCTCCTGCCTCCAACGCTGCACACCGTCCGTTCCATTCCCAGTCCTCTTATCCTCCTCGCTTCCGTAGTCAGACTCGGCTCCTCCCCTTCCGGTCTGTCTGAGACTAGAGCGCTGGCCTGTTCCTGGACCTCGCATGACGGCAAGGCGGAAGTGTCTTCCTGGTCAACACCATGGGACCCGTCCTGCACCTCCTCACAGTCTAGTACTTAAATACACTTCTCGACCTAACAGTAATGTACTTGACCTCGGAACTGGTCTCATCCCGATTGTCACACAGTTCACTTTACAAAATCCTCTAACTTCAGTCACAGAAAGAACAGTAAATGTAGAAAGACAAATTGAATTTTGACCACTGTCTCCGCTTTTAAAGGCATCTTTATTGCTCATACTTTGTGAGCAAGCAGAACACCTGTTGGCAGCTCACCAGAACAGGCGGTTAAACCCTAAAAATAGTTGGTCCTGATTACATCTGGCTTGCTAGTGCGAATGGGAGAGTGGATTTTTCAAGCCCTGAACTGCATTTCTTAGCTGTATAGATATATGACCTTAAAGTATACTTTTGTATGTATATATCAATGTTTTGTAGGTGTGATGTATGCATTCTATAACATACAGATACACGTATATATATACATTATTGTAAATAATGTATATATAATGAAATTTATAACAAAATGAGTATATATTTTTCTGTATGCATTTCTCCTCTATTTTTGATGTTTTTCTTATATGCTGTAATTTTTATTGTATATAGGAAGTTAACTTATTATTGCATATATTTGCACAGCACTTATAATGCACAGTCAAAGGCTGATCATGTTGTGAAGTCCATTGGGCACTGCGCCAATTATTTAATACAAATAGACACCTTCTCATTAATGTGAACAGTTTTGAACACTAAAGAGTTAATTGGGGTAGGCCAGCGATATTCGGCGCCACCCCTTTGTAGTCTATGAGCTCCTTAAGTACCCTCATCTCTTTTCAGCAATGTATCATGTGATCAAGCCTCTGGCTAGAGGCGAAACGCATCATGCGGATTTCCTTGGGTGTTATTCTGTAACTTGATGGAATAAAACACTATTTGGCTCTGACTTGTTCGTTCTGAAACCAGACCAAGCTGAATGACTGGGATGCGGCAGCGTCGAGCGAAGCAAATGAAATTCTAATACACCGTTATCGGCTTCTACTGTGTAAGTCAGACCCCTCCCCTTTGGATCGGCTTGGCGGCAGGAAGCAACTGGTTCCCTAACCCGGAACGGAATCTCTACACTGCTTCGGCGAGGAGCATACCGCGAAAAGCCCCTGGACACCAAGAGGATTGCCCACCTTGTAACGGGAGTCGTGGATCATCAGGAACAGTGAAAACCCGACGGCGCTTAAAGACGGCCAGACAAAGGTAGGACGAATTTGGAGTAACCAGTGGGGAGTAGTGCAGACCTCGTATGTGCGCTAATTATCTATGGGATACAAGGAAAAGACGCCGTATTGGTCTCAGTGTTACAATCATAACCCAATCACCCTAAAATCAACAACTGTAATAGTTGTAAGCAAAATGTCCGCAGATACGTTGCGAAGTAGGAAGGAGGCAGAGGAAAGTATGTTTGACAAATCCCCGGCTGGGGGTTCAAACATACAAGGACCGTCATCGTCCAGCAACGCCACAAATGCTAATCCCACATTGAAAGACATATTCAGGAAATTGGAAAAACTAATGAAGAAAGAGCAATCGAAGTGGTGGGAGAATAAGTCCTTATGCCAATATTTGGAAGTCGGCAGAGTGCCTAGAGGGCTAAGAATAACACTTGCTCCCAGCTACGAGACACCAGATCCCGTAATGCTCACCAAATGGGCAGACACCAATTTAGAATGCTCTGGCAAACTAATGACACTTTTAGTTGAATATGCAGAAAGTGATCGTTTGAAAATCCAGTCAGAAATGAACAATTGGAAACTGAAATAACAGGATTGGGACCCAGTGAGCAAGCGGATAAGTTGAGAACAGAAATGTTGCAAAGAGTGAAAAAGGATGAGGAGATAATAAAGAAAAGAAAAACATACAAATTCGAACGGGACCGCCTAGACTACCAAAATGGCCAGATATTTACATATGCTAAGAAATACGAGAATGTAAAAGCTTGTACGAGGAAAATGCGACAGGGGAATGCGGGAAATAAAACCATTTCAATTTCCTCCACGGATGCCAGCGTAACATCAGGTAGTGAGGCGGAAAACAAGGCTGCAGGATCCTCCACGGTGGGATCGGTAAAGCTTTCATTAGCACAGGAAGTAAGCTGCTTATGCCAAGATCGGCGCGATACCTTGAGACCAAGAATACAAGGGAGAGCACAGGCAAGCAGCACTGGCACAACCAAAAGCGACGCGCAAGGAGAAAATGCCGTTGTTACAAAACAAACCAACAAAAATCAAGCAGCCAGAGGTCGGTGGAACAAATCGAAGAAAAAAACGACCATGAATTAAAAAAGGAAAAATCAATTATCAACCT
Organism: Lissotriton vulgaris; assembly: GCF_964263255.1. Classification (NCBI taxonomy): domain Eukaryota; kingdom Metazoa; phylum Chordata; class Amphibia; order Caudata; family Salamandridae; genus Lissotriton; species Lissotriton vulgaris. The sequence goes on along the minus strand of NC_141698.1, from coordinate 435,994,718 downwards.
CACCAAGATTACCTTATCACCCGAAGATGAAATGATCCTAGGATTAGGATTATCCTATTGTCCGCCATCGAACTTTAACTATGCGGATACTAGAATGGATTCCTATCGTTTCGTACGAAAGCTGAAATTGAGCAAACTCTTACTTCTCCAACCAAAAAGAAAAAAACAAATAGGGGCGCAGACTATCCCTTCTCTGTTGGAGGCGGGAGATCGTCCAGTGTTTGATGAAATTTGGGATTTACAACAGGAAGGAGAGATAGCCAGGGACTTACCTTTAGTTACATCAAGGGAAGATCATGCTGTAAGTTATACCCATTTCAAACCAAAGTCCACTTTTCAGCCTATTTTAACAAATGATAATATTAATGTGTACCATGATTTAGTCACTAAAGAGCTTAAACAATTATACATAAACACCAATAAGAAACGGGAGGTTGCCAATAAAAAGAATCAATGCTACCACAATCTGATCAAAAAACTGGAATCAGATAAGAATGTGATCGTCCGCCAGGCGGATAAAGGCGGCAATATAGTCCTTTGGCCATGAGATATGTACGTAGCAGAAGCAGAAAGACAACTTCATGATACCTCTTGTTACAAAAAAAGCAACATGTTAGCTCTAAGAACTTCTTGGCAAGAACAAAGCTCAAAGCTAATGGCATCGTTAATAAAACAGAAGAGATTCAGGAGGTATTCAGGGAATTTTATGAGAAATTGTACGACCAGGATATGGATGATATAGGAGAAAGGAGTAGGGATTATCTGGCAGGGATACCACATGAGAAATTGGATAGAGAAGAAAGAACCAAATTAGACCAACCTTTATCATTGAAGGAGCTTAAAATGGCATTGACTAATCTACCAGGGGGTAAGGCTACAGGGCCAGACCAAATACCAGCCGAGTTCTATAAAACATTCTGGGACATACTTGGAAAGGATATGTTGGAGACTTTTAGACATGCCCAGCTACATAGACTAGCGCCACAGTCCTGGGGCGATGCAAACATTATTGTGATTTTAAAAAAAGACAAACCCCATTAGATCCAGGGTCATACAGACCTATTACTCTACTGAATGCGGATGCTAAAATGTATGCCAAAGCATTAGCACAAAGACTGAGTAGAGCTATTGAGGGGCTAGTTAGTAAGACAAAGCATGGCTTCATCCCCGGGAAAGGGACTACTCAGCATACTAGACAGCTTATTACCATAATGGATGCTGCTGAGGTAGCAGGAGACCCTGTCGCAGCCATATTCCTTGATGCTGAGAAGGCCTTTGACAGGGTCTCCTGGCAGTTCCTGTGGAGTGTCATGGAGTGGTTTGACATAGACAAAGGGTACATCAGCGCCATACAGGTACTGTATGAGCAGCCAACAGCAAGGGTGAAAATAAATAAGACTTTTACTAAAATGGTGCGGATAAGACGTGGAACCAGGCAGGGTTGTCCGGCATCGCCCCTACTCTTCGCCTTATATCTAGATCCGCTACTAAGGAGACTAATCAGTAACAATAATATCTTGCCGGTTGCGATACAAAATGCAGAATCTAAAGTACTCGCCTACGCAGACGACGTGGCATTGATAACTACGGAACCAGGGAGGGCTATAAGAGAACTAGAGCAGGAGGCAGCAGACTTCGGGGGTCTGTCAGGATACTCGATAAATAAGGGGAAAACCCAGATTATTGTGAATAAATATACATCCTATTCAGATCCCAGAGTGGTGAAGGAGGCAGTGTATTTGGGGGTAAGGGTGACAGCAGAATTGGAAGAATTAGTAAAGATAAATATGGAACCATTATTAGCTAAGGTAAAAAATAACACAGAAAGAATACACAACTTACATCTGACGCTAATGGGATGTATAAACGTAATTAAAATGGTTACTTTACCGAAATGTCTTTATTTGTTCAGGGCTATACCTCTTTTCTTTGAACAACTTTGGTTTACCAAGTTAGAAGCAATTCTTAATAGGCTAGTGTGGGCACAAGGGAAAACTAGAAGGGCCTACAGGCATATGACACTTACACGAGAAAAAGGGGGGTGGGGGGAACCGGATTTTAAACTCTATTACTGGGCTGCAGCTCTGCAATACCTCTAGGGATTAATAGGCGGTGGCTCTGGCTTTATAAATGTGTACAGAATTGCACTAGGGGAGGGAGCGGTTGATGGGCTCCTGAACACAATAGATTATAGTCTGTTTAAGCACACCAGGTTTAAAACCCTTAAAGCTGCATATATGATTTGGAAAGGGGTAGGGAAAAAACTGGGAGTTGGCAGATTTAGCAGATACACCAGACTAGTATCTAATGAAACACTTCCGGGGGATATCTTTAGGGATGGAACCATGAGGATATGGAATGATAGGGGTATTAGGAAAATAGGAGACCTCTTGGATATAGAAGGAGGGATAATACAATTTGAGGAACTACAAAGGAGATTTGAAATACCCACCAACACCTTTTTAAAGTATATACAGTTGAGGAGCTATCTGAGGGATAAAAAGGGAGGATTGCTAGGATTTAAACATTGTAGGTTATTGGATTACATAGAACAAAGCAAACAGTGCACGATTCGTCAGCTGCATGCAGAATTGTTTGTTTTTAAAATGGACAATAGAGAGAAATTCTCAAAAAAATGGGCAGAAAAAGTGGGCACCACCCCGGATGGATTCCAGAAGTCCCTGGACCTAGGAAGATCAGTGCTGTGTTCGGCGACGCTGCAGTCACAGCATTACAAAACACTATTCTACCTCTACCATACACCAGCAAGAATAGCGCAGTGGGGTGGGGTGGAAGGTATAACCTGCCCTAGATGCTACACAACTGAAGCCGACATAGTACACATGTTCGCTCAATGCCCACAACTGTTCACCCTGAAAAGGTCCATCGAAGACTTTTTGGAGAATTCACTGGATATTAAGGCTAAGCTAAGTGATGAATTGATATTGTTTGGGGTGAAGACGGAGGATGAAGATGGCCCCACAGAGTTTGTGTTTATGGTGGCAGCAGTATTTCGAATTAGCATTGCACGGGCATGGTTAGACAAGACACCACCAACCTTCCAAACTTGGATAGCAAGGTTGTTAGCCTCATATAATTTGGAGAAAGCAATATATGAGAGGAAGGGTAGAAGGGCGAAAAAATTGGGAGGGGAAATGTGGCAACCTATTACGAGATGGAAAATTGGGCAAAATAGGGAAGGGGTGGAGTAAACAGTAGCATGTTGTAAGGGGCGAAATGTAGGGATAATCCTTTTCTTTTCTCATTTTTCTACAGGGTTCTGTTGCAAGATTGTATTTGTATTTGTTTTGTATTATATTGTGCTATGTAAATACAGTATTTTGTGCTTTAAGGCTGATTGTAATAATTTGGGGGGTAAAAAATGCTGTGAAAAAATTATCATAAAAATATTTTTTTTAAAAGGAAGGTAACTTATTATTGCATATATTTGCACAGCACTTATATTACACAGTCAAAGGCTGATCATGTTGTGAAGTCAATTGGGCACTGCGCCAATTATTTAATACAAAGAGACACCTTCTCATTAATGTGAACAGTTTCGAACACTAAAGAGTTAATTGGGGTAGGCCAGAGATATTTGGCGCCACCCCTTTGTAGTCTATGAGCTCCATAAGTACCCTTGTCTCTTTACAGCAACGTATCATGTGATCAAGCCTCTGGCTAGAGGTGAAACGCGTCATGTGGATTTGCTTGGGTGTTATTCTGTAACTTGATGGGATAAAACACTGTTTGGCACAAGAATTCTGAAACCAGTCCAAGCTGAATGACTGGGATGCGGCATCGTCGAGCGAAGCGAATGGAAATATATATATATATATATATATATATATATATGAACAAACCAATCTTCAAAAAAAACCACACTCCAGTGGACATGAAGACACGGACCCAATGGATGCAGGCAAGGAGATTTTATTTCAAACCTCTCCGGTTACGCGTTTCGAGCAACTTGTGCTCTTGGTCACACACCGCGCACCTGGTCAGCAGCAAATTTATACAAATTTTTTTCTTTGTTAGTGATGCTCCACCCAATCACGTGAGTTCCAAAGGTGTAAACATAGAAAAAACACGTATCTCATTGTACATATACGTGAACACCTCTCAACTATATATCAGAGTTGATAACAAACAAATTATATCTGCATGAATGCATTTACAATGTCATGTAAAACCATAGCCATGTATAAACCATACTAAATATGTACAAATCAATTCTAATTCTATATACAGATGTATCCACGTGGTTAATAGCCTCATCTCTAGAAAAATATAAATATATTTTATCTCTATACACTATACCTTAATCTTACATAGTACAAAAATATATATATGTAAAAAAATATACATATTCCTACTTCTATACATATATATACATATTAATATCATACAAATATATACATTCATCATCTATTTACACTATCTATCTCTTATCCAACTCACATAGTATGATATTGGACAGAAGGATACATATATGTATCTAGTTCCCTAAATTATACAGTTACATGTGCTAATGGTTTATCAACGCTGAAATTAAGTAACCCACTGGTGAAAATTACATGTAGTGATCTATAATAAAAATATAACAAAAGTGCACCCTAGTGAAGATAAAAACACAATATTGGTGGACAAAGAATCATTAGTCCCCAATTAAATCAAAGTGGAAAAAGAGATACTATAGAATAGAAGGCAACATAAATCAAGGTCCAGGTGATACATGAATCCATCATGGACTCTCATGTGGTGCCAGCCCGGCGCCATCTGGTATCAGTTGTTATATTCAGAAAGACCTTGAGAAGAAAAATACAAAAAGAACCCATTGAGAAATTTCGGATATGTAAGATTACAACAAATGATGTAAGTCTTCAGTGGTGTTCAGTCCATTAGGATATTTACTGTCTAGTTCTATGATGTATTCAGTTTCTTTTTTACGCAGCAATTTTTCTCTGTCGCCTCCTCGGCCGAGGGGCGCGACCACATCAATAACATAATATGATAGATTGGACAAATCATTGTTATGAGTGGACTTAAAATGACGTGCTACTGGGTACAATTTGTCACTGTTGACAATGGCTCGCAAGTGTTGCAAAATCCTGGCGTGCACCTGTAGTTTGGTACTGCCAACATATCGTAGGCCACAGGTGCACGTCAGGACATAAATTGCAAACTCGCTGTGACAATTGAAAGTTCCTCGGATTGCCTTTTTCTTAGAACTGAAGGGTGTGAAATAATGAGATGTATTGACACCAAATTTACATGCCCTACAGGAGGAACATTTAAAGAAACCTTTGTGTTTCAGCCAATCACTACCATTTCCTAGTTCCGGGCTGTTTCTGACTAGACTGTTATGCATACTGGGAGCTTTTCTGTACGTGATGGTCGGTGTGTTGGGGATGATATCACCCAGAACACTATCCGTACGCAAAATGGACCAGTGTTTCTTCATAATGGACCTTATTTGTTTCTCTTGTTTGCTGAATGCAAGTATAAGGCGGGGTGCGGGGTTCTCTGATTCTATATCCATGATTTCAGACGTTAGAAGGGAATCCCGGGGTTTGGCTCGACTACGCCTCAGTGCGTTGTTAAGGACCTTGTTATTGTATCCTCTGGCTTTCAATCTATTTATTGTAGTCTGAGCTTCTTTTTCAAAGGTTTCAGGAGTGCTACTAATTCTCTTAATTCTGAGTAGCTCCCCATAAGGGATATTGGATATGACGTGTTGGGGATGTTTGCTGCTAGCATGTAATATGCTATTGCCAGCCGTCGGTTTGCGATATAATGACGTGGCAATGGTGTTATTGGAGATAGTGACATGAACATCTAGGAAATCTGCTTTCTCCTTGCTGATTTGGGCCGTGAAGAACAAGTTGTCATTATTCTGATTTAAATCGTCAACGTATTGTCAGATCAAGGGCACCAGCATGGGGGCTACCTGTGCTCCTAGTCTGGCCTGCCTCTATGTTGGTGCCTTTGAAGATAAACACATATATAACGAGGCTGCACCCTTCTATAAAAGCGTGACCCATTGGTTGCTTTTCATAGACGACATCTTTTTCATTTGGAAAGGAAGGGAGGATGAACTGCTCAAATTCATTGAGTGGTTGAACTGTGGCCATCCCAACCTTAAATTTACTTCACATATGAGCCAACATTATTGTGATTTCTTGGACATCAAAATTCTAAATAAAGATAAGAAACTCACTGTTGATTTATTTGTTAAACCAACTGATAGAAACACTATGTTATACTATGATAGCGAACACCCCAGATGTCAAAAGGACAATATCCCCTTTGGGCAGTTTCTGTTTTTGCGCAGAAATTGCTCTGACAGAAAGGATTTTGAGAAATATGCAGAAAACTTAAAAAAGAAATTGTCCAGCAGAGGCTATCCAAATAGAATAATCAAGCAGGCCTATAAAAGAGCCAAGTATTATAATCGTGACTCTTTATTTGATGATGATTATAGAAAAAGGCCAGAGCAGAACAAAATAACATTTGTGACCAATTTCTCTTTACTGAGTAACACAATTAAGAATATTATTATTAGGAATTGGATTCTGTTGCAGGACAAAAATCACACTAATTTAGAGAAACCTCTGTTCTTGTATAGAAGGAATAGAAGTATTAGGAATAGATTAGTGAAAACATACTGAGAAAAAGGCGGTTGCCAGCAGAAAAGCATTGATACAAATAGTAAAATAACTGAGACCTATCCATGTAGCAGTTGCTTAAACTGGAAGGCAGTACTAACTGGACAGAAAATAACTATAAACAATATAGAACACTCATTTACGGAAATGTTTAACTGTAGAACTAAGAATGTAGTCTACTTTGTGCAATGCCCTTGTGGATTGGGCTATGTGGGGGAAACTGGAAGAGAGATTCGCATCCGCCTTAATGAACACAGATCAGCAATTAGAAATAATAAATGCAACGCCCCCCTGACTGAAGACTGGCATCAAAATAATCATAAAGCAGAAGGCTTAGGCTGGTGCATACTAGAGAGAAAAGAATTATCAAAAAGAGGAGGCAATACTGAGAAGAAACGAAAAATTAGTGAACAGTTTTTTATGTGTAAGTTTAAAACCTTTACACACGGTGTAAACAGCCGCAAAGAATGGGAGAGGATTTATAGATAAGCTGTTTGACGGATGAGTTTTCTTTTCTTCTTCTTTTTTAGTCTTGATAATGAGATACAGCGAAATATGAATGCCTAATACGGAGTAGCACATTTAGACGCTGTAGATATGAGGAGTATAGAATAAGCAGATAGGAGAAAGAATGTATATAACGTCATCCCAAAAGAGATGGAACTAGTAATACGTTTTATGATCACTAGAATGTCTACATGAATAATCCGGTGCAATGTGTATTTAGAGACAAGAACAATTAAAATATGCCTCAGTAGTTAGAGGGAATATATTGCGTTGAGTTATCGCTTGTGGATATATTGCGATACTGTTTATACAGATACACAAACGATAATAGTGACTGAATAAATAAAAAATTTAAAATAACCAAAAATAACTAATAATGACTAATAATAATTGTTACCGAATAATGTGCAAACAAGAGATATACATAATATATAGTTGCGTGTGCTTTATTAGGGATATGTGTATGCTCTCCTATATTTCTGCTAAAGGATATAGGGTGGGAGTGGTTGAAATATAGGCCCGCTTTACACGTTTATGTAACAGAGTGATAGAGGTCGACATAATATAAATATCACGCAAGATGCTGAAATGCGTGTCTTTTGACCAGCTTAAGATGGCGGCCACGCTCACGAAGGAGTGAGTCTGTTTTCAATAAATGACAGAAGACGCGATCACGTGACAATGCGTGAGTAATTTAAAAGACGGGAGTCAAACGTACCCTCTGTTTGCTACGGTCTCGGCACATTCTTTACGGACACACGAGGTGAGAAATAAGCGTTAATCTGTCGTGTGAAATCGCTGGGGTGTTGAGAAACTAGAATCCATGAGGCTTATGGAAGTGGTATTGTTGGGGATAACCACTGTAATACCGCCCATAGAGAGGATGATGAAATGAAATGAAATGAAATTTGATTTATAAAGCGCATGGCTGCCCGTAAGCGTCCCAGCGCTACCATGCGAAAATAAGAAGCTCTGAAGGGGGCAGGGGAATTTAAGAGTCTTTGGGAAAAAGAAAGAATTTAAGACATTTGCGAAATTTGATAAGGGACGGTTCAGTGCGAATGTGTCTCGGGAGGGCGTTCCAGGTCTTTGCTGCATTTACCGAGAAGCGACGGCCTCCCGAGCAGGCTTTACTAATTCTGGGGACTATGACCAGGTTTTCAAGGTCTGATCTCAAGGCCCGTGGGGGTCTGTACGGGCGTATCAGGCTACTTAGGGCCTGGGGTCCTTTACCTTGAAGAGCTTTGTGGACGATGCATGATGATTTAAAGGAGATGCGCTCGCGCACTGGGAGCCAGTGCAAGGTTTTCAACAATGGTTTTGCTGATGCTCTTCTTGGGGCACCCAGGAGCATCCTGGCAGCAGCGTTTTGTACTCGTTGTAGGGTGTTGATAGTGGCTTCCGGGGCTGCCAGGAGCAGAGCATTACTATAATCCAATCTGGACAGGATCAGTCCCTGAATTAGTAATTTTCTAGATTGGAAGGGTAGCAGTGGGAGGACTTTCCGCACAGTTCGGAGCAGGCCGAAACATGTGCCTGCCACTTTCTGGGCATGTGCCCTGAAGGTTAGTTCAGGCTCGAACCATACCCCCGGGCTCTTGATTTTGTCTTTTGGTGGGGGCACCTCTCCCATGCAGGGGGGCCAAGATGTATTGGGTAGAGAGGAGAGTTGGTGACCCAGAATTAGAATCTCGGTTTTTGCTCCGTTTAATTTGAGCTTGGAGTTAGACATCCAGGAGAAAATTTCCGAGAGGCAGGCCGAGAGGTTGTCTGAGCATCCCGAATTTTGCGTCAGCGAGACGACTAGTTGGGTGTCATCAGCGTAGGTGACGCATTTAATCCCGAACGGGGCTACTACCTCCTCCAGTGGGGCCATATAAACATTGAATAGGGTAGGGCTCAGGGATGGGGCCTGGGGGACTCCGCACTGGAGGGGAGTAGATTTGGACATGATGCCATTTTCCCAGATCTTAAATGCTCGTTTATCTAGAAAGGATTCCAACCATTTCAGGGCCATTCCCGTGATCCCGAGTCTTGCAAGACGGTGGACTAGTATTTTATGGTCCACCGTATCAAATGCAGCGCTTAGATCCAGGAGGATCAGAACTCCGGATCCCCCTGAATCCAAGATGCATCTTGCTTCCTCAGTTACCACTATGAGGGCTGTATCAGTGCCCTTGCCTGGGCGGAAGCCCGTTTGCGAGCCACTCAACAGGTCATTGTTTTCTAAAAACCCAGAGAGCTGTTGATTTACAATTCTTTCAGCAATTTTTCCCAGACCAGGCAGCAGCGAGATAGGGCGATAGTTGGCCAAGTCGGCCATGTCTAGGCCTGTTTTTTTCAGAAGAGTCTTGATTCTTGCTTGCTTCCAGCTGGGTGGAACCACCCCTTTAATGAACGAAGCATTTAGTAAATCTGTTGCAAGGGGGTGATGGTATCAGCTACTTGTTTAAGGATATACATGGGTGTAGGGTCAGAAGGAGACCCGCTCTTCACTGCGGAGAGCGTATTGCGGAAGTCATCCATGGTGATGGTTCTAAGACTGTCCAGCCGGGGTGAATGGATCGGGGCAGAGGGGGCTTCATCGCCAGCAGCGGGGACAGCCTGTGGGAGGGAGTCAAGTATTCGTTGGACTTTGGTGTCGAAATACTCTGCAAGCAAGTCACATCTAGCTTCTGTACACTCCTGGTTGGTGATTGGAGTGGGGGATTTAAGCAGTTGCTTTACAATTTTAAAGGTCTCCTTAGAGGAGTTGGCGGATGTGTTAATTTTTTCCTCAAAAAAGGCTGTCTGGGTTTTCTGCCGTGCAGCTTTATACAGTCTTAAAGCCGCCTGGTAGGAGAGCTTACTGTTGGCTGCCCAGTCCTTCCTCCAGGTGCGTTCCAGCTTTTTACAGTTTTTCTTGAGATCCCTCAATTCAGTGGTGTACCATGGTGATTTGAAGGTGCTACTTTTCTTTGTGATCTTTTTCAGGGGCAGTACTACGTTAAGGGAATTGGTAAGCCAATTCTGAAAATTTAGGTCTGCTAACAGGGGGTCCGATTCTGCCATAGGGGCCGTTTGTTCTAGGGCCTGGGTCCATTCTTCCACTGATAGTTTTGCCCATGCTCTCTGTAGAGTTCGCGGGCGGGGAGCGTTTTTTTCTTCTAATGGAGTTTTCCAGGAGAAGGGGACCATAAAGTGGTCCGACCATGGGAGTGGTAGTGGGGGCTTAACCGTAATGAGGCTGTTATTAGAAAAAATGGGGTCCAACAAATGTCCCTTAGTGTGTGTACTCTCTGTGTTTAGGAGTGTTATACCCAGTGCTTTTAGGTCCGTACTGAGGTCAGAGGCCGCCTTGTCAGTGGGATCATCAAAGTGTAGGTTCAGGTCTCCCAGGACTAAAAAATTGGGCGACTGTGCTGCTGTCCCTAATATAGTTTCTAGTAAGGATCCTGTAAACTGTTTTAGATGACCTGGTGGGCGATAAATAAGGAGTCCTACCACTGAGTTGGTGGGGGAGGTTTGAATATGGAATTGGACACTTTCAGAATCTAAGATACCACCATCCTCGATTCTACAGGAATAGGTGTCTTTATAAATTATTGCCAGGCCCCCGCCTTTCCCTTGTACCCTATGCTGACACTGAATGAAAAAACCATTTGGCAGGGCGGTGTTGATATCATAATCTGAGTTCGAGTGCAACCACGTCTCAGTGAGGAAGAGTAAGTCCAGTTTGTTGTCTTTGATTAGTAGACTAATCTCAACTGCGTGTTTAGGTAGGGACCTGCAATTTAATAGTGCCATCCCAATATCTCTACAGGGTTCCCTGTCATTATTTTTGTCAGGACAGTATTTACAACAAGAGAAATGTTCATCGAGGTAGTCCATCTGGGAACACCACACTCCTTTCCTGTCCTGTAGTAGCATGTGTTCCTCCCTAGAATAACTTACCGGGTATCTGTTGTCCGCCGGCATAGTGGCTGGCCCTAGGTCCGGTCGGGCCCGGACGGGCCCAGACGGACTTGCCTCTGGAGCGCCTCCGGCGCGCCATCGGCGTGCCCGCTGCGCCTGCCCGCTGCGCGGACGGGAAATGGCTTTCATTTTATAGGGCTCGGGCCGAAAATCGCCCGAGCGCTAGAGCGCCAACCCTGCCTTTACCCCCAAGATGGCGGCCCAAATCGTCGCCCCCGGGGAAGGCTCTATGTGAGCGTCAAGAGCCCCAAACTCGGCCCTCGGTGCTCGCATTTTGTTGTGTCTCGAGCCCCCAACTATTAGCAGGTGGGTGAGTGCCACTAACAAATTATCACAATTTTGTCAATTTTTTAAATGATTTTTAAACGAAGAGCTGTGCAAATACAAATACAGTTTTAAAAAGCATTTTCGAGCGCAAACTCCCGGCTTCCGCCTCAGGAGCGTTCTAGTTCCGCAGGTATCAGGAGGCAAGTGAAAATAGCTCGTTTTTGTAGGGCTCGGGCCGAAAATCGCCCGAGCGCTAGAGCGCCAACCCTGCCTTTACCCCCAAGATGGTGGCTCAAATCGTCGCCCCCGGGGAAGGCTCTATGTGAGCGTCAAGAGCCCCAAACTCGGCCCTCGGTGCTCGGATTTTGTTGTGTCTCGAGCCCCCAACTATTAGCAGGTGGGTGAGTGCCACTAACAAATTATCACAATTTTGTCAATTTTTAAAATGATTTTTAAACGAAGAGCTGTGCAAATACAAATACAGTTTTAAAAAGCAATTTTCGAGCGCAGACTCCCGGCTTCCGCCTCAGGAGCATTCTAGTTCAGCAGGTATCAGGAGGCAAGTGAAAATAGCTCGTTTTTGTAGGGCTTGGGCCGAAAATCGCCCGAGCGCTAGAGCGCCAACCCTGCCTTTACCCCCAAGATGGCGGCCCAAATCGTCGCCCCCGGGGTAGGCTCTATGTGAGCGTCAAGAGCCCCAAACTTGGCCCTCGATGCTCGGATTTTGTTGTGTCTCGAGCCCCCAACTATTAGCAGGTGGGTGAGTGCCACTAACAAATTATCACAATTTTGTCAATTTTAAAATGATTTTTAAACGAAGAGCTGTGCAAATACAAATACAGTTTTAAAAAGCAATTTTCGAGCGCAAACTCCCGGCTTCCGCCTCAGGAGCATTCTAGTTCAGCAGGTATCAGGAGGCAAGTGAAAATAGCTCGTTTTTGTAGGGCTCGGGCCGCAAATCGCCCGAGCGCTAGAGCACCAACCCTGCCTTTACCCCCAAGATGGCGGCCCAAATCGTCGCCCCCGGGGAAGGCTCTATGTGAGCGTCAAGAGCCCCAAACTCGGCCCTCGGTGCTCGGATTCTGTTGTGTCTCGAGCCCCCAACTATTAGCAGGTGGGTGAGTGCCACTAACAAATTATCACAATTTTGTCAATTTTTAAAATGATTTTTAAACGAAGAGCTGTGCAAATACAAATACAGTTTTAAAAAGCAATTTTCGAGCGCAGACTCCCGGCTTCCGCCTCAGGAGCGTTCTAGTTCAGCAGGTATCAGGAGGCAAGTGAAAATAGCTCGTTTTTTTAGGGCTCGGGCCGAAAATCGCCCGAGCGCTAGAGCGCCAACCCTGCCTTTACCCCCAAGATGGCGGCCCAAATCGTCGCCCCCGGGGAAGGCTCTATGTGAGCGTCAAGAGCCCCAAACTCGGCCCTCAGTGCTCGCATTTTGTTGTGTCTCGAGCCCCCAACTATTAGCAGGTGGGTGAGTGCCACTAACAAATTATCACAATTTTGTCAATTTTTAAAATGATTTTTAAACGAAGAGCTGTGCAAATACAAATACAGTTTTAAAAAGCAATTTTCGAGCGCAAACTCCCGGCTTCCTCCTCAGGAGCGTTCTAGTTCAGCAGGTATCAGGAGGCAAGTGAAAATAGCTCGTTTTTGTAGGGCTCGGGCCGAAAATCGCCCGAGCGCTAGAGCGCCAACCCTGCCTTTACCCCCAAGATGGCGGCCCAAATCGTCGCCCCCGGGGAAGGCTCTATGTGAGCGTCAAGAGCCCCAAACTCGGCCCTCGGTGCTCGGATTCTGTTGTGTCTCGAGCCCCCAACTATTAGCAGGTGGGTGAGTGCCACTAACAAATTATCACAATTTTGTCAATTTTTAAAATGATTTTTAAAGGAAGAGCTGTGCAAATACAAATACAGTTTTAAAAAGCAATTTTCGAGCGCAGACTCCCGGCTTCCGCCTCAGGAGCGTTCTAATTCAGCAGGTATCAATATGTCAATAGTGATATGTTGGAATATCACTAGGTGCTTAGAAATCCCGCAATAGGGGTACGGGTTATGTGGATTATGAATGCATAATTAACACGCCTCCCACAGACAGGAGAATTGCATTATTGGTCCCGAGTTGTAATGCGTGGGTAGTTATAACATAAAATACACCCTGTTAAAGTGTTTAATAAAGCATGTATGATAACATAGATAAACAGTTTTATAAAACTTTTGGGAATGAGAAAGAAAAAGACAAGATGTGGAAATGGAGAAAAGAGCAGTGATTAATTCTAACTCAGTGCTGTGTTAAGAAAGGATGACTAGTAGATAACAAATAAAAAAGTGCCAGGAATAATACTCTATGACTATTATCTCGCAATCTATGCGTCTTCAGGAACAACAGATGTTCAGTTATATTGTCTGTTTTCAGAACTCTCCAGTTGGGACAATTGATAAAATCCCCTAAAAAGTGAGAAAAAAGGAAGAATAACGGCTAGTGTTAATGTGCCAGAACTAAGAATTAACATTGAACACAGACCGGTAAGCGATACTCAATACATATACATACAGAAATAGGCTGGGGGCTCAATGGGCCTTACTCTGAAAGGTTTTTACTGTAACCCCATAGGTACTATGACGTACACCAAGAAATTGAAAAGGGATGTCTATTTTGCATAATTAACAGAGTGCACAAGTGGAAGAAAAAATAAATTCATTGATATACCCTGATTTTAGAGTACGTAGAGTTTATTTGTTGCTGGAGAATAGTAAACGATAATATGAGAAACTAAGAAATCAATACGTGTTCTCTTTGACCCCAAAATAGGATTATGATGAAAAGCTGACCACAAGCACCTCCATAGTAAAAACTAGGGTGAATGGTGGTGGATGCAAAGGTATGCCCAAAAGTCTCTCTTGTGAATGAACAGAGCAATGCATGAATGATTGGTCTTTTATAACGGTGGGGAGGGAAAGGTCTAACACTCCTTATGTAAGAAAACACTGCACCCCAAGGAAAGTGGTTTACCTTTTACAGTAAGCGGGACTCACAAACAGCACAGGAGTAAATGCAAAATCTGTCTTGAGATAATGAACTGTTAAAAAATATGTCAAGTATTGTGATTTATGAGATGTTGGTTAAACACAGGGTCTTGATATAATGAGGTGTGATAAAATATGTTAAGTACTGTGATTTACGAGATGAAGGGTAAACACAGTGTATTCTATTTTTTTATGTAAACGTGTGCCAAGGATGGATAGTGATTTTGTTTCTTTGTCTTTTTAAAAAAAAAATCTTTCACAGAATTTTGTGTTTTAATTGTCCTGAGGAAGGTAGTGCGCATAGCAAGATCCACCGAAACGCGTCGACTTGGATTAACCTGATTGATTTTTAATAATTTTCTTTGGTATTTTGTTTTATTATATATGAATATGTACAGCTGACATTTTAACAAGAAGTATATGCACATCTGATTGGTATCTTCAAATGTTTTTAAATCTTTTTATAATAAAAAAACCTTATGGTGCATACGCCTTGGCAATGTTATATTTACCTTTAGATTGTAAGTGCTTTTGTGGTTTCACTTATGGTGTGGTGTTCTGAGTAAATGAGAGATTGAGTGATGTGTTTGCAGACTTATAAGTACATGTAGTCTTGCAGTGAGCCAGGCTTTAGGACATGCAGTGCTTGAAACTCCTATGCACTGTACAAGTAGTAGTGTAAGGATCTTTACACTTGTCTTTTAGGTCAATATTTTCCCAGACATTATCTATACATTCCATTTATAAGAAATACTGTTATTTGTCTAGAATCGCACTACACAAACACCACTGCACTACCCTGAACTCTAAATCTACCCCCAGCACGACCCCCTACAGTACCAATTTAACATTGCACTACTGTAAAGTGTAAAACATTATATCGGCATGACCCACTACACTACCCAAACACCATTGCACTATGCTAAACCTTAAATCTACCCCAGCATGACCTCCTACACTACCTAAACACCAGGGCACTACCCTAAAACACTAGCACAGCACGACCCTCTACACTCCACAAACACCAGTGCACTATCCTAAACTCTAAATCTACCCCTAGTACGACGCCCTAAACTACATAAACCGTACTGTAGTACCATAAAAACTAAAACACTACCCAGCAAGACTCCCTATACTACCCAAACACCATTGCAGTATTGTAAACCTTGAGTCTACCCCAGCATGACCCCCTACACTACCCAGTCACCACTGCACTAACCTAAACCCTAAAACACTACCCCAGATCGACCCCTACACTATTCAAACACTACTGCACTACCTTAATACAGTATCACAGCATGGCCCCCTTCACTACACAAACACCACTGCACTATTCTAAACACCAAAATATTACCCCAGCACGACCCTCTATACAACCCAAATACCATTGTACTACCCTAAACCTTAAACTTACCCCAGCACTACCCCCTACAGTATACAAACACCACTGCACTACCTTAAACTCTAAAACACTATCCCTAGCACACCCTCCAACCTACCCTACATATTCACCACTGCACTACCCTAGAACAGTACCCCAGCATGACCACGTACAGCAACCAAACAGCATTGCAGTACCCTAAACCTTAAATCTACCTCAGCATGACTTCTTACACTACGCAAACACAACTGTACTACTCTAGAACACACTGTGAGTCAGTGTCTATTTGGGAAAATTGAGAGAGAATGGTTTGGTTGGTTGATGTGTTTGCAGATATATAAGTACATGTACTGTTGCAGTGAGCCAGGCTTTAGGGCATGCAGTGCTTGAAACTCCTATGCACTATGTAAGTAGAAGTGTAATCAGCCTTCACACTTGAGATCTACATTTACCCAGTTAGTATCTATATATTCCATTTATAAGAAACATTGTTATTTGTCTAGAATCATAGCGTGAGTCAGTGTCCATTTGGGAAAATTGAGTTAGAATAATTTGGTTGGTTGATATGTTTGCAGAGAAATAAGTACATGTACTCTTGCAGTCAAAACTACCTCCAGCATGACCCCTTACACTACCCAAATACCACTGCACTAGCCTAAACCTTAAAATACTACCCCAGCTTGACCCTTTTACTACTAAGCATGGGCGGAAAATCCGTTCCGCTTGCAGATTTTGCGGATTTTCTGTAAATTCGTAATCCGCGAGATTCGCGAATTTCCCGCAAAATCCGCGAGCGGAACGGATTGGGTCAAAAGTTCAAGCTGACTTTTGTAACTCTTTTAGAATGGTGCCGGCAAGCTGCCAGAGCCATTCTAAAATAGTTACAAAAGTCAGCTTCAACAGGAAGCTCTAATAGATAAAGTAAAGCAGGTGCTGCTCAAATTCAGTTACACAATCATTAATCACCCCAAACTTGGGGTGGTTAATGATTGTGTAACTTAAATTGACCTTCAACTGGAGCATCTGCTTTACTTTATCTATTAGTGCTTCCTGTTGAAGCTATTTCTAGCTATTTTAGAATGGCGCTGGCAGCTTGCCGGCGCCATTCTAAGTGGGGCTGAGGGCAGAAGGGCACAAAAGTGGGACAGAGGGCAGAAGGGGACAAAAAATAAGTGGTGCAGAGGGCAGAAGGGCACAGAAATGAGTGGTACAGAGGGCAGATGGGCATAAAAAATGAGAGGGTGGCAGTGATTAAGCAGGAAAAAAAAAAACCCCCGCGAAATTGCAAAGTGCCTCGCGAACACCCGCGAACACGCAAAGCGCCTCACGAACACGCAAAAATAAAAAAATCCGCAAATTCGCGCAAATTCGCGAATTTCGCAGATTGCAAAGTTGCATATTCGCGAATTGCGAATTCGCAAACTTCGCCCATGCTTATTCACTACCCAAACACTATTGTAGTACCCTAAACCTTAAATCTACCCCAGCATGACACTCTACAGTACTCAAACACTACTGCACTACCCTAAAACACTATTACAGCACGCCCCCCTACACTACACAAACACCACTGCACTACCCTAAACCCTAAAACAGTACCCCAGCATGATCCTTTACGTTACCCAAACACCACTATACTATTCTAAAGGAGTAATTCACCATAATCCTATGCACTACATAAACACCAGTGCAGAACCCTAAATTCTAAATATGCTTCCAACATGACTCCCTACAGTACTCATTCAGCACTGAAGTACCCTAAACCATAACATACTACGTCAGCACAATCTCCTACACTACTCAAACACCATTCCTGTACTGTAAACCTCAAATCTACTCCAGCACGACCTCCTACACTACACAAACTCTACTGCATTATCCCAAACTCTAAATCTACTCCCATCATGACCCCTTACACTAACCATTCACCTCTGTATTACCCTAAAACACTACCCCAACATGACCCCTACACTACTCAAATACCATTGCAGTACTGTAAACCTTAAACCTACCCCGGCATGATGCTTATAATTCCCCAAACACCACTGTACTACCCTTAATGAGTAATTCAGCACGATCCCCTACACTACATAAACACCACCACACAACCCTAAATCCTAAATGTACCCCTAGTACGACCGTCTACACTACCCATTTACCACTGTACTACCCTAAATCCTAAAATACTACCCCAGCATAACTGCAACACTACCCAAACATCATTACAGTACTCTAAACCTTAATTCTACTCTAGTATGTCCTCCTATACTACACAAATACCACTGCAGTACCCTGAACTCTAAATCTACCCCCCAGCACGACCCCTATAGTACCCAGTCAACAGTGCACTACCGTAAACTCTAAAACAGTATGCCAGCACAACCCACTACACTACTCAAACAGAGTTGCGTTACTCTAAATCTTAAATCTACCCCAGCATGTCCCCCTACAGTACTTAAACACTACTGCACCACCGTAAAACACTAGCACAGCACAACCCTCTACACCAGTGTTTCCCAAACTGTGGTCCGCGGACCCCCAGGGGTCCCTGACACATTCCCAGGGGGTCCGCAGGCAGCAGTTTTAAAAGCACTGCAAAGCATCTTGTTTAATTAACAGTGTTCAAAGAACAATAAAAGTGTCAAGATAACAGTGAGTAATGTACCTGCTGGAGAGACATGAGAGTTTTGTCTGGTGGCAGCTTTGACTGAAGAAATGTAGCACAGAGGGTTTATATGCCTACTGCAAAGAACGTGTACCATGCATTTTCAAAAACAGTATTTTTATATGCATAGGTCAGTGGGTTACTGCTTTTGTCAGAGAGATTCTTTTGTTTCAGTACAGTTCATAAGTGACAATCGTAATCTAGCATAGTGACCAATAAACTTAAACAGCTGCTTGCAAACTGCAAGGTACAAGTTAGTGATTTATGTTTTTTCTCAGTCTTTCATTATCCTGATGCTTCTAGAAAGGTTTATTTGGGTTGAAAAACATTTTAATTGTTAACCACTGTGTTATGTTCTGAATCCTGAGTTCGTTTTTCTCCAGACCAGCACTCTTTAAAAATGCCTACTAGTATGAATGACGTGTGAATGCTACACCTTGTAGTCCCCTTTGCCATTTGTAACATTTTCTATACACTTATTGACACATATGACTCACTGTCTCTTTATGTGTGTGATGTAAAGTGCTCTGACATCCTACAATGGTATGAGAGATGCTATAAGAAATGAAATACATGTGACAAAGGGGCTATGGAGTGATGAGAGGCACTGTTGGAGGGTGATAGTGGGGGAATCATTGAAGAACCCCCAGAAAGATTGTTGTATTCTTGTGCATAGTTAGGTCTTCATTTACTATTCTTTAAAAGCTACAATACAATTCAATATATAATGATAAATGTGTTGTAGAATGCACCATTGTTTCCTAAATTTCTTAAGGGGAGAGCCTCCCAAAGTCCCCTTTGTAGGCGTTAGGCTCAATCACTGCACTTGGTGTGCACCTTATGGGCATTGGTCTGAAATCATTTGCCAGGGCGGCTTTGAATGTCCAGTCTGGCCCTGGCAGGAGCCTTGTACTGCGAAATAAAGCCAACCGTTGAAAAGTCATGGAGATGCAGCACCAACCTTCCCATTAACTTTTTTTGCTTTCTTGCAAATTCTTTCAATATAAAATACAACAGTAGAGAATGTCACTAGCCTCCTTGGCTTAACAGCACACTTCGCCACTTCACAAGAATATGTTGCAGCCCTGCGTTTCCCCTGGGCTGGAGCTACACTTAACATGGAAAGATTGTTTATGTACAGGAAGGTCCCCCTTCCTGCACATAACCAATCTTGAAATGTAATGTTGTCACTTCTATGTGTGCTGCTTAATGCAGCACACATGGAAGTTACGAAATGTCTTTTTTTTTAAAGGTTGTTGATGTGCAGGAAGGGTCACCTTCCTGAACATAAACAATCCTAGGCGTTTTGCAAAAGCAAAGAGAAATGAAGCATTTCTCCCTGTTTCACCAACTTCAGACCAGGTTTTCTCTGGTCTTAATTTTGGCGCTGCTTCCCATTTACACTGTCCTTGTAAATATGGGACAACGTCAAAATCAATGGGTGTTGCATGGGAAACGCCCACCGCAACACCCACTGCCCACATCTTTCACTCTAAGCATTGGATGAAAGCGGTTCTTATTTACAAGGCACCGTTAAGCCACGTTAAGTGGCTTAACTTTGCCTTGTAAATAAGGCAAAGCCCCTATCTCCACGGGAACATATCAAAAGGTGATGTTCCCATGGTGATAGGGGCTTGTAAATATGCCCCATAATCATTATTAGTTCGAGTATTTGTTTTGTGTGCACACGTGTGTTCATTTCTTCCGAATTACAGTTTTAATGTTTGGAATTTAAATCCTACAAATTGCTTGGGGGTCCCCGGCTTCCAGTGGTGACTTAATGGGGGTCCTCAGGAGTCAAACGTTTGGGAACCACTGCTCTACACTACACAAACACCAGGGCACTATCCTAAACTCTAAATCTACTCCTAGTATGACCTCCTACACTACATAAACACTACTGTACTACATTAAACACTAACACAGTACCCCAGCTTGACCCCTACACTACTCAAACACCATTGCTGTACTCTAAACCTTAAATCTTCCCCAGTACGACCTCTTACACTACACAAAGACCATTGCACTACCCTAAACTGTAAATCTGCCTCCAGTACGATGACCTACATTACCTATTCACCAGTGAACTACCCTTAAACCTTAAACACTACCCCAGCACAACGTCTACACTACCCAATCATCATTATAGTACTCTAAACCTTCAATCTACTCCAGCACGATGTCGTATACTACACAAACACCACTGCACTACCCTGAACTCTAAGTCTACCACCAGAACAACCCCCTACAGTACCCATTCAACATTGCACTACCGTGAAGTCTAAAACACTATGCCAGCATGACCCACTACACTACCCAATCACCATTGCACTACTCCAAACTTTAAATCTACCCCAGCATGACCCTCTATACTACACAAACACCAGTGCACTATCCTAAACTGTAAATCTACCCTTAGTATGACCCCCTACACTACATAAAAACTACTGTAGTACCCTAAACACTAAAACACTACCCAGCACGACCCCTTACACTACCCAAACACCATTGCACTACCCTAAACCTTAGATATATCCCAGCACGACCTCCTACACTACCAAAACACCACTGCACTATCCTAGAACACTACCCCAGGACGACCTCCTACACTACACAAAGAACAGTACACTACCCTAAACCCTAAATCTACCCTCAGGATGACCACATACACTACCTATTCACTAGTGCACTACCCTAAAACCCTAAAACACTACCCCAGCACAACCCCATACACTACTCAAACACCATTACACTACTCTACACCTTAAATGTATCCCAGGACGACCTCTTACACTACCCAAACGCCACTGCACTAACCTACAACAGTACACCACAACGACCCCCTACACTACACAAACACCACTGTTTATGTACCATGTAGTAATCTATTTACTAGAGTAAAAGTGAACAAATTATGAATTTACTCAGGGTCTCTCCTTATAATATTGTGATCATTTAGTTCAGTGGTCTCCAAACTGGTCCTGGAGGGCCGGATCTATGCCAGATTTTTAAAATTAGTACATGTAATTCAATGGGGATATCCCAAAAATCTGGATCCAGCCCTCCAGGACCGGTTTGGAGACCCCTGATTTAGTTAATATACATGTACTCATACAGTGCTGCAGGTTTTAGTGATACGGAGTGCTTCAAACTGGTATGCACTATGTATATTTTGCTCTTACCACTTTCACAGTTGTGCTTCAGGCCTACAATTTGTTAGTTAAAATTTATATGGAATGTGTTTGTATGGTAATAAAAAAGTGTAATTTTAAAGTTATTTTAAAGTTATTAATAAATATTTATTCATGATTATTTTTTTACAGATTTTGTTTATCGTCATTAAAAAAAGTAATTATGCCGGAGAAAAAAAGAAGAAGAAAAGGTCTGAAGAAGGAAACTTACTTAAAAAAACTCAACCACAAGTATTGGGAAACCAACATAATGGGGTCGATTCCGATTCGGGAAATGAATCTGTACGACGATTCGTAAGCAAAGCCGTTTCCGTACAATTCGTACAAATCCGTCCGAATCGCGTAGTCCGATCCGTAGGATAGACGTACATCCGAATCCGTGCGAACCGTACGAAATACATGGCAAAATCCGTACAAATTACAGTGAACCGTACGATTCGTAAACATGCCGTACGACCCACCAAGTACGATCCGGAACGGGTAATGAATATGCGATTCGCACGGAACACGTTGCGTATAGGCAATTCGTATGGAGAGCCACCATACACCTACGGCCTTGGGGTGTACGAACCGTACCCCTACACGCCGTACACCAACATTCATGGGGTGTACGCACAGGGGACATACGCACCGTACCCTTGAAATCCAGAGGTGTACGCACAGTACCCCAACACACCGTACCCCTGCTATTATGGGGTGTACTCATCGTACCCAGGGGGTCCGTTTCATATGAATTTTGAGGCAAAATATGCTTTTACGGATGTTTTAAGCTCCCGTAGGAAAAGAGCAGTACGGAGTGTCGTCGATACGATTCGTACTTGCTGGGTCGGAAAATACAGCTTCGATCCATACGGAAGTCGCCTACTGCGATTTGTACGGATCAGTGAGTTGTACGGTCTTCGGTACGATTCGTATGGAGAACTGCTTTGGATACACATCATACTAGGTCGTACGTACGGGTACGGTTCTCCATTTGAATCGTATGGGGAAAAGCTCCGTACGGCTATTCGGAGGGCATTTTCCCGAATCGGAATCTGCCCCACTGTGTCTAAACAGAGAAAAATGTCGGGTAAGAGCAAAAAGGACTTTATAAAAAATATTACTAGATTCAGAAAAACATGGAAATGTGCAAAGCAGTGAAAATGTTCCAAACACAAAAAAAGTGCAAAGAATAGGAAAGGAAATAAAGGCAATGTACATACAATGGATACAATTTATAGTAAAAGAAGAGAAAATCAACATAAAGAAATCAGTAAAAAAATATTTTACAACAGAATACTCCTTAATTTGATGAAAGATATAAAGAAATATAGAAAGAGAGCAGTATTTTATAAAAAGAAGAAGCATATCGAATCCATTATTCAAAAGGCTTTTGAAGTAAAGAGGAAACTCTTTATTTCAGTTTTAAAGAGAATTTGATCACTATATAAACCAATCCATTTAATAAAGGCCAAAAGTAAGAGGAAAAGAGTAATTAACAAAGCAATATTTTGATATTTTCTTAGGGCAATGGAAACACAGTTCAAGTTCTGAACCTTTTTTTAATGAAGGGAGTTATTTACAGAGTAATAATTTGTTACGTGCAGTTGACACCAGTGGTCGAAGTTATGAGGTTAGAAATGGTTGTCCATTTGACAAAGAGCAAATTGTTCCTAGTAATGCAGAAGTGATAGCTGATGAAGTTCTAGGCAGACATCCTAAATCCCAAGTGTACACTTGGGATTGTAGTAGTATTTGTAGTGAACGACAAGAATCTATTGATAAATTACGTGATTTTTTACAGGCATATTGTAAAAAAAATGTTATACAAAAGATTAAGGTGACTAGACCCTTCCAGTGTGGGAAAAAATACTGATTTGCATGGTCATTCTCTGGCTTGTCTTTCTAGGAAAGTATGTCAAAGTGTTTTTCATCATTTCAGGATTTTGGAAGTACATCATACTCAAATGCGGAAGTTAGTGAGAAAATTGTATTATGCAAAAGGCCAACACTAAAGTTAAATTAGTTGAACAGTGCTCTTTTACATTGGTCAGTATCAGAGGTGAAAACGGTTTGTGATGATATTGAGTTTTGTTACTTTGGTCCTGAAGAAGTGAGTTAAGAAGCTCAGACATTAATAGAAGAAAATGTTGTAGAGAATGTTGAACATAGTTGTACAACAAATTTTGAAAATGAATTTGCAAAGTTTAAGGTGATTTCAAGTGAAAGGCCACATTTTTCTTGTATTTATTGTCGGCGAACTCACTATAAAAATCAAACTAGGAGTGTTGATCTGTATTTAAAAGTGAAAAAGAAAATAATGATAAGTGGAAGGAATTTGCAACTTATTTGTTGGTAGAGAATTATTTTGATTTGGGTTCTGTCTAGTGTATTTTTAAATATTGTTATAACAAATTAGATGAGAATAAAATGCCAGATAGAGCTGTGCATAATAATTTAGAGTTAGTTGCTATTCCTCTAGAATTGATAGATTTAAACACCTTTGAGTCTATTCTTATTCAATGTGTGCACCCGTTTCAGGGTATTGTTCGTATGGAGCCTAAAACAGGTAAATTGCCTCCTTCAGATTTACAAAGAGGATTAAAAGGAAGAGTGGTGTATTTAGTGTTAGATTTAAAGAAAAATATTGAAACAATTGGTGTAGAGAGTGTAGACAGTAAACCACTAGTTATTCTTGTTAATGGTGTGCCGACTAAGAATAAGAAAATCTGGCAGGAGTTAGTGGATGTTAGGAATGTGCAAAAGGCAACATTATATTTGATAAAAAACAGTACATACTATAAGAATGTTCATATGGGAGAGTAAGAAATAGTTTAACAGAAGATAATGAAACATCATATGGACAAATTGAAAGAGTGGACATGTTAAGATGTGACGAAATCTATGAACATTACAGTGTGCATCCACTTCATTCAAAAGAAGTGATGGGGAACACTATTGAGTTGTTACAAATGAAAAAAGCAAAGGGAAGTCCCATGAGCTTTGAAGCTCGTTGTTTTCCACAGTTATTCCCAACAGGACGATATGATGAACTTCCTGTGCAGATTTCTGCATCAGAATTAATCGTGGGAGTAAAATCCGTTTCGTGGGCGAATTCGCGAATTTTTGACGATTTCGCGATCTGCGAATCGCGCGAATTTGCCCAATAATCCGCAAATTCGCAAGCTACGAATTGTTTTACTTAGTCACGCTTGAAAAATACAATATCGCGCGCGCGACGTTGACTTACCGTGATTCTGAGTCCGCTGAGTTGTTTTTCTCCCGGTTTTGCGTGTGCTGCGCCATTTCCGATCTTGCTGCGTGATCGCGCGAGAGTTTTTCGAACGCAATTATGTTATCGTGGCTTGCCATCTTGCACAGCGAGAGTTTGACAACATGAGTACGTCATAAAGGCCCATGAACACACATTGCGGGAGTAAACAATGCCGAACACGTAGATGCAGAGCAAAGCTGACTTCCGGCGGGAGATTTGAACAGCTCGCGCTCCCGAAATTGCAAAAATTGCAATTCTGCACAAGAAATCCACCGCAGGAAGCATAAACCTTGTGAAAATTATGATTTTGATCAGAATAACTCCTCAGATTGACATTTGGCTTCACTTTTTGGTGCAGGAGTCCTTTTTTTGGGGTGGGGTGGGAGGAAGGAAGTGCCCCAGAGTCTCCAACTTCCTGTTCCTGTCCAGCAGGCTCATCACAGTTCTTTGTCCATGTCCTGGTCACTTTTCATTTGGCTGTGGAGCTGGAAGGATTACTTTTTGTGGCTGCTGCTGGATATTTGTATTTGAGGACTTTTTGGACTTTGGAGTTTGGATCAGTTTTGGACTTGAGATTTTACAAGTAAGTTGGTGTTGTTTGTTTAGGGCATTGCAGTTGAGGGAACTACAGTTCTAAAACGTTTTCACAACTTTAACAAAATATATATTGTAGTGGGTAGCCACAGTATCCAGTAGGCCCAGGGTTAGTCATAGGTGCATGATACAACTGTTTCTGTGATTTTTTTAACTTAATTCTCATTTATGGCATGGAATTTTAGCTCACTGTTATATGTTGATTTTCTTTTAATTTGGGGTGCCTGTAAAGCCTCACTAGCCAGTAGGCCCCTGTGTAGTGAGTGGTGCATGGACCTAGTCTTTCTATGGGGTGTCTTGAATATAAACATCATTGAGGGCATGTATGGCATTGGATTGTGGTGATTTTTGTGTGTTTTTTTACTTTTTGGGGTGTTGTTGGGGCCTGGCCATGTGGGTGGGGGCCATTTTGAGGCCTGGTACAGGCAAGGCCTGGCCATGTGGTGGGGGTCAAGGGTCCATTTTGAAGCCAGGCAGGGTGCTCAGGCCTGCACCCAGTTTGCCTTGCTTTCAACCATTATGCCCAGGGGTACTCAGTGGTGCATGGGCCTAGTCTTTCTGTGGGGTGTCTTGAATTTAAACATCATTGAGGGCATGGATGGCATGGGATTGTGGTGATTTTTGAGTGTTTTTTTACTTTTTGGGTTGGTGTTGGGGCCTGGCCATGTGGGTGGGGCCATTTTGAGGCCTGGTACAGGCAGGGCCTGGCCATGTGGTGGTGGTCAAGGGGCCATTTTGAAGCCAGGCAGTGTGCTCAGGCCTGCACCCAGTTTGCCTTGCTTTCAACCATTATGCCCAGGGGTACTCAGTGTTGCATGGGCCTAATGTTTCTGTGGGGTGTCTTGAATTTAAACATCATTGAGGGCATAGATGGTATGGGATTGTGGTGATTTTTGTGTGTTTTTCTACTTTTTGGGGTGTATAACTGATGTTCCTCTGGCTTCCATTGCTTTTAGGTGCACAAGAGAACCACCAGTGCCAGGAAGAAGTCCTGCAGCGGTGTGTGCAGCACAACGTCATGTGACATCACGTGTGGTCACAGACAAGACAACTCTGCAACTCGTGCAACTGCGTCCTGCTTTTCTGACATCTCAAGAAGATGGCCCCAAAGAAAGTTGGCCGTAGCAACTCAGCGAAATAAGTTGCCAATGCCACTGCCAGTAAGAAGGAGCAGAAGAAGCAAGTGGCACCACCTACCAAGGAGACTGGTGTGCCCACCAACACCTTTTTTGGGAGAAAAAAAACTACGCCTGCAGCAGCAGCGGTGTCCGCCGGGGACCAAGCTGGAAGCAGCACCTCCGCTTCATTGGGCTCAGTGCCACCACGCCAAGTTAGGTCCAAGAACATGAGTGCTCCTGCGGCAGCCACTTTGGTTGTTCAATCACCATCAACCAGTGATCTTGGCTCATCACAAGAAAGTACCATCCAATCAACGCCGGGTGAAACTCAGCTGACGAGTGTTCAACAACCACAGCCACAAACACAGGTGCAACTAGTACAAGCGCAAGTACATGGGCAAGGAGAGGTGCAAGTAGAGCCGCAAGGAGAGGCGCAAGTAGAGCCGCAAGGAGAGGCGCAAGTAGAGCCGCAAGGAGGGGCGCATGGACAGGTGCATGGAGAGGTGCAACTAGAGGTTCATGGAGCGGCACAACTGCCTACAACGCTTGTTCCTCTAGAAGTAGGGGCACATCAGGAAATTAATATTCAAAAGGAGGTATCATCCGAGGAAGCCACTCCTCCTAATGATGATTATCGATTGTCTTCTATATCCCCAGCAAGAAAAAGGTCAAGGAGGGATACTACTACTACTACAAGTTCTTCTTCAAGCCCCCTTCATTCTGATGACCTTGATCGTGATTGGAACCCAGCAATGCAGTCTGAGAGTGAGTCAAGCCATAAGCTGACAAAGGTAGCTAAGCCTATAAGGAAGGCTCCCGCAAAGCTTTGACTTATGGGTGATAACGACGAACAAGAAGTGGTGTCTTCTGCTGCTGATGAACAGTCTGACGATGACCCAGTCATCACAGTCGTCACTCCAGCCCCAGTGGTGTAGTTCTGAAATTCTGGACCCTGCTATAATATGGTTCAGAGGCCCAACGCTCGTGTCACAAAATATCATCGTACCATGACGAATTTGGTATTGGCAGACCGGTAGTGATCAGGACATTATCCCTATATATTTGCGTCATGATTGAGTGATGCTAACCCCCTTAAATCGTGGTTTCCGTCTCGAACCCTCGGAATCCATTTTGTAAACGGCATCCATCTTGTGGCTTGCCCTCATATAGTCAATTGATTAAGGCCGAGTTTGATCTGAAAGGACACGTCCACCTTAGCTGACTTCCCCATGACCTGGCCGAGCTGACTCCACTGCCTCCAGCTGAACCTGTTCAGGCAGTCCCTTGCCCAGTGGCCGAGTAAGATAGCATCAAGGCACGACATGCCATAAACCATTCACTACATACAAACCATGTTATCCACACACATACACCTGTCCATGTCTCTTGTTTATGGCCAGTTTTACGATGAGGAGGTGCCCGAGTTTATTGGGGTTTCATCGATATCTGATGGTAGTTCTGGGCCGAGCTGGGTAATCTATCACTAACTGTACACACAAAATTATAGGCTGACCGTCATGACTGTGCTTTTTCTTTTGTTTAACAAATATGTCTATGGTTGCATCATAAAACAAAGAATTTTTGCCTGAAGTGTAATATTTTGTATAAAAGGAGAAGGCTGGTTCTGTAAAAACGAACAGTCTCCTTAGAACTTACATCCCGTGCTGTTGTACTTCTAGGACGCTTGTTACTTGGTTGCAGCTAATAAAACTCGATCTCTGACTTTACCTAGAAGACTCTGATTTTCTGTGGTCCGGAACAGGGAGAACTCAGAGGTCTTCGGGTGTTATCCCCTGGCACCACCGGGTTCCTAAAAACCCGGCACCTCAGTTGGCGCCCAACTCGGGGCGGTATCAAGCGGTATCGGTCCAAGCCAGATTTTCGTGAGGAGCTTTGTGTGAAAATTCCAGAGGACGGCCAGCCACTTCAGCGACCCCTGTATGTTGACGTGGTTCCGAAGGTCTTTGCTGCGAGGTTCCCCATGTCCCGACGGCTACGAAGGACTGCTGCCCTGACTATCGCCCTGTTTTGGACCCAGTGATCCTTGGTAGAGCGAAACGATAGATGAGTCTTCTAGTGACGTCATTGATCATCAATACTTCAGTTAAGTATAAGTGGAGCGTCTATCAGTCCTTAGTTTGATTCTTAGTTTTGGTATCTTTGAGATACACCTTGTTTGGAACTTGCAAGCGCCAAAACCAAGGGATTCGTGTATTCACGAAAATATCGTATTCGATCATCCTTTGAAGTTTGAAGCTAGACTAGTGAGCGAAGATGCCTGGTCTTAGCAGACTTGGAAACTTGTTTTGTCTTGGTTATAGTAAGGACTCCCGATTAGAGGATTCGTGTCCGGTTCCTCTGATTGGAACTCCAACATATGAGCTCTATATAAAGCACAGAGTAGGTCCTATCACATATAATGAAGTATGGATGAAATACACCAGAAAGGATGGTGTTTTAAAATGGCCCCAATATGGTAGCTTTGACGCAGAAGTTTTAGATAACCTCGAGGTCAAACTTTTTAAGAAGAAAGCCCGGCCGGCGATGTTTGACTCTTTTCGCTTGTGGTGCAAAGAAGCCAAACAGAAAGAAATGAAATTAGCTAAGAAAAATAAAAGAGGTATGTCAATGGTGCAAGCCGCCGTTGCATACAGGGATAATGAGGAAGAGCAAGAGAGTGAACAAATGCTCAGAAGCAAGAAGTTAGCAGTAGATAAATGCCATCCAATGTTACCACATGAAGGACAAAGTTCAAAAAGGACATCAGAGAAGGATCCATTAATGTCCCATTTACTGAGTTCACCACCCCCATATGCACTAGATGCTACTGCAACCCCGAAGCGTTTTGTTATACCGCGCCCCGGCGCATTAAATGCAGCTCTTGCACAAGCACCAGCTCCTCTTCAGCTGGTTCCTACTTCTCCGGCGCAGCCCTCTCAAGGGCCGCCGCCTTTGCCTCATACTCCATCTACTGTTTCTGCGACTTTGCCTACTGCTCCGACTGTTTATCATGATGCTACTTCTGCCACTGCCTCGACTTCCTCTGCCATTGACTCGACTTCCTCTTTACATCAGCCTGTCTTTTCTGGCACATCTGCCTCTCCGCAAGCTTCTACTTCTGTTCCACAGAGAGTGGCAAGACTGTCACTGGTCTGTTCTCACCTTTCTTTGGGTCACCTAAGAAGACCCCTAAAACAGGACGTAGACAATTGCGTAGTCAACTGCCTGATTACGAGGAAAGAGAAATGCTGAATGAGTTAGCACGTAAATGGGTTACCAACACTGTAAAATATGATGTTCAGTCTGTTATGGAAGTCTTCCGTCAGTGGGATGCACCCACTCAGAGATATGTGTTCGAAGAGATG
This sequence comes from Lissotriton vulgaris, assembly GCF_964263255.1. NCBI lineage: Eukaryota > Metazoa > Chordata > Amphibia > Caudata > Salamandridae > Lissotriton > Lissotriton vulgaris. The sequence goes on along the minus strand of NC_141698.1, from coordinate 435,964,726 downwards.
TGTGTATACCTTTGCGAAGATTTGGAGACAAATGATCCAAAACGCAAAATGAAGGAATTATTCTGTATACGTTTCAAGTTCTATGAAGGCATGATTGTAGGTGCCGATGTTGAACGAGCAATAGATTTATTGTTATCTTATAGGAGTAAGGGAAATGTATCTAGATCACTATATGAGGATGACATATTAGGTAGGAAAAAGCCGCGACAGTACCCCATGAGAGAGGTTCCCCCAGTTTGGAGGGAAGGTGATGCGAACGCAAATCCACCAATTCCACCACATTTCCAGCGTGTATGGGTACATGTCCCCTGGAAAAGATCTGAAGTTTTAGCACTCAAACAAACATTGCCTGATCCCCGTAAAAATCCTGCAGGGTATTATAAGGAGTTATCACAGAATGCAAGCTCATGTATAATGAATTTAGCAGATGTAGACATGTTGTTCGGGAATGTTGTCCCACAACCCTTATGGAGCAAGATTCGTCATGCAGATCATGATCAAGAATTAGGAGACACGTGGGCTAATATTGCCGCTGCTGATGCTAGACAAGTTGGTGCTTCTAAACCCGAGCCTTTGGTAGCTGAACTTCCTGGTAGAATTATCGCATATCTGAAAACTTTAATGCCTGAATTGCGTGTAAATTGGGATAAGCTGTCTGCGTGCAAGCAGAAGAAAGATGAGAATGTGCTGACTTTTTCACGAGATTTGAAGAGACTTTCGTCGATCATAGTTGTCAGGATATGGCTACCGAGGGTGGCCAAAGATTGTTTGTAGATAAGTTCGTACATAATCTACTTCCTGAACTGTGTAATAAATTGAAAGATTCAGAGAGTCAGCGCAGATTTTGGCCACAGCCCAGTACTATGAAAAGAGGCGCAAAGATGAGATAGATAAGGCAGACAAAAAGACTAAAGATTTGAAAACTAAAGCCCTTCTCCAGCAAGCCTATCCGCCTCGCACTACTAGTCAGCCCGATTATCAGCAACCTCAGCAGTATTCGAGAAACTCACAAAGGTATGAGTCTTCTCAACAGCGTTTGCCTTATGGTCCGAATCAGTGTGCGTATTGCAAAGAAGAGGGTCATTTCAAGAATAGTTGTCCAGCTCTATCGCAACGTTTGAATGGTGTCTCTGGTTCAAGAGGTAGAGGTGTTCAACAGTCTCCTAGGGGTAGGGGCCATGGAAATTTCCCCCAGAATACTACTTCTTTCCCGCCTCAGAATTCTATGAACAGCTTTGACCAACAGAATAATGCGTCTTCTAGGACAACTCAGTACTATGCTGATGACTATTACGCAGAAAACGAGAATGAGGGTAATAATTGCTAGGACAGCCATGGACAAAGAGAGGGAGTTGTTTCAGTTCCAGTAGATCAGAATGGACCTTATGTTGAGGTGATTACATCAGGAGTGTCAGAACCTTTTCTGCTGGATACTGGTGCTACAAAAAGTTCTATTATGCACTCAAAACTTCCTGGCGCACCTTTGTCTGGCGAAATGAATGTTTCTGTAGGTTTTTCTGGCGCCCCGGTTAGGAACCCGATTTCTAGTCCTATGCCCCTTTCTGTTGGGTCATATGAATTAGAAGCACCCCTCATTCTTACAACAGGTTGTGGCGAAAATTTGTTAGGTTTGGATTTGTTGAAGAGATTATATGCGACTTTGTACTGTTCTCCTTCGGGAGTACAACTTACTCTAGGTAAGAAAGTGATTTCCCCTATGTATTTGTCAAAGGAAAATATTCCAACTGAATTGTCATCTCTTCCAGATATACTTTGGGCTACTGGTTCTAATGATGTGGGTCTTTTGGAGATAGCACCATATGTCATAACATTGAGAGCTAACGTTAGGCTGCCACGTATTCCCCAATACAAGATCTCTAGCGAATGTGAAAAAACTTTGTTAGCGATCGTTTACGATCTGATTGAGAAAGATGTCATTGAAGAGACGACAGGAAACATTTGTAACAGTCCTATTTTGCCAGTTTTAAAGCGTACTGATTTGTCTCAGCCACCTGTGTACAGATTTGTAATTGATCTCAGAGAAGTGAACAAAATTGTTGTGCCACAGTTTCCAGTTGTGCCCGACATTACTGCCCTATTGACAATGGTTCCAGCTTCAGCCACTTGGTTTTCGGTGATTGATTTGAAGAACGCTTTCTTCAGCATCCCGATTGCTGAGGAGAGCAGGGATATTTTTGGCTTCAATTTAAGAGGACGAAGTTTCCGATTCAAACGCGCTCCTCAGGGCTACTGTGAAAGTCCATCTATATTCAGTCAAGCTCTGAAATCACAACTTGACATGATTGTTCTACATGATGGTGCGACTCTGATTCAGTATGTATACGATCTGCTGATCGCTGCAGATACTGAAAAGATTTGCAAGGAAGCCACATTGTCGTTGCTGCGTCATTTATGTGACATGAAGCACAAAGTCTCCCTTTCGAAATTACAATTTTGTCGACAAGAAGTGACCTACTTAGGTGCATCTTATCGAAGGAGGGAAGGAGGCTGACCCCCGAGAGAATACAGGCAATTATGAAATTAGGTGTTCCGAGGACACAGAGAGAAGTGCGTGCTTTCTTGGGCATTACATCATATTGCAGGCAATGGATACCAAATTTCTCATTGTTAGCCAAACTTTTGCTGGCACTAATCTGTAAGGATACACCCAATCCTGTGCCTTGGTCTGAAGATTGTCAGAAGAGTTTTCACGAGCTGCGTGATGCGTTGTGTTCGGCTCCTGTGTTGGGTAACCCCGACTACAGTAAACCTTTCACATTATACGCCCATGAGAGGGAAGGTTGCGCATTATCAGTCCTGACACAATCCTTTGGGGACAAACAGCGTCCATGCGCATATTTCTCAGCGACTCTAGATCCTGTAGCTAAGGCATTACCAAGTTGCTTGAGGGCCACTGCTGCAGCAGCTGTCTGTATTCGACAGTCTGCTGGGTTAGTTATGAATAACACTCTGATCGTTGAGGTCCCACATGCAGTAGACATTTTACTAAACAGAACGAAGACACATTACTTAACTAGTGCTCGACTGTCAAGTTATGAACTGACACTATTAGCGAGTCACATTCACATAAAGAGGTGCGCTACACTCAACCCCGCCACGTTATTGCCCATTCCAACAGAGACAGATGAGGTCGAAATGCATGATTGCTGTTTTAGGACAGAAGAAGAGACACAAGGGAGAGTAGACTTATTGGACACTCCCCTTCCTGAATGTTATGATGCTTTATGGATGGATGGTTCATGCTTCAAGTTGCCAAATGGTGATACGACTGCAGCATATGCGGTGACAACATTGCACACGATTGTAGAGACTGCGCGCTTTCCCCTTAATTCTGCGCAAGCAGCAGAGTTAATTGCACTTACCAGAGCGTGTGTGTTGGCAAAAGGAAAGCGAGTGAATGTGTATACTGATAGCCAATACGCCTTTGGCGTGGCTCACAGTTTCGGACGATTGTGGCGTGAACGTGGGTTCCTGACGTCGCATGGTGCAAAGATACAGCATGGTCAGCTAGTTAACGAGCTTCTCGAGTCACTGACCTTGCCACTACAAGTGGCGATTGTAAAATGCAGTACACACTGAAAGATTCAAGATGATGTTGGTCATGGGAATGCCTTTGCAGATGAAGTTGCTAAAGAGGCTGCAAGGAACACAATGAGTCGAATGTATGTTGTAGGTCCTGCAAGATGGATTGCCGATGTAGGTATGTGTGAGGACACTATCGAAAGTGTGAAGTCCATACAGTCCGAGGCGACTGAGAAAGAGGTGAATGAATGGAGAGAAAGCAAGGGTAGATTGGATGCGAATGGTTGTTGGGTCGAATTGTCAGAGCATCAAAGATGGCTGTTACCCGACGCATACGTACTTGCAGTGGTGACAATGGCTCATGGGATGGCTCATATCAGTGCGAAAGGAATCTGTAAGTTGTTAGCCCCAGTATGGCAGAATAATGGCATCCCAAAATGTGCAGGGAACTTGGTCAAGAACTGTATGGTGTGTTTGAAATACAATCCCGGTAGGGGAACTCCAACTCCAGCTGGTCATTTTGCGCCTCCAATGTACCCGTTCGAGGTTTTGCAGCTCGATTTCATCCACATGGAGAGGTGCAACAATCTGAAATACGTGCTTGTTGTTGTTTGCGCCTTCTCCAGGTGGGTGGAAGCGTATCCCCTTAAGGACAACACTGCCTTGTCAACTGCCAAAACCCTGGTCAAAGAATTCTTCCCTAGGTATGGTATGCCTAGAATGGTCTGGAGTGATAATGGAAGTGAATTTGTGGGACGAGTGATGAAGAGAGTGTGTGAATGTCTAGGCATACACCAGAAGTTCCACGCTGCAAATCACCCCCAATCAGCTGGTTTAGTAGAATGCTACAACGGCACCCTAAAACTCAAACTATCCAAGATCCAATCCAGCACAGGTCTTAAATGGCATGACGCCCTGCCTTTAGCACTCCTATCTACCAGAATGACTGCCCATTCTAGACTAGGACTTAGCCCTCACGAGATAGTGTTCGGCCGCCCAGCTAATATATGGGGAGTGCCAAGGCCTAAGAAACTCAGCGAGATAGAACACCCTGTACTGCTTGACTATTTGCACGAATTGACAACTAAATTGCGTGTTTTACACCAACAGGTCCACAGCTCCTCTCCGCCGGCATCTGATGATCCAGGCCACGCCATTGAACCCGGCTCCTGGGTCCTAGTGCGGAATTTCCAGCGGACCAAGAACGAGGAGCCTCGCTGGACCGGACCCTACCAAGTCCTACTGGCTACATGCTCCGCCATACGTGTCAACGGCAAGAGGAATTGGGTGCACGGCGCCCATTGCAAATGGGTCCTGCTGCCCCTTCCATATGACCGGTGGGTCCAGGACGGCGTCGCCGACTCTGAGTCAGAGCCCGTACCACGCTTTGCACCCTTCAGTGATGCACGACTGAAAGGAACTGGTACCGATAAGGAGAATGATCATATTCTGCAAGGATGTATGCCATCGTCAATGCAGTTGGACACTACAGAACCTGAAACATTGTTTGAACACCACACCGTATCTGGGAAACAACGGTATAATCTAAGGCCAAGAACAACGAACTAATCAAAGTAAACTGATGAGATTTTCTTTTCCCCAAGAACTATTTTTGATTGTACAGCTCTCTCTCCCAGGGAACTTGCTCATTTTTGATTTTCGAACCGCCATCCAGTTCTGCTGCTAGGGTCGCGGTTGCCACAGTCTCGGGAAGTGCAGCTGGAGACGTTTAGGTCAACGGTTCTGGTTGGTCTAAGGGAATTACCCTGGACTGAACAGAAGCACCCCTGAGCAGAATCAATCTCCCACCGCGGGCAGCAACTAGAGGATGGAGTTTCCGAGGGTAGGGATACCTGTTAGATCTACGAACTTTGAAAAGAGACTATGCGCTATAATGGCAAGAAAACAATTCTTAGTCATATGCATTTTAATGTTGTGTAGCATAATAATGTTTTTTATTGGCTATGCTCTGTTCATCTTTCGAGTTACCTTTGTACATAACACTCAGCCCACGCCTCCGCCTACTGTCTCCCCGCATTCTTTTCACCCCCTACCTGAACACGAGTCTGCCAGAAGATTAGAATTTATAAATAATTCATTCGTCCAACTCCTACACCAGCACCAATCTGTAATGAACACTACGAACTGTTGGATATGTGGACTCATGCCACACACCACAGATAAGGGTATCCCATATTTTGTCCTGCCATTTAGTTATTTTGGTTCTCTGTGGGCTTTCCAGACCATGTTCCTGTTTTCCCTTGAACCATATGTTCCAGGGAATAATTCAAACAACAAGGCACTAGTGACAGGAATCAGAAATATGAGTAGAGATATCGACATAGTTAGAACGACTCCCAAAGAGGAATTGACGCCTTACAGCAGATGGAATATAACTCAATATGGAATTTCCTTGGCTGAGAGTCTGAAAGCAAAGAAATCCTCCCCAGTCTGGATAGTATCCCACCAAGGTCACCTATGTCTGCAGGGAAATGGCAACAACCCTAGAGCCCAGTTAGGGAAAAGTGTCTGTACTGAGACTTATGTTTTCTCCTCTCGGACATCCCCTTCATTCTTAGCGGCTAAGGGTACCTACTTCGTCTGCCACGACAAAGCATATACATGGTTGCCCCCTGACTTCTCGGGCACATGTTTCATCTCGTTTCTGTTGCCACCCACCTACACGGCCGAGGCAGATTACCATCGGACAAGGACAGTTAGGGGTGTCGTGAGTCAAGACGACACTGCGGGTCAAGAGTTTGGAGACTGCACAAAGGGTTTTCTGCCGTTTTGGGGGCCTATGGTGAACAGCAGGAACATCCGCCAATTGACGAGGGTAGTTGAATCCGCCGTGATTGAAATGGCTGGTGCCCTTAGCAACTTGACTGCAGAGCTCCAGTCGGACTGACTTATGACGCTTCAAAATAGGGTTGCCCTAGATGTCATACTTGCAGACCGTGGAGGGGTATGTAGAGTGATCCAATCCAGTTGCTGCATTTTCATCCCTGATAATGCTCCGACAGTGTACCAGGCCATCTCCAAACTGCACAAAATCTCTGATTCCATTCATGTGGAAAAAGGGGACTGGTCCTTGCTAGGGTGGTTCTGGGAACTGATATCTGTCTGGGGATGGAAAACACTGATATTCGTTGGGATGATCTTAGCCATTCTGTTCCTGTTCTGCCTGTTTGTGCAGTGCGCTCCTGCAATATGTGGCCTCTGTGCTACATCATGTGTTGGGAAGCCTGTGTCAAGGGACGGATTGAGTAACCGGATGATGCTACAGCAGCATCTCCATGACTTCATGAATACAGATTTGGACTCAGATTAGCATGAGTTATTGCCTAATATGAGGGCAAAAGGAGGGTCTGTGGTTCTGAAATTCTGGACCCTGCTATAATATGGTTCAGAGGCCCAACGCTCGTGTCACAAAATATCATCGTACCATGACGAATTTGGTATTGGCAGACCGGTAATGATCAGGACATTATCCCTATATATTTGCGTCATGATTGAGTGATGCTAACCCCCTTAAATCGTGGTTTCCGTCTCGAAACCTCGGAATCCATTTTGTAAACGGCATCCATCTTGTGGCTTGCCCTCATATAGTCAATTGATTAAGGCCGAGTTTGATCTGAAAGGACACGTCCACCTTAGCTGACTTCCCCATGACCTGGCCGAGCTGACCACTGCCTCCAGCTGAACCTGTTCAGGCAGTCCCTCGCCCAGTGGCCGAGTAAGATAGCATCAAGGCACGACATGCCATAAACCATTCACTACATACAAACCATGTTATCCACACACATACACCTGTCCATGTCTCTTGTTTATGGCCAGTTTTACGATGAGGAGGTGCCCGAGTTTATTGGGGTTTCATCGATATCTGATGGTAGTTCTGGGCCGAGCTGGGTAATCTATCACTAACTGTACACACGAAATTATAGGCTGACCGTCATGACTGTGCTTTTTCTTTTGTTTAACAAATATGTCTATGGTTGCATCATAAAACAAAGAATTCTTGCCTGAAGTGCAATATTTTGTATAAAAGGAGAAGGCTGGTTCTGTAAAAACGAACAGTCTCCTTAGAACTTACATCCCGTGCTGTTGTACTTCTAGGACGCTTGTTACTTGGTTGCAGCCAATAAAACTCGATCTCTGACTTTACCTAGAAGACTCTGATTTTCTGTGGTCCGGAACAGGGAGAACTCAGAGGTCTTCGGGTGTTATCCCCTGGCACCACCGGGTTCCTAAAAACCCGGCACCTCAGTTGGCGCCCAACTCGGGGCGGTATCAAGCGGTATCGGTCCAAGCCAGATTTTCGTGAGGAGCTTCGTGTGAAAATTCCAGAGGACGGCCAGCCACTTCAGCGACCCCTGTATGTTGACGTGGTTCCGAAGGTCTTTGCTGCGAGGTTCCCCATGTCCCGACGGCTACGAAGGACTGCTGCCCTGACTATCGCCCTGTTTTGGACCCAGTGATCCTTGGTAGAGCAAAACGATAGATGAGTCTTCTAGTGACGTCATCGATCATCAATACTTCAGTTAAGTATAAGTGGAGCGTCTATCAGTCCTTAGTTTGATTCTTAGTTTTGGTATCTTTGAGATACACCTTGTTTGGAACTTGCAAGCGCCAAAACCAAGGGATTCGTGTATTCACGAAAATATCGTATTCGATCATCCTTTGAAGTTTGAAGCTAGACTAGTGAGCGAAGATGCCTGGTCTTAGCAGACTTGGAAACTTGTTTTGTCTTGGTTATAGTAAGGACTCCCGATTAGAGGATTCGTGTCCGGTTCCTCTGATTGGAACTCCAACATATGAGCTCTATATAAAGCACGGAGTAGGTCCTATCACATATAATGAAGTATGGATGAAATACACCAGAAAGGATGGTGTTTTAAAATGGCCCCAATATGGTAGCTTTGACGCAGAAGTTTTAGATAACCTCGAGGTGAAAACTTTTTAAGAAGAAAGCCCGGCCGGCGATGTTTGACTCTTTTTGCTTGTGGTGCAAAGAAGCCAAACAGAAAGAAATGAAATTAGCTAAGAAAAATAAAAGAGGTATGTCAATGGTGCAAGCCGCCGTTGCATACAGGGATAATGAGGAAGAGCAAGAGAGTGAACAAATGCTCAGAAGCAAGAAGTTAGCAGTAGATAAATGCTATCCAATGTTGCCACATGAAGGACAAAGTTCAAAAAGGACATCAGAGAAGGATCCATTAATGTCCCATTTACTGAGTTCACCACCCCCATATGCACTAGATGCTACTGCAACCCCGAAGCGTTTTGTTATACCGCGCCCCGGCGCACGAAATGCAGCTCTTGCACAAGCACCAGCTCCTCTTCAGCTGGTTCCTACTTCTCCGGCGCAGCCCTCTCAAGGGCCGCCGCCTTTGCCTCATACTCCATCTACTGTTTCTGCGACTTTGCCTACTGCTCCGACTGTTTATCATGATGCTACTTCTGCCACTGCCTCGACTTCCTCTGCCATTGCCTCGACTTCCTCTTTACATCAGCCTGTCTTTTCTGGCACATCTGCCTCTCCGCAAGCTTCTACTTCTGTTCGACAGAGAGTGACAAGTACTGTCACTGGTCTGTTCTCACCTTTCTTTGGGTCGCCTAAGAAGACCCCTAAAACAGGACGTAGACAATTGCGTAGTCAACTGCCTGATTACGAGGAAAGAGAAATGCTGAATGAGTTAGCACGTAAATGGGTTACCAACACTGTACAATATGATGTTCAGTCTGTTATGGAAGTCTTCCGTCAGTGGGATGCACCCACTCAGAGATATGTATTCGAAGAGATGTGTGTATACCTTTGCGAAGATTTGGAGACAAATTGTCCAAAACGCAAAATGAAGGAATTATTCCGTATACGTTTCAAGTTCCATAAAGGCATGATTGTAGGTGCCAATGTTGAACGAGCAATAGATTTATTGTTATCTTATAGGAGTAAGGGAAATGTATCTAGATCACTATATGAGGATGACATATTAGGTAGGAAAAAGCTGCAACAGTACCCCATGAGAGAGGTTCCCCCAGTTTGGAGGGAAGGTGATGCGAACGCAAATCCACCAATTCCACCACATTTCCAGCGTGTATGGGTACATGTCCCCTGGAAAAGATCTGAAGTTTTAGCACTCAAACAAACATTGCCTGATCCCCGTAAAAATCCTGCAGGGTATTATAAGGAGTTATCACAGACTGCAAGCTCATGTATAATGAATTTAGCAGATGTAGACATGTTGTTCGGGAATGTTGTCCCACAACCCTTATGGAGCAAGATTCGTCATGCAGATCATGATCAAGAATTAGGAGACACGTGGGCTAATATTGCCGCTGCTGATGCCAGACAAGTTGGTGGTTCTAAACCCGAGCCTTTGGTAGCTGAACTTCCTGGTAGAATTATCGCATATCTGAAAACTTTAATGCCTGAATTGCGTGTAAATTGGGATAAGCTGTCTGCGTGCAAGCAGAAGAAAGATGAGAATGTGCTGACTTTTTCACGAGATTTGAAGAGACTTTCGTCGATCATAGTTGTCAGGATATGGCTACCGAGGGTGGCCAAAGATTGTTTGTAGATAAGTTCGTACATAATCTACTTCCTGAACTGTGTAATAAATTGAAAGATTCAGAGAGTCAGCGCAGATTTTGGCCACAGCCCAGTACTATGAAAAGAGGCGCAAAGATGAGATAGATAAGGCAGACAAAAAGACTAAAGATTTGAAAACTAAAGCCCTTCTCCAGCAAGCCTATCCGCCTCGCACTACTAGTCAGCCCGATTATCAGCAACCTCAGCAGTATTCGAGAAACTCACCTAGAAGACTCTGTGTTTCTGTGGTCCGGAACAGGGAGAACTCAGAGGTCTTCGGGTGTTATCCCCTGGCACCACCGGGTTCCTAAAAACCCGGCACCTCAGCGGGCATGCAGCAGACACACATTTTGACCCTTTCCCGAATAGCTGCTGAGGGGGATATGGGCGGCGTTGCACTGGTACCACCACCATTAACTACAACACCAACACGACCTACAGCTTCCATCTTTTTTAGTCATAAGGGCCGGCATGGACCTCCATCCAGCTCGACCTCAAGTAGTGGTGCTAAAAGCAGCTGCGTAGCTAGGGGCGGGCAGGAGGCGGGGGGCGGTCCACCCCAGTCGGCACCATTTAGGATGCGGCAGAGAAGTGCAAGCACACCTGGTTGCAGACAAACACACAGCGCCGGCGGTATGTCCCAGCCAGGGCCGTCAATCCTGTAGAGCGCGAAAACGCTACCAATGACGGCCCTGGGTATCTGTTTGGCCAGCCCCCCGCTGTAGCAGTGGCGCAGACTAGTGCGTGCGCAGTGCGCTCTCTTGAGTTGACTGTTGGTGCTTGCATGCACTGGGCCTGGCCTGCCATCTGTGCCGCCTCGAGTCGACGAGAGAGTCGAGAGAGACACTGACGGCCAAATTAAGGTAAAGCGAAAATTAATTCAATTTTAATTTTTATCCAGCAACCCACTTGCCGAATTGATCATTACGTAACGTTTGTTCTTATGCCTGCGTGTCTAGCATATATTGCAGTATTGTACCTCAAATTGCACTTTGTTTTCTCTGTAGCCTGGTGAAGAGGTACCATTTGCACTCAACTGGAACCTTATTGAGTTAGGCAGCAAAATATTCACTTACTGTACAGTCGATGCACCTAGTAGTGCAATGAAAACCACCGCAATGTTGTAAAACTAATTGCCGAGGCTTCTCTTGTAAACGGCGCATTAGGGCTGAAGGTGATATTGGCACTTACTAAATGCATTATATTCACCTTGTCTGAACTAAATCTCATCTAGCTGATGTAAAGTGCTTGGCATACCACTGGAATGCAATTACATATGTAGGCGCTAAATGTGCAGGAGGCCAAGCCATCCGGCTACTAGTATGGGAACATTAAAATAACTTAGAAGGCAGAGCAGGAAGTCAGTGCGTTACTTAAAAGAGCACCGAAATAAGGCGCAAATGAAGCAAAGGGCAGCGAGGCGCTGGAGAGTGCTGCGCGCCGGCGGGATGCTGCTGGAGAGGCTACGGATGCATATGCGGCTTGAAATGACACGCTGCGTGCCTTTCAGCTGCTGACAGGAAACTAGGCTTGTGGCCTCCGCTTATAGCGATATATTTTGGTAGCTAATGTATGGAATTATCCCTGACAATCCACCAGTCACAGGGCTGTTTATAACCATGCCGCCACAAGCTGAAGACACAGAAAGTAAATCTTTATTTGTCTTTCTTGTGACTGTGAATGGCGAGGAGTAAAATAGTCCCCTGTGACTGATATTTTGTTATCTGAAGTTCATTTACCTCATATATAATACTTTTGAGCCAGAGGCTTTCAGTTACCTCTCTTCATCCTTTGGTCTGCTGTAGTGTCATTCAAATTTTGCTTCTGCCAACAGCCAATGCGTCCTTCTAGTTTAATGTTTTTTTTCCTTTTACTATTGTTTCCCTTTGTGAGGCGGGTAGATCCCCACATTGCTGCATGGCTGCTCATGTGTATATTTGTATTTATATCTGCACATTGCCCTCTTGCCTCATTATTTTTTCTGTGGTTTTTGGAACATTTTATTACAAAAGTATACACAGGCAGCTAAATTAAAATGAATTTTGGAAATAACTAAGTAAGCAGCATACTTTGCAACCGGTAATGATATAGGGGTTTTACAGGAGCATAATATAAGCAAAAGCATGAGCTCAGCCTCATAAGACAATATAGGAAAGAAATTAAAGATAGCAAAATAAGTAAAAGAAGATAGATGGATATGGTGATTCAACCATGATTTGTTGTTGGACTTTGATATATGATGCATAGGGGTAGTAGGTGATTGTAGGCTCGTTGATGGAATCTAAAGTCCCTAGGTGGACAGGAGTGGGAGCTTAGTAAGTAATAAAGGGTGAGATGGCATTGCACTAGTATTTGCGTATTGTTTAGTAGATGTGGGAAAGTGCCTTATTTAAGATCGTTCCTAAATCTTAGGTATTCTAAAAAGTTGTAAATTAATCTAGGAAACATGTCTCATGGTATTAGCTGCTTGGAGTGAGAAGTGTGTCATTTCCCCTCTTGTGGAAAGGGGAGGTGTCTAGATACTGACTCTAGGTTTTGGTCAGGGACATTCATGTCTCATGTAAGCTCAGTAGGTGATTTTGTGGACTATGCCAAGCCCTTCAAAGAAAATCCTCTGAGAAACTGGGGGCTATTGGAGGTGCGACATATGTTACTAAGCTCTGTGGCTGTAAGATGTAGAAGAAGCCTTACTGTTGCCTTTTGTACACGCTGGGTTTTGCACTTGAGTAACAGAGCAAGGCCTGCATACAGTCCACTGGATTCTTCTATTTCTGTCACTATGCTGGGTAATATGTGGAGATCTTAATCCTGGAAATTTATGTAAGGTTTATATTCAGTAGGGTCTTGAGGAAGAAAAAGGATTCTTTCCATATTGTTTTGACGTGTTAACGTGTGAGATGAATAGCTGGGTGGAGATAAGGATGGATGGAGAGAAGAGTGAGTGTGAGCGTAGCTAGGTGGGGTTGGTCCGCCCAAGGCGGCACTATTTTGGGGACGGGGCTGTCTAGCCCTGGACCGTGTCATGTATGTGCATGTAACTTGCATGATCGAGGTAACTATTAGCAGCGATACTATGTGTCTCTCGGACCTCTTTCAGGTGCTCGCCGTCCTTTTTCCCCAGCACCCTCCCAGGGGGGCGGCAATCTGAAGGATAGCCCCGGGCGCCACAAGCTCTAGCTACGCCCCTGGCTAAAAGTGAACAACAGAAACAAATTCAGCCACGCCCATCCTCCACTTCGTCTGGCATTGAAAGTCAGAGTAGCACCTCCACCTTCAGCAGACATCACCAGTCCCCAGTTTGGGACTTCTTTACTGTTAGCGCAAAGGCGGAAAACATGGTCGTTTGTTCGATTTGTAAAGAATCCGTTAGTCGGGGTAAGCTTGGTACCAACTATGGTACCGGAGGCCCGAGAGGTCATCTCAAGCAACACCACACTATCATTTGGGAAGCACACATGAGGAAGATCGAGGAAGGCAAAAGAAAATCAAATCCAAATGTATACCTTGATATTGCATCTGATGATGACGAGAGGCTGATCGTGCAGGGGGGAAGTGAAGAAGCAACAGACATTTTTTCTGGTACACCCAGTTCTGCTGGCAGCAGCACTGCAGTGGTATCGCCCACACCCTCTACCCCTGCAAGATCTATGAGGCACACTAAGAGTGTGGGAGAGACACCAATGCGAAAAACTTCATCACTGGGCCTAACTGGTTTGAAGACATCATCATCATCATCATCACGTAAAATGATCCAGCCCAACATTCGCAGAATGTTGTGGTCGGAGGCGCCATTTGAACGCAACCACCCAACGGTACGTCTGTATAACGCAAAGCTGGCTAAAATGCTAGCGCTGGACCTTCTCCCTTTTTCTTTCGTGGAAGGGGTGGGGTTTCTAGAATTAGTGGCAACAATCTGCCCTAAATGGAAGGTTCCTAGCCGGTCCTATTTTGCCAGAGTTGCGGTTCCAGCACTACATCAAGATGTGCTGGAGGTTATTGGGGCAGCTTTGCAGAAGAGTGCTGTTCACACTATCCACTTGACAACAGACATGTGGACCAGTTGCCAAGCCCTTGATTACATGTGCATCACTGCACACTGGGTCTCTTTTGCAGGGTCTTTTGCAGGGGTTAGAGACAAGTCAAGTGCCGTTGTTGACCTGGACACGGTTTTTCAAGCTACTCGGAAACATGCAACATTAACCATGTTTGCCATGGAGAAAACTCATACTGCAAAAAACATTTTGGAGGAGTTTAACAGTAAGGTCTCTGAATGGCTGCAACCAAGAAATCGCATAGTTGGTTATGTTTCCACGGATGATGGCAGTAATTTAGTTAAGGCCATGCAGGAAGGTGAATATTTCAGAGTGCCGTGTTTGGCTCACTGTATAAACCTGGTTGTTCAAGATTTTTTGAGAAATGAAAACACAGTCAAGAAGTTACTGACCATCTGCCGAAGAATCTGCACACATTTGAGCCATTCTTTTAAGGCCCGGAAGGAGCTGAGGAGCATTCAACATGAACATACAGTGCCAGTCAAAGGACTCATCCAGGAGGTGGCAACACGTTGGAACTCAACCGTTTACGTGCTTGAGCGTCTGATTGAGCAGTGCATGGTAATTAATGACTATGTCTTTCAACTAGGTTCTACTATGAAAGACATGAGGCTAGAGTTGGAAGAATGGAAGCTAGTTAAAAGCCTGACAGACACGCTTCATCCTTTATGAGGCCTTCACGCGTGAAGTCAGCAGGGAGGACTGTTCTTTGAACAAAGCTATCCCATTGTTGTTCATGCTAGAGCACCAACTGAAGGCGGTATCTTCAACGTTCAGAGATGATGTTGGAAAGCAAGATTCATATCTGTTGGTGGAGAGTTTATTAAGCCGCCTAGTTGCCAATGAAAGGCTTAAAAACATGCATACAGAACAACATTACATTTGTGCCACTATTCTGGATCCACGGTACAAAAAGGCAATGGCCAGCAAAGCATTCACTCCTTTTGATGAAGCAGATGTTTCAAAGTACAAACATTGGCTAGCTGTATCAGCCACTCGGTTCGAAAAAGATTGGCAGAAAATTCAAGGAGCCATCAGAAGTCCGACTGAATCAGCAGGCCATCTAGCGTCAAGTTCCACTTCTGAATCTGCGGGCGAAGGGAGCCACTTTCCCTCACAGCCGTTAACGACACCAGCAGCAACTGTATCATCATCCTCACCTGCACCAAGCCCAGCCATAATATTGTCGGAAGCGGATTGGCTAACTCATCAAGGGTTTGCTTGTTCCAGTGCTGCGAAGGCCACAGATGGTACGCAAAGTGGAGCAACTGTGGAGAACCTTGAGTTGATGGTGCAGGCCTATCTGGATGACCCAACAGAGGACTTTGAGAATATTAACCCATTGCTGTATTGGTACAGGAAAATGGCTCTGTGGCCACTGATCACCAACCTGGCTATAAATTATTTGTCTTGCCCACTCGCAAGTGTGTCTTCTGAACGTGTTTTCAGTGCTGCTGGTGCCATTGTAACTTCAAAAAGGACCCGCCAAAAATGTGGAGAGGTTAACACTGATCAAGATGAATCAGCACTTGATACCACCAGATTACAAAGTACGTGAAT
Organism: Lissotriton vulgaris; assembly: GCF_964263255.1. Lineage (NCBI taxonomy): Eukaryota > Metazoa > Chordata > Amphibia > Caudata > Salamandridae > Lissotriton > Lissotriton vulgaris. The sequence goes on along the minus strand of NC_141698.1, from coordinate 435,948,982 downwards.
GCACGCAGGAAGAAGAGGACACCGACTTAGGTGACATAAGTTTTTCTCTGTTACCTGACCTACTCCCGTCTCAATTCATGGAGTTTGAGGACGAGCTCTACTTCCCTGACACCGAGCCCTGAAAATGACTTTCTTTTTTCGTCCTTATTCACTTTTATTCCTGTGTGTCTTTCTTTGTTTTGCCACTTTTACCGCAACAAAACTCTAATCACCTAATCACAACAATTCCATCAGCAGCACTGTCTTCATCTTATATTCCTTATTGATTTGAAGGTGCCGCAATCTGCATTCCTGAGGTTCACAAATTCACAACTCAATCATGCTCCTTTATACTCCTCCTCCAGACTCCCCCTATCCATTTCCCTCAAGGCAGATTGATGGATTACGACGAGTGCCCTCAAGTGGGACTGAAATTAGTGACTGACTACATGCTTGCTGATTTCTGACAGAGTTACTTCTGATATTGACAGAAGAGGCTGCCCTGTGGGCCCTCACTTTCCGAATAAGATGCGGACAAAAAGTAGAACAGGTAATGAATAATTGAGAAGATGGCATGCAGTGGACAGCAATGGCCGTCTGGCTCTGAAGAAACCAATTGCTGGTTTTTTGTGTGCATGAAATGATGATTCATATCTCTTGTCTTAGTTATTATTTAATCTTCCACACAATAATTGTAACTCATGTCAACAACTCTGTTTTTTTAACCTTTTTTATTTAAAATCTTACTTCAAATTCAGGGGCCACTATATTGCATTTCACAAAATATGCAAAATGTCCTTGGAGCGGACTTACTTGCCAATATACCATGATGATTGATTAAATAATATATCTTTTTTCTTTACAGTCACTCACATGGATGGATGGATCATCAGCATCGGTTTACGGAAGAAATATGGCCAATTCGTAAGTGGCAAACAGCTAAACCAGTCTACAACAACTACTACAGCAGGACTACATGTCTGTCTATTCGTGGTATGTATTGTCCGAGGGCGAGGCAGTGTACTGTTGTTGTTATGCCAGGCAGAGTCCACTCCAGACAGCAGTTCATGTAAAATTGGGGCTATGTGGCTGCCTGCATACAATTAGATATGCTTTGTCTGTCTGACATAGGTGTGCTACATCAGGTTGCTTCACTCAGTGGTGCCTACCTTGACCCTCTGCATGGCACTGCCTCAAGCTAGGGACAAACATCCGTTATGTTTGCAATTTTGCTGTTTTTCGGTATTTTGCAAATCTTGCAAAGGTACCGAAAAATCGCAAATTCTTGCGAGGAACGGAATTTTGGCCCATGCTTGTGGCAGGGTGGGGGCGCTAGAGGGCGCACTGCGGAATGGCTGGCTAGTGTGTCAGCTCCGCCGGACGGATGCGAAACTAACAACTTTTCACCCTTCTAAACCGCTGCTACCGCCGAGACACGGATAGTATCCAGCGTCGGAACATACAACTGACTCCGTTATGGCAAGTTTATGAAGGAATAAGGACCGCAAACTGATATTTTCGCGGAAAGAAGCAACATCGCCGGCACTGACTCCAAAATGGCCGCGGCCGGCGCCAGTCGACATGGGGATTGAAAGCAGAGCGGGCGATGGTACGAGTACATGAACACCGGGGACGCAAAGGATTCAAGGCACTGATCCCTCTACGAGGCCAACAAGCAGCGGGAGACGGCTACCACAACGAAACACACGGTATATATCGCTGTGCGTTCCAGCGGTAACAAAATGGCGGACGTGCTGGAACGCATATGAACTGTGGCAACGGCCGTCCGCAGAGCAGGAGAAACAGTTCGTCTTTGCCCGAATGGGTGGAAGCGGACACTGCCGGAGACACCAGCAAGAAAAGCGCACTTTGCGATCCCCGACACGGTATGCCAGCAGATCTGACTGAACGAGGAGGCAAATGATGCACGCTTTAACTGGAAAGGCGGCACACACCGGTGGCTGGCGAGGTCATCGGCGCCGAGGGGGAAATACGACTCCGGCGGCGCTGCGGCTGTCGAGGTCTCTGGTGGAGTGTCTGCTGCCGCAACGCAAAACGCATTCCCTCCCAGCGATAGGGGCCGATGACTAGACGTACCCCGAAGTGGGCAACCGCGACGCTAACACGTAGTACTGCTCTATCGGCCGCGACTAAATCAGTCGGCAGCCCGAGGACGAACGGACGCTCCTCGCCATTGCAGCCTAGGGACATGGGGAAGCCGGAGAAGCAGCAGACCAAGCTCCCCTTCGAAACGAAAAAACAACCTAAGAACACGGCAACAACCCCAGACATGGAGGACGACGGAGGGGTGGCAGAAGGGTCGGCCATGGAATCGGTGCTACGGGCCATCCAGCAGAGCCTGCAGGAAATGAATGGCAAACTGGACAATGTAATGCAGAGGGTAGACAACATGGCAGCAAAAATCGAGAAACATGACGAGCGGATTGTTGAGGCGGAACAGAGGATTTCCAAGGTGGAGGATGAGCACAGAACCACATCGAAAGTGTGCGGGGGCCTGGAGAAAACGGTGGAGACCCTGCGAGCTAAGGTGGAGGACCAAGAGGCCAGGTCCAGGCGAAACAACATCCGAATATCGGGCCTGCCGGAATCCACCAACACTGGAAAAATGGAAACCTTTGTTGAAACGCTCCTAAAAGAGATTTTTGGCGCTGAAAAATTATCTCCAGTGTTTTTGATTGAACGTGCACACCGCTCACTGGCACCCGTGCCGAAACCAGGAGCTGCCCCACGGATGATCATAGCCCGCGTGCTCAATTATAGAGACCGAGACACGGGCCTGCGGCTCGCCAGGGAAATGGGTAAAATCACCTATCAGGGGAACACCTTGGAGTTCTATCCTGACCACACCATGGCGGTGCAACTGGCGCGGAAGGAGTTTGCTCCGGTGAAGAAGAAACTGCGAGACCTCAGACTGGAGTACGCCATGCTGTACCCTGCAAAACTTAAAATCACGAATATGGGGAAACCAGTTATCCTACAGACAGTGCAGGCTGCACATGACTATCAAAAAGCAGGGGAAGCGACGGAAAGCTCAGGAACAAGATGCGTCGACGAGTGATGTGGAATAACAGGAGGAACTGGGAACATTGCTTAGTTACTTTTCGAACTTTAAGAGAGCAGAGTGGGCCTGCCGGCGCCGAGACCTGACACGTGGAACTGCTGAATGGCACGAAGATGGCGCCCGGTCTCGCCGGATGGCTGAGGACGCATCCGAAGGCAGGCCACACGCATCTTTCAAAACGGTATGCTTCAAGAAGGGCTTTCACGCAGTGAGTATCCCAAATCATAGCAGCGTTCAGAGGGTGTGAGTCGGAACACCGAGCCCAGGTGGTGCGCTTTGAACCCCTAACTGACATTTGTGTTCCTTGTACATTTGCCCCTTGAGCAAGACATTTGGGGACCATTGGCACGAACTGCTGCTGTACTAGGTGCTGGACCACGATGAATGTTGTCGATCTAATTTGTACTGCGTTCTACTATTGTCTCACTTGGGCGGTTGGAGGGGGAGGGGATGAATAGTATGACCATTACACAGGAGATGTCGTAAGCATCTGTCCACGTCCACTATGTGGATGGAGATGTGTGAACCTGGCGACACCTCCAGGCGGGTGCGCCCCATTCTCAGGTTTAATGTATGTTTACAGTTTGTTAAGGGATGGCTTTGGCAATGTTCGGGTGCTAAAGTGGGTGGGGGGTGGTTGGGGTTCTCAAGGTTACTCGAGCTGCAAACTCTGTGTCTGAGAAGCATGGCGACCTCCTACGCCATACGCTACTATGCAAGTGCTCCACTCCATGACTTCACGCAAATGTTGATTTTACTGTGCACACTGCGGGGTTTGATTAACGCCTCCTGCCTGATGCCGGAGGGGCGTCCACTGGGAACTAGAGTCATGACTGTCAATGTGAATGTCGAGAATTAGTACATTAAATTTCTTAACGTGGAATGTAAGAGGGTTGGGCAGCCCGAAAAAGATCAGGCAAATGTTCGCATATTTTGACAGACTACATGTGGACATAGTATTCTTGCAAGAAACGCACATGGCACACACCAGCACATCCACACTGGGAAATAGATGGGCGGAATCGGTGTCCAGCTCGAACTACTCGTCATACTCTAGAGGGGTCAGTATTCTGATACGAAAAGGGACACACTTTGCGATCACGAACATACATAGAGACACGGAGGGTAGAAGTGTTCTGGTGGCGGGTAAAGTCAGAGGCCAGAGGATTCTGTTGGTGAACACTTATGGCCCCAACGTAGATGACCCGTTTTTTTTTAGAAAGGTGTGGCAGGACATTGTGGATATGCAGATAGATCACATACTGTGGGGTGGCGATTTTAATGTGACACTGCAAGACGCACTTGATAGGGCCGCACATACCTCGGAATACCATAACAATGCACGACACATGTTGCTGGACGCTGTGGAGGATCTCCAACTAGTGGACATATGGAGGGCGGGTAACCCGGGAGTGACAGCTGCGACGCACATTAATACAGCAAACAATAGCTGGTCCAGATTGGACTATTGGTTGGGAACACGGGAGGTGCTAACATGGGTTGCACACGTTAAACATATGCCAAGAACACTGTCAGATCACAATCCGGTACTGCTACAGATTGTAGTCCCACAGTATGTGCCCCCGCCCTTCACCTGGTGCTTTAACGCGGCTGCGCTGCGGGACCCCTTGTATGTCACTTCAATACACGGCGATAGTGGATTACTTTGCACTAAACTGCCCGACCACTGAAGATCCATGTCTCCTCTGGGAAGCCTTTAAGGCTACGATCAGGGGGGTCTGTATCAGTACGACCTCAGGTATCCTGAAGGATATCCGACAACAATTGCGCACATGAGAAGACGCCATACATAACCTGGAACAGGTATACACAAACATAGGTGACACTAAAGTGCTGGGGGAGATTCAGGTCCTCTTGGCGGAACATGGCAATTTCACGTTAGACAAACTTAAATATGTCACTAAACAGGCGACCGCAAGGCGATATGGGGAGGGAGGTAGGCCGGGCAAGGCATTTGCCGACAAAATATGCTCAGGGAGAACACCGCAGAATATAACATCCATCTGTACCCCCGACGGGAAAGTTGTAGGTGACATTAAAGGGATCACAAAAGAATTCATGACACACTATGGTGCCCTATACACTGCGCGCCCCTCGCCCCCACAAGAAGACATGCTCGCCTATATGGAAGACATTGAGCTGGCGTGGCTAGCAGATGGCCATAAGGAGTACCTTGCTAGGCCTGTTACTGTGGAGGAGGTCACAGATACTATTAAGCGGTTACCCAACAATAAGGCGCCGGGTCCAGATGGGTTCGTGACGGAATTCTATAAAGAGTTTGCGGACCTACTCGCCCCACATTTAGTTAGGCTGTACGGAGCGGCGCATGAGGCCCAGACTCTGCCGGACTCTATGAGGGAAGCATTGCTTATTGCGCTCCTCAAACCGGGCAAGGATGAGGACAAATGCGACTCCTATCGCCCCCTGTCCCTCTTGAACGTGGACACAAAAATAATCGCTAGTTTACTAGCGGACAGACTGAAGCCACTTATGACCCTCTTAATACGGCCGGATCAATCCGGCTTCATACCGGATAGGGCTACCACACATAACACACGCACACTCTTTGCCCTGGCACATTATCTGGCTCCTGAAACGAAAGCTGTGGCAGTATTGTTAGATGCTGCTAAAGCGTTTGACACTATTGGCTGGCCCTTCATACAAGCGGTTTTGATACGAATGGGGTTCCCCCTAATGTTTTTGGGCTGGATCTCCATGCTCTACACAAACTTGTCTGCACGCATCAGAATAAACAGGTATATTTCGGAACCCATTCGCATATGCCGAGGCACCCGGCAGGGCTGCCCGCTCTCGCCGATGCTTTTCACATTAATCTTGGAGCCACTGGCTTGTAAAATCAGACAGCACCATCATTACTCTGCAATACAGATGCCGACACGGCCAATACACATCTCACTATACGCTGACGACATGGTGTTATATGTCAAGAATCCGGAGCCTCACTTAAACCCGCTTTTACGGGAATACATCAAATTTGGGCAACAGTCGGGACTACAAATCAACTGGGACAAATCTCTTATCATACCCCTAACTGACAGCACGCACCCAACACCCCTAGATTACCCATTAGAATGGCAAGAGGAACCCACAAAATATCTAGGCGTCTGGTTCCACAGGGACCCTGAATTAGTTATACGCACGAACTATGGGCGAGCTATAACGTCCCTTGAAGACTAAATTAAAAGATGGAATAAACTTCTTTTTTCCCTGGCAGATCGGGCCGCAATTGTAAAAATGGTGCTCCTGCCGAAATTCCTGTACTTGTTCAATAACATACCAATTAAACCTCCGGCTGCAGTATTCCGCAATATTAACACACTGGTACTTACCTTGCTCTGGGCCGGAAAGCAGGCGAGAATGGACTTACACACTATGACACTGCCATATGCTAAGGGAGGTTTCAAGGTGCCAGATTTCTATCTGTATTACTTATGCGCTCATGCACAATTCGCGCACTACTGGCACCACGAGATACCCTTCTTAACGCACGTGGCTGTGGAAGCTGGGGACGCTGATCCGATACCGCTGGCGAACATACTAACACACAAACGCCCCAGACTCCATGACCGCGACATCAACCCCGTGAACACCACCACGGAAGCGTGGAGACTGATGGGAAAAGCGGCGGACGCTCTGCCACTGTACGCCCCTGCACTCCCACTGGCTCATCACCCTAACATTACAGTTACACAGGAAAAAGTTGGAATGGACCTGTTGAAATGGGCAGGCATAGACTCACTAGGCGACCTTTATATAAATGGGGTTTTTCAGACATTGGACAACTTACAATATATCAAGAACCCGTCCTTACTTTTCAGCTTCAAATACTATAGGCTACAAAGGGCACTTAAGGAACACTATCCAACACACCCAGAGGAACCGAAACAGCTCGTGCCGTTACAACTCCTCCTCACCACACCCTCGGCCTCTCACATGGTGTCCAAACTGTATAAAAGCTTACAGGGTGCTATAGGAGATAACACAGATAAAGCCAGGGACAGGTGGAGTGCAGGCTTAGAGACACCACTGACTGATGAAGAATGGGCGGCTGCCTGCATGCTCACAAACATGTTAACGCCGAATGGTAATCTGAGACTCATCCACTATAAATACCTGCATCAGGTGTATCATACGCTGCATCGATTGTATAGATACGGGTTGAGGGAGGATTCGAAGTGCAGCAGATGTAAGCAAGACAATGCCGGTTTCATGCATCTGGCCTGGTATTGTCGCAGGGTGGCGGGTTACTGGGAACATGTGATACGGGTGCTGAATGAAATGCTGGGTTCATCACTGGAATGCGCCGCCAAAATTTGTTTATTGGGGATTGTACCGCAGCTGAGAGCGCGGAAGCGCAAATTCTGTGCTGTAGCGTTGCTGTTAGCTAAGCAGAGGGTCTCCCTACATTGGAACAGTGGGAAGGGCCCGGAGATTAAAAACTGGTTGGAAGACATGACGTACTGTCGTGACACACTGAACACATATGAAGAGGAGCTGCCGATTAGATCCCGGCCCAAGGACTATTGGGGGTTCTTACGGGACTATCTACTGGAGCATAGTGTGACTGGAGAAGAAACTGATCATGACTAGGGGAAGGTTATGGAGAGCACTTGTTTACTGGTAATAACAACAATGGGATGATGCGGAGGGGGGAGGATGCTGTGATACGGAGCAATTGTAGCTGAAGGACATTTTATGTTAACTTGAGTATTGTTATGGGTACGTTACCCAGGGGTGAAAATATGTTTTAAAAAAGTAAGAACACTAGCAGGTGTGTAAGCGACTAAGGCACTTACTGATTGATCTGTGAATATCAAACACAACGCCGCCGGTCCGCTGGATGTCGGCTGATGGGCTGTGTACAACAACTGCGATCCTTTTTGGAAGAACGAGTCTGCAGCCGGCCTGTTGAGGTTGTAGGCGATACATGTGTAATGCTGGTTTATTTTGTATTAAGTGCAATAAACTTCTTACACCAAAAAAAAAAATGCTTGTGGCAGGGCCATGCAGACGGTCAAGGCAGGCACCACTGAGTGAAGCATCCTCCTGATGTAGCATACCTAGGCTCTTTGACACAGTCAGACAAAGCATATCTAAGGTTTAGGGTTCAGTGCGATTTACTAGGGTTTTTGGGTTTAAGTTGGTATGGTTCACGCTGATTCTAGGCCTCGGGCCCGATGCAGACTCGTTCATAATGATGTTGGCAAAGTTTTAGGGGGGTTTGGTGTTCTTTGGTCCAGAATTGGCAGAATGTTGGCCTTTTTGGATGTTTTGCGGGCGCGTGTGTTTGGGTGAATACTAAGTGAAAACTAGTCGTAGACCTTCTTCTTCTTCTTCTTCTTATTCAAAGAGCGCAGTGGTTCGATTTTGTTCTGCCTTGCTGAGATTCTTGTGAATCGCTGGAACAAGTGACTGTCCAGGTAAGTTTAAGAGGATCGAAGTAGTGGAAGTGCTGAAAACAGCAATGTTTTGTGAACAGCGCAATTTGCCATGTTTTGAATATACCAGTATTGCATGTTTTTGGGGGCTGTTTGGGGGTGTTCTAGATTTGTGGGGGAGGGTGTGGGGGTCTGGGAGCACTGCTGGGATAGCATAATTTTGCTTGGAAGTGATTTGAAGAAAATCCATGGTGGGAAAGAGGAGTTAGGGCCTAGCTGCAGAGCGCTTTTGGAACGATCTTGACTGGTTGGCTGAACATTTTCTAAGTATGAGTTTTTGCATTTTTGCTCTTTGCCTGTTTAGGGGTGTTCTTCCTTTTTGCGGGTGGCTGCAAAGGTCAGGGGGCATAGCTCGGAAGGTCTAATATCGGAATCAAGTGTTTTGGACAAAATCCATGGTGAAAAAGTTTTTCCGTTTTTGCTCACTTGCCTGTTTTTGGGGTGCTGTTTGGGGGGTTTCTAGGTTATTGGGGGTTGGTTTTGGGATCTGGGAGCACTGCTGGCACAGTCTAATTTTGATTGCATTTTTTTTCAGAAAATCCATGGTGGAAAAGGGGAGTTAGGGCCTAGCTGCAGAGCATATTTGGTATGAATTGAAGGTAGGCCAATTTCTGCTTTTTGGCTGTTTGGGGGTGTTCTGCTTTTTGGCGGTTGGCGGCAGGGGTCTGGGGGCATTGCTGGGAAGGTCTAATACCGGATAAAAGTGGTTTAGAGCAAATCGGAGATGAAAAAGTGTTTGCGTTTTTGCTCACTTGCCTGTCTTTGAGGTGCTGTTTGGGGGGCTTCTAGGTTTTTGTGGGTGGGTTTTGGGGTCTGGGAGCACTGCTGGTACAGTCTAATGTTGATTGCATTTGTTGTTCAAGAAATCCATGGTGGAAAAGGGGAGTTAGGGCCTTGCTGCAGAGCGCATTTGGACTGAATTCCAGGTAGGCCCGAAATTTGCTAAGTCTCACTTTTTGCGGTTTTGCTTTTTGGCTGTTTGGGGGTGTTAAACTTATTTACGCCTGGGTTGACGGGTCTGGGGGCATTGCTGTGAAGGTCTAATACCGGATAAAAGTGGTTTGGAGAAAATCGGAGGTGAAAATGTTTTTCCATTTTCAGACATTTCGCTCACCTTAGCATTTTCGGGGGGCTGTTTGGGTGGGTTCCTGGTGCTTGTGGGGGGGTTTTGGGGTCTTGGAGCAATGCTGGGTATGGATACTTTTGATTGCAAGTGGTTTGGAGAAAATCCATGGCGGCAAAGGGGATTTAGGGCCTAGCTGCAGAGCGCGCACGGAGTGATTTGGGATTGAGGGCTAAATAATTCGGTGTCACTTTTTGCGGTTTTGCTTTTTGGCTGTTTGGGGGTGTTAAACTTGTTTACGCCTGGGTTGATGGGTCTGGGGGCATTGCTGTGAAGGTCTAATACCTGATAAAAGTGGTTTGGTGAAAATCGGAGTTGAAAAAGTTTTTGCGTTTTTGCTCACTTGCCTGTCTTTGGGGTGCTGTTTGGGGGGCTTCTAGGTTTTTGTGGTGGGCTTTGGGGTCTGGGAGCACTGCTGGCACAGTCTAATGTTGATTGCATTTGTTTTTCAGGATATCCATGGTGGAAAAGGGGAGTTAGGGCCTAGCTGCAGAGCGAATTTGGACTGCATTCCAGGTAGGCCCGAAATTTGCTAAGTCTCACTTTTTGCGGTTTTGCTTTTTGGCTGTTTGGGGGTGTTAAACTTGTTTTTGCCCGGGTTGACGGGTCTGGGGGCATTGCTGGGAAGGTCTAATACCGGATAAAAGTGGTTTGGAGAAAATCCATGGTGGGAAAGTTTTTCACTTTTCAGAGTTTTCGCTCACTTTCGTGTTTTCGGGGGCCTGCTTGGGGGGGTTCCTTGTGTTTGGGGGGGTGTTGGGGGGTCTTGGAGCAACGCTGGGCATGTATACTTTTCATTGCAAGTGGTTTGGAGAAAATCCACGGTGGCAAAGGGGAGTTAGGGCCTAGTTGAAGAAAGCGTTTGACACTATTTTTAACTTAGGGCTCGTTAGGGTTAGCAGTATTGCATGTGTTTGGGGGTGTTTGAGATTTTGGCAACTGGGTTCTGGGGTCTACTCTTGGAGCACTTGTTGAGAAATGTCTAATTTTGGTTGCAAGTGGTTTGAAGAAAATCCATGATGGGAAAGGGGGGATTTGGGCCTACTTTAATTTCAAAGTACGTTTTGTCACCATTTTCCACTAGGCCTTAGACAGGTAGCAGTATCGCACGTTTTTGGGGTCTGATTGGGGGTATTCTACATTTAAGCATCTGGGTTTAAGGGTCTGGGAGCACTGCTGGGAAGGTCTAATTTTGTTCTAAAATCGTAGTTTACAGTACACCTAGCTTGAGGGGAAAGATCCGCAAAATTTGCCCATACTTATTTATCTTTCAAAAGGAGACTCAGGGTACGCCCTTTCGAAACTATTGCACTTTCGATTCTAAAACTGAAAGTGTGACTTTTTGCACTACACAGCATACATACCTTATATTTTTTTCTCAGTGGTGTTTTAATATCACTTCCTGTTTTTCCATCAACATTTACAGGGCGGCTTTCACCCCATGCAATGGAAAAAAGGATGAAGTCAGGCTTCACATTAGCGAGCAGCAATTCAGCATCTGCCAGGCAGGCAGTGGACAGGGAGTCGTCTGGTCATCCAACATTGATCGACGGAGCGTCAGATGGAACGGAGGAGTACCGCAAATAAGAGGAATGGATGGATGCATGCAAATTCCCAAATTCAACAGAACAAGTACAACAACATACAGTAACAGTATCCATTCATTTTTACTTATCTTTTAAGTTATGTTATTGCTGTGAACTTCTATGAGTGTGACTCTGCATTTCTTTGCTCTCTGCTTCTAAATTTGCTATGTTTTTGCTATGTTTAACAGTAACTTAATGTTCTAAGTGTTTATTCTCTCTGAGGGCAGAGAGGCAAGTGAAATTGCGTAATGACAGCAGCCCTGTACTGTGAACTTGTTTCTTCGTAGTTACTAGTAAGTTGCAGTAAGTAGTAGTGCTACTTTTCAGTAACCTAACCATCCATTTAGTAAACAACTTCTGGCATGCAGTAGTGCACTTCCTTTATGTTCCTTTAAAGATTTATCAATATCTTCAAATCCAAAGATTTGTTTCTCTTCATTTGCTGTTTGACTGTCCATGCTGTGTTTTTTTTCCTCTCTACCAAACGTTCCCAAAACCCCCCATTCCCATCCAATTTTCAAACCCTAACCCTCTTCCCCCGGGCTGTGTGGTATTTCATTGTGGTGTGACTGACAACAACAATAAATTCCACACACTTGCTGGGGAGGATAAGGTCAAAGCAACCAAAATCATTACAATCAGAAGTTAATGTGCGCCATCAGGATTGATAAGAGAACATCCTCCTCCTACACGACGTGAACAATCAAATGATTAATGCTTACGTTACGTTAATGACGTGTACTTTGCCTTAATTTCTTATAGCAGTCAAACTCCACGCAACTACTACTTATATTTACATTAATTTAGCACTTCTTAGGCTAGAATGTAGGGCACTGTTCTCTACCGTACTATCTATTGTACTGTTTCTAATGCTACGCTCAGGCCACTCAATGTTTCATTTCCTTTTTTTTCATATGGTGATATTGTCAGTGTGTACCACTACTGCTACCAGCACAACAATGATATTGCATCCGTCGAGGATTCAAGTCAATAACCAACCTTAATCACCATTTGCAATGCAGGCAGCCCTGGGGCTACCCTGATTCTCAAACACAAATCACAGGTAAGATAAGCATATTGGAGAGGTAGTAGAATAATGGGCTAGTACTAAGTTGGGAGGAGAGCAGAGACTGACAGTACTACTAGTAAAGTACAGTAGTACGGCTACTGAATTGACTAACTCAGTTACTTGCATTTTGGTACATTTCAGGACTAGATGTTACATTCATGCTGGTAAGTTTGAAGAAACCAAACGTCCAGTAACCACCGCCAACCCCCACACAAAATAATATGAGCACTCATACTGTGTTTTGGTATGAAAAATATAATTATTAAGAAGTACAAATTATTGATGTTGTTGTCACAAAAATAAAATAAATTACCCCAGCTCACCCGCCCTCACTAACCAAACCAATGTCCAAAAATCCCAAACTCCCCTTTCCCAAAAACCCAATTCCCCCCCCCCCCCACCAACAGTTTTTAAAAAAGGGGCAAGGGACCTTCACTTCTTCCGGTGGCATAGTGTGGACAGCTGGTGCTGCACGTCCCGCAGCTCTTTCAGGAGGTCCCTGAGCTGGCGCGGATGTTTTTCGCCCAACCGCTCCAGGTATTCCACTCTTTTACGGAGCCGGCGCTGACGTACCATCCAGGATCCTGGGGGGGGGGGCAGCTGATTTTGCTGCTGCTGTGCGGCGGTGGATGGAGGCTGTCGGGCCACAGCTCCGTTTGGCTGGAGGCTTCTGGCTGGTGGACCCGGGGGCAGTGGAGGAGGATGTACTGGTTGATGTCTCCTCATGCTCTCGAGCCCACAACCGCCGATACTCAGGACAAATAGCCTTCAGCTTAGGCCCCTTGCCCGGACAGCCATCTCCTTGCGGGTGAGCTTTTTTGGAGTAGTATCTATGAAGAAAAAAAGAAAAATACTGTAGCCAATAATCTTTAACATAAAGTCAAAAGATTTCAACGTAAAGTTGACACTCAGTAACACCAGCAAGTAGCAAACACAGTATAACATTTTGGCATGTATCTTTCCGCCGTCTTTGTAAGCCTGTGACATTACTGGGAGTTTCAGGAATTCCACTAGCAGCACTATGGGTGGACTCGCTACTACATACATAGTCAGAGAGTACTAAAAAAGGCCTTTTTTACATTATTTCTCTTGTTTTTTTTTAAAAGAAATTACTGGTACATGAACTTGTGGTAGCTGCCGTAATGGCAGCTCACTCAGCTTTCACCCAAGAAATATAGACACAGGACATGATGATGCAGACTCACAGTACTTTAAGCAGTACATGCAGATGGGGATAGGAATGTCTTACTTTTCTATAGGGGTGGCACTGCCACTGGAGTAACTTCATCCACTCAGCGTCTGCTCTACTATATCATACACCTCTGCTATCAATGAGGATAAAGAAGATAACATCCAGGCTTCCAAAGTATGTCTATGATTCTTCTTAATGTCTCAAATGTACCAAAATTTATTTTTGTCAACAACCAACTAACACCTGTTTCATTATATTTTGGAAACCGCCGTCTTCTTATCTTGAATTGCATTCAACAAAACCATTCTTTACAGTCATAAATATTCAATCAATCAATCAGGAGTTTGTTAAAGCGCGACTACTCACCCGTAAGGGTCTCAAGGCGCTAGGGGTGGGGGTGTGGGGGGGTGCAGGTTCCATTCCATCAAGGAGGGGGTCTTTCGAAGAGCCAGGTTTTGAGGTTTCTTGCGAAGATGGGGAGCGATGTTGTCTGTCTGAGGTGGAGCGGAAGGGCGTTCCATGCTTTGGCCGCGAGGAAGGAGAGGGAGCGGCCTCCCGATCTGGTCTTTCTGGTGCAGGGGACCACGGCGTAGGAAAGCTGGGCTGATCGTAGGGTCCTTTGGGGTGCGTGGAATTTGAGTCGGCTGTTCAGGTATGCTGGTCCGGTGCCGTGGAGGGCCTTGTGTGCGTGGGTGAGCATCTTAAAGGTGATTCTCGCCTCGACGGGGAGCCAGTGGAGTGTGCGCAGGTGCTGGGAGATGTGGCAGTGTTTTGGCAGGTTGAGGACCAGTCTTGCGGTGGCGTTCTAAATGTTCTGTAGCTTGCGGATGAGGTTTTTGTTTATTCTGGCGTAGAGTGCGTTGCCGTAGTCAAGTCTGCTGGTGACCAGGGCGTGAGTGACTGTCTTTCGGTGTTCGAGGGGGATCCATTTGAAGGTCTTACGAAGGAGGCGGAGGGTGTGGAAGCAGGAAGATGAGACAGAGTTGATCTGGTGGTCCATTTTGAGCTCGGAGTCCAGGATGATTCCCAGGTTGCGTGCGTGGTCTGTGGGGGTTGGCGGGTTTCCGAGGGTGGTGGGCCACCAGGTGTCGCTCCAGGCGTCGGGGTTTGGGCCCGCTCGCTCTTCCTTCGTTTCACCCTTCTGTAAGCTTTCGTTATTCACATCCCTAAACTACATCTGATATGTCTTGGCTTCACAATAAAAATTTGCCAGCTGAGTTGAAGTGAAATAGAGTGGGCCATTGGTTACCCGAGAAGTACCGCCGCTAATGCTATTACAAGTCAAGGTTGACGGTCTTCTCCGTGATAGCCCAAAAAGTAGTTCTAAATTAGTAACTGTTCTTAACAGTACAGTCTACTTATACTAGTGTACTGTGTACTACTGTACAGTACATCATACACTCCTTTGCGAGCCTACTCAAAAACATTTCAATGAGTAAGGAGTATAATAACTTACCACCGTCCACCGCCGCTGACTCTTCCGCCCCAGCTCCTCATGTTGGCGCCACCGCATCCAGAGTGGACCCCTCCGCACTGCTGGCCCCGGCACTGGTGGTCATCTGTGCCGCATCAGATGTTGTGACGTCTAGGAAAAACATGTCATATTTTCAGATGCCATACACAACCCACTATTTTGTCTCGCAATGGAAGAAAATGTTACATAACACATTTTTTATTACTGGGATTGAAAAAAAGTAACGGTTTTGGGGAGGAAGTGTTAACCTTTTATATGCTTATTCCATTAAATGCTACACTTCTTCTTATGACAACTGATGAATGCTTGCTAAACGTGCACCATTTTTCTCATTACAGAAAGAAGATTCCATTGCCCTTCTGTCAGACGATGCACCAACTACTAGTAAGTCATCACCAGCAGTACTTTAAGTACTTTAAATAAGGTGGGGGCTCACGCACAGTTATTCTAATAATCTCATGTGTCTGTTAACTATTATTAATTTGTGTCATAGTAATTTTATTCATGGGAATGTTGTTTAAACTTTAACGTCATCTTCATCCATCACCATTGCTCGCTCCAAATACTACGCTATTAAAAATAAAGAAATAATGTTTTCATTTCTTAATTGAAAATAAAACTTTAAAACTAACAAACACTGTGTGGGTTTTGTTCATGAGTAAGTGAGCGGAAGGGTTTGAACTACTGCACTTGGCAGTCATGTTTCAGTGACTCAGATAGGCAGGGACTCGGTGGTAGTATTCTTCTGTTCTTCTGGGTCGTAAAATCATTGGTCAGACACACTGGATAGTCGGTCAGGGGATTGGGGGTTCAACTTCTGTTCGGACTGAGCTATGTGGAAAGTCGAACTGCACCTATGATCAACAATGTCCTATTTCTCTTTTCCATACTTCGTTGTGTGCAGAATAGTCCTTAAAACACTAACGGGATGGGATGTGCTCCTCTCAAATCAAAAAGGCAACTGCTACCTTTTACTTGGTGTAAACAATTACATTTTGTTGTTAGAAATTGTCTTTTTTTATTTATTTTTTTATTTATTTTATTGAGATGTTTCGGTATATTGAGGTAAAAAAATTCATTACATATATCAATTCATTACACAGTTCATTACACAATCAGGATAAATAATACATTGGTAACAATAAATATAAAATACAAGAAGCAACAGGCAGGATAAAAAACACTGGGATAGGCATGGGTAGACATAAAAACCATCCAATCTTATACACAGTTCAGCTTGGTTTTTTTCAGTGCCTAGATTCCCTCCCTTTTCTGACAGGAGCCCATATGTTTCTACCCAATTCAGGTATTTTTTTCCCTTAAAATCATATAGGCACTCCTCGATAATATGCATTCCTAGAAGTCTTGTTAACCACTGTTGAAATGTGGGCACAGTAGTATCGTTCCATCCAGCAGAGATTAACAAGCGTAATATAGCCACTGAAATAAAAACCAGGGCTTCGGCTTCACCTTCTGCCTTCAGTTTGCCATCCGTGCCTACTAAAACCACTGTAGGGGGTAGAACAATGTTTTGTTCTAGCAGTCCCTCCAAAAATAACTGTATCTCCATAATAGTCGGCGTCAGATTCGGACAGTTATAAAACGGATATATGATGTTACAACGCGGACTGTAACAATGCATACCGTTACAACGCGGATTTTACAACGCGGATACTGTAACAACGCATGTATTTACAACGCATTTTTTTACAACGCAGGTACCTTTACAACGCAGACCATTACAACGTAAGTATTGGTAAGTATATATTAATATTAATATTATAATCGTAAATTAATTTTAACAAATATAATTTAATGTAATTTTATTTAATTTAATTTCCGTTAATTAATTTAATTTAAAATTAATATTACATTATTTTTACCCTGTACCCCTGTACCCCAGAAACTCAAAACTGACCCTCAACCCCAAAAATAAATTTAAGTAATTTAATTTAATTTAAATTAATTATTGTAATTTAAAAAGAAAATAATTTATTTTTACCCTGTACCCCTGTACCCCAAAAACTCAAAACTGACCCTCAACCCCAAAAATAATGTAATGTAATTTAATTTAATTTATTTTCTATTAAATAATTTAATTTAAAAATAATTTTAATTTATTTTTACCCTGTACCCCAAAAACTGAAAACTGACCCTGAACCGTAAAAATACCCCTTTACCCAAAAACTAAAAACTGACCCTAAACCCCAAAAATACCCCTTTACCCAAAAACTAAAAACTGACCCTGAACCCCAAAAATACCCCTTTACCCAAAAACTAAAAACTGACCCTGAACCCCAAAAATACCCCTTCACCCAAAAACTAAAAACTGACCCTGAACCCTAAAAATACCCTTTTACCCAAAAACTAAAAACTGACCCTGAACCCCAAAAATACCCCTTTACCCAAAAACTAAAAACTGACCCTGAACCCTAAAAATACCCCTTTACCCAAAAACTAAAAACTGACCCTGAACCCTAAAAATACCCCTTTACCCAAAAACTGAAAACTGACCCTGAACCCTAAAAATACCCCTTTACCCAAAAACTGAAAACTGACCCTGAACCCTAAAAATACCCCTTTTCCCAAAAACAGAAAACTGACCCTGAACCCTAAAAATACCCCTTTACCCAAAAACTGAAAACTGACCTGAACCCTAAAAATACCCCTTTACCCAAAAACTGAAAACTGACCCTGAATCCTAAAAATACCCCTTTACCCAAAAACTGAAAACTGACCCTTAACCCTAAAAATACCCCTTTACCCTAAAACCCAAAACTGACCCTAAACCCTAAAAATACCCCTTTACCCCAAACATATAACATTTAACATATAACTATATACTTACCCATACTTACGTTGTAATGGTATGCGTTGTAAAGGTACCTGCGTTGTAAAAAAATGCGTTGTAAAAACATGAGTTGTAACAGTATCTGCGTTGCAATAGATGCGTTGTAACAGTAGTACGTTGTAAAAAATGCGTTGTAACAGGTGCATACCTTATAAAACATATGGAGTAAGTCTGCAGGACCCGTATTACACCTAGGGCATCTATCATTATCTCTTACACCCCAAGCGAACAATTTTGCTGGAGTAAAATACAGGTTAAAAAGGGTTTTATAATGCTGAGCCCTCAAGTTTGAGGACTGAAAGATCTTCTTATTCAATACTAGAGCTAAATCTAGATCCACATGTGGGTCACTAATTTTAAGAGCTAGGGTAGTTTCTGTCTTTTCCATATCATCCTCCAGTTCTTGTAGAAGGTTATTATACCCTATTCTGCTTTTACTGCCTCCCTTTTTCAAATAGTCTGCAATTGGGTTGCTCAACAAAAGTGATAACAAAGGCCTGAGTGTTTGAACAATTTGCCCATATAGAAGCCACTGACTAGCTTGGAGCCCAAATTTTTGCTGCAGTATGTTAAAACCAAGAATCACATGACCTAATACAACATCACCTAGACACCTAACTCCCAGCTCCCTCCAAAGATCACTATTTCTATTTTGACCTAAATGGGCAAAGGTGTTAGATTTCCAGAGATCAATGTTGACATGGATTTTTTGGGATGTTCAAGAATTTCATTACTGATTTCCAAGTTCCCCATGCCTCAATCAAAATCTTATATCTGGCTCTCTTATAATACCTTCAGTCAACTTCGCACATCAGTAGCCCTACTGCCTTCCTTCCCACTAAGAGCTCAAAGATAGAGGGGAGTACTTGACTGCCAGGTTGGGATTCTAATGTTTCCAGATCACATTGAAACAATAGATTCATTTGAACCAAAAGACAAGTCCAATGATACAGCCTGATATTAGGCATCGCCAAGCCACCTCTCCCGACTGGTAGAGACATATGGGCAATCGATCTTCTAACTTTCCCATACTGCCAGAGAAAGCAGATAAATATTGCTTCAATTTTCCTAATCATCCCCTCTTCCAATAGCAATGGAATGGCACAGAACCGATAGAGGAGCTTGGGAAACATAGTCATTTTCAGTACATTTACCCTACCAATCAATGATAAGTGTAATACATCTATCCTATTGAGCTCCTTTTCAATTAAACCTATCAGTAGTAGATAATTATGCGCTATAATCTTATTTACATTAGCATTCACCCTTACACCTAGATACACAGCTGATTCCACATATCTTTGATCCAGCTTGGCGATGTTACTCGTGCAAATGATCTGTGTCTTTTCCTCATTCAGACGATACCCTGACCGCACACCAAAGTCTTTAGCCAGCTGACATATCTCGGCCATAGCTTGTTGAGGGGCCGTTGTTATAATTGCCAGATCATCAGCGTATGCCAAAAGTTTAGTAGTATGGTCATTGAGTATCACTGGGATGATCTGTTCAGACATCAGATTTTTTTTAATAAGAGGATCAATATACAACGAGAATAAGATCGGGGAGCAGGGGCACCCTTGCCGCGTCCCCCTTCTGATTATTATTTCATCCGATCTTTGACCCATAACCATATTCCTGGCAACCGGGTCACTCTACATCACCTTGATTGCCCTCATACTCTTATTCCCAAAACCTCTTCCAGCCAAGATCCCCCACAGACATTCCCAGGTCACACGGTTGAATGCTTTTCCGCATCGAGGAGGATCATGGCCATGTCCTGACCCGCGGCAGCATGGGCATCGAATAATGTTATACCACGCCTTATGTGATCCGTTGTGCCTCGACCTGGCACGAACCCATGCTGCCATGGGGAGACCAATCGACCAATGATCCCCCCCAATCTTTTCACCCAGACCTTGGAATATAGTTTTGTGTCCGCATTAATAAGGGAAATCAGATGGTATGATCCTGGATTGTTCTTGGGTTTGCCTTTTTTATGGAATATGACAATATTTGTCTCCTTCCAGGAATCAGGGATTAAACCCGAGCACACTATAACGGTGAATAGATCCAGCAGGATTGGGGCAATTTCCTCCTCTAAGCATTTGTATACTTCGAGGGGGATCCCATCGGGTCCCGCCGCTTTACCTGCTGCTAGTTCCTGAAGCGCCATCTTTATCTCAGCCAGAGTCATGTCCCGTTCCAGCATCTCCTTACTTATCTCACCTAGTTCTGGGCCATCATCTTTAAAGACTGGACTTTGTAGAGTCCCCTCACCCTCTTCATCATATAGTTTCTGGTAGAAGGTCTGGAAAACTCTGAGTATTTCTTTAGGCTCAGCGTCTGAAGCAGTGGAGATTAAACAAAACCATGCATAGAATCCAATCCCTGAATATAAATAAACCAAAAATTGAAACCCCAAAATGCCGCAAAACACACCACACCACCTGCCTACATCCGTGGATGATAGTTTAAAGTGAATTGCATTTAACCCACTAGTAAGCTTATTAAGCTAGTCAATATTCCGTTGAACGACTCTTAAAGAGATAGCAAAAAGTGAAGCAGATTATTGTCCAGAATCAGACCCCATGAGAATCTAAAAATTCTTTAGCCTTGATTTCAGAGGTGAAATATAAAGTTCTACCAGCAGTGATTATTTTAAGTTGTGCCGGATTGATCAAATAGGCCTGCATCTTTTTATCTTGGAAGGGTTTTATCAGCTGTCTAAACCTCCATCGTCTCTCTACTGTTATATGACAAAAGTCAGGTCTGACGAAAAACGAAATTCCTTCCACGACCTTCCTTGAGTCAGGTCTTGCTCTTTCCGCTATCGCCTGCCTTGGCACGAAATTACCTAAGAATATCAAAATAGCTCTCGGTTTATCTCCTTCCTTTGAATTCCGGCCAAGCTTAAACGGAGTGCGATGGGTCTGCTGAATTTCATCTGCCCAGTTCCAACCTGGCAAATCTACAAATGCTTGCTTAAAGAGCTTGATGACAAATGCCCTCACATCTGTCCCTTCGACCCCCTCCTGTACCCCCAAAATCCGAAGATTATTCCGTCTCTGACGGTTCTCCAGGTCCTGCAACTTCCACTGGATATCTGTTATTTGGGCACTCTGGGCATCTACTTTATTTGAAGCAGCTGCTGATCGCCCAAGTTAGCACAGACTTTGGACAATTTACTCATTGGATCTTTCTGACAGCAGCCTGTGCCTTACAACTGTCCTGTCGAGTTTCTTCTCTATGAGCTAGGATCTCCTTGTGTATCACCTCAAGGAGGGACATCTGAGCAGCTTCTCCATGCGGGCTCCCAACTAGTGGGGTGGCTGACAAATGATCCCAGCTAAGATCCTGTGCTTTGACTCCGACAGGCGGTTTGGCAGAGGATATAAGTGTCCCAAGATCATGCTCAGGCTCGCTTTCGGTGTCCAAATTACTGCCTTCCTGTTCATAGCTGTCTCCATCGTCCGACCACTCGCCTCCTTCCGAGACGGAAAAGAAGCATTCACTGGGAGGTTTCTCCTTGTCATTTAACTTTTCAGCCACCATATTTATTGTATTCTCCGCCAGCAGGGTCCCTTGGGATAATACTGTGTCTAACTTGGGCTTAGTCTGCTCTTCTAGTCTAATATTTTCAGGTCCTAGGTCTTCTCCCGCTCCCCCTGAGATCACCGGGGTTTCTTTCAACAGAGGCAGAGCATTATATTGCTCATCATTCTTCAGATCTGCCTTTACTAGGCTCGAAAGGGGGGCAGCCGCTGGACCTGATGAGGGAGATGGCGCTTCTGCCGGCTCCCCCCTTCCACAACTATATCTGCTGGTACCTCCACATAGCCCATCTTCTGCCCCTTTTTCCCTGCAGAACATCCGCTTTAAGGCTCTTCTCCTTGCCTATTTTAGCAAAAATGTCAGAAATCGGAGACCCTGTCTGTCTGGTTTTGGCAGCAAGCTGATTCTTCCTTACCAGTGTCTGCTTACTCTGCCAGCTGTCTTCTTCCTCAGCTTCAGCCGCTGCCTTGGCAGCAGCTTTCCTTTTCGAGGCTGCTTTGGAGCTCGGGACCGCTTTTGGGGCCATAACTTCACTTGGCCCCTTCCTATCGTTTTTTAGATGACTCCAGGAGGCTTGGGCACCTTGGTTAGTTACAGGCTCCGCCGCAGCCGTCTCAGCAGCAGCCCGCTCTTTGCTCAACGAGCACCGCCAGATCCGCGAGGGCGCCCGACTCCTCCCCTTCACCTGAGCCCTGCTTCCGGCCGCCAGCACTCTCACGGCCAGCGCCAGCTCCCGCAGCAACCTCCCAATGGCTCCGCGGATGGTATGGGGCAATTACATGAAGAACTCGCCACTTTCCGATGTTGAAAACCCCGAAAAGGATGCCGTGGACCGATCACTTTACTCTTCTGACATGATCCCCTTACGGTAACGTGGTGTCATTTCTCCAGTTTTCAGGGCAGCACACGCATCTCCACTGCTTCTCGCTCCTGGCCGCCATCTTGCATCCGTCGAGGATTCAAGTCAACAACCAACCTTAATCACCATTTGCAATGCAGGCAGCCCTGGGGCTACCCCGATTCTCAAACACAAATCACAGGTAAGATAAGCATATCGGAGAGGTAGTAGAATAATGGGCTAGGACTGAGTTGGGAGGAGAGCAGAGACTGACAGTACTACTAGTAAAGTACAGTAGTAGGGCTACTGAATTGACTAACTCAGTTACTTGCATTTTGGTACATTTCAGGACTAGATGTTTCATTCGTGCTGGTAAGTTTGAAGAAACCAAACGTCCAGTAACCACCGCCAACCCCCACACAAAATAATATGAGCACGTATACTGTGTTTTGGTATGAAAAACATAACTATTAAGAAATACAAATTATTGATGTTGTTTTCACAAAAATAAAATAAATTACCCCAACCCACCCCCCCTCACTAACCAAACCAATGTCCAAAAATCCCAAACTCCCCTTTCCCAAAAACCCAATTCCCACCCCCCAACAGTTTTTAAAAAAGGGCAAGGGACAGTCACTTCCTCCGGTGGCATAGTGTGGACAGTTGATGCTGCACGTCCCGCAGCTCTTTGCGGAGGTCCCGGAGCGGGCGCTGATTTTTTTCGCCCAACCGCTCCAGGTATTCCACTCTTTTACGGAGCCGGCGCTGACGTACCATCCAGGATCCTGGGGGGAGGGGGGGCAGCTGATTTTGTTGCTGCTGTCCGGCGGTGGATGGAGGCTGTCGGGCCACGGCTCCGTTTGGCTGGAGGCTTCTGGCTGGAGGACCCGGGGGCAGTGGAGGAGGATGTACTGGTTGATGTCTCCTCATGCTCCCGAGCCCACAACCGCCGATACTCGGCACATATAGCTTCCAGCTTACGGGCCCTGGCCCGGACAGCCATCTCCTTGCGGGTGAGCTTTTTTGGAGTAGCATCTATGAAGAAAGAAAGAAAAATACTGTAGCCAATAGTCTTTAACATAAAGTCAAAATAATTCAACGGAAAGTTGACACTCAGTAACACCAGCAAGTAGCAAACACAGTAGAACATTTTGGCATGTATCTTTCCGCCGTCTTTGTAAGCCTGTGACATTACTGGGAGTTTCAGGAATTCCACTTGCAGCACTATGGGTGGACTCACTACTACATACATAGTCAGAGAGAACTAAAAAAAGGCCTTTTTTACTTTATTTCTCTTGTTTTGCAAAAGAAATTACTGGTACGTGAACTTGTGGTAGCAGCCGTAATGGCAGCTCACTCAGCTTTCACCCAAGAAATATAGACACAGGCCATGAGGATGGAGACTCGCAGTACTTTAAGCAGTACATGCAGGTGGGGATAGGAATGTCTTACTTTTCTATAGGGGTGGCACTGCCACTGGCCATACTTCATCCACTCAGCGTCTGCTCTACTACATCATACACCTCTGCTATCCATGAGGATGAAGAAGATAACATCCAGGCTTCCAAAATATGTCTATGATTCTTCTTAACACCATCGCTGCTAGCGATATTTTGCTCCTGTGCTGTAATTTTCAAAAGTCCATTGTTCATGACGAGCTGGGCTCGTCATCAGCCTGGTAGGAGGCTACTTCATGACGAGCCCAGCTTGTCATGAGCCTGGAAGGGGTTAATGTCTCAAATGCACCAAAATGTAGTTTTTGTCAACAACCAACTAACACCTGTTTCATTATATTTTGGAAACCGCCGTCTTCTTATCTTGAATTGCATTCAACAAAACCATTCTTTACAGTCATAAATATTAAGACTCGCTCTTCCTTCGTTTCACCCTTCTTTAACTTTTCGTTCTTCACATCCCTAAACTACATTTAATATGTCTTGGCTTCACAATAAAAATTTGCCAGCTGAGTTGAAGTGAAATAGAGGGGGCCATTGGTTACCCGAGAAGTACCACCGCTAATGCTATTACAAGTCAAGGTTGACGGTCTTCTCCGTGATAGCCCAAAAAGTAGTTCTAAATTAGTAACTGTTCTTAACAGTACAGTCTACTTATACTAGTGTACTGTGTACTACTGTATAGTACATCATACACTCCTTTGCAAGCCTACTCAAAAACATTTCAATGAGGTGGCCAGCAGCATGGCCGACTAGACGTGCCTTGCCGGAGCTCGGCCGAGCTGCCCCTTAATCCGCCTTCTATCCTCCTACTCAAGCTCAAAAAGGCACCAGAAGGAAGATAAAACATTATGGCACCTAGAAGAAGCGCCGCCTCGGCGGTCCACGCCTGCTTTCCCTGGGAACCCGTGTGAAACGGCGACCGTAGCGGACACCCGGCGGCCATGATGGCGACCGTGAGGTGCGAGGGACTGCGGAGCTCCTAGAGCCCCTACTGAGGATCCAGCGGCCCGACGCTCATCAACCGGAGGTTCCGCGACCCACCTTGCTGCCAGGTGAACTTGGGCACCGGTGGGAGGCGGACGGAGTTCGATCGCGGTGGTCGCAAAGGATCGGCCGCCTTTACCAAGATTGCAAACAAAACAGGTGATGGATAGAATGTGGATCAATGTCACACATTCACCCCAGTCCAAAGATCTGGGCCCAAATCCATCGTTTTTTTGCACTCCACACCACCCTGGGTTAGACAATGGCGATATGCAAATCAGCTCTGACCCTGTGCCCCATGGGAACAGTCCAGTCCGAACTACAAAACATCTAACCCAGGGTGGTGTGAAGTGCAAAAAAACGATGGATTTGGGCCCAGATCTTTGGACTGGGGTGAATGTGTGACATTGATCCACATTCGGTCCATCACCTGTTTTGTTTGCCTTTACCAAGATGGCGGCTGGCGGAGAGTGAGGCGGCGGAAGGAGACGACGGGACCTCACAGCTGCCCCCCCCGGAACACGGCGGACCTGGTCGCCGCCTTAGAGGCGAAGTGAGGGTGAGGTGAGGGCTGCTGGAGCGGAAGGCCGACTCCTCCAAATCCACGGAGCAGAGCCGAACTCCATCGTGACGCCCGCCTGCTCCAACATGGCGGCGGAGTGATCCGGGGGGTCCCGAGAGCTGGACGCCGGGACAACGCAGCGGAGGAGGCGTCCTGTGGACTGTGAGGGACTGGCCTGCGGGGGAGAGACCTTTCATGTGACCGGTCACCCGGAGTGTGAGATACGAAGGTGCGGGACAGGTCAGTGCCCGTCTCGGCGGATCGCCGTAATTAGAGGAGACAACAGCTGGGCGGAGGGGGCCCCGGGGGAACCGCGGTGGAGACTCCCATTAATGCACCACCGGGGGCCGCTAATACTATCTGAAACCCTCGCAGTGGACCCAATCCATCCTCTGGGACAGAGACATACGCGGATAACCCCGGGCCTATAACCTGTACGGCAATGGGGAAGAGAGACCCGGCACCCAAGGCCACGCGGCAGGGCCCCATGGACAACTTCGCAGCACCACGGTCGATGGCGGACCACCAGTCTGTGCAGCCTGGCTCGCGCAACGACACGGCCATGCTAATGGACTCCATCCAGGCGTCCAGAACGGACATTCAGGCATTGCGCTCCACCCTGGAGGTTAAGATCGGAGAGGTAGGGTCGGAGGTGACACTACTGCGGCAGGATTTTTAAGACCTGACCGAAAGGGTGACGGCGACGGAAGCTAAATTGAGGGATGACGAGGAATCGATTACCACACTCAAGAAGGACGTGGCGGAACTGCAGGCCTCTCACCGTCACCTACAGTGGAAAGTGGACGACGCGGAAAACAGGTCAAGGCGCAACAACCTCCGCTTTGTAGGATTTAGAGAAGGGATTGAGGGTAAGGACATGTCCGCCTTCCTCCTGGCCTGGCTAAAGATTACTTTTCCAACTGCGCCGTTCTCCCCATGCTTCATAATTGAGAGGGCACACAGGGCACTTCTGGCCAAGCCACCGGAGGGTGCGAGACCGAGGCCAGTCATAGCACGCTGCTTAATTTTGCTGACCGGGACCTGATCCTACGGGAAGCCAGAGCCCTGGGAGAGATCCGCCTGGAGAACACTACTATAATGATCTTTCCAGACTACAGCCAGGAAGTCGCAAAACAACGCCGCTCGTTTGACTCTGTAAAGGCGAAGTTACGGTCCCTAAACATCAAATATATGCTCCTCTTTCCCGCCAAACTCAAGGTAATCTATAAGGATAAATCAATCTTTTTTGCACACCCGGATGACGCGTGGCATTGGCTCGAAGAACGCACCATCCTGAATAGCAGAGAAGCAGCTGGTCGAGAGGCACTGGACAGGTCGCTAAGGAAAAGGTTGAGGTGGAAATTACCGCAGCCACAGCGGCGAAGAACACGGAGGATGCAAAATAAGGCAACAGCAACACCATACAGAACCAGAGGCACGGCGGACAAAAGGGATGGCAGATCGGAGTCCCCAGGCAATGACTCTGTTGCGGGCTCGCGGTTCAGTTGCCTAAGGAAGGGAATCCGATCCGAGGGCGACGACATGGAGGAATCGGAAGGCCCCACATCCGGAGGGGAGGATGAGGAACTTTTGGGCGAATCGATGCACCCGTTGGTTAAAGAAATTCACCAGCTGGAACAGGACTCCTCGGGTCAAGGCCCGACCATGGAAACACAAGACTCGCACTCGTGATGGTTGGTGCACATAGCTCGGAAACGATAGCAGCTCGGCGCAGGGGAGCAAGCAAGTTGGCACACCCCCTACTGTTCTTTTTCTCTTGAGTTTCCTAGAACTGGTTACTGTTTAGTGTGGGGAGGGATGTGTGGGAGGGCGACTGACCTACTCCTGTGGATGGTTTAGTCCCATGTTGGGGCGCAGCTGGAAGGGGAGGGAGGTGGGGAGGGGGGTGGGGTAGGGAGTTGGTACTGGTATTGCCTCATGTTGGGGATTTGGGGAGTTGGGGGGGAGGGGGGAGTTCGTTGAGAAGCAGCAGAGTAATGCCATCCCACACTTGGCGATGTCCCGGCCCCGGGGTCCCTCACCAGATTGTCACTGGGACATGCAATGGCAGGTACACTAAATAATCCACACATGGGTGGCGCTGGAGTCACGGTGTTAACGTGGAACGTAAATGGCCTGGGATACAAAATTAAGAGAAGCTTGGTCAACGCCTATCTCAAGCGATTGGCACCTGACATCATTCTCCTCCAAGAGACCCACCTCAGGGGAAATCACTGCACATTCATAGCGCGTGGGCGGTATGTGGTCTTAGCACATGCAGGTTACACGATGGACTCCAGGGGCACCGCAGTTCTTATAAAAAAAACAGCACCATACACGCACTTGGCTAGACCCACAGGGGACATATGCGGGAGTCCAGGGGCTGTGGAAGAGACGTAAATACACGATAATATCTGTATACGCCCCACCTAAGCTACAGTCACGCACACTGAAGGCAGTCATGAATATCCTGTTGGACACGGCCGACACGACACAGATCGTGGGGGGGGGACTTCAACGATGTAATGTGCACGGCCCGGGATAGATCGGGGTCACCCCACACTATAGGTACTACAACAGCCCTAGCACGGCAAATGACCACTATCGGCCTCACCGATATCTGGAGGTGGCTCCATCCAACACAAGAATCATATTCCTTCTACTCAGGGGCCCACAAAGTCTTTTCCAGATTAGATTATATCTTTACATCCAGACAGGAGATCTCGGCGGGGGACCTAGCTGAGTATAAGGCGAGAGGGATCTCCGACCACTCCCCGCTCTATGTACACCTGGGGTGCGAGATAGGGGGAAGACAGGCGCAATGGCGGCTAGCGCCATGAGACCTACAAACGCCGGAAATTTTATGGGGCTTACGAGCAGACATAAGGGTCTATATGGCCGAAAATGAGGGGTCAGTTCAATCCGGGGTTTCCCTGTGGGAAGCTCTGAAAACAGTGTTAAGGGACCGCATCCAGAGCAGATTGGGGGAGGTCAAGCGGAAACGGTACGAAGCGATAGCAAACGAGGAGGTTAACATCCTGACTCTGGAAGCAGAATACCTCAGACAGAATGGGGAGACGCACCTTAGGAAGCTGTTAGATACCCAGAGGCATTACAGGGAGCTAGTCACGGATGAGGCACGCACTCAGGCACTGGCAACACTCCACCGACTTTATGATGTAGTTGACAAATCCTGGTTGAGCAGGTGGGAGCGAGAGGCCCGATGGGTGGACCACATTGAGTTAACAGGGAACAGGCGGGTGTCCTCGGATGTGGCCATAGCAGATGCTTTTGCGACCTACTATGAGGACTTCTATAGGGCCAGAGATATAGGGGATTGGGAGGAAGCACAGCGATACTTATGCGACATGGAGGTACCGACCTTGTCTACAGAAGCCAGCGCTGCCCTCGAGGCTGACCTGACGCTCGAGGAAATAGCGGAAGCTGTAGCAGCGCTGACACCGGGGTAAACTCCGGGACCCAACGGTTTCCCAGTGGAATTATTCAAACGAACGACGGACTTGTTGCAACGACATTTGAAGGCCCTATTCACAGACTCAAATCACACAGGGAGCCTCCCACCAGATCTAGCCTTAGCCACAATTGTCCCAATACACAAAGAGGGTAAGTCAAAGGGTGATTGTTCCTCTTACCGCCCAATTTCCCTACTGAACATAGAAACAAAAATTCTAGCCACTATCCTAGCGAGGCGACTGAGGCAGGTCATCCCAGAGCTGGTACATATGGACCAATCCGGCTTCCTGCCGGACAGGGCTACCAAACTCAATCTACGCCGCACTCACAATTGGCTCCAGGAAGTCCGTGGGAGGAGTGAACCCCATTGGTTCCTCTTCTTGGATGCGGAGAAAGCGTTTGATGCAGTCCACTGGCCTTTCTTAATGAAGACGCTCCGACGGTTTGGATTTGGACCCAAATACTTGCAATGGGTTCGGCTCCTATACTCAGACCCGAGAGCACGAGTACGGATCAATGGGCGACTGTCCCGCGAGTTTCCGATTGGAAGGGGGACCCGTCAGGGATGCCCACTGTCCCCTCTCCTATTTACCCTCACAATTAAAGTCCTAGCGATACGAATCCGGCACAATCCAGACATTAAAGGCTTTACTTGGGGAGGATCAGACGCGACGCAGGAAAAAATATCACTATATGCTGATGACGTATTATTGTTCGTGACGGACCCAGATAGGACACTACAGGCACTGTTCAGGGATCTGGGTGACTTTGGGGCGATGGCAGGACACACGATAAACTGGCACAAATCGATCCTCTATGATCCACAAGGTAATGAGAGGGGGGAGTGTCTGCCAGAGTTACTTATACATACTAAAGAAGGCTTTCAGTACTTGGGGGTCTTCATAACCCTAGATAGGGAACGCTCCTTCACTGAAAATATAAACCGAATAATGGTGGGTGCGAAGGCAGAAATGGACAGATGGAGACAGCTCCCGCTCACCATTCTGGGTCGCGCCGCCCTATATAAAATGGTCCTATTGCCTAAGTTTCTTTATGCGCTCCAAAACGAGTATTATCCCCTGCCGAGCACGACCACGAACAGAATACATGCTGATCTCCGCACCTTCCTGTGGCTGGGGAAACAGCCTAGAGTGGCTCTCTCAATGCTACAGCGGCACCAGTACAGTGGGGGGATTTCGCTTCGTAACCTAGAGGCCTACTACTGGGCGGAACACCTTGCCCCGATCAATGAATGGATACACGCAGCAGCCGACCACCCTACATATGCACTAGAGAGATCTAAATGGTCAAACACGACGATACTACACTTCCTCTATGGAGGGAAGGGGGGTCAACAGCTCCTCCCTGCCACCAGAATTACGTTGTCGGCGTGGCGCAGAGCAACAATAAGAATGGGATGGGACAAGAGGCCCACCAGCCAGACGCCTCTATGGTGTTGCCAATGGCTAGGGGAGCTCAACAAGTTGAAAGGCTTCAGAAGATGAGATGACATTGGCATCTCTACTGTGGGAGACGTGATAGCGAGGGGGGAATTGAAAACTTTTCAGGCGCTCAAAGATGAATTTGGCCTACTTAACATCCAATACTACAAATATGTTCAACTACAACATGCATGGAGGGCGCAAAACATGACACTTACAGACATACCAGAATATGCACCACTGGAGGGAAGATTGCTGCAGGAGCAGATGCAGGGGGGGGGCGGTGTCACTAACTTACAGGACCCTGACGAATAATATGCTGGGTGACTTACAGGCCCTACGGGATAAATGGGAAACAGACGTGGGCACCATGGAGGATCTAGATTGGGAACTCGTTCTCATGCACCCTCGTGAGGTGGCGATAAAGTTGAGACTCCGTCTCATACAATTTAAGGTGCTCCATTGAGCCTATTTTGACAGGGTGAGCTGTTTAGAATGGGTAGGATTGCCGACACTACATGCCTTAGATGCCACCAACACACGGGCGATTTTTTCCATATAATCTGGGGATGTGCAGTTATTCAAGAATACTGGGAAGCTGTGTTCATGGAACTGGGCGAGGTACTGGGGGTGGAAATCCCGCAGGATCCTAGACTGGCGCTCCTGGGCATGACCACGGAAGTAGATCTTACACGCCCCTTGCTAATCTTTTTGTTACTGGCCTTGGTGATGGCAAAGAGGGACATAGCACGATTCTGGGGGGCGCCCGGAAAACCAGATCTGGAGGAGTGGAGGAGAGGGCTGGATCTGTATATGGCGGCGGAGAGAGTGACCTATAAAGCCAGAGGATGCCCTAAAAAATTCCAGAAGATATGGGCTAAATGGAGACACTACCATGGACTAGAATAAGTCACTACGAACTAAATGTATGAGGTCAATGGGCCATCAGACGAGGTACTAGGCAGGATGGACCTAAATGAACAATATACTTGTGCTGTAGGTGCCCTGCTCAGAACGTTGGACTATCCGGCTGTAACACAGCAGATGGGAGGGTGAGACGACAGCGAGGGAGGGGGGAAGCCAAGGTTGGTGGAATGCTGCTTAGGGGGGTTTTGCTTGTTTTTTCCAGGTTTGTGTGTTTTATTTATGTCGCTAGAACAAGAACCAATGAGTTCAATATGAAGGGTGCGAAGTTCCATAACAACAGAAAAGTTGCATATACGGCGGCGAGAGCGGAATGTTGACGCTCTACCGTGTGAACCTTATTTGTGTATATGATCCTTCTGATGCAACAATAAAAAGAACTTTAAAAAAAAAAAAACTTTTCAATGAGTAAGGAGTATAATAACTTACCACCGTCCGCCGCTGACTCTTCCGCCCCAGCTCCTCATGTTGGCGCCGCCGCATCCAGAGTGGACCCCTCCGGACTGCTGGCCCCGGCACTGGTGGTCATCTGTGCTGCATCAGATGTTGTGACGTCTAGGAAAAACATGTCATATTTTCAGATGCCATACACAACCCCCTATTTTGTCTCGTAATGGAAGAAAATGTTACATACCATATTTTTTATTACTCGGATTGAAAAAAAGTAACGGTTTTGGGGAGGAAGTGTTAACCTTTTACATGCTTATTCCAGTAAATGCTACACTTCTTCTTATGACAACTGATAAATGCTTGCCTAACATGCACCATTTTTCTCATTACAGAAAGAAGATTCCATTGCCCTTCTGCCAGATGATGCACCAACTACTAGTAAGTTATCACCAGCAGTACTTTAAGTACTTTAAAGAAGGTGGGGGCTCCCGCACAGTTATTCTAATAATTTCATGTGTCTGTTAACTATTATTAAGTTTGAGTCATAGTAATTTCATTCATGGGAATGTTGTTTAAACTTTAACCAAGAAACAGCAAGGGTTTTGGCTAGAGCACAGTAAGGCTGCGCCAATAAACTAATATACAAAGAGATTGCCAGTACTGTGCAACAGTTTAAAACTTATCAAGGGCAACGAGCTGAAAATTGCTCATTCCCACAGACCACTCTTTCAGTCAAAATTTCTTATCAAATGTATTTAAATTTATTTTGATTTTGCTTTTCTTTTTTGAAGAAAGCTTTTTCTTTTTTATATTATTATAAAACACAAGAAAAAATGTATATAGTTTTGACTTCAATCTGATACATTCATTGTGAATAACATGGGGAAGGAATACCAGGCCTTTGGGCAGAAAAATTGAAGAATGGAAAGGAAGAAATGCCAGGGAGTGGGGAATAAAAAATTCAACATTTAACACATATCACTCGTGGACACAAATTGACAACAGACAACAAAAATGGTGGTGGGGGAGAGGTAATATTTTTTGACAAAGAATCTATTTTATATTATAGGCCCTGCACAGTTTCTATTTGTATTGGCAGGTAAAACGTAATCCACTAAATGGAAGGATACCTGTTTTAAAGCAATGGTTTTCAAGTATGTTGCAATAACAAGACAAGCGAACCCTACAGATTCTTAAAAGCATTCATATACAATTATTTCTCCAGATAATTCGGATTAGTTGTTAGTCATTTCCACACCAAAATTCAGTGGATTTTTAATGGACAAACACCAGCGATTCGTATATCTAATGAAAAATAAAAACCGCCTTAACACATATTGCGGATAAACAACTCAAGTGAAGGCTTGATATTCGATCAAATACGTGAATGTAGATTAAACAAATAATTTGAGGTTTTGACCTTTAAGAAATCTACCCATCTTAAATATTAAAAAACAACAACCCCCGCAATGTGATAAACACTGGACAGTCTAAAACTACAAATCCCAGCAACACGCGTAGACTGACCCGGAACATGGGTTTATTTAAATGGGCCGACCCGGAACTAATGCACGGCGCTTGCATTCAAGGCAGCGATGCTTTGAGGAGGATACCAAAGAATTTTTCAAGGTAATATGCTCGACTGTTTATATAAAACCAACTGCGGGTATTTAGATGTCTGTTACCACATAAGCGACCACAGATAACTAACATTTCCGAGTCCCGCGACTTCGACTCGTTCACAGTGCCCTTAATTAAACACGTTCAGTTAAATGTTCTGTTTGACAATAAAGGAACGCGATCACAGCATTTAGACACGTTGCAATAATACTTTGAAGTGGCGATTCATGAGCCGATCAGCCGTTCGATTCGAAACGGCGATACTCGTTTTGCATGTAAATATCACCTGGCCTCAAAACCACTGTTTTCTTTTCAGAAAGAACCACATAACACGAAAAAATGACGGTTCTGGAATTTTGAATGACTGTAGACCAAGTAGGAAACGCTTGACCGACAATTAGGTAAGTAACACCTACTAATGGGCTTCTTTAAAAGAAGTCTTATCTGACTTTTTTTTTTAAAAATGATAGATATATCTGTAATTTTCTCTTCTAGTTCTTCGGAATAGAAGACTTTAAAAAGAAGCACAGGTAGGACCTGAGTATATGCTGAACTGAATGGAAGTTGAGAGTTGTTCAACTAGATGACTGACAGTATGTTATTTAATTTATGTCTTTCAGATCTGTTTGTTTGGTCCTGAGAGAATCCCCTGATTCTTAGGGATTCGAAACGCGTCGACCTTATTATTTTTGTTTGTATAGACCAATCGATTACAAATGTGCACTGTAAATATAATAAGGGTTGATGGTCTATTTCATGAATGTAATTTAATTTTTGTATCCTTCCATTTAGTGGATTAGGTTTTACCTGCCAATACAAACAGAAACTGTGCAGGGCCTATAATATAAAATTGATTTTTTGTCAAAAAATGTTCCCTCTCCCCCACCACAATTTTTGTTGTCTGTCAACAATTTGTGTCCACGAGTGATATGTGTTAAATGTTGAATTTTTCATTCCCCACTCCCTGGCATTTCTTCCTTTCCATTCTTCAATTTTTCAGCCCATAGGCCTGGTATTCCTTCCCCATGTTATTCACAATGAATGTATCAGATTGAAGTCAAAAATATATACATTCTTCTTGTGTTTTATAATAATAGAAAAAAGAAAAAGCTTTCTTCAAAAAAGAAAAACAAAATCAAAATAAATTAATTCAATTTGATAAGAAATTTTGACTGAAAGAGTGGTCTGTGGGAATGAGCAATTTTCAGCTTGTTGCCCTTGATAAATTTTGAACTGTTGCACAGTACTGGCAATCTCTTTGTTTATTAGTTTATTGGTGCAGCCTTACTGTGCTCTAGCCAAAACCCTTGCTGTTTCTTGGTACATTTGCGGGCGCTGGCTCGCGTGGTTCGCTCTGATGCCGAAGTGTGTCTCAAGTCATAATCATTGATATTGTGGTTCCTTTTTGCTGGTCCTTTTCTATTTTCTCTTTTTCAATTTGATTGTCCTTCTTGAATCTTTTCTGTGTTGTGTGAATGAGGATGCATGCTAGTTGTTGAAAAGTGTGAAAGGTATACGTAGAGAGTGAATTTTCAAACAGTGATAGGTTCATCTAGCATATCAGAAGATCAAACTTTCGCATATAGCGAAGAACATATCAAAAAACATTCGAGCGACCCTCCTTTGTTCAGCTCAGCTACCCTCAGTAGCAATGAATCAGACAAACTTATTCGCCTAAAGAAAAAACAAATTCGAACTGATTACTTGGCCACTATCTACTTCAACATCTCAGGTCTGGCACAATACCATCAGGATTGATTGTAAAGAATATACCAGTAATTTTTACTGAGGATAACATCTATAAAAAAAGCTTTAGCTTCATAGAGACCAAATGCAGTAGAGACCTTATGGTCCTAACTATTGAAACCGCGCAACAACTGTCTAAAATACAACTAGAGGAAATTGAAGCATTAGAGAGCGAAATAAAATCAAACCCTTTAATTCAGGATTCAAAAAATCTACTTGAAAAAGTCGAGAAAGATATTTTGGAATTCAAAGACTACACAGTACAACAAAAAGATAGCAATTTTGAAAGAGATAAACGTAATTTCACCTTCGATAAAGCATACCCATACCTTCAACAGGATTTCTACTCACGACCTGAGGCGCAATGTTTTCTTCCAGACAATCAAGGTAGATCACAAACAAAGTACTTGACTTTTTTGGATACTTCGTCATCAGGTGGAAGTGACTCAGACCAAGGCACTGCCCGTCCCCAATTCATACGAAGGGGAGGATACCAAAACAACTACCAACAACAATTTCAATCAAACTACCAACAAAATAATCCACAACAACAACAACAGCCTTTTTTAGTACAGGGCCAGCAAAAAGCCCGAGGAAAAACGCGATTTCAACAACCATGGGAGATGTCTACGAGGAGACAGAACTACAAAAACTAGAGAAATCTTCCATCTATAAACTCTCCAACAAACTCCTCACCCAAATGAAATAAGCGTCTTGGAAAAAGGACTTACTTTTGTACCGTCAAAACCAACTGTCTTCGTCCGATTGAAATTAAAATTCATTGAATTCTGTAGAAAGATCCGATTAATTACATTCTTTTCAGATAAAGAAATGTTGCCACAAACGGAAACCACTGGACTTAGAAAAAAATCAAGCTTTTGTCCACCTACCCACAAAGTCCCTAAAGAGGTCATCTATTTTGAAAAAACAGTATTATCTGCCATCGCCGCCCAAGAAAAGGAGAATAAAGGATTTGTTAAATCAAATCTATCCCGAGATCAAAAACAAGCGTTGTTGTCTATCAAAAATGATGAAAACATCATCGTAAAGCAGGCCGATAAAGGCGGTTCCATCGTCATCTGGGGAACAACAAAGTATGTAGCAGAAGCTACCAGACAACTAACAGATAAGGAATGCTATCGGAGAATCAATACTGATCCAACTACTGAACTCCAAAATGAATTATCGAAGATTTTGACAAGAGGTTTGGAACAAGGGCTTCTTGGAAAACATGAGTACCACTATCTAGTAAACAAACATCCGCGAATACCGCTTTTCTATGTGCTCCCCAAAGTACATAAGAACGAGCGAGCACCGCCAGGCAGACCTAATATTTCGGGTTGTGACTCATTATTCGAGCCTATCTCTAAATTCATTGACTTCTTTCTGAAACCTTTCACAAGTACAGTCAAATCCTTTTTCCAAGACACTACTGATTTCCTAAATAAACTACACAAACTTCCATTCAATGAGAATCATGACCTCTTGGTCAGTATGGATATTGTCTCACTATATACCCAGATCCCTCGGGACCAAGCATTAGAGGTTTTGGAAATCTTTTTGAACAAGCGGGAAAGGCCATTCAAAATACCTACGGAATTTATCCTGGAATTAGCCAAAATGGCTTTGACAAAAACCTATTTAAAGCTCAAGGACGACTTTTACTTTCAAATAAAGGGAGTCGCTATGGGCTGTCCTTTTGCCCCAGAACTGGCGATATTGTTTATGAGCCAATACGAGGACACATTCATTCACAACAACAACCCGTTTCATCAATGGATCGGCGGATGGGTCCGCTTCATTGATGATGTCTTTTTCACATGGTCCGGTAACTCAGAACAGCTCTCAGAATTTCATGAATGGCTTAACAACAGGATGAGAGACATCAAGTTTAGTCTTCAAGTATCTAAGAATCGACTTTCCTTTTTAGACGTTGAAGTATATTGCTCCAATGGCCAACTAGTGACTACACTTTTCAAGAAACAATCTGATTGCAATAAAGCACTAGATTACTCAAGCAACCATCCGAGGAGCTTAAAACAGAACTTACCTGTGGGTCAGTTCCTCCACATCCGGAGGAACTGTACCTTGAAGGATGAATACATGAATCATGCCAACGCCTGGAAAGAAAGACTACTGGATTGTGGTTATCCAGTAAAACTACTGAAGCATGCCATCAAACGAGCATGGTGGACTCCACGCGAAGAACTGCTCAAAAAGAAGGAGAAGAAATAACTAAAACGCACCGTTTGAGTTTCAACTTTTTGTCCATCATCCAATTAAAAAAAAAAAAATCCATCAAAACTGCCACTTATTAAGAGCGCACCGCGCCTTGACGCAAAGGCCACCTGAGGGCGAGCGGCCTAGGGCGGTAATCGCTAGACTGCTGAATTATCACGACAGGGACGCCATACTGAGGGAGGCTAGAACAAAGGAAGCCCTCCTTTATGAAAACAGTAAGATTATGATTTTCCCTGACTATACTAAACTTGTGCAACAGCAGCGTCATTCGTTCATGGCCGCCAAGGCAAAGTTGAGAGGCCTTAAGCTCCAATATTCCCTGTTGTACCCGGCGCGCCTAAGGGTGATCTTCCAGTCACAGACACTGTTCTTTGATACACCGGAGGACCTTTTCAAATGGACAGATGAAGCGGTGCGGCTCAGACCGAATTCTCAACCAGGGCTCAATCCGGGCTCTCCTGAAGGATCACCACGGGCGCAGAGAGACCAGACGACGAAGAAGGGTCGGAACAAGCGCTCCAAATCGCGCAGACGCGCGGCCTCGGTCGATGGCACACAGACCAGTGGTAGAACCGAGTGTAGGAGAGTAGGGTCTGCTATCCTATGGTCACCCCAAATTTTTGCTTTTTGCTTCACTGGTTTCTGACTTAATGTGGCTGTGGGCCTGCTAATCAGACCCACAGCCTGCTGTTCTCTCTCTAAATTACTGCCAATGCACTTTAGGTGCATTACGAATTGGAACTGGTTCACCTTATGAGCCCCTGTAGTAGTGTACCCTAGGTACCCAGGGCATGGGTGTATCCAAGGCCTACCAGGGGCTGCAGCATGTATTGTGCCACCCCTGGCCTGGCCTCCATATTTGACACAACTGGCTGATCACTCAGCTGGGGTAAGTTGGTGTAATCACCTCTTACTTAGGTACAGTATGTCTGTGCCTAACCCTAAACTAGACACATATGTTCCTATCAGCCACTCCTATGGAAGGCCTCATCAATCCTGGAGGCAGAGTGCTTGGAAATATGTGAGATGGTGCTCTAGCATGAGCTGAGCCTGTCTGCAGCTGTCGGGAACCACTCCCTAAGCTGTTCCGGGATATTGCCATACCATATACTCTTAAGTGCATTATAATCCTCGCGGTTAAATGCTATCTTTGGTTTGGCTTTATCAAAACATGTCGAGTAAGGTGTCATACGAATTGGAATACTATCCCCTCGCCAGTTCTGGCGACGGGGATAGCATTCCACCCTTCTAGAGGGACACGACATGTGTGTAGCCTTAACCCCGGTTAAAGTTAAACAGAGCCTCAGCATCACAAAATGGATGCTGCCACCACAGACACGAGTCTGGCCTCCTGCTGCTGACCGAAACTCGGCAGATGGTGGCCTGGACAAAGGGTTTCCTGCCTTGGGAGGTGCGAGCACCACCCCAGACAGGGTTTTGTGTATTGGGTAGGACAGGGCTGAATAGAATCAGACATGCCCGGGGCACACAAGGTGTCCCCGTGCATAGGCCAGTCCAAACCGGTCCTGGGACTTTCCAGACCCAGGCTTGGCGCGGAACTGGACAAAGGAAAGGGGGTGTAACTGCCCCCCTTCCTGGTTCCTCCCAGAGGAGGGACCTAGTAGGTGATCCACCCCTCAGATTGGGAATAAGAGTGGGAGCAGTGCCATTGCACAGCAGATCATCCTGAATCAACTTTACATGAAGAAGAAGACTGGACTTCGACATTCTGCTGCACAGAAGACTGAAGAGAATCTCCCTTGTGGCCTAGGAGTGGCCACCCTGTGAACACAGGTACCAACCAGCAACTCGACGTCTGCTTTGCCGCCGCCTCCCGCCGGAGCCCGAGCCCAGAGCCCGACAAGAACCAGACTCCCAGACCTCTCAGAGCCCGATCCACAGTCCCTGCAAAGAAGGGACCCGTGGAGGCACCGAGTGACGTGGGACCGGACCTCTTGGAAGACACTCGAAAAGCTGACTGCGCAGCTTCTGAGGCATCCTCGACGTTGTGCTTTGGGGACTGAGAACCCCCACCACCGAGCAGCCCTTGCACCGTAGATCAGCCCTCCAGCATCTCCACGATCTGCGTGGGGCCCTTTTGCATTGTGCCACTCGACGCGCCATCCCGGCCACTAGCCACGTGGTCAGCGGCCATCTTGGCGACGAAACCGATGATTTACACAGCAGGTCTGGTTGTTCCAGACCTAACCAAGCTCCTGTAAAAAGGAGCACCCGCTCTGACCTTGCTGGTCCGAGTGATAAGCATCTTTCAACTTCTGCGTGGCTTGCATTTGCCAAAGCCTGTTTGCTCCGATCAGGTCGCCGACACCGCCAACAGCGAGAAGCCTACGTGGGACAGCTCGTGACCGACTCCTGGACGTCCTCAACCCCGGGTATCCACGTGGCTGCAGAAAGAAGCTACCCGACAACACCTGTTTGCACCCGACATCGCCTGGTTCCAATCTGAATCCACGGTAGTCACTGGCTAGTGACTTTCAACACTGTCCCCTCTGCTTTCAGGTCTTCACATCTTCAGATACACCCTTGGATCCACCGGAACTCTTCACCTCGAGCCGCCTGCAGCATCTTCAGCTCCAAGCACCATCGACCAGCGTGACGAAACCCAACACTACTTCGACCCTGTGCACCCGCTTCCTGTGGGTGAGGTAACTCAGCTCCGCCAGTGCTCCTGCACTGGTACACATCTCAAGGGCCTGTGTCTTAAGTTTCAGCTCCGTAGGTCACTCGGAAGGTTCCTAACTTTCTAACTTTGTACTTTTTACGCACCATAGACTTTGCATTGGAAAGTGCGTGCACTTTGAACACTGCACCCGAGTCCCGTGGGCCTTTCCCGACTTAATCATTGCTAGTCTCGAATAGCTCCAGCGATTCCCAAGGCCCTAGGCCTGTTCCCTTTCCTATTGGTATCTCTTATACCACTTTCTTAGTATATGGTTTAGGTGGCCCCTAGGGCTCATCCATATTGTGCAACTTTTGTGTATTTTAAACTGTCTTGTGATTTAACGCTTGTGCTTCTGTGCTCATAAAGAGTCCAGGGGATTTTATAGTTAATAAATCAATATATATTTTCAATATATATCTGTGTGGTGTCCCTTTCATTTGGTATTCAAGGGGGTTGTGTATGGTATAACAGCTGGCTTCACATGCCTTTCAGAGTTTAGCCTAAGACTGCTTTGTCCACGTTACCACTAGGATAACTGGTCTACAAGGTTGAATTACAACCATCATCATAAGGGTTGCTTGGCATGGTACAAAGTGATCACTAAGAATTAGTGAGCATTATATACCAGGCCAACTTCTCACATTGGTGAGCAGCGGATTGGGATCTGAGCTTGCTGTTGTTTTACCATTACAATCTTTGAGATTATCATTTGAAAGATCATACAGGTACCTGCTAGGTACATATAAAACAAGACTAGTATACATAAGTTCTACTGAACTTAGTTGTTGTAGAGCAAAGGGAGTAGCACACCCTAGCTACAACTACTAGATAGGTTTAGTAGGTAAACACCAGTGTAGGTAGATTGCAACACATCCACCCACACTAGAGCAATGTCTGGAGCAGAGGGTTCCACTGGGAACATCCCTGTTGAGAGTGACCCTCCAAGGGCACCACCCAAATTTGCTATTTTTTCCTTTAGGGAACTAAGACAGCTTTGTGTCTTAAGGGGTCTGAAGACAGGGCCTTCCCCTACAACAGACCACCTTAGAGAGATCTTGGATCAGTCTGAGACTCTAAAAACCTCTAAGGCAGACCCCACAGGGAATGCTGAAGGAGGCCATCCTTCAGAGGATGACACTGTAGACACCCCTGGTCCTATCATCCTGGTAGATGAGGAAGCCTCCACCACTGGAGCTCCTCAAGTAGATGAGGAGGAAGAGGAAGAGGAAGAAGAGGAAGAGGTGGAAAGCAGTGAGTCAGATGATGACAGAGATAGTCAGGTGCTGGTCAGCAGACTGAACCAGGCTAACTTAAGCCAACTTGGGAATGAATCTGGTAACAACCCATTCAGACCCCCAGGTGGACTTAACCAGAAGCCTAGGAGGAGAAGGACTCACTCACGTGACTCTGACAACTCCCATGCTTCTAGAGGCTCTCATGGTCACTCCAGAAGGGAG
The DNA here is from genome assembly GCF_964263255.1 of Lissotriton vulgaris. Classification (NCBI taxonomy): domain Eukaryota; kingdom Metazoa; phylum Chordata; class Amphibia; order Caudata; family Salamandridae; genus Lissotriton; species Lissotriton vulgaris. Next base: position 435,907,776 of record NC_141698.1, on the reverse strand, counting down.
ATGGCTAGCCCTCAGAGAAGGGAACATGAGGCCAAAATGAGAGAGGCTGAGCTTAGGATCCAGAAGCGAGAACTAGAGGTTGCCCTGGTCCAAGAGAGACTTGCTAGAGCAAGACAGCCTAGAGAGAGTGGGGTAATAGAACCCACTGGTGGCAGCAATATCCACAAGGATAAAGACAGGTCTTTTGATAACAGAAACCTGAGTAAGATTGTGCCCCCCTACAAAGCTGGGGATGATATCCATAAATGGATTACTGCAATGGAGAGAGCCTGCAGAGTACAGCAGATCCCTCAGGAGCAGTGGGCAGCAATCTTGTGGCTCTCCTTTGAAGGTAGAGGCCGAGACAGACTCCTCACAGTTAGTGATGGGGATTCTAGAAACTACCTGGTCCTGAAGAGTGCTCTGATTGATGGGTTAGGCTTAACCACTGAACAGTACAGGTTAATGTTCAGAGATACCCAGAAGACACAGACTCAGGACTGGTCTGAATTTGTTGAGTGTGCCACTAAGGCTCTGGAGGGATGGTTGCTGGGAAGCAAGGTTACAGACTATGAAGGATTGTAAAATTTGCTGATGAGAGAACAAATTTTAAATAATTGTCAGAACCAGCAGTTGCATCAACATTTGGTTGACTCAGATTTGACCTCTCCCCAAGAATTGGGAAAGAGGGCAGATAAATGGGTAAGAACCAGAGTTAAGCAAAAGAACCAGAACCAGAACCAGGGTGGTGACCAGAAGAAAACAGACCAGAAGGGTGGGGAGCAGAAATCTAAAGACCAGAAGTCTTCAACAGGGCCCCAAACTGAGACAGAGGGTGGGTCCCAAACTTCCAAGAAGAAGAAGAAAGAAGGTCAGAAGAAACCCTGATGTAAAACTTGTGAAAACACCTCTCACTGGACAAGTGAGTGTAAAAAGGGTGGAGCCCCCAGCACTGCAGCCCCTAAGGCACCTGCACCCACTAGTACAGCTAGCAGTGCTGGACCACAAACCAAGGGGGTAGTGGGTATCACTTTGGGAACTGAAGGAGATTATGACCTAGTCAGAACCCTTACACAGGCTGTTCTGATTTGTGAAGGGGACATGGATTTGACCCCTGACATAAGTCCCAGTAATCTGGGCAAATACAGACAGACGCCTTTGATCAACAATAAAGTGGCTCAAGCTTACAGGGACACATGTGCCAGTGTCACTATGGTGACACCTAACTTTGTGGACCCTGGACAATACATGCCAGGTGATAATTCCCTGGTGACCAATGCCAGCAATGTCACTACTACACATAGTGTGGCACTTGTTAACTTTTCCTGGGGAGGGGTAACTGGCCTAAAAAGAGTTGTGGTTAGTGCTGATCTCCCAGTAGAATGTTTGTTGCGCAATGACCTGGAGAACTCTCTATGGTCAGAAGTTGAGTACAGGACTCATGCAGAGATGTTAGGGATATCATCACATGTCCTTGCTGTGACCAGGTCACAGGCCAAAAAGTGCCTCTCTGAACCTCAGGTCTTGGATCCTGGAACAATGGACCAAGCACCTTCCAAGAAGAAGAACAGGAGGGTTAAGGCTGCGCCTTCCCAACTGCCTACAAGTGAGGATCAGGCTTCACAGGAAACTGATCTTGAGACCCCTGAAGGAACTGTCTCTGAAGAACTTGAACCTGATCAGGTTGAGTTTCTGGGGACAGGGGGACCTTCTAGGGCAGACTTGGGGCAGGCTCAGTTAACCTGTCCTTCTCTTGAACCCCTCAGACAGCAGGCTGCTGCTGAGGCTGCTGGGAATGCCCAAGGTGCCCATAAAGTTTATTGGGATGAAGGACTCCTTTACACAGAGGGTAGAGACCCCAAGCCTGGTACAACCAGGAGGTTGGTTATACCTCTGCAATTTAGGGGTTTCCTTCTCACCTTGGCCCATGATATTCCTTTAGCAGGACACTTAGGCCAGAATAAAACCTGGGACAGGCTTGTCCCTCATTTTCACTGGCCTCACATGTCTGAAGACACCAAGGAGTTTTGTCGCTCCTGTGAAACCTGCCAAGCCAGTGGTAAAGCAGGTGGAACAACAAAGGCCCCCCTGATACCACTACCTGTGGTGGGGGTTCCCTTTGAAAGAGTGGGGATTGATATTGTTGGTCCAATGGATCCCCCTACAGCATCTGGGCACAGATTCATACTGGTGGTAGTGGATCATGCCACCAGGTACCCAGAGGCAATTCCACTTTGGACCACAACAGCTCCTGTTGTGGCCAGGGCCTTACTTGGAGTTTTCTCCAGAGTGGGGTTTCCTAAGAAGGTAATATCTGATAGAGGTGCCAACTTCATGTCAGGATATTTGACAGCTATGTGGAAGGAATGTGGTGTCAACTACAAGTTCACCACTCCTTATCACCTACAATGCAATGGGCTTGTTGAGAGATTTAACAAGACCCTAAAGGGCATGATTAAAGGATTACCTGAAAAGCTCAGGCGAAGATGGGACATCCTATTGCCCTGCCTTTTGTTTGCTTACAGAGAGGTCCCTCAAAAGGGGGTTGGCTTCAGCCCCTTTGAATTGTTGTTTGGGCACCCTGTAAGAGGACCCCTGTGTCTGGTGAAGGAAGGATGGGAGTTACCTCTCAAAAAGCCTAAGCAAGACATAGTGGACTATGTACTTGGTCTCCGCTCCAGGATGGCAGAGTACATGGAAAAGGCATCCAAAAACCTTGAGGCTAGCCAAGAATTACAGAAAGCTTGGCATGACCAAAAGGCTGTCCTTGTTGAATTTCAGCCTGGACAGAAGGTATGGGTGTTGGAGCCAGTGGCCCCAGCAGCACTCCAAGACAAATGGTCTGGACCCCATACAATTCTGGAGAAGGGAGAGGTTACCTACTTGGTGGACCTAGGAACTCCCAGGAGCCCCCACAGGGTGCTCCATGTAAACAGATTGAAGGCATATGTCAGCAGGGCAGACATGGGCTTGCTCATGGCTACAGATGAGGGACAGGAGGAAGAGAGTGACCCTCTCCCAGACCTGCTCACTCAGAACCCTGAGGATGGCTCAGTTGATGGTGTGGCCTTAGGTGGCAGCCTCACTGAACATCAGCAACATGACTGCAGACAAGTTCTACAGGCATACAGGCATATGTTCTCATTGACACCCAGTCAGACTAACTGGTGTACACATGTGGTGGACACTGGTGACAGTCTTCCTGTAAAGAGCAAGATTTACAGGCAACCTGACCACGTCAGGGACTGTATAAAGACTGAGGTGCAAAAGATGCTGGAATTAGGTGTCATTGAGCCTTCAGAGAGCCCCTGGGCTAGCCCAGTGGTCTGGTCCCCAAACCTCACACCACAGATGGCAAGAGAGAGATGAGGTTCTGTGTGGATTACAGAGGACTCAATGCTGTCACCAGGACAGATGCACACCCTATTCCAAGGGCAGATGAGCTCATTGACAAGTTGGCTTCTGCCAAATATTTGAGCACATTTGACTTGACAGCTGGCTACTGGCAAATCAGGTTAGCTGAGGAGTCTAAAGCCAAAACAGCATTTTCTACCCCTAGTGGGCATTATCAGTTTGTGGTGATGCCCTTTGGTTTGAAAAATGCACCTGCCACCTTCTAAAGGTTGGTGAATCAAGTCCTCACTGGGTTGGATGACTTTTGTGCAGCTTATCTGGATGATATTGCTGTCTTTAGCTCCACCTGGGAGGATCACCTGGTCCACCTGAAGGAAGTACTTGAGGCTTTGCAGAAGGCAGGCCTCACTATCAAGGCAACAAAGTGCCAGATAGGTCAGAGTAAGGTTGTATACCTGGGCCACCTTGTGGGTGGAGGCCAAGTTCAACCACTGGAGAGTAAGATCCAGACCATCAAGGACTGGTCCCCTCCAACCACCCAGACTCAGGTCAGAGCTTTCTTGGGCCTGACTGGGTATTACAGGAAGTTTGTTAGGAACTATGGGTCCATTGTGACTCCTCTTAATGATCTGACATCCAAGAAGATGCCCAAAAAGGTTCAGTGGACAGAAATCTGTCAAAAGGCATTTGATGACCTGAAGAAGGCCATGTGCTCTGCACCTATCCTGAAGAGTCCTGACTACTCAAGAGAGTTCATTGTCCAAACAAATGCTTCTGAGTTGGGAGTGGGAGCAGTGCTTTCACAGCTTAATGTAGATGGCCAGGACCAGCCCATTGCTTTCATTAGCAGAAGGCTGACCCCCAGGGAGAAACGTTGGTCAGCTATAGAGAGGGAGGCCTTTGCTGTGGTGTGGGCCCTGAAGAAGTTGAGGCCATACTTGTTTGGTACCCACTTCAAGATTCAGACCGACCATAAGCCCCTCTTATGGCTTAATCAGATGAAGGGTGAAAACCCCAAACTACTCAGGAGGTCCATTTCCCTACAGGGGATGGACTTTACAGTGGAGCACCGCCCAGGGACTGACCATGGCAACGCAGATGGTCTCTCCAGGTACTTCCACTTAGAACATGAAGACACAACTGGTCAAGGTTAGTCTAATGTCCCTGCGTTTGGGGGGGGTTATGTAGGAGAGTAGGGTCTGCTATCCTATGGTCACCCCAAATTTTTGCTTTTTGCTTCACTGGTTTCTGACTTAATGTGGCTGTGGGCCTGCTAATCAGACCCACAGCCTGCTGTTCTCTCTCTAAATTACTGCCAATGCACTTTAGGTGCATTACGAATTGGAACTGGTTCACCTTATGAGCCCCTGTAGTAGTGTACCCTAGGCACCCAGGGCATGGGTGTATCCAAGGCCTACCAGGGGCTGCAGCATGTATTGTGCCACCCCTGGCCTGGCCTCCATATTTGACACAACTGGCTGATCACTCAGCTGGGGTAAGTTGGTGTAATCACCTCTTACTTAGGTACAGTATGTCTGTGCCTAACCCTAAACTAGACACATATGTTCCTATCAGCCACTCCTATGGAAGGCCTCATCAATCCTGGAGGCAGAGTGCTTGGAAATATGTGAGATGGTGCTCTAGCATGAGCCAAGCCTGTCTGCAGCTGTCGGGAACCACTCCCTAAGCTGTTCCGGGATATTGCCATACCATATACTCTTAAGTGCATTATAATCCTCGCGGTTAAATGCTATCTTTGGTTTGGCTTTATCAAAACATGTCGAGTAAGGTGTCATACGAATTGGAATACTATCCCCTCACCAGTTCTGGCGACGGGGATAGCATTCCACCCTTCTAGAGGGACACGACATGTGTGTAGCCTTAACCCCGGTTAAAGTTAAACAGAGCCTCAGCATCACAAAATGGATGCTGCCACCACAGACACGAGTCTGGCCTCCTGCTGCTGACCGAAACTCGGCAGATGGTGGCCTGGACAAAGGGTTTCCTGCCTTGGGAGGTGCGAGCACCACCCCAGACAGGGTTTTGTGTATTGGGTAGGACAGGGCTGAATAGAATCAAACATGCCCGGGGCACACAAGGTGTCCCCGTGCATAGGCCAGTCCAAACCGGTCCTGGGACTTTCCAGACCCAGGCTTGGCGCGGAACTGGACAAAGGAAAGGGGGTGTAACCGCCCCCCTTTCTGGTTCCTCCCAGAGGAGGGACCTAGTAGGTGATCCACCCCTCAGATTGGGAAGAAGAGTGGGAGCAGTGCCATTGCACAGCAGATCATCCTGAATCAACTTTACACGAAGAAGAAGACTGGACTTCGACATTCTGCTGCACAGAAGACTGAAGAGAATCTCCCTTGTGGCCTAGGAGTGGCCACCCTGTGAACACAGGTACCAACCAGCAACTCGACGTCTGCTTTGCCGCCGCCTCCGCTGGAGCCCGAGCCCAGAGCCCGACAAGAACCAGACTCCCAGACCTCTCAGAGCCCGATCCACAGTCCCTGCAAAGAAGGGACCCGTGGAGGCACCGAGTGACGTGGGACCGGACCTCTTGGAAGACACTCGAAAAGCTGACTGCGCAGCTTCTGAGGCATCCTCGACGTTGTGCTTTGGGGACTGAGAACCCCCACCACCGAGCAGCCCTTGCACCGAAGATCAGCCCTCCAGCATCTCCACGATCTGCATGGGGCCCTTTTGCATTGTGCCACTCGACGCGCCATCCCGGCCACTAGCCACGTGGTCAGCTGCCATCTTGGTGACAAAACCGACGATTTACACAGCAGGTCTGGTTGCTCCAGACCTAACCAAGCTCCTGTAAAAAGGAGCACCCGCTCTGACCTTGCTGGTCCGAGTGATAAGCATCTTTCAACTTCTGCGTGGCTTGCATTTGCCAAGGCCTTTTTGCTCCGATCAGGTCGCCGACACCGCCAACAGCGAGAAGCCTACGTGGGACAGCTCGTGACCGACTCCTGGACGTCCTCGACCCCGGGTATCCACGTGGCTGCAGAAAGAAGCTACCCGACAATGCCTGTTTGCACCCGACATCGCCTGGTTCCAATCTGGTTCCACGGTAGTCACTGGCTAGTGACTTTGAACACTGTCCCCTCTGCTTTCAGGTCTTCACATCTTCAGATCCACCCTTGGATCCACCGGAACTCTTCACCTCGAGCCGCCTGCAGCATCTTCAGCTCCAAGCACCATCGACCAGCGTGACGAAACCCAACACTACTTCGACCCTGTGCACCCGCTTCCTGTGGGTGAGGTAACTCAGCTCCGCCGGTGCTCCTGCACTGGTACACATCTCAAGGGCCTGTGTCTTAGGTTTCAGCTCCGTAGGTCACTTGGAAGGTTCCTAACTTTCTAACTTTGTACTTTTTATGCACCGTAGACTTTGCATTGGAAAGTGCGTGCACTTTGAACACTGCACCCGAGTCCCGTGGGCCTTTCCCGACTTAATCATTGCTAGTCTCGAATAGCTCCAGCGATTCCCAAGGCCCTAGGCCTGTTCCCTTTCCTATTGGTATCTCTTATACCACTTTCTTAGTATATGGTTTAGGTGGCCCCTAGGGCTCATCCATATTGTGCAACTTTTGTGTATTTTAAACTGTCTTGTGATTTAACGCTTGTGCTTCTGTGCTCATAAAGAGTCCAGGGGATTTTATAGTTAATAAATCAATATATATTTTCAATATATATCTGTGTGGTGTCCCTTTCATTTGGTATTCAAGGGGGTTGTGTATGGTATAACAGCTGGCTTCACATGCCTTTCAGAGTTTAGCCTAAGACTGCTTTGTCCACGTTACCACTAGGATAACTGGTCTACAAGGTTGAATTACAACCATCATCATAAGGGTTGCTTGGCATGGTACAAAGTGATCACTAAGAATTAGTGAGTATTATATACCAGGCCAACTTCTCACACCGAGGATTCGGAACAATCTGGAACAGAGCACTGAAGACTCCGGGGCCTTGACTCCCCTCTTCTGCTGTTAATGCTGTGACTTCTGGTTGGGCTCACCGGGTCGTCTGCGACTTATTGGTTACCTGGCTATGTTGCTGCCCTGGGACAGTATTGCTTCTGTCTCCTGATCGTGGATAGAGTTGTGGGGTGGGGGTTCGGGGACTACGTGATAGAGGCTACCACTCTCCCTTTAGAGAGAGGGACACTGAGGGAGGGGGGGTAAACTTACTGTTCCTTTTTGGGGATGTTGGGATCCATTGGTATGGGTGGGCCCGGGCCCTATATTTTGGTCTCGAGACCACCCATGCCGCGACAGGTACTTCATAGTTCATTGAGGTATAGGGCGGGGGGAGGCGGGATGTGGGCGGTCGGGGATGTGGCCGCTGAGTTGGGGACCGGGACTGTTTGGGGCTGTGGGACTGTGGGGTTGGGGGTTGTTTTTTATGGGGTGGACAGTAGTGTGCATGTGTGTGTCGCAATAATGTTCCATGTGGTGTGTGGTGGGTGGCGCGGGAATGGAGGGTTCGTATGGTGGATCTTAATGGACCATGGCTGAATCGACTCATAGACTCCCTGAAGACTCTATGCGGGTGATTACGTGGAATGTCAGGGGTTTATTGGACAAAATTAAACGCGGGGCTGTGTTACGCTGGGGGAAAAAAGAAGTTGCAAATGTACTTTTGCTTCAGGAAACTCACATGATGGGCACAAAGGCTCTGGGCCTACAGAGGTTTGGTTATCAGCAGGTTTTCCATGCGGGATTTTCCAGGGGATCCAGGGGAGTAGCCATATTGATTCACCGCAGGGTGGCGTACGTCCATGAGAAGCAGTGGGTGGATCCCCAGGGTCGCTACCTGTTTGTTAAGGGCATGGTGGGCACGGAATCTGTGGTGTTTGGCAGTATTTACGCCCCCCCCCCCTACAGTGGGCCCTGGCCGATAGGTTGTTTGCAGTGTGGGAAGACATCTCCGCATCACTGGCAGTGATTGGGGGAGATTGGAATGATGTGATGGATGTATGTGTGGATCGCCGAAGGCGCCAAGAGGGGACCGAGATCCCCCCCCTTCCCCTCCGCCCACCAGATTGTATGCAATGAGTGAGGGATTGGGCTGGGTAGATTCTTGGCGACATATGCACCCTACAGCCCGAGAATATACTTATGTTTCGGCTGTACACGGCTCATTCTTGAGGCTAGACTGTGTGTTTGTGCCTAGGGAATGTTTGTATAGGGTGAAGGGCGCTGACATCTTGCCGAGGGGCCTGTCCAACCACTCCCCCGTCTCAGTTAGAGTGGAACTCCTCCGGAGAAGGCAGCCGTTTAGATGGAGGATGTCCTCGTGGCATCTCCTGCAACCGGCATATACTAAACACTTGCGAGAAACCATTGACCATTACTGGCGAGAAAACCTAGTGGAGGGTGTTGATGTAGGAGTGGTGTGGGAGGCTATGAAGCCTACCATACGGGGAGTAGATATCGCATGGTGCTCGGCGGCCCGTCGGAAGCATCGAGAACAAACTACGGAGGCGGCTGCGCGAGTAGCGACCCTGGAGCAGAAAAGCCGCGAGGGAGGGGATGAAGTCGAGATACGTCTACTTCTACAGGCGCAGCAAACTTACGGGTCCCTCTTGATGGATGAAGCCAAACAGGCATGGCTGGCCACCAGAAGTAGGGTATACCAATGGGGGGACAAGTCGTGTTCAATGCTCCATAGACTGTGCCAACACAACTTCCAACCCCTCATGCTGCCAGGTCTCACGAATGGCGATGGGGAGGTCCTGACCGACCCAAACGAATTGGCGGCGAGCTTCGCCACGTACTATACAGCCCAATACGCTCCACGCGACCAACTGTCTGAAGGCGACTTAGCTCGATTTCTCGCAGAGTTGCCGCCTGTACCGGTATCTGATGGGACCAAGACGGCCCTGGATGCACCCCTCACAGCTGAGGAGCTGGGAGACGCACTGGGGCAACTAAATACTGGTAAGGCCCCTGGCCCAAATGGCTACCCATGTGAATTTTTCAAAATATTTCATGTACAGCTCGGATCTCATTATCGCCGGGTGCTTGAGGTGGCACGTGCACGAGGGGTATTGCCCCCGGACTGGCGCCATGCGGAAATAGTGGTCTTCTTGAAGCCGGGCAGACCCCCAGATAGCCATGACTCGTATAGACCCATCTCATTAATTAATGTTGAAGCCGAGATCTTAGCCAAGGCCCTGGCGAACCGTTTAGCTCCACATATCACAGACTTGGTCCACTCGGACCAAGCGGGTTTTATGCCTCACAGGGCGACGCGGCATAATATCCGACGCGCACAGGCGACGATCGACGCTGCTGGGGCCTTGGGGGACCAGGCGGCGCTGTTGCTGGCCGACATCAACAAGGCCTTCGACTCTGTAAGCTGGTCGTACCTATTTGCATTACTGCGTTGTCTTAACCTGGGCCCGGTCTTCCTGTCATACGTCAAACTCCTTTATACAGACATCACAGCCTCGGTGCGGGTCGCCGGGGCAGTGTCGGAGATGTTCCAAATTGGCCGCGGGACCAGACAAGGATGCCCTCTTTCCCCTTATTTATTTTCACTGGCCATGGAGCCCCTAGCTGCCAGAGTGCGCCAAGATGCGCTGATACGGGGCTTTCAGTGGAATGCCACCCTGTCGGATAAAATTGCGTTATACGCGGACGATGTCCTATTCTTCCTTACCGACTTGCAGCGCTCGGGCCCGCGTGTCCTAGAGGTTATGCAACAGTTTGGGGAGGCTTCAGGCTTATACCTGAACCTTCATAAATCCACACTGTGGGTACTGGAAGGAGACACGGTGCCGGATCCCTGGGCTTCAGGGCTGCGAGTGGCTACGACCGGTCTGAAGTACCTTGGAGTGTTTCTCTCAGACTCGGCGGACACTGCTTGGGACCGTAATCTAATACCAGTCTGGGAGCGGGTACAGACAGATGTTAAAACTTGGTCTCGGATGCCCCTGTCAATCTTTGGCCGATCCGCTGTTTTCAAGATGGTGGCGCTACCGTCGCTCGCTGCCGAGGGTTACTCGACTTGTTTTTGCGGTATGGCGACAGGCCTTGCGTCGCATGGGCTGGTGGGGCAGACTGACCGCGGAAACGCCCCTGTGGCGTAACGGCATGCTGCCCGAACTGTCTAAGCTACCGGGCTTCGATGGCTGGGACGCGATCGGTATCTCGCAACTGGGCCATGTGCTGTCCGGAACGACGCTCAAATCTTTCCAGGCCCTTCGTACCGAATTCGATATGCCCCAATCTCATTTTTTTCGATACCTACAATTCCGACATGCACTGATGCCCAGTCTTACCAACCTTGACTCACTCCCCGAATTTAGCCCAATTGAAGCGAAGGTCTTCATGGGCGACCTTGGGGATAAAAAAGTTTCACGCATCTACCAGACAATGGTCACCCATTGCTCCTCCACCCTTCTTCCACTGAAGGCGGCCTGGGAGGTTGACATCGGTCAGTTAGATGAAGATGATTGGCGAGAGGCCTTGGAATCCCCGAGGGGAGCAGATATTGCAATACGATTTCGACTCATACAATTCAAAATTCTTCATAGAGCCTACTATACACGTGAGCGTCTGTGGAAGGCAGGACTGATTGAGTCCCCGGAGTGTCTGCGATGTGGGGTGGAGATGGGTACGTTGCTCCACACAGTATGGTCGTGCCCCAGACTGGTTGGCTTCTGGAGGGGTGTGTGGGGCTGCCTATCGGAGGTGCTGGGCTGGACCCTCCCCCGTACTCACCGCCTGGGCCTACTGCACATCCTGGAGGGGGTTGGCGGCAATATCTACAAGAGACACCTGCTCCTCCTGGGGCTAGTGGTGGCCAAAAGAGACCTAGCCCGAGCATGGAAGGATGTGAGGCCCCCCCCCTGAGTGCATGGAAGGCTGGCATAGACTTCTGTATGGGTCTGGAGAGACCGATCTTTGAAGCTCGGGGATGCCCCCGTAAGCACTTTAAGGTATGGAAGAGATGGGTGGACTACAGGGGCTTGACACTGGACCCCCCGGCAGAACAGGAGGAAGACCTTTAGCCCCATATGGCCCGGCGACCCCGTTTCCCGCACACACAATTGCCACATCAGGACTTTGCATCGGCACTATACGTACACACATGCATGGGGATAGGGTGGGATCCAGGGGAGGGTTCTGGGAGTTGGGTGGGTAGGTAACTGAAAAAGATAAAGAAGGGGAAAATGTTTCTTTGTATCCTTGAGCTACATTGGTTCCTCGACTGGACACTCAGTCCTATTTCATGATTGTGTCGGTATGTTTGGTGGTACCATCCTGATTGGTGGGGGCCACTCTATTTTATATGCTCATCTTTATCAATAAAATTGTTGTGAAAAAAAAAAAACTGCCACTTATTAAAAGATCTGGATGTCCAGTTGAATGAAGTACCACTCTTCGCCTTTAAAAAGGACAAAAGTATTACTAATCAAATTGTTCGAGCAGCTGTACCCAAAGCAAGAGCCCCCACATTACAGGACTATGTCAATCTTCCCCCAATTATTGGACACCGGAAATGTGGCCCATGCTTGTGTTGCATTACCACTATTGTGGGAAACCTGTTCTAACACGAAGGCATATCATGGAAACATAACCAATTCACAAATTGCAAAACGCGAAACCTCGTATATGGAATAATCTGCCCATGTAACAAGCTCTACATTGGGAAAACCAACCAGGAAGAGAGGCAAAGGATGTCACACCATAAATCCAGGATAAAGAAGAAAATACTCACAGCCCCCCAGGTCCAACATTGGATTGAAGAATCCCATGGAGAGAACGACCTAAAATGGACTATAATATCGAAGATTGAACCAGACCCAAGAGGTGGAGATGTAGAGGCCAAACTGAGACAGAGAGAAGCCATGCTTATTCTCAAATTTAATACCACCATTCGAGGCTTAAATGAGATGTCTGAACTGTACAATCTTTAAACCTGTTTTAAAGCAATGGTTTTCAAGTATGTTGCAATAACAACACAAGCGAACCCTACAGATATCTACAAAGCGTTCTTTATACACATGGGACAATTATTCCACCATTTGAGATTTAAATGAGATGTTCAAACTGTATAATCTTGAAATCCCTTTTGAAGCAATTTTTTCAAACATGTTGCAATAACAAGACAAGCGAACCCTACAGATGCTTAAAAGCATTCATATACAATTATTTCTCCAGATAATTCGGATTAGTTGTTAGTCATTTCCATACCAAAATTCAGTGGATTTTTAATGGACAAACACCAGCGATTAGTATATCTAATGAAAAATAAAAACCGACTTAACACATAATGCGGATAAACAACTCGAGTAAAGGCTTGATATTCGATCAAATACGTGAATGTCAATTAAATAAATAATTTGAGGTTTTGACCTTTAAGAAATCTACCCATCTTAAATATTAAAAATTAACAACCCCCGCAATGTGATAAACACTGGACAGTCTAAAACTACAAATCCCAGCAACGCGCGTAGACTGACCCAGAACATGGGTTTATTTAAATTGGCCGACCCGGAACTAATGCACGGCGCTTGCATTCACGGCAGCGACGCTTTGAGGAGGATACCAAAGAATATTTCAAGGTAATACGCTCGACTGTTTATATAAAACCAACTGCGGGTATTTAGATGTCTGTTACCACATAAGCGACCACCGATAACTAACATTTCCGAGTCCTGCGACTTCGACTCGTTCACAGTGCTCTTAATTAAACGCGTTCAGTTAAATGTTCTGTTTGACAATAAACGAACGCGATCACAGCATTTAGACACTTTGCAATAATACTTTGAAGTGGCGATTCCTGAGCCGATCAGCCGCTCGATTCGAAGCGGCAATACTCGTTTTGCATGTAAATAACACCTGGACTCAAAACCACTGTTTTCTTTTCAGAAAGAACCACATAACACGAAAAAAATGACGGTTCTGGAATTTTGAATCACTGTAGACCAAGTAGGAAACGCTTGACCGACAATTAAGTAAGTAACACCTACTAATAGACTTCTTTAAAAGAAGTCTTATCTGACTTTTTTTTAAAAATGGTAGATATATCTGTAAAAGAAGCATAGGTAGGACCTGAGTATATGCTGAACTGAATGAAAGTTGAGAGTTGTTCATCTAGATGACTGACAGTATGTTATTTAATTCATGTCTTTCAGATCTGTTTGTTTGGTCCTGAAGAGAATCCCCTGATTCTTAGGGATTCGAAACGCGTCGACCTTATTATTTTTGTTAGTATAGACCAATCGATTACAAATGTGCACTGTAAATATAATAAGGGTTGATGGTCTATTTCATGAATGTAATTTAATTTTTGTATTCTTCCATTTAGTGGATTAGGTTTTACCTGCCAATACAAATAGAAACTGTGCAGGGCCTATAATATAAAATTGATTCTTTGTCAAAAAATATTCCCTCTCCCCCACCACCATTTTTGTTGTCTGTGGTCAATTTGTGTCCACAAGTGATATGTGTTAAATGTTGAATTTTTCATTCCCCACTCCCTTGCATTTCTGCCTTTCCATTCTTCAATTTTTCTGCCCAAAGGCCTGGTATTCCTTCCCCATGTTATTCACAATCAATGTATAACATTGAAGTCAAAACTATATACATTTTTCTTGTGTTTTATAATAATATAAAAAAGAAAAAGCTTTCTTCAAAAAAGAAAAACAAAATCAAAATGAATTTAATTAAATTTGATAAGAAATTTTGACTGAAAGAGTGGTCTGTGGGAATGAGCAATTTTCAGCTCGTTGCCCTTGATACATTTTGAACTGTTGCACAGTACTGGCAATCTCTTTGTTTATTAGTTTAAACTTTAACATCATCTTCATCCATCACCATTGCTCGCTCCGAATACTACGCTATTAAAAATAAAGAAATAATGTTTTCATTTATTAATTGAAAATAAAACTTTAAAACTAACAAACACTATGTGGTTTTTGTTCACGAGTGAGTGAACGGAAGGGTTTGAACTACTGCACTTGGCAGTCATGTTTCAGTGACTCAGATAGGCCGGGACTCGGCGGTAGTATTCTTCTGTTCTTCTGGGTCGTAAAATCATTGGTCAGACAAACTGGATAGTCGGTCAGGGGATTGGGGGTTCAACTTCTGTTCGGACTGAGCTATGTCGAAAGTCGAACTGCACCTATCATCAACAATGTCCTATTTCTCTTTTCCATACTTCTTTGTGTTCAGAATAGTCCCTAAAACACTAGCGGGATGGGATGTGCTCCTCTCAAATCAAAAAGGCACCTGCTACCTTTTACTTGGTGTAAACAATGACATTTTGTTGTTGGAAATTGTCAAAGCACTTACATTAAGAAGACTAGAATAGACAGCAAGGGCAACTCAGAGGAATGCACTCAGTGCCTAGAGCTATTGCTGGATCAGAGTTTTTTTCACACTGTTTGCCGACTGGGCAAGCTTAGCTACCTACACAGACCGACTCATAATTGTAAATAGTAGAAGCACAGAGAGTGATGGTAGAGGCAGGATAGGAATGTAGAAAGTAGTCTACATTAGAAGAAGATCAAAGACTATTTTGTAAAACATAGAATTATTAGGAAACAGTTTGTAATGAATAGGAGCTGTAAAAGTTAGGGAAGTATAAGTATTAATATAACATATGGCCGGGATGCCCGCCACCCCCTCCCAACACCAATCCCCAAGGATGGAAGAAGTCGGACACTGGTTTGAACTTTTGGAAGGCGGGAGGGAGTCACCCTCCCGGCCGTATTTATTAAAATATGAAACAAAATTTAAAACATTAAATAAAAGTTTCATCATTATGTACAATTTTACATTTATTACATTTCGATGAAGACATGTTCTTTGGCTAACTTTAACAGATCTCTAATACAAAGGTTTCCTAGCCGAGTCTAACATCCTGCAAATGCATACATTCTAAATTAAAATTGTACATCCTAGCATTAGGGGCCAACGGCAAGGTCTTAACCGGTGTCAGATCCCAACTACCAAAATCCCGCCCTCACGGTGTGAGTGGCGCATGCGCAGAGGACTCTACCCTCATTGCCAACTGTAACTTCCCTTGTCGTGGTGGGGGCCCCCTTTCCACTCGACGCCATCTTGAAGGTCGTCCGAGTTCCCGTATGAGGTATCTGTAGGAAGGACAGCGTGGACTCCCCCCCATCCCCACACTCTCTATCCGCCGTCACGGATATCCGGCCCCCGGGAAATTAGTAGGAGGGGCATCTAGCCACCTCCCCCCTGGGAGGGGCCTATGGCCATCTCCCCCTAGGTGACCCATCCTTAGTGGGTGCCGCCTCCCCGTGAAAGGGGCCAATGGCCGCCTCCCCCCGGGCGCTCCCATCCATTCTGGGTGGGACCCCCCTCTAGGGACCTTGAAATTACTGCTCACCGATCATGACCTTACCGCCACAGGCCGGATAGTTGCCCCCCCCCTACTCCTCCTAAAGGTCATGCTTCCTCAAACCCCTTAGCCACGCTATGAAGTCTCCTATGAGTAAGTCATTCCCCTCCCTGGACAGATGAACCCCATCATTCAGATACATGTGATCACCCCGAATACACCCGTGAGGAATGCTATGTAGCTGCGGAGAGCGTAACAATTTACCAATTTTATTGTTAACCCTTTTCACTGAATGGTTCAGTGCTGACACCGAAAGGCCCCCCCGCCATACCTTCCTTAGAATCATGTGGGACCAGGCAATCGTGCACCCCGGGACTCTTTTAGCCAACCAGCTAACAGCCGACAAAATGTGTTCCAATAACACTTGTCTACCCAGTGTCACCAAGTCATTGCCCCCCAGGTGTACTATGACTACAGATGGCGGTGACCTTTGCCGCCCTAAGAGACCCTCAAAAAACGATCCGAATTGGTCAAAACAGAGCCTGCCCTTCCCGTGGAAGGCCACTCTGTACCCGTATTCCCCAGCTGCGTGAGTCGCGTCACCTGCCTTGAATACGTCCCCGGCGCGCCTCACATATGAGTGGCCCACGACCCATACCACTCTCTCCCCAGTCGGTGATCCTTGACCGCTGGTCTCCTGGTGCTGGGTCGACTGCAAATTCCGCCCCGCGTGACAGGCTCGCGAAACTGTAATTCAAACAAAAGACAAGAAGCGAGAGTGCATGTCAACTGATCTTAACAACATGTGCGATCGCACATACCTTTTGAAGCAATTCGAGGACCAACGTCCCAACTGTTTTACTTCCTCCGCACTCTGACCCCTGGCTGTAGCCTCAGTAGCAGCCCCTATCCTAAAGGAGTGGGTCCCAAAATCGCACAGGTCCATGCCCGCAGCAGCGATTGTCAGTGCTAGCACCCTCTGGAACTGAAATCTCGTCAGTGGGGTGCCATCCTTGTGCCTCAGCAAACTCCCCCCCATGTAGCCGCCCTTAGTGCCAAGTATTACTCTATACACTTTATCGGGCATGTGGGGGACCCTCGCGCGCGCTGCACAATAACACTATTTCCCATAGCTCCCTGGTCAGTCTTGGACCTGGCTATCGAGACCACCATTGAATCACCCCTAATTTGGACGTGATCCCTGCACAAGCCTCCCTCGACATCTTTCTTGTTCCTTGCGACAAGTTCGCTCACCCGCATAGCCCCATGGAATGCCAATGCGAAAGCTGCCCGGAACAGAACTGCTTCGAAATGGGAGGCGCACGTCTCGTCAAGTTTTGCTACGAGTAGAGACAACCTGTCTAAGCTAATCGGGCGCCTCGCATCTTGCTTGCGACCCTCGAGGTTCTGCCAGCCGCGAAGGGCTTTCTTAACCAAAAAGGAACCCGTCGGGCACCTGTGCCATAAATGAAATGGCCGCCCTATGCCTACTGGCCGTTGCAGCTGATCGGCCTTCTCTGTGCAGCGCTACCATGAACCCCAGGAAGGATTCCTCCTGACCCCAGCTCTCTCTCCCTGTTGGACCCAAAAATGTGCAGTAGGAACGAAACGCTCCTTCGTATGCCTTCCTTGTCCTGGGGGCTAAGCTTGCTGCCACGAGGTCTTGTAATCCGGGGCACCGATTAACCATAGCGCTTCGGGGAACGGTGCCGCCACTAGGTCCGCTGTGGGTAGATAGCCCCTGAACGCCTGCATATGTGAACGAGAGAGTGCATCAGCTGCATGATTCAGTACGCCCGGCACATGTTTCGCCCTGAACTGTACATTCAATCTCATGCCAAGTAATACAATCTCTTTCAACAATCTCAAGATCCACTTGCAGCGGGCTGCCTGCTGGTTAATGCACTCGACCACAGTCATATTATCAGACAAAAACACCACTGAGCGGTCCCTGAAGTCGTCTGGCCATGCCATCAGGGCAACCCAAATGGGGAATAACTCCAAGAACCCAATGTTACCTGTGAGACCGCTGGAGTGCCACCACGTCGGCCATACTTGCGCCGACCATCGGTTACCAAAGATGGCGCCAAATCCCACGCTCCCAGCTGAGTCAGTCCACAGACCAAGTTCGTCTGAAGACGCTGGCGGCTTGTTCCACACAACTCGACCGTTGAAGTCCGCCAGAAATGCTAACCAAATGCGCATATCCTGGCGAACCTCTGCCGACAGTCTCGTACGGTGGTGTCCCTCCTTGAGCCCCACCATCGCTTGTGCAATAGAGCGGGAGAAGGGGCAAAGTTAAGCTGACCTACTGTTTGCTGTAACTGGTGCAGGGTCACTTTCTCCTTGCCCAGGCATTGTATTAGGGAAGCCCTGAATTTGGCTACCTTTTCCATCGGTAAACGGAAACATCCTTCCACCGAATCGAGCTCAATTCCCAAAACTCCAGTGAAGTAGATGGTCCGACCGTCTTACCTGGTGCCAGTGCGACTCCGAACTCCCGCATGAGGATGCAGAAGTCCCGTAGCGCCTGCGCACAACTCGTATCGCCGGCTGCACCCAAAAACAGGAAGTCATCTAAATAGTGCATTACATGCTTATGGCCCGTGGCCTCAGTGAATACCCACTGTAAAAAACAGCTGAACATTTCAAAATAAGCACAAGAAATGGAGCTACCCATCGGCATGCATTTATCCATGTAATAACTCCCTTGAAATGCAAAACCTAGCAAGCGCTGATCCTGTGGGTGTACCGGGAGCAACCGGAACGCCGATTCGATGTCTGATTTCGCCATCAGCGCCCCGGGGCCCAGGCGATTTAACATGGTCACGGCATCATCGAACGATGCGTACCGCACTGATCAAATTTCCGGGTCAATGGCTTCATTCACCGAAGAACTCCTTGGGGCGGACAAGTTATGAATAAGTCTAAACTCCCCCGGGTCTTTCTTCGGGACAACCCCTAACGGGGAACATATGAACTCCGCCACCGGGGGGCGATGAAAAGGCCCCGCCACCCGCCCCAAGCTGACTTCTTTTGCTATTTTCTTTGCTGCAACGCTTGTGTTGTGTTGGACAGATAACTGGTTTTTACAAAATGAGTCCCCCCGAAAATCCCCCGCCGGGATGTGGAAGCCATGTAAGAATCCCTTCCTCAACACCCCAGCGGATACATGATCAGGGTATTTGTTCAACCAAGGAGTCAGAGCCATGATATCCACAGGTGTAGGCAATCGGTTACAAAGTCTTACCTCACTCTTGCTTAGACCCCCCTTTTCCTGCCGTCCCGTCGTTTTTTGATCTACAGCTACTCTCCGGGTGTGAGGAGTTCCCACAGCCCGCACACGCATGCCTGAACGTACATGTTCCCTGGGGTCTGTTACAGTTGCCTCTATTGAAGCCCCAACAAACCCCACGATTGCCGCCATTTCTGCCGGTCTTGGGCTGATAGTCCCCACCGGCGCCCGTTCGAAAGGGCACCGTGGGCTTTTGGCGGATGAAACGCGACCCGCTCCCGCTCGGCGAGGACGTACCTGCCGCCCCTGGCAAGAGCTGCTTGTGCCATGACACCGAGTCAAGGCAATCCCAAGTCAAGGTAGCATCAAACTCTTTCGCTTTCCGGAATTTCATATCATAACCTTTCCATTCATCCCCCTCATACATGGAATAAAAATCCATAATCCTATTCTGATAGCAAATCAACTCGGTCATTAGTTCAGGCTTTCATTCCCCCATGACTGCAATAAATATGGAAAAGGCCTTAACCCAGTTCGTTACCGTCTCATCAACCCTGAACTCCGCCATCTTGGCGCGCCATACACTGGGATGCCATAAATCTTTCTGGGATTTTGCAAATTCCATCTCGCGATGGTCAGTCAATAATGAAAACATGTTAACATATTTCTCTCCCCATATTAGTTCCTTTGTGGCCATAGGGATGTGCTGTGCCACCCTTTCCCGCCTCGAGGGTAATGAACCCTCCCCCGCCATTGGCAATGTGTGCTTACCAAGTCCGGCCGATGTTTCTGCCACCTTTTCCTGGCCAACCGCAGGTCCTCCCGGCGCCACCTGTGGGGAAACAAGAGGAACATTCGCCGTTGCAGCTTCTCTCGACAATTGCTCGATTATTAGTCTGGCCTCCTCGGCCGGGTCCCCCGCAGCCACTGCCCCCCCTGCTTTCTTCTTGAGCCATGGCAACACCGCCGCTAACTGGATGGCCAACTCGGGAGGCATCTCCTCATCATTAACAGGAATAATTACAACGGGGATTGGTAAACCTATATCTGCGTTTGGTACCGGGCTGTCTTCCGGTGTGATGGGGGCGATCGGGGGTACCTCAGGGACCGGATCTTCCCCAGAAACCGCCCTCCTCTTAACACGCTTTCCCCTACCCTCAGGGACGACTCCCGGCAAGGCCGGGCCTATTACCTTCTTAGGACGGCCTGAGCTGTTCAGGGCCGCCAACTGTTTCTTAACATCGGCCAAACCTCGGCCGATCGACTCAACTTTACCGAATTTTCGGTCCATATTCGCCATTCGGTTCGACAAGGTGCGCAGTTCCTTCTCCAGCTCGGAGCTCTTCCCTGCTTTCTTGCCGGCCATAGCTTCGTGTACTCTGCGTCGGTTGATCAACGAGGTACTGGATCTTTCGTACGCCAAATAACTGAAAGAGAAACAACAAGATTACAAGTTCTCAAAATTGCTGCTTGTTCCGTCGAGGGCTCACGAGCAACGAGTGGGTGCAGCCTTCAGAGCACAGGAACATGAGGACGCTTCTTCGGATCCCCGCTCTATTTATTCTTCTGCGGGAGGGCGTGTACCCTCCTCCGGTACGCCTACTGGGCGTGGTCTCCTGTGTAGGTGTCTAGGACAACCCCTCTTGGGCGGGAAAAGGCGCGCCCCGGCTACGCCACTTCGGGCATACCAGCCGAGCCACGCCCCCCGCCCAAAATGGTTTCACGGGGGATCGGGGCACCCAACCATACGTTCGGGGGGACCGAGTGGTCGCCCCTTTCCAATAGAACAACTTACTTGGGCCAGCAGAAGAGCCTGGAAGGGACTGATCCTGTCCACCTTCTTCCACCGGAGTCTCACTCGCCGCCGGCGCCTTGCCCCTGGGAAGTGCTGGTGAACATGAAATAAAGAAACACAACATGGATGATAGTTTTTTTGGAAATATTTGATTTCTTTGAACACAATCTAAAATTATGTTGGGGAAACAAATTAACAACAATTGCATCAGATCTGGTCAACTAGAAGGATAGTAGTACAGTATTGCAGGATTTGCAGACCGTGTAATAGGAAAGTTTTGTAATTCACTAACTACACCAACAACAAAAAGTTTCTACTACGACTGCCATCACTCAGCAGCACGAGACGTCGCGTGACAGACACAGTCCGTCATCATGATTGCAGACCACTAACAAATGTCCTATAACAAGCAATAAATATTATACTCAATGTATCAATCTACCACTATCTCTTCAAATTGGCAGCAGCAGGAGTACAAAGAAGGACTAGACTTGAGTCCACTGTCTCTACCATTACGCAGTAATGCTCTCAAATGAGTAAAAAGTTGCAAACAAGTAAGCATAGTAGCAACACCAATAACTAGGCGAGCCGCTGCAATGGCAGAAGCTATTTAAAGATTAATTTACCTGAAATGTAATCGAGTCAGCAGCATTCGTATTCTTCAGGAAAAAAGCAGATTAGCAATATAACAGAGCAAAAGAAAAAAAACTAGTTATTAAATAGCTACTTACCAAGGCCAGGGATCTCCAATCCAAGCAGGTCGAGCATGTCATGCTCCCGGTCCAGGATGTCAGTCCAACGGTGCGTCGCTTGCTGGTAGGTGCGCCGGACCCCAGACTCCTTCCACATGCCCTGGCACACCTTCTCCCACAGCTGGCAATGCTCCAGGAGGCCGTAACCTGAAGCAATCCGCCCACCTGCTGCCACAGTCTTAGGGAGGTGGATTTGGACAAAAATCATCAAGGCGGCCACCTCCACCGCAGAGAAGATCTCCCTGGCCTGGACTCCCCTCCCTCAAATGCCCGCAAGGGTGCCGGGTACGGGGTGCTGGGCCCTTCCCCTTGCCCTTGTCGGCTCCCTATGCCATGGTCCTGGGCACAAGAAAAAGGAAAGAAGAATAGGTGTGAAAAAAATAAGAGAGAGAGCGAAAGAAATAAAGTAGGTAATAAAGCAACAAAAAGTTTAAAAAAACACAAAATATAGATGTAGGAAATTGTAGAGATAGAAAATAAGCAAAAAAAAGCAAAAAAAAGTTCAGAAAAACATAGGATTACAAAGATGTAAGATGGATAGAAAGGTAGCATGCCCAAAAACCATAGCAATGAATGAAAAACAAGATGGCCGCGCCGATAGAGGACCGCGTGGGTAAGTTTGCGTGATATTTTCCCCGCGAGCACGCAAAAACACAGGCGAACTCGCAATAGCACACCGCACACAACGCAAGATTGCCAATAGTGCCCGGAACCGGAAATACGCAATGCGCACAACATGGCGGTGCCCATGTACGACCGCATGGGTAACTTTGCGGTCGTTGCGCTGCAAGCAGCTTGCGAAGACTCAAAAACCTGCGCGAACACACAAAATTAAAATCCACTAATTTGCAACAATTCGTGGATTGCGAGTTCGATTTAGTGCGAATTCGCGCCACGCGAATCTCGTAAAATTGCAGAAAAACGAATTTTTCAAAACTGAAAGCACTTAGCAGGTGCAAAAGTTCAAGCTAATTTGTAACCATTCCCTGTAGTGCTTCCTGAGGGGCCCCTCCAAAGTTCAGTTGCCTACTTGCAACTATTCTCTAACCCTGCTCTGACCCTCAAAGCAGGGTCAGAAAATAGTTACAAGTATGGCACAATGCTCCTGTAACAAAAAATGTAACTGCTACAGGAAGCACTTACAGCTAAGGAAGCAGGTGCCAGACTTGAAGCTCAAATTCAGTGACACATTAACCAGACCCAAATTAATTCATCTCAGTTGCAGCTGGGCAGGTGTGCTTTCCCCCATAATCTACAGTGGTGAACCAGAGGGTGCTGTGCTGTGATGAACCAGAGGGTGGCAGTGCTGAACCAGAGGGTGGCAGTGATGAACTAGAGGGTGGCAGGGATGAACCAGAGGGTGGCAGGCATCAACCAGAGGGTGGCAGTGGTGAACCAGAGGGTGCTGTGATGAACCAGAGAATGGCAGTGATCAACCAGAGGGTGGCAGTCTTGAACCAGAGGGTGGCAGTGATGAACCAGAGGGTGGCAGTGGTGAACCAGAGGGTGGCAGTGATGAACCAGAGGGTGGCACTGGTGAACCAGAGGGTGCTGTGATGAACCAGAGGGGGACAGTGATGATCCAGAGGGTGGCACTGGCAAACCAGTGGGTGGCAGTGATGAACCAGAGGGTGGCAGTGATGATCCAGAGGGTGGCAGTGGCGAACCAGGGGGTGGCAGTAATGAACCAGAGGGTGGCAGTGATGAACCAGAGGGTGTCAGTGGTGAACCAGAGGGTGATGAACCAGAGGATAGAAGTGATGAACTAGAGGGTGGCAGTCCTGAACCAGAGGGTGACAGTGGTGAATCAGAGGGTACTGTGATGAACTAGAGGGTGGCAGTGGTGAACCAGAGGGTGGTGGTGGTAAACCAGAGGATGACAGTGGTAAACCAGAGAGTTACAGTGTTGAACCAGAGAGTGGCACGGGTGAACCAGAGTGTGGCAGTAGTGAACCAGAGAGTGCTGTGATAAACCAGAGGGTGACAGGGGTGAACCAGAGGGTGACAGTGGTGAACCAGAGGGTGCTGTAATGAACCAGAGGGTGGCAGTGGTGAACTAGAGGGTGGCAGGGGTGAACCAGAGGGAGGCAGTGGTGAACCAGAGAGTGCCATAATGAACCAGAGGGTGACAGTGGTGAACCAGAGAGTGGCAGTGGTGAACCACAGGGTGGCAGTGGTGAACCAGAGGGTGACAGGGTTGAACCAGAGTGTGGCAGGGGTGAACCAGAGAGTGCTGTGATGAACCAGAGGGTGACAGGGGTGAACCAGAGGGTGACAGTGGTGA
Organism: Lissotriton vulgaris; assembly: GCF_964263255.1. Lineage (NCBI taxonomy): Eukaryota > Metazoa > Chordata > Amphibia > Caudata > Salamandridae > Lissotriton > Lissotriton vulgaris. The sequence goes on along the minus strand of NC_141698.1, from coordinate 435,884,044 downwards.
ACCAGAGGGTGCTGTGATGAACCAGAGGGTGGCAGTGGTGAACCAGAGGGTGGCACGGGTGAACCAGAAGTGGCAGTGGTGAACCAGAGAGTGCTGTGATGAGCCAGAGGGTGATAGGGGTGAACCAGAGGGTGCTGTGATTAACCAGAGGGTGGCAGTGGTGAACCAGAGGTTGATAGTGATGAACCAGAGGGTGGCAGTGGTGAACCAGAGGGTGGCAGTGATGAACCAGAGGGTGCCCGTGATGAACTACAGGGTCGCAAACAGGCTGGACATGTAGAAACAACATGGTCGCGACCGTTGCGGCCACACAAGTAAGTTCGCGTTCCCGAACTTGTAAAAAACCCTCGCGAACTGGCAAAAACCCTTGCGAACACGCAAAAAAACAAGTTCGCAAATTCGCACGAATTCGCAGATTTTGTAAATTGGGAGTTCGCTTTCGTGCGAATTTCGCGGAACGCGAATTCGCAAATTTCGCCCATACTTAATCTGAATATCTGACAACAAGATTATATGCAGAAGATCCAAGATTTCTACAATGCATCACTTATATATTTCATCTTTTGTTTGAAAGTGACTTGTCTGGACTTTCATATGAAGTCAATCACATTTTAAAAACTGGAATTCATTTGCAAAATGTATCTGCAAAAGATTTTATGGATAAAGTGCACCAGAGATATGATCATCTAGAATCTCAGCTCATTAATCTGATGGAATGTAAGCGTGGCATAATGAATATTGGTACCATCGTCATGGAGAACTGAAATGTATGCTACGGAACTTAGGAACTCCAACATGGTTTCTTACCCTAAGGTGAGTATGCTTGGAATGATCTGCTTGAATTTCTTCGAGAGGCAAATTCCAATATAAAAAATATTGAATACAAGACACCTTGAGAATTGTGCTCTTTGGATCCTGCTATTGTATGCAGGTATTTAAATCATACATTTGAGGCTATGATGTCTTTTATCTGCAATAACAAAAATCCTCCTCTTGGAGAAGTTGTGGATTTCTTTTGGAGAAAGGAGTATCAAGCAAGAGGTGCTCCTCATATACATATGCTGTTATGGATTAAAGACGCTCCCAAATTTGGAACAGATGCGGATGATACTGTTTTGTCTTTTATTGAAGAATATGCCACATGTGCTGTACTCAAAAGCACAGAAGAAAACAACTGAAGAGCACAACTCTTACGATTCCAAAGCCCCCGATGTGGAAAATACTGTTGACGAAAGTACAAATCTAAGGACAAGTTCTACACCAAATGTCGTTTTGCATTTCCACGTCCTGAAATATCTAAAGGAAGAGTGAACAGTTTTATGTCATCTCTGCAACATACTATCACAAGAAAGTCCCTAAAAAATACCTACAACTTAAGAAGAAATGAAGAGTCAAAATACATAAATGATTACAATCCAGTTATTTTGTCCATGTGGAATGCTAACTTGGATATTCAGTATGTTGCGGACAATTCCATTGCTGTTGCACAATATGTAACATCTTATATTACAAAATCAGAAAAGACGGAATTGAAAGAAATGTGGAAAGAGATTTCTCACTAGAAGACTCTAAGTAAGAAATGATACAGTTTCAGTTTGAAGATGTTATCCCATCAAGAGATCGGAGCATTTGAATGCTCAGATCGGTTATCATCTGCAAGTCTATACTCCAAATCTAGAAGAATCATTTGGGTGAGTCTAGGTCTTGCAGTAATGCAAAATCGAGTACTGAAATCTGTACAAGAAATTGAATATTTAGCAGAAAAAGATGCAGAAAGTACAGATATTTTGAAAACGAATATGTTGGACACATATTACCCAAACAGAAGTCATCATCTTGAGAGCATGTGTCTCTATGAAGTGCTGCAAAACTACACTTTTAAACGGAATACTGCAGAGAACATCAATGATGGAAAATATGGAGTCATTGGTTCTGAAGGCTGTTTGGTGAAACACACAAAAGGAAATTTGATTAATCACAGAAAGCTGAGTTGTGACACTGTTGATAAAAGGGAATTTTACTATTTAGCCCTTTTACAACTATTCACACCATGGCGTTCAGAACTGGGATTACTTGGAGATTTCCAGAGCTATAAAGATTTATTTAAGGCTTGTAAAGATAGCATACAATGTAGTGCGTTTGCAAATTATGTGAAAATGTTGAACGATGAAATTGATCAAGAAGCTACAATTGTAGCTGAAATTGCTAGAGACAGTTCTCAAGACAGTCAAAGTTCTGCTGCGCTGAGTCAAGATTCAATAGGACAACCAATTGTTAAAAATGAAGCAGCAATCGCTATGAATGAGGTGAAAACAGCAATGCATCAAGCTCAAGAAGTTTTTATGGACATAGAAAAGTTGGAAGACAACTAAATGTTGAACAGAAACAAATACATGAGCAAGTGAGACAACAGATTGACCATGGATTACTTCATGAAAAGAAAGAGTGCTCATGCACATTATTTCAACGTATACGTATGTACGTGAGTGGACAAGCTGGAACAGGAAAAAGTTTTTTAATTTAAGTAATTACAAGTTATCTACAGAAAACAACTGAGTCGCATTTGTCTTGTGTTGTCACAGCTCCAACTGGGCTGGCGGTACAAAAGGGGGTGGTGATGGACGGAGCATCTGAATCAATCAAACACTCACACCCAGTCAAAAGATCTGGGTTTTATCCATCACCGTTCTTTAGCCCACTCTGCCACCCCAGTTCAGACATGGCTATATGCAAATCAGTCTGACCCCGTGCCTCATGGGAACAGTCCAGCCGGAACTGCTAAGCCATGTCTTCCCTGGGCCGGAAACAAGCTTCCGAGGACCGGTTTTTGGCATTCCAGCCGTCTTCAGCCTGGCTTGCTTGAATCCAGTGGCAAAGTGAGCAAGGGACTCACTTCTGAGCATACCCTGCCACACTTATGGCGGCCAAAAGCGGTACAAAAGGGGGTGGTGATGGACAGGGCATCTGAATCAATCAAACACTCACACCCAGTCAAAAGATCTGGGTTTAATCCATCACCGTTCTTTAGCCCACTCTGCCACCCCAGTTCAGACAGGGCTATATGCAAATCAGTCTGACCCTGTGCCTCATGGGAACAGTCCAGCCCAACCTGCCAAGCCATGTCTTCCCTGGACCGGAAACAAGCTTCCGAGGACCGGTTTCTGGCATTCCAGCTGTCTTCAGCCCGGCTTGCTTGAATCCAGTGGCAAAGTAAGCAAGGGACTCACGTCTGAGCATACCCTGCCACACTTATGGCGGTCAAAAGCGGTACAAAAGGGGGTGGTGATGGACGGAGCATCTGAATCAATCAAACACTCACACCCAGTCAAAAGATCTAGGTTTAATCCATCACCATTCTTTAGCCCACTCTGCCACCCCAGTTCAGACATGGCTATATGCAAATCATTCTGACCCTGTGCCTCATGGGAACAGTCCAACCCGAACTACCAAGCCATGTCTTCCTTGGACCGGAAACAAGCTTCTGAGGACCGTTTTCTGGCATTCCAGACGTCTTCAGCCCGGCTTGCTTGAATCCAGTGGCAAAGTGAGCAAGGGACTCACGTCTGAGCATACCCTGCCACACTTATGGCAGCCAAAAGCGGTACAAAAGGGGTGGTGATGGATGGAGCATCTGAATCAATCAAACACTCACACCCAGTCAAAAGATCTGGGTTTAATCCATCACCGTTCTTTAGGCCACTCTGCCACCCCAGTTCAGACAAGGCTATATGCAAATCAGTCTGACCCTGTCCTTCATGGGAACAGTCCAGCCCGAACTGCCAAGCCATGTCTTCCCTGGACCGGAAACAAGCTTCCGAGGACCGGTTTCTGGCATTCCAGCCGTCTTCAGCCCGGCTTGCTTGAATCCAGTGGCAAAGTGAGCAAGGGAGTCACGCCTGAGCATACCCTGCCACACTTTTGGCGGCCAATAGCGGTACAAAAGGGGGTGGTGATGGACAGAGCATCTGAATCAATCAAACACTCACACCCAGTCAAAAGATCTGGGTTTAATCCATCACCATTCTTTAGCCCACTCTGCCACCCCAGTTCAGACATGGCTATATGCAAATCAGTCTGACCCTGTGCCTCATGGGAACAGTCCAGCCCGAACTGCCAAGCCATGTCTTCCCTGGACCGGAAACAAGCTTCCGAGGACCGGTTTCTGGCATTCCAGCCGTCTTCAGCCCGGCTTGCTTGAATCCAGTGGCAAAGTGAGAGAGGGACTCACGTCTGAGCATACCCTGCCACACTTATGGCGGCCAAAAGCGGTACAAAAGGGGGTGGTGATGGATGGAGCATCTGAATCAATCAAACACTCACACCCAGTCAAAAGATCTGGGTTTAATCCATCACCGTTCTTTAGCCCACTCTGCCACCCCAGTTCAGACATGGCTATATGCAAATCAGTCTGACCCTGTGCCTCATGGGAACAGTCCAGCCCGAACTGCCAAGCCATTACTTCCCTTGACCTGAAACAAGCTTCAAAGGACCAGTTTCTGGCATTCCAGCCGTCTTCAGCCCGGCTTGCTTGAATCCAGTGGCAAAGTGAGCAAGGGACTCACGTCTGAGCATACCCTGCTACACTTATGGCGGCCAAAAGCGGTACAAAAGGGGGAGGTGATGGACGGAGCATCTGAATCAATCAGACACATCACTGGAGTCAAGCTATCCAGGCTGAAGAAGGCTGATAGCCAGAAACCGGTCCTTGGATGCTTGATTCCGGTCTAGGAAAGACATGGCTTGGTAGTTCGGGCTGGACTGTTCCCATGAGGCACAGGGTCAAGGCTGATTTTCATATAGCCAGTGTCTGACCTAGGGTGGTGTGGAGTACACAAAAATGATGGATTTAGGCCCAGATCTTTGTACTGGGGTGAATGTAAGACATTGTTCTGCATTCTGTTCATCAACTGTGTTTTATGCAATTTTAACCAATAGTGGGCTGGGTATGCTCAGACGTGAGTCCCAGGCTCTCCACATCACTGGAGTCAAGCTATCCAGGCTGAAGAAGGCTGATAGCTAGAAACCGGTCCTTGGATGCTTGATTCCGGTCTAGGAAAGACATGGCTTGGTAGTTCGGGCTGGACTGTTCCCATGAGGCACAGGGTCAAGGCTGATTTGCATATAGCCAGTGTCTGACCTAGGGTGGTGTGGAGTGCAAAAAAAACGATGGATTTAGGCCCAGATCTTTGTACTGGGGTGAATGTAAGACATTGTTCTGCATTCTGTCCATCAACTGTGTTTTTTGCAATTTTCACCCCGAGTGGGCTGGGTATGCTCAGACATGAGTCCCAGGCTCTTCACATCACTGGAGTCAAGCTATCCATGCTGAAGAAGGCTGATAGCCAGAAACCATTCCTTGGATGCTTGATTCCGGTCTAGGAAAGACATGGCTTGGTAGTTCGGGCTGGACTGTTCCCATGAGGCACAGGGTCAAGGCTGATTTGCATATAGCCAGTGTCTGACCTAGGGTGGTGTGGAGTGCAAAAAAACAATGGATTTAGGCCCAGATCTTTGTACTGGGGTGAATGTAAGACATTGTTCTGCATTCTGTCCATCAACTGTGTTTTTTGCAATTTTCACCCCGAGTGGGCTGGGTATGCTCAGACGTGAGTCCCAGGCTCTCCACATCACTGGAGTCAAGCTATCCAGGCAGAAGAAGGCTGATAGCCAGAAACTGGTCCTTGGATGCTTGATTCCGGTCTAGGAAAGACATGGCTTTGTAGTTCGGGCTGGACTGTTCCCATGAGGCACAGGGTCAAGGCTGATTTGCATATAGCCAGTGTCTGACCTAGGGTGGTGTGGAGTGCAAAAAAACGATGGATTTAGGCCCAGATCTTTGTACTGGGGTGAATGTAAGACATTGTTCTGCATTCTGTCCATCAACTGTGTTTTTTTCCAACTGGGTTGGCAGCACACAACATCAAAGGAATTACATTGCATCGTTTACTAATGCTACCTGTGGAGCATGAAAACAAATTGGAATACCACAAGCTATCTGGTGAAGCTTTTTGTGAAGTTTCAAGAGTCTTGAAGAAAATGAAACTTCTCATTATTCATGAGGTAAGCATGGTCTCAAACTTAATGCTTGCCTTTGTGCATTTAAGAATGCAGCAAATTCTTAAAACAGAGTATGACATGTTATTTGGAGGGAAACATGTCCTAGTTTTTGGAGATCTACTGCAACTGACTCCTGTAAAAGGACAACCAGTATTTAAAACACTTGCGCATGAAGACACCAGAAATTCTCTGGGTAGAGTTGGAAACGTGAACATTTGGTCATATTTTGAATACAAAGAACTCATTACAAATATGTGCTAAGCAAATGATGTTGATTATGCAACTATTCTCCAAGATATAAGAATTGGACTACTGACTGAACATGCCAAACAAGCTTTGCAGACTTGATTACTTTCCAATTTATTTTGAAATGAAAACATAGTTCCAGAGAAAATATACATGAAAATTGAAGAAAACAAATCTGTAATCTGCTTAATGCCAACCCTGCGTGAGTGTTCTATATATTCAACCAAGAACCTTTGAAACAGGAAAACGAAGAAATAATAAAAATGGAAGCCTTCGATAAAAGAGAACATGAAGGAATCACTATTATTTTGACAGAAAAATTGAAGACAAAATTGGATTCTTTAGAAAAATCAATATCTGAAACTGCTGGTTCGAAAAGAATCTATATGCATGTAGAAACTGTCGAGTCATTTTAAGGCGTAATTTGGAGGTAGAAAAAGGTTTAGTTAATGGAGCAATGGGTAAAGTTGTGGATGTTGTTAATTATCCAAATAAAGATGGAATTGAATTCTTAAGAATTAAATTTGATCAGATTGAAGAAGTAAAACAAATTGGTCATTGATCAGTTCGTTTTTTGCTTGTTAAAGATTACTATGTCCATAGCAAACAGTTTCCAGTTTCTTTGGCATATGCAGTGAGTAATTATAAATCTCTTTAAAAAAAAATATATATTCATTTATTGCAGAAAGTAAGAAGAAAAAGACATCTCTTTACATACAAATATCAGAAGCAGAAATATCCAAACATAAATTTAACCATTAAATACATGCAGAGGATGACAGTATACATTCCCAAAAATAAGTCATTTGGTTGCTGCCTGTAAAAAGAAAGCAAAAAGAAAATGGGTAAGCTAATCCCTTTAAGTATTTACATATATATCAAATGAATGGGCCCCACATTTTTTTCCTCCCTTTCAATGCCTTAGTACCCCTTAGCTTAGCCAATGAAACTTCTATTGTATGTATTTCATTAATGAGATTCCACCACTCCATAACATTGGGAGGTTCCTTAGAGATCCAAGTCCGTGCTATAACCAACCTAGCACAAGCAATAACAATAGATATCAACTCTGTATGCTTGCTATTAGTATCTTGTATATCTAACAATACTAAATGTGCCGAAAGTGTTGGAAGTATAATTTGTCATCTGTTTAAAGCCGCTGTTAATCCTTTCCAAAACACGGCAAGCTCCGATAGAGCATATGTTCTATACCGGCGGCTTCTAAATTACATTTTGGACATTTAGTTCGCTCACTAAAAGTATTTCCAGATGACCAACTAGCAATTCTTTGTGGTGTATAATAAATTTGGGTCACCGTTCTATAGAATTGAAGCCTTAAGCTTGAGGATTGGACCACTTGATTTATTTGTCTGAGCGAGCCTGCAATCTGGCTAGGGCTAATATTAACCCCTAGTCTGTTGGTCCATTTCTCCGCCATGTTTGCACAATCTCCTTGTCTGTGGCTATTTAAGTAGGCATACCTCTTGCTAATAAGTGATTTAGTATGCTTCGAATGGAGGTATTTTAAGGTATCTGAATATTCTGCTTTCTCGATTTACATTTTATTAACCAAAAAGTCTTTCATCTGAATGTATTTAAAATACATAGCATCGCTAATTTTGTAAAGTAATTTTAGTGCGTTAAAGCTCAATAAGCCATCCGAGCCGTATAAGTCATATTCATAAATCTCAAGGTATAAGTGTTGTCTGTGCTATGGTGAACATTGGAAATACTGTGTTTGAAGAGGGTATGGCATATGTTGAATTGTCACGAGTTAGAACATTATCGTGTTTGTTTTTGATTGATTTTGATGATACAAAGGTTACTGCTGATGCAAACTGTCAAAGAGTATAATAGGTTAAGAAGAACATATGCTCCCAATTTAGTCCAATATCCTGTATTTGAAAAGCGTGTGGTTGGTAAAAAAAGAAGGTATGAGAATATCTGTACTGAAGGTGTAGAGAATGGAAAAAACAAGATAATGTTGTGATTGCAAGCAAAAAGAAAAAGGACACTGTTGAAGAGATTGTTGGCTATCAGTTTGAAAATAGTTCTGGTGTCAACTGCTATGCTGATGTGGTGGTCAATGTTGTTTTTTTTCTTGAAGGTTTGCAACAGCAAATTATGGAGAATCATCAGTGATGTCACTGACCATGTCATGAATTATGTAATATATGCCATCATCACCAGTGGATTGTGGGTGCGAGAGTTGCAGATAGTACAACTAACTATAACGTAGGAATTTCAATGGTTTGGTTCAGTAAAATGTCCAGCTAACTATAACACCCCTGAAACCTATGTTTTTTTCAATTAATTTCTAAGGTTTTTAAATGATAATTCCTAAATATAACCCTCTTGAAACCTATGTTTTTTTCAATGAATATATATGAATTTGAATTACTTTATTCAATATATTGCATATCATAAAAGTACATACATTCCAAACATAAAATCGCTTTTAAAATAGTATATCCAATTCACAAATATAAAAGACAATAAAAGTTCTATGTACAATTGTAAAAAACCTGATGACAGGAATCAAAGTGCAAAGCAATAGTATACATATGGACTTTCTATGCAGACAAGTTCTCGGCTTTGTTTGTATTTATCAACATAGTATGTGTGAGCCAGGCACTTGATAGATACTTTGTAACCCCACAATGAACAGAGATGTTGTGTCTGATGAGAGGATGCGTAGGGCGAGCCTATAGTCACTAACTCCAAGCTCCCTGCATACTGGTTTTAAGCATCTTGATGTAGCTCTTTGGTATGCTTTACAGGCAATCAATCAACAAAAGGGGGGAGCCGTATTGGACTATCTTTAATGGGGTCCAGTGTACAAGTCCAACCAACTAGTAACACAAAGAGGGTACAAAGTTCCCCAGTAGGAATAATAGGACAGAGTGAATGTGCAACGTAGGAAAAGGAAAAAAGGGGGGAATTCCGGCAAACAGGAAGTGAGGTAGGGATTCAGTCACACATGAGCAGCTTGGGCAGGTAGAATGTGGAACTCGCATTCCTTTGCAGCCCTCTGTGAACTTGTTAAGAGGGAGTGTCCCATACCTCATTTTCAGAAAAAGTGATCTGTCTTTTGGAACTTGGATGAAGTCTAAGAATGGTTCAAGCTTCCTAGAGGGCTTATGCTCCAGAAATTGGGTAGTTAGTGCTCCCCACTTTGTGCTCTTCAGTTCTGCCGCATGAGCCCACTCCCAATAGATTTTAACAGCTTGCTTGGGAGGTGGAGACTGGGAGATCCAAAATTCAGCCAATCCCAGATTCATAACCAGCTGCCTCAGTTTGTTAAGCTACTGTATCTTATTCGCACTATTCAGGAAAATAAGTTCGTCCAACACCAAGGTATAATTTGCCAGTTCTGGTGTCCTTCTCAGGCGCATCCAGAACAGCAAAGGGCGGAGGTGAACTATATCTGAAATCAAGCGTTTGCCCATGTCATGAAGAGGGGCTTCAGTGGAGTCGAGGTAGGGAGGGAAACTAAGTCCCTCAGAAACTTATTCTCGGTTCTAACCAAATCAACTGTATTCTCGCAGCCCCATAATTTAGAGCCGTATACTGCAGAGGCTAACGCCTTCCCTTCGTAAACAGCAAGGGCTGGGGCTATAGGCCTGCTGACGGACATTCGCTGGTTCCTCAGAATTACTCCAGATACTCTTTTAAGGTTTAAGAGCATTTTGGCGACATGGGAGTCCCATTTCATTCTGTTATTAATCCTGACTCCCAGGTAGTCAAATGCCTCCTGGAAAAAAGAGGATGGGGGGGGTCAACTGGGGAAAGTTTAATGACCACGGTAGCTCAAACCCCTTTGATCAACTAAATAAACAAACAAGAGGTACCTGGTCAGATTGCTAAACTAAGAAGTTGTGTCGTGCCAAAGATACCACTACACCAAACTGACCTCCCAATGACAATACTAGGTTAGAAAAAGTCCCATCAGCCCACCCTTTATGGTGGAGTGTCGTCATGTGGGATGTGGACCATGAACCAAGATTTCCTCCTGATGCATCTAGTGATGATGCAGAGATAGGTTCTGGAAGGTGGTCTTCTTAACCCAAGTATTGCAGAGGTAGGACCAATGGGGTGCAGTGCTAGTGAAAACAAAAATAAGGGTGATTTTAAAATTGGCTCCTGTGACAAAAATTATATTTATTCAGCATTGTCCAGGGTCAAGGGTAAAAACAACGCCTATAGTATTAACAAATGACTATATCACGGCGTAGTGCATAGTGGTCAACATGTTTCAGCTCATAGGACACCTGGTCCGAGCTTTCTTCAGGACCTAGAAATGTTTATGCATCTGCACTATTAGAAACAAATGGTGTGATTAACATATTGGATTAGTCCTACCGGATCTTTGAGCCCAAAGTTTTCCTTGGTAGTCATCCAATTAGTCCAGATTTTCCTGAATGAAAAGTGAGAGGCAATTGGTGAAGAAGTGGCACTACAAAAGGACACAACACAACTAAGAATAAGCAATGGCTGCAGAAGACTTTTCTCAGCCCTTCAGAAACTATATATGTCTTCTGATTTATAAACAACTTAGCTACAATTAGCTCGTAGGTTTATGTTCTACTTACCCAGCAGTCTCTGGGAAAGAACCTCACCTCACCCGGCACCCACTCGGGAAAGAAGGAGGCCCCGCTCTGTTAGGAAATGGAAAAGTATAATGACCTCTAATGAACTAATCTATTGAGGTACAGAGTATATGTGCTCCACTTGTCCATATATATGTATTTAAACACTAACTAAAACTAGTTGACTAAAACAAGACTCAACCCAGACAGAGACACATGGTAGGTGACTAGGCTAGGGATTAAAACTAAATGTAAAAAGTGGGTTCTATAGATGGGCTATAGATGTAAGCTGAACCCACATGCAGAGAAATGTAGGGAAGCACAAAGAGGCTAATTTGATGGCAGGAAGACAACCAGACTAGCATGCAGTAAACTGTTCAGTTTAAATATACTTAAGATAATGACAAAGCTAGATACTAAAAGTGGCAGAGTATCATGTTCAGCTAGCTTCATACCTGTCCGTCGGTACCCCTATGGCCAGCGTCCGAGTAGGAGTGGAGGTGATATCTACTGTGGGATGCTGGGTTAAATACACCCTCTAATTGGTTGATTTTGGTAAAAAACGCGCGAAAAAACGCGCGAAAAAACAGCGTTTTTAATGTAAATCACCGCCCTATTGGTCCTCACTAACCGGCCACGAACGGAACCAGTTCCTGAAGTTCACTTTAGAACATAGCCGTGTCAGACTCGCATTCCTAGACCTGTCTATTTTTCCTGAGGCTGGGAGCCTACAAAGTGAACTATATACCAAGCCAATGGCGAGAAATTCTCTGCTTCTTTTCAACAGCCACCATCCACGCTCGTTGAAAGAAAACCTTCCCGTGGGCCAATTCCTCAGAGTGAGAAGAAATTGTTCATCCCTAGCATTATTTAACCGACATGCAGAGACCCTTTCAAACCAACTAAAGGAACGAGAATATCCTAAACACCTGGTAAAAAGAGCCTGGAAAAGGGCCTCCAACAACAACCGAGAGGCACTGTTGGATAGACGACCTCCTAAACCACCGCTTGAGAGACTCACATTTGTGAGTACCTTCAACACACAATCCAACAGACTTCAGAAAGCAGTGCGTAAACACTGGGGGATTCTCAATACCACCAGTGCTAATATCCCCTTACCACTCTTTTCATTCAAAAGAGCCCCAAGCTTACGTGATACATTGGTCCATACAAGACCAAGGTTACAAACTACTGCAGTACCAACTACCTTATGGAACCTTCCACCTGTCACGGGGCATCACCCATGTGGCTCGTGTAGTGTCTGTCCCCAGACTAGCAAAACCAACACCATCGATTTGGGTTCGGGGAGGACTTGGGTACTCAAAAAACACACCAACTGCAACACAGAGAATGTGATCTATATGATCACCTGCCCTTGTTCCCTCAGGTATATTGGCTACACAACCCGGAAAATCAAAATCAGGATTGGTGAGCATAAGAGTACTATTAGGCGACACAAGCAGGCAACCAAACTGACTAACCACTTCTTAAGCACCAAACACACAGCAGAAGACATGAGGTGGGTGGTCTTAGAACATCCATACATCCCCACTCACATAAATGACATCGCCAAATTCCTTTTTAGAAAGGAGCAGAAATGGGTTTTTCAGCTACAAAGCGATTCCAAGGGGCTCAACGACGATATCCCATGGTCATCTTTATAGCATACAATGACTATGTTTACAACACGGGACCTACCGTTGTGCCAATATATGTAAGGACTGTCTCCACCTCCCTACATTGGTACTTTCCCTATTTAGGACTGCCTTGCATAGCACCCTCTTTTGTCTGTACAAGTATATCCAATTCATGTTCATATAGCCCAATGGTGTCACTAATGGCCATGTAATGTTAACAAAAGTAGGTTAAGATCTGTTTGTATAACCACACCTGGGTAAGCACCTCATGAGGATTAATATCCCAATTTAATTTTTTCCTCTCCCAATCCAACTTTTGTGGTATCACATCGTTCACAGTGCCAGACATGCCCTCTCTCATCTTAAATGCGCATCATAACGCTAGCGTGATGTTTCCAGGCATATTGTTGTATTAAAACTCGGCGCTGCTGCATTTGTAAACACACGATCGGTGTTGGCTACCTGCGCATGCGCAGAGCGTCCAAATTGATGCAAGGGGCTCGCGCGTGCAGATTCTACCTTCTGCACACGCGCAGGCGCCCTCGCATGTCCTGACATAGCGCTACACTTTGCACGCATGCGCAGCAATATCTACTCAGAATGCTAATCTTCAGCGCATGCGCGCTCACAATTGAACATCTCGCAATAGCGCTAAATCTTAGCGCATGCGCGGCTTATCCCAGCCTCTACCCTTAACACTGGCCGGTTAGTGAGGACCAATAGGGCGGTGATTTACATTAAAAACGCCGTTTTTTCGCGCGTTTTTTCGCGCGTTTTTTACCAAAATCAACCAATTAGAGGGTGTATTTAACCCAGCATCCCACAGTAGATATCACCTCCACTCCTACTCGGACGCTGGCCATAGGGGTACCGACGGACAGGTATGAAGCTAGCTGAACATGATACTCTGCCACTTTTAGTATCTAGCTTTGTCATTATCTTAAGTATATTTAAACTGAACAGTTTACTGCATGCTAGTCTGGTTGTCTTCCTGCCATCAAATTAGCCTCTTTGTGCTTCCCTACATTTCTCTGCATGTGGGTTCAGCTTACATCTATAGCCCATCTATAGAACCCACTTTTTACATTTAGTTTTAATCCCTAGCCTAGTCACCTACCATGTGTCTCTGTCTGGGTTGAGTCTTGTTTTAGTCAACTAGTTTTAGTTAGTGTTTAAATACATATATATGGACAAGTGGAGCACATATACTCTGTACCTCAATAGATTAGTTCATTAGAGGTCATTATACTTTTCCATTTCCTAACAGAGCGGGGCCTCCTTCTTTCCCGAGTGGGTGCCGGGTGAGGTGAGGTACTTTCCCAGAGACTGCTGGGTAAGTAGAACATAAACCTACGAGCTAATTGTAGCTAAGTTGTTTATAAATCAGAAGACATATATAGTTTCTGAAGGGCTGAGAAAAGTCTTCTGCAGCCATTGCTTATTCTTAGTTGTGTTGTGTCCTTTTGTAGTGCCACTTCTTCACCAATTGCCTCTCACTTTTCATTCAGGAAAATCTGGACTAATTGGATGACTACCAAGGAAAACTTTGGGCTCAAAGATCCGGTAGGACTAATCCAATATGTTAATCACACCATTTGTTTCTAATAGTGCAGATGCATAAACATTTCTAGGTCCTGAAGAAAGCTCGGACCAGGTGTCCTATGAGCTGAAACATGTTGACCACTATGCACTACGCCGTGATATAGTCATTTGTTAATACTATAGGCGTTGTTTTTACCCTTGACCCTGGACAATGCTGAATAAATATAATTTTTGTCACAGGAGCCAATTTTAAAATCACCCTTATTTTTGTTTTCACTAGCACTGCACCCCATTGGTCCTACCTCTGCAATACTTGGGTTAAGAAGACCACCTTCCAGAACCTATCTCTGCATCATCACTAGATGCATCAGGAGGAAATCTTGGTTCATGGTCCACATCCCACATGACGACACTCCACCATAAAGGGTGGGCTGATGGGACTTTTTCTAACCTAGTATTGTCATTGGGAGGTCAGTTTGGTGTAGTGGTATCTTTGGCACGACACAACTTCTTAGTTTAGCAATCTGACCAGGTACCTCTTGTTTGTTTATTTAGTCAAATGCCTCCACCACCTATAGCGGCGACCCATTGAGAGTGATGTAAATTCTCTTTGCTTTTTAATGGGGGCAGTACCATCAGCTTTGTTTTAGTGGTGTTGATGGTCCGTCCACGTTCGTCGCAAAACAGACTAAAACTGTCCAACAATTTCTGGAGTACTGAGGGGGTTTTGGACATCAGGAGGGTGTCGTCTGCGAAGAGGAGGGTGGGTGTTTTCTCCCCCGCCAGGACCGGGGCATCGGCAGTGTCCTCCCTCAAATGGTCTACCACCCCATTAATAAAGAGGGAGAACAATGTCGGGGCCATCACACAACCCTGGCGTACCCCCCTGTTTACAGGCACCTTCTCTGTTAGTTGCCCCTGACTCCCCCATCTGATTCTGGCGTAATTATCCTGATGAAGTTTAACGATAAACTCCAGGAGGTATTGCGGGAACCCCATGTCCAACAGCACCTTCCACAGTTTATCACGGAGCACCAGATCAAATCCACTCTTCAGGTCTATGAAGGCCAGATATAAATTCCCCTTCATCATGGTCACAGATTTCCAGTTTATAGCGCAGAACCTGAAGACCTGGTCCATCGTTCCCACATTTTGTCGGAAGCCTGCCTGAAAGTGAGTCAGTATATTTCCTTCTTCAAGCCAAGTTCCTATTCTGTTGACAATGACCTTGCCAACTACTTTCTGGATAGCATCGATTAAACTAATCAGTCTGTAGTTGGCAGGGTCCTCCCTATCGCCTTTCTTGTAGATAGTTACTACTTCAGCGCCCTTCCAAGAATCTGGAACGGAATGTCCTCGAAGAATTAAGTTCATTAGTAGGGCATTGAAGTCAGTCCATAACTTGGGGTCATATATTAATAAATCACCCGGTACCCCATCCGGGCCTGCTGCTTTGGACGGGGTTATACTCATAATGGCATCATGAACTTCCCAGGTTGCTAAGGTTTCTACAGGTACATGCCTGTCTATAGTTAAATCATTTGGTGCCCCCAAAATTTGGCCTGTTCCATCCTCATCACAATACAATTTTGAGAAATGGGAATGCCATTGCTGCTCGGTTATATGGTTAGGGAGGGGCTCTACTCCTCTTCTATCAAGTTTATTTATCAGATTCCAAAACAGGGTAGAGTCCTTCGAGCAGGCAGCGATCTTAAGTTGTTGCCAATGCTCTTCCTCCCAATCCTTCTTTGCCCTTTTGATGCAATAATTGTATTCCTTTCTTGCTACCCTAACTGCTAACGCATCCTTACTCCTAATGGAATTCAATATAGCCTTTCCCCTTTTCCTGCATTCAGCCATATACCATGGGGTACCCGTTTTAGTTGGATTATTCTTCGTAGGCCCTCTAGTGTCCCCAATTGTAAAAAATAAACCAATTTTCTCTATTAGACTCTTGAAGGAGTCCATGAATTTAGAACTTTGTTCGGTGATCTGAACAGAATTAAAAGGTAAAAGTTCTCTAGTCTTTGCTTCAACTAGTTCTTTGATACTGTTTAGTTTATCTTTTTGGCACATCACCCTATTCCATTTTAATCTATGATTACAATTAGATGGAACTACCTCTTTTTGCGACAATAAAGGACCATTTGGTCCGTCCCTCCCGCTCCCCCATCTTATTTTCATACAGAGCGGATTGTGGTCACTGTCTGCGACTGTCTAACTTCCATATCCACTAATCTGCCCCACGATTGGGTGTCAAGTAGAATGTTATCGATACGGGATGGGTAACTAAGTCTATTATAAGTCATCGCACGATTTAGGTCTGAAATGGTCCTGCCATTCAAGGAGCATAGATTATGTTCAAATGTTGACGTAATTTAGTTGGATCGCTCTAGGTGTCCATTTCCTAATTGGCGCCAAAGTCAGGGGCGGGATAGAAAGTCTCGAATCCTCTTCGCTACAACCCAGGTGAACTTCTTCGCTTAGGGGTTTGTATGTGCAATTAAAATCTCCCCCTACAATAACACTAGACGAGGGGAGGATTCCTGCTAGTGCCACCTCGAGCAATACTATAGTAGGAGAAGTTTGGCCTCCTGGGGTACCTCTAGCATACACATTAAACAGCTCCATAGAGTTTCCAATATTGGTGCCCTTAACAGAAATATGTAATATGCCATCAGTAGATAAATTATGCACAGTGAGTGTCCAATTCAGGGCCACACTAATCCATATATGAAGTCCTCTCGATGGGCGGCCTCTCCCTGCACTGGTTGCCGGGATAAAATGGGTGGAATACCCACTTTTATACAGAGGGATCATACTCCAGGTTTCCTGGAACATGCAGATCTCATACATATCAATAAATTCATTCCATTCTGGATTTTCCATTTTTTTTGAAGACCCGCTATGTTCCATGAAAGCAACTTGATCACATTGGTATTTGCGACCATCCATCTAGTGGATGCTTCGGGAGCCATTGTCTCTACTACTTTTCTTAGAGGGCGTCGAACTTGACTAAAGTCATTAGTCCTTTCTCCCCAGTCAGGGGCCACCTCGGCATTATGTGCCATCCCCTCCATATTTATAGACTTATGGTGGAATTAATCTGATGGTCTGGCATACGCATATTGTTTATTTGTGCCGCATTATTCAACAGGTTATCCTTTGCTAGTTAGTCTATTTTATTGAGATCTGAATCATCCCTAGGCCTAACTTTAGACCATAGCGGGGCGTGTTTAATTTGTATATTGGAGTTCCTGGGGGGCATGTTCTGTACTCTAGGGCTATTAAATTCTCCGCAATTGCTGCATTATCAAACTGTATTTCGATGCAGTCTGTTAGTGAACTAAACAGGGACAGTCTATTCACATTAATCATATCTTCCCTGATAACCGATCTGCACCCTCTCACATGGCGCAGCCAGTGAATGGTTTTATTGCGGATTGATTCGCTACTCTCATGGGCATTGGCAACACCAAGCTTAGTGACCCCAGTCATATAGACAGTGGCATTTGGGGAACGGAATGGTTTATAAATCCTTTTGTTACTCAAAATTTCCCCAGCATTTACCTCTTTAATTGCCTCTACTGAGTCACTGAAATGTTTTTTACCCCACTGTGAATCCTTACACTTTAATGATGATCCCCGCGATTTTGCTACCTCAGCATAGCAACTAGTGATATTCTGCCCGGCAGGTGTACTAACTAGGGAAGTTTGTACTGGAATCTTGGATAGTGGCCCTACTACTGTTTTAGAAGCATTTGATGGTACTGCTTGTGTATTAGGGGCTTTTGCAAGTTTGGACACTATTACTGTTTGAATATATATATATTCTGCATTTATAGTTAGTAGACCTAACTCTAACTTGCGCCCCCACAATGCACTGCTGATGACGTCACATATTACATCACTCATGACATGCTCAGTGACATCACTGATGAAATCACTGATGACATCTCAAATTGCATCACTGGTGACATCACTGATGACATCATCCAGAGGATGTGTGTTTCTATAAAGTATAACAATATGTTTTATATATATATATATTCAATGAAAAAACCATTGGTTTTAGGCCATATATAGTTAGGGATTTGCATTTAGAAAACCATATTTTACTCGCATAAAACCATTGAAATTCCATATATAGTTAGATGCGCTAACTATATATGGCGCACCCGCAATCCACTGCTGATGATGTCACATATTACATCATTCATGACATAGTTAGTGACATCACTGATGACATCACTGATGACATCTCAAATGACATCACTGATGACATCACTGATTACAACATCCAGTGACTCTATGTTTCTGTAAAGTTAAAATATGTTTTACATATTGAAGAATGAGTGGATGTATAAGTGTCTGGATGAAGGATTTAGTAGGTGCAAGACTGACTGTATGAGTGAGTGATTAAATGTGTCTCACTGAGTGCATGGGTTAGTGACTAAACTGTTTTAATTTGTGCATCATTATATCTGTTGTTCTACAAACTGCTGCATATGTTGATCAGTAGCTATATGAGTAACTGTATGGGTTATTGATTGGTTGTCCAAGTATTTGTATGGGAAACTGAGTGTGTGTGTATGGGTGGCTGGGAGGTGTGTGACTCTGTACATAGATGTGTGAGTAGTTGATTCACTATATGTATAGATTCAAAACTGCATGTGGAAACAGCTGTATGGGCGGTTGACTGTGCATGAGTGTATTACTGAGTGAATGGATATCTCAGTGCTACATGTCAAATTAAGTACATATGTAAAACACAGTACATGTGAGAGTTGACATCTATAAATAACTGTGCATAAGAGCTAGTGAATGTGTGAGTGGCTGTATGGATCATTGTGAACATGTATCAGAGATTGTATAAGAGAGTAAAGTAAATATGTGTTAGTATATGTTTGAATAAGTAAGGTGTGTATAACTCTATAGTTGAGAAAATGGAGGTGTGATTGATTTTTGGCATAACTGACTAGGTGTGTGAGTAACTCCATGGATGAGTGACTGTCTGTTTACACTGATTGTATCTAAGGTTATATTAGAGTCTGAAGAGGTTCATGGTATTATCACATGAATGATATCATCAGTGATGTGATCAGTCATGTCAAATGAGATGTTATCAGTGATGTCATCAGTGATGTCATTTGAGATGTCATCAGTGATGTCATCAGTGATGTCACTAACCATGTCATGAATGATGTAATATGTGACATCATCAGCAGTGGATTGCGGGTGCGCGATATATAGTTAGCGCATCTAACTATATATGGAATTTCAATGGTTTTATGCGAGTAAAATATGGTTTTCTAAATGCAAATCCCTAACTATATATGGCCTAAAACCAATGGTTTTTTCATTGAATTTTCAAGGTTTTGTAAATGCAAATTCCTAACTATATATGGAGTATAACCTATGGTTTTTTCTGTGAATTTCAATGGTTTTTTAATAGCAAATATCAAAAGCTGTCAAATGTCAAGTACGTGATAGGTAAAAACGTTTTCGTGTTTATGCACGCTGATGTGCTTTGAACGCTGCCCCCCCCCCACTCCCCTCTTTTCTCTTAGTAGTACTCTCTCTTTGCAGATAGTGAACGGTAGTTAACTCAGACCTTTACACCTGTTGTAATCCGTCGTACCTGCTTGTCTCTCCATTTGATTAATTATTATCCAAGCATTTACTGTTTTACAATTGGTTCTCTTTGGATCATTCTCTATTTACAAACAAGCACAAAGTCGCAATACTCTGTTTAGTCTTTGCAGATAGTGAAAAATCGTGTAAAAAAAGAAAAGTAATCGAGCAAAATCAGTAGACCACTAATTCGATCTCTTTTTAACCTCGGTAAAATACAAACATTAGGAATAACCCTTCAAGAGAAATACGAAAATAGTGAAATGAATTGAGCTCCACACCATGAGGGCTGCAAAACAGCTCGACTCCGCCACCCACACCGCCCAAAATAACGGCAAACCCTATGCAAATATTATAAATATACACAACACACCACCAAAGAAACAGAGTAAAACATTTTATTAAATAACTATTTACATAACTATTTTATACTTTTTATTGCCCGATCCGGCTAGCTCAATCGATCGAGCATGAAAGTCATGCACTGATAACAAGCGTTGAGAGTTTGTAGAATGATGGCTTCAGATTTTCCACATACGGTGTAGTGGCGCGAACTGGCAGGGGGCGTTTGGATTCTACCCCTTCTCCAAATAAGATTTTCATACGTGAATGTTCGTTCATGCTTTTTGTCCCTGAGTTGCTTCCATGTCACTGCCTTACATAAATGGCATAAGTCCTGGTTGTTGAGTGCCATACTTCAGAGTTCTAAGCAGCTCTTGTAACACTGTTTAAACCTTATTTGCACCTGCTGCAGCTTCACTATTCAAAGTAAGTGGGGTCCATTTGTGGACCTGACTGCATTGGAAAACAATGTGATACGGTGCCTCCCTAAACCACTTGACGGAGGCCCCCGAGGGGCGGTGAGATGGCGCGGACTGAGAGGGGGCGATTGGCTCCTGCCCCCTCCCCAAGTCGTGTTGCCCTGGTGAGGCCTGAGATCGCCCCCGGCATAGGCGGCCGGCTCCCGGGGTCCGGCGGAATTTTTTCCCTTTTGAAGAATCTTTCATTCTGGACCTTGTCCCACAATCCGTTTCACCTGAAGACACGCTGTCGTAGGGCGCCCCTTTACCGTTTTAGTTGCCATTCCGCCCGCTTTTGGTACTCTGTGCCTCTTCCGCCATTCAGCTGTTTACCGCTCGCTCTTGCGACTACAACGTCTCGCTCACCATGTAGTTGAGTTGCTCCCGCTCTTAAGATTTGACCGAACTTTTTGGACTGCTGAAAGCGGTGGAATTCCGACCGCTGGTTGGGGGACACATTTTGACTATATTCTGCACCTGCATTGTCGCGTAATGCGTCATATGACGCGACGCGTTAGCGCACCCGGAAGTGCTCCGGTGCGCAAGGCGCAGCTTCCCGGAAACGATCCAGAGCGCGCCGCGCAGCGCGTAACGTAAGCATAACAGGTCATGTGACTTGTTAATAAAACTTTTCATTGGTTCATTTTACTTTTCTTTTCCTAATTATGTAAGACTAGGTCATGTGACCTAAAAATAACACTTTTCATTGGATTAAAACATTTTTTTTCCCCAAACGATGAAAGCCCCACCTTGTTTCTGGATGTTTCAGACTGAAGCTGGCGTCACCATGAGAGCACCACCATCTCGTAGCTCCGTCGTGGCCATTCCGCAAGCAATCATGGCAGCCGCTCCCCACCGGAAGCCTGCGGGAGTCGACGGCCCCCAAGACTTTTGTACAATCTTCAAGGCTGAGGGGACGCTTTCGAGAATGGAACCCAAGCCCTGGCAGACAAGCGTCCGAGTTCCAAGGTGTCCCAGGGCCATTTTACTGGACCAGGCCCAAATCCGAAGAACCGGCCGCCATTTTAAGAGTCCTGTGGCAGCCGCCTATCGCTGCACCGCAAGAGTGGGAGCAACTCAACTACATGGTGAGCGAGACGCTGTAGCCGTAAGAGCGGGCGCTAAACAGCTGAATGGCGGAAAAGGCACAGTGTAGCAAAAGCGGGCGGAATGGCGACTGAAACGATAAAGGGGCGCCCCACTACAGCAGACAAGCCTCCGCCATGTGCTTCAAAACTGCATATGTATCTCGTGATATCAAGGTTGGGCAACCAGTACAGAACAAGCAGTTACGAGTCCCATTTACACCGGCGCCATTTTGGGCGCGGCCGGGCAGGTCCAGGATCTACTGAAACATAAAAAATGAGGCTGACGTCTCTGAAGCAGTTGACGAACAGCAGGACATAGCAAATAAACATGAACTCTCTAAAGCTGTTAACTCACTGCAGAACAAAACAAGTGAACCTGAAACCTCTGGAATAATTGTCGCTCAAAAGAACAACACACAAAACTCTGTAGAGCCTGAAGAAAAAAAAACAGAAGGGCACTGTAGTTTCAGACACACTTAACACTAATGACTAAACAAAGATATCGTCTGTTTATAAAGCAGTTATCATCTTGACAGAATTGACAAAGAAGTGTACAGACACCAATGCATCAGCATTCTCGGAGATAACATCTTAAGGAACAAAGAAAGACCTGTTCACTCTTGACACCCCAGGTGCTGTGTATATTGCACTATAGTGCTGCATCGAGAAAACGGGCAACCCTATTGATGTGGATTTTTCATTATTGATTATTGTAAAGAAATGGCGACTCCCCCCTTTAGCAGATTAGCTAAATGTTTGCGTAATTTAGGCATAAAAGTTATATTATTGTTGTTGTTGTTATCGTTATAGTTCTGGTTAATTTCAAAAAATGGTTAAATATATTTACAGTTTTTGTTGCGTTCGTTATATTTAAATATTAATAAAGTTTTAAAATGTAACTGTCTTGGAGTACTATATTTTTTTAAAAAATCGGGTGAATGGGGCCTTGAATCGGGTTATTGTCATGTGTGGGCTTTGCAAGTGTACTGCTACAAGATCGGACATTTCAAACTCAAATGCACGTTCTTTTTCTTACCTTTCCGAAGCATGGAGCGCAATAGCAGGCAGAGAAAGGGTGATGCACGTGTTGAACACTGCCTGGCCTGCAAATTGCTGGCATTGCCCCCCCGCCCGCTCCTGAAAGAGGGCACACACACACCGCCGCCCCGAGTACTTCACAAACCTCTAAAAGACCATGCGCTTGTTCAATGGGAAGTGGATAACATGGCTAAGAGCATTTGCTGACTAATGCATGAATATCGCTGACTTTTCAGCGATATTCATGCATTGCGGCCGTTTTTTATCGCATTTGCGATAAACCTTGCTAATAGCAAGGTTTATGTGCGATAAAATTCGCCGAAGTGCGGCGATAATTATTGTCTCTAAACAAGTTAGAGACAAAAATTACCGCTAGTTGTTGGAAATATGCCCCCGGGTTTTTCCTTGCAGGAATCGGGAAGCGAAAGACTAGCACTGAAATCAGTAGTCTCACACCTGAATCGGGAGGGTTGACATGTCTGGATACTCTACAGCTGGGGCCATAAACTACATCCGCAGGGCTAGGTGATAGCCTAGGTCCGGCCTGGACAATCGGACACAGAGGAAGAGGAGTGTCAGAGGGTGCGGTAGTGAATAGGGTGAAAGGGAGGTGTCGAGCGGGCACAGGGTGTGATTCTCAGAGAAGAGCAGCGCAGATGGGGGAAGTATATGGCCCATGCATGAGAGAGAGAGCGGGGGTGACCATTGCGTGGGGGAGATGCGTGCGAGGGTGGGGAGCCATGCTGAGAATCGGCGGCGTGCAGAGAGTGGCCCTGGTCAAGGCATCTAAAATGGCTGCCGTGCACGACAAAATTGTGGCATTGGACAAAAACGCAAGATGGCGCAGACAATGTTTACCAATAAGGATTCATTTATAACAAAATATTTACTCGCAGTGACAAAATGGTGTTCAACACTTCCTGATTTCCATCGAATCGAACGTTAACAAACGTCACGCAGCAAAAAAAAAAAAAAAAAAAAGCTCACGCACAGAGCAGTTTTTAGCCATGTTATCCAATGGAAGGTGGATAACATGGCTAAGAGCATTTGCTGGATAATGCATGAATATCGCTGACTTTTCAACGATATTCATGCATTGTGGCCGATGTGCGGCGATAATTTTTGTCTCTAAACAATTAAAACGAAGCACAAAATGGCGAATTCCCGTTTCGCTACCAGTTTGCGGCCCAGTTCGCGGCCCGTGAAGCGCTTCTACTGTGAAAAATCATTTTTTTTTTATTTTCCCCACGGGACCCTTTAATAACCCCAACAACATTCCTAGGGGGTCAAGAGGGGTATACCTTGCCCCCTTTCAATAAATTCCCCCTTCGTTTTTCACCTCTTCTTCTCTCTCGATCCTACCGAGAGATAAGATGGCGGCCGCTCCGGACTGTTTAGAATGTTGACAGACACCGGAGAGCCAATCAGCTTTCTGTTATCCAATGGAAGGTGGATAACATGGCTAAGAGCATTTGCTGGATAATGTATGAATATCGCTGACTTTTCAACGATATTCATGCATTGTGGCCGATGTGCGGCGATAATTTTTGTCTCTAAACAATTAAAACGAAGCACAAAATGGCGAATTCCCGTTTCGCTACCAGTTTGCGGCCCAGTTCGCGGCCCGGGAAACGCTTCTACCGTGAAAAATAATTTTTTTTTATTTTCCCCACGGGACCCTTTAATAACCCCAACAACAATCCTAGGGGGTCAAGAGGGGTATACCTTGCACCCTTTCAATAAATTCCCCCTTCGTTTTTCACCTCTTCTCTCTCGATCCTACCGAGAGACAAGATGGCGGCCGCTCCGGACTGTTTAGAATGTTGACAGACACCGGAGAGCCAATCAGCTTTCTGCACGCAAAGTTCCGAAACGCGAAAAGTAAGCGGACCGGATCGCTGCCCGGAGCGCTGTTACAGATATATATCTTGATTTAAACGTTAATTTCTCAAAATCCACTGAAGCACATATATTGAGACCTAGCAAAGGCACATCGGGCTATCAGTCCCTACAATTTTGCCAAGTTTCGTGCAAATCCATTCAGCCGTTCGAGCTAAAAGTGAGGCCAACCGCCCTATGGAAAACTCAATGTAAAAAACGCGTTTTGGGACCCCCCTTTTTTCTCAGCCCCCCCTTGACGAAACCCCACCAAATTTTCGGTGGCTGCTCAGAAACAAAATGTGCCATTTTCCTGAAAATTTCAGCCGATTCCGTCCACAAACGCCAAAGTTATTAGACATAGAATTTTCAGAAATCCCATAGGGAATTAATCCTAACTATATATACCTACTGGCGATAGCCAGTAGGTAATATATATATATATATATATATATATATATATATATATATATATATATATATATATATATATATATATATATATATATATAAGATCCACATCCTTTGTAACGCCGGGACACCGTGACAGCGGTGCATTTAGGGGCAAAGGTCCCCCTTCGTTGTATGCAGGTCCACAGAACGTAGCAAAACTACGTAGAAATGCACTCCCCTTGAAAGACCAGGAATCAAGATGTCCTCAGCAAAGTGCGCTTTTCCAAAATTTCATATTTATTTAGAGTGCAGCATCGTGACAAGTCATGGAATCACAAAACCCAACGCGTTTCAGCGAGGAACTCGCCTTGATCACTGGTAGTTACAGATCCAATGAACAAACATTTAAATAAAGTTTCACCTGGTAAGTGCAAAATAAACAAAGGACTCAAAGCTTGTGAATATGGTGGCCATCTTTGAATGGAGTATAGCCATTAGTCACATAGTTCAAAAGAATAAATATCTGGTTCCAAAGCACCTAATTAAAGAAATTGTGGCCTAAATGAGCCTAATATTGTCACATTTGTGTCATTATCACGGAAAATAAATGCGTAACGTTATTTGCACTTTTCTTAAATCGGTCGACATCATGACCTAAAAATAAACCGGTTATTACAGTTCAAATCCACATTAAACGTAAAATTGACCAAGGCATCAAATTGTAAAGTTACCGATCACGTGTGAACCCCCAGTGAGGTTTTGCAATTGTCCTGATAGGTATAACAGGTCAACCAACATGCATTCTCAGTCTCTATTTGACTATATGTGGCTTCAGTGAAAAGTTACGATGTTCAACTTCACAGTTGACATAGCAGAAAGGTGCCCAATACATACAGTGCCTTGCATTCTATGTCATGATGTCGACCGATTTAAGAAAAGTGCAAATAACGTTACGCATTTATTTTATGTGACTAATGGCTATACTCCATTCAAAGATGGCCACCATATTCACAAGCTTTGAGTCCTTTGTTTATTTTGCACTTACCAGGTGAAACTTTATTTAAATGTTTGTTCATTGGATCTGTAACTACCCGTGATCAAGGCGAGTTCCTCGCTGAAACGCGTTGGGTTTTGTGATTCCATGACTTGTCACGATGCTGCACTCTAAATAAATATGAAATTTTGGAAAAGCGCACTTTGCTGAGGACATCTTGATTCCTGGTCTTTCAAGGGGAGTGCATTTCTACGTAGTTTTGCTACGTTCTGTGGACCTGCATATATATATATATATATATATATATATATATATATATATATATATATATATATATATATATATATATATATATATATATATATATATATATATATATATTACCTACTGGCGTCTTGCCAGTAGGTATATATAGTTAGGATTTATTCCCTATGGGATTTTTGAAAATTCTATGTCTAATAACTTTGGCGTTTGTGGACGGAATCGGCTGAAATTTTCAGGAAAATGGCACATTTTGTTTCTGAGCAGCCCTTGAAAATTTGGGGGGGTTTTGTCGAGGGGGGCCGAGAAAAAAGGGGGGTCCCAAAACGCGTTTTTCCTATGTTAATTTCCATAGGGCGGTTGGACTAACTTTTAGCTCGAACGGCTGAATGGATTTGCACGAAACTTGGCAAAATTGTAGGGACTGTTAGCCCGATGTGCCTTTGCTAGGTCTCAAGATATGTGCTCCAGTAGTTTTTGAGAAATTAACGTTCAAAACAAGATATATATCTGTAACAGCGCTCCGGGCTGCGGTCCGGTTCGCTTACTTTTCGCGAAACGGAACTTTGCGCGCAGAAAGCTGATTGGCTCTCCGGTGTCTGTCAACATTCTAAACAGTCCGGAGCGGCCGCCATCTTATCTCTCGGTAGGATCGAGAGAGAAGAAGAGGTGAAAAACGAAGGGGGAATTTATTGAAAGGGGTCAAGGTATACCCCTCTTGACCCCCTAGGAATGTTGTTGGGGTTATTAAAGGGTCCCGTGGGGAAAATAAAAAAAAAATGATTTTTCACTGTAGAAGCGCTTCACGGGCCGCGAACTGGGCCGCAAACTGGTAGCGAAACGGGAATTCGCCATTTTGTGCTTCGTTTTAATTGTTTAGAGACAAAAATTATCGCCGCACATCGGCCACAATGCATGAATATCGCTGAAAAGTCAGCGATATTCATGCATTATCCAGCAAATGCTCTTAGCCATGTTATCCACCTTCCATTGGATAACATGGCTAAAAACTGCTCTGTGCGTGAGCTTTTTTTTTTTTTTTTGCTGCGTGACGTTTGTTAACGTTCGATGGAAATCAGGAAGTGTTGACCACCATTTTGTCACTGCGAGTAAATATTTTGTTATAAATGAATCCTTATTGATAAACATTGTCTGCGCCATCTTGCGTTTTTGTCCAATGCCACAATTTTGTCGTGCACGGCAGCCATTTTAGATACCTTGACCAGGCCCACTCTCTGCACGCCGCCGATCCTCAGCATGGCTCCCCACCCTCGCAAGCATCTCCCCCACGCACTGGTCACCCCCGCTCTCTCTCTCATGCATGGGCCATATACTTCCCCCCATCTGCGCTGCTCTTCTCTGAGAATCACACCCTGTGCCCGCCCGACACCTCCCTTTCACCCTATTCACTAACGCACCCTCTGACACTCCTCTTCCTCTGTGTCCGATTGTCCAGGCCGGACCTAGGCTATCACCTAGCCCTGCGGATGTAGTTTATGGCCCCAGCTGTAGAGTATCCAGACATGCCAACCCTCCCGATTCAGGCGTGAGACTACTGATTTCAGTGCTAGTCTTTCGCCTCCCGATTCCTGCAAGGAAAAATCCGGGGGCATATTACCAACAACTAGCGATAATTTTTGTCTCTAACTTGTTTAGAGACAAAAATTATCGCCGCACATCGGCGAATTTTATCGCACATAAACCTTGCTATTAGCAAGGTTTATCGCAAATGCGATAAAAAACGGCCGCAATGCATGAATATCGTTGAAAAGTCAGCGATATTCATGCATTATCCAGCAAATGCTCTTAGCCATGTTATCCACTTCCCATTGGATAACATGGCTAAAAACTGCTCAGGGCAGGTGTTAGGTTTTGGAGATATTCGCGCTTAGCGCGAATATCTCCAAAAGTTGGTAATAGGAGATAGCGATGGTTAGGGACTGTTTCCAGTCGCTAAAATCTTGGCACGCCCACTTTGCATGTCATTAGTGATAAATATCACTGATATGCAAAGCGGGGCCCAAGATGGTCGCTATCTCCTTTTAGCTGTCACTAACTGGTGTTAGCGACAGCTTGGTAATAGGGAGATAATTTTATCTCTTTTTTTTTGGCTTTTAAAGCCAAAAAATCGGAAATAAACCCCTTTGATAATATGCCCCATGATTTCTCGGGGGTTTCAGCTGACAGGGCTTGGTATTGTGTTACGTGCTAATTCTTCCAGGGAACGTCAGAGGGTCGATGCAGGGGTTCTAGAAGGGGTGATAAACCATTTAAGCCTCATGAACAAGCGCATGGTCTTTTAAAGATTTGTGAAGTACTCGGGGCGGCGGTGTGTGTGTGCCCTCTTTCAGGAGCGGGCGGGGGGGCACTGCCAGCAACTTGCCAGGCCAGGCAGTGTTCAACACGTGCATCACCCTTTCTCTGCCTGCTATTGCGCTCCATGCTTCGGAAAGGTAAGAAAAAGAACGTGCATTTGAGTTTGAAATGTCCGATCTTGTAGCAGTACACTTGCAAAGCCCACACATGACAATAACCCGATTCAAGGCCCCATTCACCCGATTTTTTAAACATATATAGCACTCCAACAAAGTTAGATTTTAAAACTTTATTAACTTTTAAATATAACGAACGCAACAAAAACTGTAAATATATTTAACCATTTTTTTAAATTAACCAGAACTATAACGATAACAACAACAACAATAATATAACTTTTATGCCTAAATTACGCAAACATTTAGCTAATCTGCTAAAGGGGGGAGTCGCCATTTCTTTACAATAATCAATAATGAAAAATCCACATCAATAGGGTTGTCCGTTTTCTCGATGCAGCACTATAGTGCAACATACACAGCACCTGGGGTGTCAAGAGTGAACAGGTCTTTCTTTGTTCCTTAAGATGTTATCTGTGTCAACCTCTCCCGAGAATGCTGATGCGTTAGGATTTCCTTGTGTTTCTTAATAGCATTGGTGTCTGCACACTTCTTTGTCAATTCTGTGAAGATGATAACTGCTTCATAAACAGACGATATCTTTGTTTAGTCATTAGTGTTAAGTGTGTCTGAAACTACAGTGCCCTTCTGTTTTTTTTTCTTCAGGCTGTACAGAGTTTTGTGTGTTGTTCTTTTGAGCGACAATTATTCCAGAGGTTTCAGGTTTACTTGTTTTGTCCTGCAGTGAGTTAACAGCTTTAGAGACTTCATGTTTATTTGCTATGTCCTGCTGTTCGTCAACTGCTTCAGAGACGTCAGCCTCATATGTTATGTTTGACTAGATCCTGGACCTGCCCGGCCGCGCCCAAAATGGTGCCGGTGTAAATGGGGCTCGTAACTGCTTGTTGTGTACTGGTTGCCGAACCTTGATATCACGAGATACATATGCAGTTTTGAAGCACATGGCGGAGGCTTGTCTGCTGTAGTGGGGCGCCCCTTTATCGTTTCAGTCGCCATTCCGCCCGCTTTTGCTACACTGTGCCTTTTCCGCCATTCAGCTGTTTAGCGCCCGCTCTTACGGCTACAGCGTCTCGCTCACCATGTAGTTGAGTTGCTCCCACTCTTGCGGTGCAGCGATAGGCGGCTTCCACAGGACTCTTAAAATGGCGGCCGGCTCTTCGGATTTGGGCCTGGTCCAGTAAGATGACTCTGGGACACCTTGGAACTCGGACGCTTGTCTGCCAGGGCTTGGGTTCCATTCTCGAAAGCGTCCCCTCAGCCTTGAAGATTGTACAAAAGTCTTGGGGGCCGTCGACTCTCGCAGGCTTCCGGTGGGGAGCGGCTGCCATGATTGCTTGCGGAATGGCCACGACGGAGCTACGAGATGGTGGTGCTCTCATGGTGACGCCAGCTTCAGTCTGAAACATCCAGAAACAAGGTGGGGCTTTCATCGTTTGGGAAAAAAATGTTTTAATCCAATGAAAAGTGTTATTTTTAGGTCACATGACCTAGTCTTACATCATTAGGAAAACAAAAGTAAAATGAACCAATGAAAATTTTTATTAACAAGTCACATGACCTGTTATGCTTACGTTACGCGCTGCGCGGCGCGCTCTGGATCGTTTCCGGGAAGCTGCGCCTTGCGCACCGGAGCACTTCCGGGTGCGCTAACGCGTCGCGTCATATGACGCATTACGCGACAATGCAGGTCCAGAATATAGTCAAAATGTCTCCACCAACCAGCGGTCGGAATACAACCGCTTTCAGCAGTCCAAAAAGTTCGGTTAAATCTTAAGAGCGGGAGCAACTCAACTACATGGTGAGCGAGACGTTGTAGTTGCAAGAGCGGGCGGTAAACAGCTGAATGGCGGAAGAGGCACAGAGTACCAAAAGCGGGCGGAATGGCAACTAAAACGGTAAAGGGGCGCCCCACGACAGCGTGTCTTCAGGTCAAATGGATTGTGGGACAAGGTTCAGAATGGAAGAGTCATCAAAAGGGAAAAAATTCCGCCGGACCCCGGGAGCCGGCCGCCTATGCCGGGGGCGATCTCAGGCCACACCAGAGCAACACGACTTGGGGAGGGGGCAGGAGCCAAGCGCCCCCTCTCAGTCCGCGCCATCTCACCGCCCCTCGGGGGCCTCCGTCAAGCGGTTTAGGGAGGCACCATATCACATTGTTTTCCAATGCAGTCAGGTCCACAAATGGACCCCACTTACTTTGAATAGTGAAGCTGCAGCAGGTGCAAATAAGGTTTAAACAGTGTTACAAGAGCTGCTTAGAACTCTGAAGTATGGCACTCAACAACCAGGACTTATGCCATTTGTGTAAGGCAGTGACATGGAAGCAACTCAGGGACAAAAAGCATGAACGAACATTCACATATGAAAATCTTATTTGGGGAAGGGGTAGAATCCAAACGCCCCCTGCCAGTTCGCGCCACTACACCGTATGTGGAAAATCTGAAGCCATCGTTCTACAAACTCTCAACGCTTGCTATCAGTGCATGAGTTTCATGCTCGATCGATTGAGCTAGCCGGATCGGGCAATAAAAAGTATAAAATAGTTATGTAAATAGTTATTTAATAAAATGTTTTACCCTGTTTCTTTGCTGGTGTGTTGTGTATATTTATAATATTTGCATACGGTTTGTCGTTATTTTGGGCGGGGTGGGTGGCGGAGTCGAGCTGTCTTGCAGCCCTCATGGTGTGGAGCTCAGTTCATTTCACTATTTTCGTATTTCTCATGAAGGGTTGTTCCTAATGTTTGTATTTTACCGAGGTCAAAAAGAGATCGAATTAGTGGTCTACTGATTTTGCTCGATTACTTTTATTTTTTTACACGATTTTTCACTATCTGCAAAGACTAAACAGAGTATTGCGACTTTGTGCTTGTTTGTAAATAGAGAATGATCCAAAGAGAACCAATTCTAAAACAGTAAATGCTTGGATAATAATCAATCAAATGGAAAGACAAGCAGGTACGACGGATTACAACAGGGGTAAAGGTCTGCGTTAACTACCGTTCACTATCTGCAAAGAGAGAGTACTACTAAGAGAAAAGAGGGGAGTGGGGGGGGGGGGGCAGCGTTCAAAGCACATCAGCGTGCATAAACACGAAAACTTTTTTACCTATCACGTACTTGACATTTGACAGCTTTTGATATTTGCTATTAAAAAACCATTGAAATTCACAGAAAAAACCATAGGTTATAGTCGATATATAGTTAGGAATTTGCATTTACAAAACCTTGAAAATTCAATGAAAAAACCATTGGTTTTAGGCCATATATAGTTAGGGATTTGCATTTAGAAAACCTTATTTTACTCGCATCAAACCATTGAAATTCCATATATAGTTAGATGCGCTAACTATATATCGCGCACCCGCAATCCACTGCTGATGATGTCACATATAACATCATTCATGACATGGTTAGTGACATCACTGATGACATCACTGATGACATCTCAAATGACATCACTGATGACATCACTGATAACATCTCATTTGACATGACTGATCACATCACTGATGATATCATTCATGTGATAATACCATGAACCTCTTCAGACTCTAATATAACCTTAGATACAATCAGTGTAAACAGACAGTCACAGACTGTCACTCATCCATGGAGTTACTCACACACCTAGTCAGTTATGCCAAAAATCAATCACACCTCCATTTTCTCAACTATACAGTTATACACACCTTACTTATTCAAACATATACTAACACATATTTACTTTACTCTCTTATACAATCTCTGATACATGTTCACAATGATCCATACAGCCACTCACACATTCACTGGCTCTTATGCACAGTTATTTATAGATGTCAACTCTCACATGTACTGTGTTTTACATATGTACTTACTTTGACATGTAGCACTGAGATATCCATTCACTCACTAATACACTCATGCACAGTCAACCGCCCATACAGCTGTTTCCACATGCACTTTTGAATCCATACATATAGTGAATCAACTACTCACACATCTATGTACAGAGTCACACACCTCCCAGCCACCCATACACACACACTCAGTTTCCCATACAAATACTTGGACAACCAATCAATAACCCATACAGTTACTCATATAGCTACTGATCAACATATGCAGCAGTTTGTAGAACAACAGATATAATGATGCACAAATTAAAACAGTTTAGTCACTAACCCATGCACTCAGTGAGACACATTTAATCACTCACTCAATCAGTCAGTCATGCACCTAGTAAATCCTTCATCCAGACACTTATATATCCACTCATTCTTCAATATGTAAAACATATTTTAACTTTACAGAAACATACAGTCACTGGATGTTGTAATCAGTGATGTCATCAGTGATGTCATTTGAGATGTCATCAGTGATGTCATCAGTGATGTCACTAACCATGTCATGAATGATGTAATATGTGACATCATCAGCAGTGGATTGCGGGTGCGCGATATATAGTTAGCGCATCTAACTATATATGGAATTTCAATGGTTTTATGCGAGTAAAATAAGGTTTTCTAAATGCAAATCCCTAACTATATATGGCCTAAAACCAATGGTTTTTTCATTGAATTTTCAATGTTTTGTAAATGCAAATTCCTAACTATATATCGACTATAACCTATGGTTTTTTCTGTGAATATATATATATATATATATATATATTACCTACTGGCTGTCGCCAGTAGGTATATATAGTTAGGATTATTTGTCTATTGAACTTTTGAAAATTCTATGTCTAATAACTTTGGAGTTTGTGGACGAATCGGCTGAAATTTTCAGGAAAATGGCACATTTTGTTTCTGAGCAGCCCCCGTAAATTTGGGGGGGTTTCGTCAAGGGGGGGGGCCGAGAAAAAAGGGGGGTCCCAAAACGCGTTTTTCCCATGTTAATTTCCATAGGGTCGTTTGGCCTCACTTTTAGCTCGAACGGCTGAATGGATTTGCACGAAACTTGGCAAAATTGTAGGGACTGTTAGCCCGATGTGCCTTTGCTAGGTCTCAATATATGTGCTCCAGTGGATTTTGAGAAATTAACGTTCAAAACAAGATATATATCTGTAACAGCGCTCCGGGCTGCGCTCCGGTCCGCTTACTTTTCGCGAAACGGAACTTTGCGATGCGAAGCTGATTGGCTCCCCGGTGTCTGTCAACATTCTAAACAGTCCGGAGCGGCCGCCATCTTATCTCTCGGTAGGATCGAGAGAGAAGAAGAGGTGAAAAACGAAGGGGGAATTTAATGAAAGGGGGCAAGGTATACCCCTCTTGACCCCTTAGGAATGTTGTTGGGGTTTTTAAAGGGTCCCGTGGGGAAAATAAAAAAATATATATTTTTCACGGTAGAAGCGCTTCCCGGGCCGCGAACTGGGCCGCAAACTGGTAGCGAAACGGGAATTCGCCATTTTGTGCTTCGTTTTAATTAAATTACTAGGTATAAGGGGGTGCGGGAGACCATTTTGTGCTTCGTTTTAATTAAATTACTAGGTATAAGGGGGTGCGGGAGACGTATCCTAATCCCTTATGTTTTCTGAGGGTGGCTGAGGAGGCTCATATATGTTGATACATGTCTTCCAGCGGCTGTGCGTGAGCTTTTTTGTTTTTTTTTGCTGCGTGACGTCTGTTAACGTTCGATTCGAAGGAAATCAGGAAGTGTTGACCACAAATTTGTCAGTGCGATCAAATATTTTGTTATAAATGAATCCTTATTGATAAACATTGTTTGCGCCATCTTGCCTTTTTTCCAATGCCACAATTTTGTCGTGCACGGCAGCCATTTTAGATGCCAGGCCGGTCCCAGGCTATCACCTAGCTCTGCGGATGTAGTTTATGGCCCCAGCTGTAGAGAATCCAGACATGCCAACCCTCCCGATTCAGGCGTGAGACTACTGATTTCAGTGCTAGTCTCCCGCCTCCCGATTCCTGCAAGCAAAAACCCGGGGGCATATTACCAACAACTAGCGATAATTTATGTCTCTAACTTGTTTAGAGACAAAAATTATCGCCGCAAATCGGCGATTTTTATCGCAGATAAACCTTGCTATTAGCAAGGTTTATCGCAAATGCGATAAAAAACGGCCGCAATGCATGAATATCGCTGAAAAGACAGCGAGATTCATGCATTATCCAGCAAATGCTCTTAGCTATGTTATCTACCTCCCATTGGATAACATGGCTAAGAACTGCTCGCAAATGCGATAAAAAACGGCCGCAATGCATGAATATCGCTGAAAAGTCAGCGATATTCATGCATTATCCAGCAAATGCTCTTAGCCATGTTATCCACCTCCAATTGGATAACATGGCTAAGAACTGCTCAGGGCAGGTGTTAGCTTGTGGAGATATTCGCGCTTAGCGCGAATATCTCCAAAATTTGGTAATAGGAGATAGCGATGTAAGGGACTGTTTCCAGTCGCTAACATCTTGGCACGCCCACTTTGCATGTCATTAGTGATAGATATCACTGACATGCAAAGCGGGGCCCAAGATGGTCGCTATCTCCTTTTAGCTGTCACTAACTGGTGTTAGCGACAGCTTGGTAATAGGGAGATAATTTTATCTCCGCTTTCTTGGCTTTTAAAGCCAAAAAAGCGGAATTAAACCCCCTTGATAATATGCCCCACGATTCCTCGGGGGTTTCAGCTGACAGGGCTTGGTATTGTGTTACGTGCTAATTCTTCCAGGAAACGTCAGAGGGTCGATGCAGGGGTTCTAGAAGGGGTGATAAACCATTTAAGCCTCATGAACAAGCGCATGGTCTTTTAAAGATCTGTGAAGTACTCGGGGCGGCGGTGTGTGTGTGCCCTCTTTCAGGAGCGGGCGGGGGGGGGGGGGGCACTGCCAGCAACTTGCCAGGCCAGGCAGTGTTCAACACTTGCATCACCCTTTCTCTGCCTGCTATTGCGCTCCATGCTTCGGAAAGGTAAGAAAAAGAACGTGCATTTGAGTTTGAAATGTCCGATCCTGTAGCAGTACACTTGCAAAGCCCACACATGACAATAACCCGATTCAAGGCCCCACTCTCCCGATTTTTTAATAATATATAGTACTCCAAAAAAGTAGGTTTATAAAACTTTATTAACTTTTAAATATAACGAACGTAACAAAAACTGTAAATATATTTAAACATTTTTTGACAAAAAAAAACAACAATGGTCCGAAGCTGTCTTTTGTGCGAATAGTCCCAAGGCAGCACAACGTGCTGAGTTGTGGACGGCACCCAGGTGAAGAACCATCCCTTCTTTAAACCCCATGGTGACCAACTAAGTGCAGGTTTTACATAAAGTAGTGTTTACCTAGAGTGGTGCTGTGTAGGACACTTTGAATGGAAATTAACCAGAACTATAATGATAACAACAACAACAACAATAATATAACTTTTATGCTTAAATTACGCAAACATTTAGCTAATCTGCTAAAGGGGGGAGTCGCCATTTCTTTTGATAATTTATTCACCCATCCGTAGCCTCTCTATTCTCCATTACAATGTGTTTCTTGCTGAAATTAACCAGAACTATAACCATAACAACAACAACAACAATAATATAACTTTAATGTCCAAATTATGCAAAGATTTAGCTAATCTGCTAAAGGGGGGAGTAGCCATTTCTTTTGATAATTTATTTATCCATCCGTAGCCTCTCTAATCTCCATTACAATGTGTTTCTTGCTGTCGCTAGCTGATGAAAAAACTAAAGTGATAACTTCCTCATCCTTATTTTGTCTTTCTTTGTTCCTTAAGATGTTATCTGTGTCAACCTCTTCTGAGAATGCTGATGCGTTAGGGATTTTCTTGTGTTTCTTAATAGCATTGGTGTCTGCACACTTCTTTGTCAATTCTGTTTATATGATAACTGCTTCATAAACAGACGATATCTTTGTTTAGTCATTAGTGTTAAGTGTGTCTGAAACTACAGTGCCGTTCTGTTTTTCTTTCTTCAGGCTCTACAGAGTTTTGTGTGTTGTTCTTTTGAGCGACAATTATTCCAGAGGTTTCAGGTTCACTTGTTTTGTCCTGCAGTGAGTTAACAGCTTTAGAGACTTCATGTTTATTTGCTATGTCCTGCTGTGCGTCAACTGCTTCAGAGACGTCAGCCTCATTTGTTATGTTTGACTAGATCCTGGACCTGCCCGGCCGCGCCCAAAATGGCTCCGGTGTAAATGGGACTCGTAACTGCTTGTTGTGTACTGGTTGCCCAACCTTGATATCACGAGATACGTATGCAGTTGTGAAGCACATGGCGGAGGCTCGTCTGCTGTAGTGGGGCGCCCCTTTATCGTTTCAGTTGCCATTCCACCCGCTTTTGCTACACTGTGCCTTTTCCGCCATTCAGCTGTTTACCGCCCGCTCTTACGGCTACAGCGTCTCGCTCACCATGTAGTTGAGTTGCTCCCAATCTTGCTGTGCAGCGATAGGCGGCTGCCACAGGACTCTTAAAATGGCGGCCGGCTCTTCGGATTTGGGCCTGGTCCAGTAAAATGGCCCTGTGACACTTTGGAACTCGGACGCTTGTCTGCCAGGGCTTGGGTCCCATTCTCGAAAGCGTCCCCTCAGCCTTGAAGATTCTACAAAAGTCTTGGGGGACCTCGACTCCCGCAGGCTTCCGGTGGGGAGCGGCTGCCATGATTGCTTGCGGAATGGCCACGACGGAGCTACGAGATGGTGGTGCTCTCATGGTGACGCCAGCTTCAGTCTGAAACATCCAGAAACAAGGTGGGGCTTTCATCGTTTGTGAAAATTTTTTTTTAATCCAATGAAAAGTGTTATTTTTAGGTCACATGACCTAGTCTTACATCATTAGGAAAACAAAAGTAAAATGAACCAATGAAAAGTTTTATTAACAAGTCACATGACCTGTTATGCTTACGTTACGCGCTGCGCGCTCTGGATCGTTTCCGGGAAGCTGCGCCTTGCGCACCGGAGCACTTCCGGGTGCGCTAACGCGGCGCGTCATATGACGCATTACCCGACAACGCAGGTCCAGAATATAGTCAAAATGTCTCCACCAACCAGCGGTCGGAATACAACCGCTTTCAGCAGTCCAAAAAGTTCGGTTAAATCTTAAGAGCGGGAGCAACTCAACTACATGGTGAGCGAGACGCTGTAGTCGCAAGAGCGGGCGGTAAACAGCTGAATGGCGGAAGAGGCACAGAGTACCAAAAGCGGGCAGAATGGCAACTAAAACGGTAAAGGGGTGCCCCACTACAGCGTGTCTTCAGGTCAAACGGATTGTGGGACAAGGTCCAGAATGGAAGAGTCATCAAAAGGCAAAAAATTCCGCCGGACCCCGGGAGCCGGCCGCCTATGTCGGGGGTGATCTCAGGCCACACCAGGGCAACACGACTTGGGGAGGGGGCAGGAGCCAAGCGCCCCCTCTCAGTCCGCGCCATCTCACCGTCCCTCGGGGGCCTCCGTCAAGCGGTTTAGGGAGGCACCGTATCACATTGTTTTCCAATGCAGTCAGGTCCACAAACGGACCCCACTTACTTTGAATAGTG
The DNA here is from genome assembly GCF_964263255.1 of Lissotriton vulgaris. Lineage (NCBI taxonomy): Eukaryota > Metazoa > Chordata > Amphibia > Caudata > Salamandridae > Lissotriton > Lissotriton vulgaris. Next base: position 435,845,950 of record NC_141698.1, on the reverse strand, counting down.
AAGCTGCAGCAGGTGCAAATAAGGTTTAAACAGTGTAACAAGCGCTGCTTAGAACTCTGAAGTATGGCACTCAACATCCAGGACTTATGCCATTTGTGTAAGGCAGTGACATCGAAGCAACTCAGGGACCAAAAGCATGAATGAACACTCACGTATGAAAATCTTATTTGGGGAAGGGGCAGGATCCAAACGCCCCCTCCCAGTTCGCGCCACTACACCGTATGTAGAAAATCTGAAGCCATCGTTCTACAAACTCTCAACGCTTGCTATCAGTGCATGAGTTTCACACTCGATCGATTGAGCTAGCCGGATCGGGCAACAAAAAGTATAAAATAGTTATGTAAATAGTTATTTAATAAAATGTTTTACCCTGTTTCTTTGCTGGTGTGTTGTCTATATTTATAATATTTGCATAGGGTTTGTCGTTATTTTGGGCGGGTGGGTGGCGGAGTCGAGCTGTCTTGCAGCCCTCATGGTGTGGAGCTCAGTTCATTTCACTATTTTCGTATTTCTCATGAAGGGTTGTTCCTAATGTTTGTATTTTACCGAGGTCAAAAAGATATCGAATTAGTGGTCTACTGATTTTGCTCGATTACTTTTATTTTTTTACACGATTTTTCACTATCTGCAAAGACTAAACAGAGTATTGCGACTTTGTGCTTGTTTGTAAATAGAGAATGATCCAAAGAGAACCAATTCTAAAACAGTAAATGCTTGGATAACAATCAATGAAATGGAGAGACAAGCAGGTACGACGGATTACAACGGGGGTAAAGGTCTGCGTTAACTACCGTTCACTATCTGCAAAGAGAGAGTACTACTAAGAGAAAAGAGGGGAGGGGGGGGCAGCGTTCAAAGCACATCAGCGTGCATAAACACGAAAATGGTTTCACCCACCACGTACTTGACATTTTACAGCTTTGATATTTGCTATTAAAAAACCATTGAAATTCACAGAAAAAACCATAGGTTATAGTCCATATATAGTTAGGAATTTGCATTTACAAAACCTTGAAAATTCAATGAAGAAACCATTGGTTATAGAACATATATAGTTAGGAATTTGCATTTACAAAACCTTATTTTACTAGCATAAAACCATTGAAATTCCATATATAGTTAGATGCGCTAACTATATATCGCGCACCCGCAATCCACTGCTGATGATGTCACATATTACATCATTCATGACATGGTCAGTGACATCACTGATGACATCACTGATGACAACTCAAATGACATCACTGACGACATCACAGATGACATCATTCATGTGTTAATACGATGAACCTCTACAGACTCTGATATAACCTTAGATACACTCAGTGAAAACAGACACTCACAGATTGTCACTCATCCATGGAGTTACTCATACACCTAGACAGTCATGCAAAGAATCAATCACACCTCCATTTCCTCAACTATACAGTTATACACACCTTACGTATTGAAACATATTCTAACACATATTTACTCTCTTATACAATCACTGATACAAGTTTTCAATGATCCATGCAGCCACTCACACATTCACTGGCTCTTAAACACAGTAATTTATATATGTCAACTCTCGCATGTACTGTGTTTTACATATGTACTTACTTTGACATGTAGCATTGAGATATCCAATCACTCACCAATACACTCATGCACACAGTCAACCACCCATACAGCTGTTTCCACATGCAGTTTTGAACCCATAAATCTAGTGAATCAGCTGTTCACACATCTATGCACAGAGTCACACACCTCCCAGCCACTCACACACATACTCAGTCTCCCATACAAATACTTGGGCAACCAATCAATAACCCATATAGTTACTCATATAGCTACTGATCAACACATGCAGCAGTTTACAGAACAACAGATATAATGATGCACAAATTAATACAGTTTAATCACTAACCCATGCACTCAGTGAGACACATTTAATCACTCCCTCATACAATCAGTCATGCACCTACTAAATCCTTCATCCAGACATTTATACATCCACTCATTCTTCAATATGTAAGACATATTTTAACTTTACAGAAACATACAGTCACTGGATGTTGTCATCAGTGATGTCATTTGAGTTGTCATCAGTGATGTCATCAGTGATGTCACTGACCATGTCATGAATGATGTAATATGTGACATCATCAGCAGTGGATTGCGGGTGCGCGATATATAGTTAGCGCATCTAACTATATATGGAATTTCAATGGTTTTATGCGAGTAAAATAAGGTTTTGTAAATGCAAATTACTAACTATATATGTTCTATAACCAATGGTTTTTTCATTGAATTTTCAAGGTTTTGTAAATGCAAATTCCTAACTATATATGGACTATAACCTATGGTTTTTTCTGTGAATATATATATATATATATATATATATATATATATATATATATATATATATATATATATATATATATATATATATATATATATATATATATATATATATATATATATATATATATATATATATATATATATATATATATATATATATATATATATATTCACTGAAAAAACCATAGGTTATATGGTTTTTTCTGTGAATATATAGTTAGGATTAATTCCCTATGGGATTTCTGAAAATTCTATGTCTGATAACTTTGGCGTTTGTGGACGGAATCGGCTGAAATTTTCAGGAAAATGGCACATTTTGTTTCTGAGCAGCCCCCGAAAATTTGGTGGGGTTTCGTCAAGGGGGGGCTGAGAAAAAAGGGGGGTCCCAAAACGCGTTTTTTACATTGAGTTTTCCATAGGGCGGTTGGCCTCACTTTTAGCTCGAACGGCTGAATGGATTTGCACGAAACTTGGCAAAATTGTAGGGACTGGTAGCCCGATGTGCCTTTGCTAGGTCTCAATATATGTGCTTCAGTGGATTTTGAGAAATTAACGTTTAAATCAAGATATATATCTGTAACAGCGCTCCGGGCAGCGATCCGGTCCGCTTACTTTTCGCGTTTCGGAACTTTGCGCGCAGAAAGCTGATTGGCTCTCCGGTGTCTGTCAACATTCTAAACAGTCCGGAGCGGCCGCCATCTTGTCTCTCGGTAGGATCGAGAGAGAAGAAGAGGTGAAAAACGAAAGGGGAATTTAATGAAAGGGGGCAAGGTATCCCCCTCTTGACCCCCTAGGAATGTTGTTGGGGTTATTAAAGGGTCCCGTGGGGAAAAGGAAAAAAAAATGATTTTTCACGGTAGAAGCGCTTCACGGGCCGCGAACTGGGCCGCAAACTGGTAGCGAAACGGGAATTCGCCATTTTGTGCTTCGTTAATTAAATTACTAGGTATAAGGGGGTGCGGGAGACGTATCCTAATCCCCTATGTTTCCTGAGGGTGGCTGAGGAGGCTGATATATGTTGATACATCTCTTCCAGTGGCTGTGCGTGAGCTTTTTTTTATTTTGCTGTGTGACAGTCCGGAGCGGCCGCCATCTTGTCTCTCGGTAGGATCGAGAGAGAAGAAGAGGTGAAAAACTAAGGGGGAATTTAATGAAAGGGGGCAAGGTATCCCCCTCTTGACCCCCTAGGAATGTTGTTGGGGTTATTAAAGGGTCCCGTGGGGAAAAGAAAAAAAAAATGATTTTTCACGGTAGAAGCGCTTCACGGGCCGCGAACTGGGCCGCAAACTGGTAGCGAAACGGGAATTCGCCATTTTGTGCTTCGTTAATTAAATTACTAGGTATAAGGGGGTGCGGGAGACGTATCCTAATCCCCTATGTTTCCTGAGGGTGGCTGAGGAGGCTCATATATGTTGATACATCTCTTCCAGCGGCTGCGCCATCTAGCCTTTTTTCCAATGCCACAATTTTGTCATGCACGGCAGCCATTTTAGATGCCAGGCTGGTCCCAGGCTATCACCTACCCCTGCGGATGTAGTTTATGGCCCCAGCTGTAGAGAATTCAGAAATGCCAACCCTCCTGATTCAGGCGTGTGCTACTGATTTCAGTGCTAGTCTCCCGCCTCCCGATTTCTGCAAGCAAAAACCCGGGGGCATATCACGAACAACTAGCGATAATTTTTGTCTCTAACTTGTTTAGAGACAAAAATTATCGCCGCACATCGGCGATTTTTATCGCAGATAAACCTTGCTATTATCGCAGAAAAGTCAGCGATATTCATGTATTATCGAGCAAATGCTCTTAGCCATGTTATCCACTTCCCATTGGATAACATGGCTAAGAACTGCTCAGGGCAGGTGTTAGATTTTGGAGATATTCGCGCTTAGCGCGAATATCTCCAAAAGTTGGTAATAGAAGATAGCGATGTTAGGGACTGTTTCCAGTCGCTAACATCTTGGTACGCCACTTTGCATGTCATTAGTGATAAGTATCACTGACATGCAAAGCGGGGCCCAAGATGGTCGCTATCTCCTTTTAGCTGTCACTAACTGGTGTTAGCGACAGCTTGGTAATAGGGAGATAATTTTATCTCCGCTTTCATGGCTTTTAAAGCCAAAAAAGCGGAGATAAACCCCCTTGATAATATGCCCCACGATTCCTTGGGGGTTTCAGCTGACAGGGCTTGGTATTGTGTTACATGGTAATTTTTCCAGGAAACGTCAGAGGGTCGATGCAGGGGTTCTAGAAGAGGTGATAAACCATTTAAGCCTCATGAACAAGCGCATGGTCTTTTAAAGATTTGTGAAGTACTCGGGGCGGCGGTGTGTGTGTGCCCTCTTTTAGGAGCGGGCGGGGGGGCACTGCCAGCAACTTGCCAGGTCAGGTAGTGTTCAACACGTGCATCACCCTTTCTCTGCCTGCTATTGCGCTCCATGCTTCGGAAAGGTAAGAAAAAGAACGTGCATTTGAGTTTGAAATGTCCGATCCTGCAGCAGCACACTTCCAAAGCCCACACATGACAATAACCCGATTCAAGGCCCCATTCACCCGTTTTTAAAAAAATAGATAACACTCCAACAAAGTAAGATTATAAAACTTTATTAACTATTAACTATAACGAACGGAACAAAAACTAAAAACATTTAAACATTTTTCAACACAAAAAGCAACAATGGTTAGAAGCTGTCTTTTGTGCGAATAGTCCCAAGGCAGCACAACGTGTAGAGTTCTGGACGGCACCCAGGTGATGTCGCCTGGGTGCCGCACTGGTTTTGGGATCCTACAATGCAGCACAGAAAAACAGCGTGGGGCGTCCCGGGTGGTGCGGGGGGAGGCCTCGTCAGTAGCGGTCTGTTGTGCGAATAGTCCCAAGGCAGCAGAACGCGTTGAGATGTTGATGGGACTGTGTCCAGTGTCACATGGCTGACACAACATGTACGACAGGCACCCAGGTGATGTCCAGTAAACTGCCGCACTGGTTTTGGTATCCTACAATGCTGCTCCGAAAATTGGCGTGCGGCGGCCCGGGGGTGGGGGAGGCGGCGTGAACGGGCCTCCCCAGGTGGCGGCCATCTAGCTGAGTTGCGCCCGCTCTTGCGGCTACAGCGTCTCGCTCACCATGTTGTTGAGTTGCTCCCACTCTTGCAGTGCAGCGATAGGCGGCTGCCACATGGCTCTTAAAATGGCGGACGGCTCCTCGGTTTTGGGCCTGGTCCACTGAAATGGCCCTGGGACACCTTGGAACTCGGACGCTTGCCTGCTAGGGCTTGGGCTCCATTCTCGAAAAGCGTCCCCTCAGCCGTGAAGATTCTACAAAAGTCTTGGGGGCCCCCGACTCCCGCAGGCTTCCGGTGGGGAGCGGCTGCCATGATTGCTCGCGGAATGACCACGACGGAGCCACGAGATGGTGGTGCTCTCATGCTGACGCCAGCTTCAGTCTGAATGATCCAGAAACAAGGTGGGGCTTTCATCGTTTGGGAAAAAAAAATGTTCTAAACCAATGAAAAGTGTTATTTTTAGGTCATATGACCAAGCCTTCCATCTTTAGGAAACCAAAAGTAAAATGAACCAATGAAAAGTTTTATAAACAAGTCACATGACCTGTTATGCGGCATAGGGCTACAAAAAGCGAAGAAAATCCGTTGGCACGTGAGGCGGCGTCAGTAGTGGACCGATGTGCGAATAGGCCGAAGGCAGCACAACGCGCCGAGATTCGGATGGCACCGAGGTGGTGTCCAGCAAATTGCCGCACTGGTGTGGCCATCCTACAATGCTGCGCCGAAAGACGGCGTGTCCAGCTGAGTTGCGGTCACTGTTGCGGTACAGTGACTCGAACGCGCCGAGATTCGGATGGCACCGAGGTGGTGTCCAGCAAATTGCCGCACTGGTGTGGCCATCCTACAATGCTGCGCCGAAAGACGGCGTGTCCAGCTGAGTTGCGGTCACTGTTGCGGTACAGTGACTCGAACGCGCCGAGATCCGGATGGCACCGAGGTGGTGTCCAGCAAATTGCCGCACTGGTGTGGCCATCCTACAATGCTGCGCCGAAAGATGGCGTGTCCAGCTGAGTTGCGGTCACTCTTGCGGTACAGTGAGTCGAACGCGCCGAGATCTGGATGGCCCCGATGTTGTGTCCAGCAAGTTGCCGCACTGGTGTGGCCATCCTACAATGCTGCGCCGAAAGTCGGCGTGGGGTGCCCCGTTGGCTTATGAGGTGATGTCAGTAGTGGACTGATGTGTGAATAGGTCGGAACCAGCACAAGGCGCCAAGATCCGAATGGTAAGTCCTGGATGTTGAGTGCCTCAGTTGAGAGTTCTGAGCAGTGCTTGTAAGACTGTCTGAAGCTTATTTGCAACTGCTGCAGCTTCACTATTGCCCTGGTGTGGCCAAAGGTGGCACATGACATAGGCGGCCGGCTCCCGAGGTCCGGCGGAACTTTTTTCCTTTTCCTTTCTGCTTCTTTTCCTACAATCCGTTTCATCTGAAGACACGACCAGGTCCCTGAATGTGTGCAGCGGGACGCTATTGATTGAATGAAAATGGCGGCTTGACACAAAGCTGACTCAAGCGTTACTGTTGATGCTATACAGACAAAAATTGGTTTTCAGTTTGTACATTCTTCAGGTTTTTTTTTTCCATCCAAGTCTGATTGAGAGTTTGTAGAAAAATGGCTTCAGATTTTCCACATACTACTCTTCAACATTCTTCCTAAATGTAACAATGTGAAACTCACTAGGAGAATGGCTGTTTCTGTTTCCTTTCAAAATGCTGCCAACAATATTTTCTGAATGGAAGACACCATCTTGTAGCATAAAGGGACGAAAGGGGTTCTGGTCTGGCCGATGGTTGGTGGAGACATTTTGACTATATCTTGGACCTGCCCGGCCTCGCCCAAAATGGCGCCGGTATAAATGGGACTCGTAACTCCTTGCCCGCAAATGTATATCTAGAAAATGTTATTGTAAGTGGCTGTGTCGTATTTTAATTACAAAATGTACGTCCACCGATTCCGCAACTGTTAGACACCTTTGTTCTTGCAACCTAATGGCCCGCTCGTTACGTTCTTCTACAGTGTAAATGTCTCCTCATCATATACGATTTCAGTTTGCTCCGTGGCCGGCCCACGTGGTTATAGGCCCGTATTTGTATACTGACATTTTCACAATAAAGGTTTTTAAAACAAAACACGGTAGTAGTATTTACATTGGTAAAGTTTTTACTTTTAGTCACTGTTTTCGAATCAGTAAAGGCAAGTGAAATAAAGCAGTCCAATTACATGACGGATAAAAGGTATAATATGTAGGAACGCAGTAAAGATAAATGCTTAATAGCAGTTGTGTTTTTCATGTCTGCAATATAAAGTGATCGATAAGAATCTGATAATCAGGCGTATCGGCGACTAAGATAGCAGGCCGAATCTCTTTTACTCAACGGCTCCGTCATGGAAGGAAGAAACGCCCTTTTTCTCGAAAAAGGAATATATTTTACTTACAAGACAGTTGTAAATTTTCCGGGAATGTACATTAGCCTGGAATATTATAACATATGTTTGAAAAAAAAATATTGTTCGAAAACAATAAAAAGCGTAGTTTTTAGGTCATATGACCAAGCTTTTCATCATTAAATTAACAAAAGTAAAATGAATCAATGAAAAGTTTTATTAACAAGTCACATGTCCTGTTATGCTTACGTTACGCGCTGCGCGGCGCGCCTCGGATCACTTCCGGGTGCGGTAACGCGGCGTGTCATATAACGCATTACGCGACAACGTAGGTCAAGAATATAGTCAAAATGTCTCCACCAACCAGTGTTCGGAACACAACTCCTTTCAGCAGTCCAAAAAGTTCTGTTAAATGACAACAGAGGGGACAGGCAACAAGAACCATCAGTCAAAGAGGGGAGGGCAAGTTCTTCTCTTCCGGGTCATGTTGGGTCGCTACCGGAACTGATCGAATTGGTAGTCTACAGTGTTTCTGGATGTTTCAGACTAAAGCTGGCGTCAGCATGAGACCACTACCATCTCGTAGCTCCGTCGTGGCCATTCCACGAGCAATCATGGCAGCCGCTCCCCACCAGAAGCCTGCGGGAGTCGGAGGCCCCCAAGACTTTTGTAGAATCTTCACGGCTGAGGGGACGCTTTTCGAGAATGGGACCCAAGCCCTATCAGGGAAGCGTCCGAGTTCAAAGGTGTCCCAGGGCCATTTTAGTGGACCAGGCCCAAAACCGAAGAGCCGGCCGCCATTTTGAGAGTCCTGTGGCAGCCGCCTATCGCTGCACCGCAAGAGTGGGCGCAATTCAGCTGGATGGTGGGCAAGACGCTGTAGCCGCAAGAGTGGGCGCAACTCAGCTAGATGGGACAAGGTTCAGAATTGAAGAGTCATCAAAAGGCGATCTCAGGCTACACCAGTGCTATAAGACTTGGGGAGGGTGTCGGAGCCAAGCGTCTTCTCCGAGTCCATGGCCATCACACCGCCCCTCAGGGGCCTCCGTCAAGCTGTTTAGGAAGGTAACATATCACATTGTTTTCTAATGCAGTCAGGTCCACAAACGACACTCACTTACTTTGAGAATAGTGAAGCTGCAGTAGGTGGAAATAAGCTTCAGACAGTGTTACAAGCACTGCTCAGAACTCTTAACTATGGCACCCAACATCCAGAACTTATGCTATTTGAGAATGGCAGTGACATCGAAGCATCTCAGGGACCAAAACCATTAACGTATTTTCACGTATGAAAATCTTACTTGGGGAGGGGGCAGGAGCGAAGCGCCCCCTCCCAGTCAGCGCCACCACACCGTATGTTGAAAATTTGAAGCCATTGTTCTACAAAGTCAACCAAACTTGGATTAAAAATCTAGAAAAATGTACAAACTGAAAACCAGTTTTGGTCTGCATAGCATCAGTAGCAACGCTTGAGTCAGCTTTGTGTCAAGCCGCAAATTTGATTCAACAAAGCACAGACATTGAAAAAGGCTCAAATTCAGAACTCTAAACTATGGCACCCAACATCCAGGAGCTTGCCATCCGGATCTTGGAGCCTTGTGCTGCTTTCGATCTATTCACACATCGGTCCACTACTGACATCATCTTATAAACCAACGTTATGTAAATAGTTTTTTAATAAAATGTTTTACCCTGTTTCTTTGCTGGTGTGTTGTCTATATTTTTAATATTTGCATAGGGTTTGTCGTTATTTTGTGCGGGATGGGTGATGGAGCCGAGCTGTCTTGCAGCCCTCATGGTGTGGAGCTCAGTTCATCTCACTATTTTCGTATTTCTCATGAAGGGTTGTTCCTAATATTTCTATTTTAGCGAGGTCAAAAAGAGATCCAATTAGTGGCCTACTGATTTTGCTCGATTACTTTTATTTTTTTTACACGATTTTTCACTATCTGCAAAGACTAAACAGAGTATTGCGACTTTGTGCTTGTTTGTAAATAGAGAATGATCCAAAGAGAACCAATTCTAAAACAGTAAATGCTTGGACAACAATCAATCAAATGGAGAGACAAGCAGCCACGACGGATTACAACGGGGGTAAAGGCCTGCGTTAACTACCCTTCAGTATCTGCAAAGAGAGAGTACTACTAAGACAAAAGAGGGGAGGGGGGGGGTGCAGCGTTCAAAGCACATCAGCGTGCATAAATACGAAAATGTTTTTATTTATCACGTACTTGACATTTTTAAGCTTTTCATATTTGCTATTAAAAAACCAATGAAATTCACAGAAAAAACCATAGGTTATAGTGGATATATAGTTAGGAATTTGCATTTACAAAACCTTGAAAATTCAATGAAAAAACCATTGGTTTTAGGCCATATATAGTTAGGGATTTGCATTTACAAAACCTTATTTTACTCGCATAAAACCATTGAAATTCCATATATAGTTATAAGCGCTAACTATATATCGCGCACCCGCAATCCACTGCTGATGATGTCACATATTACATCATTCATGACATGGTTAGTGACATCACTGATGACATCACTGATGACATCTCAAATGACATCACTGATGACATCACTGAAAACATCTCATTTGACATGACTGATAACATCACTGATGATATCATTCATGTGATAATACGATGAACCTCTTCAGACTCTAATATAACCTTAGATACAATCAGTGTAAACAGACACTCACAGACTGTCACTCATCCATGGAGTTACTCACACACCTAGTCAGTCATGCAAAGAATCAATCACACCTCCATTTCCTCAAATATACAGTTATACAAACTTTACTTATTCAAGCATATACTAACACATATTTACTCTCTTATACAATCCCTGATACAAGTTCACAATGATCCATACAGCCACTCACACATTCACTGGCTCTTATGCACAGTTATTTATATATGTCAACTCTCACATGTACTGTGTTTTACATATGTACTTACTTTGACATGTAGCACTGAGATATCCATTCACTCACCAATACACTCATGCACACAGTCAACCGCCCATACAGCTGTTTCCACATGCACTTTTGAAACCATACATCTAGTGAATCAACTGCTCACACATCTATGCACAGAGTCACACACCTCCCAGCTACCCACACACACACTCAGTATCCAATACAAATACTTGGGCAACCAATCAATAACCCATATAGTTACTCATATAGCTACTTATCAACACATGGAACAGTTTACAGAACAACAGACATAATGTCATTAACCCATGCACTCAGTGAGACACATTTAATCACTCACTCATACAGTCAGTCATGCACCTACTAAATTCTTCATCCAGACACTTATATATCCACTCATTCTTCAATATGTAAGAGATATTTTAACTTTACAGAAACATACAGTCACTGGATGATGTCATCAGTGATGTCATCAGTGATGTCATTTGAGATGTCATCAGTGATGTCATCAGTGATGTCACTAACCATGTCATGAATGATGTAATATGTGACATCATCAGCAGTGGATTGCGGGTGCGCGATATATAGTTAGCGCTTATAACTATATATGGAATTTCAATGGTTTTATGCGAGTAAAATAAGGTTTTGTAAATGCAAATCCCTAACTATATATGGCCTAAAACCAATGGTTTTTTCATTGAATATATATATATATATATATATATTCACTGAAAAAAACATAGGTTATAGACCATATATAGTTAGGAATAAGCATTTACAAGACCTTATTTTACTCACACAAAACCATTGAAATTCCATATTTAGTTAGTTGCACTAACTATATATCGCGCACCCGCAATCCACTGCTGATTATGTCACATATTACATCATTCATGACATGGTCAGTGACATCACTGATGACATCACTGATGACATCTCAAATGACATCACTGATGACATCACTGATGACAACATCCAGTGACTGTATGTTTCTGTAAAGTTAAAATATGTCTTACATATTGAAGAATGAGTGGATGTATAAGTGTCTGGATGAAGGATTTAGTAGGTGCATGACTGACTGTATGAGTGAGTGATTAAATGTGTCTCACTGAGTGCATGGGTTAGTGACTAAACTGTCTTAATTTGTGCATCATTATGTCTGTTGTTCTGTAAACTGTTGCATGTGTTGATAAGTAGCTATATGAGTAACTATATGAGTTATTGCTTGGTTGCCCAAGTATTTGTATGGGAGACTGAGTGTGTGTGTGGGTGGCTGGGAGGTGTATGACTCTGTGCATAGATGTGTGAGCAGTTGATTCACTATATGTATGGGTTTAAAAGTGCATGTGGAAACAGCTGTATGGGCGGTTGACTGTGTGCATGAGTGTATTGGTGAGTGAATGGATATCTCAGTGCTACATGTCAAAGTAAGTACATATGTAAAACACAGTACATGTGAGAGTTGACATATATAAATAACTGTGCATAAGAGCCAGTGAATGTGTGAGTGGCTGTATGGATCATTGTGAACTTGTATCAGGGATTGTATAAGAGAGTAAATATGTGTTAGTATATGTTTGAATAAGTAAAGTTTGTATAACTGTATAGTTGAGGAAATGGAGGTGTGATTGATTCTTTGCATGACTGACTAGGTGTGTGAGTAACTCCATGGATGAGTGACAGTCTGTGAGTGTCTGTTTACACTGATTGTATCTAAGGTTATATTAGAGTCTGAAGAGGTTCATCGTAGTATCACATGAATGATATCATCAGTGATGTGATCAGTAATGTCAAATGAGATGTCATCAGTGATGTCATTTGAGATGTCATCAGTGATGTCATTTGAGATGTCATCAGTGATGTCATCAGTGATGTCACTGACCATGTCATGAATGATGTAATATGTGACATCATCAGCAGTGGATTGCGGGTGCGCGATATATAGTTAGTGCAACTAACTATATATGGAATTTCAATGGTTTTGTGTGAGTAAAATAAGGTCTTGTAAATGCTTATTCCTAACTATATATGGTCTATAACCTATGGTTTTTTCAGTGAATTTCATTGGTTTTTTAAAAGCTAACATCTGTAGCTGTAAAATGTATTGTTCTTTAAATCCAAAAATATATTTTAGATGTTTATTGATATTTTTTTTTAAATTTTTTTTTTCTTCGCTTCCAGTTCGCGAACCGGGAAGCTTTCCGTTAGCTCATCTTGATGCCGCGACCTAGTCCGCGAACCGGTAAACGTTTCGTTTGCGCAACTGTGACGCGTCGCGGAAGCGCGACGTATCACTTTGTCACGTAATGCGTCTTATGACGCGCCGCGTTAGCGCTCCCGGAAGTGCTCCGGACAGCGAACCGGAAGCGATCCGGGACGCGGCGCGCACCGCGTAACGTGAGCGGAACAAGTCATGTGACTTGTTTATAAAACTTTTCATTGGTTCATTTCACTTTTAGTTTCCAAATGATGTAAGACTAGGTCATATGACCTAAAAATAACACTTTTCATTGGTTTAGAACTTTTGCTTTTCCCAAATGATGAAAACCCCTCCTTCTTTCCTCACTCTGACTTTCATCTTGGTGAGAGAAAGACCATTTACCTATAATTGAGCAATGGCTTCTGCACTTGCTTCAGCTGGTGCACCCCCACCACCACCTCCACCTCCTCATGAGAAGAGAGGACCATCATCTCGGTTCATCGCCAACACAGAGGAGGAGGAAGAGGATGAACTTGAGGAAGAGGAGAGAGAAGAACAAGAGTTCTTACAGGAGTTGCCCCGTGTTTCCCGCCGGAAAACTAGTTTTATCTGGCAGTTTTTTTCAATCCCTCGAGGGGAGAAGAAAGTCAATGCAAAATATGCCACCTGCCTTATCTGTAAACAAAGGCTATCAAGAGGCACTGAGAAAAAATATAGCATGGGAAACTATACTTTGCATCGCCATATGACCAGGTGGCATCCACTCAACTACAGCCGTGCAGAGTTGCGTGACCTGCAGGATAATCCCCCAACAACTCCTGTGGCCAGGTCAACCTTGCATATCTCTTTGACTGGAGGAGAGGCACAGGAAACCGTGCCAAACATTCAAAAGAACTTTAAACACATGAAACTAACCTGCTTGTATTGCGGGGCATTACTTTCATGTGGGAACATGAGTATAAACTTAATGAACATTGCTTTCGAAAACCACAATTGCCCTAACCAACCCAGACAATTATTATTTTTTTTTGCTCCTGTTGAGCCCTTTTCAATGCCTGTTTTTTGTTGTTTCCCCTCCTTCAAAAACAAAAAAAAAACATAAAACTGTTCAAAACTTCACAACAAGCATCTCCAGATAACATGTGGTATTGTAATTTGTTGTCGTGCTCCACCGGCAGCATCAGTAGACGATGCAAAGTAATCCCTTTAATGTTATGTGCTGCCAGTCCAGTTGGAGCGGTGACAACACAAGACAGCGATGACTCAGTCCTTTCCTGCAGATAACAAGAAATTGCTTTAATGAGGAAACTTTTTCCAGTTCCCGCTTCTCCACTCACGTACAGTCGGACAGGCTTCAACGATGTACATGAGCACTCTTTCTTCTCATGACTTAATCCATGCTCAATTTGCTTGGTAACTTCATCATATATTTTCCTCTGCTCAACGTTGAGTTGTTTTTCCAAGTCTTCTAAGTTAACTGCATCCTCCTGAGCATGTGCCATGGCTCTTTTCACTTCATTCATAGCAGTGGCAGCTTCATTTTCGATAATAGGTCCTCCTAGTGGATCCTGACTCAATGAAAGAGAACTCTGACTGTCCTGAGAACTGTCTCTGGCAATCTCAGCTGCAATCGTTGCTTCATGCTCAATTTCCAAAGTCAACATTTCTTGATATTTGGCAAAAGCAGGACATTCTATGGTCTCCTTAGCAGCAGTGAAAGAGTCTTCGTAACAGAGGAAATCTCCAAGCAGTTCCTCTTCTGCACGCCAAGGCTTGAAAAGTTGCAAAAGTGCTAAATAGAAAAACTAATTTTTTTCTGGAGATTCGCCACTCAATTTTCGATGGTTTACTAATTGGCATTTTCTTTGCTTGACCAGACATCCCTCACTTCCAATTACAGCATACACTCCTTTCTCAATATCTTCTTTGATGTTCCTCTTGAATATGTAATTTTGTAGAACCTCATATAGACAAACATTCTCAAGGTGACTGCCTCGATTTGGATAATATGTATCCAACATGTTGGTCTTCAAAATGTCGGTACTGTTTGGTTCCTTTTCTGCCAAATACTCAATTTCCCGGACAGGTTTTAGAACTCGATTTCGCGTTGCAGCAAGACCAAGACTCGCCCAAATGATACTCCTGGATTTGGCATAGAGACTTGCTGAAGACAACCGGTCACAACATTCGTAAGCTCCGATTTCTCGATGCGACAACATCTTCAGACTGAAACTGTACAACTTCTTGCTGAGGCTCTTTTCATGGGAAATGTCCTCCCACATATCCTTCAATTCTGTCTTTTCTTTTTTGGTGATGTAAGATGTCACATACCGAGCCACAGCCATACAGTTGTCAGCCACAAACTGTATATCCATGTTAGCATTCCACATGGACAAAATCACTGGGTTGTAGTCGTTGATGTACTTGGACTCTTCGTTCCTTTTCAAATTGTATGTATTTTTGGATGATTTCCTCGTCACATTATGTCGCAGCGAAGACATCAAACTGTTCACTCTTCCTTTAGAAATCACCGGTCATGGAAAGTTGAATCGACATTTGGTGTAGAACTTGTCCTTGTTTCTGAATTTACGACGACAGTACTTTCCACAACGATGGCTTTGGAAACGTAGAACTTGTTCTCTTAGGCTTTTCTTCTCCGTTGCGTTTGGAACAGCACACGTAGAATACTGTTCTATGAAATTTATCACTAAGTCATCCGGATCTGTTCCAAATTTAGGTGCATCCTTGATCCACAGCAACATATGTATATGAGGAGCACCTCTTGCTTGGTACTCCTTTCTCCAGAAGAAATCCAACACCTCTCCAAGAGGTGGATTCTTCTTATTTGTGATGAAAGACATCATAGCTTCAAATCTATGATTGAAGTACCTGCATACATTCACTGGATCCAAAGAACACAGTTCTCCAGGTGTCTTGAATTCAATGTTTTCAATGTTTTCAATGTTTCCATTTGCCTCTCGTAGAAATTCAAGTAAGTCTTCCCAGCCATACTCGGCACAGCTCAGAGTGAGGAACCATGTTGGAGTTCCTAAGTTCCTCAGCATACATTTTAAATCACCATGACGACGGTACCAATACTCATTAGTACCACGCTGACACGCCATGAGATTAATTAGGTGAGAATCCAAAATACTGTCTTGGACATTGACTTTATGCATAAAGTCACTTGCCGAGATGTTTCGCATCTGTATACCACTTTTTAAGATGTGGTTCACTGCATATGACAGTCCAGACAGATCGCTTTCAAACAGGAGATGAAACAAATAGGGAATGCATTGACGAAACCTAGGATCTTCTGCATACAACTGTAAAGTCCGGTATTCAGACGCAGGAATTTGATGAGGTCGCTCATCATATCTTCCTCCTCGACCTGTGGGAAATAGCTGTGGGAAACACCGAGCTTCCAAACTTTCCTCCCAAACCCTAATGGGACTCCCTTTGGCTTGTTTCATTTGAAACAACTCAATAGCATTCCCCATGACTTCCTTGGAATGCAAAGGATGAACACTATAATGTTCATATATTTCTTCACTTTTAGAGGCCTCTACTTTCTCAATTTGACCAGCACACAAATCGCTATCCTCTTCATCACTTACTTCCTCTTCTGCAACATATACATTTATATAGTACTTATTATTTTTCTTTAAATACAATGTTGCCTTTTTGACTTTCCTAACATCCACTAAATCTTGCCATATTTTCTTATTCTTTGTCGGAACCCCATTAACCAAGATAACCAGAGGTTCCTCTTCCACTTTTTCTACTCCAATTGTGTTAATGTTTTTGTTCAAATCTAGAGGCAAATAAACAACTCTTCCCTTTAATCCTCTCTGTAAATCTGCTGGAGGCAACTTCCCTGTCTTTGGCTCCATTCAATTCAGAAGGAATCTCAACTAATTCAAGATTATTATGAACCGCCCTAGCAGGCATCTGGTTTTTGTTTAATTTGTTACAACAATAAGTACACACACGTTGATCCGATCCCAAATTAAAAGAATTTTCTACCATCAAGTATGTGGCAAAATCCTTCCATTCACTATTATTTTCCCTTTCACTTTTTGCATATAAATCCACTAACTTAGTCTGATTCTTATAATAAGTGCGTCGACAACACACACAAGTGAAATTAGGCCTCTCACTTGATTTCATCTGAAACGTGGCAATTTCCTTCTGAAAATTATCTGTACTGGAAACCTGTACATTATCTTCAACATTACCCTCTACTTCTGAGTCAATGTGAACATTCTCATCTTTACTACCAAAGTAACAAAACTCAATTTCTTCACAAATATTCTTCACATCTATTTCAGAACCATGCAAAAAAGCAGCACATAATTGTTTAAGCATAATTGCTGGACTCTTAGCATAATACAACATTCTCACTAATTTTCTCACTTTATTATGATGCACTGCTAGCATCCTGAAATGATGAAAAACACTCTGGCATACTCTCCTGGAAAGACAAGCCAGTGAATGACCACGCAAACCTGTCATTTGTCTCACTCTGCAAGGATCTAAATCTTGCAACAACTTCATTTTCTGCTTCAAACTTTTCTTATTAAATGTCCGTATAAAATCACAAAGCAAATTGATGGAAACCTGTCGCACACTGCAAATAGAACTACACTTCCAAATGTACACAGGACCCTTAGGACGTCTTCCTAAAACCTCATGACCCAACACCTCATCTGTCTCTGTTGTCACAAGTTTTTCTTTTTCAACTGGACAACCATCCTTCACTTCATAAACTCGACCACTGGTGTCAACTGCAAACACCAAATCATTATCCTGAAAATAACTCTCCTCTTTAAAAAATGCCTCACAACTTGAACTATGCATCCATTCTCCGGAAAAAACTTCACAAAAGTTACTACGATTTACTACTCTCTTCCATCTACTTTTTGTTTTGAAATCAGAAATTACCTTGCTTAGTTTTCTAATTCTATTGATTATCAAAATAAACAACTTTCGCTTAATTTCAAAAGCATGATCAATAATTTTCTCTACATATTTCTTCTTCTTATAAAATGCCACTTTCTGTTGGCCTTTCTTAATATTTTTTAATAAATTAACTATTATCCTATTGCGGAACATTCGTTTTCGAATGTCCCTAAACTGTTGTTTCCTTCTACTATCATGCACAGAGTTATCTCTTGCTCTACCAGTAAAATTTTTGATTGGTCTTTCCTTTCCATTTAAATTGCTTTTCTTTTTCTGAACTGAAACATTTTTTGGATAAATACTTTTTTTACTACAAATATTTCTTAAGAAGGATTTCGTGCTCTTACCCGGAGCTTTCTTGGTGATTTTAAAAGTATTTTGGGGAGAGGACTGCTGCAATAAAAGATCATCCTGCTGTCTTTGACGTTTTCTAGCCTTTCTAATTCGATTCTTTGTTGGCATTTTTCAAATTTACAAAAGATCTGCAGTTGAATCTGTGGAAAAATATAATAAAAAATGTTATTAACCACTATTACCCAACAGTAAATGAATAACAGTCATCAAAAACTTAACGCCCTTCTTATTATTTAACATAACAAATCTTTTGCACCAGCACTGCGTCACAAAAATGACACACAGTGTTACAAAACAGGCATACAACAATCATAAATCTCTCCCTAACATTTCAAATGATTAATTCAGGATGACGATAAGGTGTGGCCTATCTAAAGGTTTGTTTAGGCCCAGATCTTTGGACTGGGGTGAATGTGTGTTATTGATCCACATTCGGTCCATCACCTGTTTTGTTTGTTTGAGGTGAGGCCAACACATGGTTGCAGATAAGATTTTCACTGAAGAAAACAAAGGAGATAATACATGTAAAGGCCTACCAATGAAGTAAGTCATGTCCTCTTCACTCTTGAACAAAGGGCAGACCTCTTTTGAATCTGTGGTCACACCTAAACTTCATCGGCACAATGTCATTCATAAACTTAGGAAACACTAGTGATGTAATTAAAAACTGTGGAGTTTATTTTCCTCATATCAGAATTACATCACCTGTGTTTCCTCATTGACTTAAAATATCTTTAATACACATGAAAACGTTTTTTGGAATGCCCTAGCACCATTTTTGGGACATTATTAACATGGCTATTTAACTCCCATAATCAAAATCTAAATTTGCCAAGCACAGGTGGGAGCGTATTTACAACAAACTTGCCCCATGAGGAACGCTTTCCATTTAAAAAGGGTAAAATGACATAATAGACACTCATATGCCTTATAAATATGACCCAAAACAACCTATGTAGCTCTAGCAGTACATATCCAGAAATGTAATTCATTTCAAAAAATTGTTTTTAAACACAGCATATAAATCAATTATATACCTGCATTCAAGAGGAAAAGACTGAAAATGTCCTTGAGACACATGAAAGCGTTTTTTGGATTGCCCTAGCATCATTTTTGGGACATTATTAACATGGCTATGTAACTCCCATAATCAAAATCTAAATTTGCCAAGCACAGGTGGGAGTGTATTTACAACAAACTTGCCCCATGAGGAACGCTTTCCATTTAAAAAGGAAAAATAACATCATAGACACTCATATGCCTTATAAATATGACCCAAAACAACCTATGAAGCTCTAGCAGTACATATCCAGAAATGTAATTGATTTCAAAAAATCGTTTTTAAACACAGCATATAAATCAATTGTATACCTGCATTCAAGAGGAAATGACTGAAAATGTCCTTGAGACACATGAAAGCGTTTTTTGGAATGCCCTAGCACCATTTTTGGGACATTATTAACATGGCTATGTAACTCCCATAATCAAAATCTAAATTTGCCAAGCACAGGTGGGAGCGTATTTACAAGAAACTTGCCCCATGAGGAACGCTTTCCATTTAAAAAGGGAAAAATAATATCATAGACACTCAAATGCCTTATAAATATGACCCAAACAACCTATGAAGCTCTAGCAGTACATATCCCGAAATGTAATTGTTTTCAAAAATCGTTTTTAAAAACAACATATCTGTTTCAGCTTACATGAGAGACCATGGAATGGGCTCCATGTATAACAATAACTTGTGTTACTGCATGCCAGAATGCTACACCGAATATGCAATTAAAATTTAAAACCAAAATCTATTTGTATATCACTTGAGACAAAGCCACATTTTAAAAACACAGCTTTCTTCATCATTTTCTCCTTAAATTATACTATTCTCTATCTAAATTAAATAAATCTTTTCTCACCTTAGCAAATACTTTTTGAGTTTCAAACCAGTCTCAGAAATACACCAAATTGTCTTCAGCAGAAGAAAGAGGATGCACTCCAGAGGCTGCAGCTATTGAGAGCACAGAAATACAGATATTCATTACACATATCTCTCATATTAGCCAATCATAACTCTTCCCTCACTTTTTTCAAATCAAAACCCTTCCCCCCTCTGCCCTCTCTGCCTTTTTTCCATAGCAACCACCTCCTGGAAGACCTCTCATGTTTGCAAATTCACACAACAATGTTTCAATTGAACTCTGAACTCTCAGTGCACCTGCGTATCCAGTGCAATCTTTCATTAAATGTTTCTTCCTTGACCATTCAAATTACATCTTTCAAAGAACACATCCATGCACCCTAACTTTCTGTTTTCAGAAATGGAAATGCACCAATCACTGCTAATGAATTATTAGCACTGGAAATCCACAGTTTTTTTTCTTTACAAACTCCTACTGTTTCAACTGCCCTTTCATTACCACACTTCATCTGACTGCAGCACAACCTTCTCCCACCATGTTTAATGTCTGAATTGTTGGACATAGTTACATCCACTGGGCTCAAAGGTATGCTGAGAACAGAAATTTACCTAACCTCAATTTACAAGATGTGGAAATTAAGTGGTTGGGCCAAAGAGGATTAAAATGTCACCAATTGATACCATTGGTGAAAACCTTTATGCATTTGCCAAAACCTGACCTGTTAATTGTGCACTGTGGAGGTAATGATTTGGGCACTTTGACTGGGGTAGGTCTGGAAATGCTTTTAAAGGACACCTTTGAGCAATTAATGGCACTTTTTCCTCAAACTGCCTTGGTATATTCCAATATATGCCAAAGACAGAAATGGAGGTGGTCTAACCAATTTTGTCCACAAATTGAGAAGTCGAGGAAGCATGTAAACAAATCTGTTTCAGCTTACATGAGAGACCATGGAATGGGCTCCATGTACAACAATAACTTGCGTTACTACATGCAAGATATCTACAGAGGAGATGGAGTTCACTTCTCAGATGAGGGCAACAGAATTTTCATTCTGAATTTAAGACTGTGCATTGGTACCTACTTATAAGTACCTAAATGTACCATAAACCCAAAAGCTCTTCTCAGAGCTACCCTTCATCTGATCACTCACAATTATTATTTTTTTCTAACTTTTTTCACTAATTTTCCACAAAATACGCTCCCCGGGGCGCTACCCGGTTCGCGAACTGAAAGCTAACCTCGCGGAATTTTTAAAAAAAATGTTTTTTTCCACTCATATAAGCCTCCTCAGCCACCCTCAGAAAACCTAGGGGGTCAAGATAAATCTACCATGCCCCCTTCTACCCATTCTGAACATTATTTGCCCTCCATCTTGTATCTAAATGCGACCAAAACACAAAATGGAGGACTCCCGTGACGCTTAAAGTTCGCGAACCGAGCCGCTTCCCGGGAAGCGGTCCAAAAAAAAGGTGGGAAAGTAATTTACAGAAAAACGACTAGAGACACTCTCACCAAATATAGATTAGCTCATACTACATAACAATCCCTTTCATTTTCACAAATTTGATTGAAATTCCATTTAGCCATTAAGCCTGTAGACCTCTCTAAATACCGTGAGGTAAATTACTTCACAAAACACATCTGAAGTGTTGGAATTGACAACCAATGAAAATGTTACTTTCATTTTCTACTTTTATTACCTGACATTTGATTGGTTATATACCTGAATATATATAAAGGAAGAGAAGGAAACACAGCCATTTTGACTACTACTTCTTGTTGTATATATCATTTGGAATATCACTAATCACTTCAACTTGTTTCTAAAGGTAAGTTGTTATTTTTAAAACTGAAGTATATTGTGCACTATAAGTAAATATGGTAAACTTTTTCAGATAGTTATATACTATCCCTCTGTAGTAGTTATAGATTTAGATAGACTTCTCTGTTATAGTTATGGATGGACTTAGACTTCTCTTGTATAATTATAAATTTACTTACATTAAATCACATACACTTTTTTATATTCCTACTTCCACTCTGATACTATACACTGCCCAAAGATAAATTCACTGATAAAAAATGCCTATCTAAAATTATTCCCAACAGTGCCGTATCTCTACTAATATATATTTTTTTAATCCAAATTTCAGGCAAAATGGAAGGCGAAAACAAAGTTTCTTTTGAAATGGACCTGCAAGAGAGCAGCCAAGAATTGATTGATACAATTGATCAAATTGACATTGAATTTATGGACGCAACTTTGGACAAAGAACTACTGCAATGTGTCCAAGCAGTAGATGACCTCCTTGAAAATGAGGACATTTTACAACCTCACAGATTGCAAACAATATTCCAAGAAAATAATGACATTTCAGACACTGAAATGTTAGAAAGTTTAATAAATTATGAAACACAAACAAAATAAAAAAAGAAAAGCTTTAAAAATAAAGAAAACAAAAAAAAATCAACAAAAACAACAAACAATTAACATACAGTATTTGAAAAGTCTATCATTCTTTTTTCCTTATAGTACGCTGCCCAGAACGCTTCCCGGTTTGCGAACTTGGCGCTCACCACGCCTGCTGGGCCCTTTTAAAACCTCCACATAAAACCTAGGGGGTCAACGAGGATCTACTATGCCCCCTTATGGTAATTTCCCCCTTTGTTTTGGCCTCCTCTTGTCTCTCGATCCTACCGAGAGACAAGATGGCGGCCGCGACGGACTGTTTAGAATGTTGACAGACACCGGAGAGCCAATCAGCTTCGCATCGCAAAGTTCCGATACGCGAAAAGTTCGCAAACCGGAGCGCTACCCAGAGCGCTGTTACAGATATATATCTTGTTTTAAACGTTAATTTCTCAAAATCCACTGAAGCACATATATTGAGACCTAGCAAAGTCACATCGGGTTAACAGTCCCTACAATTTTGCCAAGTTTCGTGGAAATCCATTCAGCCGTTCGAGCTAAAACTGAGGCCAACCGCCCTATGGAAATTAACATGGGAAAAACGAGTTTTGGGACCCCCCTTTTTTCTCGGCCCCCCCTTGACGAACCCCCCCCCAAAATTCCAGGAGCTGCTCAGAAACAAAATGTTCCATTTTCCTGAAAATTTCAGCCGATTCCGTTCACAAACGCCAAAGTTATTAGACATAGAATTTATTTTCCTGAAAATTTCAGCCGATTCCGTTCACAAACGCCAAAGTTATTAGACATAGAATTTTCAAAAATCCCATAGGGAAAAAATCCTAACTATATATACCTACTGGCGACCGCCAGTGGGTAATATATATATATATATATATATATATATATATATATATATATATATATATATATATATTTATTTCAACATTGTATCCCACAGAAGACAAAGTATTCCATAGAAGACCAAAAAAGCCACTACTCCAGCCACTCGAGTTTTAGTGAGACACACTTAATTTATTCTTGAATCCCTTGACAGCTTATTCACAGCATAAACCAACGCGTTTCGGTAGCTCCCCACTACCTTGATCTTGGTTGCTCAAACACTGTTTGCTGATTGTGATTTAAAATCGGGAGTTCCCGCCCACATTCGTCACATGATCACATCCAAGTGTGCTATACTTTAGGAATTCTGGGATAGGTAGTACTATCAAAACTAACAAACCCCCTATACTATGAACAACTATCTAAAAATCCACTTGATGCAATTAAAAGAGACATTGATCAAAGATTAATTACTTTGGAAAAGAAAAATCTAATTGACTTTGAGGAAAAGAAATACTTAACTGTAGACTTTCCACGCACAGCCACGATGTACTTCTTACCCAAGATACATAAAGATCCCACTAGACCACTGGGGAGGCCGATTGTGTCGGCTAATGGCTCATTGATGGAACCAATGGCAAATTTCTTTGATTATTTCCTGAGACCTTATGTTGAGGATTTAAAATCATACCTCAAAGATACCACAGACTTTTTATGTATGCTATCCAACTTGAAGTGGTGCGATAATTACCTCCTAATATCAATGGACGTCATCGCCCTATATACAAACATTGACAATGATTTGGGTTTACAGGCTTGTAAACAGTATTTGAAACAACGAAACATACATTACAAGGAACACAACGAAATGTTGTTTGAAATGATTACTCTAATGTTAACCAACAACATTTTTCTATTCGGGGAACAACTTTTCCGCCAGCACAATGGAGCTGCCATGGGCTTCTCATTCAGCCCGAGCTATGCTTGCATAGCTATGGGCTGGTGGGAGGAGGAGGTGGCATGGAATGCACAAAACTCGAAATTTACCCAACACATTATAACATGGAAAAGATTTATTGATGATCTGTTTATAGTGTGGGATGGAAGTGAAACAGAATTTGAAAAGCAAAGAAGAAATATCATTTCTTGATACAGAGGTATATGTAAGAAATAATCAGGTGGAAACAACGCTGCACAGAAAAGTCACGGCAACAAATGCCACCCTTTAAGCCTCAAGCTTTCATCAACCTGCCCTAATCTCCAGCATACCGTACGGAGAGTTTCTTCGGATAAAACGGATTTGTAGTGAAAATACAGAATGGGAGAAACACAGTGCAGGTACGATCAAGAGATTTCAAAAGAGAAAATACAGAAAAAATTTGATTAATAAATGTTGGGAGAAAGCCAATCAAAAATCAAGATCTGAATGTCTTAAAGCGAAAATCAAGGAGAAAACATCAGAAGAACCAATTAGACTAATACTGGATTATAGTAAAGAATCAAAACAAATAATAAAAATTCTGAAAAAGAATTGGCGAATTCTAAAACTTGATCCAGCAATTGCCAGAAAATGGGTGATCATCCAGTGGTGACATATAGGAGAACTAAAAACTTAAAGGATCAACTGATACACAGCCACTTTATCGACAAAAAGAATTAGACAACATGGTTAAATACTACAGGATTCACCAAATGTTACAACTGCAAAGTATGCGAAATAACTAAACCAACTAAAGAAACAGCTATGGCAAACCAAAAGATCTGGAAAATAAGGGAACTTATAACCTGCAAAAGTCAATATACCATCTATATGATTGAATGTCCCTGTCAACTTCGTTATATAGGAAGTACAATCTGTGAACTGAAAAAGCGCATCCTGGAGCATGTACGGGCCACTATAAACAAGGACAGAGGAAATGCAGTGGCCAAGCACATGGAGACAAATCATAACAGGAACTGGAAATTGTTAACATTTCTGGGATTGGAAACCATGTCGCTTTCAGAAAGAGGGGGACATCGTGAAAAACTATTACGCCAAAAAGAGTCACGTCATATTTTGAACATTCGGACGATTACCCCTTTCGGACTCAACCAGTCGGAAGAACTGTATGTACACATATAAAAGACAAAAAAAATGTTGAACTTCTCGAGAAAATCTCCCAAAAACTATTATTTTCCCTAAACCCACACATCATTGAGGTTTATCTGGGTATAAACACCAGAACAAACTTGGGATATAAGATAAAGGAAACCCACCGATAGACTTGAAAAGAAATCAGAAATAGTAAATCGAATAAGCATGGGCGAATTTTGCGAATCTGGCGTTCGCGAATTTGCGCATTTGCGAACTCGCACTCCACAAAATCCGCGAATTCTCACGAATTTGCGGATTTTGTTTGTTTTTATAGTGTTCGCAAGGGTTTCTGCCAGTTCGTGAGGATTTTGTACCAGTTCGCAATTGCGAACTTACTTGTCGGTACGCAACGGTCGCGACTATGTTGTTTCTACGTCTGGTTCATCATCACAGGTTCACAGCACCCTCTGTTTCAACACTGCCACCCTCTGTTTCACCCATGCCACCGTCTGGTACATCAATGCCACCCTCTGGTTCATCATCATCACTGTAGATTATGGGGGGGAAAAGCAAGCACACCTGCCCTGCTACAACTGACATGAATTAATTTGGGGTTGATTTATTAATGTGTCACTGTTTTAAAATTCCAGTGTGGCACCTGCTTCCTTATCTGTAATTTGCTTTCTGTGGCAGTGCAATTTTTTTTTCCAGGACCTTTGTGGCCTACTTGTAGCTATTCTATGATCTGGCTGTGAGGGTCAGAGCAGGGTCATACAATTGTTGCAACTAGCAACTGAACTCGGGAGGGGCCCCAGTCAGGAAGCACTACAGGGAATGGTTACTAATGATGATTTTGAACTTTTGCACCAGCTGAGTGCTTTCAGTTTAGCAAAACTTGTTTTTCTGCAGAACAGCAAATGTAATGCCCCAAACAAACTTACTTGTGAAAGTTGATTTCTAATCCAAAAGTGATCCAAAGAAAGTCAAAAGGCCTCAAATCCAAAAAAGGGCAGGCAAATGTCAACCTGAGGAGCTATTCTGATAAAAATCATCATTTTCAGAAGGTCTATGCTGCTTGCTAGTAGATTTCTTGTGCAGAATTGCAAATTTTGTAATTTTGCGAGTGCGAGATTGTTACTGCCCACCGCACCTACATAAACGCGATTGCAAATTTACGCCGCACGCCGCAAAATTGTATCACCAAGAAAAAAAAATCCGCTGCGTGCGAATTTGCGGATTTTCGGTAAATTTGCGAGCGTTCGCGGATCGCGAATTTACCGAAAATCCGCAAAATCCGCGAGCGGAACGGATTTTCCGCCCATGCTTAAAATCGAACAATATGATCATGCACAAATCCATAAAATGTAAAAATAATAAGGTTTATGCTGTGAATAGTTAATGTCAGCCCACTTGAGGGCTGTAAAAAGGGATTCAGAAATAGTAATTGGTAAAAATTATCTTGCTCTTTCTTTCTTTTTCCCTACTTGGTATCTCCTTTCCCCCCCCCACCCAAAACAAAAATTAGATGAATTCTAAATCACTCGAACAGTATATGATTGTAACTGTGACAAGCAATCAATGACTGTAGTGCATATCGATTTACAAAAGTATTTTTAGCTTGTTAAAAATGCCTAGAACGAGGAAAAAGGTGGTTTATGATGTCATCACATCTTGATTAAAGGGGAAAGGGAGAATAAGTGGTAAATTGTATATACGCACACAAAGAAAATGGGTAATATTTGCATGAAATGTACTGGAACTACATATCCCAGAATTGCTAAAGTATAGCACACGTGGATGTGATCATGTGACGAATGTGGGCGGGAACTCCCGATGTTAAATCACAATCAGCAAACAGTGTTTGAGCAACCGTGATCAAGGTAGTGGGGAGCTACCGAAACGCGTTGCTTTATGCTGTGAATAAGCTGTCAAGGGATTCAAGAATAAATTAAGTGTGTCTCACTAAAACTCGAGTGGCTGGAGTGGCGGCTTTTTTGTTCTTCCATGGAATACTTTGTCTTCTGTGGGATACAATGTTGAAATAAGAAGCGGTGAGGTTCAACCGCAAAAAGCTTCGCACCTGCAAGCAGAGCCATACGGAAGAACATCCTGAACCAAAATCGTTGAAATATATATATATATATATATATTCAGAACAATCACACTCACGTCTTTTGGTGAAACGACAGTGCGAAGTACGGACACCAAATAGCGTGTTCCAAAGTTTCTTTATTCAGCCATGACAAACAGAAACAATGTCTCTCTGACCCGTTTCGGGGCTCCTCCCCTTGGTCACGAGTGGTTGGAAAGGTGAATAGTACAAACAATTATAGTTTCAATCACATGGTGTGCCAAAACAAATGAACATAAAGAAAATACTATTGCGTTCACAGACGCGAAAATAATAACAACAACTCGGGACTGCATAATTTATCATGCTACATTAAATGTAATCAAGGGAGCAAAGTACCTTGTGGGGAATTTTTGGAGAATGCAATTAATATCATTTCAGACATGGTATCATTTTTACGTGCAAACTACCTTAGGTCATCAAAATAAATGACAGACTTGGATTCTATATGCGTGAGGGAATGTTTTGAACACCAATAATAGCAGTTTCATGATAATATGCATTTGCGGTAATAGTTACTGCCCAAGTGGGCAACAAATTCAATAATGATGGCACACTAACAGTCAATACTTCAATAAGTAAAAATAGTTGTACAGGGTCTCTGAAATGTTCAGTTCCAATACTAATCAATATTTATGCTGGTGCTCCCAGTTAATCAACTGAACGCGATAGTATTTTCTTTATGTTCATTTGTTTTGGCACACCATGTGATTGAAACTATAATTGTTTGCACTATTCACCTTTCCAACCACTCGTGAACAAGGGGAGGAGCCCCAAAACGCGTAAGAGAGACACTGTTTCTGTTTGTCATGGCTGAATAAAGAAACTTTGGAACACGCTATTTGGTGTCCGTACTTCGCACTGTCGTTTCACCAAAAGACGTTAGTGTGATTGTTCTGAATTGATTGGGCTTGCTGCCCGGTACGGACCGCTGTTGTAAGAGGAGGGGACATAGCGGAGTGCGGCGGCTGCTGCGCTTTTATGGATTTAATGATTTGACCCAACCCACGGATTCCTGTAAACAGAAGGGCATTATCTGCGTTAACAAGCGACGAAAAACCTCGACTAATTCATATGATCACGAGGAGAGCACGCTGAACACCTACAGTTACCCTTTGGTAAATTATACAAAATCCGTAAACAGACCATTAACGCTTCTCACTTCAGATTACATGAAAGGAAAAGCGGAGCGTGACTATACGGCGCATACAAAGGTTAATACGTGCCAAATCAGTTACATTAAATGGCAGCGGAAAGGAGAGAAAAATGGGCAAAAGTAGCTAACGACATGTTCCAAGACTGCAGTAAAATAACGGGAACATCAGGTACGGCGAGTGCAGATACTTCAAAATCCCCAAAGAGAGTCTTATGGGACAAACTGTGGAAGGCTCTAAAACTTGAACAAAATAAGTGGTGGGAAGCAACTACTTTGCAGAAATATGTGGATGTATCAAGAATCCCACGTGGGCTAGGGATTTTCGTAACTCCAACATTCCAAAACCCTGATCCTGAATTGATTACGGAGTGGGCGGCTAATAATCACGAATGCTCACTCAATATGCTGCGGATGTTAGTTAAATTCGCTTCTAAAGATACTGACAGACTAAATTTGGAGATTGAAGCACTAACTAAAGAACTTAAAGACATGTGCTCTGACGAGGAATTTAAAGCTGAGATGGATAAAATAGAAGCAAATCTAAATAAAATTGAGACTGACATCAGGAACAGAAAGCAAAGGAAATTCCAGAGAGACCTGGTGGATTACCAACGAGGGCAGATATTAACATTTGCCAAAAAGTATGATAAGATGAGAGCGGCTATGCAATCACAGTCCAAGCCTGTTGAACAAACCGAAGAATTGGCCAGCACATCTGGAAATATGTCTGAAGATGGCTTACAATCAATCACTAGTGGTACTATTGGCAGTGATTATTCCGCTAGAAGCAATTTCTCAGGAGTAAAAACCAATGTTTTAATGGAATTCTCAATGGTGATGCAAGACAAGCAAGGCGGCAACCAACAAGGATATCAAGGGCATGGAAGAGGCAACATAGGAGGAAAAGGCCGGTGGGAAGGCGTACAAGGGGCCAACTGAAAACGAAATGATGGAGAAGAAAACAGTGATTAATCTGTCAGACCGGATTCTGACCAACAACGAGGTAGAGTTGTTATCTTTGGGTTTGACATTTTGTCCGTCCAAGATTTTTAACCATACCCAGAGTAAGATTGATTTGTTTTTCTTTACAAGAAATAAAAAAATAAGAAAATGGCTCGCTACTAAAGCAGGGAAAGACAAAGCTACCATTATAGATCTACCACATCATTTGAGCTTTGCGGAGGTCAATCTGGCACACTCCCTCAATGTACTAAGTGAGGAATGGGAGGAGAGTAATGACCCTTACCAAGATCTAATTACAGCCAATGTATCATTGGAATTGAGTTCTAACACTAATTTTAAGCCGAAATCTATATTCTTACCTTAAATTCGAAATGATACTATTGAGGTTTTTGAAAAATGCATGACGAATGAATTGATCAATATTGAGAATAAGAAATATCACCAAAGATGGAGAAACGTCACCCAATTACAATTAAAATCACTTGAAAATCTAAGAAAAGATCATACTATTGTAATCAAAAATAGTGACAAAGGCGGGAATATAGTGGTTCAATCTAGGGAGAATTACATAGCGGAAGGTATGAGACAATTGTCTGACACAAACAGCTATTGTAGGAGTAATCGTATGGAATACGAAAATTCGATCAAACTGTTCCATACACAACTTACGGAATGGAGAACTAGAGGTTTATTGGAGGAGGAGGAATACATGTTTTTATTTTGTAAATTTCCAAAATTGCCAGTTCTGTACCTCCACCCCAAGATACATAAGAGTATGACTAATCCTCCTGGGAGACCTATTGTCTCCTCCAATGGTAGCTGTTTTGAATGTACCTCCCAATATGTGGACTATTTTTTGCAGACCTGTGTTCACCAATTACCATCTTATGTTAAAGACTCAGGGGATTTTTTGAAAAAGATCGAGACTTTGAAGTGGGAAGAAGACTATTCCCTTCTCGCACTGGATGTGACAAGTTTGTATACTTCGATTCCTCATCAATTGGGACTTGATGCGTGCATGCATTTCCTGTCCAAAAGATCTGTGTCGTACTTACACCACACCAAAATGTTAATCACGATGATGGAATTGTGTCTCAAGCAAAATTATTTTTTGTTTGATAGTAAGATCTACAGGCAGACTCTTGGTACCTCTATGGGGACTTGCTTTGCTCCCAGCTTTAAGGGTCTCTATATGGGGT
The DNA here is from genome assembly GCF_964263255.1 of Lissotriton vulgaris. NCBI lineage: Eukaryota > Metazoa > Chordata > Amphibia > Caudata > Salamandridae > Lissotriton > Lissotriton vulgaris. The sequence goes on along the minus strand of NC_141698.1, from coordinate 435,815,010 downwards.
ACTGGGAGGAGACAGTGACATACAGATCATCTACCATACACACGTTATTGAGTGGATGCGGTACATAGATGACGTGATGGTACTATGGAAAGGGACTGAGGAAGAGGCAAACAGTTTTGTGAGTGAACTTAATCTCACTGTGAGGGTGTGTGGGACCGAGCCTGAAGCGGAAGATTCCAGGGATGCCTTTTTGTACATCAAAGTCTTCACAATTATGTGTCACATTAAAAATATATAGCACTCCAACAAAGTAGTAGGATTATAACACTTTAATAACTTATCAATATATACAACGCTCCAACAAAATAAACACGTTAAAAATTTTTTTTTTAAACAAAGCAACAATGGGCTGCATTGGTCTGTCTTTTAGTCAGCAAAATCCGTCTGCTTGTGAGGTGGCGTCAGTAGCGGTCCGTTGTGCGAATAGGTCGAAGGCAGCACAACGCCTGAGATCCGCACAGCACCCAGGTGATGTCCAGTAAGTTGCTGCACTGGTCTTGGCATCCTACAATGCTGCGCCGAAAAACGGCGTGGGGCGCCCCGGGGGGGTGGAGAGGGGGCGCGAACGGGCCTCCCCAGGTGGAGGCTCCTCTGCTGCAGTGGGGCGCCCCTTTACCGTTTCAGTCGCCATTCAGCTGTTTACCGCCCGCTTTTGCTGCACTGTGCCTCAACCGCCATTCAGCTGAGTTGCGCCCGCTCTTGCGGCTACAGCATCTCGCCCACCATCCAGTTGAATTGCGCCCGTTCTTGCGGCTACAGCGTCTCGCCCACCATCCAGTTGAATTGTGCCCACTCTTGCGGTGTAGCGATAGGCGGCTGCCACAGGACTCTTAAAATGGCGGTCGGCTCTTCGGATTTGGGCCTGGTCCACTAAAATGGCCCTGGGACACATTTGAACTCAGACATTTGCCTGCTAGGGCTTGGGCCCCATTCTCGAAAGCGTCCCCTCAGCCTTGAAGATTCTACAAAAGTCATCGGGGCCCCCGACTCCCGCAGGCTTCCGGTGGGGAGCGGCTGCCATGATTGCTTGCGGAATGGCCACGACGGAGCTACGAGATGGTGGTGCTCTCATGCTGACGCCAGCTTCAGCCTGAAACATCCAGAAACACTGTAGACTATCAATTCGATGACTTCCGGTGGAGCCCCAACGTGACCCGGTAGGGAAGAACTTACCCTCCCCTCTTTTGACTGATGGTTCTTGTTGCCTGTCCCCTCTGTTGTCATCTAACGGAACCTTTTTGGATTGCTGAGTGAGAAAAAAAAGGTGGGGCTTTCATCATTTGGGAAAAAAAAATGTTTCAATCCAATGAAAAGTGTTATTTTTAGGTCATATGATCAAGCATTTCATCATTAGGAAACCAAAAGTAAAATGAACCAATGAAAAGTTTTATAAACAAGTCACATGACCTGTTATGCGGCTTTGGGCTATAAAAAGCCTACAAAATCCGTTGGCCTGTGAGGCGGCGTCAGTAACGGACCGATGTGCGAATAGGCCGAAGGCAGCACAACGCGCCGAGATCCGGATGGCACCGAGGTGGTGTCCAGCAAGTTGCCGCACTGGTGTGGCCATCCTACAATGCTGCGCCGAAAGACGGCGTGGGGTGCCCGGGGGGGGGAGGCGGTGCAAACGGGCCTCTCCCACCTCCCCAGGTGGAGGCACCTCATTTGCAGTGGGGCGCCTCTTAGTGTTTCACTCGCCGTCCAGCTGAGTTGTGGCAACTCTAGCTGCTACATTACGCCGAAGGCTGCACAACGCGCCGAGATCTGGATGGCACCGAGGTGGTGTCCAGCAAGTTTCACTGGTGTGGCCATCCTACTGCGCCGAAAGACGGTGTGAGGCACTTCATCTGCAGTGGGGCGCCTCTTAGCGTTTCACTCGCCTTCCAGCTGAGTTCCGCCCGCTCTTGCGGCACAGTGCCTCACCCCCCATCCAGCTGAGTTCCGCCCGCTCTTGCGGTACAGTGCCTCACCCGCCATCCAGCTGAGTTGCACCCGCTCTTGCGGCTACAGCGTCTTGCCCACCATCCAGCTGAATTGCGGCCACTCTTGTGGTGCAGCGATAGGCGGCTGCAACAGGACTCTCAAAATGGCGGCCGGCTCTTTGGATTTGGGCCTGGTCCACTAAAATGGCCCTGGGACACCTTGGAACTCGGACGCTTGCCTGCTAGGGCATGGGCCCCATTCACGAAAGCATCCCCTCTTTTGACTGATGGTTCTTGTTGCCTATCTCTTCTGTTGTCATTTAACGGAACCTTTTTGTACTGCCGAAAGGGGTTCTGGTCCGACCGCTGGTTGGTGGAGACATTTTGACTATATCCTGGACCCGCCCGGCCTCGCCCAAAATGGCGCCGGTATAAATGGGACTCGTAACTCCTTGTTGTGTACTGGTTGCCCAACCTTGATATCACGAGATACGTATGCAGTTTTGAAGCACATGGCGGGCGGGGACGAGTACTGATTGAACATTTGGACATCCCTATTGATATTAAGTTCTGATGTGTTATTGATTACTGTACTATTGAAAGTTCGAATTAACGTCACCTATGGTACTTGCCCGCAAATGTATATCTAGATAATTTTATTGTAACTGGCCATGTCGTACTTTAATTATAAAATGTACGTCCACCGATTCCGCAACTGTTAGACACCTTAGTTCTTGCAACCTAATGGCCCGCCCGTTACGTTCTTCTACAGTGTAAATGTTCCCTCATCATATACGATTCCAGTTTGCTCCGTGGCCGGCCCACGTGGTTATAGGCCCGTATTTGTATACTGACATTTTCACAATAAAGGTTTTTAAAACAAAACATGGTAGTAGTACCTAGATTGGTAAAGTTTTTAATAATAGCCACTGTTTTCGAATCAGTAAAAGGCAAGTGAAATAAAGCAGCCCGATTACATGACGGTTAAAAGGTATAATACCCAGGAACGCAGTAAAGATAAATGGTCAAGGGCTGTTGTGTTTTCTACTCCTGCAACATAAAGTGATCGATAAGAATCCGATATTCATGCCAATCAGCGACTAAGACAGCAGGCTCTCTTGTTCAACGGCTCCCTCATGGGACGAAGAAACGCCCTTTTTCTCGAAATAGGAATATTTTACTTGCAGGACAGTTGTAAATTTCCCGGGAAAATACATTAGCCTGGAACATTGTTAGTGATAAACTGTAAATGCATCTGGATCCTTTGCTTTACAAGTCAGAGTGAGAAAAAAAAAGGTGGGGCTTTTATCATTTGGGAAAAAAAAATGTTCGAAAGCAATGAAAAGTGTTATTTTTAGGTCATATGACCAAGCCTTCCATCATTAGAATAACAAAAGTAAAATAAACCAATGAAAAGTTTTATTAACAAGTCACATGACCTGTTATGCTTACGTTACGCGCTGCGCGCCGCGCTCTGGATCGCTTCCGGGAAGCTGCGCCTCGCGCACCGGAGCACTTCCGGGTGCGCTAACGCGGCGCATCATATGACGCATTACGCGACAACGCAGGTCCAGAATATAGTCAAAATGTCTCCACCAACCAGCGGTTGGAACACAACCCCTTTCAGTAGTCAAAAAAGTTCTGTTAAATGACAACAGAAGGGACGGGCAACAAGAACCATCAGTCAAAGAGGGGAGGGCAATTTCTTCTCTACCGGGTCACGTTGGGGCTCCACCGGAAGTGATCGAATTGGTAGTCTACAGTGTTTCTGGATGTTTCAGACTGACGCTGGCGTCAGCATGAGAGCACCACCATCTCGTGGCTACGTCGTGGCCATTCCACGAGCAATCATGGCAGTCGCTCCCCACCGGAAGTCTACGGGAGTCGGGGGTCCCGGTGACTGTTGTAGAATCTTCAAGGCTGAGGGGACTCTTTTGGGAATGGGGCCCATGCCCTAGCAGTCAAGCGTCCGAGTTCCACGGTTGCCCAGAGCCATCTTTGCAAGCCAGGCCCAAGTCTGTGGAGCCGACCGCCATTTCGTGAGCTCCGTAGCAGCCGCCTGTCGCTGTACCGCAAGATTGGGTGCAATTCCGTTGGATGGCGGGTGAGACATTGTAATAGCAAGAGCAGGCGCAATTCAACTGGCCGAGCGAGGCATTGTGTCGCAAGAGCGGGCGCAAGTCAGCTGGTCGAGTGAAGCGCTGGGGTGTAGCTGAGAAACCTCCACCTGGGGAGGTGGGGGAGGCTCGTTTGCGCCGCCTCTCCCTTCTAGTGCACCCCACGCCGTCTCCTGGCGCAGGTATATGTGATGGTTGGACCAGGGCACCGCAGGACGTGTCTTCAGGTCAAATGGATTGTGGGACAAGGTGTGGAGCAGGCGCAATTATCTCGGGGGCCTCCGTCAAGCGGTTCAGGGAGGCACCGCATCACATTGTTTTCCAATGCAGTCAGGTCCACAAACAGCCCCCACTTACTTTGAGAATAGTGAAGCTGCAGCAGGTGCAAATAAGCTTCAGACAGTGTTACAAGCGCTGCTCGGAACCCTCAACTATGGCACCCAACATCCAGGACTTATGCCATTTGTGCAAGGCAGTGACATTGAAGCATCTCAGGGACCAAGCAACATACTATGTCCAGAGTCCTTACCACAACGTCTGCCTGCCTTCTTACCTAGTTATTGTTCTTTCACTCCCACTCCAGGCTTTTAGTCTGTGCATGGAAAACCATGAACCTGCACTCACCTATGAAAATCTTACTATTGATGGTTGATTTTGAGCTCCAAATACAAAGGCTTGTTTGGATCGATGTTGCAGCAGGCTGCCATGTAAATAGTTATTTAATAAAACGTTTTACCCTGTTACTTTGCTGGTGTGTTGTATATATTTATAATATTTGCATAGGGTTTGTCGTTATTTTGGGTGGGGTGGGCGGCGGAGCCGAGCTGTCTTGCAGCCATCATGGTGTCGAGCTCAGTTCCTCTCACTAGTTTCGTATTTCTCATGAGGGGTTGTTCATAATGTTTCTATTTTAGCGAGGTCAAAAAGAGATCCCATTAGTGGCCTATTGATTTTGCTTGATTCCTTTTGTTTTTTTAACGATTTTTCACTATCTGCAAAGACTAAACAGAGTATTGCGACTCTGTGCTTGTTTGTAAATAGAGAATGAACCAAAGAGAACCAATTCCAAAACAATAAATGCTAGGATAACAATCAATCAAATGGAGAGAGAAGCAGGCACGACGGATTACAACGGGGGCAAAGGCCTGTGTTACCTACCCTTCACTATCTGCAAAGAGAGAATACTCCTAAAAGAAAAGAGGGGGGGGGGCAGCGTTCAAAGATGTCATTTGAGATGTCATCAGTGATGTCATCAGTGATGTCATCAGTGATGTCACTGATCATGTCATGAATGATGTAATATGTGACATGATCAGCAGTGGATTGCGGGTGCGCGATATATAGTTAGTGCAACTAACTATAAATGAAATTTCAATGGTTTTGTGTGAGTAAAATAAGGTTTTGTAAATGCTAATTCCTAACTATATATGGTCTATAACCCATGGTTTTTTCAGTGAATTTTCAAGGTTTTGTAAATGCTAATTCCTAACTATATATGGTCTATAACCTATGGTTTTTTTTCAGTGAACATATATATATATATATATATATTACCTACTGGCGGTCGCCAGTAGGTATATATAGTTAGGATTTTTTCTCTATGGAACTTTTGAAAATTCTATGTCTAATAACTTTGGCGTTTGTGGACGGAATCGGCTGAAGTTTTCAGGAAAATGGCACATTTAGTTTCTGAGCACCCCCTGAAAATTTCGTCCAGGGGGGGGTCGAGAAAAAAGGGGGGTCCCAAAACGCGTTTTTCCCATTCATTTTTCCATAGGGCGTTTGGCCTCACTTTTAGCTTGAACGGCTGAATGGATTTGCACGAAACTTGGCAAAATTGTAGGGACTGCTAGCCCGTGCCTTTGCTGGGTCTCAATGTATGTGCTCCAGTGGATTTTGAGAAATTAACGTTTAAAAAAACAGATATATCTGTGACAGCGTCCTGGATAGCGAACTAGTTTGCGTACTTTTCGCGTAACGGAGCTTTGCGAAGCGAAGCTGATTGGCTCTCCGGTGTCTGTAAACATTCTAAACAGTCCAGAGCGGCCGCCATCTTGTCTCTCGGTAGGATCGAGAGACAAGAGGGGGTGAAAAACGAAGGGGGAAATGAAGGAAAGGGGGCAAGGTAGACCCCTCCTGACCCCCTAGGATTGATGAGGGGGATATTAAAGTGCCCCGCGGGGCAAAAAAAAAAAAAAAAAAAAAATGTGGGGTGCGCCTGGTACGCGTACCCAAAAGCGGTCTGGGGAGCGTACTATAAGGAAACAAGAATGATTGACTTTTAACTTATTGTATGTTTATCAATTGTTCGTTTTGTTGTTTTTTTTTGTTTTTTTTATTTACGTAGCTACATGTAGGTACCAATGCAGAGTCTATAAATTAATAAACGCCGTCTCCTTTGTAGATATCTTGCTTGTAGTTAAAGAAGTTATTGTGGTACATGGAATTCATACCATAGTCTGTCTGGAAAGCCGAAACAACATGGAGGCAGGAGATGATAAAGAGATGTTAAATACACATTGGGGATTATATAGTGGGAGAAAGGAAGTAACTATGAACAAAGTTACTATGTAACACCAAAAAGTTGCACAGTATATTTAAGTCTGACTTCACGTTATAATCAATTTGCTACTAGTTTTCAATATACATATAAAAATAAATAATGTGTCAAACAATTTTTGAATTAAGAAATATAAATATATTTGTCAAATTGTTTTTCAAAATTTAAAAGAAAATCTAAAAAATCATGATCATTTTTTTCTTCATTTTTCAGTAGAAAATCTACTGCATCTACACATTGCACAAGTTCATTGTTTATTGTATCGTCGTAGAAATCCTGGTCAACTTCCGTCTCCTTTTGTTTTTCTGTTTCAGTTTTCAAGTTGTTTTCTTGTCCTTCCATTTTGAATTCTGAAAAATGAATTTTTAAAAAATATATCAGTACAGATAGGGCACTGTTGGGTTTCAGTACAGACAGGCAGTTTGGTTATTTAAACAGTGTTTTTTTCTTTGGGCAGTGTATGGTATCAAATTGGAAGTAGAAATATGAAGAAAATTATCAAATAAACTCTTAGTCAATTCTGAATTATACTAGAGAAGTCTAACTCTATCCTTAATTCAGGGCCGGTGCTAGGCATGGGCAGATTGGGCTGCCGTTCAGGACCTCGCACTTAGCCCACCAGCATGGTGCCACGCACTGGTAATGTGTCCTTTTGTTTTCCTGGAGATCTATCACAAAGAAAGGTGTCTCCTGCAATTAAGGTCTATTGCAGGGGGCCCCCTCCTTGGGCCTCTCATGGATGGTGTCAGGAGGTATAGGGGAGGGAGAAGGAGATGCTCCCTCAATTGCAAGGAGACCATTCACAGACACTGTGGGGGGCCCATTGTCCAGCATTTTGGCGCACCCTCAGTTTTAACTTTTAGACCACAATCAATTCTCACACCTATGAAGGTGTGAGAAATGCTTGTGGATTAAAAGTTAAAACTGTGGGGGCATCAAAATGCTGGACAATGGGGCCCCCACAGTGTCTGTGAATGTTCTCCTTGCAAGTGGCCACTTATGTAATTTGGAGGGGGCCTCTCGCACGTTCCCTTTTAGCCCAGGGCCTTGCAAATCCTTGGACTGGCCCTGCCATAACTAAAACAGAGAAGTCTATTTTATTCTATAAGTATTACAGAGTGATAGAATATAACTGTCTGAAAATGTTTTTCTAATTAGCTTTCAGTACAGAACATACTTCAGTTTTATAAATAATATCTTACCTTTAAATATAACTTGAAGTTATCAGTTGATTTTTAGTTGTTCTGCACTTCACGAAGTAGTAGTCAAAATGGCTGTGTGTCTCTCTCTTTGTTTATATATATTCAGGTATATAACCAATCAAATGTCATGATATAATAGTAGAAATTGAAAGTAATATTTTAATTGGTTGTCATTTCCAACACTTCCGATATGTTTTGTGAAGTAATTTACCTCAGGGATTTTAGAGTGTTCTACATGCTAAATGGCTAAATGGTATTCCAATGAAATTTGTGAAAATGGTTGGGATTGGTATGTAGTATGAGCTACTGTGTAATTGGTGAAAGTGTCTCCAGTGGCTTTTCTGTAAATTACTTTCCCACCTTTTTTGAGCGAGTGCTTGTCAGTGCGTTTCCCAGTACGCGAACTTGCAGCGTTACGGGAGTCCTCCATTTTGTGTTTCGGTAGAATTGAGATATAAGATGGAGGGTAAATAATGTTCAGAATGGGTAGATTGGTGTACTTTAGACGTATCCTGTCTCCCTAAGTTTTCTGAGGGTGGCTGAGGAGGCTCATATATGTCGAGAAAATAAATTGATTTTTTCGCGTGGTTAGCTGCCGGTACGCGAACTGGGTAGCGTACCGGGAAGCGAATTTAAGTGAAAATAAGAGAAAAAGGGTATATTCGAAATTTCAAAAGAGTTAACTAAGTTAAGGTAGCTCTGAAAAGAGCTTTTGGGTTCTGTGTAAGTTCTAGAAACTTATAAGTAGGAACCAATACACATTCTTAAATTTAGTATGAAAACTCTGTTCCCCTCATCTGAGAAATGCACGCCATCTCCTCTGTAGATATCTTGCATGTAGTAACGCAAGTTATTGTTGTAGATGCAGCCCATTCCTTGGTCCCTCATGTAAGCTGAAACAGACTTATTTACATGCTTCCTCGATTTATCAATTTGTGGACAAAATTGATTGGACCACCTCCATTTTTGTCTTTGGCGTATATTGGAATATACCAAGGCAGTTTGAGGAAAAAGTGTGATCAATTGCTCAAAGGTGTCCTTTAAAAGCATTTCCAGACCTACCCCAGTCAAAGTGCCCAAATCGTTTCCTCCACAGTGCACTATTATGAGGTCAGGGGTTGGCAAATGTAAAAAGGTTTTCACCAATGGTATCAATTGGTGACATTTCAATCCTCTTCGACCAATCCATTTGATTTCCACATTTTGTAAATTGAGGTTGTGTAAATTTCTGTTGTCAGCATACCTGTGAGCCCAGTAGATGTAGCTATGTCCAAGAATCCAGACTGAAAACATAGCTAGAGGAGTTTTTGCTGCAGTCAGATGAAGTGTGGGAATGAAATGGCAGTTGAAATAGTGATGTTTGTAATGTAAAAAACTGTGGAGTTTAAGTGCAAATGATTCATTAGCAGTGATTGGTGTATTTCCATTGCTGAAAACAGAAAGTTAGGGTGCACGGATGTGTTCTTTGAAAGATGTATTTTGAATGGTTATTTAAAAATGTTGTTATGAAAGATTGCAGTGGATTAGCAGGTGTACTGAGAGTTCAGAGTTCATTTGAAACATTGTTGTGTGAACTTGTGACCATGACAGGTCTGGCAGGCGGTAGTTGCTATGGAAAAGTGGTAGAAAGGGCAGAGGGGGGAAGGGTGTTGATTTGAAAAAAGTGAGGGAAGAGTTTTTATTGGCTGACATGAGAGATATGTGTGATGAATTTCAGTGTTTCGGTGCCTTTGTTGGGTCCAGCCTCTGGAGTGCATACCTTTAATTCTGCTAAAGAATAATTGTGTTTCTGAGTCTGTTTTGAATTTCAAAAAGAATTTGTAAAGGTGAGTTATCGTTTATATATTTTAGATAAAGAGTAGTATGCTTTTTTGTGTAAATAAGAAAGTCAGCTGTGTATTTAAAATGATGTTTTGCGTCAAGTGTTTGCATTCTGCTTTCAAAGGGGATTTTGGAATCTTTTACCAATTGTAATTGTAGATAATGTAAAGTATTAGTACTGACAAGGTGTGTATGTATATAGGAGCTGTGCATGTTAAAAGTCATTGTAAAAAAGGTGCAAGTTCCTTTAAAAAACGTTCTCATTTGTATTAGGGCATTTTAAGTCTGTTCCCCATGAATGTAGGTGTATTATTGTTTTACATAAAAGGTTTAAAAACTTTTTTTGAAATCAAATGCATGCATTCTTAGGGCCCGATGTAGGTGGTCGTTTCAGGCCATTTACCGACCGGTTACGGCCGATTTCGGCCATTTCCGACCGGTAAATGGCCAATCGGTATGTAGGGGCCTAAATCCAAGGCCACATGTAGGTAAATGTACATTTGTAGAATCGGAAAAATTATTGGTTCGGTAAAATACCGAATCGGTAATTTTACCGATTCTGTAAATTTGCTATGTAGGGGGGACTCTTCTGAGTCTCAAAGGCCTTAACGAATCGGTATTTTAGCATGAAATCAAACTTCATGGTAAAATACCGATTCCGATTCATGGCACCTGTGCTTGTTTTGAGGGTGCCAGATGGTGTCAGAGTAATACCCCCTGCACCCTTGTGAATTCTTTAATTACCGATTCGGTAAATACCGAATCGGTAATGCCTAATCATTCCTATGGGCTTCAAAGTCCATAGGAATGATTATTTGTTTGAGTTACATAGCCATGTTAAAAGAGAATGATGCATAAGTGTTGCACGGGCATTGTAAATACCCTCCTATGTGTGCTTAGCAATTTCAAGTCACTTCCCCCGGGTTCAAGAGCCTTGTAAATACGTCCCCATGTGTGTCTGGTCATTTGAAGTCACTTTCCTCGTAGTGCAAGGCCCTTGTAAATACGCCCCCATGTGTGCCTGGCAAATTTTCATTTTGTTTGTTTGAGTTACCTAGCCATGTTAAAAGTTATTGAAAAAAAGGTGCAAGTTCCTTTAAAAAACGTTTTCATGTGTATTAGGGCATTTTAAGTCTGTTCCCCATGAATGTAGGTGTATTATTGTTTTACATAAAAGGTTTAAAAACTTTTTTTGAAATCAAATGCATGCACACTTAGGGCCCGATGTAGGTGGTCGTTTCAGGCCATTTACCAACCGGTTTTGGCCGATTTCGTCCGTTTCCGACCGGTAAATGGCCAATCGGTATGTAGGGGCCTAAATCCAAGGCCACATGTAGGTAAATCTACATTTACAGAATCGGAAAAATTATTGGTTCGGTAAAATACCGAATCGGTAATTTCACCGATTCTGTAAATTTGCTATGTAGGGGGGACTCTTCTGAGTCCCAAAGGCCTTAACGAATGGGTATTTTAGCATGAAATCAAACTTCATGGTAAAATACCGATTCCGGTGTGCATGCACATGTGTGTTTGCACACCTATGTCATGTGAAAGGCAGACCTGCCCTTAGGGCTGGTATGCCTGCCACATGGCACCTGTGCCTGTTTTGAGGGTGCCAGAGGGTGTCAAAGTGATACCCCCTGCACCCTTGTGAATTCTTTTATTTTATTCATTTTTATAGCATTGTTGAATCAAATTCTTACTGTTATGGATTTACTGTTTGGTAATAGTGGTTAATAACATTTTTTATTATATTTCACCACAGATTCAACTGCAGATTATTTGGAAATTAGACAATGCCGTCTAAGGATAGAATTCGAAAGGCTACGAAACGTCAAAGACAGCAGTTGACTAACATTTTGCAGCAGTCCTCTACATTAGAATTACCTCAACGGACGAAGAGAACACCGGGTAAGAGAACGAAATCATTCCTTAGAAACATTTGTAGAAACAAAAGTATAACTACAGAACAAGTTTTAGTCCAGAAAAAGAGAGCCAATTTAAATGGAAAGGAAAGGCCCGTCAAAAAAGTTTGTGCTAGAGCAGGAGATAACTCTGTGCATGGCAGTAGAAGGGCAAATATATTCAGGGACATTCGTAAGCGAATGTTCCGTGACAGGGTATTTGTCAACTTGCTAAAACAATTTAAAAAAGGTCAACAGAAAGTGTCATTTTATAAGAAAAAGAAAAATGTAGAGAAAATTATTGATCAGGCTTTCGAAATTAAGCGAAAGTTATTTATTTTGGTAATTAATAGAATTAGGAAACTAAACAAGGTAATCTATGTTTTCAAATCTAATAGTAGATGGAAGAGAGAAGTTAATTGAAGTAATTTTTGTGAAGTTTTCTTAGGAGAATGGATGCATAGTTCAAATAGCGAGGCATTTTTTAATGAGGAGAGTTATTTTCAGGACAATGTTTTGGTGCATGCAGTTGACAGCAGTGGTCGAGCATATGAGGTAAAAGATGGTCATCCGGTTGAAAAAGAAATACTTGTGTCTGCAGATGCAGAAGAGGCGCTAAGTGATGAGGTTTTAGGGAGACGTCCTAAGGGACCAGTGTACACCTGGAAGTGTAGTTCTATTTGCAGTGTGCAACAGGATTCCATCAATTTGCTTTGTGATTTTATACGGACATTTCATAAGAAAAGTGTAAAGCAAAAAATAAAGTTGTTGCAAGAATTAGATCCTTGCAGAGTGAGACAAGTGACAGGTTTGCGTGGTCATTCACTGGCTTGTCTTTCTAGGAGAGTATGCCAGAGTGTATTTCATCATTTCAGGATGCTAGCAGTGCATCATAATAAAGTGAGGAAATTAGTTAGAATGTTGTATTATGCTAAGAGTCCAGCAATTATGCTTAAAAAATTAAGCAGAGCTCTTTTGCATGGTTCTGAAGTAGATGTGAAGAATATTTGTCAAGAAATTGAGTTCTGTTACTTTGCTGGTAAAGAGAACAATGTTGATATTGAACCACTAGAAGAAGGTAATGTGGAAGACAGTGTACAGATTTTCAGTATAGATAAGTTTCACAAGGAAATTTCCACGTTTATGGTGAAATCAAGTGAGAGGCCTAATTTCACTTGTGTGTGTTGTCGACGGACTTATTATAAGAATCAGACTAAGTTAGTGGATATATATGCAAAAAGTTATATGGAAAACAATAGTGAATGGAAGGATTTTACCACATACTTGATGGTAGAAAATTGTTTTGATTTGGGAGCGGACCAACGTATGTGTACTTATTGCTATAACAAATTAAACCAAAACCAGATGCCTGCTAGAGCGGTTTATAATAATCTGGAATTAGATGACATTCCTTCTGAATTGAAGGATTTAAATACTTATGAATCTATTTTGATTCAAAGTGTCCATCCCTTCCAGGCTATTGTACGAATGAAGCCAAAGGCAGGGAAGTTGCCTCCATCAGATTTACAGAGAGGATTAAAGGGAAGGGTTGTTTATTTGCCTTTGGATTTGAAGAAAAACATTAATACAATTGGAGTAGAGAAAGTGGAAGAGGAACCTCTGGTTATCATAGTTAATGGTGTTCCGACAAAGAGTAAGAAAATCTGGCAAGATTTAGTGGATGTTAGGAAAGTCAAAAAGGCAACATTGTATTTGATAAAAAATAATAAGTACTACAAGAATGTATGTGTTGCAGAAGAGGAAGTAAGTGAAGAAGAGGACAGCGATTTGTGTCCTGGACAAATTGAGAAAGTAGAAGCCTCTAAAAAGGAAGAAATATATGAACATTATAGTGTTCATCCTTTGCATTCCAAGGAAGTCATGGGGAATGCTATTGAGTTGTTTCAAATGAAACAAGCCAAAGGGAGTCCCATTAGTGTTTGGGAGGAAAGTTTGGAAGCTCGATGTTTCCCACAGGTCGAGGAGGACGATATGATGAGCAACCTGTTCAAATTCCTGCTTCAGAATACCGGACTTTACGATTGTATACAGAAGATCCTAGGTTTCGACAATGCATTCCCTATTTATTTCATCTACTGTTTGAAAGTGATCTCGCTGGATTGTCTTATGCAGTGAACCACATCTTGAAAAGTGGTGTACAACTGCGAAATATCTCGGCAAGGGACTTTATGGATAAAGTCAATGTGCAAGACAGTATTTTGGATTCTCACCTGATTAATCTCATGGCTTGTCAGCGTGGTACTAATGAGTATTGGTACCGCCGTCATGGTGACTTAAAATGTATGCTGAGGAATTTAGGAACTCCCACATGGTTCCTCACTCTCAGCTGTGCTGAGTATGGCTGGGAAGACTTATTTGAATTTCTACGAGAGGCAAATGGAAACATTGAAAACATTGAATTCAAGACACCTGGAGAACTGTGTTCTTTGGATCCAGTGAATGTATGCAGGTACTTTAATCATAGATTTGAAGCTATGATGTCTTTCATCACGAACAAGAAAAATCTACCTCTTGGAGAGGTGTTGGATTTCTTCTGGAGAAAGGAGTATCAAGCAAGAGGTGCTCCTCATATACATATGCTGCTATGGATCAAAGATGCACCCAAATTTGGAACAGATCCGGATGACTTAGTGATGAGTTTCATAGAACAGTATGCTACATGTGCTGTTCTAAAGACAAACGAAGACAAAAGTCTAAGAGAACAAGTTTTACGGTTTCAAAGCCATCGTTGTGGAAAGTACTGTCGTCGTAAATTCAGAAACAAGGACAAGTACTACACCAAATGTCGTTTTGCATTTCCACGGTCGGTGATATCAAAAGGAAGAGTTAACAATTTGGTGTCATCGCTGTGACATAATGTGACGAGGAAATCACCCAAAAACACAAACACATACAATTTGAAAAGAAACGAAGAGTCCAAGTACATCAACGACTACAACCCAGTGATTTTGTCCATGTGGAATGCTAACATGGATATACAGTTTGTGGCTGACAACTGTATGGCTGTGGCTCGGTATGTGACGTCTTACATCACCAAAAAAGAAAAGACAGAACTGAAGGATATGTGGGAGGATATTTCCCATGAAAAGAGCCTCAGTAAGAAGTTGTACAGTTTCAGTCTGAAGATGTTGTCGCATCGAGAAATCGGAGCTTACGAATGTTCTGACCGGTTATCTTCAGCAAGTCTCTATGCCAAATCTAGGAGTATCATTTGGGCGGGTCTTGGTCTTGCTGCAACGCGTAATCGAGTTCTGAAACCTGTACGGGAAATTGAGTATTTGGCGGAGAAGGAGACAAACAGTACAGATATTTTGAAGAGCAACATGTTGGATACATATTATCCAAATAGAAGCAGTCACCTGGAGAATGCTTGTCTGTATGATGTTCTTCAAAATTACGTTTTCAAGAGGAACATCAAAGAAGATATTGATAAAGGAGTGTATGCTGTAATTGGAAGTGAGGGATGTCTGGTCAAGCAAAAAAAAATTCAATTGATAAATCATCGAAAATTGGATTGCGAATCTCCCGAAAGAAAAGAGTTTTTCTATTTAGCTCTTTTGCAACTTTTCAAGCCTTGGCGTGCAGAAGAGGAACTGCTTGGGGATTTCCTCTGTTACGAAGACTCTTTCAATGCAGCCAAGGAGTCCATAGAATGTCCTGTTTTTCCAAAATATCTACAAATGTTGAATGCAGAAATTGAGCAGGAAGCAACAATTGCAGCCGAGATTGCTAGAGACAGTTCTCAGGACAGTCAGAGTTCTGTTTCATTGAGTCAGGATCCACTAGGAGAACCAGTTATTGAAAATGAAGCTGCCACTGCCATGATTGAAGTGGAAAGAGTCATGGCACATGCTCAGAAGGATGCGGTTAACTTAGAAGAATTGGAAAGACAACTTAACGTTGAGCAGAGGAAAATATATGACGAAGTTACCAACCAAATTGAGCATGGATTAAGTCATGAGAAGGAAGAGTGCTCATGTACGTCGTTGAAGCCTGTCCAACTGTACGTGAGTGGAGAAGCAGGAACTGGAAAAAGTTTCCTTATTAAAGAAATTTCATGTTATCTGCAGAAAAGGACTGAGTCATCGCTGTCTTGTGTTGTGACCGCTCCAACTGGACTGGCAGATCATAACATTAAAGGGATTACTTTGCATCGGTTACTGATGCTGCCAGTGGAGCATGATAACAAATTACAATACCACAAGTTATCTGGAGATGCTTGTTGTGAAGTATCTAGAGTCTTGAAGAAGATGAAACTTCTTATCATTGACGAAGTAAGCATGGTTTCCAATGTCATGCTTGCTTTTGTGCATTTGAGAATGCAGGAAGTTCTTAAAACAGAGTATGATGTGTTATTCGGTGGCAAACACATCATTGTTTTTGGTGATCTTCTGCAGCTGACACCAGTGAAAGGACAACCAGTGTTTAAACTGCTTACACATGAAGATACCAAGAAGTGCCTAGGGAGCATTGGCAACGTTAACATATGGTTAAACTTCAGTTATGCTGAGCTGCGTGAAAATATGCGTCAGGCGAAGGACGAAGATTACAAGAATATTCTACAAGATATTAGAATCGGGAAAGTGACTGAGCGTGGTAAAGAAGCTTTACATGCACGCTTACTGTCAAATTTATATCCAGAAGAAGACGTTTTGCCAGAGGATATTTTTCAGAAAATTACTGTGAAGAAATCTGGAATATGTTTGATGCCAACTCTTGCAGAATGTTCTATCTTCAACAACAAAATGTTGAATTTAGAAAAACAAGAGATTGTGAAACTGGAAGCTATTGACAAAATAGAGCATATGGGAGCAACAATTATTTTGTCTGAAAATTTGAAATCTAAATTGGATTCATTAGAGAAGACTATATCTAAAACTGCGGGTTTTGAAAAGACTTTGAATGTGTGCTTAAATTGCCGAATCATTTTGAGAAGGAATTTACATGTTGAAAGAGGTCTGGTAAATGGATCAATGGGTAATGTTGTTGATTTTGAGAAATACAGAAGTAGAGATGGAATTGAATTTTTAAAAATTAAATTTGATGGCATTGAGGAAGTACAGCTAATTGGTCGTTGCTCTGCTAGGTTTTTGCTTGTTAAAGACTTCTATGTTCGCCGTAAGCAGTTTCCTGTTTGCTTGGCATATGCGGTGCCAATTCATAAATCACAAGGTTTAAGTGTAGACACTGCTTTAGTGAATATTGGCAGTTCTGTATTCAAAGAGGGTATGGCTTATGTAGCATTGTCACGAGTCAGAAGTTTATCGGGTTTGTACTTGATTGACTGTGATGTCACAAACATTTGTGCGGATCTAGATTGTGTTAAGGAATTCAATAGGTTAAGAAGAGAGTATGCCCCACATTTGCCTCAATATCCTTTGATTGAGAAACGTGTGGTAGGCCGGAAACGAAGAAATATCAGTAATAGTAGGGAGGTTGTAGCAAAAAGACCAAAAGTCGATGAACCCAAAATTGTAAGCAGGAATAAAATGAATTCTGTTGAAAATGTTGTTGGTTTTAAATTTGAAAATAGTTCTGGTGTCAACTGCTATACTAATGTAGTTGTTAATGTTCTCTTTTCACTAGAGACTTTCAAAAAACAGATTGTGATCAATTCGGAACAAAGTTTATGCTGTTTGTTGAATTCTGTGTTAGAGAAATGTAGTGCTGATAGAACCAGAGTAGAAAGTGTGTCTGAAATTCGTTTTCTGTTAGACGAATGTTCAGGTCAAACAGAATTCTCTGAAAATATTCAGCAGGATTGTCAGGAGTTTTTAATGTATATGCTTGATGTATTGCAAGATGTGGGTGTAGATGTAGATTATCCATTTGGCCTTTCTTATCAATGGCAGCATGACTGCGAGAACTGTAGGCTATCAAGTACTACTAGTGTAGACTCAGAAAGATTTATATATTTAACTTTGCCTGACAGTAAATCAGTATCCTTCAATAAGCTAGTAAAGGCAGCCGATCAAAACATGGAGTGTAGCCAATGTAAGTCTGGAATGCTGTCCACGTTAATTTTACGAAGTTATGGCCAGTATGTCATTTTAATGTTCCAACGATGTAGGCCTGATGGAACTAAATTGACAACTTTAATTAATAATTTTGTGGCTTCGCAGTTGTCAATATCAGGAAGGACTTTTGTAACTACTGCAATTATATATCATAACGGTCCTTCAACTAATTCAGGACATTATACAGCTTATTTGAAATCCGGAAACGGCTGGTCATTCTGCAATGATTCTGTTTTAACTTTCAAAAAAAGATTGCCTTTCCACCTTCAAAATTCTTACCTGGTGTTCTTACAACCAAAATTTTAGGAAAGGAAGCTTGGGATTTGTTTAGAGGAATTTACAGAGGTTCTAATGGCTCCTACTCTATATGGCCTTGTGGATAATTGTAGTACAGAGCGAAAACTGTTTGTTTTTATAAGCTAAGTCAAGCAGCAGATCAAAATAAAGAGTAGAGGAAATGTAAGTCTGCAATGCTGTCCATATTTTTTATGGAAACTTATGGGTGAAATGTCATTTTACAATTTGAACTACATAAACTGGATAAAAAAAAAAGTTGTTAAGTGTAATTAAAAAATTTTGGACAACACAGTCATCGATTTCAGGAAGAACATTTGCAACTGCAGCAATGATATAATATGCTGGTCCTTTGACAACATCTGGATATTACACAGCTTATTTGAAATTTAAAAAATGGCTAGTCTTTCAGCAAACATTACTAATTGAGTACGAAGCAATGTTGCCTTTTGACTTGATTTTTGAAGTCAGAATTTAGGGTAGGTAATTGGACTATAATGATTCTAGGTGTTGCTGTAACTTAGTGTGCTGTTTTAAATTGCTTTGTATGTCTCAGTTTTCTTAAAACAATTTAGTTCATCTTTCAGAAAATGGCGGGCAGAAAATAGTAACAGCACAACAGAGTACAAGCTTTTCATAGGATATCCTTTGACGTCATAGAAAGTAAGTTACTTTGGAGAAGTTCCTATTTCTGCTTATTTATATTATTTGGGTTTTTTAAACACAATCATTTTGATTGTGTTTTTTTTCCCCGCTGTTATATGATGAATACCTTCAACTCACTGTTTTCAGTGAAATTTGATATTTTCTGATAACAGCAAAAATAAACCATTAAATATGTTTAATTAATTTTCTACTTTGAATTGTGATTTCTAATATGTATATGGATTGGTGTGGCTCACTGGTTAGAGGCAGCAGACCCGGAAGCAGAGGTCGGCCCGGGACCAGGGTTCGATTCCTGACGTGGCAGGGTCTTGGGCCATGGTCAGCGGACTCGATAATTCTCGCCTCGGTGCCTACTCCAACCATGGGTCCCACTCAGCAACTCTGGGCAATAGCTTGTTTAATCTCTACTAACGGCCCCATCAGCGCCGGGGATGCCTGGCTTCACCTTGGGGATGCCCAGGAGGGACCATCTCACAGGGAAAGCCAGGATGGGTTCCCCAGCGGTATACAGCGCCGGAACACCTCTTTGCTGGGGCAGCTGTGCGCTTTACAAGTATACCACATTTAACATTTAACATTTAACATTCATTTTGTCTCATGCTCACACTTTTTTTACCACCTTGTATTAATTTAAATTTTTTTGTTTTTTCTTACACAGATTAAAAGTATAAAAAAGATAATTTGGTACGGTAATGACAATTATAAGGTAAGTGTTTAGTACTATTTACGTTACATGTCTATCAGATTTAACTTTTATTAGTTCCACTGCTTCTTTTCTTTAACCCTTAGTTTCCTGTCTTTGCTACTTCCTTCATTTCTTTTTCTTTTACTTACTCATACTACTCTTTTCACTTCTTTTATCAGTCCCTCTTTCAACAGTAACTGTGTGTTACTCCCTCTATTTGTCTTTCTTTTCACATTACTCTCTGTTTATTTACTCGTCTTTTTTTAAAAAATATTTTTTTTAGTTCGCTCCCGGTTCGCGTACCCGAACGCTAACCGGGAAGCGAATCAAAAGAAATAGAGGATGCTAGAGTGGTAAACATTCTAGCATTTTTTTTTTAAAAGGGAAGGTAGTTCTGAAAAGAACTTTTTTTTATTATTTTTGATGTTTTATATTTTTTTGTGTTTTTTTTGAGGAAGGGGTAACAAAAATGATTCACTTCAAAGGGCTCAACAGGAGCAACAAAAAAAATTACTTTCTTGGACGTTTTAGACATTGATGATTTTCAAATGATCTATTTATTAAAGTAATACTCATCTCTCCGCATGAAATTAATTTTCCACATGCTACACATGTCAATCTCATCTGCCCAAAGTTCTTTTGGAGATTTGGGACCGTTTCCCTTGCCTCTGACTCACTTATTGCTAAGTCATTGGTGGATATTTTAGCCGGTTGGGGGTTATCCACCAAATCTCGAAGTTGTGCTTTAGAATAATTAAGAGGGTGCCAACTCTCCATGTGCCGATGCATGGTATGATTACCATAGCTATATTTTTTTTCGGTCCCTCTCGAGAGTTTTTTTTTGCAGATGAGGCAGGTAACGTACCTGGCATTAACTTTCTTTTCATGAGAAGGAAAAGAAAAAAATTGCCAGATAAAATTCACTTTCACATGGGACGTTCTTGGCATTTCTTTCAGAAAGCCACTTGTCCCTTGCTCCTGTTCCTCGTCTTCCTCTTCTTCTTCTTCCTGGTCGAAGATGACCTGGCTAGTCGGTCCTCTCTTCTTTGGTGGTGGAAGAGGTGGTGGAGATCCACCAGCTGCAGCTAATACAAATGCCATGTCTTAGCAAACAAAAACAGTTCTTTCTCTCATAAAAATGAAAGTCGGAGTGAGGAAAAAAGGTGGGACTTCCATCATTTGAGAAAAGAAAATGATCTAAACCAATGAAAAGTGTTTATTTTACGTCATATGATCAAGCGTTCCATCATTAGGAAACTAAAAGTAAAATGAACCAATGAAAAGTTTTATGAACTAGTCACATGACCTGTTATGCTTACGTTCCGCGTTCCGCGCTGCGCCTCGGATCGATTCCGGGGCTTTACGTTTCGCGCCTTGGTTCGTGTTCCAGAACGCTTCCGGGTGCGCTAACGCAGCACGTCATAAGGGGCATTACGTAATAACGCGATATTTTGCGTTTACGGGACGCGTCACGATTTGCCTTACTAACGCGGTATTTGCACTAACGGAACGTTTACCGGTTCGCGGACTGGCAGCGAAACAAGAAAAAATAATTTAAACTGTAATATAAATTGAATTAAAAAAATATAATACAAATATATATAAAATATATTTGTGAATTAGAATAAGAATATATGTTACAGCTATAGATATTAGCTTTTA
This sequence comes from Lissotriton vulgaris, assembly GCF_964263255.1. Classification (NCBI taxonomy): domain Eukaryota; kingdom Metazoa; phylum Chordata; class Amphibia; order Caudata; family Salamandridae; genus Lissotriton; species Lissotriton vulgaris. The sequence goes on along the minus strand of NC_141698.1, from coordinate 435,794,139 downwards.
AAAAACCAATGAAATACACTGAAAAAACCATAGGTTATAGACCATATATAGTTAGGGATTAGCATTTACAAAACCATAATTTACTCACACAAATCCATAGAAATTCGCATATATAGTTAGTTGCAATAACTATATATCGCGCACCCGCAATCCACTGCTGATGATGTCACATATTACATCATTCATGACATGGTCAGTGACATCACTGATGACATCACTGATGACATCATCCAGTGACTGTCTGTTTCTGTAAAGTTAAAATATGTCTTACATATTGAAGAATGAGTGGATGTATAAGTGTCTGGATGAAGGATTTAGTAGGTGCATGAGTGAGTGAGTGATTAAATGTGTCTCACTGAGTGCATGGGTTAGTGACTAAACTGTCTTAATTTGTGCATCATTATATCTGTTGATCTGTAAACTGCTGCATGTGTTGATCAGTAGCTATATGAGTAACTATATGGGTTATTGATTGGTTGCCCAAGTATTTGTATGGGAGAGTGAGGGTGTGTGTGGGGGTGGCTGGGAGGTGTGTGACTCTGTGCATAGATGCGTGAGCAGTTGATTCACTAGATGTATGGGTTCAAAGTGCATGTGGAAACAGCTGTATGGGCGGTTGACTGTCTGCATGAGTGTATTGGTGAGTGAATGGATATCTCAGTGCTACATGTCAAAGTAAGTAAATATGTAAAACACAGTACATGTGAGAGTTGACATATATAAATAACTGTGCATAAGAGCCAGTGAATGTGTGAGTGGCTGTATGGATCATTGTGAACTTGTATCAGGGATTGTAAATATGTGTTAGTATATGTTTGAATAAGTAAGGTGTGTATAACTGTATAGTTGGGGAAATGGAGGTGTGATTGATTTTCTGCATGACTGACTAGATGTGTGAGTAACTCTGTGGATGAGTGACAGTCTGTGAGTGTCTGTTTACACTGATTGTATCTAAGGTTATATTAGAGTCTGAAGAGGTTCATCGTATTATCACATGAATTATATCATCAGTGATGTGATCAGTAATGTCAAATGAGATGTTATCAGTGATTTCATTAGTGATGTCATTTGAGATGTCATCAGTGATGTCATTTGAGATGTCATCAGTGATGTCATTTGAGATGTCATCAGTGATGTCATCAGTGATGTCACTGACCATATCATGAATGATGTAATATGTGACATCATCAGCAGTGGATTGCGGGTGCGCGATATATAGTCATTGCAACTAACTATATATGCAAATTTCTATGGTTTTGTGCGAGTAAATTATGGTTTTGTAAATGCTAATCCCTAACTATATATGGTCTATAACCAATGTTTTTTTTTCAGTGAATTTTCTTGGTTTTGTAAATGCTAATCCCTAACTATATATGGTCAGTGAATATATATATATATATATATATATATATATATATATATATATATATATATATATATATATATATATATATATATATATATATATATATATATATATATATATATATATATATATATATATATATATATATATATGTGTTACCTACTGGCGGTCGCCAGTAGGTAGTTATAGTTAGGATCTACTTTCCATAGGAAATCTGCAACATTCTATTGGGAATAACTTTTGCGCCGGTGGACGAATCTTCGCGAATTTCTCCAAGAAAATGGCCCGCTCCTATCCGCTCCTTCCCTGAAAGTTTGGGGGGGATTCGTCAAGTGGGGGCCGAGATAAAAGGGGGTTCCCAAAACGTGTTTTCCCCATGTTAATTTCCATAGGGCGGTCAGTTTCACTTTTAGCCCGAACGGCTGAATGGATTTCCACCAAACTTAGCAAAATTCTAGGGACTGGTAGCCCGATGTGCCTTTGCTATGTCTCAAGATATGTGCTCCAGTGGATTTTGAGTAATTTAGGTTAAAACAAATATATATATCTATGGCAGCGCCCCGGTACGTGCACCAGGGAGTGCTCCGGGCGCGCCACGCAACTTGAGCACGGAAAGCTGATTGGCTCTCGGGCGTCTGTAAACATTTGAAACAGTCCGGAGCAGCCGCCATCTTGTGTCTCGGTAAAATCGAGACATAAGAGGTGGAAAAATCAAAGGGGGAAATGACCATAAGGGGGCAGGGATCGACCCCCCTGACCCCCTAGGTTTGATGTGGGGGCCATAAAAGGGCCCAGCGGGGCAAAATCATTTTTGTTTTGATTTGCGCAGGGGGAGCACCCGGTACGCGCACCGGGGAGCGCACCGGGGAGCGTACCATGGGGAAAAGAAGAATGACAGACTTTTCCAAAAATGAAGCCTTTTTTTATAAATTGGAGGTAGTTCTAAAAAGAACTGGTTTTTTTTCTTCTTTTTGTTGTTTTATATTTTTTTTATTGTTTTTTTGAACATTTTGTACTTTTTTTGGGTTTTCTGAACAGTTTTATATTTTTTTTTTATTTTTCATGGGGAGAAATGAAAAAACAGGGAATTGAAAATGGCTCAACTGGAGCAAAAAAAAAGAAAATAAATAATTAGTGTTGATTGGGGCATTTGTGGTTGTCCCCAGCAAGGACGATGAGCTTTACACTCTGTTCTCCGTAGGAGATGGTCTTCCCACAATATTTACAGATAATTCTGAAATCTGCAAATCGTGGCTGAATGCAAGGCATCGTCTCCCTTTCCTCTGGTGCCGACGGAGTGGGTTGCTTCCTTTTTGAGTTGGTGCTTGTGGATTGGGGAGGGTTACTGGCCAGTTCCCTCATCTCTGCAGCAGAATAATTTATTGGATGCTTGCGCTGCATGTGGCGTATCATTGTGTTGTTCCCAAATGAATATTTCTTATTCGGGTTTCCCCTGGAAAGTTCCACACCACAAATTCTGCAAGTCACCTTTGCTACATTTACTTTTTTCTTCCCCTGTGGGATAGAAAAAAACTCCCAAATACTGTGTGGTGTTGGCTGGTATGGGGTATTTTGTTCTTGAAGCCATCTTGAACTCCCCTCCTCCTCCTCCTCCTCCTCCTCCTCTTCCTCTTCTTGTTGACCACCAATGATATCTTGAGGTGGTCCTCTTGGTGGTTGTGGTGGTGTGGTGGTGGTGGTGCAGATGCACCAGCTGCTGCTACTACTGAAGCCATTATATTGATCAAAAAGGTACAGAGAGGTACAAACAGGTCTTCCTAAGTCAAAGGACAAAGTCAGAATAAGGAAAAAAGGTGGGGTCTTTCATCCTTTTGAAAAAAAAATTTATTGAACCAATGAAAGGTGTTATTTTTAGGTCACATGACCAGGGGCTTCATCATTATGAAACCAAAACTGTTATGAACCAATGAAAAGTGGTATTTTCAGGTCACATGACCCGACGCACTTACGCTTCGCGCCCCGGGGAGCGCTCCGGGCCACGCCCAAGGGTGCATCGCGTAAGCGCGCCGGACGCCTACATTGCACGATCGTATTCACTCGAGTGCTTCCGGGTGCGCTTACCCCGTGCGTATCACGCTGACGCGGCTACGCGATACGTCACGATCATGTTTTCATTTGCGATATTGGCGCTTAAGGGATGCTCCCCGGTGCGCGCCCCGGGGCGCTTCATAAAACTACGCTTTCCGGGGCGCGCACCGGGAGCGCTCCAAGGCAAAAAAAAATAATAATAAAATTAAAAATAAAAAATAAAAAAAAATTGGCAAAATTGTAGGGACTGGTAGCCCGATGTGCCTTTGCTATGTCTCAAGATATATGCTCAAGTGGTTTTTACGAAAATAACTTTGAAAAAATATATATTGGGCTACATTGGACTATATATATGTTAGAGCCCAAATGTAGCCCAAATGTAGCCCAATGTAGCCCCATGTAGCCCAATGTAGCCCAAAGATGGCCATCAGAGACAAAAACAAACAAATGTAGCCCAAATATCAGCCAGATGTAGCCCAACTATAGCCCAATGACAGAATGAACCAGAGTGTTCTAAAGAACAAGTAGAACGCTAACAGTCTTACGTATAAAGTGAGACTTATAGTTAGGAATTAGCATTTAAAAAACCTTTGAAATTCACTGAAAAAACCATAGGTTTCACACCAGTTATAGTTAGGAATTAGCATTTAAAAAACCTTTGAAATTCACTGAAAAAACCATAGGTTTCACACCAGTTATAGTTAGGAATTAGCATTTAAAAAACCTTTGAAATTCACTGAAAAAACCATAGGTTTCACACCAGTTATAGTTAGGAATTGGCATTTAAAAAACCTATTAAATTCACTGAAAAAAACATAGGTTTCACAACAGTTATAGTTAGCTGGAAATTTTACTGACATAAAACCAATGAAATTACACGTTATAATTAGTTGGACTCACTATAACTTGCGCGCCTGCAATGCACTGCTGATGACGGTACATATTACATCGCTCATGACATGCTCAGTCACAGCTTGCTTTGATATTTCAAAAAACGCCGGTTTTTTGGAAGGGACCGCCACACGGACAGAGCCCTGGACTACCGGTAACTGTTGTTGGACATATATATATACATATATATATATATATGTATATGTATATATAGTACCTACTGGCGATCGCCAGTAGGTAGTTATAGTTAGGACCTAGTTTCCATAGGAAATCCACAACATTCTATTTGGAATAATTTTGGCGCCGGTGGACGAATCTTCGCGAATGTCTCGAAGAAAATGGCCTGCTCGGTTCCGCTCCTTCCAGGAAAGTTTGAGGGTGATTCGTCAAGTGGGAAGTGGGAGCTGAGAAAAAAAGGGTGTCCCAAAACGTGTTTTTCCCATGCAATTTTCTATAGGGACCTTTAGCCAGGGCTACAGCTCGAACGGCTGAACGGAATTACACCAAATTTGGCAGAGAGGTAGAATTCGGTTCACAGATTGTGCTTTATGTTAAATGGTGTAAATCCGTTCAGTAGTTTCTGAGAAAATTACAAGTAAAATCATAGCAATATCTAGAGACAGAGTACGGCAAGCGTACGGAAATCCGTACAATTACGAGCATGAGCTGCATGCTGTTTGGTTGTCAACTGTCTGTCAACACTCCAAACCAGGAAGTGTTGGCAGCCATCTTGTTCATTACTAGAACCGAGTCACAAGAAAATAGTAAAACAAAGTTGAGAAATACCGAAAGGGGGCAGGGTAGAACATCCTGATCCTCTAGGCTTGCTCAGGGGGTCGTTCATGAATTTTTTTGGAAATATATATATATTTTTTTTAAATAGAAAAATTGCGGGGTACGCGTATGGAAATCCGTACAATTACGAGCACGAGCTGCATGCTGATTGGCTGTCAACTGTCTGTCAACACTCCAAACCAGGAAGTGTTGGCAGCCATCTTGTTCGTTGCTAGAACGGAGTCACAAGAAAATAGTAAAACAAAGTTGAGAAATAAGGAAAGGGGGCAGGGTAGAAACATCCTGACCCTCTAGGCTTGTTCAGGGGGTCGTTCATGTATTTTTAGGCTATATATTCTATTTTTTTTTAATAGCAAAATTGCGGCGTACCCAAACGGAAATCCATACAATTGTGAGCATGAACTGCATGCTGATTGGCTGTCAGCGCTCCAAACTAGGAAGTGTTGGCAGCCATCTTTTATTTTGAAGTATGCGGGGGGCTCATGGCCCTTGTACATGCCCCGGGGAGCGCCACCTTCCTGGGGCAGTAATATTTAAAAAGGGGGCTTTTTAATGTTGGTAGGGGTTTGCGCGGTCTCCGTCCTAGAGCTCTTGATGGCTCTGGGGACCACCATCTCTCAGGGCCGACTTCTGCAGTGTCCCGGAGTGTCTGCCCCCGGAACACTGCTGTTTGGTATGGTAGGGCGGGTGCGTCACGGCTCCCACTTTAGCACAGCAATCCGGTTTCCTATTTGAAAGATAGAGTAAGTTAAGCTGCTGTGTCTTTCAAGTAGGAAAGCAGATTGCTTTTCATTAGAGACAGCAGCATATAAACTGCTCTCTCTGACAAAGCAATGCCGGCTCTCGAAGGAAGCTGGGAGGGGGCTGGGACCATGGGGGTATTGGTGATATTTTTTGAGTCCCGGGGAATGGGTTCCTTTGCAGCTCCTTAAACATTCGTATATATAATTTCTGTAAAATCCTTTTTTGTGTTGGGGAACAGAGTATTCCTTTAGTGACTTTGTCCTCCATGTATGTTTTTTACTTTTTCTTTATTTGAATTCTGTTTTATATTCAGTATGTTTTTACCTCTCTTAAGAATGAGTTCCACAGCGAAGCGTCCGTTGCAATTTTGTTAGCTTTATTGTTCTCTTGCCTACTTACCAGTTTGTGTTCAAGACTCAGTGTCCTATTTGTGTAGCTTTCCTTTGTGTATCGTTTGTGCAGCCTTCTTTTGTGTATGGTTTTTTTTAATCTGAGTTTGTTTATTTAGTGCTTCATTCAGTGTTCTGAGTATAGCAGTACATCTGTAGACATGCACTTTACTCCTTTTCTTTGCCTCCATCCACCCTAATTGATAACGTAATGGGGTGAGTCAAACTAAGGCACTGCTGTCGTCACTGTTTTAAGTTTGTAACACAGTAGGTAGGATAAATAAATAAATAAAGCACTTGACACAATGCAGAGTGACACTATTTATTGTATTTAATTTTCAAATGTTTTCAAAATAAAATACACTCATGTACAAAATAGTGTTGCTTTATTTGCAAGATAAATATCTAATATAATTCATAGGAATCACCACATATGCTAATATTTCAGTAAAGACAAAATGAAGTGTTTATGTTTTTGTACAAGGACCTACAACATAAGAAATTCAGTATGGAAAATCAACAAAACAATTTGGAAGACAGTTTAGAAATTAGTAACAGTGTCATAGAAGAGCTGAACAAACTTTTTACAAGTAGAGAGAATGAAGAGGAAGATTTAAATGCTGCAGATATTAGCTATGATTTCCTAGACTAAACCTTAGATGTTGATTTTCTGGAAACATTAGATGACATTGAGTATGATCATATTACTTTTGAAATTGATAATCAGGAACATGAAATACATGATGAAATCATTTTAGAAGCTCTATTAAGTTATTACATGTTATAAGAACACATTTATTAAATGGTTTGAGACATTCTTCTTGCAGAATTGTAATAGTTCAGCTAGTACTGAAGTACTCATGGTGCATAGTGGGCCTTAGGGCATGGACTGCTTCAAACCCCTATAGACTATGTATGCACTCTTCCATGCACCGGCCAATTTGTGTTTTATACCTTTAATTGCCCAGTCTGTTTCATTACACTTCCAGGAAACACTAACACACTTCTAGAAAAGTCAGCAAATGTGCAAATTTCTTACTGCCTTCAGCTGGGATAGTTGTAACAACAGCAAGGCTCGATAAAGGGCCTGCACTTTGAATACGAATATGAAATAGAATAGTTGCTAACCATAGCCAAGAAAGGCAGCAAGTAGCTGTGTGTACGTGTAGATAGTGTGTTGATTGAGTGGAAGATTAATAATGTAAAAAATAAGAAAGGCTGCAAGTGTGCAGATTACCCACTGCCATTCACGGGTAGTAGTTACCAAGAAGGCTCAATAAAAGACCTGCGCTTTGATTTACAATAACAAACAGAAGATTTGATAACCATAGACTATACTGACTCTTTTTTAATATTGGTAGACTTTTATTAAGCTTTTTATTATACATGAACAGCAGGAAGTGTGCAAATTACCCACTGCTTTTCACGAGCCATAGTTACCAAGAAGGCTCAATAAAGGGCCTGTACTTTGAATTTGTATTACAAGAAGAATAATTGATAACCCCAGCCAAGAAAGGTAGCAAGTGTGCAAATTTCTCACTGCCTTCGGCCGGGGAGGTAGCTACAACAAAAAGGCTCAATAAAGGGCCTGCACTTTGAATAGGAATATGAAATTGAACAATAATTGATAACCCCTGTAAAAAAGGCATCAGGTATGTATGTGTAAGTGTGGATGATGTGTTGGTTGAGTGGAAAATGAAAAAGGTGAAAAAATAACAAAGGCAGCAGACCCGCACAATACCCACTGCCTTGTCGGGGAAGTGGATGTTTGGATTTCCAGCCCATTACATAGAGTGGGAGTTGCATTCCGCAGTGAGAGTCTTGAGAAACTGCTTCCACATTTAAGTAAGCAAGCAAGTGCATAAAGTACACACTCCCGACACTGGATGGTAAGATTGAAAAATAACAATATTGGCCCCTTTCAGGGGTCATAAAAAAGGTGAAAAAATAAGACAGGCTGCAGATGCGCAAAGTACCCACTGACTTGTCAGGGAAGTGAATGTTTGGATTTCAAGTCCATTACACAGACTGTGCGTCGGATTCCGCAGTGGGAGCCTGAGAAATGGGTACCACATCTAAGCAAGCAATGGAAGTGCACAAAGTACACACACTGTGCGGTAGAAAGGATGCCACAAAGGACGCAAGTGTGCAAATTACCCACTGCTATTCACGAGTAATAGTTACCAAGAAGGCTCAACAAAGGGCCTGTACTTTTAATTTGTATTACAAGAAGGATAATTGATAACCTCAGCTAAGAAAGGCAGCAAGTGTGGAAATTTCCCGCTGCCTTCGGCCGGGGTAGTAGCTACAACAAAAAGGCTCGATAAAGGGCCTAGAGTTTGAATCAGAATATGAAATTGAAGACTAATTATTGACGGCAGCCAAGACAGGCAGCAAGTAAGTGCGTGTACATGTGGATGATGTGTTCTTTGAATTGAAGATGAATAAGGTAGAAATGTTGAAGATGCGCAAAGTAACCATTGCCTTATCATGGAAGTAGATATTTGGATACCAAGCTCATTACAGGCTGTGCGTCGGAAGAAAGGATGCAAGTGTGGAAATTAAGCACCACAATTTACGGGAAGTAGTTAACAAGAAGGCTGAATAAAGGGTGTGCACTTTAAATTTATATTAAAAGAAGAATAATTTATAACGCCAGTCAAGAAAGGCAGAAAGTGTGCATATTTCCAACTGCCTTCAGTGGGAGTAGTTACAACAAAAAAGGTTGATAAATGTATAATGAGTAATGTTGAGGGCAGATATGTTCCGGTTTTTTATGAAGATGATAGACTGTTTCACGTAACAGAAAAGGTCATCGCAATAAATGTATAGAAACATAAGTTTACTAAATTCAAGATTAATATGTAAGTATGGACTGCTTGCCGAAGATGCTGTTGCAGCAGTTTATGTGCTTGGTGCAGCAGCAGGTGGGTTGCCCTGCAATTTTTGTGTTGCAGCTCAAGCAAAGTTGCTGTGGTGCAAGTTCTTCACGTGTCGCACTATATTTGCTGTGTCAAAGAAGTCTTTTTTGGATGCATTACCCTTTGATAGAGTTGTTTGGTAAATTTTACAGATTACTTTTGGAGCATTAACCTTCGGCTGGAGTAGTAGCTACGACAGAAAGGTTCGGTAAAGGGCCTTGACATTCAATCAGAATATGAAATTGAAGAATAATTAATAATTCCAGTCAAGAAAGCATAGTGATGCTCCTGCTCCCTGCATTTTATTAGGTCGATAGACTGTTCCCCATAGAACAAAAGTTCATCACAATAAATGCATAGAATGTTAATTTCACTGAAATGAGGATCAATTTGTGGGTGTGGATTGCTTGCTGAATAGCCTGCTGCAGCAATCGATGTGCTTGGTGCAGCAGCAGGTGGGTTTTCCTGTAACGTCCGTGTTGGAGCTCGAGCAAAGTTATTGGGGTGCAAGTTCTTGATATATCATATCATAATTGGTGTGCCAAAGGAGTATTTTTTTTGGATGCATCACTCCTTTAAAGAGTTGTTTGGCAAATTTTACAGGAACTAACCTTTTTTTGCTCTTCAGGGATAGTAAATAAGTTCCAAATTAGAGCTTTTTTCTTCTTCTTTGGAGGGTCTTCTGGAATGAAATTTCTTTTTGAAGAAAAGCTGGAAGATGAGTCCATTGCTGTTATTATGGTGATCTTCTTTCTATTTGACAGGATTCTCAGAAGAGATGGTCCTTCTTAGGAACTCAAAGTAGAATGAATAAAAAGGGAGGGATCTTTGAACAATTGGAATAGTAAGTGTTATGAACTAATACACTATAATACGTATACTTTCTGGCTTTTTTTCTGTTAAATGTTCAATTTCTTGTACAGATTTAAGTACTCGATTTCGTGTTGCATGAAGACTTAGACTCACCCAAATGATTCTTCTAGATTTGGAGTAAAGACTTGCAGATGATAAGCGATCTGAACATTTATATGCTCCAATTTCTCGATGATATAACATTTTTAAACTGTAACTATATAATTTTTTAGTTAGACTTTCCTTGTAGGAAATCTCTTTTCACATCTTCAATTCTGTCTTTTCTGATTTTGTTATGTAGGGTGTTAGATATTGAGCAACAACAATGGAATTGTCTGCAATATATTGAAAGTCATGTTAGCATTCCACATGGACAAAATGACTGGGTTGTAGTCATTTATATATTTTGACTTTTCATTTCTTTTTAAGTATTATGTATTTTTTGGAGACTTTTTTGTGATAGTATGTAGCAAAGATGACATAAAACGGTTCACTCTTCCTTTCAATATTACAGGACGTGGAAATCCAAAATGACATTTGGTGTAGAACTTGTTCTTAAATTTGTAGTTTCGATGACAGTATTTCCCACAACGATGGCTTTGTAATCGTAAGACTTGTTGTTTTAAGTCCTTATCTTGTGTACTTTTCGGTATATTACATGTGACATATTTTCCAATAAAAGACAGCACAGTATCATCTGACTCTTGCAAATTTGGGAGCATCTTTGATCCATATTAGCATATGTATGTGAGGAGCATATTTTGGTTGATACTCTTTTCTCCAAAAGAAATCCAAAACCTTTCCAAGAGGATAATTTTTTTTATTGGTGATAAAAGATATTATAGCTTCGAACCTATGATTGAAATAGCTGTATACATTAGCTGGATCCAAAGAGCACAATTCTCCAGGTGTCTAGTATTCAATATTTAGTATCTTTGGATTTTTGTCTCGAAGAAATTGAAATAAATCATCCCAAGCGTACTCAGCACAGCTCACATACACATTTTTATGATATTGATTATTTTTTTTAGTAGATACGTTGCCTTTTACACTTTGCTAACATTCACTAATTCTTGCCAGATTTTCGTACTCCTAGTAGGAACGCCATTAACAAGAATAAATAAAGGTTGATCTTCTACATTTTCTACACCAATTGTTTCAAAATTTTATGAAAAAAATCTACAGGCAAATATCGAACTCTTCCCTTTAATCCTGTTTGTAAATCTGAAGGAGGCAATTTTCCAATCTTAGGATCCATACGAACAATAGCCTGAAATGGTTGCACACATTGAATAAGAATAGACTCATAGGTATTTAAATCCATCAGTTCAGAAGGAATAATTACCAACTCAAGATTTTTATGCACAGCTCTAGCAGGCATTTTGTTCTCATCTAATTTGTTATAACAATATTTTAAAAAACGCTGATCAGAACCCAAATCAAAAGAATTCTCTACCAACAAATAAGTTGTGAAATGCTTCCATTAATTATTATTTTCCTTTTTCCTTTTTAAATACAGATGAACAGTCCTGGTTTGATTTTCATAATAAGTTTGTTGAAAACAAGTAGAAGAATAATTTGGCGTTTCAAGTGAAATCACCTTAAACTTAGTAATATCTTGCTCAAAATGTTCTACAGTAGAACATTGTACATTCTCTTCGACATTTTCTTCAATTAATATCTCAGTTTCTGCACTGTCTTCCTGAGGACCAAAGTAACTAAGCTGAATTTCATCAGCGACATTCGTTACATCTGATACAGATGCATGGAAAAGAGTACTGTTCAACTTTGTTTTTACATTAGTGCTGGAATTTTTGCGTAATACAATGTTTTGACTAATTTCCTCATTTGAGTTTGATGAACTGGTAACATTCTGAATTGGTGAAAAACACTTCGCCATACTTTTTTACAAAGACAAGCTAGAGAATGACCTTGCAAACCAGTATTTTCTCTCACTGTACAAGACAGTAGTCCTTGCAACATCTTAATCGTTTGTGTAACATTTTTCTTAATATAGTTATGTAAGAAATTGCATTAAAAATCAATAGATTCCTGACTTACAGTATAAATACTACTACAATTGCAAGTGTTCACTGGAGTTTTAGGACGTTTCCCTAAAACTTCCTCAGCTAACACCTCTTTTGCATTTCTTGGGACAATTTTCTCCTTCACAATAGCACAATAATTTCTAAGCTCATAGGCATGAGCACTAGTGTCAACTGCATGTAACAAATCATTACTCTGAAGATAACTGTCATCATTAAAAAAAGGCTCTGAACTTGAACTATGGTTCCATTCACCCAAAAAAACCTCTGAAAAATTATTCTGTTAGTTACTCCTTTCCACTTACTTTTGCCCTTCATGAAAGGGATTGGTTTATCTAGTGATCAAATTGTATTGATTACTATAAAAAATAAAAAAAAATCAATTTGAAAGCCTTCTCAAGTAGATTTTCTTCAGTTTTCTTTTTCTTATAAAATGCGGTTTAATTAATTAAATTTGTCACAACTGTATTATAAAATACAAGAACAATTGATAACCCTAGCCAAGAGAGGTAGCAAGTGAACAAATTTCTTACTGCGTTCAACTGGGGTAGTTGTTACAATAAAAAAGGCTTGATAAAGGGTGTGTACTTTGAATACGGATATGAAATAGAAGAATAGTTGATAACCGTAGCCAAGAAAGGTAGCAAGCAGGTGTGTGTACGTGTAGATGATGTGTTGATTGAGTAAAGATGAATTATTTCAAAAATAAGAAAGGATGCAAGTGTGCAAATTAATCACTATCTTTATATGGGGAATTAGTTACAACAAAAAGGCTAGATAAAGGGCCTTGACTTTGAATGAGAATATCAAATTGAACAATAGTTCATAACCTCTGCGAAGAAAGGCAGTAAATGCGCAAATTTCGAACTGCCTTCTGCTGGGGTAGAATGTATATGAAAAAGGCTTGATAAAGGGCCTTGACTTTGAATCAGAATATCAAATTGAACAATAATTGATAACTCCAGCCAAGAAAGGCAGAAAGTTTGCAAATTTCCCACTGCCTTCGGAAGGGGTAGTTCTTACAACAAAAAAAGCTTGATAAATGTGTAGTGACTGATGTCGAGGACAGCGATGCTCCTGTTTATTATTTTTGATGAGGTTGATAGACTATTTCACGTAACACAAAAGTTCATCGCAATAAATGCATAGAAATTTAAGTTTACCACAATCAAGATTAATATGCGAGTATTGACTGGTTGCCGAAGATGTTGTTGCAGCAGTTGATGTGCTTTATGGAGCAGCAGGTGGGTTGCCCTTCAATCTTTGTGTTGCAGCTCAAGGTAAGTTGTTAGGGTGCAAGGTCTTCATGTGTCACACTATATTTGCTGTGCTAAAGAAGTATTTTTTTGTATGGATCCCCCTTTGAAAGAGTTGTTTGGCAAATTTGACAGATTACTTTTGGAGTATTAACCTTCGGCTGGGGAAGTAGCTATGACAAAAAGGTTCGATAAAGGGCCTTGACGTTCAATGAGAATATGAAATTGAGGAATAATTGATAATCCCAGCCAAGAAAGGCAGCAAGTGTGCACCTAAAGCAACAAAGTTCTGTGGTGTGTGTTGATGCGTGGTCCAAGCAGGACGCATTGGTAGCAAAGTCTTTAAAATCAAGTTTTCTAATAAATATTGGTTGTCCATTCACAGAAGTTGAAGTATATCTTCAAAAAGTATGATATATTTTTTTCTAAATAAGTCATCTCATTCAATACGGTCATGTGGTGATGAGTTGTGTTGCGCTGAGTTAGTAATACCTTTGGCGCTGAGCTTGAATGTACCTTGTGATGATGTGTGGTCGGGGGGAGGTACAGTAATTGAAGTAATGTCTTTTGTTGATTGAATTCTGCATCAATTCCATTTAAAAAGACAGTATGTCTCACTGTGACATAAAACTGTTCACTCTTCTTTGTGATGATTTATGGCGAACTGAGTAAGTAGTATCTTTGTCGTTGAGCTTGTACGTTTTCTGTGCAATGTGGATTGAAGGCAGTTGTTAACAGACATAGATGACTGTTTTTTGTCACTTATTTAAACAAAATGTGAACACATATAGTAGAATTGTATCTGCATTAAATAAATGAAGGCTGAATTTCCTAGTGTTCAAAGTTTAAGAAAATGTGAGGACATTGTGCAATGTCTCTGTTTTAAGTAAATCAAGATTGTATTGAATGTTTTCTGTAGTGCTAGCACTCTTGGTATCTAGTTGTGAACTCTTCTGAGTGCAGAATTGATTGAAGGCACTTCTAAGCACACATAATGAAGAGAAATGTACATGCAAAACTCAATTGAAGTTGTTAACCCTGCTATCCGTAATGTACATCAAAGGTACTAATTGACACAAACATCGATGAATGCTATTTTGTACAGTTAACAGAATGTGAGGACACAGTATGATTGTCTATGCCTTATGGAGAACAAGGCTGAATACAATGATGTACTTCATGTAGAAGGAAAGCTGAATTCAAGTTGTGAACCCAGCTGTCCGCAGTGTAGATTGAAGGCAGTTGTTGACACAAAGATTGATGAATGCTATTTTGTCACAGTTAACAGAATCTGAGGACACAGTACAATTGCCTGTCTTAAATAAAGCAAGGCTGGATTCAATGTTGTCCTTAGTGTAGATGGAAAAGTGAATTCAAGTTGTGAACCCTGCTGTCCGCAGTGTAGATTGAAGGCAGTTGTTGACACAAAGATCGATGAATGCTATTTTGTCACAGTTAACAGAATCTGATGACACAGTACAATTGTCTGTCTTAAATAAAGCAAGGCTACATTCAATGTTGTCCTTAGTGTAGATGGAAAGGTGAATTCAAGTTGTGAACCTGCTGTCCGCAGTGTATATTGAAGGCTCTAGTGAGCACTGTTATAGATGAATGCTATTTGTGACATTCTTTTACAAAATCGGAAGACATAAAATCCATTAGTCTCTACCTTAAATAAAGCAAGGCTGAATCGAATGTTTTCTGTAGTAGTGGAGCTCCTGCTATCAAGTTTTGATTTTTACTGGCCGCAGAATATATTGAAGGCAGTTGTCAGCACAGATATTGAAGACAAATTTAGTTCCAAAGCTGAATTAAAGTTGTAAACCCTGCTGTCCACAGTGTAGATTGAAGGCAGTTGTTGACACAAAGATCGATGAATGCTATTTTGTCACAGTTAACATAATCTGAGGACACAGTACAATTGTCTGTGTCAAATAAAGCAAGGCTGGATTCAATGTTGTCCTTAGTGTAGATGGAAAGGTGAATTCAAGTTGTGAAATCTGCTGTTCACCGTGTAGATTGAAGGGTTTAGTGAGCACAGTTATAGATAAATACTATTTGTCACATTCTTTAACAAAATCGGAAGATATAGAAACCATGAGTCTCTACCTTAAATAAGGGAAGGCTGGATTTAATGTTTTCTATAATACTGATGTGCTCGTGGTATGAAGAGGTAAACTCTGTTGTTCGTAGTGTACATTTGAAGGTTGTACTTAGTATAGACATTGAGGAATGTTTCTTGTGCCATCCATTAACAAAATTGTGTCTGCCTTACATAAATGAAGGCTAATTTGAATGCTGTGCATAGTGTAGATGGAAAGCTGAATTCAAGTTGTGAACCCTGCTGTCCGTAGTGTGGATCGAAGGCAGTAGATGACACTTATTTGAACAATATCTGAAGACATACAGTAGAAATATCTCGAAATTAAAAAAATGAAGGCTAAATTTCCTACTGTTCAAACTTTAAGAAAATCTGAGGACATTGTGATATTGTCTCTGTTTTAAATAAATCAAGATTGTATTGAATGTTTTCTGTAGTGCTGGCGCTGTTGGTATCTAGTTGTCAACTCTACTGAGCGTAGATTGGTAACCCCAGCCAAGAAAGGCAGCAAGTATGCAAATTTGTCACTGCCTTCGGCTGGGGTGGTAGATAGAACAAAAAGGCTTGATAAAGGGCCTGCACTTTGAATAGGCATATGAAATTGAACAAGCGTTCATAACCCCTGCGAAGAAATGCACAAAGTGCACAAAATTCCCACTGCCTTCTGCCAGTGCAGTATCTACTTGAAAAAGGCTTGATAAAGGGACATGAGTTTGGATTAGAATATGAAATTCAAGAGTAATTGATAATTGTCTTTAATCAATTGAATTCTGTATCAATTCGATTTAAAAGGAACAGTATGTTTCACTATGACATAAAAGTTTTCACTCTTCTTGGTGATTATTTATGGTGCAGTGAGTAAGTAGTATCTTTGGCGCTGAGCTTGTACGTTCCTTGCGCAGTGTAGATTGAAGGCAGTTGTTGACACAGAGGTAGACAAATGCTTTTTGTTAGTTATTTAAAGAAAATGTGAAGACATATAGTAGAATTGTCTCTGCAATAAATAACTGAAGGCTGATTTCCTACTGTTCAAACTTTAAGAAAATCTGAGGGCATTGTGCAATTGTCTCTGTTTGAAATATATCAAGATTGTATTGAACGTTTTCTGTAGTGCTGGTGCTCTTGGTATCTAGTTGTCAACTCTACTAAGTGGAGAAATGATTGAAGGCTGTTATCAGCACAGATACTGAAGCGACATTTACATCCAAAGCTGAATTTAAGTTGTGCACCCTGCTGTATGCAATGTAAATCGAAGGTACTACTCGACACAAACATCGATGAAAGCTATTTTGTACCATTAACAGAATCTGAGGACATAGTACAATTGTCTCTGCTTTAAATAAATCAATAGTAATATGTCATACTCTGTTTTAAGAATTTGCTGCATTCTTAAATGCACAAAGGCAGGCATTAAGTTTGATACCAAGCTTAGGTCATCAATAATCAGAAGTTTCATTTTTGTCAAGACTCTTGAAACTTTACAACAAGCTTCTCCAGATAGCTTGTGGTATTGTAATTTATTGTCATGCTCCACAGGTAGTATAAGTAAACTATGTAATGCTGGATTGGATATATTAACATTTGGTCATATTTTGAATATAAGGAACTTATTACAAATATGCAACAAGCAAATGATGCTGAATATGGAATTATTCTACAAGAAATAAAAATTGGAGAAATGTCTGAACATGGCAAAGAAGTTTTACAGAGACGATTACTTTGAAATTTGTTCCCAAAAGAAAATATTGTTCCTAAGCTTGTAGCTACTTTTAAAATAATTGACAACCCCAGTGAAGAAAAGCAGCAAGTGTGAAAATATCCTACTGCCTTCAGCCGGGGTATTAGCTACCACAAAAAGGTTTGATAAAGGGCCTTGACTTTGAATCAGAATATGAAATTGAACAGTAATTGATAACCCCAGCCAAGAAAGGTAGTTAGTGTGCAAATTTCCACTGCCTTCGGCCGTGGTCGTGGGTACAACAAAAAGGCTTAATAAAGGGCCACAAGTTTGTATCAGAATATGAAATTCATGAATAATTGATAACCCCAGCCAAGAAAGGCAGCAAGTGTTCAAATTTCCCACTGCCTTCGGCCTGGGTAGTAGCTACAACAAAAAGGCTCTATAAAGGGTCTTGACTTTGAATCAGAATATGGAATTGAACAATAATTGATAACCCCAACCAAGAAAGGCAGTAAGTGTCCAAATTTACCACTGCCTTCGGCTGAGGTAGTAGCTACAACAAAAAGGCTCAATAAAGGGCCACGAGTTTGAATCAGAATATGAAATTCAAGAATAATTGATAACCCCAGCCAAAAACGGCAGCAAGATGGTGTGTGTTATGTGTATATGATGTGTTGATTGAGTGGAAGATAAAAAAGGTCAAAAATTAGAAAGGCTGCAGACGTGCAAACTATCCACTGCCTTGTCAGAGAAGTGGCTCTTTGGGTTGCCACCTCATTATATGGATGGGCATTGCATTTTGCAGTGGGAGCCTAAGAAATGGCTACCACATCGAAGGAAGCAATATAAGTGCATTAAGTTACCACTGTGGGCGGTAGGGCTGAAAAATTACAACACCGGACCCATTTCAGGGACTCTACTTTGAATTAGAATAATACTTGGCAAAGGCTGCAAGAAAGTTAGAAGGTAGGTGTGTTTGAGGTAGTGGATGCAGAATAAGGTGAAAAGGAAGAAAGGTAACAGATGCGGAAACAACCCACTGCCTTGTAAAGGAAATGGATGTTTGGTTTTCCAGTGCATTACAGACTGTGAGTTGGATTCCGCAGTGGGAGCCTGAGAAACGGGTATCTCATCTAAGGAGTTAGGCAAGTGCACAAAGTACACACACTGTGCGGTGGAAAGGTCACAAGTGTGCAAATTACCCACTGCCATTCACGGGTAGTAGTTACCAAGAAGGTTCAATAAAGGGTCTGAACTTTGAATTACTTGAAGAATAATTGATAACCCCAGCCAAGAAAAGCATCAAGTGTGAACATTTCCTACTGCCTTCGGCCGGGGTAGTAGCTACAACAAAAAGGCTCGATAAAGGGCTTTGACTTTTAATCAAAATATGAAATTCAAGAATAATTGATAACCCCAGCCAAGAAAGGCAGCAAGTGTGTAAATTTCTTACTGCCTTCGGACGGTGTAGTTGTTACAACAAAAAGGCTTGATAAAGGGCCATGACTTTGAATCAGAATATGAAATTCAAGAATAATTGATAACTCTAGACAAGAAAGGCCGAAAGGGTGCAAATTTCCCATTGCCTTCTGCTGGGGTAGTATCTACATGAAAAAGGCTTGATAAAGGGCCTTGACTTTGAACCAAAATATCAAATTGAACAATAATTGACAACTCCAGCCAAGAAAGGTAGCAAGTGTGCAAATTTCCTACTGCCTTCGGACGGGGTAGTTCTTACAACAAAAAAGCTTGATAAATGTCTGACTAATGTTGAGGACAGTGATGCTCCTGTTTGTTTTTGATGAGGTTGATAGACTGTTTCACGTAACAAAAAAGTTCATCGCAATAAACGCATAGAAATTTAGGTTGAACAAAATCAAGATTTATATGTGAATTTGGACTGCTTGCTGGAGATGCTGTTGCAGCAGTTGATGTGCTAGGTGCAGCAGGAAGTGGGTTGCCCTTCAATCTTTCTGTTGCAGCTCAAGCAAAGTTGTTAAGGTGTGAGTTCTTCACGGGTCGTACTATATTTGCTGTGCTAAAGAAGTATTTTTTGGATGGATCACCCCTTGAAAGAGTTGTTTGGCAAATTTTGAAGATTACTTTTGCAGTATTAACCTTCGGCTGGGGTAGTAGGTACAACAAAAAGGCTCAATAAAGGGTCATGACTTTGAATCGGAATATCAAATTTAACAATAACTGATAACCCCAGCCAAGAAAGGTAGCAATTGTGCAAATTTCCCACTGCCTTCGGCCGGGGTAGTAGCTACAACAAAAATGCCCGATAAAGGGCTTGTACTTTTAATAGGAATATGAAATTGAACAATAGTTCATAACCTCTGCGAAGAAAGGATGCAAATGTGCAAATTTCCCACTGTCTTTGGTCGGGGTAGTTGATACAACAACAAGGTTTGATAAAGGGCCTGCACTTTGAATAGGAATATGAAATTGAACAATAGTTGATAACTCCTGCAAAGAAATGCAACAAGTGCGCAAATTTCCCACTGACTTCTACCGGGATAGTATGTTCATGAAAAAGGCTTGATAAAGAGCCTTGACTTTAAATCAGAATATGAAATTGGATAATAGTTGATAATCCCTGCGAAGAAAGGCAGCAAGTGTGTACATTTCCCACTGCCTTCGGACAGGTTAGTGGCTACAACAAAAAGGCTCGATACAGGACCTGCACTTTGAATACAGATATGAAATAGAAGAATAGTTGATAACCATAGCCAAGAAAGGAAGTACGTAGGTGTGTGTACGTGTAGATGATGTGTTGATTGAGTGCTAGATGAATAATGTAAAAAATACGAAAGGCTGCAAGTGTGCAAATTATCCACTGCCATTCACGGGTAGTAGTTATCAAGAAGGCTCAATAAAGAGCCTGTACTTTGAATTAGAATAACAAAAAGAAGATTTGATAACCATAGACTATACTGGCTCTTTTTTAATATTGGTAGACTTTTGTTAAGCTTTTTTTATACATGAACGGCAGGAAGTATGCAAATTACCCACTGCTATTCATGAGTAATAGTTACCAAGAAGGCTCAATAAAGGGCCTGTACTTTGAATTTGTATTACAAGAAGGATAATTGATAACCCCAGACAAGAAAGGCAGCAATTGTGAAAATTTCCCACTGCCTTCAGCCGGGGTAGTAGCTACAACACTAAGGCTCGATAAAGGGGCTTGACTTTTAATCAGAATATGACATTCAAGAATAATTGATAACCCCAGCCAAGAAAGGCAGCAAGTGTGCACATTTCTTACTGCCTTCGGCCGGGGTAGTTGCTACAACAAAAAGGCTTGATAAAGGGCCTGCACTTTGAACACAAATATGAAATAGAAGAACATTTGATAACCATAGTCAAGAAAGGCAGCAAGTAGATGTGTGTATGTGTAGATGATGTGTTGATTGAGTGGAAGATGAATAATATAAAAAATAAGTAAGGCTGCAAGTGTGCAAATTAACCACTGCCTTTAGCGGGGAAGTAGTTACAACAAAAAGGCTCGATAAAGGGCCATGACTTTGAATTAGAATATGAAATTCAATAATAATTGATAACCCCAGCCAAGAAAGGCAGGAAATAGGTGTGTGTACATGTAGATGATGTGTTGACTGAGTGGAAAATAAAAAAGGTGAAAAATAAGAAAGGCTACAGATGCGCAAAGTACCCACTGCCTTGTGAGGGAAGTGGATGTTTGGATTTCCAGTCCATTACACAGACTGTGCATCGGATTTCACAGTGGGAACCTGAGAAATGGGTAGCACATCTAAGCAACCAATGCAAGTGTACAAAGTACACACACTGTGTGATAGAAAGGACGCAAGAAAGGTAGCAAGTGTGTACATTTCTTACTGACTTTGGACGGGGTAGTTCTTACAACAAAAAAGCTTGATAAATGTATAATGACTAATGTTGAGGACAGCGATGGTCCCGTTTCTTGTTTTTGATGAGGTTGATAAACTGTTTCACGTAACACAAAAGTTGATCGCAATAAATGCATAGAAATTTAAGTTTACCATATTCAAGATCAATATGTGAGTATGGACTGTTTGCTGAAGATGCTATTACAGCAGTTATTGTGCTTGGTGCAGCAGCAAGTGGGTTGTCCTGCAATCTCTGTGTTGCAGCTCAAACAAAGTTGTTGGGGTTTAAGTTGTTTACGTGTTGCACTATATTTGCTGTGCCAAAGGGTTATTTTTTGGATTGATCACACCTTGAAAGAGTTGTTTGGCAAATTTTACAGGTTACTAATGGTTGGTGTGTTTCAGTTAGTACGTGTCTGGACTTCGCTGGAATCTTTAAGGGACACATTAGGGCTTACATAATACAGAAATACTTTGTAATTAGTGACCTCCAATTCTATTTTATGATGAACGGTTAAATTCTACATCCGCCTTTAGGACTAGTGGGAGGGTAGCACTTTAAAGTGTTTGACAGGTTACACTACATGTGTCCATGCAGCTAAAGAAAACTTAGCATGGTTATGCATGGGCATCCTCTCACACAAAACGTAGTACTCAGCATTCAGGATTGTAAAAGCTTGCCATAGGAGTGACTGATGAGTTCATATATGTCAGTGAGAAAAGAAAAAAAGTACGCTTGTTTTACATTAGATACATACAGACCTGAAAGACTATGCATGTCAATGCATTACATCTTTTTTGAAAGTATGGAAGAAAGCAGTGAAAGGGGGTTTAGAAACAATACTGTCCAGCATAAAAAGTGCTTGATTGTTCTTTTTGTTGAGTGTAAACACACCTTTTTGATTATGACCATATTCCATTGTCCGATATCTACCATAGTGATAGTGGAATTACCACTACTTTTTAGACTACTATTGTACAATCATGTGTAGAGGAGCGGTATTGCTTCTTGACCTTCAAAGAGGTGGAAGATTTAAATTTATATTTCAACACCTAAACAAAATATTTGCTGAATTTCAAAAAGAAAATTAAGTAGGAATGTTAGAGGAAGTCTGGACTAACTCTAAAAGGATTGTGCAAATCGTGACAGCTGAAAAAAGTTTGTCTCAACATTAGTTTTTAACATAATTCAGACACAACATTAGATTGCAGGAGTGTGCAAATGTCTACTTAGACATGTTGCATGAGATCATATGTTACTTAAAAAGATACTTTTTTTACATATCTAACCAGTACAAGGTAAGTAAGATTTACGTTTGGTTTTATAAAGTCAAGATGGAGTCATCTGCTGCATTCGAAAGATTAGGGCTGTTGGGAAGATAGTGAAAGTAACTTGTTATTAACATTGCATTGTTTAAAGGTCAATAGCTTTTTGAAATGAAAACTTTATATGTATTTACATGGTAAACATAGTTATCTCTCCAGCGCTGGTTTTTGCGGTTGCCGACTGCCGAAGCAGAGAGTGAGACCGAGAGGAGGGCAAGGTGCACGGAGGGGCTCGGTGCTCGGAGCGAGGACGCCTCCTACCGCCCGTTCTATCCTTTGGCCCCAGGACCCCCCAGACATCAGAAGAGCCCCGGATTGTACGCACTGGCAAAACAGCAGGGGTCCATCTGTCAGCCATACTCCGCGGACATCCCTGAGACGTGAGCAGTGAGGCGGCAGCAGTGAGGAGTGAACGAGAGAGCGAGCAGCTGACAAGCTGTGAGCAGGCAGACAGAGACTGCGGTGTTACCGGAGCTGCCGGTTTCTGGAGTTGGTGGACGAGTCCTGGTGTCGGGTACCGGTGCTTGGCCGCAAAACCGCCATAACATCAGGCAGAGATTTACCGGGCACCCGCCCTGCCACTTTTCCGCATTTTCGGGAGGATCGCGAATACCTACACTACCCCAGCAGGTGGCGCTGCTGAGCCGTCCCTGACAGCTGCTCGAGGAATAGCCGAGTCGTCGTGTGGTGGTCACTGCCTGCAGCATAACTGGCAGGGGTACCGGAGCTGTGACCCGAGGCTTCAAGAGCAGCAACCCACCGCCTGGATCTGGCCAAGCGAGGCAACAGTCTGAAAGGGAACCCAGGACGCGGCAGGCTAACTATCTGTCCCAAGTACGTGGCTGATTCGGCAAGGAGTAACCTCGCTGAGCTACAACTTTATTATTCTTTTACTGCAGCTGCCAAAGGACTCTATTAACTAACTGCAAGGGGTCAAAATTATTAATTGACTACTTTTCTCACTGTACAACCACTCTAAACAGCCCACAGTATCTACAAAACACTCCTCTCGGCTGGACAACTTACTATAATATAACTGGATCAACAAGCAGAGGAAATAACGAACAGAATTATAACAACCTTGACCCAGCAAAGCCTAACTAGCAACTAAATTCTACGTGACTTGAAAATTTACAGTCACGTGAGAAACGGAGACAGGGAACGGGAAACGGGTGCTAGTCCCGGTGTTGCATGAGCGGCGCACCGGTTCACTGGCAATTTTGAGCCCTACCCCTCCGGTTGGGCTACCTGGAATCAGGCAAAAATATCTTTTTTCAACTCCGGACCAATAGAAGGGGATAGCAGGAGATAACATCTTGCTACTCTGGATCAATACCCCCAGGGAACAACTCTATGCAATAGTTTGTACGAATAAAATTATAACCAAAACAACATTAAGCGACTTCCTATATAGTTATGGCTTACAAAAAACGAAGGTCAAGAACCATCTTTATGAAAAGGATGGGAACGGAAGAGGCAATTAGAAGGAGTACCAGCAAGACGGTAAGAGCAGGAAAGACCGTAGTAACTCCTGGGATTAAAAAGTACTTTGTAAATTTAAAGTCAGATGAACAAGAGCAACTAACAAAAGACCAGATAACCAAGGAAAAAAGAGGGTGTAAAGAGGATGCAAAGGACGGATCATATCAAACTAACACTCAAAGCCAAAGAACCCCTGAGGCTCCACAAAAAAGCACTCGAATAACCCTGGAGGACTCAATCTCCAACCTTAATGTGTCAGGTTCAATTATACCAGAATCACCTAAAACACAACAATACCAAGAATATAATATCACCTGCCCAGACATAAATATTAAGGATCTAACATTTCATAAGGGATCCCAAAAGGAGACACAAAATATACAGAATAGCACTCCGCAAAAACCTTCTGACTTAGAGGGCTATCTAGAAAAATCGCCAGACCTGTCTTTCTTCAAAAACACAGGATTTCCTAACAAATACACCCCAGTCTCCAAATCATTGTTTACTCTGCAAAATATTCTGGAATCGGTTCTCATTCATCTAGGGAATATTCTGGAAAATTCTGATCAAACCCTTAATACTCAACTAGGAATATTAAAATTTCTCGTGGATGGACAAAAGAAGAAAGAGCAAGTGAAATCAACTACAATAACAGGAGTCTGCGGTAAATGCAAAGAAGAAAACTCTCAAAATCCAAAAACAGACCCAATAGAAATGGTCCCCCTTTTAAAAAAAGATATTGCAACTCAAACTGGAAGGAAATCTAGTATGAAACTTCAGGCTGATCAGGATAATAACCAGATTTATTCTCTCAGAAGCCTCTTTAAGGAGGAAACCATATCAATGCCACTCAACCAGTCTAAAGCATACTACCCAATTTTCACAAAAAGCAAACGTAAACTCACTGTGAATAACCCTGAAATACCCCACCGCAAAATAACTGCTGAGATTGAGCTGCCCCGCGATGATATACAGGGTGAAGAAAGTAATAAAGGCAAAAGAAAACAAAAGAGGTCCAAGCTGAAAGGGAGAAACGTGCAAAGAAGAATAGCGAAAAAGAAAGCACGAAAAATAAGATATCAGAATGATCCCCTTTCATCAATAGGATTACCAACAGGACTATTAGATCAAGAGGAAAGAGCAGATCCCTCTCTGATCTCGAAAATAAAGGAGCATAAATCACTAGTGTCTACACAAACTGTAACCACCAATCAACTGAGCAACCTAAATCCAAAGGCAAAAAACTTCTCTCCAGGAGGACACGGTCTGTTAAGCCCGGTATTAAGAGACATCCCAAAAAGAACTGTCCCTACCCAGAAAAAGCCTTTACAAGCAGAGTTAATAAGGCCCAAATTTCTGGAAATCACAGAATTATTTCCGGTAGACGAAGCCCCACTCAATCGCGGTAGAATCATTAGTTTGCTTCAAAATATTCAACCATTACAACCGCTAGCGCGAAATGAAATAAAATTAGTTACGTTCACGGACAAAACAAAAACAACGACAGCAATTGTAGAATTCTGGTCTCCAGTAATTCCAGGAAATATATTGAAGGAGAGTGAGACCCTTCATAAATATGGTTACGATCTGACCCCAGCATTACAGCATGAAGTTCACAGAAAACCCATAACAGAAGAACCACTTAAAGTGCAGCGACCAACGCAAATTTCTAACATTATGACCAAATCCCCAGGCCATACTGCAGGAAACTTTTATGTCTCCATAAAGAATGGCAAAAGAGAAGTCTGGAGTGAAGACACCCGCAGCGAGGAAACAATAAAGGGGGAATACTCATGGACCTGGATCTCGGAGACCCTGAACTCTAATAAACAATCCAAGGTCAATAAACTTCCCGTTTAACATAGGCTGACGATTACCTCTTGGAATATAGCGGGAAAAACTAAAGAAAAAATGACTGAAATAACAAAAAAATGCCCTGCTATAGTGGCCCTCCAAGAAACGTGGTCCACACAAAACTTCAATCAAGAGAAATATTTTGTATATGACACCAATGCAGAGCAGGTTGAACGGGGACATGCGAAAGGAGGGATTGCGATCTTATTAAATGAAGACTATAAATGGGCCCAAGAAATAATACCAACTAATTCAAATAACCACCAATGTATTAAAATCAAGTACGGGACAAATCTCTTACAGCCTGATTCATGAAGTAAAATTGCGCCCGCAATCGCAGCGAAAATGCAAATGCGGGCGCAATTTCCGTAATCGGCATTCAACATCAAAATAGCGAATTCGCAAACACAGAATTGCGAATTCGCTAATAGATTCGCAGAATCCCGGCAGGTGAGCATTAGCGAATCGGAAAATGCGATAAACCACGCATTCTGCTAAAATAATAGCGAATTTGCTATATAATCGCAATCGGTATTCAAGAAAAATCGCTAATAGCGAAAAACCCAAAAATCGCAATTTGCACCGCGCAAAATAAGGACAACTCAAAGCAGGTAGTAACCATAAAAGCCATGCAAAAAAAACTTTCAAAAAACCGTTGTCCTATCACCAACAGGTTCTGGCCTGACCAATCACACATAAGGACCATCATCATCAGCAGCATTAGGAGTCCCACAATGCCAGGAATGTACATGGTGGTGAGGCGTCGAAGGCTAGAGCGATTAGCACGGAGGAGACGCAGGATCCAGGACAGGATATTCCGCCAGCGGGTCACCTTGCTGGGCCAAACCAGAGAGCAGATATATGCTAAATACAGGCTGAATGGGGAAATGATAATGCAGCTAATACAGGACCTTGACCCCCTGATGCAGCACCCAACAACCCGTACCAATGCGGTGCCTACACATGTGCAGGTATTGTGTAGCCTGCACCTCCTGGCCTCCGGGAGTTTCCAGGGGATAGTAGCGGCTGCTGGGGGGATATCCCAGCCCACCATGTCACGCTGCCTCCACACTTTTGTTGACGCCATGCTCACCCAGCTACACCGTCACATGAAATTCCCCGCCAGCCAACAGGAATTGGACATGACCAAGCTACAATTCTACAATGTAGCCCATTTTCCACATGTGCTCGGATGCATAGACTGTACCCACATCGCCATCTGCCCACCAGCTGCCATGGAGTATATGTTCCGCAATTAAAAGTCCTACCACTCCCTCAACATCCAGATGGTCTGCAATGCTAAGACATACATCACTGACATTGTCGCACAGTACCCAGGGAGTACCCATGACTCCTTCATTTTCCGGCACAGCGGCCTCCACACATGACTGGTCAGGGGAGAGTTTGGGGAAGGACACCTACTTGGTAAGTACACTTTGTTGAAAATGTCACATTGCTAAGATGTAACAGCGCAGCACAGGCAATCACCATCTGCTCCTCTCATTCAGGTGACAGTGGCTACGCCCTCCGTGAATACCTCCTGACCCCATACCTCAACCCTGCTACACCCCAGCAACGGCGCTACAATATTGCACACATACGGACAAGGAATTGCATAGAAAGGACATTTGGCCTGCTCAAGAGCAGGTTCCGCATACTGCACAAGACAGGTGGGGCCATGTATTACAGTCCTGAAATGTGCTGCCGCATTGTGGCTGTCTGCGCAATACTACATAACATTGCAACCAAGCGCCGGATACCTGTTGACATCTCTGGCAGTGAATCTGAGGGGGACAACCGGCCACCTGCACATGCGCGCCATGCACATGGGGAGAACCCAGCAGAAGGGCACAGACGTCGCAACCACATCACAGTGAACAGTTTCTAGTACAACCTCTTCCATCACCCCACAAATAAACAATGCATGTAAAATGTAATGATGACACAACGCTAATGTGTGTAGCAAAATAAATGTATTTGTTCAATTCACAAAAAATAAATAAGGTTCCAGTACAAATAACTCCCACGAACAGTATTACAGCATACTGCTGTGTATTAGAACATGGCAGGCTTAACGTCAGCCTGTGCCAATGATAGTCTGAAGTTCTCAGGTGCGCATACTGCGCGTTGCGCCCAAGCGCCTCTGAGGGGCATCCTCCTCCGGGGCTTCAGGACCTGGCGTGGGCCTGGTGCTGCGGCTGTGTGGTGGGATCTGTGAGGCTGAGTGGCTGCTGACGCTGGACACCCCCTCACTAGCATCATCACCCCCCACAGTGGATGGTATTGCTGGAGGGTGTAGTGCAATGACGGCCGTGGTGAGGTGCTCCAGCACCCTGGTCATGTCCTCACTGCACTGCACTAGTTGGTGCTGCTGTGTCAGGGAGCGCCGCGCCAACAGAGAAGTTGCATTTGCAGCTACATAACTTGCCCTGCTGTATGAGGCCAGCCGGTTCATAAGTTGGCGGCGGCGTGCTGCGGCGGTGTTGGCCTCCATGGCTGCAGCCATGCGGGCCATTCCCTCACCCACACCTGCCATGGCTGCAGTCATGTTGTCTAATCGCTCTCCCACACCTGCCATGGCTGCCCTCATGCCGTCCATGTGGCCTGCAACTGTGGCCACATTGCGCCCTATCATATGGAGCTGCAGCTGAATAGCTCCTTGTTGTTGTGCCTGGCGCTGGTGTATCCGCAACATGCATCTTTCAACGCTGAGACGCGCCAGTCCCTGTTCATTGGCCCACCTGCTTGCTGGAGTGGAGTGCTGGCGTGACCTGCCACGCCTGCCCTGCTGGCCTGAGTCTGTGGCTGGCCGCTGTGTGGCAACTGGCGCGGGCCCGGATGTTGTGGCGACAGCTGCTGGGGGTGTGACCGCTGGTGTTGCTGGTGCGCCAGATGCAGGGGGTGTGACTGCTGGTGTTGCTGGTGTGCCAGATGCAGGGGGCACAATGGTAGCTGCCCTGGCTGCGGCTCTAGGTGGTGCAGCGGTAGTAGGAGGCACAATGGTGGCTGGCCTGGCAGCGGCTGTGGGTGCTGCACCAGTCGCAGGGGGGACACTGCAGGTGGATCTGGCTGCTGGTGTTGATGCAGCGGCAGGGGCTGGTGCCTGGGTTGGTGGTGGCACCTCCTCCTCCTGGAACTCCTCATCGATTTGCAGCCTTTCGCTATCGCTGCTTT
Source organism: Lissotriton vulgaris (assembly GCF_964263255.1). Classification (NCBI taxonomy): domain Eukaryota; kingdom Metazoa; phylum Chordata; class Amphibia; order Caudata; family Salamandridae; genus Lissotriton; species Lissotriton vulgaris. The sequence continues at coordinate 435,765,344 of NC_141698.1, read as the reverse complement.
CGCCACCTGTGGGGGTAAGTGGTGGATCATTAGTTGCATGTATCTGGCAGACGTGCAGTTGCTACATGCATGCTGGGTGACATTCCCTGAATGGCTGTGGCTTTGTGTGCTTTGGGACCTGTCTGGCTGCATTGTGGTACTACAACATTGTGGCCAGACTACATCTCCAACAATGCTTCAGGACATTCCTTGATGTGCAACTATGGCATGCCTATGGGACATTAGGGGAGCCTATTTGGTCATGGACATCCATAGGGGGCAGGGTCGCAGTCGCATGCCACTTACCTTGGGTGTCTTGGGTGGTGCGGGATGAGTCTAGTCGTGTAAATCCTACACAGGCCTCCTTCTCCAGGGTGTCCTCCACCTGGTCCTCCATGGCAGTATTGGGTGGGACAGTTGGTCCTCTTCCTCCAGTGCCCGAGGACTCCCCAAGGCGCGCCGCCACCTTCTCCTTGGCACGGCCTCGGAGGTCATACCAGCGCTTCTTTAACTCCTCTAGGGACCTGTCTGCCACTCCAACGGAGTTCACAGTGGAGGCAATCCCCTGCCATATCCTGCGCTTCTCTTGTTCAGGAACCCTCCTGGAATCTTTTCCAAACAGTCTCTCATGGTTTGCCACCACCCCCTCTATCAGGTGTTCTAGCTCCTGATCCGAAAATTTTTGTTTCCTTTTGCGCCCAGACGAGCTGCTGGTGCCAGGTACAGGTTCCTCAGACATTGTAGCAGAGTTGTGGTTCTGTAGTTCTCTCCTGTAATGCTGTAGCTCTCCAACTTGCTCCCTCTCAGTCAGCCTCACTGTGGAGAATGGGGGTGGGAACTGGCAGCTTCCTGGTTGTGATGTCATCACTGGGCTCGAAATGCGACTTCCCGTTTTCCCGATCTCGCGAGTTTGCGATCTCGCAAATAGCGATATCGCAAATAGCGATATCGCTATTTGCCAGTTCGCAATCCCGGCGCGGGTAGCCGAAAATAGCGATTTTTCTGCGATTATCGGTAATCGCTAACGGAATTTGCGATCGCGTGCGAATCGCTTTTTTTATCGCAATTCTTCATGAATTCGGATTTGCGATTTCTGAATAGCTTTTTTTCGCTATTACAGAATCGCAAATGCCGATTTTCATGAATATGGCGGATAGAAACTTTAAAAGATCTACTAATCTTTAACATCTATATCCCTCCTGGAGCAAAAATGGACACACTTGCTTTAGAAATCTTAAAAGACATTGAACAAACCTTAGAGAACCAAGGCTATCCAGCGTTCTTTATCATGGGATAATTAAATGGGAAAATATCTAATGACTCATTACAAAAATGGAAAGACTGGCACAAAGAAGAGGCCTTGGGTATCTCCACTCCACTACTGCCTAAAGAAATCAAGACGGATGAAAGAGGGAAAATCCTAATAGAATCACTCCCAATCCTAAATGGAGTAATACTGAATGGCAACGTAGAAGGCGACATTCCCGCCTCATATACAAGACAGGGTAATAGTAGCCCCTCACTTCTGGACTATATGATCTGTAGCTATGACCTATATGGATCAGTTCTACAACTCAAAATTAATTGTGTCCAAGGTAGCGATCACGCCATCCTACAAGCAAAAACAGAGTGGAGAATACAATCTTCCTTGACAAATCAAATTATGTACAACCATAGCACAGTTCTGGCTAACCCAAGCCAAAGACGTATTTACTGGAATCTGGCTACATTTAACAAGATAAACAACATAATCGACTCAACACAACTTTTGCAAGTAACCTTCCCTGCTAATCGGATAACAAACTTTGAAATGGTCATCAAAAAGCTAGCACAAAAATTGGAGGAAAAATCGATGCAATCAAAAACAACAAAGAATCAAAATAAAAGACCAAAGTTAGCGACCAATACAAAACTTCTGAATAAACTGATAAGAGAACAGTTCTTAAAATACTCTCCAACTAAACAGCAAGAAATTAACAAAATAAAAAATCAACGCAGGCGAAAAAAGGAAAAAAACAAGAGAAAAAAACAAGACCAAAATTGGGTAGACCTGCAGATAGCAGCAAAATAAAATAACCAACAAGCCTACTGGAACAGCATCGCCAAAGAATCAGGCACAAAAAAACTCTACAAGCTATCCCGGTCCCCCCAAAGGAATGGGATCTTTACCTTGCTAACTTATACAAGCTAAATGCCAACTCAGAAACGATCCATAATCTCACTATGAATAAAACTACTTAGCAGTGGAGTATCTAGCCCTTCCTCAATCGAGCTACACATAAGAAAGGCGAGAACAACAGGAGCCTCAGGACCAGACCAAATACCGATCAAGGTCCTCCAGTGCAACCCCAAAGAATGGAGCAAGATGTTATCTCCCCATTTTAACTATATCTTTACTACTGGAGAAATCCCTAAATCATGGAAGGGAAGTATAGTAATACGCATCCATAAAAAGGGTACAAGGCTACACCCTGGTAACTATAGGCAAATAGCCCTCTTGGACGCAACAGGAAAAATCTTCACTGCAACAGTTTTAGATCACCTTAAAGATTGGGCCTTTTCTTCTGGACAAATTCCACTATACCAGGCTGGATTTAGACCAAAGCATTCTGTCACGGATAACATTGCGGTGTTACAAACCATCTTAGATAAATACGTGACAGGTAAATCCCAGGTCGTATATGCTGCTTTTATTGACTTTTCCACCGCATTTGACAGAGTAGATAGAGGAACACTCTGCAGAAAACTTGCCAAAATGGGCATCCCGGACAAACTTTTACACATACTTATATCATTGCATACAAACACCTGGTGCCAGGTTCAAATGGGAAGGGAAAAGGGTCTTACTAGTTCTATCCTGACTCCAAATGGCCTAAGACAAGGATGCCTTCTTGCTCCCTTATTGTTCTCTCTACCTTAGTGATTTGCCTCAACCTTTCCAGCAGATATGTAATTTTCCTCCAAAAATTGCCTTCCACAAAATACATACGATGTTATATGCAGATGATATAATTATACTAGACCTAACTCCATTTGGACTGCAAAGGAGCCTCCAGGCACTGTACAAATACTCGGAGGAAGACTATCGTATCCCGAACATCGCGAAAACAAAAGTAGTCCCGTTTTCAGGAAGTAAAAAGAGAATCAAATTCCATTGGTCCCTAGGAGAAAAAAGGGTGGGAGTTGTACACTTACCTAGGTCGAATCTTTACTAAGACTTTACAGAATAGGCCCCACACTTTGAATTTGACCCGGAAATCGGACATGCATGTGGGAGCACTTTTAAAACTGTACGCTGCTTCTGGACAAAGACACTTCTTCTCCATGCTTAAGATATATAGTGTAAAGATTCCACCAGTACTATCATACGCTCTGGAATATATACCTATAAGCCAATGGAGCTTTTTAGATCTAAAAGAAGGTAAGATCCTACGGAAACTCACAAAGCTGGCCCAGGCGGTACCAGTACAAGCCCTACGCCTAGAGTTTTCATTGACTAGTGCCTATGCCAGAGGAATTGCTAATATCATCAGGTGGGCATACAACCTCCTACATGCAGATGAAGGAACGCTTCGATCCTTGCTCAAAATAGAAACATTTGAACGCGATTCATCAAAGCATATATTTACAAGAAACGTCTTAACTGCTTTCCAACTTTCAGAGACTAATACTAACTTGCTACTATCCTGGACACCAGCCCATCTGAAACTCTTCCTAAAACATTTTACCCCAAGACTCAGCTTTGACCTTGACGTTCAACATTGTTTTAAATTGTCTCTTTATAAAAATGTCGCTGAATCCATTACTTTTAAGCACGCTCAACAGTATATAAAATTTAACCTTAATCACGGGGCTAGGAGATTGATTGTGCTGCTCAGATTAGGAATACTTCCTGTAAAAACACTAACACATAGGTGGCACTTAAAAGAAAGCACTAATTGTAATCTGTGTAACGGTGGAGACCAGGACTTAGAGCATTTATTGTTCACCTGCCCAAATGCAACAGTTGCTGTGGCAAGAAAAAGGTTTCTAAAACCAATCTACGTCAAATGTAGAATCAGCAAAGCACACAAATTGATTATCCTATGTAAAGCTCCGCCAAATTAATTTGTATGTTATAACCTTTTTACATTTTTTAAATTATTTTTACCTTTGTATTAGAATGAACACTTTTTAACAAAGTGGTTTATAATTGAATATGGTGTATTAAATATTTGTGGTTCTCAGTGGAGAACCAAATCAAATAAAATAAACTTGACTTGACTAGTTATCTCTCATCACTTAGAGGAAACGTGGTAATGACTCCATTAATTTGAAGGGTGCATAGCCAGCTTTCCAACATGGTGGACATAATGTTAAAAAGACCCTTGCAAATGCCTCAGTTATCTGAGTGAGAGTAACATAGTTCCTGTATTAGACAAATGTGAACTGGAGAGAGTTAATTGGTTCTAAAGACTCCAAGGAATTATATCACTTAATTTTTATATTCTGCATTTACAGTCATTGAGGGTACTTACCACTATTTTGTGCACGTATGTTGTTGAAGTATCTTGGATGCAGACAACATTACCTTTCAACAGACTCTAAATGTAAAAAAAATAGATGTACATTAGGACATCATAAAAGCAATGCTAACAATTAAAAACGTAGTTTGCAATATATTATGCATGAGTCTAGGTGTTTTTAGATCCAGGATTAGAGACAGTTACAACTGTTGCAAACATATTCAAATTGCTTTACTGCAAACAATATTGAAAATTCACTACTGTAATGGCAATATTTTACTATACTATGTTAAAAAGTAATGATATGTCTTTGTAGGAAGGTGGATACCTGACTATGGTTACCCCAGATTTTTTGCCTAGTGTTTAGTTGGCCAGGGATCCTGCTAATCAGAACCCCAGGCTATCTGCGCTCTCTGTAAAATGGACTCCATGTACCCTAGGTACACCTCCAATTGGATAGTGGGTCACCTTATCAGCCCCTGTACAGTGTACTATAGGTACACAGGGCATAGGTGCATCCAAGGTCTACCAGGGGCTGTTGCATATCTTTTGCCACCCAGCCATTCAGAATGACACAACTGGCTGATCACTTAGCTGGGGCAAGGTGGTGTCATCACCCCTTGCTTAGATATAGTATACCTATATCTAAACCTATATCTGGTCACATATACACCTATAAGTCACTCCTATGGCAGGCCTTAACAATCCTGGAGGCAGAGTGCTTGGTTTTATGTGAGATGGTGCTCTAGCATGGGCTGAGCCTGTCTGCAGCTTTCGGAACCAAGTCCCTTAGCTGTACTGGGATACTGCCATACCATATACTCCTAAGTGCATTATAATACTTGCGGTTACTCGCTAACTTTGGTTTGGCTTTATTAAAACATGTCGTGTAAGGTGTCATACACATTAGAATACTACCCCTTCACCAGTTCTGGTGACGGGGGTAGAATTCCACCCTTCTAGAGGGAGAAGACATGTTACATTGCTTAAACGCGTTTAAATCTAACCAGAGCCTCAGCATCACAAAATGGATGCTGCTGCCACTGACACAAGTCTGGCCTCCTGCTGCTGCCCGAAACTCCTGCAGGGGAGGCCTGGACAAATGGTATCCTGTCACAGAGAGGTGTTACACCACCCCACACAGGAGATAGTGGATTGGGGCAGGGAGGGCTGAATGAAATTAGACACTGCCTGGGGCGCACAAGGCGTCCCATGCATAGTCCAGTTCAAACCGGTGCTGGGGCACTCCAGCTCCAGCTCTGGCGTGAAACTGGACAAAGGGAAAGGGGTGTAACTACCCCCTTCCTAGGTCCCACCCATAGGAGGGACCTAGCAGGTGATCCAGCCCCTTGATTTGGAATAAAGGTAGGAGCTGTGCCAATGCAAACTAGATCATCCTGACTGAAACTTTGAAATGAAACTCTGGACCCTCCGACATCCTACTCAACCTAGAAGACTGAAGAATCTCTCTTGTGGTCAAGGAGTGGCCACCCTGTGCAAGCAGGCACCATCAGCGCATCGAGACTTCCTTTGCCATTGCTCCCGCCGGAGCTCGAATGACAGAGACCAACAAGACCTGGACTCCCAAACTTCCAACAGCCCGATCCACAGTCCTAGCAAAGCATAAACCCGCGGAGGCGACATGAGACGTAGGACCGGCCATCTTGAAAATTTAACGAAGTGCTTCCTGTGCTGCTCCCGATGCTCCCTCAATGCTGTGCTTTGAGGTTTGAGAAGCCCCAGCCCCGAGCAGCCTGTGCTCCAAAGATCAACTCTCCACACTCTCCGAGTGCTGCGTGGGGCCCTTCTGCACTTTCCCTGCTCGACGCATTGTCCAGTCGCTTGCCCGTTGGCTAGTGGCCTCTGTGATGACGATCTATTATAACTACACTGCTGGTCTGGTTGCTCCAGAGTCACCCCAGCTCCTCTGAAAAGGAGCTACCGATCAGACCTTCCCGGTTTGATCAAGAAGACATCTTTCAGTCCTGCGTAGGTTGCCTTTGCCAAGGCTTGGCGACTCCGATTCGAGTACCGACACCGCCAACGGCAAGAGCCTTTGTGGGACAGCTTGTGTTTGCCAGCTTGTCATCCTTGATCCTTCCTGGTCCATGTGGCAGCAGAGACAAACTCCTCGACAGCACCTGATCGCAACCCAACATTGCCTGGTTCCGTCCTGGTTCCATCCTGGTCACTGGCTAGTAACCCAGACTCTGTCCCCTCTGCTTTCAGGTACTCTTCATCTTCAATCCACCCTTGGATCCAACCGGACTCTTCTCTCCTGGCCGCCTGCGGCATCCTTTCCTCCAGGCTCCATAGAACTTCACGAAGAAACCAGACACACTTTGGCACCTATTCACCCGCTTCCTGTGGGTGAGGTAACGATATAACTCCGGTGCTCCAGTAGTGGTTTACACCTCTAGTGTCCTAGTTTTAAGTGGCTAAATTCTAGTCCAGTCGGAAGACTCCAAAACCTATCACTTTCTGATTTTTACGCACCATTGACTTGTATGGTAAACGCGGTTGCCTATAGACACTGCACCCGCATACTGTGGGCCTCCTATGTCCTAACCTTCGTTAGTCCAGTGTAGGCCCAGCGATTCCCAAGGGCTTAGGCCTTACCATTGTTCATGACGTGGTACTTATACCACTTTTTTAATATATGGTTTGAGTGGCCACCCGGTCTATCCATAATTGTGCAGCTTATTGTATGTTATACTGTGTTCTTTGTTTAACGTTTGTGCTTCTGTGCTCATAAAGAGTATAGGGGATTATTCTAGAAATAAATACATATATTTTGTAATATATAACTTGTGTGGTGTCCTTTCATTTGGTATTTAAAAGGATTGCATATGGTAAAACAGCTGGCTTCACATGCCCTCTGGAGCTTAGCCTAAGATTGCTTTTGTCCATGCGACCCCTAGGATAGCTGGTCTATAAGGTTGTCTTACAACCAATCACCATAAGGTCATTTGGACTGCTGCACGGTGCTCACTAGAATAGTAATCATCATATACCAGGCCAACTTCTCACAGTCTTTATCCAGGAAAGATTATGTATGAAAAAACAAAATAAAGAAGAATCTAATGTTGAGGACAACACTAGAGTGTGAGACTTAATTTTATCATTGAAATGTTAAAGTCAAACGTATATATTACAGCTACACCAGTGCACACTCTATCATTATATATGTAATCCTAAACACAGCCCAGGTCAGTCCAGAGAACAGAGATCACTGTGGGGCAGTCTCTCACCAGTGTACGTCTGGTAGGAGACTGGCCCACAGTGATATCTGTTTTCTGGACTGACCTGGATTGGTTTTAGAATTACAGATATAATGATAGAGTGTGCTCTTGTGTCGCTGTAATCATTTTTTGTTCTGCGTATTCTTTGGTCTTGAATATTATCATTACCCTGGTGGGTGGGTACGTAAACACCATCTTTTGAGCACCTCCAACCAATAGGAATATACACTGGATATATAGACTTAGAATGTCCCAAGATGTGGACACCATACAGCAAACCCACAACTTGTGTCATATTATTGTTTAAAGTCAAAGGCGATGACTACATTAGGTTCATTGCAATTTTCAGTCCATAATTCTTCAGTAATATTACATTAGTAAAAATCTGGGCTCCTGGCTGCTGAGTTGGGTAGCATTCTGCAAACTGAAAACATAATAACAAATGTATATGTTGAGCAAAAGTCGAACCTGAATGTGAAGCCAATCATAGGTTTCATAGTAGAGAATTTCAGTACAAACATTGATGGGAAATTATCACTTAAAGATAAGTAACTATAAAAGGAATACAAATATACATATATTTGGTGTTGAGAGACATATGTTTTAGAGAAAGGTATTGATTACTTGTAAAAATATATGAAAGCACACAAGCTTCTGAAGAGGAACCAATATGTACATCATACGCTATTAGGTATAGTATACACAATTTACATGTAGCAGAACGTGGTGTACCTGGTACAGGTTGTGAAGATTGATCACGTTGTGAAGATTGATCACGTTGTGGAGATTGATCATGTGCTGGTGAATTATCACTGGTTATGCTTCCTGCAAAATAATTTTGAAAAAGTAACATTTCTTAAAGAAGAAATTAGTTTACCAACCTAACAGAAAAGTTTCTTAAACACAAACAGTTAATCCAAAATAACTTTCTTATATTAATGTAGTTTGAAAAATATTTTGTTTGCAGAAAGTTTAAGCAAGGGATATAGAGTACAGTCTATATGAATACAGAGGTAAGGCCTGTTAAATGGATGCAGTTTGAAAACATGACAGTTTAACAAAGGGCGCCCAGGCCCTGCAGTGATAGGCTTGATGTTTATATTTAGAGTTTCTTGTGTGGGTGGCACAGTTACTATTGTAGGCCCAGTAGTAGCATGAACATGAGCAGCCTTGGTATACGTAACTATCAAGAGTAACATTTTAATCATGGACAAACAATTACACTTTCAAAAAAGGCAGCAATTGCATTTAAAGACTGATCATGAAGTGGTGAAGTGTTGAAAAACATGTATTTTGGCGAAAACATGTTATAAAAATATATACGATAAAGGGAAAAATGGTTAGGTAACCTAAGCCAAATAAAGGGCTAGTACAACACCGTAGTGTCAAAGTTATAAATCCAACAATTATTATGAATTAAAACTATGCTAGTCTGAGGAGGCAAAAGTTTCATAGGCCAACTAGAGCACAGAAAACAACAACTGTAGGTCACGTGAGGAAGCAAGAAATGGTAAGTCAGTGGAGGATTAAAAGGGAGCAAATATGATGATTAGGAGATAGTACATATGTTGGAACACAAAGCACGTGGCGTAGCACAAAAATGCAACATATATATTTTTATATATTCAAAGCTTTATTTTGATATGATGATATCTTAAAAGCACATGACAGTTAAAATACAATGCATGTTATTAAAAAACACTCAATAAATAGTTAAAAAGACAGTTTAAGAACGTATTAAACAATTTACAGCTTTGAGATTCAAAGAAATAAAGGACCAAGGATTGCCTGGAATAGGAGTTCGTCACATAGCTTTGCATCTGATCACCCATGCCAAACTAAGGAATTTGGCTACCTCGCACGCCAGTACTGTGTTTGGATCAGATTGCAGAATTCTTAGTGCTGGGGCATAGTCTCTGGTCTCAAGGAGGAGACAGATAGGTTTTAACCATTTGGATCTTGGCTTATTATAGGAACTGCAGACAAAGAGAACATGTGGGATTGTTTCCAGTTCGGTGCTGCAGTGCGGACAGGTGACAGGCATCTGGTAGGGGGGTTTCTATTTAGAAGTGCGTTCGCGGACTGGTAAAGTTCCTAATCGAAACTGTACATATAAGGCCCTATCTTTGGGTTTTCTAATAAAGTCAATGTAGGGTTCAAGTGTGGGGACAGTTTTGTGCAGGCGAAACTCGTGGATGAGCCTGCCCAAGTTATCCGCTCTAGATTCCTGGGCATCGACCCACCGCCAGTAAGCCCGCTTGACTTCTAGTTTGGACAATATAGCCCCGGACTCCCATGCCACCCAAAGGCCAGTGGCCAACAACAGTTCCTTTATTTTGGAAAGCCTAGCTATTTTGTATGAGCCCTGCAAGCTCATGATTTCTTTGAGGCCGTCTGCGTAGCTCTCTAGCTCTGGTGTACGCCACAGGCGAGCCCAATAAAGAAGCGGACGCAGAATTATAAGGTCTTTAATAGATCTGCGTCCGAGATCGTATTGAATGGGGTTGCTAGGGGAACTCCTGGGGATGGACAACAAGTCCTTATAGAATTGGTTTTCAGCCATTGCTAGCAGGTCAACATTGCTAAAACCCCAGAGCTCTGCCCCGTACAGTGCGCTGCCTACTGCTTTTGCTGAGTATATCTCTAGGGCAGGGGCTATGGGTCTAGAGGCTGAGGATCTATGCTCCCTGCTTATGGCACCCACGACCCGTTTGTGGTTTAGGGCCATTTTTGCTATGTGGGGTTTCCACTTGAGTTGGTCCGATATCCTAATCCCAAGATAGTCGAACGTTTTGACCCTCTCTAGCGGCTCTTCATTGAGGGTAAGCGTGCGATTGGCTTTTCTACTGGGATTGAAGTAGAGGAGCTTTGTTTTGGATGTATTGATGACCAAGCCCCTTAAATTGCAGAAGATACAAAACCGATCCAGTAGTTTTTGGAGCCCCATGGGCATTTTGGAAACTAGTAATGTGTCGTCGGCAAAAAGCATGGCGGGGACCTTCACACCAGCCAGACTAGGGGCGTCAGCATCAATGTCAGTTAGAAAAGAAGCCACCCCATTGACAAATAGGGAAAAGAGGGTCGGCGCCAGAACACATCCTTGGCGGACACCTCTATTCACAGGAATTTTTTCTGTTCACTGCTCCTTCATGCCCCACCGAATGCGTGCGTATGTTCAGGCGGGCCAGCAGGCACAGGATGGGCGGAGGGAACCCCATCTCATGAAGAACCGCCCACAACCGCCCTTGGGGGACCAGATCGAATGCGGTCTTCAAATTGATGAAGGCCAGGTACAGACCACCCTTGCTAATTGAGACTGACTTCCAATGCAGTATTAACAGCCTGAAAGCCTGGTCTACGGTACTTGTACAGGTCCTAAACCCCACCTGGAAGGGGGAGATAATGTTATTCTCCTCTGCCCAGGAAAGGATCCTTTCAAGGAGGACTCTGTCAACCACCTTCTGACCAGCATCGATCAGGCTGATCGGACGATAGTTGGCAGGGTCACCCCTTGACCCCTACTTATATATAGGGATCACTTCTGCTCCCTTCCAGGAGTTTGGGACTGGAGACCCTATATATTTATGAAAGCACAATATGTAAGAAATCAGGCCTGGGAAGGCCATGTGAGGCAGTAATAAATATTAAAATTCATGGGAGAAAAAAAAAGGAAAATTGAGCTGGGAGGGCCACGTGACGCAGTAAATAAATAATACTAATATTATGCACAAATTGTAACAATACAGGCTAAAGCACGGGGCACAGTTCAAAAATATGACACAGAAATTGATGCACCTACAATTTATTTAGAAAAGGCCAAGGAGGGCTCGGTGACGCAGAAGGAAATAATATGATCAATTATATATGATGAATATTAATAGAGGCCTGGGAAGGCCACTTGAGGTAGCAATAAACATTAAAAGTCTCAAGAGGATTAGGAGGGAGCAAATACTATGAAGCACAAAGCATGTGCCACAGAAAAGTAAGGCAAGTGATGCAGTAAAAAAATACTACTAATATGAATGCACAATTTGGACCAATACAGGCTAAAGCACAGGGCACAGTTCAAAAATACGACACAGAAATTCATGCACGCACAATTTATTTAGAAAAGGCCTAGTAGGGCCCGTGATGCAGAAGGTAATATTACGATCAACCATATAGGATCAATAAGAATAGAGGCCTGGGAAGGCCAAGTGAGATAGCAATAAATATTAAAAGTCACAGGAGGATTAGGAGGGAGCAAATACGATGAAGCACAAAGCACGAGGATTACAAAAATAAAGCGAAACAGAGCTGAGAGGGCCACGTGACGCAGTAAAAAAATAATACTATTATGAAAGCACAATTTATAAGAACACAGGCTAAAGCACGTGACACTTCAAAAATACGACACAGAAATTCATACATGTACAATTTATTTAGAAAAGGCCAAGGAGGGCTCCGTGACGCAGAAGGAAATATTATGATCAATTATATATGATGAATAATAATAGAGGCCTTGGAAGGCCATGTGAAGTAGCAATAAACATTAAAAGTCACGGGAGGATTAGGAGGGAGCAAATACGATGAAGCACAAAGCATGTGCCACAGAAAAGTAAAGCAAAATGGCTAGGAGGGGCACGTGACGTAGTAACAAAATAATACTAATATGTATACGCAAATTGGACCAATACAGGTTAAAGCACGGGGCACAGTTCAAACATGACACAGAAATTCGTGCAAACACAATTTATTTTAAAAAGGCCTAGTCACGCAGAAGGAAATATTATGATCAACTATATATGATCAATAAGAATAGAGACCTGGGAAGGCCACGTGAGGTAGCAATAAATATAAAAAGTTACAGGATGATCAGGAGGGAACCAATACGATGAAGTACAAAGCATGTTCCACAGAAAAGTAAAGCAAAACGGCTGGGAGGGGCACATGACGCAGTCAAAAAAAATTATACTATTATGAATGCACAATTTATAGGAATACAGGCTAAAGCATGCGACACTTCAAAAATACGACACAGAAATTCATGCACGTACAATTTATTTAGAAAAGGCCTAGGAGAGCTCTGTGACGTAGAAGGAAATATTATGATCAATTATATATGATGAATAATAATAGAGGCCTGGGAAGGCACTGTGAGGCGGTAATAAATATTAAAAGTGACGGGAGGATTAGGAGGGAGCAAATACAATGAAGTACAAAGTATGTGTCTCACAAAAACAAAGCAAACTAGAGCTTGGAGGGCCTCGTGACACAGTAAAAAAAAAGACAAAAAAATACTATGATGCAGGTACAATTTACAGCTGAGGCTGATGTTGTGACTGCTTCTCCTACCTTTGCTTTTGTCGTCTCTTGTCTTGTCTTCAAAGGCTGGGACTTAAGCTGGGCCTGGGTGGGTGGGCGCGGGCGACGCCAGCACTGCGGCTATGGTGGCCTGGCTGGTAGGCAGCAGCAGTGACACCACGTCGAGTGTCACGAGTCCTCCTCCGCTCGAGCAAACAGTTCGTAGTACAATCGATGATGATTAGAGTCTGTCTGTCACCGCAGCGGAGGCAATAGAGAGCGTGGTTAGGTCACTATTCGTTTTATATGGGAACCGGGGGGGCTGACCAAACTAAGTCCAGGGCCGTCATTGGTAGCGTTTTCGAGGTCTAGAAGAATGACAGGCCTGGGGGACCTCCCATTGGCTAATGTATTGCTTCCAGGCTTAGTAATAGCAAGAAAGGTACATGGTAATATGTGGGGAAGTGTGGGCGGGCATGCACTGCGCAAGTGTGAGTGTGTGCACCAATAATTAACAACAGAGAGAGACGGGGTGGGGTTTTCATGTGCGCAGAGGCAGACCCAGAATCGGATCTCCAATGCGTGACCACTTGCAACTATTCTCGTAGCGCACCCTGTACTTTGATTTGACAGTGAGAGAGTGATTGCACCATAGTTTGTAATGCTAATCATTCTCAGCGCGTACTCGCGCATTTGCTACGAATACGCTTCGATGTTACGCGTCGCATCAAAGCTTCCGTGTGATGTCATGTACGGCGCCCCGTACACAAAAGGCGCAAATGTTTTTAATTGTTTACAAACATATATTTATGTATTTAATGAACATACTAACAGAATACATTATGTAGAATAGTTATGAAAATAGTTTTTTTAAACTTTAAACAATCGTAAATTACTTTTAAAAGCAATTACACAAATCACAGTGGAACGTTATGTGTACTCGCATCGAAGGGCACTGTAAGCTCAGCGTAAGCGCATGCAAAGCCATGTGACTTTAGAAGAAGGGATTTGATTGGTTCATAATAGTTCCTATTCCAATTGTTGAAAGTTCCGTCCCATTTTAATCATTCTACTTTGTCTTTCTAAGAAGAAGCATCTGTTCTGAGAATCCTGTCAAATAGAAGGAAGATTACCACATTAACAGCAATGGACTCATCTTCCAGCCATTCTTCAGAGGAATATTTCATTCCTGAAGAACTTCCAAAGAAGAGGAAAGAAGCCCTAATTTGGCAATGTTTTACTTTTCCAGAAGGGCAAAAAAAGGTTATTGCTCTAAAAGTAACCTGTAAAATTTGCCAAACAAGTCTTTCAAGGGGTGATCTATCTAAAAAATACTCCTTTGGCACAGCAAATATGGTGCGACACGTGAAGAACTTGCACCCCCAATAACTTTGCTCGAGCTGCAACATGGAGATTGCAGGACAACCCACCTGCTACTGCACCAAGCACACCAACTACTGCAGCAGAATTTTCAGCAAGCAGTCCACACCCACAAATTGATCCTGATTTTGCTGACGTTAAAATTGTATGCATTTATTGCGATAAACTTTTGTGTTATAGGGAACAGTCTATTGGTCTGATAAAGTGCAGGATGCAGGAGCATCGCTGTCCTCGACATTAGTCTTTTTTTTCATTCTTTTGTTCCAGTTGGACACTTTTTGGGTTCCAGTTTCATTTTTTGGGTTTAAAAAAAACTTGTGGACAAAGCACAACAAAAGAAAGAAAACTAAAAACACATAAAACAGTTCTTTTTAGAACTACCTTCGCTGGTCAAAGAAAGAACTATATTTCTATGTTAGTGTATAAAAGCTTCTCAGAATGAATGTGTAGTTCATAAATGAATGAATGAAAACATTACGAGTGTATGGTGAATGTGAAAGTGCAGAACTATAAGGAAGTGCTAAAGCATACATCTGTAAGGTGTTTACCTATAGTATACTGTAGTACCTCTGAAGCACTTGAATGTAACATATCCATATAAATATGTTACAAGTCTATGTTTCACGTTGCACTGTTGGTGAAACTGCCTGGGTGAATTTGTATGTGTTAGGGGTAGATATACAACCCCCTTGTGCCTCTTTTAACACAGCTGTTATGTCACTTTTGTGATGCACTGGTAGTGTAAAAGATGTGCCATGGTGTGTGGAAGGTGCATCACATTATAAAGACCTGCGCCAGAAGGAGGTGATATCACAGTACACAATAACTGTAATATCTTTGGGAATGAACCACTTATTGTAGATCTGCTGATTAGTGGTTTAATGCAGTGAATGGATTCTTTTAGAATAGTGTACAGATAAGCACATAGTGCTGCATGGTCAGTACAATACTGAAACAGAAGTGTGATAGTGTTTACTGGAAGTGTAAGGATACAGATTGGGGAATTGAAGGTATAAAAGACAAGTTTGTCGGTGCATAGAAGACTACATGCATACTCTATTGGGGTTTTCTCATGAACTACGGAACAGATTTATTTCATTTACAAAAAAGCACAATCTGCAAACCGAACTCTACCTCTCTGCCAAATTTGGTGTAATTACATTAGCATATGCGTACGGTACGATGATAAAAAAACAACGATAAAGGAATTATATAGAATTCAATTTAAGTATATTGGAGGAAAAAATAATTAACAAAAAAAAATATTTTTCAATTTAGTTTTGTAATTATTTTACATTAAGAATATGAAATATAATGTAAATAATAAATGTAATATAATTATTTATATTAAAAATATAAGAAATTAGTATAAAAAGAAATACATATAATAATTAATACATTTAATACTTATCATTTACAAAACGTTTAAAATTCACTGAAAAAACCATAGGTTTCACACCCGTTATAGTTAGGAATTAGCATCTAAAAAACCTTTGAAATTCACTGAAAAAACCATAGGTTTCAGCCACGTTATAGTTAGGAATTAGCATTTAAAAAACCTTTGAAATTCACTGAAAAACCATAGGTTTCACAGATGTTATAGTTAGCTGGACATTTCACTCATATAAAACCATTGGAATTCACCCATTATAGTTAGTTCAGCTAACCATAACTCGCGCGCCCGCAATGCACTGCTGATGACGTCACATATTACATCACGCATGACATGGTCAGTGACATCACTCATGACATCACTGATGACATCTCAAATGACATCACTGATGACATCACTGATAACATTATTCAGTGAATGTGTGTCTTTCTGAAAAATAAATATTTTTTATCTATGTATATCTAAAGGTCGATCGATAGAAGAACAAATCGGTAAATAAGTGTCCTAATGGATGTTTTTTCTAAAATTGATTGTATAACTGACTTATTAAGTTTATCTTTCTGAATACATGTATTAGCGAGTAATGTTTAAATATTTAAATATCTGTATCAGTGTCTCACTTTGTGTATAGGTGGCTACATGGGTTGGTGAGTAGCGACATGAGTGTGTATATGGGTTATTAATTGTTTTTTTGAGCATCAGTGTGAGTGTCTGTATGGTTCGTTGGGGCTATTACTTAGCGCATAGATGCATGAATGAGTGACGCACTGTTTGTATGTGTTTTGAAGACAGTATGTGTGCAGGACTATATGGGTGGTTGAGTGTGTGTATGAGTGTGTTAGTGAGTGAATGACTGACTCAATAGTGTCTTTATGAGTAAGTACATGTGTTTTAAACTAGTATATGGGAGTATTAATGTATATAAGTGAGTATATATGAGAGTGAGAGAATGGAAGAGTTCCTGTATAAATAAGTATGTGTTTCTATTAGTGATTGTTTAAGAGAGTAAGTATGTGTACGTTTCTGTAGAAGTAAGTGTAGTGGTGTGTGTATAGCTGTATATGCAAGTAAATGGATGTTTCATAGTTTATTTGCATGTGTGAGTATGTGTGTGAGTAACTCTATGTACGAGTGTAGGTGTGTAACAGGATGTATAGGTGTATGAGTACATATGATGAATGAGTACATGTATGAGTGACTATATAGAACTGTTGGTGAATGAGTGGATGTGTATGTAGATTTTGGAATTACTGAATAGGTTGTTCTAACTGGTATTGGTATCTCCATTGTTTTGAAAATGTTAGTTTCTATTTTTCAATGTATGTATCAAAGGTTATATTAGGGTGAGAGGAGGTCTGCCACTTTTTCACAAGGATGATGTCATTTGAGATGTCATCAGTGATGTCATGAGTGATGTCACTGACCATGTCATGAGTGATGTAATATGTGACGTCATCAGCAGTGCATTGCGGGCACGCGAGTTATAATTAGCTGAACTAACTATAACGGGGGAATTTCAATGGTTTTGTATGAGTCAAATGTCCAGCTAACTATAACATCTGTGAAACCTATTGTTTTTTAAATGCTAATTCCTAACTATAACGTGGCTGAAACTTATGGTTTTTTGCGTGAATATATATATATATATATATATATATATATATATATATATATATATATATATATATATATATATATATATATGCACACACTCCTTCTTACATGAAGAAAGTAATGAATCATGCACTCGCATGAATCAAGTTTCCCCGTTTTCTTTATTGCCTCAAAACAGCAATCTCCCAGGTCATCCCAAAAACCGACGAGTTTTGTTAACCCCTGTTAACTTGCTTACGGGTAAATGATTCTGTTTCAAAACCAACCATTAAAAACTCTCCACATTACATCATGTGACTCGTGGTGCCATCATACCATTTGTAACAGAGGATGGTGGGACTCGTAGTTCATTTTCATATATATACAAATACTGTGTGCATTTGAATTGTAATATCATCCTTTTTTTTCACCAAACATCTCATTTTTTTTGTTTGAATTTATTTACTTTTTATTTTTTATCCTTTTTTCCTTATTCTATGTTTAAAATTATATTCTCATTTAATTCCCCGGATTGCCGACATAGGTCGTGGTAATTCAAACGTGATGGATTTTTTGTTGTTATTGGTTTTATTTTAAGTTTATGAACAATCGATCTGCTTAGTTGTTATTGGATACAATAATTAATCATGAATTTACCACGCCTCAGACTGTTAACGGAGCTGCAACACCCCGTAGCCTTTCTTCCAGTCTCATAAGTTATGATGTTGCCCTCTGGTGATTCAGTGAGTCATAATATTGCATATTGATATTGCTTATTTTAAAAAGGTTAAAACTACCCCCTCTGCTTTCCTTTTTTTTCCTAATTGAGCAATACAATAGCTATTATTTTAGATTTACCTAAACATTTTTTTTCCGTTTTTTTCACGTTATTAGGCCCTCCAGTGGGCATGAGACATTACGGATTCCTTGTTACATTTCTTACTATTGGTCACCACATTATTTTGTGTGCATATTATTTCGGCGAGGCTCTGCAGAGGATCGCGCACCGGAAACAGAAGCACCATGGGTCCGGCGTTCAGAGCTACCTTTGTGTTGCAATAACTAAAAACGGAACCCGGTGCACGCCAGCAACGTACAAACACCTGGAAAAAAGACCACGGAAACACAGGACGACCCTGTGGACCACCACCGGAGGGTGAAGGTAAGCATGGTTGACGTCCGTGTAGAAGGTGTGGCTTTTCTTGAAAGTATTTCAAAAAAGTATTGTATCTGCAGTAACTCTGTTGCTGCCATTCTTTAATGCTGTTTTTTTCCGTAATGAAAGCAGAAGTTGTACGATAAAATACCGCAATAGGAATCCAACTGGGCATAGCAATGCTGTAACAACGTGTGGCTTTTCAAAATAATTACAGGCAGGAAGACACCCCGAATAAATATTGAAGTTGTCCTTTAAAAAGAATACAACGGCATAACAAACAAGATCAGAAACCAGGTCGTCCAAGGTGAGAAATGGACAAAAGAGATGCCAAACGGTCAGAGGAAATGGACTCATTTTTTGAGCAGGATGAGACAACACAGAGCACATCAGAACAACATAAAAACATATCGTCAAAGAAAACTGATACACGGAGCAAATTAGGACAATGGGAAAAACTAAGTAAAAAAGAAATCAATAAATGGTGGGAGATTGCCACCCTTAAGAAATATTTGGAAGTACAAAGGATCCCCAGAGGTTTGAGGATTTCCCTAATGCCTAGCCAACAAGACACAAGTAATGAACTGTTACAAGAATGGGGGAATATGTACTCAACTCCTCTTTGGGACTAATAAGAATTTTAATGAAATGCATTGAAATTGCACTGACAAAAATAAAAGCGGAATTACAGGAACTTGAAAAGGAACTGGCAGCAATAGATATGAACCCGGAAATGATGAAGTTAAAAGGGGATCTAGAAAAATATGTTGATAAACATGAAGAAGTAGTTAAAGCAAGAAAACAATCCAAATTTCAGAGGGACAAGGAAGATTATGCGGTAGGGCACATATTTACATATGCAAAAAAAATTGACATGTTCAAACATCAAGGCCAAGGCATGCAAACGACACTGAGTTCAAGCAGCATAACATCCCTGACATCCACAGAAACCAGTGAGAACGAAGCCGATCCAAGTGGGGCACAAATGAAATGGGATTTTTTAGGAGACATGAGACTAATTCTCCAGCAGAGACATTATTAACAAAATCACGGTCAGTTTCACCCCCCAAGGGGAAGAGGAAGGGGACGCAAGTGGGCTCCAAAGGGAACAGGACAAACAAGAGCAGAAAAGCAACAAGGAGAGGCAACAGGAGAAAGTGGCTCCGAGGATATTGGAACAAAGACCAGGAGCATGCGTCAGAAAACTGCCAAATAAACTCAATGACTACACAACAAGGAAATGAAGAATTAGTAGTAATGAACCTGTCATCCCGTGAAATAACAAAGGATGAGATTTCATTTTTGAAACATGGAATTAATTTCTGCCCAACCCAAACGATGGACATGGCACAGGCACGTGTGTATCTGTACAAATACGTAAGAAAAATCAAATTGGCCAAGATTTTTCAAGAGAATCAGGAGATGGCTAACTTTACAAAGAGAAAAAAGAAAAAGAATGAAGTAGAACAAGTAGATCCCACATTAATAACGGGGGACATGTTGGCCCTCCTAACCCTCGTCAACCTGGATGTAATGGATGAACAGAATATTATAACTCAAACTACTGTGTGTCCTCAAAATGGGTCAGGTATGAGTGGCAAGAAACCACCTTCTTGTTTTTACCCACAATTACCTCCAGGAAACAACATTGATCTTTTTCAAGAAGGTGTGATACAGGACATCTATAAGATCAAAGGGTCCAAATATAAAGACATTTTAAAGAAAGAAGAAAGGATGACATTAAAAAAACCTGATGGATGATGAATCAATAACAATCAAAACAGCCAATAAGGGCGAAAATATTGTTATCCTAAACACTGCAGATTATGAACTAGAAGCTCATTATCAATTGAGAAACAAACAATACTACAGAAAATTGGATACAAACCAAACATCATTGTATAAGGAAAAACTAGATAAGAAGATTAACCCTTTCGATGCTGATGACGAGCTCAGCTCGTCATCAGCCACGGGTGGCGTGTGCTGATGACGAGCTGAGCTCGTCATGTATCGTGGGAAAAGGAAAACAGCCGCACAGCGCAAAAATCGCCGCAGCAGCGATGCGTTTAACCAATGGAAAATGGAAAACCTGATTGATGAGGATGAGCTAAGATACTTAACAGTAAACCATCCTATAACAGCAACATTGTATTTCTTGCCCAAAGTGCATAAAAATCCAAACAAACCACCAGGCCGTCTGATCGTTTACGCGAAGGGATCACTAATGGAGCCAGTGGCAAGCTACATTGACTTTTTCCTAATGCCCTTCGTGTTGAACCTAAGTTCTTATTTCAAAGACACCACAGATCTTTTGAGACATTTGGAAGATATCCCATGGCAAACATCATATCGCCTCATAACAATGGATGTGACATCCCTTTATACAAATATCGACAACTATATAGGCGTACTTGCCTGCAGTTTCCTTCTTAAAGAACGAGACATGCAATTTAAACTCCATAACCAAATGTTGACGGAGATGATAGACATGTGCCTCACACAGAATGTTTTCTTATTTGGAGAAGAAATTTACCAACAAGTGTAAGGATGTGCGATGGGGTTTTCTTTTAACCCAGGATACGCATGCCTCACCATGGGGTGGTGGGAACAACAGATTGCATGGCACCCCAACAATGACAGATTTGTCAATAAGATCACGAAGTGGCTAAGATACATTGATGATCTACTGATCATATGGAATGGTACAGAAGAGGAATTTGAAGAGTACTTTAAGATCTTAAACTCAACAGAAGCAATTTTTAAATTCATATATTACTTTAAGATCTTAAACTCAACAGAAGCAATTTTTAAATTCATATATTCGATCAGTAGTGAAAGAGTCATCTTCCTGGATACGGACATGTATATTACCAACAACAAAATAGAGACCACCATACATAGGAAAAGCACTTCAACAAACGCCACCTTGCACGCAAAAAGCTTTCACAAAATTACAGTGATTGACAACATCCCATATGGGGAGTTTCTAAGGCTCCAACGCATTTGCTCGAAGGATGATGAATGAATAAATCATAGCCAGGATACAATCAGGCGTTTTAAACAACGAGGCTATAAAGAAAACATCATCAAAAAAGGATGGCAATGAGCAAATGACAAAAAACAGGAAGACATCCTGAAAACGAAAAATCGAATATCGAAAGATGAACAATCAAAGTAAGATCCTGTGAGGCTTATTTTGGATTATACTAGGGAATCCAAACAAATTGTTCAGATTCTAAGGAAAAATTGGAAGCTGTTACAACTTGAACCTACGGCAAGGAAAGTGATGTGCAAACACCCAAATTTCACTTTTAGGCGTGCCCACAATTTAAAGGACAAATTGATACATAGGGCCATATATAAATACATTTCCCCATAGACACAGAATGGGCAAAACCCTTTGATACATCTGGCCCATAGTCACCATCAGAAACTGGGCCGGAAGAGAGGAACAGAATGGCTGAAGACCAAAGGCTTTGTCAAATGTCAAATGTGCAAAGTCTGCCAAATTGCCAAAAATACAACCATGGAAATCCTGTGGAATAACAAAACATGGCAGATATAAGAGTTGATCACATGTAAAAGCCAGTATGTTTTATATGTTATTGAATGCTCATGTGCATTAAAATACATCAGCAGCACAAAATGTGAGTTGAAAAAACGAATACTCGAACATGTACGAGCAACTGTAAACTGTGACAGAAGAAACGCTGTTGCTAAACATATGGAGACGAGCCATGGAGGAGACTGGAATAAGTTGCAATTCTATGCTCTTGAGACGATCCCCCCCTGTGAGAGGGGTGGAGTTCGGGAAAGAAAATTAAGACAGAGAGAATCCAGACAGATTTTAAATTTTCGAACACTCAGCCCGTTGGGTCTTAACCAAAGTGAGGAACTGTACATACACCTCTGAAGGACATTGCTATTGAGTTTTGAGTTTTGATTTGTGTTGCAATATACTGTTTTCAAAATATAATAATGATTGATACATACTGTTCGAATAATAATGTTTGTATGACACATTGGGTGATGCAAATAAGGTTATATACATATTTACAATCCTTGGGAATGCCAGTGGTTTTGGAATAAGCTTGGGATCAAAATAATGTAGTGACCAATAGTAAGAAATGTAACAAGGAATCCGTAATGTCTCATGGCCCACTGGAGGGCCTTAAAACGTGAAAAAACAATGAAGAAATGTTTAGGTAAATCTAAAATAATAGCCCTAGTATTGTATTACTCAATTAGGAAAAAAAGGGAAAGCATAGGGGGTAGTTTTAACCTTTTTATAACGTATGAGACTGGAAGAAAGGCTACGGGTTGTTGCATCTCCGTTAAAATTCTGAGGCTTGACAAATTCATGAATAATTATTGGATCCAATAACAACTAAAAGATAAGCAGATCTATCGTTCATAAAGTTAAAATAAAACCAATAACAACAAAAAATCCATCACGTTTGAATTACCACGAGCTATGTCGGCAATCCGGGGAATTAAATGAGAATATAATTTTAAACATAGAATAAGGAAAAAAGGATAAAAAAATAAAAAATAACAAGTAAATAAATTCAAACAAAAAAATGAGATGTTTGGTAAAAAAATATATGATATTACTATCCAAATGCACCAAGTATTTGTATATATATGAAAATGAACTACGAGTCCCACAATCCTCTGTTACAAATGGTATGATGACATCACGAGTCACATGATGTAATGTGGAGAGTTTTTAATGGTTGGTTTTGAAACAGAAAAATTTAACCGTGAGCAAGTTAACAGGGGTTGACGAAATGCGTCGGTTTTGGGGATGACCTGGGAGATTGCTGTTTTGAGGCAATAAAGAAAACGGGGAAACGTGATTCCTGCGAGTGCGTGATTCATTACTCTCTTCATGTAAGAAGGTTTGTGTGCATATTATTTTGTCGAGGCTCTGCCGAGGATCGCAGACCGGAAACAGAAGTGCCATGGGTCCGGCGTTCGGAGCTACCTTGTGTTGCAATATATATATATATATATATATATATATATATATATATATATATATATATATATATATATATATATATATATATATACATCTTGTTAAAAACAGTCAAGCCACTTGCATATTTGCACAATGTTGCCTATTTTAGGTTATATGTTACCAAATTTATTTGACACCATGTTATGTGATGTCAGATATTTGTTGTTGCACTAGCACTTAAAATGTTGCCTGGTGTATTTTGCACATTACTAAAGTCGTTTTTTTATTTGACAAAATTACGAGCTTTTAATATGGGTGTGTGCTTTATGCCATTGAGGTCTAATTTTTCTTTGGTAACAAATGATTTTATCTACATTTTAGATAATTTATGTCCTCATTTATGAGAAGATTTAAGTACGATGTTTACATTTTTTAACATTCTATGCAGATTAGTTGATGTGTAGCAACAAGAGGCAAACTGTACATTTATGTGGTTAATGTGTCCTCTTTCTGTGGCTGTTTAACTGAGTATTTGACTGACCAATTGCATCCCTCTTTTCATTTGCACTAGCACTTTAAATAGTCCCCCCTCCCTCATTTGCGTCATGTGATCAAGGTCTCTGTGAAGG
Organism: Lissotriton vulgaris; assembly: GCF_964263255.1. NCBI lineage: Eukaryota > Metazoa > Chordata > Amphibia > Caudata > Salamandridae > Lissotriton > Lissotriton vulgaris. The sequence goes on along the minus strand of NC_141698.1, from coordinate 435,741,221 downwards.
CCGAAACGTTATGATGGCAGGGCGAGCTTCACCGAATAAAAACTAAATTTCTCACTGCAAATCTTGGGTCGGCTCCTCTTTCCTTGCCTTGAAGCGCTCCGATGCATCTGGAGTTCGAGGGTTCCTGGATTGGTTGCTTTGCATATATGTATATATATATATATATATATATATATATATATATATATATATATATATATATATATATATATATATATATATATATATATATATACACATACATACATACATACATACATACATACATATATATATATATATATATATATATATATATATATAACCTACTGGCGGTTGCCAGTAGGTTGTTATAGTTGGGACCTAGTTTCCATAGGAAATCCGCAACATTCTATTTGGAATAACTTTGGCGCGAGTTGAGGAATCTTCGCGAAATTCTCAAAGAAGATGGGGGCTCTGCTCCGCTCCTTCTCTGAAAGTTTGGGGGTGATTCGTCAAGCGGGGGCCGAGAAAAAAGTGGGGTCCCAAAACTTGTTTTCCCCATGCAATTTTCCATAGGGCCCTTTAGACACAGCTATAGCCTGAACTGCTGCACGGAATTACACCAAATTTGGCAAAAAGGTAGAGTTTGTTTCGCAATTTACGCTTTTTGTTAAATGGTGTAAATCCGTTCAGTAGTTCCTGAGAAAATCAAAAGTAAACTCATAGATATATCTATAGACGAAGTACGGTACTCGTACAATACGCGTACCTTCCCAAGCACGAGCTTTATGCTAATTGACTGTCAACACTTTAAACCAGGAAGTGTTGGCAGCCATCTTGTGAGTCGGTAGAGCCGACGCACAAGAAAACAGAAAAAGAAACACAAAAAACGCGATAAGAGGGCAGGGTAGAAACACCCTGACCCCCTAGGCCTGCTTAGAGGGTCCCACAAGGACCCCCAAGGCCACCCCAATTTCTTTTTTTTAAATCCCGGGATGCGCGTATGGTGCTCGTACCCTGCCTATAAATAAAAAATGTGCTTTTTTTTTAGCCCCCGGGGGGCCAAATCCCGGGGGCAATGGACTCTTTGTAAAGGGGGGCCCAGAGGGGCCCTCCAGCCCCGGGAACCGCCACCTCCAGGGACTTTACTAAATTATGGGCGGGTTGGCTCTGAGGCCCCCCGACCCTGAGGACCGCCAGCCCCTGGGCCTTATTTTATTAGGGTGGGCTGCTCTGAGGCCCCCCAGCCCTGGGGACTGCCATCCCTGGGCTTCTTTTATTTGTAATAATGGGGGGCCCAGAGGAGCCCCCTAGCCCCAGGGACTGCCACCTCCTGGGGCTGCCACAAAATATATGCGGGGTCTCACGGCCCCCCTCAGCCCCAGGGACACCACCCCCGGGGCTTCTTTTTGACATTTTGCAGTAACACTAACTTTGACTATGCCCAGACACGAATTGATTTGTTCCTATATGTCCGAAAACTCAAACTCCAAAAGTATTTCGCCAATTCAAATCAAAACACATCTGAGACTGTAGCTTCAGAAGAATCAAACGTAAGGCTAAATGTGGAAAATATGGAAACACTACAAGTTATGATTGATCTTGAACAGCAGAATGAAAATGAATCTGAAAGTATCACACCAAGTGGGGCAGCCTTGAGCTCTGAGATAGACATCTATCAGTCTATTACAACTAGTTTCAAACCAAAATCAGTATTTATGCCGACAATGCCAAAGGATGGGCTGGACCTATTTGCCGAATGTGTCACAAGGGACCTCAAAGATCTGTCCATTTTAAGTACCAAACAAAGATATTGGGAAAATCAGGATCACACACGCAAATATAACGACCTAATGGAGAAAATAAAGGCAAGGTCAGACATTGTGGTAAGATGGTCCGACAAAGGCGGAAACATAGTGCTCTGGCCCCTTGAAATGTACAACAAGGAAGCAATGAGTCAACTGCAGGACAGAGAATGCTACACAAGAATCAGCCCCACGCACATTGTAGGTATTCAAGAAAAATACCACTGTGATCTGTACAAATGGAAAGGCAAAGGACTTTTGAGCAAAAAGGAGTTCGAATTTTTGAAAAACGATTATCCAGTAACAGCACAATTGTACCTAATCCCGAAGATACACAAAGATGATAAAACACCACCGGGAAGGCCGATAATATCAGCGATAGGGAGCCTTTTTGAGAACACGAGTGTATTCATTGACCAGTTTTTGCAACCAGAAGTCAAAAAACTACCTGCCTATATAAAGGACACAGGAGATTTCCTATCCAAAATATACGATGTTGAATGGAAGAAGGAGTATGTGTTCATGACATTGGATGTCCAAGCTTTATACACAAGCATTAGACACAAGGATGGCCTGAACGCCATCAAACATTTCTTGGGAAAGAGACCCATAAGCTTGTTTCAACACACACAAATGCTTTTGGAAATGACAGAATGGTGTCTCACTAACAACACATTTATGTTTGATAGACTGCATTACAAACAGGTACAAGGTTCGGCCATGGGAACTTGCTTCTCCTCCAGCTATGCAAATCTGCATATGGGCTGGTGGGAGGAGCAGGTACTATGGGTACAGCACAAAGAAATTATGACAAACAATGTGGTTGTGTACAACAGATTCATTGACGACATATTCATTTTGTGGGAGGGCAATGTGGAGAGTGCTGTGAGATTCACAGAAGAATTGAATGAAAATGGTTTAAATCTTAAATTTACCTGTAACACCAACACAGAAACCATACAATTTCTGGACATAGAGTTGTTTGTGGAACAGGAAAGGATCCAAACATGGACATACCGCAAACCAACTGCAGGTAATGGGATTTTGCATGCCCACAGTTTCCACCCCACCTCTCTTAAACAATCAATTCCATATGCAGAATGCCTCAGGATGACACGTAATTGCAGCACAACTGAGGGTCTTGGCAATGCTAAAAAGAATCTATTCTCGAGACTCCAACAGAGAGGGTACACACCAGTAACATGCAAGAAAGCAGAAGTGAAGTGTAGCACCAAGACTAGAAAAGATCTAATATTTCCAGTGGCGAAGGAAGCCGTTATGAAGAGCCAGGCAAGACAACCCCCCAGACTCATAACAGGCTACAACCGGTACCACTCGAACCTCCGAAAAATCCTAAAAAGGCACTGGCCATTAATACACAATGACCCTACCATAGGGAGCGAGGTAGGCGAGAGTCCATTGATATCATTCAGAAAAGCCAAATCAATGCGCGACACCCTGGTGGTCAATGCACCAGTTCTGAAAAAGAAGAAGAATTGGCTACAGTCCCAAAAGGGGTTCAAAAAATGCATGAAATGTAAAGCCTGCATGCATGGCATCAATACCACTGAGGTCCAATTACCATTCAGAAGGAAAAGGTATTCCTTAAGGGAACACTTCACATGCAAAACTGAGTTTGCTGTGTACGTGTTGACGTGCCAGTGTGGCAAAAGGTATGTAGGATCTACTATTCACCCCGTCCATGTGAGGATTCTGCAACACTTGAGGGCGATTGCCAATCTGGACCAAGCATACCCAGTGGCGCGACACATTCATGAGTCCCATGGGGGCAATGCAGATGGTCTAACATACTTTGTTATAGACAGCATCCCCAAGAACCCAAGAGGTGGTAATCGAAAACTTGCGTTACGCCGCCTGGAGTCAAGATATATAGTTCTCTTGAACTCCAAGATCCCTTCAGGTTTGAATGCGGATGAAGCCCTTAGTGTCCACATTTAAGCAAACACTTCAAAGCGATCTGCCTGCTTCCACTTTCCCGAGTACCCTTGAACAACTGCATTTTATTTAACATTTCACTGTAAATACACTGCGCACATAAATGTCAATATAGGGAGATGACATACAACAGTGCATCGAACATTTCACGCCATGCCAAACATTAGGCACCCCCCGTTGTCAAGCAGCACTTGTAATAAAATACAATAGTGGCAGGTCCCGCTCGCTATCCCTTTCTCAGCAGGAACATAAAACTCTAAACATTAGTTTAAACTGCGGTAGGATTAAGGGCCAGACAGGGCGCACGTACCGTTAACTCTAGGAATCACCGGGTCAGGATAGCAAGAGTGCTCGGCAACCCCTTCAGAGTGCGCCAAGGAATCTGGCAAACAATGAGGTTACAGCGCCGACCCAATCACTATGCTTATATGAGCAGACATGTCCACCCTGTATGTAGGAACACACGGGATTGGCTGTCATTTGTGCCTGACAAACATGCACCATAAATCGGTGGAAGGAGGGAGTTTGAAATGTTCGTTTTCACACAATGTTGGACACAATTAATCACACATTATAATTTAAGCACGAATTATGTTGTTCAAATATGCTGCACAATTCTGTTATATGTGAATTCAACAGTAACAGTAGAAAGAATTCCGTGATGTTGTAATGTGCAAGTCATGTATAAGGCAGCGTCATCATCTTGGGTGTAACCATGTAACTATAGCAACTGCCATTAGCAAAAATTGAGCCTACCCAATCATTGGCAATGTGCTTATGTATATATAACCTTTGATGTCAGCATGCATTTGTTAGTGAACAAGGCGGCAGGAGTCCGTTGAAACGCGTCTGAGCAGTAACTGAGCTAAGGAATAAAAACTTTTGAATTGAAACTCACGGAGTCAGCGCCTTCTTTCATCAGAAGTTTGGTATGGTAAAGAATATATATATATATATATATATATATATATATATATATATATATATATATATATATATATATATATATATATATATATATATATTCACAGAAAAAACCATAGGTTATAGTGGATATATAGTTAGGAATTAGCATTTACAAAACCTTGAAAATTCAATGAAAAAACCATTGGTTTTAGGCCATATATAGTTAGGGATTTGCATTTACAAAACCTTATTTTACTCGCATAAAACCATTGAAATTCCATATATAGTTATAAGCGCTAACTATATATCGCGCACCCGCAATCCACTGCTGATGATGTCACATATTACATCATTCATGACATGGTTAGTGACATCACTGATGACATCACTGATGACATCTCAAATGACATCACTGATGACATCACTGATGACAACATGCAGTGACTGTAAAGTTAAAATATCTCTTACATATTAAAGAATGAGTGGATATATAAGTGTCTGGATGAAGGATTTAGTAGGTGCATGACTGACTGTATGAGTGAGTGATTAAATGTGTCTCACTGAGTGCATGGGTTAGTGACTAAACTGTCTTAATTTGTGCATCATTATGTCTGTTGTTCTGTAAACTGTTGCATGTGTTGATAAGTAGCTATATGACTAACTATATGGGTTATTGATTGGTTGCCCAAGTATTTGTATGGGATACTGAGTGTGTGTGTAGGTGGCTGTGAGGTGTATGACTCTGTGCATAGATGTGTGAGCAGTTGATTCACTAGATGTATGGTTTCAAAAGTGCATGTGGAAACAGCTGTATGGGCGGTTGACTGTGTGCATGAGTGCATTGGTGAGTGAATGGATATCTCAGTGCTACATGTCAAAGTAAGTACATATGTAAAACACAGTACATGTGAGAGTTGACATATATAAATAACTGTGCATAAGAGCCAGAGAATGTGTGAGTGGCTGTATGGATCATTGTGAACTTGTATCAGGGATTGTATAAGAGAGTAAATATGTGTTAGTATATGTTTGAATAAGTAAAGTTTGTATAACTGTATAGTTGAGGAAATGGAGGTGTGATTGATTCTTTGCATGACTGACTAGGTGTGTGAGTAACTCCATGGATGAGTGACAGTCTGTGAGTGTCTGTTTACACTGATTGTATCTAAGGTTATATTAGAGTCTGAAGAGGTTCATCGTATTATCACATGAATGATATCATCAGTGATGTTATCAGTCATGTCAAATGAGATGTTTTCAGTGATGTCATCAGTGATGTCATTTGAGATGTCATCAGTGATGTCATCAGTGATGTCACTAACCATGTCATGAATGATGTAATATGTGACATCATCAGCAGTGGATTGCGGGTGCGCGATATATAGTTAGCGCTTATAACTATATATGGAATTTCAATGGTTTTATGCGAGTAAAATAAGGTTTTGTAAATGCAAATCCCTAACTATATATGGCCTAAAACCAATGGTTTTTTCATTGAATTTTCAAGGTTTTGTAAATGCTAATTCCTAACTATATATCCACTATAACCTATGGTTTTTTCTGTGAATTTCATTGGTTTTTTAATAGCAAATATGAAAAGCTTTAAAATGTCAAGTACGTGATAGATAAAAACATTTTCGTATTTATGCACGCTGATGTGCTTTGAACGCTGCACCCCCCCCCCCTCCCCTCTTTTGTCTTAGTAGTACTCTCTCTTTGCAGATACTGAAGGGTAGTTAACGCAGGCCTTTACCCCCGTTGTAATCCGTCGTGCCTCCTTGTCTCTCCATTTGATTGATTGTTGTCCAAGCATTTACTGTTTTAGAATTGGTTCTCTTTGGATCATTCTCTATTTACAAACAAGCACAAAGTCGCAATACTCTGTTTAGTCTTTGCAGATAGTGAAAAATCGTGTAAAAAAATAAAAGTAATCGAGCAAAATCAGTAGGCCACTAATTGGATCTCTTTTTGACCTCGCTAAAATAGAAATATTAGGAACAACCCTTCATGAGAAATACGAAAATAGTGAGATGAACTGAGCTCCACACCATGAGGGCTGCAAGACAGCTCGGCTCCATCACCCATCCCGCACAAAATAACGACAAACCCTATGCAAATATTAAAAATATAGACAACACACCAGCAAAGAAACAGGGTAAAACATTTTATTAAAAAACTATTTACATAACGTTGGTTTATAAGATGATGTCAGTAGTGGACCGATGTGTGAATAGATCGAAAACAGCACAAGGCTCCAAGATCCGGATGGCAAGCTCCTGGATGTTGGGTGCCATAGTTTAGAGTTCTGAATTGCAGCCTTTTTCAATGCCTGTGCTTTGTTGAATCAAAATGGCGGCTTGACACAAAGCTGACTCAAGCGTTGCTACTGATGCTGTGCAGACCAAAACTGGTTTTCAGTTTGTACATTTTTCTAGATTTTTCAATCCAAGTTTGGTTGACTTTGTAGAACGATGGCTTCAGATTTTCAACATACGGTGTGGTGGCGCTGACTGGGAGGGGGCGCTTCGCTCCTGCCCCCTCCCCAAGTAAGATTTTCATACGTGAAAGTACGTTAATGGTTTTGGTCCCTGAGATGCTTCGATGTCACTACCATTCTCAAATAGCATAAGTTCTGGATGTTGGGTGCCATAGTTAAGAGTTCTGAGCAGTGCTTGTAACACTGTCTGAAGCTTATTTCCACCTACTGCAGCTTCACTATTCTCAAAGTAAGTGAGTGTCGTTTGTGGACCTGACTGCATTAGAAAACAATGTGATATGTTACCTTCCTAAACAGCTTGACGGAGGCCCCTGAGGGGCGGTGTGATGGCCATGGACTCGGAGAAGACGCTTGGCTCCGACACCCTCCCCAAGTCTTATAGCACTGGTGTAGCCTGAGATCGCCCCCGACATAGGCGGCCGGCTCCCGGGGTCCGGCGGAACTTTTTGCCTTTTGATGACTCTTCAATTCTGGACCTTGTCCCACAATCCGTTTGACCTGAACACAAGCTGTAGTGGGGCGCCCCTTTATCGTTTTAGTTGCCATTCCGCCCGCTTTTGCTACACTGTGCCTCTTCCGCCATTCAGCTGTTTACCGCCCGCTCTTGCGACTACAGCGTCTCGCTCACCATGTAGTTGAGATGCGCCCGCTCTTGCGGTGCAGCGATAGGCGGCTGCCACAGGACTCTCAAAATGGCGGCCGGCTCTTCGGTTTTGGGCCTGGTCCACTAAAATGGCCCTGGGACACCTTGGAACTCGGACGCTTGTCTGCTAGGGCTTGGGTCCCATTCTCGAAAAGCGTCCCCTCAGCCGTGAAGATTCTACAAAAGTCTTGGGGGCCTCCGACTCCCGCAGGCTTCTGGTGGGGAGCGGCTGCCATGATTGCTCGTGGAATGGCCACGACGGAGCTACGAGATGGTAGTGGTCTCATGCTGACGCCAGCTTTAGTCTGAAACATCCAGAAACACTATAGACTACCAATTCGATCAGTTCCGGTAGCGCCCCAACATGACCCGGAAGAGAAGAACTTGCCCTCCCCTCTTTGACTGATGGTTCTTGTTGCCTGTCCCCTCTGTTGTCATTTAACAGAACTTTTTGGACTGCTGAAAGGGGTTGTGTTCTGAACGCTGGTTGGTGGAGACATTTAGACTATATTCTTGACCTACGTTGTCGCGTAATGCGTTTTATGACACGCCGCGTTAGCGCACCCGGAAGTGATCCGAGGCGCGGCGTGCAGCGCGTAACGTAAGGATAACAGGTCATGTGACTTGTTAATAAAACTTTTCATTGGTTCATTTTACTTTTGTTAATTTAATGATGAAAAGCTTGGTCATATGACCTAAAAATTACGCTTTTTATTATTTTCGAACAATATTTTTTTTTCAAACATATGTTATAATATTCCAGGCTAATGTACTTTCCCGGAAAATTTACAACTGTCTTGCAAGTAAAATATATTCCTTTTTCGAGAAAAAGGGCGTTTCTTCCTTCCATGACGGAGCCGTTGAGTAAAAGAGATTCGGCCTGCTGTCTTAGTCGCCGATACGCCTGATTATCAGATTCTTATCGATCACTTTATGTTGCAGACATGAAAAACACAACTGCCCTTGACCATTTATCTTTACTGCGTTCCTACATATTATACCTTTTATCCGTCATGTAATTGGACTGCTTTATTTCACTTGCCTTTTACTGATTCGAAAACAGTCACTAAAAGTAAAAACTTTACAAATGTAAATACTACTACCGTGTTTTGTTTTAAAAACCTTTATTGTGAAAATGTCAGTATACAAATACGGGCCTATAACCACGTGGGCCGGCCACGGAGCAAACTGAAATCGTATATGATGAGGAGACATTTACACTGTAGAAGAACGTAACGAGCGGGCCATTAGGTGACAAGAACAAAGGTGTCTAACAGTTGCGGAATCGGTGGACGTACATTTTGTAATTAAAATACGACAGGGCCACTTACAATAACATTTTCTAGATATACATTTGCGGGCAAGGAGTTACGAGTCCCATTTATACCGGCGCCATTTTGGGCGAGGCCGGGCAGGTCCAAGATATAGTCAAAATGTCTCCACCAACCATCGGCCAGACCAGAACCCCTTTCGGCCCTTTATGCTACAAGATGGTGTCTTCCATTCAGAAAATATTGGTGGCAGCATTTTGAAAGGAAACAGAAACAGCCGTTCTCCTAGTGAGTTTCACATTGTTACATTTAGGAAGAATGTTGAAGAGTAGTATGTGGAAAATCTGAAGCCATTTTTCTACAAACTCTCAATCAGACTTGGATGGAAAAAAAAAACCTGAAGAATGTACAAACTGAAAACCAATTTTTGTCTGTATAGCACCAACAGTAACGCTTGAGTCAGCTTTGTGTCAAGCCGCCATTTTCATTCAATCAATAGCGTCCCCCTGCACACATTCAGGGACCTGGTCGTGTCTTCAGATGAAACGCATTGTAGGAAAAGAAGCAGAAAGGAAAAGGCAAAAAGTTCCGCCGGACCTAGTGAAGCTGCAGCAGGTGCAAATAAGCTTCAGACAGTCTTACAAGCACTGCTCAGAACTCTCAACTGAGGCACTCAACATCCAGGACTTGCCATTCGGATCTTGGCGCCTTGTATTTTTGTTTTGTTTTTGATGGAGGGGAAACAACAAAAAACAGGCATTGAAAAAGGCTCAACAGTGCAGGGCGCCTTGTGCTGGTTCCGACCTATTCACACATCGGTCCACTACTGACATCACCTCATAAGCCAACGGGGCACCCCACGCCGACTTTCGGCGCAGCATTGTAGGATGGCCACACCAGTGCGGCAATTTGCTGGACACCACCTCGGTGCCATCCGGATCTCGGCGCGTTCGAGTCACTGTACCGCAACAGTGACTGCAACTCAGCTGGACACGCCGTCTTTCGGCGCAGCATTGTAGGATGGCCACACCAGTGCGGCAATTTGCTGGACACCACCTCGGTGCCATCCGCATCTCGGCGCGTTCGAGTCACTGTACCGCAACAGTGACCGCAACTCAGCTGGACACGCCGTCTTTCGGCGCAGCATTGTAGGATGGCCACACCAGTGCGGCAATTTGCTGGACACCACCTCGGTACCATCCGGATCTCGGCCCGTTGTGCTGCCTTCGGCCTATTCGCACATCGGTCCGCTACTGACGCCGCCTCACGTGCCAACGGATTTTCTACGCTTTTTGTAGCCCTATGCCGCATAACAGGTCATGTGACTTGTTTATAAAACTTTTCATTGGTTCATTTTACTTTTGGTTTCCTAAAGATGGAAGGCTTGGTCATATGACCTAAAAATAACACTTTTCATTGGTTTAGAACATTTTTTTTTCCCAAACGATGAAAGCCCCACCTTGTTTCTGGATCATTCAGACTGAAGCTGGCGTCAGCATGAGAGCACCACCATCTCGTGGCTCCGTCGTGGTCATTCCGCGAGCAATCATGGCAGCCGCTCCCCACCGGAAGCCTGCGGGAGTCGGGGGCCCCCAAGACTTTTATACAATCTTCACGGCTGAGGGGACGCTTTTCGAGAATGGAACCCAAGCCCTAGCAGGCAAGCGACCGAGTTCCAAAGTGTCCCAGGACCATTTCAGTGGACCAGGCCTAAAACCGAGGAGCTGTCCGCCATTTTAAGAGTCCTGTGGCAGCCGCCTATCGCTGCACTGCAAGAGTGGGAGCAACTCAACAACATGGTGAGCGAGACGCTGTGGCCGCAAGAGCGACCGCAACTCAGCTAGATGGCCGCCACCTGGGGAGGCCCGTTCACGCCGGCTCCCCCACGCCCCCCCCCGGGCCGCCGCACGCCAATTTTCGGAGCAGCATTGTAGGATACCAAAACCAGTGCGGCAGTTTACTGGACATCACCTGGGTGCCTGTCGTACATGTTGTGTCAGCCATGTGACACTGGACACAGACCGCTACTGACGAGGCCTCCCCCCGCACCACCCGGGACGCCCCACGCTGTTTTTCTGTGCTGCATTGTAGGATCCCTAAACCAGTGCGGCACCCAGGCGACATCACCTGGGTGCCGTCCAGAACTCTGCACGTTGTGCTGCCTTGGGACTATTCGCACAACAGACCGCTACTGACGAGGCCTCCCCCCGCCCCACCCGGGACGCCCCACGCCAATTTTCGGAGCAGCATTGTAGGATCCCTAAACCAGTGCGGCACCCAGGCGACATCACCTGAGTGCCGTCCAGAACTCTGCACGTTCTGCTGCCTTGGGACTATTCGCACAAAAGACAGCTTCTAACCATTGTTGCTTTTTGTGTTGAGAAATGTTTAAATGTTTTTGTTCCGTTCGTTAAAGTTAGTAGTTAATAAAGTTTTATAACCTTACTTTGTTGGAGTGTTATCTATTTTTTTAAAAACGGGTGAATGGGGCCTTGAATCGGGTTATTGTCATGTGTGGGCTTTGGAAGTGTGCTGCTGCAGGATCGGACATTTCAAACTCAAATGCACGTTCTTTTTCTTACCTTTCCGAAGCATGGAGCGCAATAGCAGGCAGAGAAAGGGTGATGCACGTGTTGAACACTACCTGACCTGGCAAGTTGCTGGCAGTGCCCCCCCGCCCGCTCCTTAAAGAGGGCACACACACACCGCCGCCCCGAGTACTTCACAAATCTTTAAAAGACCATGCGCTTGTTCATGAGGCTTAAATGGTTTATCACCTCTTCTAGAACCCCTGCATCGACCCTCTGACGTTTCATGGAAAAATTACCATGTAACACAATACCAAGCCCTGTCAGCTGAAACCCCCAAGGAATCGTGGGGCATATTATCAAGGGGGTTTATCTCCGCTTTTTTGGCTTTAAAAGCCATGAAAGCGGAGATAAAATTATTTCCCTATTACCAAGCTGTCGCTAACACCAGTTAGTGACAGCTAAAAGGAGATAGCGACCATCTTGGGCCCCGCTTTGCATGTCAGTGATACTTATCACTAATGACATGCAAAGTGGCGTGCCAAGATGTTAGCGACTGGAAACAGTCCCTAACATCGCTACCTTCTATTACCAACTTTTGGAGATATTCGCGCTAAGCGCGAATATCTCCAAAATCTAACACCTGCCCTGAGCAGTTCTTAGCCATGTTATCCAATGGGAGGTGGATAACATGGCTAAGAGCATTAGGTCGATAATACATGAATATCGCTGACTTTTCTGCGATAATAGCAAGGTTTATCTGCGATAAAAATCGCCGATGTGCGGCGATAATTTTTGTCTCTAAACAAGTTAGAGACAAAAATTATCGCTAGTTGTTCGTAATATGCCCCCGGGTTTTTGCTTGCAGAAATCGGGAGGCGGGAGACTAGCACTGAAATCAGTACTCACACGCCTGAATCAGGAGGATTGGCATGTCTGAATTCTCTACAGCTGGGGCCATAAACTACATCCGCAGGGTTAGGTGATAGCCTGGGACCAGCCTGGCATCTAAAATGGCTGCCGTGCACGACAAAATTGTGGCATTCGAAAAAAGGCAAGATGGCGCAGCCGCTGGAAGAGATGTATCAACATATATCAGCCTCCTCAGCCACCCTCAGGAAACATAGGGGATTAGGATACGTCTCCCGCACCCCCTTATACCTAGTACTTTAATTAACGAAGCACAAAATGGCGAATTCCCGTTTCGCTACCAGTTTGCGGCCCAGTTCGCGGCCCGTGAAGCGCTTCTATCGTGAAAAATCATTTTTTTTTTATTTTCCCCACGGGACCCTTTAATAACCCCAACAACATTCCTAGGGGGTCAAGAGGGGGATACCTTGCCCCCTTTCATTAAATTCCCCCTTAGTTTTTCACCTTTTCTTCTCTCTCGATCCTACCGAGAGACAAGATGGCGGCCGCTCCGGACTGTCACGCAGCAAAAAAAAAAAAAAGCTCCCGCACAGCCGCTGGAAGAGATGTATCAACATATATCAGCCTCCTCAGCCACCCTCAGGAAACATAGGGGATTAGGATACGTCTCCCGCACCCCCTTATACCTAGTACTTTAATTAACGAAGCACAAAATGGCGAATTCCCGTTTCGCTACCAGTTTGCGGCCCAGTTCGCGGCCCGTGAAGCGCTTCTACCGTGAAAAATCATTTTTTTTTTATTTTCCCCACGGGACCCTTTAATAACCCCAACAACATTCCTAGGGGGTCAAGAGGGGGATACCTTGCCCCCTTTCATTAAATTCCCCTTTCGTTTTCCACCTCTTCTTCTCTCTCGATCCTACCGAGAGACAAGATGGCGGCCGCTCCGGACTGTTTAGAATGTTGACAGACACCGGAGAGCCAATCAGCTTTCTGCGCGCAAAGTTCCGATAAGCGAAAAGTAAGCGGACCGGATCGCTGCCCAGAGCGCTGTTACAGATATATATCTTGGTTTGAACGTTAATTTCTCAAAAACTACTGGAGCACATATATTGAGACCTAGCAAAGGCACATCGGGCTAACAGTCCCTACAATTTTGCCAAGTTTCGTGCAAATCCGTTCAGCCGTTCGAGCTAAAAGTGAGTCCAACCGCCCTATGGAAAAATGAATGGGAAAAACGCGTTTTGGGACCCCCCTTTTTTCTCGGCCCCCCCTTGACGAAACCCCCCCAAATTTTCAGGGGCTGCTCAGAAACAAAATGTGCCATTTTCCTGAAAATTTCAGCCGATTCCGTCCACAAACGCCAAAGTTATTAGACATAGAATTTTCAAAAGTCCCATAGAGAAAAAATTCTAACTATATATACCTACTGGCTATCGCCAGTAGGTAATATATATATATATATATATATATATATATATATATATATATATATATATATATATATATATATTACCTACTGGCGGTTGCCAGTAGGTTGTTATAGTTGGGACCTAGTTTCCATAGGAAATCCACAACATTCTATTTGGAATAACTTTGGCGCGAGTTGAGGAATCTTCTCAAAATTCTCAAAGAAGATGGGGGCTCTGCTCCGCTCCTTCTCTGAAAGTTTGGGGGTGATTCGTCAAGCGGGGGCCGAGAAAAAAGTGGGGTCCCAAAACTTGTTTTCCCCATGCAATTTTCCATAGGGCCCTTTAGACACAGCTATAGCCTGAACTGCTGCACGGAATTACACCAAATTTGGCAAAAAGGTAGAGTTTGTTTCGCAATTTACGCTTTTTGTTAAATGGTGTAAATCCGTTCAGTAGTTCCTGAGAAAATCAAAAGTAAACTCATAGATATATCTATAGACGAAGTACGGTACTCGTACAATACGCGTACCTTCCCAAGCACGAGCTTTATGCTAATTGACTGTCAACACTTTAAACCAGGAAGTGTTGGCAGCCATCTTGTGAGTCGGTAGAGCCGACGCACAAGAAAACAGAAAAAGAAACACAAAAAACGCGATAAGAGGGCAGGGTAGAAACACCCTGACCCCCTAGGCCTGCTTAGAGGGTCCCACAAGGACCCCCAAGGCCACCCCAATTTCTTTTTTTTAAATCGCGGGATGCGCGTATGGTGCTCGTACCCTGCCTATAAATAAAAATTGTGCTTTTTTTTTAGCCCCCGGGGGGCAAAATCCCGGGGGCAATGGACTCTTTGTAAAGGGGGGCCCAGAGGGGCCCTCCAGCCCCGGGAACCGCCACCTCCAGGGACTTTACTAAATTATGGGCGGGTTGGCTCTGAGGACCGCCACCCCCTGGGCCTTATTTTTTTAGGGTGGGCTGCTCTGAGGCCCCCCAGCCCTGGGGACTGCCATCCCTGGGCTTCTTTTATTTGTAATAATGGGGGGCCCAGAGGAGCCCCCTAGCCCCAGGGACCGCCACCCCCTGGGGCTGCCACAAAATATATGCGGGGGTCTCACGGCCCCCCTCAGCCCCAGGGACACCACCCCCGGGGCTTCTTTTTTTTCAGGAACACCACCCCCGGGGCTTCTTTTTTTTAAAACCTGTATGGGGGGCTCAAGACCCCACACACGACCCGTAGACAGTCCCCTCCCTAGGGCACTAATATTCAAAATAGGGGGTCTGTGATGGATCCCCCAGCCCTGGGGACCACCACCCCCAGGGATTTTAACTGTTGGGAGGGGGCTGAGCAGCCCCCCTCCTGGAGCCCTTGATGGCTCTTTGGACTACCACCCCCTAGGGCCGGCCCTACCCCCGGGACACTGCTGTTTGCTATGGTAGGGCTGGAGCCTTGTGGCTTCCACCCTACCATAACAAACTGCTTTGGTTTTTGAAAGAGAGAGCAGGAACCCTGCTCCTCAGTGCTGCATCTTTCAGCCCGGTAATTATCCTGAAAAGTAATTTTAAACGTACTTACCAGTAACTTGAATTTCCTTCCATAGGATAGCATTGCCTGCTATATAAAATATATATAAATTTAGAAAAATATAAAATAAAAAATAAAAATATTACAATTTCAACATTTTTTTTCAATTTATATTAAAAATATGTAATGTAATTTAAAAAAATATCTAAAAATAAATACTTTAAAACAATGTAGTACATCACTATAAAAAAAATAACAATTAATAGATTTAATAAATATAATTTACAAAACCTTTGAAATTCACTGAAAAATACATAGGTTTCAGCCACGTTATAGTTAGGAATTAGCATTTAAAAAACCTTAGAAATTCAATGAAAAAACCATAGGTTTCACATATGTTATAGTTAGCTGGACATTTCACTCATACAAAACCATTGAAATTCCCCCGTTATAGTTAGTTCAGCTAACTATAACTCGCGCGCCCGCAATGCACTGCTGATGATGTCACATATTACATCACTCATGCCATGGTCAGTGACATCACTCATGACATCGCTAATGACATCTCAAATGACATCATTGATGACATCACTGATGACATCATCCTTGTGAAAGAGTGGCAGACCTCCTCTCACCCTAATATAACCTTTGATACATACATTGAAAAATAGAAACTAAAACTTTCAAATGGAGATACCAAAACCAGTTACAACAACCTATTAGATAATTCCAACATCTACGTACACCTACTTCTACAGAAACGTACACATACTTACTCTCTTAAACAATCACTTTTAGAAACACATACTTATTTATACAGTAACTCTTCCAATCTCTCACTCGTACATATACTCACTTATATATATCAATACTCACATATACTAGTTTAAAACATATTTAGTTACTCATCATTAACAGGTGCTCTGCAAGGTAACAACCTCTGCTCTCTTCCTTTCAGCCCGTGATCAAGAACACAGGATGTTCGAAACGTGTTGGGCACAGATGTAAGACTGAGAAATGGACGGATGACACCCTGAACTCCTCGATTAAAGGTTTCAATTCCACTAGTGCGGCGTCTCTACCTGAGGGCACCTTTTTGATTAATATTTGCAGCTTGCTCAGCCGCAGAGACGCCCCGCTTCTGACACAGATCCTGCGCTTGGAAACCCAAACGCTGTTGGAAGGTGGAGCCCGTGTCATGGGACATTGAAACTAACAGTGTGACAGTTTTTGCATCAATCCAGTCTACCTACTGGGGATTTTATTGCAACAATTTTGGGGGGCAAGGTGGCACCAACAGGGAAAAAATCTTGCAGAACTACAAGTCCCAGTATGCCGTTAGCACACGCCCATGGGGGCGGGACTGTGGATCATTATCAGGTGGTCTGCAAGGTAACGACCGCTGCTCTCTTCCTTTCAGCCCGTTATCAAGGACACAGGATGTTCGAAATGCGTTGGGCACAGATGTAAGACTGAGAAATGGAGGAATGCCACCTTGAAGTCCTCGATTAAAGGTTTTAACTCCACTTGCACGGCGTCTCTACCTGAGGGCACCTATTTGATTAATATATATATATATATATATATATATATATGTATGTATACTCAACTCCATGATGTCACAGCAGCAGTCAAGTCCTAACGCCAGCTTCAGCCAACAAAGACACAAACCCGCTTTTTTAGTGCAATTTTTTTTATTTGCGTGCTATCTTGTCGCCATAACATTTCAGCTCCGAGGATCCTTGATCACATGACAACGTGATCTCGTGAAAACACCATTTTTAACCTGACTTGTACAATCCACGTGGTATACTTGTCGGAATGGACATAAAAAACAGATTCATCTGTCCGTTTTGCATGTAAATAGCCATAATAATACTCGGTCTGTAAATTCATTATAGTTGCTGAGGAAATATAAATTTTATGGTCAAGATATGTTCCCTAACGTGTACCCCACCGTCTCCATGTACAAGCTTAAAGTGCATGTAACTTCCCTCCTGTGCCAGCTATGAAGACGCAAATACATTTGCGTCCAACGTTAACATGTCCTCTTTCAGATCCACCCTGAATGGGTTGAATATTCCGTTCCTAAGTATGCCTTGCCAATGTCTTTTTGTGGTGTACTTTACACGTTTTTCAGCTCTGGCAAAGTAGGCCCTGAATTCTGCCATCGAGCCTTTTTCTGCCTTCTGACTCTGAATGCCTCAGCCTGGGCTTGCCTCTGTACCCGTGACCTCTGCCTTACTCCCTGCGCGGCTAACGGCGCTTAGCTCAGCCTGTTGCCTGCCAAGACTGTATTCAACCTTCGAATTATCTGCTCCGCTCCTCAAAAAATACATTCCTGCCTACTAGTTCAAGTAAACATCCTTCCAGCAGCAGAGCAAAGGGCCCGGCCTCAATGTCTCCGTGCAAGTAATTCATAGCTCCTGTTACCATGGAAGGCCCATGCCCCCTCGCATCTCATGCAGACACGTAGACGCTTATACACGCACTCACAGTCAGTATAGAATAGCCTCTGCCCAAGAGACTTTCCCTCCAGATAATATGGTTCCCAAACATCAGATATCAGATATGATATAGGAACGAGTTGATCTGACATGCCAGACTTCTGTCTCTTTCCTCTAGTGTAAATGTCAAGTCCCCTGCACCCTCCAGCTCCACGTCAATCACACGTCATGCAGCTGCGCGCGCATCCAAATCTCAGATTTCTGCTGACATTGCAAGATTCTGCTATGTACCCACCCACTTGTGACACTTTCATGTGATGTTTCTAGCACACACCTCTATGTTCACGCCTAGTTCACGCCTTCTGATTACGTATTGCTAACACGTGTGTGCTTTTATCTTGTTTCTCTCAGCTGTTACGCTTACTGTATTGGTTTCCATTATATGATTTAAGTATAAAAGTTATGTCTTGTCAATAAAGTATGCTCTATCCCTTCCTGAACCCCAGTGGTGTCAGGAACCCGATATCCGGTTCAAGAACCATTCCTTTTTAAGTAATAAAACCCCTAAGAACTCTTACACCACGGACTCTGCGTCTTTCTTTCCGATTGAGTTATTTTGTTTTTAGTACTTACCTGCATAGAAATTAGGACGGTAATTAAATATTTACCACATTATTTTGGCGCCCGAACAGGGACCCCTCCCCCACCTTACGCGCCGGTTGGTGCGTTGCAACCTTTGCCCCCTGCCATAAGTCAAGACGGACAATTACGCGTACCCGCAGGATTTCCTGTATCTCCCTCAGGCCTACGGAGGTGACGGAGACTGCGATCAGCACCCAGACGAGGCGGTGAGGAGTGCGGAGGATCCCGACCAGAGCCTAGCCGAAAGAAGCAAGGTCCGAGGTGTCAAGAGGCCCACCAGTTCCGAAGTATCCACGTGTCGAGTCGAGTCCAGTCCGGTCCAGTCCAGTTGAGTTTTCCGAGGCCTTCTGTTCCGTGCTTCCCGGTGAGTACCATTGCTGGGGACGCATCTAGACGGGTGCATTATTATGTATCCGGTAAAGACGGGTTTGGGTACACAAACACGGTCTGCACTGTTTTAGACAGTGTATCTGTACTGTTTAGCAGTACATCAGGCATTCAAGTTCTTGCACTGTTCTCGACAGTGTATCTGTGCTGTTTAGCAGTACATCTAGTGTCAAGGGTAGTCATATGTGTTCAAAATGTTTTCATGTGATTAATGTCGTGGTATGAGTGATTGTTTGATGTACATTACTGTGTTTTTGTGTAACTAGCTGTGTTCAGAGTAAGTAACAAGTATCGAGTATCCAGTACTAAGTAACAAGATGCAGTTTTTCAATAAATTAAGACAGATAGGAACTAGGAAAGGGATACTAGAGGAAGAAATTCCTATCCCCCCTAGGGACACTCCTGGAAATTTTATGTACCATAAGCATGGCTTAGATGCCATACTGTACCTAGATTTATGGGCCGATTATACTAAGCACCTAGAGGAGAGACACAGATGGCCCGTTACAGGAACATGGGATGCCGAGTGCATCATGAAGGTAGAAGAAGCGCTATGGAAAAAGAAAGCCAGACAATCTCAGAAAGACGCCATAGAATTGTGGGGTAAAGAATCACATAAACGTGCTGAAAAAGCACTCCGAAAAGAAGACAGACATAGAGAAGAGTCGGATAGAGTCCGAGAAAACGAATTAGTTAATGAAGGGATCCGAGTAAAAGCAGAACAAGTAGACCGCATGCGAAACAATCTTGTAAATGGCATGTACTTTGTGGCCGAGGGTTTGCCTGAAGCCACTTCAGAAATACCGAAAGATCTGCCGCCGCCATTGGTTCCGACTAAAGTAAGTCACAGGACCACTAAAGACATATTCCTTGCTTCCTATCTAGACAATGTAGCTCCCGCTTACACCAACCCACGTGCCAACGTACCGCCTACTGACGGTGACGGAGGTGGCAACCCGCTCCGAGACAATGTCCAGCCATTGCCGCAACAAAGTTCACCGGTTCGACAGCCTGCTCCACCTGCTCCTCCACCTCCACCACTTCCCACATCTAAGATTAATATACCAAATCCGATTGCGCCTGATCCTAATAAGAGACAAGTTCAGGTACAGATACCGATTCCACAGACATACAATTTTCAAGCCTCCGCTACAGGAGGTGCGACAGGAGGTCTCCAGACCCCGCCACCAACACACAGATTGAACATTAGGGACATAATGAAGCAACGTACACCGCAAACACCAAGATTAGACATGCTTAAAGAACCCCTTCCAATTTGCAGATATGATCCAGTACCCGGTAAAGACGATCGAATGTTGTTAGCATCCCTACGTTTACGAAAAGTTACAGATTACCTAGTGTTATTTCCAGGAATGACTGAACACCTAGATAGAATATATCATTTTATCCAGACTGGGGAAAATCCTGAAAGCATTAAGGAGGCCCTGGCTCACCAGAAAGTTGACACTCAAGGTTGTATATTACGTTTCTTCATAAATTGCTTAATAAGAGAACGAGACAGGCCTGGAGTAGACCAGGAAGAGATGGAAGCACTAAACAGGTGGGGTCAAAATATAGCCGACGGAAACCATGATAAACTAAATTGTATAGCAAGTATGTACAAGAAAATCAGAAAAGCAGTAATAGAAATACACGAAAAAGAAAAAGAAAAAGAAAGTGACAGGAATGACTCCTCCGAGGAGGACGGACCTGAAGAACATGACACGGCTAAAGAAATGATAGCATATGTGGGTAAGGGAAATTACCTTAGGAAAGGCATTCGTCCAGAAAGCAAGAGAGAGTTTCTCTCTGGTATATCAAAACCGAGTTCTCCTGAATATCTGTTTCAAGGTACCGATAAAAGTCTTCAAGAACGAATGGGGTATCATGTACTCAATTCTATGGATGAACAAGAACTAGCCCGGTCAGCAGTACTATGGGCTGACAATCCTAGTACATACAATGATGATACAGTAGCACAGACATTTCTGAACCTTTCCCCAGACGAGCAGAAATTAGCTGGTGTATACATGATTCAGCATCTCATCACGTTATACAGACAACAACATTCTGATCCAGGTCCCTTACCTGATACATTAGAAGCACTACTTATGAATAGATGGAGAGGCCTAAGTACCAAGTTAATTCAAATAATTCTAGAACAACGCCGCAGATATAACACTTTCTTAGGCCCACAATATGTTTCAGCTCCGCCCCCAGAAAGAAAAATGTTTCATTTTGACAGGCAGAATCCTTTACGAGAAGTACACCCAGTTATGAATGCCAATCATGCCTTGGAACGTGTGTTTGTGTACACACCTTTAACAAAGTTAGAATTGTTAGAAATGAAGAAACTAGTACCCTGTCATGATAAAGACCCTGCAGGTTTTCACCGAGAACTTAAAGACATGTTACTCATGGGAGATTACACGTATACGGATATTATGAAATTGTTAAAAGTACTGCTGCCCACCGGCATTTACGAGAAACTCAAGGAAAAAGAATGGGAGGTGGGAGATAAAAAGATTATTTGGACTGAAATAGAAGACGAGGAAAAAGGTCGTACTCCAGGGCTAGGCCTTGGGGACAAAGCTAAAGCATTACCAGGTTTAATAGTACAGGTTTTGCCAAGATTATTGACAACTAAAAAGGAAGACTGGGACGCAATCTCAGCCTGTAAACAGAAACACGATGAAGATACTAGTGATTTCTATTCAAGATTCGAGAAATGTTTCATTATTAATAGTGGCCTGAAACCAGGTAGCGAGTCATACCCACATCTTTTTGTAACAAAATTAGTTGAGAATTCCCTGACACAAGTTAAGAATCGTGTATATAAGGTTGAAAGTACTGAGGTTCCGTGACAATTGTAAATGGTGTTTTCGACTCGCACGAATATGGTCGAGTCTGGTATCTATGAACCGCAAACGACGAGTTTAGTAAGTGTGCGCAGTTTCGCTGTGCTAACTTAAACCGTTCGTTTGTTACGTGGGCTTTTCATCTGTACCCACGGGTTCCATCTTAGATACGGCATCCATTTTGTCGCTTGCCCTCAAGTAGTCAGCGAACGGACGCTGTCCGCTTCGCGACCCTGGGACTCCCAAGGTATTTGCGGAAGACACATGTTCTTTGTAAGTGTCTTTATGACGAGGGGGTTGCTGCTGTAAGGCAGATGGCGCCGCTCGAGGCTCATCTTGCCGCACGGACTTATTGTCTCAGCCGTGCATCTCATTAGGCACGTCCCTTTGATGCCTGCATCTCGTGCTTCTCGATACCTCCCCTTTTACACCCTTTCCGATCTCCCCACTGTCTCCGTCTTCCTCTGCACCTGTCTTCGTTCCTATTTCGATCTACTTTATTGCTGATTGGAATTTGCTAATGGTGGGAAGATGGGTTTTTACAGTTGGGAACCGCCAAATGTTTCCGCACTTATGTTCCGGACCTTATGTGTTCCAAAGTGACCAAAGCGACCCCTCTGAGAGCTAAATGTGGGAACCGGGTTGTAAACTATTGTGTCTCATGTTATCCTATGGGTAAAAACTGTATAAAAGGAGCGATCCACAAAACCAATTTGAAGCAGTCTCCCCGAACTACACTCGATGTACTTCCTGTGACTTCTGTGTTCCCTGCAGTAAATAAACCTTGACTCTTTGACGCCGAAGGAAGTGTCCCGTGTCTCTGTGACTTGTACGCCGGAGCAGGTTACCCACGAAGGTTTCAGGTGTTGTGCCCTGGCACCGCTGGGTCCAAAAGAACCCAGTCCTTCAGTTGGCGCCCAACTCGTGGGGCTGCATCAGTGGTACCGGTCCAAGCCCGACGATCGTGAGGAACTTCGTGTGAAATCTCCGAGGGAAGGTGCACCCCGCTTCATCGATCCTGTTGTCGAAATAAGTGGCCCGAAGACTTTTCCCGCGAAGATTCCCGCCTCCTAACGGCTGCGACGGACTGCTGCCCTGACTGTAGACCTGTTTTGGCGCCTGGCGTAGACCTTGGTATAACGAGACGATAGACGGGCCTTCCTGAGGACGCCATTGATCTTTGAGTTAAGTATTTGTGGGTCGCTCCCAGAGTCCTTGGTTGTAAACACTTTAGCGAGTGTTTTTGTTGTAGACACTTTAGCGAGTGTCTTTGTTGTAAACACTTTAGCGAGTGTTTTTGTTGTACACGCTGTGTGGGTGTTTTTGTCGGTGACACTTTGCTAGCGTACTTTGTTGTTGTATTTGTTTGACGACTGCAGCCGCCAAAAACCGAGGGTTTTGTTCTTGCTGGGACTTGGTAAATCCCGTAACCCTTGAAGTTTGTGAAACTCGGCTAGTGTGCAAGATGCCTGGTCGCAGTACTTTGTTCAGTTGTTTTAGACCTTGTGGTGCGGATTCCCTGCTGGAGGACTCGTGTCCGATACCTCCGGTTGGAACTCCTACTTATGACTTATATAGCAAACATGGGCTAGGCCCGATTGCTTTTAACGATTATTGGATAAAATATACAAAGAAAGACGGCGATCTTCGTTGGCCACCTCACGGTAGCTTCGAAGCGTCGATCTTAGATAATTTGGAAATAAAGTTGTTCGAACGCAAATCTAGGCCGGCCATGTTTGATGCCTTTCGGTTGTGGCGCAAAGAAGCCCGACAGAAAGAAATCAGACAGAATAAACGTAGTGAGCGAGATAATGTTGCTACCATAGTGAAGAAAGCTGAGCAGTTTCAGCGTGATAAGGAGGATAAGGATAAGGAAGTGTTTGAGAGGCTACAGCGTATGTCCATAGATAAATGCTATCCTGCTTTGCCTACGGAGTCGGATAAGAAGGAAGAGGCAGTTGAGGATTCCTTAATGTCCTATCTTATGAAGTCGCCACCTCCGTACGTACAGGGTATCGCAGCTCCTGTGGTCCCTGCCGTACCTGTTCTTCCACCTGTTATTCCTCCGCCAGTTCCTCAACCTGCACCCGCTCTTCCGACTGTTCCTGCTCCTTTGCCTGTTTCTATTCCTACTGCTCCTCCGCTTCCACATACTCCTGTTCCCGCTACTGCTCACGCTACTGCTCCTGTGTTGTTAACCCCTGTTGTTGCTAATGTCTCTACTCCTTCTCTTGTTAGTCCTGTGTCTTATTCTTGTCCCTCTACTCGTAACCGTAATTCTCCCAGTGTGACAAACTTCTTTCAGTCGCTTGGACCTGTTTTTGGGTCTGCTGGTTCTGATGGTCCTCAGAGACGTAGCCAGCTTCCTGGTAATAGAGAACGTGTTGCGCTATACAATATGGCGATGGGTTGGATGGTAAACCCTGTTAGAAATCCACCTCGTGTTGTCCTCGAAACGTTTGATCAATTCAACATACCAACTCAGAGATATGTGTTTGATGAAATGTGCAAGTTCTTACATGATCAGATAGTGGCCTATGCGCCTGACGAGGTGCTGACCGCCCTGTCTGAACTTCGGCTTCAGTTCGCAACTGGACTGATAGTCGACACTAATGTCCGACGCGCTATTGAGCGGTTACTATCTCTTCGTCCCGCTCCTATTCCTCATGCATTGTTCGTTGAGGACATTGAAAAACAAGATGAGTCTGGCCAATATCCTATGCGTGAAGTTCCGCCGGTTTGGGTACCAGCTGATAATACTGGTGCTCAGCCAGTTCCGGCGCATTTCCAGAGAGTGTGGATACACCTCCCATGGAAACGATCGGAAGTGCTTCAGGTGAAACAAACTTTGCCCGATCCTCGCAAAAATCCTGCAGGGTATTATAAGGAATTATCGCAGCTCGTAGACGCTACGATAATGAATCTTGCCGATATCGACATGTTGTTTGGCAATGTTGTACCGCAACCGGTATGGGCCAAGATTCGTCACCAAGATCACGCAAATGAATTAGGTGGTGATTGGGCTGCCATTACAGCGGCAGACGCTGGACAAGTGGCTGCTACTAAACCCGATCAGTTGATTGAACTTCTTCCCCAGCGAATCATTACATTAATGAAAACGCTTATGCCAGCTATGAGGGTAAATTGGGACAAGTTGTCAGCCTGTAAGCAGAAGAAAGATGAGAGTGTTTCAGACTTCTTTACAAGGTTTGAGGAAACATTCGTTGATCATAGTGGACAGGATATGGGTACTGAGGGTGGACAACGGTTGTTTGTGGATAAATTCGTATCGAACTTATTGCCCGACTTGAGCAATAAATTGAAGAATTCAGAAAGTGCGTGGGCCGTTTCTACCTCAGCTCAGATATTGGCTACGGCACAATATTATGAAAATAGAGAAAAAGAGGAAACTGACCGTGCTGATAAAAAGACGAAAGAGCTAAAAACTAAAGTGTTGTTGCAACAAGCATATCCGCCGCGTTCTAATCAGAATGCGTCTCAGCAGAATAGATCACAGTCGCAATCGAATCGATCGCAGCCGCGTAATGATTCCTCTTTCCAAAGATCTTCATTAGGGTACAATCAATGTGCTTATTGTAGACAGGAGGGACACATTAAATTTGATTGTCCTGCTTTAAATGACCGTAATAGTGGTAATTCGTCTAGAGGAGGCCGTGGTGGTTCACAGAATGCATCACGTGGTAGAGGTCGTGGTGCTCAGAACGACCGTTCTGACCATTCATCTAATTCTAATAACTGTTTCGATCAACGTGGATCATCGCAAGGACGATCTGCGCAGTACAATGTAGACGATTATTACGTCGATCAGGGAACTGACGACAGTAATTACTAGGACAGCCAAAGACAAGGAGAGGGAGTGGTATCAGTTCCGGTTGATCAGAGAGGGCCTTACGTCGCAGTTGCTACATCGGGCGTCGTTGAGCCTTTTCTGTTGGACACTGGTGCAGCGAAAAGTTCTATCATGCATTCGAAACTCCCTGGCGCACCTTTGTCTGGCTTAACAAATGTTTCCGTTGGATTCTCTGGCGCCCCCGTTAGCAATCCAGTTTCACGCCCTTTGCCCCTTAAAATTGGGCCTCGTGAGCTCGAAGCTCCGTTGATTTTAACCACTGGTTGTGGTGAAAATCTTTTGGGTCTGGATTTGCTTAAACGTTTGTATGCAACTTTGTATTGTTCTCCTGCGGGTGTAAAGCTTACGTTCGGAGAGAGAGTAGTCTCTCCCATGTATTTGTCTCTCGATAAGCTTCCACCGGAATTGGATTCTCTTCCTGCGTCTTTGTGGGCGACGGGTCCAAATGACGTGGGCCTACTTGATATCTCCCCTTATGTTGTTCAGTTGAAATCGAATGTGCGATTGCCACGTATTCCCCAATACCGTATCTCCCTTGATGGTGAACGAGCTTTGTTAGCGATCATCTATGATTTGATCGAGAAAGATGTTATTGAGGAGACTCGGGGAAACGTGTGCAACAGCCCTGTACTGCCCATTCTTAAACGTACTGATCCTACCAAACCGCCTGTTTATCGTTTTGTTATCGATTTACGGGAGGTAAATAAAATTGTGGTTCCTCAATTCCCTGTTGTGCCTGACATCACGGCGCTACTGACTCTGATTCCAGCTACTGCTTCGTGGTTCTCGGTGATTGATTTGAAAAATGCGTTTTTCAGCATCCCGATCGCCGAAGAGAGCAGGGACCTTTTCGGTTTCTCTCTTGGTGGACGTAGCTTCCGGTTCAAACGCGCTCCTCAGGGCTACTGTGAAAGTCCATCGATTTACAGTCAAGCTTTGAAGGGTCAACTGGATGCGTTTAGGTTGCCGGTTGGTGCGGTTTTAATCCAATACGTCGACGACTTATTGGTGGCTGCTGATACTCAGGACATTTGCAAAATTGCTACGGTATCGTTGCTGCAACATCTCTGTGAGTTAAATCACAAGGTGTCACCTTCTAAACTCCAATATTGTTGTCAAGAAGTAACCTATCTAGGTCACTTATTGTCAAAGGAGGGAAGGAGATTGACCCCGGAGAGAATTGCAGCGATTGCGCGAATGGCTGTGCCACAAACCCAGAGAGATGTGCGTGCCTTTCTAGGTATCACGTCGTACTGCAGGCAGTGGATTCCTAATTTTTCATTGCTAGCGAAACCATTGGTGGCTCTTACGTGCAAGGATGTTTCAACTCCTTTACCATGGACGGAAGAATGTCAGAAAAGTTTTTCTGAATTACGTGATTCATTGTGTTCGGCTCCTGTGTTAGGTACCCCTGATTACAGCAAGCCGTTCACGTTATATGTCCACGAGAGGGAAGGTTGTGCTTTGAGTGTCTTAACGCAACCTTTTGGTGGTAAGCAACGTCCATGTGCATATTTTTCCTCGACCTTAGACCCAGTAGCTAGAGCATTGCCGAGTTGTTTGAGAGCAACTGCGGCAGCTGCGGTCTCCATCCGACAATCAGCAGGATTGGTCATGGATAATATGCTTACGGTGATGGTTCCGCATGCAGTCGATACTCTTTTGAATCGAACGAAAACTCAGCACTTGACGAGTGCGAGGTTATCTGGGTACGAATTGACGCTCTTGGCAAGCCACATTCAGATAAAACGTTGTAATGTCCTAAATCCGGCAACTTTGTTACCAATTAGTGCAGAGTCAGATGAAGTAGCAGAACATGACTGTTACTTGCGGACAGAGGAGGAAACAAAAGGTCGAGTGGACCTTAAAAACACCCCATTGGAAGACCCGGAGGGCACTCTGTATGTGGATGGGTCATGTTTTAAATTACCGAATGGTGATGTGACTACTGCTTATGCTGTTGTAACGTTGAATACTGTTGTTGAGACTGCGAGATTGAATCAGAATTCTGCCCAAGCTGCAGAGCTGATTGCTCTCACTAGAGCATGTGTATTAGCAAAAGGTAAACGTGTGAATGTGTACACCGATAGCCAGTACGCTTTCGGTGTAGCGCATAGCTTTGGACGGTTGTGGCGAGAGCGTGGTTTCTTCACGTCGCATGGCACGAAAATTCAGCATGGCCAGCTTGTGAACGATCTTTTGGATGCATTGACTTTGCCTGCTCAAGTTGCAATTGTTAAGTGTAGTGCGCATCGTAAAGTGACGGATGATGTTGGTCGTGGTAATGCGTTTGCAGATGAGATTGCTAAGGAGACTGCCCGGAACCTTAGCACTCGAATGTATGTGACGAGTTCGGTTAGGTGGCCTACAGAATCGAGTATGTGTGAAGATACCATAGAGAGCGTGAAAGCAATACAGAATGAGGCCACTGATACTGAAAAGACGAAGTGGAAAGAAAGTACGGGAAGGTTGGATGTGAATGGTTGCTGGATTGATTTGTCAGATCAGAAAAGATGGATGTTGCCTGATGCGTATGTACTGGCCGTTGTGACAATGGCACACGGGTTAGCACATATTAGCGCGAAAGGTATTTGTAAGTTGTTGGCTGCTGTGTGGAAGAATGATGGCATTACGAAATGTGCTGAACGCTTGGTGAAGAATTGTATGGTGTGTATAATGTACAATCCTGGCAAAGGAACCCCAACTCCCCCTGGCAGTTTTGCTCCTCCTTCGTATCCCTTTGAGGTGATCCAATTGGACTTCATCCATATGGAGCGATGCAATAACCTGAAATACGTTTTGGTTGTGGTTTGCGCATTCTCCCGATGGATCGAGGCCTATCCCCTCAAAGATAATACTGCTTTGTCTACTGCGAAAATCCTACTGAAGGAATACTTTCCTCGGTATGGAATGCCTAGAGTCGTGTGGTCAGATAACGGAAGTGAGTTTGTTGGAAGTGTGATGAAGAGTGTGTGTAAGGGCCTTGGAATTAATCAAAAATTCCATAGCGCCAATCATCCCCAGTCAGCTGGATTGGTTGAAGGGTACAATGGCACCCTTAAACTAAAGCTAGCGAAGATTCAGGCTACGACTGGACTTTCGTGGCCTGATGCTTTGCCTCTAGCATTACTGTCAACTAGGGCGACTGTACACTCCCGAATAGGGCTTAGTCCCTATGAAATAGTGTTCGGCCGTCCTGCGAATGTGTGGGGGGTTCCTAGGCCAGGTATATTCACTGATCTTGAGTATCCGATGTTGATTGATTACTTACATGACTTGACTGCTAAACTGAGGTTAATTCATCAACAGGTTTACGACGCCTTGCCGACGCAGACGGAGGGTCCAGGCCACCAGCTCCAGCCCGGGGATTGGGTGGTTACCCGTAACTTCTCACGCAAAAAGAATCTGGACCCCCGTTTCACCGGACCTTACCAGGTGCTCCTGGCCACGAGGACTGCCGTTCGTCTTGAGGGGCGGAAGAATTGGGTACATGCTACCCATTGTAAGCGAGTCCCTATTCCTTTGCCGGCAGACCCGTGGGTGAGGAAAGGCATTGCGTCAACAGAAGCAGAGACATTGCCGGCGTTTGTACCTTTTAGCGACGCACAGCTTGTTGGAGAACCCTCAGCGCAGCAGAAAGCCACTGTTGAACACTTGTCAGCAAAAGACTCAAGACCAGATCAACCAACTGATCAGCAGGACGCTGTCTCTTCAACGGATCCTTTGTTCGACGAGCAGACACGTCCCGGGAAACATCGATATTCTTTGCGTTCTCACACTAAGGACAAATAAAATTTTCTTGCTTTGCTGAAATTGATAACTGCAATATCCTCGTTTCCCCTGATCAACTTTGAACATTCGTATCATTGAAACTTGTTTTGTACATATATCAAGCTTCTTCCTTGTATCTTTTTCCTTCCACAGCTGAGAAATATTGTGCTAAATAAATACATATTGTGTATTGAGGGCCGTAGGGCCGCGCGCGTACTTCCTTCTGGACAGTAGGTCTTGACGCTAGGTTAAAGGCCGTCGGTTCCTAGGAACTCCTGGGGATTGACTATTGCTGCACAGAACGAAGTGCGTCAAGAAACGTTGCGGACGGTCGTAGGGAAATGGCATTTTCGAAGCTGAATGATTTGGAAGGAGCTCAGGCGTACAGAGTCAAGCTGCAGAAACTCAGTCGTACTAAATGTTTTGTATTCCAATTGTTTGTATTGTTTTTGACTGCTTCTGCATTTTTGGCGGGTGGGGTGTATTACACTATGTCTTACTTCTTACTTGCTACCCCTACTCCTACTCCTTACCCTAACCTTACTTCTACTGCTTCTCCTCATTCCTTTCATATGTTACCGGAACACGAACAGGCTAGACGTGTAGAATTCCGCAACAATTCCTTTATTCAGCTCCTCCATCAGCATCAGTTAGTGGTTAACACTACTAATTGTTGGGTGTGTGGGTTGATGCCACATACTACGGGTAAGGGAATTCCATATCTGGTGTTACCGTATAGTTCCCAAGGGTCAGCTCGAGCATTTCAAACAATGTTTCGAAGCGCACTGGGTTTCCACCCCACTCAAGAACGACGTTCCCCCAACTCTGGTCCTACCTCGTATCAGAGGCTGCTATCGATGGCAATAGAGGATATGGAAGATGAGATCCATGATCCTTTTCTCATCCCTAAAGACGAGGTACAAGCCTATAGGGTCCTAAGTAGAGGGGAATATAGTATGTTCACTAATGAAAAGCAGCTTAAAAGCTCGCCTCCAATATGGGTCGTACCCCACACTGGTAATCTTTGTCTTGTGGGTCGTGGTTCGCACGCCTCACTTGGAGCAAGTGCTTGCACTGAAAGTTACGTTCTGCCAATGTTTCCGTCCCCTGTGTTTCTGGCTTCCAAGGGTACATACTTTATCTGTCATGATCGTGCATACACATGGTTGCCCGCAGACTTCATGGGCTCATGTTTTGTTGCAAATCTGTTGCCTCCGACGTTCACTGTAGATGCCGATTATCATAAGACTAGAGTTGTACGAGGCGTAATTAGCGAAGAGGATACTGCCGGTCAAGAGGCAGGAGACTTTTTCAAGGGTTTCCTCCCGTTTTGGGGACCTATGGTTAATAGTAGGAACCTGAGACATTTGACTCGAGTGGTAGAATCGACAGCTAATATTACTGCCAGTGCCCTTGGTAATATCACCTCAGAACTTCAGGCGGAGAGACTTATGACGTTGCAAAACCGTATGGTTTTAGATGTCGTCTTGGCAGATCGCGGTGGGGTATGTAAAGTGATCCATTCGAGCTGTTGCATTTTCATTCCAGATAATGCTCCTACTGTCTATCAAGCCATCTCGAAGTTGCATAAGATCTCCGAATCCATACACGTGGATGTAGGGGATTGGACGTTACTTGGATGGTTTTGGGGCCTGGTATCAACTTGGGGTTGGAAGATTCTGATGATCATCGGGGTTGTGGTAGTGTTCCTGTTCACGTGTTGCCTTTGTGTGCAGTGTGGTCCTGCCTTATGTGGCCTCTGTGCTACAACGTGTATGAGACAACCATCTGTTACCAAGGGGACTCGATTGGACAGAGCTATGCTACAACGACATCTTGATGGTCTGATGAATATCGAATATGATTCCGACTAGTGCTTGCCTACATGAGGGCAAAAGGAGCGTCTGAGGTTCCGTGACAATTGTAAATGGTGTTTTCGACTCGCACGAATATGGTCGAGTCTGGTATCTATGAACCGCAAACGACGAGTTTAGTAAGTGTGCGCAGTTTCGCTGTGCTAACTTAAACCGTTCGTTTGTTACGTGGGCTTTTCATCTGTACCCACGGGTTCCATCTTAGATACGGCATCCATTTTGTCTCTTGCCCTCAAGTAGTCAGCGAACGGACGCTGTCCGCTTCGCGACCCTGGGACTCCCAAGGTATTTGCGGAAGACACATGTTCTTTGTAAGTGTCTTTATGACGAGGGGGTTGCTGCTGTAAGGCAGATGGCGCCGCTCGAGGCTCATCTTGCCGCACGGACTTATTGTCTCAGCCGTGCATCTCATTAGGCACGTCCCTTTGATGCCTGCATCTCGTGCTTCTCGATACCTCCCCTTTTACACCCTTTCCGATCTCCCCACTGTCTCCGTCTTCCTCTGCACCTGTCTTCGTTCCTATTTCGATCTACTTTATTGCTGATTG
Source organism: Lissotriton vulgaris (assembly GCF_964263255.1). Classification (NCBI taxonomy): domain Eukaryota; kingdom Metazoa; phylum Chordata; class Amphibia; order Caudata; family Salamandridae; genus Lissotriton; species Lissotriton vulgaris. Next base: position 435,709,456 of record NC_141698.1, on the reverse strand, counting down.
GAATTTGCTAATGGTGGGAAGATGGGTTTTTACAGTTGGGAACCGCCAAATGTTTCCGCACTTATGTTCCGGACCTTATGTGTTCCAAAGTGACCAAAGCGACCCCTCTGAGAGCTAAATGTGGGAACCGGGTTGTAAACTATTGTGTCTCATGTTATCCTATGGGTAAAAACTGTATAAAAGGAGCGATCCACAAAACCAATTTGAAGCAGTCTCCCCGAACTACACTCGATGTACTTCCTGTGACTTCTGTGTTCCCTGCAGTAAATAAACCTTGACTCTTTGACGCCGAAGGAAGTGTCCCGTGTCTCTGTGACTTGTACGCCGGAGCAGGTTACCCACGAAGGTTTCAGGTGTTGTGCCCTGGCACCGCTGGGTCCAAAAGAACCCAGTCCTTCAGTACATGGCAAGCAAATGCGCCATCCCAGATGTTACAAATGGTACAATACCACCAGAACAGAATTAGAGAAGAACAGGATCACGAACAGAGACGTATGAAAGACACGAAAATGAAAATGTTAGTGGCCCAGTCGGTTCCAGCCGACGGTCAGAGAAAGGGTGTGACCCAGACAGGTAATTCAGCAGCTCCCGTTAAAGGGACATGCAACTATTGCAAACAGCCAGGTCACTACGTACATGAATGTCCAGTCCTGAAACACAATATAGCAACAGGTAAAACTAAAGAAAGACCGCATCAGCCTAGACAAGACCAGGTCCAGCAACAGACTTCCCAGAATACACAGCCTATGCATGCTCCACCACATACAGTACAGACCGCAGCGGTATCACAGCCACAGCCTATTGCCGCGACGCAGCAAGTTTCACGGCAGATGAGCCAGTATGCCCAATCTGATTATCCCGATTATCAGCGATACACATGAAACAGCCTAGAGAGGGAGGTTGGCTTGCCTCTTATTGAGATTCCTGTAGATCAAGAGGGTCCTTATGTACACAGTCAAGTATTGGGGAAAGACAGAAAGTTTTTAATTGACACAGGGGCAAGCCGCACAACAATCAGCCATGATGAAGTCCCAGGGGCACCCCTCTCAGGCTCACAGAATGTTTCCCTTGGTTTTTCAGGACAGCCTATTGTAAATGAAGTATCGAAACCAGTCCCCCTAGCAGTAGGTCCATTATCACGCGTTACAGACTTGTTACTCACGAAATCATGTCCAGAAAACTTGTTAGGTATCAAGACATTGAAGGCTCTAGGAGCTGTGATATGTTGTTCTCCGGAAGGAGTTAGACTTTTCCTACGTGACTTTAAGGGTCACTATGTATTACGAGAGTTTGATGTCAGATTGAAAAATGTACCGAAACACCTGTGGGCACAAGGCCCAACCGATGTAGGTTGCATGCACATCACACCATACCGTGTTACACTCAAACAAGGAGTTGTTTTACCACGAATCAGACAATACAAGTTACCACCCGATGCTGTAGTGGCTTTACTGGAAATCATTGAAGAGCTCATTGCCCAAGGAGTGGTCGTAGAAACCGACTCCAATATCTGTAATTCCCCTATCATTCCGATTCTTAAACGTACTGATCCCAATGCACCGCCAGTATATCGGCTGGTGATTGATTTACGAGAACTGAATAAATGCATTGTTCCACAGTATCCTGTGGTTCCCGACATCTCATCCTTATTGACTGCTATTGATTCAGAAGCGACGTTCTTTACTGTAATTGACCTCAAGAACGCCTTCTTTAGTGTACCAATTGATCCAGAGAGCCAATATCTCTTCGGATTCAGTTTAAATGGCCGAAGTTTCAAATTTTTAACGCGCACCTCAAGGATTCACAGAAAGTCCCAGCATCTATAGCCAAGCACTGAAAAGACAACTTGATTGTATCCGAATGCCAGTTAACACTGCCTTACTACAGTACGTCGATGATCTGCTGATCACCGCACGAAGTGAACCCGAATGTGAACAAGCATCACTGACAGTTTTACATTTTCTGGCTGACAAGGGACACAAGGTGTCTCCTTCGAAGCTACAATTCTGTGTTCAGCAAGTTGTGTACCTGGGTCACTTGCTGTCCAAAGTGGGGAGACAGCTCACTCCTGATCGCATCCAGTTAATTGTAAACATGCCACAACCCCAGACACAAAAGGAAGTGCGGGCCTTACTAGGCCTCACCTCGTACTGCAGACAATGGATTCCTCAGTATGCATTTCTAGCTAAGCCACTCATTCAGTTGACAACACAGGAGGCAGCGACTTCGACTGCCCTCCCTTGGACTCAGGAACATACACAGGCCTTTGAGGAATTAAAGAAAGCTTTATGTCAAGCACCAGTTTTAGCGACACCATGTTACAGCAAACCTTTTACACTTTTTGTTACAGAACGTGATGGTACAGCGTTGTCTGTCCTCACTCAAGATCAAGCAGGTTCACATAAGCCTTGTGCTTATTTTTCAAGTACATTGGATTCGGTGGCCCAGGCTCTGCCTGCGTGCTTAAAATCAGTTGCAGCGACAGCCCTAGCAATCAGACAAAGCGACTCAATAGTATTAGGACATCCATTGACAGTACAAGTTCCACATTCTGTAGAGGTCCTTCTAAACCGAACACAGACTCAACACCTGACTATAGCACGACTGACAGGTTATGAATTGACGCTATTCCAGCCACATATAGAAATAAGACGCTGTAACATTCTAAATCCTGCAACATTGTTACCTTCAATTACGACAGATTCAGCCCGCATGATTGTATAGAAATCATTAATGCAGTAACAAAGCCCCGACGAGACTTAACAGATGTTCCACTGACAAATCCAGACCTGACACTTTACGTGGATGGTTCATGTATGAGAACAAGCACAGGAGAATTAGTGGCCGCGTATGCAGTGACCACTGAAACTGAAGTTAAAGAAACACATCGTATTGATACACTGTCCGCTCAAGCAGCAGAGCTTATCGCTCTGACCCAAGCCTGTATACTAGCCAAGAACAGAAATGTTAACATATACACAGATTCACGTTATGTTTTCGGAGTTGTACATGACTTCGGAGTGTTATGGCAAGAACGAGGTTTCTTGACCTCTCACGGTGCCAAGATTCAACACGGTCCCCTTATTCAAGCACTGTTAGAAGCAATACATCTGCCTTCAGGCATATCTATCATGAAGTGTAAAGCACATACTAAAGTTACAGACTCTATTTCCCAGGGTAACGACCTGGCAGACCAAACAGCAAAACATACAGCATTGACTCACACCCAGACAACTGATGTGACAAAGACAATAGTGCCGACACATTGTATGACAGTTAGGGATCCCACACTAGATGTAATCGATATTCAGACACATGCCACTCCAGATGAAATCAAGAAATGGACTGAACTAGGAGGGATCCAGACAGATCAAGGATGGATGACGAAGGGGAAATCTACATGGTTTCTCCCCGACTCTATGGTTCAAGTCATAATAAATACAGCACATAGTCCAGCACACCTAGGAGAAAAAGCGATGTTAGACAGTTTACAAAATCTCTGGTACAACAAACATTTACGAGCAGCCGCAAAACAGAAAGTGCGTACTTGCATGATCTGTTGTCAGTTCAATCCAGGTAAAAGCGTCCCTGTAGAGCAAGGTGGATTTCATCCTCCCGATCACCCTTTTGAAGTCCTCCAGATGGATTATATCCAGATGGACCGTTGTCGAGGATTCAAGTACGTCCTCGTAGTTGTTTGTGCACTTTCCCGTTGGACCGAAGCATATCCAGTCCCAGATTACACTGCCCTGACCACTGCCAAGCAGCTGGTTCGTGAATTCTTCCCACGGTACGGCTTGCCTCGTATCGTGTACTCAGATAACGGACAGCCATTCTCATCCGAGCTCATGAAGCAGGTTTCACTTCTGCTAGGATACCAGTGGAAATTCCATTGCGTCCGACATCCCGAGGCAGCTGGCCTTGTAGAAAGGCACAATCAGACACTGAAGACACGTCTCGCCAAAATATGTAAAGAGAAAGGGGTCGACTGGATAGTCGCCCTGCCAGTTGCACTATTCTACATGAGAATGGTCCCCCATTCGAGATCAGGACTATCCCCGTATGAGGTGGTCTTTGGCCGACCACCAAATATGTGGGGGACGCCCATGCCTAAGAAAATAACCGATGTTGACTGTAATATGCTGACAGATTACCTTGCCTCCTTGATGTCTGCACTCCAATCATGTCGTTCACTGGTTGCCGCAGCCTTTCCCGACAACACTGATGTGAAGCCACACGATGTCCGTCCTGGTGATACTGTCCTGATACGAAATTTCGATAGGAGGAGTCCGCTGGAGCCCCGTTGGCAGGAGCCGAAGCTCGTCCTTCTGACCACGAGGACTGCAATCAAGGTGGAGGGCCGAAAGGGGTGGATCCATACGAGTCACATTAAAAAGTGTAATGAACTGTTGCCAGACACTGACTCTTCCACCCCCTCAAAGGACTGCCCCGATTCTAGTGACTTTGAAGTTTCCAAGAGAGAGAAAACTCCGCAAGAGGAGTATAAATCCAAATTACGGTCTAGCAAGTCAGACAGTTTAATTGTTTAAGTCCTCCCCTAGGTGAATCGGTTAAATTAGTTTCTGATATGTATCCCCTAGACCGAGATAGAGAGAGAGAGAGACAACTCAAGAAACGTGCATATTGTAAATCACTTCGTAGTCACTGTATAGTGACATTATTGGTTATGTTTTTTCTAAGCCTTCTGATTATTGCTGCCAGTATATTGTTGCATATATATTACCCTATCTTCAAGCGTACCCAATCTGCTTACAATGTCACTGCCGAACATTCTTTTAGCGAACTACCCCCACATGAGTTATCTTACAGACTTGCGCTGCGCAACAACACATTCATTAGTATGTTACATCACTCCCATCAGACTAATAATGCTACAAACTGTTGGATATGTGGCCGACTCCCTCCCTATCAGAAATACAAGGGAGTTCTGCCTCTCTTTCCATACCCGTTCACTCACAATGGCTCATGTGGAGCATGGTTTAGATTAATTAATTCTTTAGACTCTGATATTGCTGTTTTCGAAGGAAGTTGGGTTTGGGGAAACCTGAACTTAGTTCTGCTTAACGCCTGTTACCCTGACAAGAAGGGACTTCCCACTAGGACAGGAACTGATCTAGAAAATGAAGTATATGGATTAGGTAATTATACAATTAACCTCATGATTCTTACTGTTGAATCCGAAGCCGCACCAGTTCTCCCTGCTATGTCAGTATTACCAGTCACGGGTGACTTATGTGTCAGAAAGAAGGGTTCAGTACACTTAGGTCATAGTAAATGTACTACTGTGGTCGAATTCAGCGATCAAGGCAGGTCTACATTTAGAGCTACTCGTCATTCCTACTTTGTTTGTGGCCATACCGCATACATACGCTTACCTCCAGATTGGGATGGTACCTGTTACATTGCCTTCCTTCTGCCACCTGTTTTCCTAGCCCCTCCTGATTATCACAGAAATACAAATCTAGTAACAAATAGACTCCGAAGAGATCTCCCGATTGTCGACTATACTGAAACGGCATGGGAGCAATACACAGATTTCAATAAAGGTTTCTTCCCCTACTTAGGTACTGTCTTTAATAGTAAACTGATACGAAAATTAACTAGAACCCTCGAAGCAGTAGTGAATGAAACTACTTCCGCTCTAGGCAACTTAACAGAGGAGCAATCTGCCATGCGGGTTGTTGTTCTTCAAAATCGTCTTGTTATTGACGTCATCCTAGCAGATAGGGGCGGAGCCTGTAAGGTCATCGGGTCGAGTTGCTGTGTTTTCATTCCAGAAAAGGCGCCAACAGTATATAAAGCTATCACACGCCTTCATAAAATTGCAAGTTTGATACATCAGAATCCAGGCACCTGGACTTGGTCCGGTTGGTTCTGGACAACGTTGACCGCTTGGGGATGGAAGATCCTATCCTTCCTAGGCATTGCCCTTCTCATAGTATTCAGTTGCTGCCTGTGCCTACAATGTGGGCCAGCGATTTGTGGTCTGTGCGCCACATCATGTATTCCGCATTCAAGTTTCCACTCAAAACGCGAAAAGAAGAAAGAAGAACAAATGATGTTACATGAACAGACTGATCGATTCATGAGGATCGATATATCATGAAGGGTCCGTAGGGAACAAGGAGGGAATGAGGAAATATACATTTTATGGTCAAGATATGTTCCCTAACGTGTACCCCACCGTCTCCATGTACAAGCTTAAAGTGCATGTAACTTCCCTCCTGTGCCAGCTATGAAGACGCAAATACATTTGCGTCCAACGTTAACATGTCCTCTTTCAGATCCACCCTGAATGGGTTGAATATTCCGTTCCTAAGTATGCCTTGCCAACGTCTTTTTGTGGTGTACTTTACACGTTTTTCAGCTCTGGCGAAGTAGGCCCTGAATTCTGCCATCGAGCCTTTTTCTGCCTTCTGACTCTGAATGCCTCAGCCTGGGCTTGCCTCTGTACCCGTGACCTCTGCCTTACTCCCTGCGCGGCTAACGGCGCTTAGCTCAGCCTGTTGCCTGCCAAGACTGTATTCAACCTTCGAATTATCTGCTCCGCTCCTCAAAAAATACATTCCTGCCTACTAGTTCAAGTAAACATCCTTCCAGCTGCAGAGCAAAGGGCCCGGCCTCACTGTCTCCGTGCAAGTAATTCATAGCTCCTGTTACCATGGAAGGCCCATGCCCCCTCGCATCTCATGCAGACACGTAGACGCTTATACACGCACTCACAGTCAGTATAGAATAGCCTCTGCCCAAGAGACCTTTCCCTCCAGATAATATGGTTCCCAAACATCAGATATCAGATATGATATAGGAACGAGTTGATCTGACATGCCAGACTTCTGTCTCTTTCCTCTAGTGTACATGTCAAGTCCCCTGCACCCTCCAGCTCCACGTCAATCACACGTCATGCAGCTGCGCGCGCATCCAAATCTCAGATTTCTGCTGACATTGCAAGATTCTGCTATGTACCCACCCACTTGTGACACTTTCATGTGACGTTTCTAGCACACACCTCTATGTTCACGCCTAGTTCACGCCTTCTGATTACGTATTGCTAACACGTGTGTGCTTTTATCTTGTTTCTCTCAGCTGTTACGCCTACTGTATTGGTTTCCATTATATGATTTAAGTATAAAAGTTATGTCTTGTCAATAAAGTATGCTCTATCCCTTCCTGAACCCCAGTGGTGTCAGGAACCCGATATCCGGTTCAAGAACCATTCCTTTTTAAGGAATAAAACCCCTAAGAACTCTAACACCACGGACTCTGCGTCTTTCTTTCCGATTGAGTTATTTTGTTTTTAGTACTTACCTGCATAGAAATTAGGACGGTAATTAAATATTTACCGCAGTAAAAAATATTCAAATACATCTCAAAGTATACATTCAAATGTATGTTGACATATCACATCCCAGTCATGGGAGCCATCGCTTTCCAGGATGGTACGGTTTAGGAGAAACTCATTTTAATTTAAACATATATCCTGGGTCCTGTATATTACATTAAAGAGATTGGGGAGAGGTCATGGTGTCCACTACTAGTATACCCAGATATTTGATTCCTGGTATATCATAATTGTGTAATCGAAGGCCAGTCTGAAATCACGGGTTAAATCCCCTTATAACAAGTCCATTCCTTTAGTACCATCTCGGACTGTAAACAATACCTTTTGTGCAAAAAGTGCATAAAGTGCTGGATGTGTATAAAAACGAATCACTGATTAAACAGGAAACCGTAGTCACCACGTTACTAAATGACTACCGGAGTGGACTGAGCTCAGTCACACTCATATTTTCATTATAGCTGCCTAACATCAACATACAAGGAATGAAAGCTACTGAAGAAGAATGAGGAGTAAAGTGCAAATGACTACAAACTAGAAAGAATTCATGGCAACAGATAACAACAAAGGATACTCTTGTAAATCTCAATGATTAAAACTTGCTCAGCCTAAAATGAATGGCAATAGCCGCCCGCATGTCAAGTTATAACTGCCACTTATAACTGCATGGGTCATTACAGATATAGGGTAGATTGTTCATATTCGCATATACTATAGGATAATAGGGCAGTTCACCATATAATATATTCTGCTGACAATAACCCTCTAAAATAGGAAATATAACATAATAAATAGTTAACAAATGATTAAAAAATCACCCTAAAACCACCTATTAAAATATACATGAAGTTTGACCTATGAACAATCTGACTAATCCCAAATTAGTTACTGACCAAGACTAGTGTGCAAATCCTCAGTAATATTAAGCCCACCCGGCTGTTTGGAATCGAGTTGGTGGATGCATTTAGTATCCAACTTTCGAAGCATAGCTTCTCTATCCCCTCCTCGTCTACTTACTACCACCGCATCAATTACAAAGAATTTTAACCCTTTGTTATTGCTTTGATGTACTTCTTTGAAGTGGCGTGCCACCGGGTAGGTATTGTCTTGTTTTGTAATGGCCCTTAGGTGCTGCAGGATGCGTTTGTGCACTGCCAGTTTTGTACTCCCTACATACATAAGGGAACATGGGCATTGGAGCACATAGACAGCATATTCAGTCTTACAGGTTAAAATCTTATCTACTTTATGTTCCTTATTACTGAAGCCATCCTTGTACACCTTGGTATTAACCCCATGTGTGCAGGATTTACAAATCTTACACTTGAAAAAAACACTATTTGTTTGTAACCATGGGGCAGATGTATCAAGCCTTTTGCGACTCGCAAAGGCCGAAATTCGCAGAATTTCGGGCTTTGCGACTCGCAAAAGGCATTTTAGCATTTTTTCTTATGCATCATAAAATCGCAAAATAAGGAATTCGCAATAATATGCGATTCCTTATTTTGCTTAAGCATTTAAGGAATCGCAAATTTTGCGATTCCTTAAATGATATGTATGTAACTTTTTGAAATTGCAAATTTGTGTTAAGAAATCACAAATTACCACCAACTTGTAGTTGGTGGTAATTTGCGATTTCTTTTAAAAATGCCCTATTTGGCATTTGTGAGGGTGGCATGTGACACACATACATGCCCATAGGGCATGTATGTGTGCCACATGCACACACATGTAAATTTCAGGGGTGCAGCAGGGTGTCTTTGAGACACCCCTGCACCCTTGAAATAATTCTCAAATTGCGATTAGCAAATTGCGAATTCGCAATCTGAGAATTATTGCACTATCATTCCTATGGGCTTCCTGGCCCATAGGAATGCATTGGAAATTATTCCTTATTTGCGAATTCGCAAAATGCGAATTCGCAAATAAAGAATATTAAGGAATCGCTAAAAAATAGCGATTTTGTACATACATTCCATTTTGCGAATTCTAAATAGCGATTCGCAAAAAATCGCTATTTAGAATTCGCAAATCGGAATCTTGATACATCTGCCCCCATGTGTTTTATTGTATCACTTCAGGATTAGTATTAACTAGGCAGTCCCTCATAGAGGGTGCTCGGCTGTATGTGATAGTAGCTTTGCGGGGCAAGGTAGGGCCTATGATGCGGTCATTCTGAAGTGTCGACCAATTACGGTTTATGATGCGATATAGCTCCCTGTGCTGTCTATTGATTTCCGTAATGATCCTAAATTCATTTTGTTGTTTGTTGACACTTTCTGGGATAACAGGGACACCACTTGGCACTGAATGGTCATACTAGGCCAAAAGATCCTGTCTTTCCCTAAGTTTAGATTTGGCGATGGCCACATTTACTAGTTGCTCTGTGTATCCCCTTTCGAAGAATCTGATCCTACTGTTGGTCTGTGCCACCCTGAGCTCAGTTTCACTGCTGCATACCCTACGCAGATGCGTATATATGTACCATCAATTTTGTCCAGAGACGGAGGGGGCACTCTTGCACGGCCGGTGCAAGCAGCGGGGATGAACGTTCCCCGAAGATAATCCTTCACCAAAAGAATATGGTCGCACTCGCTTAGTACATTTCATTCAGGTTTTATTTTTGTAGGAGGCTCTTGCCAGCACACCTACACGTTTCGACCGCAGGTCTTGGTCACAGTATCAACAGTTGTCCTTCTACTGTTTCTGTCATTTATACCAGATCACCTGCCTAGCACATTATGATGCATTGTGGGTCTGGTAGTTCTTAATGATTTATATATTTTTTCTAACTTTTTTTGTACTTTAGTTAGCTCTCATGGCAATACATATTATGTATGAATATTATAGTATACTCATTTTGACATTGCACATTTGTGTCCAATTAGATTGTTTGTTGTAATCATCAACAAAATTATTATTATAAATGTCTCCATATACTATCATTCTTTGAGGATAGTCCTATCAGACATCCATTAGTGGTAGAACCTAATCTGTGTCATATTACATATCGGAATCAGTGTTCCCTCGTGAATATGTGGAGATATTTGTTATTTCCTCCTCCTCATGGGCTCAGTGCCCTCTTTTGTTGATGATATCTTTTCATGTTAATTCAATTTGGATACATCGGCATCTGTCAGTCTTTATAAGTAATCTCACAGCATGCATTAGTTAGTTCTTTTTACTTTTCGCGATGTCAATTTTATCTTCTCCTTTTGCGTTTTTCTCTTTTTTTCTTTCACAGGCTGCAGTTCTTTACCAACTTCAGTCAGTATCGATCCAATGATATCTTATAGATGTATATACATTTCCTCATCCCCATTGAAACTAAATGGGGTTTTCATCTTGAATCCAATGATTAGCCTTGACTTCAGGTGTCTCAGTTTGAGGATCCTATTTCCTCCTCTTTCATTAATGGGTATGGTTGCGAGTCCACTGTAGGTTACATCCTGTAATGTTTTGTTCTCATGTTTTAGCATATGTTTTGCTATTGCATACATTTGATATTTGTTTTGTATGGCCCTTTTGTGTTCCAGGATCCTCTTGCTTAGTGGGCAGATCATACTCCCAATGTATTTCTTACCGCAGAAACACCTCAACATATATACCACATGGGTGGTTTTGCATGTGATCACATTCTCTACGTTAAAGGTTTTGCCTTGCGGATCCTCAATTGATTTTTTTGATCTTCCAACTTTACAGGCCTTACATTGGCTACATTTATTGAAGCCCCTTTGCCTTTCTTGTAGCCATGTGTTCGTTTTTTTAGTTTGAAAGTGGCTTCTGACCAGTTTATCACGTAATGATGGTGCCTTTCTAAATGACATTTGAGGATGTTTCCCCAGTTCTTCTCCAATATCCGGATCTTTGACTAACATTTTCCAATATTTATTCAATACTTTTCGTACTTTGTAGCTTTCTTTACTGTATGTTAACACCATTCTTATAGGTTCTCGTGATGGTATCTCTGTGTTCTGATTCTTTTTATTTATCGGCATTTCTGCCCGAGTCACTCCTCTTGCTCTCAATTCACCTCGTCTCACATCATAATATTTATATCTTCTTTTTAGGAATCTCTCAGTTGTATCCTTAAATTTGTTGTTCATCTCACTTTTGTTGGAACAGCTACGTTTCATCCAGATAAATTCTCCATATGGGATATTTTTCTTCAAACTATCCGGATGGAAACTACTTCAATGCAGTACACTGTTGGTTGCTGTGGTATTTCGATGGACAGTAGTGTCAAGTTGGCCATTCTTTACATAGACTTTAGTGTCCAAAAACAATCTCATTGGCATTAATTGAATATGTGAACTTCAGGCCATTGTCATTGTTGTTCAATATCTCGAATAAGTTCAAAAACTCTGTCTCTGTCCCGTTCCATTAAAAAGAGATTGTCTATGAAGCGAAGCCAAAGTACTAATTTGGCTACGTGATGGTCGTTCTCCTCTCTCCAAGCTACGGTTCGCTCCCACCAACCCATTGCAAGGTTGGCATAGCTTGGAGAGAAGGAAACTCCCATGGCTGTACCACAGCGTTGGGAGTAGTAGGTCTTATTGAAAAGGAAAATGTTATTCCTTAAGCACAGCTCTGTCATCTCAAGTACCATCTTACAATGTTGAAGGTGTTCTATTGGTTTCTGTTTTAAGAAGTATTCCATAGCTGTCAATCCAAAATTATGATTGATAGACGTGTAAAGTGATACTACGTCGATGGTTACCAGCCGGTACTCATCATTCCATGCTATGTTCATTAGATTTCTCAATAAGTCGCCGGTATCCTTGATGTATGATGTTAGGGTCAGAACTATCGGGGCTATAAAGTAATTCACGTATGTTGAGACGTTCTCGTATAGTGATCCACAACTGGAAATATTAGGCCTCCCAGGTGGTCTTCTTAAGGTCTTGTGAACTTTCAGGAGAAAGTACATTGTTGGTGTTGTTGGGTCATTATTCATGAGAAATTGAACCTCTTGATCGGTAAGTAGACTTGATTGTTGCCTATTTTTCAGCCTATTATTGAGATCAAAAATCAAGTCATTTATTGGATTCCTCTTCAATTTCATAGTTGTTTATGTCATCCAGTTGGCGCATCGCTTCCATTATATAGTCTTCCTTGTTCATTATGACTATGTTTCTGCCTTTATCGGCAGGTTTGATTTCTATTGCGTTGTTTTCCATAAGCAATTTCAAGGCTGTTCTTTCTTCACTAGAGAGATTTTATTTCTTGCCATTCTGTTTGACATTAGTCATTTTTTCCAAATCCATATTTACTAAATCAAAAAATGTATCTATCCTGTTCCCCATATATAATGTGGGACAACATTTTGAATGTTTTCTGAATTTCGTTCCCTGATGTTCAACTGTACTGTGGCCCATTTCTTGTGATATTTGACTATCAGAAAGGTTTTCCTCATTAGTGTCATTGGCTAAACCAAATGCTGTGCGTAGTGCAGGTATTTCTGCAATCGTCATTTGTTGTATTTCACTATCAGTGGATGGGGCTGTCATTTGATCCAGGGAGTTGGTCTGCCTTCCTTGTTTCTTAAAAAATGTTGCCAATTTAAGTTTTCGTACATATTTATAGCGGTATGTCTTAGTTTCTACCAAGTCAAGATGTTTTTCTGGGCAAAATGTTAATCCTGTATTAAGAAGACTCTCCTCTGCTCTGGATAATACATGTTTGGATAGATTGATGATTAGATAGGGATCAGATTGTTTTATGTGTTCTATGCTTTCGTTATCTGATTTCGTAGATGATAGCCCCTTGTTTTTTCCGGAGCTTCTTCTGGTTTTTCTTCGCTTAATCTTACATTTTGCTGGCCCCTTCCTATTCCTTTCCCTCTTGAGAATAACCGTCCTCTCCCTCTTCCTCTGCCTCTTGAACGTTGATGGTCTAGATAGACCAATTTCATCTTGTCTAAAAAAGACATGCATTGTCCTGATGGTGTCTTGCTTCCCCTTCACTATAGTCCGTGTCGGATTCACTAGGTGTAGTATTTAAGGACTCAGGTCCCGTTTTTTTGTTTGCTCCCATCTGCTGTTTCAGGGTTTCAAAACGTTTTGCAAAGGTTAGTATTGTCCCACATGCATAATCATGCTCATCCCTTCAATATTTACGTTCCTTCCGTTGTTCAACTTCACTCTCATGCCTATCAAGATTGCGTTCCATTTCTTTTCTTAATTTCTTAGATTCATCATCCTTTTTTCACTGGCTGATATTAGTGACTCTAATTCAGTTATTTTCTTATGGAGATCTTCAATATCCATTTTAGCATACTTGACAATTATTAGCATCATATTATGTGAACATTGCATGTTGTTGTTCCCACAGTCAATGAGCATCTCTGGCCTGGTATCCGGGTGGTTTGGGAGTGTGAAGATTCTCAGTCCTCCCGGGACCATTTTACATTCAATATATTTCTCAAGGGTAAGGATTTCCCAGCTTTTAGTAATTTCTTTTTACAGAAGTCTCTCCATTTGTATAAATAATTGTTTCAATGTCATTTCTCCTGGTTCAGCTGGTTTTGTTTCATCTCTTCTCCCAGTCTCACTTTTATTTCCTTTTTGAAACATTGCCTGTGCTCTCTGCGCACGTTTGTTTGCTCTTTCCTCCATAATGTCTATTAATTATTGCCACTTATTAGATACGATTTAGACTTTATGATTTTAACAGAAAAACTGTTTCAATGGTGGAGGCTTTTATGTATGGCACTTCAGCCATTTCAACCTGTAGGTACTAAGCAGTTTCCTAGTGTATTTCAACAACAAGCGCTATATATACCGCTACACGGTGTTCAATATATGCCACTTTTGTTTGCAACTTGCCGCGACGCCGCTGAGCTGTTCCGTGTGTTTACTATAACGCTTAGCGCTCTCACCTTATCTCCCTGGTTGAACGCTGTGTGTCTTTTTCTTTTTAATCATCCACAATGGTGTAGAGCTCCTCGCGGTTTCTTTGAAGACAATTCCCAAGCTTGCTGATGTGTTTGAATGCCCTCGCGTCTGTATTGCGCCGCTCTTCCTCCACTCTCTTTGCGGCGTTCTGACAGTCACTTCAGGTCATAAAATCGAATCCTTACTTGTCGGCAATTAATCACAAAGAGTCGTTGGGCGCTCCTCCGTTTTATCAATATTCCACCAATTTCGTCCAGAAACGGAGGGCGCACTCTTGCACGGCCGGTGCAAGCAGTGGGGATGAACATTCCCTGAAGAAAATCCTTCACCAAAAGAATATGCTTGCACTCGCTTAGTACATTTCATTCAGGTTTTATTTCATCAACAAAAGAGGGCACTGAGCACATGACGATGAGGAAATAACAAATATCTCCGCATATTCATGTGGGAACACTGATTTCGATATGTAATATGACACAGATTAGGCTCTCCCACTAAGGGATGTCTGATAGGACTATTCTCAAATAATGATAGTATATGGAGACATTTATACTAATAATTTTGTTGATGATTACAACAAACAATCTAATTGGACACAAATGTTCAATGTCAAAATGAGTATACTATAATAATCATACATAATATGTATTGCCATGAGAGCTAACGAAAGTACAAAAAAAGTTAGAAAAAATATATAAGTCATTGAGAACTAGGCAGGTGATCTGGTATAAATGACAGAAACAGTAGAAGGACAACTGTTGATACTGTGACCAAGACCTGCGGTCGAAACGCGCAGAGGTGGGAATGCTGGCAAGAGCCTCTTAAGAAAATAAAACCTGAATGAAATGTACTAAGCGAGTGCAAGCATATTCTTTTGATGAAGGATATATATATATGCTGCAATCCTACAAATAAAGGCTGTCAACTTTCCGCTGAGGCTCCTCTAATGGGCGTTCTTTGTGTGATGTATAAAAAGCAGCTATGCCTGGTCGCGTGGATGCCCGCTACCTTTTCGGCAGATCCAGCGCTTCGAAACCTCAGAGCGCGTTGGAGCGGAAAGGGCATTTGAAGGATGTGTAATTCAACAGTGTGGCAAACAAAGACTTCTGCCTACTAAGGATTTTATTTGGATTACTTTGCAGATGGTGAACAGCACCCACAAGGGTAACACTATGTGGAACTACCAGCTCCAGCACGCTTAGCAGCACTTCATGTCGGAGGAGGAGCCAGTTGTACTTATCAAGGTGTGTTCCCCAGTAATGCTGCCATCACTGCTTCCTGTGCCCGTGAACAAGAACACTCGCTGTTCGAAGCGCGTTGGGCGTTGACATTAATTGGAGAGACATTCTGTTTGTGCCGTACTGCTGCAATCCTACAAATAAAGGCTGTCAACTTTCCGCTGAGGCTCCTCTAATGGGCGTTCTTTGTGTGATGTATATATATATATATATATCAAGCTCCTGCCTGGTTCCTTTTGCGAGAGTCACTCGAATGCTGGCATGGGCCCAAAGCACAGCCCACCTCACAGGTATGGAAGCGTTGCCTTTCTGAACCTTTCACAGCTCCACAATTCAGCCTGACGTGTTTCGAAGTAATTTCTTTTTCAAAGGCTACTAGTGCAGAGAAACCACGCACACCATCACGCTGCTGCTCGGCATTTCCCTTTATTGTGCGCCCTCTATGGGCTGCTTTGAATAAGCCTGCGCATTTAATGCTGGGAGTTGCAGTTCCGGTAATGTACAGGCAATGTTCTGCTGAATATTTACAACTCATAAATGAGCCCCAGTCAGGAAGCAAATCCTCATCCTTTTCCAGTCATTCCAAATCACGGAGATAATGGATGTCATCCCCTGTGGCCCCCGACTTCAGGGGTGGTGCACTCTCGGCGGCAAGGACGCCGCCTATACATCAAGCTTCTGCCTGGTTCCTTTTGCAAGAGTCACTCGAATGCTGGCATGGGCCCCAAGCACAGCCCACCTCACAGGTATGAAAGCATTGCCTTTCTGAACCTTTCACAGCTCCACAATTCAGCCTGACGTGTTTCGAAGTAGTTTCTTTTTCAAAGGCTACTAGTGCAGAGAAAGCACGCACACCACCACGCTGCTGCTCGGCATTTCCCTTTATTGCGCACCCTCTATGAATATATATTCACTGAAAAAACCATAGGTTTCACACCAGTTATAGTTAGCTGGAAATTTTACTGACATAAAACCATAGAAATTCCAACGTTATAGTTAGTTGGACTCACTAGAACAAGCGCGCCTGCAATGCACTGCTGATGACGTCACATATTACATCACTCATGACATCGTCAGTGACATCACTCATGGTCACTGTGGTTTTTTCAGTGAATTTAATAGGTTTTTTAAATGCTGATTCCTAACTATAACTGGTGTGAAACCTATGGTTTTTTCAGTGAATTTCATAGGTTTTTTAAATGCTAATTCCTAACTATAGATAGGGCCTCAAACCTATGAAATGTAATATTTTTTATAATGAATACTATATTGTATATTTATATATTACTATTTTTTTTTTGCCCTGGAGCGCTCCCGGAGCCCGCCCCGGTGTGCGCACCGGAAAGCGCAGTTTTCCGGCGCGCCCCAGGGCGCGCACCGGTGAGCGTCCCGTTAGCGCTATTGCCGCGAACAAAAACATCATCGTGACGTATCGTGTAGCCGCGCTCGCGTGATACGCACGGCGTAAGCGCACCCGGAAGCACTTGAGCAAATACAATCGCGCAACGTAAGCATCCGATACGCTTACGCGAAGCGCGTCGGGTCATGTGACCTGAAAATAACACTTTTTATTGGTGCAGAACAGTTTTGGTTTTCAAATGATGAAAGCCCAGGCTATGTGACCTGAAAATAACACTTTTCATTGGTTCAGGACAGTTTTTTTTTCAAATGATGAAAGCCCCCACCTTTTTTCCTTATTCTGACTTTGTCCTTTGACTGAGGAAGACCTGTTTGGAGATCTTTGAGTAATATTTTGTACTTTAAAAAGGCAACAGCAGCAGCAGCAGCTGGGCATCTGCACCACCACCTCCACCACCAAGAGGACCACCACAACATCACATTGGTGGTCAAGAAGAAGAAGAGGAGGAGGAGGAGGAGGAGGAGGAGGAGGGGAGGAGTTGGCTGCCAGAAGACAATACCCCACACAGGCCAAAGCAGCACATTGTATGGGAGTTTTTTTCCATCCCAGAGGGAAAGAAGAAAGTGAATGCGCCAAAGGTGACTTGCCAAATCTGTGGCATTGAACTTTCAAGGGGGAACCCTAATAAAAAATATTCATTTGGTAATAACACCATGATTCGACACATGCAGCGCAAGCATCCCAACAACTATGCTGCGGCAGAGGTGAGAGAACTGGCCAGCAACCCTCCCCAATCTTCACCCAGCACCTCCAAACGAAAGCAACCCACTTCATCGGGACCAGAAACAAGGGAGATGGTCCCAAACATTAAACAAAAGTTTGGGCAATACAAGATCTCTTGTATTTTTTGTGGTAAGACCATCACCTATGGTGAGCAAAGCATAACGCTCATCAACCGTGCTGGTGACAACCACAAATGCCCCAAAAATCCATAATTTTTTCATGGTTTTTTTTGCTCTAGTTGAGCCGTTTTCATTTCCCTGTTTTTTGTTTCTCCCCATAAAAATAACAAAAAAATATAAAATAGTTCATAAAAGCCAAAAAAAGTACTAAATGTTCAAAAAAACATTTTAAAAAATATAAAACAACAAAAAGAAGAAAAAAACAGTTCTTTTTAGAACTACCTCAAATTTATAAAAAAGGCTACATTTTTTAAAAACTCTATAATTCTTTTTTCCCCATTGTACGCTCCCCGGTACGCTCCCGCGGGGCCCTTTTATAGCCCCCACATCAAACCTAGGGAGTCAGGGGGGGTCTACTCTGCCCCCTTATGGTCATTTCCCCCTTTATTTTTGCCACCTCTTGTGTCTCGATCCTACCGAGACACAATATGGCGGCCGCTCCAGACTGTTTGGAATGTTGACAGACACCCGAGAGCAAATCAGCTTTCCGCGCGCGAACTCGCGTAGCTCGCTGGTTAGCGCCCCAGTGCGCGTACCGGGGAGAGCTTATAGATATATATATTTTTTTAACCTAAATTACTCAAAATCCACTGGAGCACATATCTTGAGACATGGCAAAGGCACATCAGGCTACCAGTCCCTACAATTTTGCCAAGTTTGGTGGAAATCCATTCAGCCGTTCGGGCTAAAAGTGAGGTCAACCGCCCTATGGAAATTAACATGGGGAAAACACATTTTGGGACACCCCCTTTTTTCTCGGCCCCCGCTTGACAAATCCCCCCCAAACTTTTAGGGAAGGACCGGGGCGCCGCGAAGGCAAATTTGAGGAAATTTTCAGGCAGATTCCTCAACGGGCGCCAAAGTTATTCACAATAGAATGTTGAGATTTTCTATTGAAAATAATCCTAACTATAACTACCTACTGGCGACCGCCAGTAGGTAATATATATATATATCGATCATGAGCAAGGTGCTAGAAGCACTGAAACGCGTAGATCGTGTTGTTTTCATTGCTGTGGTGATCTGAATAAATCATTTCGTGGAACTCAGAGGGAGTGCGCCCATTACTTTTGTCCGAGTGGCGAAGGAGTGTTAAATAATTAACGGCGAGGTTCTGCCGTAGGGACCGCACCCACACCGAGCGCTCAATGGCCGGGAAACTGGGAACCGGCGTGTGAAGATATATATATATATATATCTATATATATAGATATATATATATATAGATATATATATATAGATATATATATATAGATATATATATATATTACCTACTGGCGATAGCCAGTAGGTATATATAGTTAGGATTTTTTCTCTATGGGACTTTTGAAAATTCTATGCCTAATAACTTTGGCGTTTGTGGACGGAATTGGCTGAAATTTTCAGGAAAATGGCACATTTTGTTTCTGAGCAGCTCCTGGAAATTTGGGGGGGGGTTCGTCAAGGGGGGGCCGAGAAAAAAGGGGGGTCCCAAAACGCGTTTTTCCCATGTTATTTTCCATAGGGCGGTTGGACTCACTTTTAGCCCGAACGGCTGAATGGATTTTCACGAAACTTGGCAAAATTGTAGGGACTGTTAGCCTGATGTGCCTTTGCTAGGTCTCAATATATGTGCTTCAGTGGATTTTGAGAAATTAACGTTTAAATCAAGATATATATCTGTAACAGCGCTCCGGGCAGCTATCCGGTTAGCGAACCTTTCGCGTAACGGAACTTTGCGATGAGAAGCTGATTGGCCCTCCGGTGTCTGTCAACATTCTAAACAGTCCGGAGCGGCCGCCATCTTGTCTCTCGGTAGGATCGAGAGACAAGAGGAGGCCAAAACAAAGGGGGAAATTACCATAAGGGGGCATAGTAGATCCTCGTTGACCCCCTAGGTTTTATGTGGAGGTTTTAAAAGGGCCTAGGAGGGTCCAAAAAAAATAATTTTTTTTTGCGTGGTAAGCGCCAAGTTCGCGAACCGGATAGCTTTCTGGGCAGCGAACTTTATGGATAAAAGAATGAAAGACTTTTCTAATACTGTATGTTAATTGTTTGTTGTTTTTCTTGTTTTTTTTTGTTTTCTTTGTTTATTTATTTTTTTTATTATGATTGTGTTTCATACTTTATTAAATTTTCTAACATTTCATTGTCAGAAATGTCATAATTTATTATAGGGTGTAATTGTTTTTCATTTTGAAGCAAGTTGTCTACTGCTTCAACACATTGTAGAAGTTCGTGGTCTCTACTGTCATCCATAAAGTCATCAAGTTTGTCTTGGCTGCTCTCCTTCAGTTCAATCGAAAATGAAACTTGTTGTTCGCCTTCCATTTTGCCTGAAATTTTGAATAAGAAAATATATATTAGTAGAGATAGGGCACTGTTGGGATTAATTTTAGATAGGCAGTTTTTATCAGTGAATTTATCTTTTGGCAGTGTATAGTATGAGAGTGGAAATAGGACTATAAAAAAGTGTATGTGATTTAACCAAGACAAGCCTTACTCCATTGATAACTATAACAGAGAAGTCTATCTAAATACATTACTACTACAGAGGGATAGTGTATATCTAGCAGAAAAAGTCTACTATATTAAGTCATAGTGCACAATATATTAAATTATAACTTACCTTCACAAAGAAGTTGAAGTTTTTTGAAGCTTTTGAAATAGGAGGTACAACAAGAAGTAGTAGTCAAAATGGCTGTGTTTCCTTCTCTCCCTTTATATATATACAGGTATATAACCAATCAAATGTCAGGTAATAAAAGTAGAAAATGAAAGTAACATTTTCATTGGTTGTCAATTCCAACAATTCAGATGTGTTTTGTGAAGTAATTTACCTCACGGTACTTGGAGAGGTCTACAGGCTA
Organism: Lissotriton vulgaris; assembly: GCF_964263255.1. NCBI lineage: Eukaryota > Metazoa > Chordata > Amphibia > Caudata > Salamandridae > Lissotriton > Lissotriton vulgaris. Next base: position 435,688,791 of record NC_141698.1, on the reverse strand, counting down.
AATGGCTAAATGGAATTTCAATGAAATTTGTGAGAATGGAAGGGATTGTTATGTAGTATGAGCTAATCTATATTTGGTGAGAGTGTCTCTAGTCGTTTTTCTGTAAATTACTTTCCCGCCTTTTTTTAGGACCGCTTTCCGGGAAGCTGCCCGGTTAGCGAACCTTAAGCGTCACGGGAGTCCACCATTTTGTGTTTCGTTCGCATTAAGATACAAGATGGAGGGCAAATAATGTTTAGAATGGGTAGAAGGGGTCATGGTAGACTTATCTTGACCCCCTAGGTTTTCTGAGCGTGGCTGAGGAGGCTTATATGTGCGGAAAAAAAAACTTTTTTTTAAAAAATTCCGCGAGGTTAGCTTTCGGTTAGCGAACCGGGTAGCGCTCCGGGGAGCGAATTTTGTGGAAAATTAGTGAAAAAAGTTAGAGAAAAATAATAATTGTGAGTGATCAGATGTAGGGTAGCTCTGAGAAGAGCTTTTGGGTTTATGGTACATTTAGGTACTTATAAGTAGGTACCAATGCACAGTCTTAAATTCAGAATGAAAATTCTGTTGCCCTCATCTGAGAAGTGAACTCCATCTCCTCTGTAGATATCTTGCATGTAGTAACGCAAGTTATTGTTGTACAGAGAGCCCATTCCATGGTCTCTCATGTAAGCTGAAACAGATTTGTTTACATGCTTCCTCGCTTTCTCAATTTGTGGACAAAATTGGTTGGACCACCTCCATTTCTGTCTTTGGCATATATTGGAATATACCAAGGCAGTTTGAGGAAAAAGTGCCATTAATTGCTCCAAGGTGTCCTTTAAAAGCATTTCCAGACCTACCCCTGTCAAAGTGCCCAAATCATTACCTCCACAGTGCACTATTAACAGGTCAGGTTTTGGCAAATGCATAAAGGTTTTCACCAATGGAATCAATTGGTGACATTTTAATCCTCTTTGGCCCAACCAGTTAATTTCCACATCTTGTAAATTGAGGTTGTGTAAATTTCTGCTCTCAGCATACCTTTGAGCCCAGTGGATGTAACTATGTCCAACAATCCAGACGTTAAACATGGTGGAAGAAGGTTGTTCTGCAGTCAGATGAAGTGTGGTAATGAAAGGGCAGTTGAAACAGTAGGAGTTTCTAAAGAAAAAAAACTGTGGTTTTACTATGCTAATGATTCATTAGCAGTGATTGGTGCATTTCCATTTCTGAAAACAGAAAGTTAGGGTGCATGGATGTGTTCTTTGAAAGATGTAATTTGAATGGTCAAGGAAGAAACAATTAATGAAAGATTGCACTGGATACGCAGGTGCACTGATAGTTCAGAGTTCAATTGAAACATTGTTGTGTGAATTTGCAAACATGAGAGGTCTTCCAGGAGGTGGTTGCTATGGAAACAAGGCAGACAGGGCAGAGGGGGGAAGGGTTTTGATTTGAAAAAAGTGAGGGAAGAGGTATGATTGGCTAATATGAGAGATATGTGAAAAGAATATCTGTATTTCTGTGCTTTCAATAGCTGCAGCCTTTGGAGTGCATCCTTTTTCTTCTGCTGAAGACAATTTGGTGTATTTCTGAGACTGTTTTCAAAACTCAAAAAATATTTGCTAAGGTGAGAAAAGATTTATTTAATTTAGATAGAGAATAGTATGATTTAAGGAGAAAATGATGAAGAAAGCTGTGTTTTTAAAATGTGGTTTTGTCTCTAGTGATATACTAATAGAATTAGTTTCATAGAGAAATTATAATTGCATATTTGGTGTAACATTCTGGCATGCAGTAACACAAGATATTGTAATACATGGAGGCCATTTCATGGTCTGTTATGTAAGCTGAAACAGATATGTTGCTTTTAAAAACGATTTAAGAAATCAATTACATTTCTGGATATGTACTGCTAGAGCTTCATAGGTTGTTTTGGGCCATATTTATAAGGTATTTGAGTGTCTAAGATGTTGTGTTCGCCTTTTAAAATGTAAAGTGTTCCTCATGGGGCAAGTGTCTTGTAAATACGGTCCCACTTGTGCTTGGCAAATTTAGATTTTGATTATGGGAGTTACCTAGCCATGTTAATAGTGTCCCAAAAATGGTGCTAGGGCATTCCAGAAAACACTTTCATGTGTCTCAAGGACATTTTTAGTTATTTCTTCATGAATGCAGGTATACAATTGATTTATATGCTGTGTTTAAAAACGAATTTTGAAATGAATTAAATTTCAGGATATGTACTGTTAGAGCTTCATAGGTTGTTTGGGGTCATATTTAGAAGGCATTTTAGTGTCTTTGAAGTTATTTTTCCCTTTTTAAATGGAAAGCGTTCCTCATGGGGCCCTGAGCAGTTCTTAGCCATGTTATTTAATAGGAAGTGGATAACATGGCTAAGAGCATTTGCTGGAAAATGCATGAATATCGCTGATTTTTCTGCTATATTCATGCATTGTGGCCGTTTTTTTTCACATTGCTTCATAGGTTGTTTGGGTTCATATTTAGAAGGCATTTTAGTGTCTTTGATGTTATTTTTCCCTTTTTAAATGGAAAGCGTTCCTCATGGGGCCCTGAGCAGTTCTTAGCCATGTTATTTAATAGGAAGTGGATAACATGGCTAAGAGCATTTGCTGGAAAATGCATGAATATCGCTGATTTTTTTGCTATATTCATGCATTGTGGCCGTTTTTTTTCACATTGCTTCATAGGTTGTTTGGGTTCATATTTAGAAGGCATTTTAGTGTCTTTGATGTTATTTTTCCCTTTTTAAATGGAAAGCGTTCCTCATGGGGCCCTGAGCAGTTCTTAGCCATGTTATTTAATAGGAAGTGGATAACATGGCTAAGAGCATTTGCTGGAAAATGCATGAATATCGCTGATTTTTCTGCTATATTCATGCATTGTGGCCGTTTTTTTTCACATTGCTTCATAGGTTGTTTGGGTTCATATTTAGAAGGCATTTTAGTGTCTTTGATGTTATTTTTCCCTTTTTAAATGGAAAGCGTTCCTCATGGGGCCCTGAGCAGTTCTTAGCCATGTTATTTAATAGGAAGTGGATAACATGGCTAAGAGCATTTGCTGGAAAATGCATGAATATCGCTGATTTTTCTGCTATATTCATGCATTGCGGCCGTTTTTTTCACATTGCTTCATAGGTTGTTTGGGTTCATATTTAGAAGGCATTTTAGTGTCTTTGATGTTATTTTTCCCTTTTTAAATGGAAAGCGTTCCTCATGGGGCCCTGAGCAGTTCTTAGCCATGTTATTTAATAGGAAGTGGATAACATGGCTAAGAGCATTTGCTGGAAAATGCATGAATATCGCTGATTTTTCTGCTATATTCATGCATTGCGGCCGTTTTTTTCACATTGCTTCATAGGTTGTTTGGGTTCATATTTAGAAGGCATTTTAGTGTCTTTGATGTTATTTTTCCCTTTTTAAATGGAAAGCGTTCCTCATGGGGCCCTGAGCAGTTCTTAGCCATGTTATTTAATAGGAAGTGGATAACATGGCTAAGAGCATTTGCTGGAAAATGCATGAATATCGCTGATTTTTCTGCTATATTCATGCATTGCGGCCGTTTTTTTCACATTGCTTCATAGGTTGTTTGGGTTCATATTTAGAAGGCATTTTAGTGTCTTTGATGTTATTTTTCCCTTTTTAAATGGAAAGCGTTCCTCATGGGGCCCTGAGCAGTTCTTAGCCATGTTATTTAATAGGAAGTGGATAACATGGCTAAGAGCATTTGTTGGAAAATGCATGAATATCGCTGATTTTTCTGCGATATTCATGCATTGCAGGCCTTTTATTATCACATTTGCAAGCACTTCTTAGCCATGTTATCCAATGGGAGGTGGATAACATGGCTAAGAGCATTTGCTTCAAAGGTTGTTTGGGGTTATATACCATTTTTGGGAAATTATTAACATGCCTATCTAACTCCCATAATCAAAATCTAAATTTGCCAACCGCAGGTGGGAGCGTATTTACAATAAATTTGCACCATGAAGAATGTAAAATAGCATACTAGATACTCAAATAACTTATAAATATGACCCAAAACATCTTATGAAGCACTAGTAGTGCATATTTCCAGAAATGTATTGGTTTTCATTTAATGATTTACTTCATTGGTAGGCCTTCACATGTTTTTTTACCTTGGTTTTTTTTCAGTGAAAATCTTATCTACAACCATGTGTTGGCTTCACCTCAAATAAACAAAACAGGTGATGGACTGAATGTGGATCAATGACACACATTCACCCCAGTCCAAAGATCTGGGCCTAAACAAACCTTTAGATAGGCTACATCTTATCGTCATCCTGAATTAATGATTTAAAATATTAGGGAGTGATTTATGAGTGTTGTATGCCTGTTTTGTACCATTGAGTGTCATTTTTGTGATGCAGTGCTGGTGGAAAATATTTGCTATGTTAAATAATTAGTACGGCATTAAGTTTTAGATGACTGTTATTTATTTACTGTTTGGTAATAGTGGTTAATAACATTTTATATTATATTTTTTCACAGATTCAACTGCAGATTCTTTCATAGTTTGGAAAATGCCTTCCAGAAGTCGAATACGAAAGGCTAGAAAACGTCAAAGACAGCAGGATGATGTTTTATTGCAGCAGTCCTCTTCCCCAAATACTTGTCAAAACACCAAGAAAGGTCCGGGTAAGAGCACGAAATCATTCTTAAGAAATATTTGTAGTAAAAAAAATTTTGCTCAAAAAAATGTGTCTGTTCACAAAAAGAAAAGTAATTTAAATGGAAAGGAGAGACACATCACAAATGTTACTGGTAGAGGAAGAGATAACTCTGTGCATGATAGTAGAAGGAAACAACAGTTTAGGGACATTCGACAACGAATGTTCCGTAATAGGATATTAGTTAATTTATTGAAAAATATTAAAAAGAAAGGCCAACAGAAAGCGGCATTTTATAGGAAGAAGAAAAATGTAGAGAAAATTATTGATCATGCTTTTGAAATCAAGCGAAAGTTGTTTATTTTGGTAATCAATAGAATTAGGAAACTAAGCAAGGTAATTTCTGATTTCAAAACAAAAAGTAGATGGAAGAGAGTAGTAAATCGTACTAACTTTTGTGAAGTTTTTTCTGGAGAATGGATGCATAGTTCAAGTTCTGAGGCATTTTTTAATGAGGAGACTTATTTTCAGGATAATGATTTGGTGCATGCAGTTGACATCAGTGGTCGAGCTTATGAAGTGAAGGATGGTTGTCCAGTTGAAAAAGAACAACTTGTGACAACAGAGACAGAAGAGGCGCTAAGTGATGAGGTTTTAGGAAGACGTCCTAAGGGTCCTGTGTACATTTGGAAGTGTAGTTCTATTTGCAGTGTGCTACAGGTTTCCATCAATTTGCTTTGTGATTTTATACGGACATTTAATAAGAAAAGTTTGAAGCAGAAAATGAAGTTGTTGCAAGATTTAGATCCTTGCAGAGTGAGACAAATGACAGGTTTGCGTGGTCATTCACTGGCTTGTCTTTCCAGGAGAGTATGCCAGAGTGTTTTTCATCATTTCAGGATGCTAGCAGTGCATCATAATAAAGTGAGAAAATTAGTGAGAATGTTGTATTATGCTAAGAGTCCAGCAATTATGCTTAAACAGTTATGTGCTGCTCTTTTGCATGGTTCTGAAATAGATGTGAAGAATCTTTGTGAAGAAATTGAGTTTTGTTACTTTGGTAGTAAAGATGAGAATGTTCAAATTGACCCTGAAGTAGAGGGTAATGTGGAAGATAATGTACAGGTTTCCAGTACAGATAATTTTCAGAAGGAAATTGCCACGTTTCAGATGAAATCAAGTGAGAGGCCTAATTTCACTTGTGTATGTTGTCGACGCACTTATTATAAGAATCAGACTAAGGTAGTGGATTTATATGCAAAAAGTGAAAGGGAAAATAATAGTGAATGGAAGGATTTTGCCACATACTTGATGGTAGAAAATTATTTTGATTTGGGATCGGATCAACGTGTGTGTACTTATTGTTGTAATAAATTAAACCAAAACCAGATGCCTGCTAGGGCAGTTCATAATAATCTGGAATTGGTTGAGATTCCTTCTGAATTGAAGGATTTAAATACTTATGAATCTATTTTGATTCAAAGTATCCATCCCTTTCAGGCTATTGTAAGAATGGAGCCAAAGACAGGGAAGTTGCCTCCAGCAGATTTACAGAGAGGATTAAAGGGAAGAGTTGTTTATTTGCCTCTAGATTTAAACAAAAACATTAACACAATTGGAATAGAAAAAGTGGAAGAGGAACCTCTGGTTATCTTGGTTAATGGGGTTCCGACAAAGAATAAGAAAATATGGCAAGATTTAGTGGATGTTAGGAAAGTCAAAAAGGCAACAGTGTATTTGAAGAAAAATAATAAGTACTATAAGAATGTATATGTTGCAGAAGAGGAAGTAAGTGATGAAGAGGATAGCGATTTGTGTGCTGGCCAAATTGAGAAAGTAGAGGCCTCTAAAAGTGAAGAAATATATGAACATTATAGTGTTCATCCTTTGCATTCCAAGGAAGTCATGGGGAATGCTATTGAGTTGTTTCAAATGAAACAAGCCAAAGGGAGTCCCATTAGTGTTTGGGAGGAAAGTTTGGAAGCTCGGTGTTTCCCACAGCTATTTCCCACAGGTCAAGGAGGAAGATATGATGAGCGACCTCGTGAAATTCCTGCGTCTGAATACCGGACTTTACGATTGTATGCAGAAGATCCTAGGTTTCGGCAATGCATTCCCTATTTGTTTCATCTCCTGTTTGAAAGCGATCTGTCTGGACTTTCATATGCAGTGAACCACATCTTAAAAAGTGGTATACAGATGCGAAACATCTCGGCAAGTGACTTTATGCATAAAGTCAATGTCCAAGACAGTATTTTGGATTCTCACTTAATTAATCTCATGGCGTGTCAGCGTGGTACTAATGAGTACTGGTACCGTCGTCATGGTGATTTAAAATGTATGCTGAGGAACTTAGGAACTCCGACATGGTTCCTCACTCTGAGCTGTGCCGAGTATGGCTGGGATGACTTACTTGAATTTCTACGAGAGGCAAATGGAAATATTGAAAACATTGAATTCAAGACACCTGGAGAACTGTGTTCTTTGGATCCTGTGAATGTATGCAGGTACTTCAATCATAGATTTGAAGCTATGATGTCTTTCATCACAAATAAAAAGAATCCACCTCTTGGAGAGGTGTTGGATTTCTTCTGGAGAAAGGAGTATCAAGCAAGAGGTGCCCCTCATATACATATGTTGCTGTGGATCAAGGATGCACCTAAATTTGGAACAGATCTGGATGACTTAGTGATGAATTTCATCGAACAGTATTCTACGTGTGCTGTTCCAAACGCAACGGAGAAGAAAAGTCTAAGAGAACAAGTTCTACGTTTCCAAAGCCATCGTTGTGGAAAGTACTGTCGTCGTAAATTCAGAAACAAGGACAAGTTCTACACCAAATGTCGTTTCAACTTTCCACGACCGGTGATTTCTAAAGGAAGAGTGAACAGTTTGATGTCTTCGCTGCGACATAATGTGACGAGGAAATCACCCAAGAATACATACAATTTGAAAAGGAACGAAGAGTCCAAGTACATCAATGACTACAACCCAGTGATTTTGTCCATGTGGAATGCCAACATGGATATACAGTTTGTGGCTGACAACTGTATGGCTGTGGCTCGGTATGTGACATATTACATCACCAAAAAAGAAAAGACCGAACTGAAGGATATGTGGGAGGACATTTCCCATGAAAAGAGCCTCAGCAAGAAGTTGTACAGTTTCAGTCTGAAGATGTTGTCGCATCGAGAAATCGGAGCTTACGAATGTTCTGATCGATTGTCTTCAGCAAGTCTCTATGCCAAATCCAGGAGTCTCGTTTGGGCGAGTCTTGGTCTTGCTGCAACGCGAAATCGAGTTCTAAAACCTGTTCGGGAAATTGAGTATTTGGCAGAAAAGGAACCAAACAGTACCGACATTTTGAAGACCAACATGTTGGATACATATTATCCAAATCGAAGCAGTCACCTTGAGAATGTTTGTCTATATGAGGTTCTCCAAAATTATATATTCAAGAGGAACATCAAAGAAGATATTGAGAAAGGAGTGTATGCTGTAATTGGAAGTGAGGGATGCCTGGTCAAGCAAAGAAAATGCCAATTAGTAAACCATCGAAAATTAAGTGGCGAATCTCCAGAAAAAAAGGAGTTTTTCTATTTAGCACTTTTGCAACTTTTCAAGCCTTGGCGTGCAGAAGAGGAACTGCTTGGAGATTTCCTCTGTTACGAAGACTCTTTCAATGCAGCCAAGGAGTCCATAGAATGTCCTGCTTTTTCTAAATATCAAGAAATGCTAACTTTGGAAATTGAGCAGGAAGCAACGATTGCAGCCGAGATTGCCAGAGACAGTTCTCAGGACAGTCAGAGTTCTGTTTCATTGAGTCAAGATCCACTTGGAGGACCTATTATCGAAAATGAAGCTGCCACTGCTATGAATGAAGTAGAAAGAGCCATGGCACATGCTCAGGAGGATTCAGTTAACTTACAAGACTTGGAAAAACAACTCAACGTTGAGCAGAGGAAAATATATGATGAAGTTACCAAGGAAATTGAGCACGGATTAAGTCATGAGAAGAAAGAGTGCTCGTGTACGTCGTTGAAGCCTGTCCGACTGTACGTGAGTGGAGAAGCGGGAACTGGAAAAAGTTTCCTCATTAAAGCAATCTCTTGTTATTTGCAGGAAAGGACTGAGTCATCGCTGTCTTGTGTTGTCACCGCTCCTACTGGACTGGCAGCACATAATATTAAAGGTATTACTTTGCATCGTCTATTGATGCTGCCGGTGGAGCATGACAACAAATTACAATACAACAAGTTATCTGGAGATGCTTGCTGTGAAGTTTCAAGAGTTTTGAGGAAAATGAAACTACTTATCATTGACGAAGTAAGCATGGTTTCCAATGTCATGCTTGCCTTTGTGCATTTGAGAATGCAAGAAGTACTTAAAACTGAATATGATGTCTTATTTGGTGGGAAACACATTATTGTTTTCGGAGATCTTCTACAGCTGACACCAGTAAAAGGTCAACCTGTGTTCAAAATACTCACGCATGAAGATACCAGGAAGTGCCTAGGGAGCATTGGCAACGTCAATATATGGTTAAACTTCAATTATGCAGAACTGCATCAAAATATGCGTCAGGCAAAGGATGAAGATTACAAGAATATTCTACAAGATATTAGAATTGGAAAAGTGACCGAGCATGGGAAAGAAGCTTTAAATGCACGGTTACTGTCAAATTTGTATCCCAAACAAGAGATTGTGCCTGAGAATATTTTTCAGAAAATTACTGAGAAGAAATCCGGGATATGTCTCATGCCAACTCTTGCAGAATGTGCCATCTTCAACAACAAAATGTTGAATTTAGAAAAGCAAGACATTGTGAAACTGGAAGCTATCGACAAATTAGAGCATATGGGATCAACAATTATTTTGTCAGATAATTTGAAATCAAAATTGGATTCATTAGAGAAGACTATATCTAAGACAGCGGGTTTTGAAAAGACTCTGAATGTGTGTTTAAATTGCCGAATCATTTTGAGACGGAATTTACATGTAGAAAGAGGTCTGGTAAATGGATCAATGGGTAATGTTGTTGATTTTGAGAAATACAGAAATAGAGATGGAATAGAATTTTTAAGAATTAAATTTGATGGCATTGAGGAAGTACAGCAAATTGGTCGTTGTTCTGCTAGGTTTTTGCTTGTTAAAGATTTATATGTTCGCCGTAAACAGTTTCCTGTTTGCTTGGCATATGCGGTGACAATCCATAAATCGCAAGGTTTAAGTGTAGACTGTGCATTGGTGAATATTGGCAGTTCTGTGTTCAAGGAGGGTATGGCATATGTGGCATTGTCACGAGTTAGAACTTTATCGGGATTGTACTTGATTGACTGTGATGTCACAAACATTTGTGCAGATCTAGATTGTGTTAAGGAATACAATAGGTTAAGAAGAGAGTATGCGCCACATTTGCCTCAATATCCTTTGTTTGAGAAACGTGTGGTATGCCGGAAACGTAGAAATAGCATTAATAGTAGGGAGGTTGTTGCAAAAAGACCAAAAGTCAATGAACCGAAAATTGTTAGCAGAAAGAAAGTGGATTCTGTTGAAGATGTTGTTGGTTTTCAATTTGAAAACAGTTCTGGTGTCAACTGCTATGCAAATGTAGTGGTTAATGTTCTCTTTTCACTAGAGAGTTTAAAAGAACAGATTCTGTTGAATTCAGAACAAATTTTATGCTGTTTGTTGAATTCTGTTTTCGAGAAATGTAGCAGTGATCGAACAAAAGTAGAAAGTGTGTCTGAAGTTCGTTATCTTTTAGATGAATGTTCAGGTCAAACAGACTTCTCTGAAAATAATCAGCAAGATTGTCAGGAGTTTTTAATGTATATGCTTGATATATTGCAAGTTGAGGGTGTAGATGTAGATCAACTGTTTGGGCTTTCTTATCAATGGCAGCATGACTGCGAGAACTGTATGGTATCAAGTACTACTAGTGTAGACTCAGAAAGATTTATATATTTAACTTTGCCAGACAGTAAATCAGTGTCCTTTAATAAGCTAGTAAATGCAGCGGATCACAACATGGAGTGTAGCCAATGTAAATGTGATATGATGTCAACATTATTTATACGTAGATATGGCCAGTATGTCATTTTAATGATTCAACGATGTAGGCCTGATGGATCAAAATTGTCAACTTTAATAAAAAATTTTGTGGCTTCTCAGCTGTCAATATCAGGGAGGACTTTTGTTACTGTAGCAATTATCTATCACGATGGTCCATCAACAACATCAGGACATTATACAGCTTACTTAAAGTCTGGAAACGGCTGGTCATTCTGTAATGATTCTGTTGTAACTTTCAAAAAAAAATTGCCGTTTGACCTTAAAAATTCTTACCTGGTGTTTTTAAAACCAAAATTTTAAGTAGAGGGAATGTAAGTCTGCAATGCTGTCTCGATTAAAAATCCAACTATATAAACCTGATGCAAGTAAGTCTGCTTCATAGTAAGCAGTATCAGTGTCATAGGAAAAGGAGAACATGAGTGACAAAGAAGACTAAGATATTAGTAGTCCAGGATTGTGAAAATAATCTCAAATATTTTATTTTTGAAAGTTGCGAAAATAGAAAATGTCGGGATTTGATTGGAAGAATTACAAGACTTGCGAATCACGGCAACATGATTTGGCCTAGTGGAAACATGTGATATAATGAGAGAAGTTTTTTTTCTATGTAACATATTTCACGTATCGATGGAGGTTTTCTTTCAGAAAGTGGCGGGCTGAAAATATTTAAAGCACAACAGAGTGGATGCTGTTTATAGGAGATCGTTTGACGTCATTGAAAGTAAGTTAATTTTAAGAAGTTTTGAAATCAGATTTCTTAGGTTGTATGGGTTTTTTAAACACAGTCATTTTGATTGTGTTTTTTTTTTCCCCGCTGTTACATGATGAATACCTTCAAGTCACTGATTTAAGTGAAATTTGATACATTCTGAGAACAGCAAAAATAAACCATTTAACATGTATAATTAATGTTATGCTTTTTGTCCTTATGATATACATTTAGAAATGTGTGGTACATATGGGTAAGCTGAGTTCTGTAAATATCAATTTTAATGCTTAGAGTGCTGTACTTCTGGGTAGTGTTTTTTTTTTTATAAAAAAAAGAGGCCTCACCTCAAAGAAAGCTCTTGAAAGCACACATCTTATTTGCATCCTAAAACAATCATTTACAATGTTAGACACAATTTTATTATGGCTTTACATCTTTTTTGCGCTGCTATTGCATCACTATTGTGAGACATTAGCAGTGCAAGAAAAACATCATGTTCCAAAATAGGCCTCAGTTCAGCAACATCAAGATACAGTTTCTTTCGAATATATATCTTTAGGATTGTGTAGGGGACGTAGAGAAGCAGAGACTTCTGTAAATGTCAAAGTTGTTGAAAAACTGTTTGTTTTTGAACCTTTTCCCTTGTCTTTTCTAATTTTTAAATACATGTTTTAATATTTTTTGAAATGTTTGTTCTTTGTTTTACAGATTGAAAGTATGAAAAAATATTTAAAAAAGGTAACAAGAATTATAAGGTAAATGTTTTCCACTCTTTTTACCCGCAATGCACTGCTGATGATGTCATTGACACTATCTCTCATTTACTCTCTCTAGCTGTCTTTCTTTTTACATTATTCTCTGATTACTTCCCTTATACTAACTCTTCTTTTTTTTAAAAAAATATTTTTTTAGTTCGCTTAAAGTTCGCGAACCGGTCAGCGAACTTGAAGCGAACCAAAAGAAATAGAGCTTGCCAGAGTGATAAACATTCTAGCAATTTTGTTTGAAAGGGGAGGTAGTTCTGAAAAGAACTGTTTTTTTTTGTTTTTGTTGTTTTATATTTTTTTTTTATTTTTTGAACATTTTTTGATTTTTTTGTATTTTTAGAACTGTTTTATGTTTTTTTTGTTTTTTTTATGGAGGGGAGACAACAAAAAACAGGCTTTCAAAACGGCTCAACTGGAGCAAAAAAAAGAAAATTACTTTTTGGGTGCATTAGGGCATTTATGATTTTCATATGCAATGTTCATGAGGTTGACACTCATGTTGCCATATGACAGCATATCACCACAGTAAACACAAGATAACTTTATGTGCTGGAAGTTAGGTTGGATGTTTGGCACAGTCTCTTGTGCCTCTCTTCCCGTCAAAGACAATGTAGATGTAGATCTTGCCACAGGAGTTGCCGTCGGATTGTCTACAAGATCCCTTAACTCAGCCCGGCTGTAGTTCAAGGGATGCCACCTGCTCATGTGACGATGCATTGTATAGTTCCCCATACTGTACTTCTTTTCTGTGCCTCTCGACAATCTGTAGTCACAGATGAGGCAGGTGGCATATTTTGCATTCACTTTCTTTGTTCCAGGAGGGATGGTGAAAAACTGCCAGATGAAACTGGATTTTCGTTTAGAAACCCGGGGCAACTCATCAACAAATTGTTGTTCCTCTCTCTCCTCTTCTTCTTCTTCCTCATCTTCCTCCTCTCTGTTAGTCATAATTTGACTAGGTGGTCCTCTCTTCTTATGAGGAGGTGGAGGTGGTGGTGGGGGTGCACCAGCTGCAGCAAGAATGGAAGCCATTGTCGATCTTCAGATAAATGGTCTTTCTCTCACCAAGATGAAAGTCAGAGTGAGGAAATAAGGAGGGGTTTACATGATTTGGGGAAAACAAAAGTTCTGAGCCAATGAAAAGTGTTATTTTTAGGTCACATGACCTAGTCATACATCATTTGGAAACCAAAAGTGAAATGAACCAATGAGAAGTTTGATAAACAAGTCACATGACCTGTTCCGCTTACGTTACGCGGCGCGCGCCGCGTCCCAGATCGCTTCCGGTTCGCGGTCCGGAGCACTTCCGGGAGCGCTAACGCGACGCGTCATTAGACGCATTACGCGATAACGTGATATGTCGCGCTTCCGCGACGCGTCACTGTTCCGCTAACGTAACGTTGACCGGTTCGCGGACTAGATCGCGGCATCAAGATGAGCTAACGGAAAGCTTCCCGGTTCGCGAACTAGAAGCGAAGAAAAAAATATTTAAAAAAAATTATCAATAAATATCTATATATATTTTGGGATTTAAAGAATAATACATTTTACAGCTACAGATGTTAGCTTTTAAAAAACCAATGAAATTCACTGAAAAAACCATAGGTTATAGACCATATATAGTTAGAAATTTGCATTTAAAAAACCATTGAAATTCAATGAAAAAACCATAGGTTATAGACCATATATAGTTAGGAATTCGCATTTACAAAACCTTATTTTACTCGCACAAAACCATTGAAATTCCATATATAGTTAGTTGCACTAACTATATATCGCGCACCCGCAATCCACTGCTGATGATGTCACATATTACATCATTCATGACATGGTCAGTGACATCACTGATGACATCACTGATGACATCTCAAATGACATGACTGATGACATCACTGATGACAACATCCAGTGACTGTATGTTTCTGTAAAGTTAAAATATCTCTTACATATTGAAGAATGAGTGGATGTATAAGTGTCTGGATGAAGGATTTAGTAGGTGCATGACTGACTGTATGAGTGAGTGATTAAATGTGTCTCACTGAGTGCATGGGTTAGTGACTAAACTGTCTTAATTTGTGCATCATTATGTCTGTTGTTCTGTAAACTGTTGCATGTGTTGATAAGTAGCTATATGAGTAACTATATGGGTTATTGATTGGTTGCCCAAGTATTTGTATGGGAGACTGTGTGTGTTTGTGGGTGGCTGGGAGGTGTATGACTCTGTGCATAGATGTGTGAGCAGTTGATTCACTAGATGTATGGTTTCAAAAGTGCATGTGGAAACAGCTGTATGGGCGGTTGACTGTGTGCATGAGTGTATTGGTGAGTGAATGGATATCTCAGTGCTACATGTCAAAGTAAGTACATATGTAAAGCACAGTACATGTGAGAGTTGACATATATAAATAACTGTGCATAAGAGCCAGTGAATGTGTGAGTGGCTGTATGGATCATTGTGAACTTGTATCAGGGATTGTATAAGAGAGTAAATATGTGTTAGTATGTGTTTGAATAAGTAAAGTTTGTCTAACTGTATAGTTGAGGAAATGGAGGTGTGATTGATTCTTTGCATGACTGACTAGGTGTGTGAGTAACTCCATGGATGAGTGACAGTCTGTGAGTGTCTGTTTACACTGATTGTATCTAAGGTTATATTAGAGTCTGAAGAGGTTCATCGTATTATCACATGAATGATATCATCAGTGATATGATCAGTAATGTCAAATGAGATGTCATCAGTGATGTCATCAGTCATGTCATTTGAGATGTCATCAGTGATGTCATCAGTGATGTCACTGACCATGTCATGAATGATGTAATATGTGACATCATCAGCAGTGGATTGCGGGTGCGCGATATATAGTTAGTGCAACTAACTATATATGGAATTTCAATGGTTTTGTGCGAGTAAAATAAGGTTTTGTAAATGCGAATTCCTAACTATATATGGTCTATAACCTATGGTTTTTTCATTGAATATATATATATATATATATATATATATATATATATATATATATATATATATATATATATATATATATATATATATATATATATATATATATGCGCCAAGGTGTATTGAAGTATGAGTGGGTGCATGAGTTTCTGAATGGATGATTCAGTAGGGGTGGGTGACTGACTGTTTAAGTGAGTGATTAAATGTGTCTTACTGAATGCATGGGTTAGAGACTAAAGTCTTTGAATGTCTTTATAGTCTGTTAGTGTGTAAGCGATTGCATGGCTTGGTGAGTAGCTACATGAGAGTCTATAAGGGTTATTTATTGGTTATCTGAGTATGAGGATGGGTGTCTGAGTGTCTTTGTGGGTAGGTGGTGTGGTATTGGGTTCCCAAGGCCTACATGCTCCGCAGATAACCCACTTACACCGAAAGAACTGTTGGCACGGAAACTGAAAAGTACAAAAGACAAGTTTATTAAGACCCCATGGGGTGGTGGTACATTCCTACAGCACCCTTCGGCAATGCAAGAAGTATCACACCGAACGTTGGTGTGAGTCCTTCTTTTATACACTTTACAGGTAATAAAAAGATAGGCGGTACAAGGTTACAGAGTTTATGTACATATATGGTCATTTTTGGAGCACAGCCAACTCATGGGAGGGGTTACAACCCCACTGGTCAGTTTGGCGGAACATTCCTGAGGGGTGACTGGTCAGTTGGAACTGCGCATGTACAGGCTTGACCGTTACTAAAAATAGCCTGTTGCTGGGCAAACTCGAGTGGTCAGCGGTACGGACAACGGACTAAAGGGCATGCTGACCACGAGGCCGCTCATTCCCTAAAATGGCCGCCGCAACATTCAAAATGGCGTTTTCGAGTAAGGCCAAGTTAAGGGAAATAATGTGTAGCAAAGCTAAGCGCTAACCCGGCCATTGTCAAATTACGACAGACGACCCTTTTAGCGTTTAGCTGAAGCTACCTCATAGTGGACGTAGTCGGGATACTCATCTTCAATATCAATTAACATTATTTGAGCAACTTCTGCATGAAGCATCATTTCTTTTTGGGCAAGAGCTCGTCTAGATGGAATACAGGCTGATAAACACATAGAACATAAGGCAGGGCCACATTGTATACATAAACATACAAAGAATAGTATCCGAACTACAATACATAAAATTGTCAGCAGCTTCCAACCCCATGTGCTAAGCATTGACCAGAACCACCCCGAAAGAGTCCAAGTTCCATTGTCCGGGTGTATTTCAGCAGCGATTTTGTGAAGTTTAGAAATGGCATCATAAACAGATGGCGAATTGTCTGGTACGTATACACAGCAGCTACTTCCGATAATTCTACATGCCCCCCCTCGATCAGCTAGAACCACATAAAGAACCATGCGATTTTGGAGCGTAACAATTCTAGAAATTTGCAGTTCTTCTATGATATTCCCTAGGGCAATAGCAGTGTCATTAGCTACAGCCTCAACTACACGAGTCAGTCGTCGTATTTTCCGACTATTCAAAGCAGCCCCAACAAAAGAAAACAATCTCAGATTAAAGTCTACATACTGTTGTAAGGCAGTATCGGTCTGGTCAATGTCGTCCAAGACCACAGCACGTTTAACTCGATTTAACACAAAGTCGTGATAGAGCACATAGTCATTATGATACATTGGTGGGGCAATGAATACAGGGGGCAATACAAAAGATACATAACATGTGCCTAACCATCCTAGAGGGAGCTGATGATAACCTTTATTACCGCAGATAAAGTATGTATTTCGAGAGGCCACAAATGATATACCATTCGGACTGTCAAATGTAAGTGTGGTGTTACATTCACTTTTCCCAACCGGGATTGTACCTTTATTACGTATGCAGAGATCAGCCTTAGTATTTATAACATTAATAACATGTGAACTGGACATATTAATGTTCCTTTGATTGCTGTAAATGCGGGGTGCAGACACATTATCGGGGCGGTACTCTTCCCATTCAAATCGAGTACCCTCAGCTCGTGGATAACCGTCCCGGTCATGATAACATATTTTATTTAAACGGAAAAGCACCCCTCCTTTTGTCGGCCATCGCAAAGTGAACAGAAGAGTGTACCAGGCATTACAGGAACCATTATGAGAGAATGGGAGTGGGATGAGCGGAGTGCCCCCTTTCTTTTGATGACCAGGCAACATCCCACACACCCAGCAATTGGAAGTGTTCGTCATATTATGAGTATGATGCAAAATCTGAATAAAGCTATTGTTCAAATAAGTCTGTCGGTGCCGTTCTTCATGGTAGGGTAAGGTGAAGTGAAAATGTTCAGATGGAGCCGGGGTAGTCGGCAGCAAATGTTCTCGTACAGGCACCACAAGTTCTACTACCCAGGCTATTACTGCTATCACCACAATTGTCAATACGAACAAAATGGCACCAAGAATTCTCTTGTCTCGTGTTGTAGAAGAAGCCATAGTTCAAAGTTCACAATATCTCAAATAGTCTCAAATATACAACTACAAAAATTAAAAACAAAAACAGTGGTGCTGAGCTCCGAGGTAGCCGTTGTTTTCTTCTCCGGGGTCAAGACGGGTGTCGCTACTCTTGGCAGAACTGACCCCCCCCTTGAGATTCCCGGCTTCCGTTTCACAAACCCCAGAGCGGTAACCAACCAGTCTCGCACAAAAAAAAAAAATCTTCTTCCTATCTTGGCCGCAGATCGTAGCGCTGCCGTCCAGAAACAGTGTGGTCCGGGAAAGCTCCCTCAGATTCGGCCGATGTCACAGCTGGGCTCTTTTCTTTATCCAAAATCTCTTTATAGTTGGACAGCACGGTAGGATTCACCAGGTCCGGAGAGACGCGACGGCAGTGAGTTGAATGCACCCACCGCTCTCTGTTGGTCACTCGCACAGCCGTTCGAGTTGCCAGGAGGACTTGCTCGGGCCACGCCACCTCGGTACCAAGCTATTCGCCCTCTCAAACGACTTCACCATCACATAGTCCCCAGGACGGAGACTATGGGCCTCTCCAATAGAATTGTCAGGGAGCGCTTCTCGAACCTGTTGATGAATAGAAAGCAAATCATTTGTTAATCGTGCCAAATAATCGTTCATCATTATACAAGGCACATCATGTAACAATCGCGGCTTAGGAACTCCCCATATGTTCATAGGCCTTCCAAACACCACTTCATACGGTGTGACGCCAGTTCGAGAGTGGGGCACTGATCTAAGAGAAAGCAATGCTAGCGGCAAGGCATCCGGCCACTTCAATGACGTGGACGCCACAATCTTAGCCAGTTTCAACTTCAACGTGGCATTGTACCGCTCGACAAGACCTGCTGACTGAGGGTGGAACACAGCATGAAACTTCTGCTGGATCCCCAGCCCCTTTAGTACATACTCCACAATTTTCCCAACAAAATGGGGACCATTATCGCTCCACAAAAATTTGCAAACTCCAAATCGAGGGAAGTACTCTTTGAGCAAAACCTTAGCTGTTGTCAAAGCTGTATTATCTTTCGTGGGGAAGGCCTCGACCCATTTGCTAAAGGCACACACCACCACTAAGACATACTTAAGGTTATTGCAGCGCTCAAGCTGGATATAATCCATTTGAAGTACCTCGAATGGTGAAGAAGGTGGAACGAAACCTCCTTTCGGAGTATGCGTCCCTTTCGCAGGATTGTGTTGTAAACATATCAAACAGGTCTGCACTACTCCCTTAGCAGTATTAGCAATCTCAGGATGCTCCCAAACTCGCGTTAACAATCGAGTAATTGCGAGAGCTCCCACATGCGCTAACCCGTATGTCATCTGGACCATCGGCAGCAAGTAAGCTGCCGGCAATTTCCATCTAACCATGTCCTTACTTCTCCAACAACCCTCGTCATCCAGTATCCCTTCGGCTGCCCATGTTACAAGTTCTGCTTCAGTCGCTGATTTTTGGATGTCTAGTATCTCTGCTCTAGCATCATGCCATCGCTCGGCCTGCGACTTCACTACATACATGGGGGAGTCATTTCGAGACATTGCTGTTTGTCTTGCTATACTGTCTGCAAAAGCATTACCTTGTCCCACTTCATCAGTGATCTTTTTATGTGCACTGCATTTAATTATCGCTACTTTCTTTGGGCAAAGCAACGCATTTAGGAGATCACGCACCAGTTCTCCGTGCATAATGTGTACTCCATGAGAGGTCAAAAACCCACGTTCTCTCCAGAGTAGCCCGAAGTCATGTGCTACTCCGAAGGCATACCGGCTGTCTGTGTAGATGTTCACACATAGGCCAGCACTCAGTTCGCAGGCTCTTGTCAAGGCAATCAGCTCTGCTGCTTGAGCCGATTTCTGTGGTATTCGTGCTGTTTCGACCACTGTCTTAAGTGTCGTGATCGCATATGCTGCGGAAGTCGTGCCATCTGGCAGCCTCAAACACGATCCATCAACCCACAGTTCCCCATCCACATCTGGAAGTGGCATATCCTGTAAGTCGACACGACCCTTTGTCTGTTCCTCAGTCAGGAAAACACAATCGTGATGTTTTTCTTCCTGACCCTCCTCAACCGGATAGGGCAATAAAGTGGCAGGGTTCGGGGTAGCACATCTTTTCAGTGTGATATGTGGTGCCAAAAGTGTGAGCTCATATCCTGTTAAACGTGCACTGGTAAGATATTGAGTCTTTGTTTGATTTAACAGGGCATCTACTGCATGGGGAACTAGCACCAACAGTTTGTGCGATAACACTATTCCCTCACTCTGCCGTATAGCTACTGCTGTTGCTGCAACTGCTCGAGAACACCCAGGTAACCCTCGTGCTACAGGGTCAAGAATGGCTGAGAAGTACGCGCATGGCCTCTGCTTATCCCCGTGTGCTTGCACTAACACTGATAACGCGCACCCATCTTTCTCGTGCACGTACAATGTGAAAATCTTTGAGTAGTCTCGTGTGCCTAGCACGGGTGCAGAGCAAAGGGCCTGTCTCAATTGTTCAAAGGCATTCTGACATTCATCTGTCCATTCAAGAGGCATTGGTGTAGTTTTGGACAGTAACGCTAGCAAAGGTTTTATAATGTGCGAAAACCCCATGATGCACTGTCTACAAAAGGACGTTAATCCTATGAAGGCACGTACATCTCTCTGAGTGCGGGGGACTGGTGTGTCTAGAATCGCCTGAATTCGATCTGATGTTAATGCACGCCCCTCCTTAGACAAAAGATGACCGAGGTAGGTCACCTTGGGTCTACAATATTGAAGCTTTTTCTAAGAGACTTTATGGTTGTTCTGGGCTAGAAAGGAAAGCAGAGCAAGTGTACTTTCCTCACATTGTGCGTAAGTGTCTGCAGCCAACAGGAGGTCATCAACATACTGTATAAGGGCTACTCCGGATTGCAAGTCAAAAGTATCAAGCTGTCTTTTCAAAGCCTGGCTATAGATGCTAGGACTTTCAGTGTAACCTTGAGGAACACGACAAAATCTATACGATTTATTATTTAACGTGAAGCCAAATAGGTATCTGCTGTCGGGATGAATGGGAATAGAAAAGAATGCATTTTTGAGATCTATGACAGTAAATGTCGTCGCTGTTGGAGGGACCAATGTAAGCAATTTTGTGATATCAGACACCACTGGATATTGAGGGATGACAATTTTGTTAATTTCTCTCAAATCAATAATAAATCGATAGACTTTGTCGTCAGTGTCTTTCTTAAGAATCGGGAGAATAGGGCTGTTACAAACATTGTAAGGAACTTCCTCCACTACTCCTGCAATGATCAAATCCTGAACGATGTGCGTCAGGGCAATTTCACCTTCCCTAGAAATCTTATACTGTGGTACACGTGGCAAAAGTACTCCCTCCTTGACAGTAATTCGAATAGGTGGAATAAGCATCTGTCCCACATCGGTATCTGAGGTCGCCCACAACGTGTGAGGGAGAGAGGCTAATGCTTCTATTTCCTGTATGGTACAAAATCTGTCTGAATCTGGGTAATTGTCATTCAGAATAACCCGCACTCCTTCAGGAGCGCAGCGTATCGTTGCTCGAAAGTATTTGAGCAAATCAATGCCCATAATGTTATCTGGAGTATGAGGTGACAACAAAAATGGACCAAAACTAAAAAATGTGTCTATGCAAAGTGCAAGAGGTTGTGATAATGGGCTAGGAGAGGGTGTGCCATCAAACCCTATACATGTTATCGTTTCGCCAGACAGGGGAGCCCTTGGAACCAAGTTTTTAGACAAAGCACTACGAGTAGCTCCTGTGTCAACTAAAAACTGATCAGTAGAACTCAAAATGCCCGCTGATACATATGGACCTCTTTGATCTACTGGCACTTCAACTGATTCCGTACCCCATCCTACGCAATCCTATGCATGCACATAATCCTGATGCTCCACATTTTCACCCTCCGAGATCTGATATTGGTTTCGTCTATCAAAAGTATTTCGTTCATCCTGACCACGGCCCCTCGTTTCAAACCCACCACGATCACTTCCGCCACCTCTTGCTCCTGAATAATTATTCCTCGCCCTACCACCTCCTCGACCACGCTGACTACGCTGTTCACGAAGTACCGGACAATCGTCAGCCCAATGCCCAAACTCTTTACAATATGCACATTGGTCCTCCGCTATGTCAGTACGACCGTAGGACGCATTACTCCCTCCTCGTCTACCTCTTTCATTCCCTCTAGACTGCGTCCCGCGAACCTGCGCCAACATCACCTTCGTTTTCAATTCCTTCGTTTTCTTATCTGCACTTTCTTTAGCCTCTAATTCCTGCTGCTCGTAATACTGAGCCATTGTTAACAAAGACGCAGGGGTCGCCGTGGTCCAGGAACTTTCACTCGCTTTTAACCGCTTCGCAATCTCCGGTAGGAGATTAGCCACGTACTTATCAACAAACAGATGCCTACCCGTATCATCTGTTAACGATTGACCACTATAATCATGAAACGCTTCTTCGAAACGTGTAAAGAAATCTGATACGGATTCGTCTAGTTTTTGTTTGCACGAGGCTAACATAGTCCAATCGATCTTTTTAGAAGGAACAAGCGTTTTTAGTTTCGTTAGAATAGCCGCTGGGAGGTCTAAAATCAAATCACATGGTTTACATGCAGGCTCCCTATCTAAGTCAGCCTGGTTTATTTATTTCCAAGTTCCCCCAAGCATCGCTTGATCATTCGTTTTTCGAATCGATCTCCACATATCAGGCGGAAGAATTAACCCAAAAAAGAGATCTATATCAACAAGAGTCATAACACAAGAGGAAATGGCCCCCTCCACCCCTTCATAGAATGCGGCTGGATTTTTTCGAAGATCAGGCAAAGAATTTTTTTATGCCATAACATCTGCTCTATTCCAAGGCGTATACACCCAATTATATATAAAATACCCCTTCGCATCCTTCGACGTTTTATCCTCATCTGTACCATCCCCCTTAGGGGGAACATACAAAGGTGCAGCTTCACGCATAGGCATAACATGCACTTTAGAATTCTTATCTGAACCCCGGAGAGAACACTCCTTAGACTGCTCAGTGGACCCCGGCACGGACTCCTTATTCTTTTTCTGTTCTTCCCGCAACCTGGACGTCTCATCCCGCAGCTGGATCAGTTGCTTGAAAAAGGTATCGACATCTGAAAGGACAAATAAACCTTTATCCAAATTCTCACGATGAACCGACACAGCCTTAGGTTCTAAAGTCTCTGAATATTTACGAAATCGAGTAACAACTTCATCTGCAAAGGTATTCAAAAAACACATTAATTCTCGTTCTGTCCATTTACTCCTTTCGGAGACAATGTCTGACACAGTTATGTGATTTAAATTTAATTTTCGAGCACGACTACGCAACTCCGCGGATCTCTCCGCCGATAACCTGACACTCGACTTATCCGCCTTATCCGACTTATCCTGCTCTTCATCACCGGAATCCTCAGTCGGAGCCGTAGGAGGAACGTACGGAGGCGGAGATCGATCTAATAACGAAAAATCATCAGTTTCATTATTAAGGACAGGATAAAGCAGTTGTCGAATAGGAAATTGACCGGTCGTTTGCAAATTACGTTCCCGTGCCTCCCTCTCTTTCTTTTCCTGCGCTTCCTTTTCCTCAAGCTGTAAAGCTTTATCTCGAGCAGCCTTGCGCTGCTCTTTGTCCGCCAAGGCAACTTCACACTTCATACGTTCACGCACCGCTTTCTCCCACATTCGCACACAATCAAACATATTCTGTCTAGACCTGCGCTGAAACAAACATTGCTCCACAAATTGAACCTTTCGCAAATCAAACGACCCATGTAGTGGCCATTGCAACTCGGGATCAGTTCTAGTATATTTGTGCCATAATTTACTGTACAGTATAGGGGGAAGGCCAAATTTGACATACATCTCACGGTTTGGAGTTCCCTCTGGGGGAGCCGGCTGAGATTCCGCTAACCTAATTGTGGTACCATTTCCAAGACAGCACATCTCTCGGAGTGTGCTTAAAACAGGCATGTTCAAAAAGTATCACGAAAGCGTGATACCATATAAATGGCACTTACAGTACTTCACACAAATGTGCCGCTCAGAATGCAAAACAAAGTTAGAGAAACATCTCTACATGCCTGCATATGTGAAGTGCACTACACATATATTCAAAGTTCACAAAGTCAAAATGTTAGCTAACTCAAATCATAGTCACAATCATAGAACTTCAGAAAAGCGTCCGTAGACTACCCTACCGATCACAAATCTTACCCAATCTCAAATATCCAGATTCCAACTGCCAAGGTCTTTAATCGAATCAGCCAAACAGGCACTGTATAGCAACGCAGACAATCAGAATCTCAGTCGGAGACCGGTGCCACCTGGAAGGTCAGATCAGAAGGAAAGGAAGAAAACACCGTGGGTGCCAAGACTCGGGTCACTCAGTGGCAGCGTACGCGTCCATGGCGAGTTTCCAATCCTTCGTCACGACCTCTCCTTCGGGCATCCGAGTCGCCGATGAGTCCCTTCGTGGTCGCCAATTTGTGGTATTGGGTTCCCAAGGCCTACATGCTCCGCAGATAACCCACTTACACCGAAAGAACTGTTGGCACGGAAACTGAAAAGTACAAAAGACAAGTTTATTAAGACCCCATGGGGTGGTGGTACATTCCTACAGCACCCTTCGGCAATGCAAGAAGTATCACACCGAACGTTGGTGTGAGTCCTTCTTTTATACACTTTACAGGTAATAAAAAGATAGGCGGTACAAGGTTACAGAGTTTATGTACATATATGGTCATTTTTGGAGTACAGCCAACTCATGGGAGTGGTTACAACCCCACTGGTCAGTTTGGCGGAACATTCCTGAGGGGTGACTGGTCAGTTGGAACTGCGCATGTACAGGCTTGACCGTTACTAAAAATAGCCTGTTGCTGGGCAAACTCGAGTGGTCAGCGGTACGGACAACGGACTAAAGGGCATGCTGACCACAAGGCCGCTCATTCCCTAAAATGGCCGCCGCAACATACAAAATGGCGTTTTCGAGTAAGGCCAAGTTAAGGGAAATAACGTGTAGCAAAGCTACGAGCTAACCCGGCCATTGTCAAATTACGACAGTGGGGGTGTGTGTGACTGTGCATAGATATGTGAGTTGTTGTTTCACTGGGTGTATAGGTTCAAGAGTGCATATGGAAACACCTGTATGGGTGGGTGAGTGTGTGTTTGGGTGTGTTGGTGAGTAAATGGATATTTCAGTGGTGCATGTGTGAGTAACTACATATAGTTTAAAGCAGTATGTGTGAGTGTTGGAGTATATAAATGACTATATGTGAGAGTGAGTGATTGCAAGACTATATATATGGATGAGTGTGTGTTTCTATGAGTGATTGTTTAAGAGAATAACTATGTGTTAGTATCTAAAATAAGTGTGGCGGTGTGTGTATAACTGTATAAGCAAGGAAATGGGTGTGTGATAGTTTCTTTGCATGACTGGCCAGTTGTATGAGTAACTATTTGGGTGAATGGCAGTGTGTGAGTGTCTATATGGGTCTATGAGTGGATACATCAGTGGTTGTATAGATGAATGACTGTGTGTATGAGTGACTGTATGGGTTAGTGGGTGGATGTTTGTGTAGACGTATGAATCACTGAGCAGGTATGTACTAACTGCTATTGGTCTGTCTATTGTATCTATATTAGTGGTCTGTATTTTAGAGTGGGTCAGTGGTCGAAGTGGGGGAAAAAAGTAGGGGAACTATGGGCGGAGACTCCATGGGAGGGGATAACCCAATGATTGGATCAGTGGGCAGAGTCAGAGGTGTGGCCAGAATGTGCCAAACATCACAATTTTTAGTATTTGTTTGGCATTTCACCGACCAGAGACAACTTATTGTGTTATTTAATTCAACCAATGGATACACTTGATTATTTAAGGATTAATAGGAGTTATTGGCATTGAAATACATTCACAAAGTGGGATATATTTCCAATCACGCAATGTCCCAAATACACTTAAAAGTGGAATCACAGGCCATTTGTATCCAAGCCATGCAGTTTCTCTCATTGGCCCTTCCCCTCCCTGCTTCCACAAGAGCAGTTCAAACATGAATGGCAAAATATCCTAGTTTGCAAATGTTTTCTATATAATTATGGCTCTGCCATATTTGCCACATAATACATCATGCACTGCATAATCTTACAGTTTTAACTAATCATTTTTGTAGCTCAAACGGATAAAAAGTTGCTAAAAAACATGACTTGAGTTGCTGCAAAGTGGATGGCCCTTAGCAACGGTTGACTGATCACCTTTCTCACTGTTTCATTTGTATGTTATGCTGATACTAATGAGGCAGAATATTTGCAGATACTTAATATGTGCAAACATGTCTAAATAATAAAGTATAAGAAAATGTAATGCATTACGCTGCAGACTTTTTTTGTTGCATCATTCAGTCAACACTGCGGCATCTTTTTGTCCCGCATTGCTGCATAACTCCATTGGCTCCAGAGCAGGTAGCACATGTTAAAAGGGCGTGTGCATGAAGCAGAGAGAATTTAAAGTTTGCAAACTTAGTTTGGTGTGCCTGCAAATCCTGCATTGCGGATCCTTGGTGAGTTGCAGCTACTACTGCTGAAACAAGGCCAAAGGAGGTACCAATGGTTGAGGCGGACTGGCCTCGATGGAAGGGCCGGCTTTAGTGCTGGTGGCGCAATGTGCAACAATGTTTGTTGGTGCCCCCAATGATCACCTACTCCTCAGACTCCCTCACTACCACCCTTTAGCAGTTCCCCTCAAGTCTCCATAACCACACTCTTTCTCAGATGCTTTTAATTTGATTTAGAGCGCCACTCATACCAGTGTACGGTGTCAGAGCACTTTACATCACACACACAACACAGAGACAATCATTTATTCGTGTGTACATCACTGTATAGGAAATGTTTCATAAGACAAAGGACTACAAGGTGTAGAAGCCACATGACAACCATACTAGTAGGCAGTATAGTTTAATAGCTCACTGTCCTATGTTAGGATTTTAACTTATAAACTGCAAGTAACAAAAGGATCTCTCTGACAAAAGCAGTAACCTACTAACCTAGTTAACATTATGTGCACTTTGTGATCTGCATGGTAGATGTTCGTTGCAGCAGACACATTAACCCTCTTCGCTACCTTTCCAGGAGTCAACCCTTCCACTAGAAGAAACTCCGTTCTCTCTCTAGGAAGAACATTAATCACAAAAGTTATCATGACATTTTTATTGTTGCTGAAAATTGCTGGAGGCCAGGAAGGGGGCAGCAAGTTTTTTTAAACCATAATATACTTGCAAAGACTACGCACCCACCCGAAATAGGTACCCAGCGCGGTCACACGGTTCGCACCGCCCTAACCTGTTCAAGGTACCTGTGACCTCAGTGACAGTCACAGTGACAGGATCAGTTTTGCTCTAGGGTGTGCTTCTTCGTAGGCCTGTCCGCAAGACTGGAGATGAACTTCAGTATGGATTGTGGTGAACAGGCCTTCAAGGTTAAACCACAATTGACACCTGCTTGTGCTAAGACATCGGCCTTCTAAGGTCTAGTTGGGCATTCTAAGGTCTAGCATGGGAATATGCTCCCTCAGTAGAGTGGTCTGGTGAACTGGTCAGGAAGGCTGAACCCGGTTCCCAAGTTCCAAATTCGACAGCTCTGGCCATAGTGCCACATCCTCTCCCCCACTGAGCACCATACTGCCCCACTGAGAGAAACTTGCACTGTCTTTAGCTACAACCTAATTTTGCCTGCTATAAACACTTGGATGTGGCTCAATTCAAATTATGCACTTGATAAGAGTAATATGCTGCCAAAAAAAAGTAAAAGCAAATACTCATAGGGAATGCAAGATTAAGTAAAGTATGTGAAATATAAGTAGAAACAACATGGTTACCTTAACGATTTCTCACTCACTATTCAGAAATCAGCAAGTGGTTTTGCCTGAAAGGGAACCGTTTCAATGTCCATTGCGTATATCCTTCCGAACCATAAGCAGTATGGCTTAAAAAGACCACATCCATAATCACAGAGCCATGCTACACATTTTGTTTTCCAATCTACCCATCAACCAGGTTTTGCAATACATCCAGGAATGGTGCACTTCCCCACCTGGGGAGAACACTGCTGTTAAAAGAAAGACAAGAAAACAAAAGTAGCGCTTCACTGCAAAGTCTGTAAAATGAGGCTGATGTGTTTAGATGTGAATAAAACCAAATCTGGCCACTTTGCAACCAGTCTGTCTTGCTTTCTTTAGTTATGTATTTATTTTTAATATTTAAAACCTTTTATTTCTCTCCATCCCGAGGTTGAATTTTGGAATAGAAAAATGTCAGAAAAAGGGCATTTCCCGCAAGAGTGTTTTTCTTTTTTGGATCCATTTCACAAGGAAGCAACTAAATGAAAGAAGGAAAGAGAGATTGTGAACTGTTTCTTCAAGTCACGGTTTTCAGTAAGATAGGAGCAAGACCGAAAGAAAGGGAATAATAGGAAGAGAGGGGGCCAGCTGCCAGCACAGAAGAGAAGAGGACATTGTCTGTGTCTTCTCTGGGCAGCAAGGAAGAGACAGAGTCCTTTTCCTTCTGTGCCCGTCCCCAAATGTCCATGAAGGCAAACTGAGCCTTATCTGAATGCCTTTGATATTTCTGCAGTCCTGGGACACAGTTTTGAAAAGAAAAAATAGGGGAATGGAATCTTTTTAATATAAGAAGTAGGGGTACGCCGTGCCCTTCCGATCCCGCGCACTTAGACCACTGGAGTGGGTGTATGAATGGTTTTTTTAGGGTATGAGGAGGTGCATCAGATGATCACGTGGATGATGTCATCAGTGATGTCATCAGTGATGTTATTTGAGATGTCATCAGTGATGTCATTAGTCATGTCACTGAGCATGTCATGAGTGATGTAATATGTGACGTCATCAGCAGTGCATTGTGGGGGTTCAAGTTATAGTTAGGTCTACTAACTATAACGGCTGAATTTCTATGGTTTTATACAAGTGAAATCTCCAACTAACTATAACGTCCCTGAAACCTATGGTTTTTTCAGTGAATTTCTAAGATTTTTTAAATGCTAATTTCTAACTATAACGTGCCTGAAACCTGTGGTTTTTTCAGTGAATTTCAAAGGTTTTTAAGTGCTAATTTCTAGCTATGCCTACAAAGGTAGGACATGTAAAGAAAGGAAGAAAAGTGCAAAAAGAAGCAAGACAAATTCAGAAAGAGGCAACAGAAGTCCAGAAAGACGAAGAAAAGTGCAGGAAGTAGAAGAGATGTTCAGAAAGAACCAACAGAGAAGCAGAAAGAGGCATTGTTGCAAAATCATCCTGTGCCCACAACTTTTTCAGACGGGTAGTGTTGGTAACTGACTCTGGCTAACCAGGCCTAGAGCTAGTGCTATGCTAAAAGACACTCAGAATACAGTGAAAACACCTACATACACCAGGGAACACTATGCCTTGGGGTACCCCTGTATTTAGCATGACCTCCTCTGTAAGGCCCTAGTACATATTAGGGCAGGGGGATTAAAGCCACCTCTAAATCAGAGGTGCAGAAATATGCTTCTTTAATTAGTAGTCGCGTTTGCCGAGTGGTGGAGAAAGGGTGCTGGGCGTACAACCATCGCTCAGGATTTCCGCTGCATATGACTTACAGGAGGTACCAGGAGGGATTCTTGGTCCCTAAACTCCTTTTGGACTAAATTGGACTTCATCCCCAATCCCGTAGTCTGCCACGAGGCACATTTTCAGAGTGGTAGAGAAAGGGGGTCATGGCCTCGGAAGACATCTTAGCAATCCCACTGTGTGAGACTTACTGGAAGTAACAACAGGGTAGTTGGCCCCAAGGATATCAATGGGGGCCAACTTCCCAAAATATTTCCTCCAGTCAGTTCCACACAGCAGCATCGGTAAGTACTGGTACCAGGATATGCCCTCTTCACCCACCACTCTACAAACACGCTCCCTGGCACGCTCTTGGATGGGGATTGAAGTCCCCTTCACAGCTGGGGGGCCTTTTGGGGCCAACTAGCCGGCCTTTTATCTCCAGTAAGCCCCACGCAGTCGGATTGGTGCGAGGTAGACAAAGGCCATGCCCCCTTTCTTCACCACTAATCAAACATGCCCCCTGGCTCATTTTAAGTTGGCGGTTAAGCCAATTAGCCCACCAGGTACCTCCAGTAAGTGCTGCAGAGCTGCATTGTAGAGAGGTGTAGAAAGGGGCATTGCCTGGACCACCTCTCAGCAACGCAGGCCTCTGGTGCTTACTGGAGGTACCTCGTGGGCTAGTTGGCCCCCAGGGGCCCTCAGGATTTAAGGGGAATTAATCCCCAACTTAAAACACGCCACAGGGCGTGTTTGCACACATGTCAACTCAGGCCCCACCCCCTCCATTCACCACTGTGCAAATGTGCCCCATAGCGGATTTTAAGTTGGGGGATTAAGTCCTCTTGTATCCTGAGGGTCCCTAGTGTCCAACTGGCCCACCAGGTACCTCCAGTAAGTGCCAGCCCCGGGAACCCCCTTCCCCGGGGCATGGCTACAATTGTTTCTTTTTTTATGGAAGGGGGCTGCGTAGCCGCCCTCCCAGGCTAATTCTAGCCCCGGGGACCCCATCTCCCGGGCAGGACCTATTCATTGGGGACCGTGGGGGGAGCCCCAATGCCTCCACGGTCCCACCAGCTCCCTGCGTCCTGCAGGTGCCAGCATTGCTTTTCCACATGGGGAGCTGCTGACATGCAGCTCCCCTTGTGGAAAAGCAATCTGCTTGCTTCATTGAAGTGAGAGTAGGTTTCCCTGCTCCTGCTTTAATGAAGCAAAGCAGTTTGCAATGACAGGGCGGGAGACGCGCGGCTCCCGCCCTGTCATTGCAAACAGCAGTGTCCCGGGGGTGGGCACCCCTGGACACTGCAGGAGCCGGCCCGGGGGGGTGGCGGTCCCTAGGGCTATCACAGGCTCCTGGAGGGGGGCCGCACGGCACTCCTCCCAACATCTGCACAGGAGGTTGTGGTCCCTGGGGCTCGGTGGTCCATAACAAACCCCCAAATTAGCATTTTCACCCACACAGGGTAATTTTTTTTACCTGTTAAAAAATAAGCCCTGGGGGGTGGCGGTCCCTGGGGCTGCGGGGGCCATGTGCCTCCGCAAATAATTAATGAAAGCCCAGGGGGCTGGCAGTCCCCAGGGCTAGGGGGGCCTTGGAGGCCCCCTCACACATCAAAAAAACAAAGCCCGGGGGTGGCAGTCCCCGGGGCTGCGGGTTGGCCATGAGCTCCTCACAAATATTTAATTAAAGTACCGGGCGTGGCTGTCCCCAGGGCTGCGGAGGCCTACCTGGGCCCCCACAATTTCAAGTGTGCATGCCCCCGGGACGGGGGCAAAATAATAACGAAGCGCGGGAGCCCGCTAGTTGCGTGAATCTCGGCTTTTTTTTTTAATGCTTTTTTTGGCCCTGTGGGTCCTTGTGGGACCAAAGGCTACCTTAATGCCAAATTTGTAGCCGTTTCTAAAGATTCCTATGGAAAATGCATTTTTTTATCTCTTTTTTAAAAGTTTTTCAGGAACTACTGAATGGATTGGCACCAATTAGGATAAATAGTTCTTTCTGAAACAAGGCTACCTTTTTGCCAAATTTGGTGTAATTCCGTTCAGCAGTTCGGGCTGTAGCCGTGTCTAAAGTTGTCTATGGAAAATAACATTAAAAAAACACTTTTTGGGACCCCCCTTTTTTCTCTGCTCCCGCTTGGCAACTCACCCTGAAACTTTCAGGATAGGAGCTGACTGGAACGGGCCCATTAGTTTTGAAAATTTTGCGAGGATTCATCAGTCGGCGCCAAAGTTATTGGGAAAACAAAATGGAAACTACGTCCTAACTATGACTATCTACTGGCGACTGCCAGTAGATTATATATATATATATATATATATATATATATATATATATATATATATATATATATATATATATATATATATATATATATATATATATATATATATATATATATACATATCCAAACAAAACTGAGCACCATGGAGAAGGCTACACATGTGAATAATACATTCCTTTTGGAGAGTGCAGCGAGTGGACAGCTATTCGTGCTACACTTTCAATTGTCAGCTGTACCGTTTCGGGCTTGCACCCTTGTTCACCAGCAGACCAGGTTAAAAAAACACAGGAAAAGCAGTCACAAATTTATTTTTAAATAAGCCCCGCCCTTACAGGCCTCAACGCATTATGTTACTTGAAGTGCTGCCCCATATTACCTCAGTGGGTTCTGTGTTGTTCTCCCGTTATTAACACAAATTAAAATCCCAAGTGGGTTTGCATCAAAAGTCTGTTATCCTGTCACTGCCATTACCAATGTCTCACAAAGGTCACCCACAAGTCACAGATACCACGCTGTTCATGGCTCACGATCCGCCATTCAGCAGCGGGCCCCCTCCATGACCGGGCAGGCCGTACTTAAATCCAAACAAAACTTTGCACCATTCGTAGAGAGGGCCACACAGGTGAGTAATACATTCCTTTGAAGAGTGCGGCGAGTGGAACAGCTATTCGTGCAACGCTTTTCAATTGTTAGCTGTACGCATTTCGGGTTTGCGCCCTTGTTCACCAACAGACCAGGATAAAACAGCACAGGAAAATAAGTCACAAATTTATTTTTAAATAAGCCCCGCCCTTAACGGCCTCAAGGCATTATGTTACTTGTAGTGCTGCCCCGTATTACCTCAGTGGGTTCCGTGTTGTTCTTCCATTATTAACACAAATTATATATACATATACATATATACATATACATATACAAACATATATATATATATATATATATATATATATATATATATATATATATATATATATACACATGTAAATTTATAGGTAAACACTGATATTTATGTAATCCATAAATACATTTTCTATAGCGATCTATCTATCTATCTATCTATCTATCTATCTATCTATCTATCTATCTATCTATCTATCTACCTATCTACCTATCTACCTACCACTGTGCTAATTCTATGCTTAAATACTTCGCTGTAAAAATGTCAGAAGGCTTTGTTCCTTTCTAGCTTGGCATGGATTGCAGTGTGTAGATGTTGTACCGTGCTTCATATAAAATAGCTGTCCTCTGCCTTAACTTGGGTACTACGCATAATGTATACAGCACTTTAAGCCGGGAAGGGTATTGTCTCATAACGGGTGCTCCCTTGTGTCTGAATAAAGTTGTACCTCCCTGATGGTATGTGAATCTGTAGAGCATGGCTAATCACCTGTGAGGGTATCCAGGAGCTGAGTCTGGCAGGCCTCAGGGGGAAAGTTGGAGCTCATTGCTGTTTCCTCTAGAAGAACCAGGTCTTGAGCTTCCTTTCGAAGTTCATGAGGTAGGGGGATGTTCTCAGTTGTTTTAGGAGGTCTTTTCAGGTCTTAACTAAGTGGTATGAGAAGGAGCATCCTCTGCTTCTAGTCTTGTTGATGTGAGGGAGGTGTGCTTTGCCAGGGACACAAATAGAAGGTGTCTTATGGGTTGGTAGAAGTTAAGGCAGTGGTTGAGGTAAGCTGGACTGGTGTTGTGGAGAGCTTTGTAGGCATGGGTGAGTAGCTTGAACTTACATCTTTCCTAGACTGGGAGCCTGTGGAGATTGTTGAAATGTGGAGAGATGTGGAGTTCTGGGTGGTTTGGAGTCAGTGTTGGAAATGAGCTGGGATTCTGATGTAAATGTAAATGTAAATGTAAAGTATTTGTAGAGCGCACTGCTACCAAGCGGTTTCGTGGCGCTATTACTCATACCGCTGTGGAACCCTTCCTGGCTTTCCCTGTGAAGTGTCCACTCCTGTGCATCCCCAGGGTGAAGCCAGGCATCCTAGCGCTGTTGGGGCCATTGTGGAGATTAAGCAAGCTATTGCCCAGAGTTGCAGCATGGGACCCATGATTGGAATAGGCACTAAGGCGAGAATATCAGGTCCGAGGAATTTTTGAGCCCCAGACCCGCCGAGGTGGGAATCGAACCCTGATCCCGGGCCAGAGCTCTGCATCAAGGTCTGCCACTCTAACCATTGAGCCACACTTCTCCACAATGTAGATGGTGTTCATGTAATCTAGTCTACTTGTGATAAGAGCCGTGTTGATCATTTGTCTGGTGTTCAGTGGGATCCACTTGAAAATCTTGTGTAGCATACGCAGGATATGGAAGCATGATTAAGAGATAGTGTTGATTTGTCTGCTTATGGAGAGGTTGGTGTCCGGGATGATCCTGAGGTTCATGGGAAGTGTGCAGTGGTGGGTGGGGGACCAAGCTCAGCGCACCACCAAGAGGCATCCCAGGGGGAGTGGTTGTTGCAGAAGATTACAACTTTGATTTTGTCTGTGTTGAGCTGGAGGCCGTTATTTGTCACCCAAGCAGTGACGTGCTCATGCAGTTCTTGAAGTTTGCTTTGGGAGTCTTGGTGGTATCGGTAAAGGACAGAATGAGCTGTGTGTCATTGACATATGATACTATGTTGATGCCATGGGCTCTGACTATGTCAGTGAGGGGTGTCATGTAGACATTGAAGATGTTGGGCTGAGTGACGATCCGTGAAGTACTCCGCAGAATAATTTCTTGGGTTCTGAGGTGTTTTGGGGAAGTCTAATTTGTTGAATTCTGTTTGTGAGGAAGGAGAATATTCAACTGAGGGCCGGTCTGCAAATACCCTAGTGCTGAAGCTTTATGATGAGTGACTTGTGGGAGACTGTATCGAAAGCTGCAGAGAGGTTGAGGAGGACGAGTGCATTCGATTTTCCCAGGTCAAGAATGCTTCTGATGTAATCGGTGGCCGCAATGAGGCCTTTCTCTGTGCAAAAGCCTTCTTGAGAGCTGTTAAGGAGTGGATACAGTTCTAGATGGTCTACAAGTTGGGTATTGATGGCTTTCTCCATGATTTTAGCTGTAAAAGGTGACGCAAGATGTGTCTGTAACTGCTTAGGGTATTGGGTCCACTGTTGGTTTCTTCATATGGCGTTGACTTCTGCATTTTTCCAGCAAGACAAGAAGGTGGCGGTGATTATGGAGGTGTTAGCTATAGTGGTGAGCACATGGGAGATGATGGTTCTTCCAAGGTTGTATATGAAGTGGGGACATGGGTCTGAGTGGGTTCCTGAGTAGATGGCATTCATCAGGGTGATAGTATCTTCATTTGAGAGGGACTTCCAGTAACTTAGCTGCTTTTTGGCGATGAAGGAGGTGTACGGCTAGTTAGGGCAGTACGTCTTGGTGTATTGTGGGTCAGTTGTGTAGTTGATTTTGGCAATCTTCTGTTTGAAGAAGTTTGAGAAGTCGTTGCAGAGTGCTTGGGAAGGGATGATATTGTTGTTGGCAGCCGCAGGATTGGGAAACTCCTTGACAATTCTGAAGAGTTCTTTGCCGTTGTCGGGGCTGGCTTTGAGTCTGACAGATAAGGCCTTTTTTCTATGCATCTCATAGTTTTTGGTGGTAGAGATTGAGGGTGGCTTTGTAAATAGATCTGTTGTGGTGTTTTTGTTGAGTTTCCATTTTCTCTCAAGTTGTATGTAGTGGCGCCTGGACTCCCTTAGGTCATTTGTGTACCAACTGGGTTTTTTGTTATTTTTGTATGTCTTGTTTCTGGTGAGAGAGGTGCATTCAGCTCAGTTGGTGAGCCAGTTCCCGGTGTGGTTGGATGAATGTTCCTCTAGGGTCTTGGTCCAGTTTTTGC
This sequence comes from Lissotriton vulgaris, assembly GCF_964263255.1. Taxonomy (NCBI): domain Eukaryota; kingdom Metazoa; phylum Chordata; class Amphibia; order Caudata; family Salamandridae; genus Lissotriton; species Lissotriton vulgaris. The sequence goes on along the minus strand of NC_141698.1, from coordinate 435,653,458 downwards.
ACCAGTGTCTTAATGGTGCTTTGCGTTTGTCTAATGGGATTGCTTGGTGGATGGGTATCTTGAAATGTTTTATGTAGTAGTCAGACCATGTGAGTGGCATTATGTGGGGTGGTGGTGATCCTGTTGTTGTGAGAGAATAGGGTCTAGGGTGTGGCCTACTGTGTGGGTTGTTTTTGTCAGGGTGGGTGAGTCTGAGGTTGCTGAGGGTGTTGTGGAGGACCATGGAATTAGTGTCTGTCGTGTCTTCCAGCTGGACTGTGAGGTCCCAGAGGATGATGTGGTTGGTTGATCTGATGGAGAGGGGAGCCATGAAGTCTGTGTTGTGGTTGCAAAGTTCCACTTATGGGCAGTAGGCGAGATTTCCCTTAAGGGTGGCATTGTAGTCCATTTGTATGTTGATGTGGAGGTGTTCCATGAGGTTGGTGTCCGAGTCTGTGAAGGTGATGCAGTCAATCATGTTTTTGTAGATGATCCGGAGTCCTCCTCCTGGCTTGAGGGTTTGGCCCTGGCGTATGATTTTGTAGGTGGGCGGGAGGCCTTAGGTGATGTCCGGGCCCGCACATGGCTTGAGCCATGTGTTTCCCTCTGAAAGAGAAGGTCAGGTCTGTTGCTGTTTAGGAGGTCCCATATGTTGGTGGAGTGTTTCCTGAGGGAACAATTGTTGAAGAGCATGGCAGGCAGTTGGTCTGGGGTGGTATAAATGGCATGCGTCTGCTATTTGAAGGTGTCTGCAACTGAGGTGTTGCAAATGAAATGCAATTGGTGCAGGAGAAACGTCCTACTCTGGTACTGGACGATGCACAATAGCAGCGTGTTTGCTGGTGTGTTGTTGAGATCATGGAGGATGGCGGAGGAGTAGTGGTGGTGTTCATTGGCTCTGGTGGTGGCTGTAGTTCTGGTGTTGCCTTGGATGGTCATGGGGCTAGGGTTACTTGTACTGGGCATGGTCCTGGTGCAGACGGCCTTGATTTGAACAGTTTCAGCTTGCAAGCAGCACACCCGCTGTGTGCATCCGATGCGTGCGTTCTATACCGAAACGGATATTTTATTGACTTATACTGGGTGCTCCATAGTTTCTTGACAAAGCTGTATCTCTCTGATGAGCTTTAACTAGAGGACAACACATGTGTCAGGGTTGCTTTTATTCATTCCAGGTTAGCTTGAATGGTATTTTATCAATAAAATCTCTAATACTGTACCTGGAGTGATAAAATAATTTTGTCATTTTTCAGCTCATCGAAGATGGCTCTGTGCTAATCATATACTTAACAACGTTGTTGTAAAAACGGCAAAAGGCGTTGCCGCTTTCTAGCTCAGTGTGGATGGCACAGTGCTGATCCTATGCATAAAAGTATGCTAGAAATATATATATTTGAGGTGCGCAGTTTCAGAGTGTACCTGGTGTTGTAGGGTGTTCCATATAAAGTAGTTGTCCTCCTACTAAACTTGTGAACTACACTGATTCCTTGATTCCTGTATTGCACAATTTATTTGGCACTCTAAGCCTGAAATGGTATTGTCTTAATTTATACTGTGTGTTCCCTTGTGTCTTGACAAAGCTGTACCCCTCAGAAACACATGTCAGTGTATTTTATTGTAGAAATGGAAAATTGCTTTGTTCCTTTCTAGCTCAACGTGGATGGCAGTGTGCTAATTTTATGCATAAAACTCTGTTAGAAAAACAGATATTTTAGGTGAGCAGATTTTTTTCTGGTGTTTAGGGTGCTTCATATAAAGGTTCAAAAAGAACAATTTCTGGACAGAATGCAGAGCAATTTCATACATTCTCCCCAGTACAAAGATCTGGGCCTAAATCCATTGGTTGTTTGCTCCCCATACCAATCCAGTTTGAACCCAGCCATATGAAAATCAGTCTTGACCCTGCACCCAATGGGGGCAGTCTAGCCCAAATTGCCAGGCCAGGTCCTCCCATGACTGAAAACAAGCATACTAGGACCGGTTTCGGGGTTTTACCCCTCATCGGCAAGGATAGCTTTTCTCCAGTGGCATGGAGAGCAAGGGACCCAAGTCTGAGCATCTGAGCATACCTTCCCACTTTAGGTGACAAATGCAAAAAGTACAATTGTAGGACAGAATGCAGAACAAATTCATACATGCACATCATTATAAAGATCTGGGCCTAAATCCATATTTTTTTGCTCCCCAAGTTTTAACCCAACCATATGCAAATCAATCTCGACCCTGCACCCAATGGGAACAGTCCAGCCCAAACTGTCATGCCTGGTCCTCCCTGAACTGGAAACAAACATCCTAGGACCGGTTTCAGGATTTCACCCCTTATCAGCCAGTATAGCTTGACTCCAGTGGCATGGAGAGCACAGAACCCACGTGTGGGCATACCTGTCCAACTCGGGGTGACAAATGCAAAAATCACAATTGATGCACAGAATGCAGAACAATGTCAAACATTCACCACAGTACAAAGATCTGGGCCTAAATCCATTGTTTTTTGCTCCCCATTCCATTCCAGTTTGCAGTCAGCCATATGCAAATCCATCTTGACCCTGCACCCAATGGGAACAGGGTCAAGACTGATTTGCAAATAGCTGAATCTGAACTGGAGTGGCGAAGTGAGCTAAAGAATGATGATGGATTCAACCGAGAACTGTGACTGGGGGTGAGTGTTTGTAAAATGTCAGTACTCCTTCCATCATCTCCTTGTTTTTGCTTTGTTCGCTCTAAGTTAGCAGGGTATGCCAGACATGGGTACCCTGCTCATTCAATTTAGCCTGGCTGATGAAGGGTGTTACCCTGAAACCGGTCCCAGGATGCCTGTTTCCGGTCCAGGGAAGACCTGGCTTGGTGGTTCGGGTTGGACTGTTCCCATGAGGCACAGGGTCAAGACTGATTTGCATATAGCTGGGTCTGAACTGGGTTGGTGAAGTGAGCTGATGATGGATTCAACCCAGATCTATGACCGGGGGAGAGGGTCTGAAAAATGTCAGAGCTCCGTCCATCGTTTGCTTCATATAAAGGAGCTGCACGTCTCCTACATTGGCAACTGCCCAGAGTTCCTTGCTTCCTGTTTTGCAAAATGCATCCAGCATTCTAAACCTGAAAGGGTATTGTATTGATTTATACTGGGTGCTCTGTTGAGTCTGGACAAAGATGTACCTCTCTGATATGCTCTGACTAGAGAAGAACACATGGCAGGGGTTGCTTTTATTCATTAGAAATTGGCTTGTATGGTACTTTGGTAATCCAAATCTGTAATAGAGTGTCTGGATTGGTTAAAGGCTTTTGTCATTTTTCAGCTTGGTGAGGATGGCATTGTGCTAATCCTGTCCTTAAAGACTTTTCTATTAATATGCCAAAATGCTTTGTCCATTTCTAGCTCAGTATGGATGGCAAGGTGTTATTCGATGCTTAAAGGTCAATGAGAAAAACAGACATTTGAGATGAGCAGATTCAGAGGCCCAGACTTTTAAAGGGTTTGAGTCTGGTATGCATTACTAGTCTTTCTGGGACTTACAAACAACGTAAATTGGTATTTGTGTTGGTTTGTAAGAAAAAGTAATGCAAACTAGTGTGAAGCACTAGTTGCGTTACTCTGCTTCAAGGGGGGGTCCCAAGGGTGGTGCATGGGTGTTCCCATGCAATCACCCATGGATTTTAACGCAAGGCCATATCTACTAACACTAGTAAAAAGGGTTTTGCACCTAATAATAACGCCACCCGAAAGCAGGTGTTAAAAGAAGAAATAATTTTATTTCTTCTTTCTTTTCCGACTTTGCATGTGTGCTGTATTGTACCACCGACATATAAAGTGGGAAAAGTTTTAGTTTCTATAGACAAAGGGGCAGATTTAAAAGCCTCTTGCCCTAACAGTGCGTCACTTTTCATGATGCACCAGCGGCGCATTTCCCTGCCCCATATTTACAAGGACATGAAAAGCCACCCTGCATGACTTTTCCTGTCCTTGTAAATATGACACCTTTACATGCAACACTTTGCGTGAAAGGGGCGTTCCTTGGGTGTTGCTGTGGGTGTTCCCACACAACACCCATGGAACCAGACACATTTCCAGATTTACCATAATCATAAACCTGGAAATGCATCGAAATGCTATGCCACCCTATGGGTGGATTTAGCAAGGCGCAACAAGGAGAAATGTTTTCATTTTTCCTCGTTTTTTCTCTTTCAATATGTGCTGCATTCTACAGCACGCATTGAAAGAGGAAAATGCCTGTAGCGATTATTCAAGTGCAGGAAGGTGCCCTTTCCTGCATAAAAACAATCTCCCCATAACGCAGGCATCCTTGCTTCATGGCGCAAGGGTGCCTGCGCTGGTGCATGGCAGCTGTTTGTGCGCCAGTGCAGGGGAGAGCACAGGAATGTGACAAATTATTGTAAATATGTTGCATTCATATGCTTCGAAAGTGCTGCAGCGGGGCACAGTCCAAAAGACTTGCGTTGCCATGCTGCGGTACTTTCTTGTAAATCTGCCCCAAAATATTTTGTACTAAATGGGTAACCTTCCGGTACAAAACCTATGCTAGACTAATGCAAACACCGTTCCATCAAGGTGCAAAGGTGTGTGGGTGGCACTCAGAAGATTGATTATGCACTAGCACTAGGAAGATGGGAGGGAGGGCCATATTTCTGTAGATATGGTGCTGTTCTGCTCTATCCTTGTCATGCAACTTAGTGCAGCAACTTTGGGGGCTGCAGTTCGTTGTCTGAGAGGTATATAAATCTGGTCCAAAGTGTTGCTGGTGTTGTAGGGTTCTCCATATTAAGGGGCTGCCCTCCGCCGTCACTTGGGAACTACCCACAATTCATTGCTTCCTGTCTTGCAAATATATATATCATATCCATTCAGTCACTTTATTGAGTAATATAGAAAAATAATAAGGGAATTCCAGCACCATCTAAATTACAAAAATTATAAAAATGTGTACTGCTCCTCTTCAAGATTCAAGCTATTAGGTGACTTAGAATATACATTGATAATGTGCCTTGTTTCAGTTTGTCTGAGTAACCACTCCCAGTTACCCCCTCTTATGTGTTTGAGAATTGTATCTATAACAAAGTATTTCAAACATTTAAAATCTTTGTTGTGATGCTCAATAAAATGTCTAGCCACTGGGTGTATGTGGTCTTTATGTCTAATGGCCCTCAAGTTTTACAGGACCCTTTTGTGGACTGGCAAAATTGTGCTGCCCACATAGCACAATCCACAATCACATAACAATACATAAATAGCAAACTCTATATTGCAGTTATACTCACTGTGTATTTTGGCTGGTTTCTCATGAAAAGGAGTAACACATTTTATGGTATTTACACCAAAACCACAGGCTTTGCATTGTTTTACATCTTCAGAACCTCTTAGCCTGTTGCAACCAACTTTTTTTCTCAGTAACCTCTGGGCTACTTTTGACTAGGGCATCCCTCATTGAATAAGCCTTCCTATATTTAATGGAGGGTGACTTAGAAGGAGTATTGGGCCCTAAAACTGGATCCCCACTGATTAAATGCAAATGCCTCTGAATGATAGCTCTTACTTCCTTAGCTTGCCTACTGTATGCTGTTTTTAACCCGAAGACTGGTTTATCTTCCCCTCTGTGCTAAGTAGAAAAGAGTAACGATTCTCTACTGTTTTGGTTCACGATGGTCAATGTTTTCTCTAAAGATTCTTTTGTATATCTTCACTCTAAGAATCTGTAAACAGACTTTTCATGACACCTCTTCAAGTCAGTGATGCGACTATCGTTTCTTTTCAATCTAAGCATTTCCCCATGAGGGATGCTGGCTTTTAAGTGGCTGGGATAGAAACTGTGTGAATGAAGAATGGAGTTGCCCGCTTTTATTTCCTAAATAGCCTTGTTTCAATGTTATTGTCCTTGATAAACACCTGCAGGTGTAGAAATGTTACTTGTATCTTACTAAGATGACTTGTGAAATGAAAGTTGATGGTGTTAAGATTGACTGCCTCAATGAATGCCTCAGTTGACTCTTATGTGACATTCCATACAGAATGAGATGTTATAAATTATGTCATAGAACATGTCATCAATGATACCATATCTGAGATCATAAGTTATCGTTAATGTTACTAACTATTACTGGTGAATTTCTGTGTTCACACTGGCAATTCACCACACTAGTAAGCTCCTCAACACACGGGAACTGAAATGGATTTATTTCTTTAATTCAATCGAGACAGGGCTGAATGAACATGATAGCTCTTTTTCGCAACTAGCAACGCTTGTGTAGCTTCAGACCATGCCCATTCAGAATTATATGTACCTTTATTTCAAAAATGTATTGGCCTACACCCTCATGTGAGAGGTGCGCCATTGACTAACAGTGCTGGCATGTATTCGTCTTTTTCGTACTGACAATGACGTGCCAATGATTGTTTATGTCTAACCACAACATAATGGTCTTTACCCCATTGTTGGAGGTACACCATTATATTCTGACAACCACTGCTAACACTTACCCTAATCGGGCATATTGTTGATTTACCTATTACATGTGTACATAATCCTTTCACAGTCACAGGAAATATGCACCAGTTCAATTGTAATTGAATGTATTGTGTGGTACTCGACAGCCATGACTATCTTCAGTCGAGCCCGTTTTTTATGAGTGTCTCTCCACGACCTTCTCTTTAATTAACTTTATTCTTTATTTTCAATTTTCTTTCATTTCCATCCAATACTAATTCTCCTATTAAGAATTGCATTCCGTTTTTAATACAATTGTTTCTCACTCCATTCCGCGATCGCATAGTCTCTCTTCTATGCCCGTCGGGCCTGGAGGCGTCACATGGTACAATCTCCATGGTGACAATACTAACAGGAACTACGATCCGCCATTTCGCTCCGGAGTGGCGTCCGATGCATGATTAACTCTGCACATCGCAAGTAAGTAGACAGACGCGTTCTGCTTACATACAGACGATCTGTCGCCCCGCGTTTGTGCATTCCAATGACATGCTCTTGTAATTGTCTTTAGATACTCCGGACCGCTGATCCATTTGGCCGGCCCCCGACGTTATTCCACATACCGGGTAAGCCATCACATGGGTTTCCATCCGAGCAGCGTCTCGAACCTCTAAGTTGCCCCGTGTTTTTGCAGTGCAGTCCAGTGATTTGCTTCTGTAATTACTTTTAGAAATTCCTGGACATTCAATTAAACTGGCTGGTCCTCGATTATACTCCATGTAAGCCATTACATGGTTTTCTTACCGAGCGTCTTGAACCTCTTAGTGGCCATTCATATCTTGATCGCGCTTTCCAAACCCCTCCCCTTTTTTGTCCACAGCTTTCCAAGTAACTTGATTCACTATCTGCTGATACCACGTGCGGCAATAGATTACGACTGTGGGGTAAGTCCATTACCATGCCAAACCCGCAATTCTAAACTCCATGCCCACATGTTGATAATTACTACCTACTGATACTGCCATTTCATTGCTCCCCCTTAGTTACCGTCCTCTGGATTCTTTCCTAGTGTCGGACGACGTATGCCTTCTACTTATCAAAGGTCATATTCAGGTACCCTTGTGGATTTCATGTACTAGTGTTACACCTGACGCCGCCATCCCCGGGCTGGCATTTAGCTCCACGCGCTCTGGTACACCATTGTGACCGCCTTTTGTCATTCATGACCATTTTTGGATCACACCTAATTAATTGAATACTATGATCTACCCTGCCTACGCACAAATGCATGCTGATTAGTTCACCACGGGTATACTAGCCCTTAATTGCTTAAATGAACACTTACAAACCTTTCTTAGATTAATTGTCTTGCTTCCCCAAGTGTGCGCCAACTAATGATCATTTTAGCAATCTCCCACTGCCTTACAAACTCTATTTCTGTATTATACTTAAATGGGTTGCCTGCCCCCCTGTCCAGTCCTGATGAAGACCCCCCAGCAAGGGCACAATCAACCCTGCATTTAGAGGGTCAAAACGTCGACAACTGCCCATTGATCAATCAACTTCACGCCACTACTAATTTCATTGATTGTTAAATGTGAAGTATGATTTTCCGAACCATTGTTATGAACTTTATGTCTTCCTTACTGTAGTTGATTCACGAATACAGTTTCGTCTCGATTCATTGATTCTACTGTCACTCACGTTATTTCACCACCTGATCCTCACTTGAGCACTCACCACCCCCCTCCCCCCCCCTGGGGCACTGTACAACCGATTGTACCCATTGATTTATTCTTGTGTATATTTGATATACTGAGTCTCGTTGTGATTAAAACAATGTGGACCTAATTAATTTGTTTTTCATTTGGTTTGAGTGTACTAAATTAATTCACACACACACTGGGACCCCTTCCTCTCAGTTCTTGTTGCACCCAGGTCCCTGTGACTATGTTTGGGTAAACCCCCCCGTATATACCCTACTTCGAGCAGACACCAGTCTGCGAGGTTTTCTTCGTGCAATTCATTTGTCTTATAGCACACAATGGTAGAAAGAGAACTTCTTTCCTATTCTGAGGATTATATTGATAAACTCCTGAAAAATCCTGACAACATTTTCTTTTCTTCAAATGTTCCCACTATAGACTTCACTTTAAAGGACAAAATATCACGTTTAGAGCGACTGGAGAAAAAACTAGTCCGGACCAGGTGGCACGGTCATCTGTTCACCAGGTATTTGAAGGAGAATATCATCCCGGTGGGTCTACAGATCAAAACGGAACCGGCCATATTCATTGAAGTACCAAAATTCAAAGAGGGGTTCAGTCATATTTCCAACAACTGTTCCTGTCATTGGATGGTCCTAGGTGTAGAAACGGCTGCTGAACAAGTTCAAATCATCACGGCAGAAATCAAGACTCTAAAAGCCGAGATAGCAGTAGATGCCAACTTCGCCAGCGCCAAGGACACACTAACTAACCTGGAGGCTACCCTAAAGGATTTTGATTTGACAACCCAAAATCGGAAATTGGAAAAACTGGCTCGTGACATACGCCTGTACGATAAGAAGAAAACTTATCCGTACCTACAGGAGGACTATTACCGCCAAGACAATCAGGGGCGCTTTACAAACAGAGGCAGAGGATCCTTCCGAGGCAGACGGAATTACCAAACCTTTCAGATTCGTCCTACAGTTCCGAAGGAGATCAAGAACAACCGGGCCCAAGCCACCTTTACAATTAACAGGACTACGGGTATCAACAATATCAACCGACTCCTTTTTTAGGAAATCGACAAGGACCATGGCGCCCTCCCCGAGGACGAGGGAACAATTGGCAGAGAGGCCAACCCCGCACTCCTCAACAAAATTCGACCACCTGGGATGGAGGACGCGGACAACCACAGAAACAGGTTCACTTTCAAACAGAACAACATGGCGAGAGAACCACCCGCAACAAAACCTACCGGTGGTAGAGATTGGCCCAACCACCAGCCCAATTGTCAATATATCTGGACAACTACTTGATGAAGACAAATTGAAAGTTTTGAGCAAAGGGCTCTCCTATGTTCCTACGCATACACCTGATGAATTTGTTTTACGGACTGAACTCTACAAGTTTTTTCGAAAGATCAGACTCAAATATTTCTTTCGTAATTCTGATCCTTTAATCAATTTATCAACTACAGGATTAAGGACACCCTCTACCTTTGTACCCTTTGCCAGCACCATGAGTCACAAGATTCTAGCCTATGAAGCAGTGGTATGGAGAGATGTCCATTCTCTTTTACAGACCAAATCCTTCATCAAGTACAACATCAGTAAACGTGAGAAAGCAGTACTCCAGTCCCTAGCCCGCAACAACCAAGTCGTGATCAAACCCGCGGACAAAGGCGGGGCGATAGTTGTTCAAGACACCTCGTCCTATGAATCCGAGATTCTTCGACAGCTAGGTGATGTCACGAGCTACCAACTACTGCGCTCTGATCCTTCCCGAGCGATCGCCCTAGAGATCCTTGAGTTAACGCAAGCCGGTCTTGACCAGGGTTTCCTAACCGACAACGAGTTCCAATACCTCAATCAAAAACATCCAAGATTGGCTACGATCTATACTCTACCTAAGATACATAAAAGTATGGATACTCCCCCTGGCCGCCCCATTGTCTTGGGGTGTGGGTCCATTCTTGAGCCCCTTGGAAAGTATATTGATTTCTTTTTGAAACCTTTGGCCGAGTCCACCCGGTCTTATCTCAGAGACACCATGCGCACGATCAATATCGTTGAAAATCAACCGTTTGACGTCCATCTCCAAAGACTAGCCACATGTGATGTGGTGTCATTATACACATGTATTCCACAAGAAGAAGCACTCAATGTTATATCACGGTGCCTACAACAACGACCAGCTCCGGTCCAAGTACCATCTGAATTTATCGTGGCTTTACTAAGAATTGCGATGACCAAGAATTTTTTCTTGTTCAAGAACAACTTTTATCTCCAGACCTCTGGAGTAGCCATGGGGGCCCCTTTTGCCCCTGATGTGGCAATACTCTACATGGCGGCATTTGAAGATGATACTGTTCTCATTCCTGTGAACCCATTCAGAGACCAACTGGGTCTATGGGTACGATACATCGATGATATTCTGCTAATCTGGAATGGGAACCAGGATCAGCTGTCCACCTTTTTCACATGGCTGAACTGCCAATCTACCTCCTTGAAATGTACTATACAATCAGACAATCATGCTATCAATTTCTTAGATATCACCATCTACGAGGAATCTGGTAAACTGCACACCACCTTGTACCGCAAGCCGGCTGAGAGAAATTCATTACTGCAATATACCAGTCATCACCCGAGGGCACTCCGAGACAACTTGCCCTTCGGGCAATTCTTACGGATTTGCAGAAACTGTTCGAGCAGAGACAATTACTTTACCTAATCAGAAGCTCTCGCCAACCGTCTGCTCCAACGCGGTTACCCGAGATGCCTGGTCAAGAAATCACGCAAACGTGCCTGGTACTACCCCAGAGAAGAACTACTCACAGTCAAGGATAAGAGTGACGGCTCTAATGACAGAATTGTCTGTGTTACCAAGTACAATACAAAAAGCAACAAGATCAAACGTGTTATCAACCGGCACTGGCAACTCATCTCGGACGAAATCAATCAACCAGAGACTCCTCTACATGCTTTCAAAAAAGCTAAAAGTATCCAGAACCTTTTGTACGATCTCTTCTTCCAATACCGACAGAGCAGACCATCACTTCCTTATGGGATCTACCCCCCGTGGTTGGACATACTAGATGCGGCAACTGCAAAGCTTGCAACACTACAACCCAAACCAAGGAGTTTCAATACTCCCAATACAAAATCAAGCTCAAAACTCACAGTAATTGTAATTCAACCAATGTAATCTATGCCATAACCTGCCCGGGTGACAAAATCTACAGTGGGCAAACACAGCAGAAAATCAAATCAAGGATTCTTTAGCACATGAGTAGGATCAGGTGCAAGGTATCAGGAGCTCCGCTAGTAGACCACTTCCAGGCTGCAGGCCATTCCCAAGACGATCTCAAATGGGTGGTAATAGAGAAAGCCATTTTGGGACCACGGGGTGAGAACATCACAGGCATCCTCAACACACGGGAACTGAAATGGATTTATTTCTTTAATTCAATCGAGACAGGGCTGAATGAACATGATAGCTCTTTTTCGCAACTAGCAACGCTTGTGTAGCTTCAGACCATGCCCATTCAGAATTCTATGTACCTTTATTTAAAAAATGTATTGGCCTACACCCTCATGTGAGAGGTGCGCCATTGACTAACAGTGCTGGCATGTATTGGTCTTTTTCGTACTGACAATGACGTGCCAATGATTGTTTATGTCTAACCACAACATAATGGTCTTTACCCCATTGTTGGAGGTACACCATTATATTCTGACAACCACTGCTAACACTTACCCTAATCGGGCATATTGTTGATTTACCTATTACATGTGTACATAATCCTTTCACAGTCACATGAAATATGCACCAGTTCAATTGTAATTGAATGTATTGTGTGGTACTCGACAGCCATGACTATCTTCAGTCGAGCCCGTTTTTTATGAGTGTCTCTCCACGACCTTCTCTTTAATTAACTTTATTCTTTATTTTCAATTTTCTTTCATTTCCATCCAATACTAATTCTCCTACTAAGAAATGCATTCCGTTTTTAATACAATTGTTTCTCACTCCATTCCGCGATCGCATAGTCTCTCTTCTATGCCCGTCGGGCGTGGCAGCGTCACATGGTACAATCTCCATGGTGACAATACTAACAGGAACTACGATCCGCCATTTCGCTCCCGAGTGGCGTCCGATGCACGATTAACTCTGCACATCGCAAGTAAGTAGACAGACGCGTTCTGCTTACATACAGACGATCTGTCGCCCCGCGTTTGTGCATTCCAATGACATGCTCTTGTAATTGTCTTTAGATACTCCGGACCGCTGATCCATTTGGCCGGCCCCCGACGTTATTCCACATACCGGGTAAGCCATCACATGGGTTTCCATCCGAGCAGCGTCTCGAACCTCTAAGTTGCCCCGCATTTTTGCAGTGCAGTCCAGTGATTTGCTTCTGTAATTACTTTTAGAAATTCCTGGACATTCGATCAAACTGGCTGGTCCTCGATTATACTCCACACACCGGGTAAGCCATTACATGGTTTTCTTACCGAGCGTCTTGAACCTCTTAGTGGCCATTCATATCTTGATCGCGCTTTCCAAACCCCTCCCCTTTTTTGCCCACAGCTTTCCAAGTAACTTGATTCACTATCTGCTGCTACCAGGTGCGGCAATAGATTACGACTGTGGGGTAAGTCCATTACCATGCCAAACCCGCGATTCTAAACTCCGTGCCCACATGTTGATAATTACTACCTACTGATACTGCCATTTCATTGCTCCCCCTTAGTTACCGTCCTCTGGATTCTTTCCTAGTGTCGGACGACGTATGCCTTCTACTTATCAAAGGTCATATTCAGGTACCCTTGTGGATTTCATATACTAGTGTTACACCTGACGCCGCCATCCCCAGGCTGGCATTTAGCTCCACGCGCTCTGGTACACCATTGTGACCGCCTTTTGTCCTTCATGACCATTTTTGGATCACACCTAATTAATTGAATCCTATGATCTACCCTGCCTACGCACAAATGCATGCTGATTAGTTCACCACGGGTATACTAGCCCTTAATTGCTTAAATGAACACTTACGAACCTTTCTTAGATTAATTGTCTTGCTTCCCCAAATGTGCGCCAACTAATGATCATTTTAGCAATCTCCCACTGCCTTACAAACTCTATTTCTGTATTATACTTAAATAGGTTGCCTGCCCCCCTGTCCAGTCCTGATGAAGACCCCCCAGCAAGGGCACAATCAACCCTGCATTTAGGGTGGAGGAGCTTCGCGGGCAACCAAGATGGCCACGTGAGCTCGGAGCTCCGAAGACCCTCCGATCCTCCGCATTCATCCTGTTATCTATCCTGTCCCACGGTGGTGGGAATCAGTTGTGGTGCTGTTGCGGATGCGGGGCCCGTTCTCCGATTGAAGATCCAGGCTTCCTGTGCCGAGTTACACCGGTGTGAAGTTTGGTGACGACGACGCCATACTGGTCTGGCATTGTGAGGGAGACGGCGGTGCTTCTACACGGTGGCAGTTCGAGAGGGTATGAGCTGCCCTGATCAGTGTCGGTGACCTGACTGGCCTGCCTGGAGGCCTGGAGTTCCGCTGGGGCAGTGGAGATGATTGTTGACTTCGACAGTCTGGTGGTGGTAGTGTTGGCTTGAACCCTTCTTGGGCCGCACGATCCCCGTCTCCCATCATGGCGGGCAGAGGAGATCCGGACAAGGGGAAGCCCCCGAGAGTCAGCAGGAAACCTTCCCTCTCGCAGCCCACCATTTCTGAGCGCTTCTCCCTTCCTAAGTGCTCGCCTGCTGCTTCGGGCCGCACCAAGGACTCACACCGAGATGTATCTCCGGAAGATGCTGACCCCACCCTCCGGGACGTCATGGGAGCCATTGCGGGCGTTAAGGCTGAAATGCATAAGCAGCACGAAGTGTTGTCTCACAAGGTCGATACCCTCACGATTGAACTCAACCTAACCATAGCCGACCTCGGGAAAACGAATGACAGGGTCAGGTCGCTCGACATCAAGACGTCGAGCTTGACTACGGACATGTCTGATGTGCAATCGGAGGTTCGGGACTTGAAGGCCGCCAATTCGATGCTTGCCGGCCGGCTCGATGATTTTGAGGGACGGACACGGCGCCAGAACGTCCGCATTATAGGTGTACCGGAGGGTGCGGAAGAGGACGCTGCTGATCTATTTGTTGAGGAGTTGGTGGTGAAGCACTTGGCTCCAGGTGGCCTGAGTAAGTTTTTTTCGGTGGAACGAGCGCATAGACTTCCTGGAGGCCAGCCGAAATTGGGAGCGTCTCCGCGCCCCATCATTGCCAGACTTTTTAACTACAGAGACCGTGATGCGATCCTGCAGGCATCAAGGAGAGGAGGTCCGTTGAAATTTCAAAACGCTGATGTGAATTTCTTCCCAGACTTCACTCAAGCGGTACAGAAGCGTTGACAGAACTTCATGGGTGTTAAACGGAGACTGAGGGAAATGGGGTTGAAGTACTCCATGCTTTACCCAGCGAAGCTTCGTATAGAACAAGGCGATCGAGCGGTGTTTTTTGACTTGCCGGAGGCAGCTGGGGACTGGCTGGTAAGCATGGGCGGAAAATCCGTTACGCTCGCGGATTTTGCAGATTTTCGGTAAATTCGCAATCCGCGAACTCCCGCGAATTTACCGAGAATTCGCAAATCCGCGAGCGGGGGATTTTTCCGGGGGCAAAAGTTCAAAACTTGAAGCCTGGCCTGTTGTAACTGTTTTAGGATGGCGCCGGCAAGCTGCCAGCGCCATCCTAAAATAGTTACTAAGTTAGCTTCAACAGGAAGCTCTAATAGATAAAAAAAAAGCAGGTGCTCGATTTTATCTATTAGAGCTTCCTGTTGAAGCTAACTTAGTAACTATTTTAGGATGGCGCTGGCAGCTTACCGGAGCCATCCTAAAATATTTACCATGCCCTTCCTGTGACTTCTACAGCACACTCAAGGGACCCCTGCGCCCTTCGGGGCGATTGCATAGTAACACACACATGGTCGCTCGAACTAGTTGATGCTCAAATTCAGTGACTCATTCATTAGCCCAAAAACAATCATGAGCGTCTTCGAGGCTGGACAGGTGTGCCTCTTCCCAAATCTACCGTGGAAAGTCAGCTGTGATGCTGGGTAGAGGCCTTTGCATCCTTGGCTTTCATGAGTGCAATCCCCGTTCTGTTCCTGTGACCAGGAGCTTCTTTCTCTTCATATTATTGTGTTCGCACGGGTTGCTGCAAGTTTGCACGCGTTTTGTACAATTTCGCAATTTGCGAAATTGTACAAAACCCTCGCAAACTTGCAGAAACCCGAGCGAACATAAAAAAAAAAAAAAATTGCGAATTCGCAAGAATTCGCGGATTTTGCGGATTGCGAGTTCGCAAATCCGCAAAATCCGTGAATGCGAGATCCGCAAAATTCGTCCATGCTTACTGGCTGGACACTTTGCCTCAACAACGGACTACCCCTGAGGATCAGTCGGAAGAGGCGTCGGGTGGACCTGGATCTCAGGAATGAACTGTGCATCTCCGGATCTCTTTCGGTAGAGGACCCTGTGGATGCAAGCAGTTACTGACTTTTGCTCTCTTTTCTCATTTCTGCTGTTTTTTCAACTTTGGAGGGTAACAGGATGTCTCCTTTCTCCTCTGGGGGCTTTTCGTAGGTTAGTTTACTAGGGGCGACAGGCACACTGCTAGTTGGGGGGGCTTCTTAGTCTAATGCAGGGGTGCAGGGTGGGGGGTGGTTGGTTTGTGTGTTTCTCCTTTGATTTTTCTTTTTCCTTCTTATTATGGCAAGGCTATTATTGTTCTGGTTGCAATGTTGCAGTGGCTGTTTTCTGGGGGTGGTGGGTGGGACGGTGCATCTTTGATGATGGGGGTAGGACTTTAAATGTGTTGAGTTGGAACGTGAATGGGCTGGGGGATCGCATTAAACGTGGGGTTGTGTTACAAATGTTTAAGCGTTGTGTACCCAATGTTATCCTCCTGCAGGAGACGCATCTCATTGGCAATACTTGTCACGCACTTAACAGAAAGGGGTTTAAAATGGTGGCTCATTCCGGGTTCTCTTCGGGGTCCCGAGGGGTTGGAATCATGGTGCGCATGTCTCTCCCCCTGGAGGTGGAGTCCACCGTGATTGATGATAGGGGCCGATATGTTGTTGTGGTGGGCAGGTGGGAGGGGCGCGCCCTGGTTTTGGTTTCAGTTTACGTCCCCCCGGGTTTGCAGACGACTACCTTTCAGGATCTCGGGGGCGCCATTTTGGGCCTCCCGGCGGGTTTGCTTGTCCTTGGTGGGGATTTCAATTCCGTGGTTTCGGGGACCCTTGACCGTTTTCGGTCCAGAGATCTTCGCAGTGCGCAATCATGGCTCCCGAATTTCATGAGTACTATGGGCCTTATTGACTGTTGGCGGCTTTTACACCCTGCCTAGCGGCAGTACACCTTTCACTCGGGCGTACATGGTAGCCTTTCCAGGATTGACTACATCTTGACTCCGGCGGTCCAGGCATCGACCGTCTCTGGAGCCCGCCTTATGGCCAGAGGTATATCGGACCACTCCCCTGTCTGGGTGTCCTTTGACTTTGGTACTGCGGCGACGACCAGGGTGGCCCCGGTCAACCCATGGTACTTCCGCAACCCCAAGACTCGAGACCTCCTAGCTAAAGCCATCGACCTGTATTTCACTGAGAATACGGGTACGTTAACGTCGGCCTTGTCCCTCTGGGAGGCCTTTAAGACTGTCCTGAGAGGAGAAGCATTCTCCCTGATAGCCGAGGTGCGCAGACGAAGGGATGAAGAAATGGTGCGGTTGGAGTCGGATATAGCGGGCCTGGATTCTCAGTTGGCGTTAGACCCGACGCCCGAACAGCTGCACGCTCTCTCCCTAAAGCAGTCGGAATATCGAGCCACTGCCACTGACGCTGCCAAGGCGATGGGCAGGGAACAGCAAGGGAGGATCTACGATGCGGGGACAAGGCGGGCAAGCTCCTTGCCTGGTTGAATAGGAGGGAGTTGGCTTCCCGTGTAGTGCCTGAGATTCTGGGCGAAGACGGGGTGATTGTTACTGACCCCAGTGCTATCGCCTCGGCCTTTGCCGACTACTTCGAGACGGTTTACACCTCAGTCTCCACCTTGACTGAGTCGGACTCGGCCTCTTTCCTGGAAGGGGTTGAGCTTCCTTGCCTGTCGGACGCTGAGCGTGACGACATGGACCAGGGTATTACGGCAGATGAAGTGGCGCTTGCGATACGGTCCCTGCAATCTGGCAAGGCTCCCGGTCCTAATGGTCTTCCGGTGGAACTCTACAAGATTAAAGCGGATACCGTCGCAGTGCCCCTGCAGCGTATGTTCTTGGAGGCCCGGGAGGTTGGTGAGCTCCCATTGGATCAGCGCCTGGCCACCATCGTGGTCATTCATAAGGAGGGGAAGCCCAGAGACCTTTGTAGATCATATCGCCCGGTCTCTCTGCTAAATGCCGAACCCAAGATCCTGGCTAAGTTGATGGCTAATCGGCTTGTGGGTGTGATTGCAGACTTGGTCCATCCAGACCAGTCGGGCTTTATACCCCACCGCAATACCGCCCTTAACCTTCGGAGGCTTCACGCTGTCATGGCGCGGGTGCACAAACTTTGTGAGTCGACGGTCCTCACTTCACTGGACGCGACAATGGCATTTGATTCCCTCGAATGGAATTATCTTTGGGCGGTACTGTCCAAGTTTGGGTTCGGCCCGACTTCATAAGTTGGGTCCGGCTTCTCTATGCCTCCCCGTTGGCCAATGTAACGGTCAACGGCCGGATGTCTGCTTCCTTTGCTTTGCGCAGGGGTACTAGACAGGGATGTCCGCTATCACCGCTCCTTTTTTCCCTGGCGCTTGAACCGCTGGCTGCTTGGATCCGCACTCACCCTGACATCTGTGGGATCAAGTGGTCGCCTGGCTTTGAGGATCGAGTCTCGCTTTATGCGGACGATATTCTGCTCTACCTTACCTCCCCCTGTCGGTCTTTGATTGTCATGTTTGACGTACTGTGCACCTTTGGTAGGTATTCGGGCCTGGTTATCAACTGGTCCAAATCTTACCTCTATGTGCTTAGCGGAGACACTCCACGTCTCCCCAGGGGCTGTGCGATACAGGTCTCGCAGCAGGGATTCAAGTACCTGGGTATCTACGTGTCAAAGGATGCCCGGGCGCGATACGCCAACAACTTGCTTCCCCCTCTTGCGCGCCTCAGGCGCGATGTGGAGGGTTGGAAAAGATTGCCGCTGTCCCTGTTGGGCCGCGCGGCATTATTCAAGATGATGTCCCTGCCGAGATTCTTATACGCGCTTCAAAATACGCAGGACCCCGTCCCTTCGAAGTATTTCAGGGAAATTGAAGGTCTACAGCGGGCCCTTTTGTGGGAGGGTAGGCCGCGTATAGCGGTAGTTAAGCTGACCATTCGTGGTACGACGGCGGTATTGCCTTGCCTGATGTCCGCCGGTACTACTGGGCCTCCCAATTGGCTGCTCTTAATCATGGCTTTTATGGCCCGGCGGAAAGCCCGGGATATGCCATGGATCGCTGGCTCATGAATGACGGGATGCATTACAGGGCGTTGTACTCTAGATCTCTGGACGGCAGATTGACTGGTCCCACCAAGACCGCTGTACGGATATGGAGGGCCATTACGAAGGCACTGGGGTGGAAGGGTATGTTCACTATGGCCACTCCCCTCTATGACTCCGACTTGTTGGGTAGGTTGTGGCACTCAAAGGGGTTTGAGAGGTGGGACCTCATTGGTATTTCCAAGGTTACTGATGTGATGGCCAGAGGAGAAATTAAATCTTTTGAAGCTCTGCAGACTGAATTCCAACTGGGTGCCACGGAATATTATAGATATGCACAGTTGAGGCATGCCTTACGTCTACTCTGCCTGTTGGTGACAAGGTCCCCAAGTCGTCCCCGTTGGAGGACAGGGTGCTGGACGGCCATATGCCTGATAGC
Source organism: Lissotriton vulgaris (assembly GCF_964263255.1). Taxonomy (NCBI): domain Eukaryota; kingdom Metazoa; phylum Chordata; class Amphibia; order Caudata; family Salamandridae; genus Lissotriton; species Lissotriton vulgaris. The sequence goes on along the minus strand of NC_141698.1, from coordinate 435,634,354 downwards.
GCTATTTCCTTGACCTATAGAAAGTTAATAAACGTTCGGACGGACCTGTTGCTGAAAGTGCGTGATCAGTGGGTGCGTGATGGGATTGAGTTGGATGACGAAGATTGGCAGTGTGTGGTGTCCTCCCCCAAGGAGGTAGCGATTTCGGCCAGGCTGCGCTTAGTTCAGCTTAAAATTCTCCACCGGGTTTACGTTACTGGCCCCAGGTTGATTCACATGGGGCTTTCCCAGGATGGCCTTTGTAAGCGTGGATGCGGTGCACTGGCCACCTTTATGCATACCATTTGGGAATGCCAGGCCATTGCCTCCTATTGGGAACGGGTTCATACGGTTATGAGTGACGTGACTGGCATTGACATGTCTGCGGAAGCTCGACGTTGTTTGTTGAACGTGTGGGGTCCGACTGACTACAATAATGCACAAACTCGTTGGGTCACGCTGGGAAACATGGTGGCCAAGCGAGATATTGCTCAAAAGTGGGGCGCCCCGACCCCCCCCTCTGTGAATCTCTGGAAAACTAATATGGACTGGTGCATGCTCCGTGAGAAAACTGTGTACCTAGCTAGGGGCAAGCCCAAGATGTGGGGGATGGTCTGGGGGGCATGGAATGCTTACAGGGGCGATATTTGTGTGCCCCCTGATGTAGGTCCACTGGAGGCTCGTCTTTCACCCTAGCCATTCCCTCCACTCAATGTTCCATTTTAACGTAATCCTGTTCTTTCTTCCCCCCACATTTGTATGCTCTTCTCGATATGTTTCGTTCAAAATGCCGACAGGTCCCACTCGCCCCCTGGATTTGTGCTTCACTGCTCCTATGTTTTGCCTTGCCACCTTTTCCTTTTCCACCCCCCCTTCTTCTTCTCTTTTTCCTTTTAGGTTTCTATCTTGTTCCTTAGGTTCATATTTATATTATAAAATTAAACCTGATTGCTCCTCTAATTGTTTTGTGCACACTTTTCCTCCGCTTTTATGATGCTGCCTAGCCTCAGGGATGTAAGGCTGAATAGCTGTGTGCTTTGAATCATCAATAAAGGTTTTCCAAAAAAAAAAAAAAAAAACCCCTGCATTTAGAGGGTCGAAACGTCGACAACTGCCCATTGATCCATCAACTTCACGCCACTACTAATTTCATTGATTGTTAAATGTGAAGTATGATTTTCCGAACCATTGTTATGAACTTTATGTCTTCCTTACTGTAGTTGATTCACGAATACAGTTTCGTCTCGATTCATTGATTCTACTGTCACTCACGTTATTTCACCACCTGATCCTCACTTGATCACTCACCACCCCCCTTCCTCCCCCCCCGGGGCACTGTACAACCGATTGTACCCATTGATTTATTCTGGTGTATATTTGAGCTCCAGAAGAGACTCCAGAGGATCCAGAACGCCTCAGCCAGACTCATCCTCGACATCCCACGAACCAGCCACATCACCGGACACCTGAGAGACCTTCACTGGCTCCCCGTCAACAAAAGAATCACCTTCCGCCTCCTCACCCACGCACACAAAGCCCTACACGACCAAGGCCCGAGCTACCTCAACAGCCGGATCAACTTCTACGCTCCCAAACGCCACCTCCGATCAGCCAACCACGCCCTCGCCGCCGTCCCCCGCATCCGAAGAGCGACTACAGGAGGAAGGTCCTTCTCCTACCTGGCCGCCAAGACCTGGAACTCCCTCCCGACCGACCTGCGCCTGACCCAAGACCACCTCTCCTTCAGGAAGAAGCTGAAGACCTGGCTGTTCGAGCAGTAGCGGCACCCCCCCCCCCCCCCCCCCCCAGCGCCTTGAGACCCTACGGGTATGTAGCGCGCTCTATAAGTGTCACTGATTGATTGATTGATTGATATACTGAGTCTCGTTGTGATTAAAACAATGTGGACCTAATTAATTTGTTTTTCATTTGGTTTGAGTGTACTAAATTAATTCACACATTACTCTTGCAATGACTGGTGTGCGTAGTAGGTTGTGTAGAGGAACTTGCCTTTCCTTTCAGACCTCTATCTCTCTCAGATGAAGGGTATACATAATAGAGTGTAGGGAGGGACTGCCCTCTCATTTAAAAACCTCTCTCTCAGATGATTGGTGTGTGTAAAAGGCTGTGTGGACTCAGGGACTGGCCTCTCTGCTGGTACCTCTCTCTGCAATGATAGGTATGCATAGTAGAGTGTAGGGAGGGACTGACCTCTTCTTTCAGACCCCTCTCTCAGATGACAGGTGTGTGTAGTGTGGTGTACGGAGGGACTGGCTTCTCTGTTGAGACCTCTCTCTAAAATGATAGGTGTGCGTATTAGGGTGTGGGGAGAAACTAAGCTTTCCTTTCAGACCTCTCTTTCAGATGACTGATGCACATAGTAGGGTGTGTGGAGGAGCTAGCCTCTCCTTTTAGACTACTTTCTCAGATGATGGGTGTGCCTAGTGCTGTGTGTGGAGGGACTGACCTCTTTGCTTGGTTCTCCCTCTGCAATGATAGGTGTGTGTAGTAGAGTGTAGGGATGGACTATCCTCTCCTTTTAGACCTCTCTTTCAGATGATGGGTGTGCATAGTAGGATGTGTGGAAGGACTGGCCTCTCCGCTAAGACCTTTCTCTGTAATGATAGGTCGGTTTAGTAAGGTGTGGAAGTAAATGGGCTCTTTTCAGACCCCTGTCTCAGATGACAGGTGTACATAATAGGGTGTGTAGAGTGACTGGCCACTCTGTTAAGACCTCTCTCTGTAATGATAACTGTGCATAGTAGTGTGTGGGGAGGGACAGAGCCCTCCTTTCAGAACTTGCTGTCAGATGATGGGTGTGTGTAGCAGGGTGTGCAGAGGGACTGGCCTCTTGGCTGAGACTCCTCTCTATAATGATGGGTGTGCATAGTAGGGTGTAGAGAGGGACTTTGGATATCCTTTTAGACCCCTCTCTCAAATGACATGTGTGTGTAGTAGAGTGTGTGGATGGACTGCCTCTACTTTGAGATTACTTGCTTACATAACAGGTGTCTGTAGTAGGGTGTAAGGATAGGCTAGCCTTTCCTTAGAGACCTCTCCCTCCGATGCCGGATGTTTGTAGTAGGGTGTGTGGAGGGACTAACGTCTCCTTTCAGACTCCTCTCCCAGATGATAGGTGTGTGTAGTGTGGTGTACGGAGGGACTGGCTTCTCTGTTGAGACCTCTCTCTAAAATGATAGGTGTGCGTATTAGGGTGTGGGGAGAAACTAAGCTTTCCTTTCAGACCTCTCTTTCAGATGACTGATGCACATAGTAGGGTGTGTGGAGGAGCTAGCCTCTCCTTTTAGACTACTTTCTCAGATGATGGGTGTGCCTAGTGCTGTGTGTGGAGGGACTGACCTCTTTGCTTGGTTCTCCCTCTGCAATGATAGGTGTGTGTAGTAGAGTGTAGGGATGGACTATCCTCTCCTTTTAGACCTCTCTTTCAGATGATGGGTGTGCATAGTAGGATGTGTGGAAGGACTGGCCTCTCTGCTAAGACCTTTCTCTGTAATGATAGGTCGGTTTAGTAAGGTGTGGAAGTAAATGGGCTCTTTTCAGACCCCTGTCTCAGATGACAGGTGTACATAATAGGGTGTGTAGAGTGACTGGCCACTCTGTTAAGACCTCTCTCTGTAATGATAACTGTGCATAGTAGTGTGTGGGGAGGGACAGAGCCCTCCTTTCAGAACTTGCTGTCAGATGATGGGTGTGTGTAGCAGGGTGTGCAGAGGGACTGGCCTCTTGGCTGAGACTCCTCTCTATAATGATGGGTGTGCATAGTAGGGTGTAGAGAGGGACTGGGATATCCTTTTAGACCCCTCTCTCAAATGACATGTGTGTGTAGTAGAGTGTGTGGATGGACTGCCTCTACTTTGAGATTACTCGCTTACATAACAGGTGTCTGTAGTAGGGTGTAAGGATAGGCTAGCCTTTCCTTAGAGACCTCTCCCTCAGATGCCGGATGTTTGTAGTAGGGTGTGTGGAGGGACTAACGTCTCCTTTCAGACTCCTCTCCCAGATGATAGGTGTGTGTAGTAGGGTGTGGGGAGGGACTGCGCTCTTCTTTAATACTCTCTCTCAGATGACTGGTGTGAATCGTAGGGTATGTAGAGGGACTGGCCTCTGTGCTGAGACATCTCTCTAATGATGGGTGTGCATAATAGAGTGCGAAGTGGGGCTGGTCTCTCCTTTCAGATCTCAGATGATATATGTGCAAAGACCTGTCTCTGTGACCTGTCTCTGTCACAATGGGAGTGTGTGGTATGGTTTGGGGAGGGACTGGTCTCTCCTTTCAGACCTCTCTTTCAGATGAAGGGTGTGCATAGTAGGTTGTGTGGAGGGACTGGCCTCTCTGCTGAGACCTCTCTCTCTAATGATAGGTGGTAAAGTACAGTGTGGGGAAGAACTGGGCTGTCCTTTCAGACCTCTCTCTCAGATTACAGGTGGGCATAGAACGGTGTGGGAGGGACTGGCCTCGCTAATGAGACCTGTCTCTGTAATAATGGGTGTGTGTAGTAGGGTGTGGGGAGGGACCGGCCTCTCCTTTCAGACCTCTCTCTTATATGATGGGTGTGCATAGTGGTTTGTATGTAGGGACTGGCCTCTCAACTGAGACCTCTCTCTGTAATGATCTGTGTACATAGTAGGGTGTGGGGATGGAATGCCCTCTCCTTTCAGACTTCACTTTCAGATGACAAGTATGCATAGTAGTGTATGTGTACAGGGACTGGCCTCTTTGCTAAGACCTCTCTTTGTAATGATAGGTGTGCACAGTACGGTGTGGAAGGAACTGGGCTTCTTTCAGACCTCTATCTCAGATGATAGTGTGCTTAGTAGGTGTTTGGATTAGCCTTAACTCTGCTCACAACTCTTCTCATACCATTGAGCATCAATAATAGAGTCTGATAAACACCATCATCAGTAACACTTCATACAGAATCAAGTGTGCATGTCAGAGTGCATTAAAACATCACTTACTATATCCTACTTTTCATGATCCCGTAAGAGTCTTGTGAGATCGTAAAATTAAAAAAAGAAATAACCTTCTAATCATTACAGTACTTATCTCTTACACACTTCCTCTCAAAAACAAGGACCACAATATGCATTCCTACAAAAATAGTGCATCAAGAACTCATCTACTCCAAGATGGCGTCAGTGTGAGCGGACTGGCTAGAGGACGCTCCGTGAGCCCGGTCTTGGAGTGCTCAGAGAGAGGAAAAATCTCTGCATTTCGTTAGGGGGGGTTCGGTCGCCAGACTGTCATCCAAGTCGACTGCCCCCGCTCTTTGTTCACGTATTCGCGTGAAAAGGAAAGGCAAGGAGAATCCTTCATGGAGTGACAGGAGCATCTTGCAGCCTGGAGGCTTTGAGGGTCGAGAGCCGGGGGTGAACGTAGCTCGGCACCGTTCTATTTGCCTGCCACTGCTTATATGGATTTTTGCGGCTGCACGAAAAGCCGAGGCAGACAGACGGACATTAATACCTAAAGTCGCCTTAGCAGTAAAGCATTTTGTAGCAAAATCTATATGCGGCTATAAGCGGGGAGGCGTCGCTTACTTTTTTTTTTCCAGACACTATCAACTGTCAGTAACCTGGAAATCTGTTATCTGTATTCGGAGACTAACCTGCCGCTTCTTCAAGTCCATCGGCTGAGCTCAGTGGAAAAGTTAGTGCCGAAGGTAGTGGTGACGCGCAGGATAGCGCGGTTTCACGGCTTTCTGGTTCCTGCTTGGTTTCCCTGGTTTCCCTGGTTTCCCTGGTTCCCTGGCTCCTGGCCCCTGGTGATGACAGCACTCCTGGCAGCTGTCCAAACGATCTGCTAGCTGTCTTGCTGCCTCGCTGGGTGACTAGACGATTGACAGAAAACGCCCGCAGAGGGGGAAGAAGCCAGCCACCTAACAGGTACTAGGCGCGTGATTTTCACGGCCGCCTCATGGATAAGGAGGGTAACAAAACTGTTCTAGCGCTATCCAACACTGTTAACTGTTATTGACTGTCAAAGTACGGACTATCTTAAAGAAAAAAAAAAAGCAGGAGATAGCAGGAGATTTTAACTGTCAGAGCACTGATTTTTATTGACTGCCAGAGTACTGAAAAAAAAGAGCAGGAGATAGCAGGAGATAGCAGGAGACAGAAGGAGATAGCAGGAGATAGACGCAAATTGTTGGGGGAAAAAAAAAGAGGGTAGCCACGCTGGAGGGGGCTGGATATGCTGAATATGCACCAATAATTGCTGAGCAAAGGGCTGCGATAACGGAGACGATCCCTCCAAATTTCGACAGCGTCTACCCAGAGAGAGTCAGCAGCAGCAGCAGAGGGGAGGAGAGTGGGGATTGGGGGCAAAGCAGTCTGGCTATCAACTCAACAATCACAAAGACCAGAGCAGCCTTCAATATCCTCAAAGCTCTCAAAAAACTCGAACCTTGTATAGCCTGCACAGCTGGTACACCCTGCATTAACAGCACTGCCTACACTGCCTACACTGCCTGCACTACTAAAGTAAAACTTAGTGCCAAAACTTTATTGTTCCCCGCAAATAAGAAGGCGAAACAGTAGAATCTGAAAATACATGTCAAAGTAGGCATATATCTACAGCTGGCTGATCCTCAGCCCCTAAAGAACGACCCAAATAAAATGGCAACAGTAATGGGAGTAGAGGGGCAACCTGGCATGCCCGCTATGACCGGTGTGACCAGCAAACTAGTTGACCACCTACGCAAATGCCCAGCAGATATGGAGCAGAATAAAGACCTAGATCAGGTCCAAGAGAAATATCAAGGCCATCCGGATACTCAAGATGGACAAGAAATTACAGGGGATGCTGTAGAGGAACAAACTACAAATAAACCCCCTAAGGCAACAAAGGAACCTAATCGAAGGCCAGAAACTAGAGCAACTAAAGCCAAAGAGTGCAATCTGGGTGGTGAAAAAAACGACAGGAGTAGCACTGAATGACCCTCGGGCAAGGATTGCAACAAAACTAAGGGAAAAAAAACAGACAAAATTTTGGAACAGAAGCCGGAAAAAGAATCCGACAAGGTAAAGGAGAAAGGGAAAAGTAAAAACCAGGAAAAAAACAAGGTGGATGATGATGAGCTGGATAAAGACAGTGAGAACCTGCTGGAAAAGAAAGCAAGGAGATTGCAGATGATAAAGAACTTAAAAGCAACTGCTAAGGGCACTAGGCAGCAGCCAGACTCTCAGCCGAGGATATCAAATATATTTAGCCTGATCCCTAAAGACAATCAAGAGAAAATAATTAAAAAACAGTATCACAACCTGGCGATTCCAGAAGACAAAATGAATCAGAATGACCACCAGGAAGCACGAAGGCATAGTATGGGTCTTATTTCCAATACAAACAGTGCTAAAAAAAATGTGGGAGTTGGCACTGAACTAATGAAAGAAAAAGTGCCTGAAAAGTCTTGCGCAAACTTAAGTATCCCTATAAGGACAGAATCCTCTCGCCCACCATTAAATCAAAACCCGAGGACCAAACGTCTCCCGTCGGAAGCACAGACATCCTCCCCAAAAAACGAGCTACCTCTAGAATCTGAAATGTCAAGTGGGGATTCTGGCTCAGATATCTACGAGACTGGTGTGTCTATCTCTAGTGCAACAAGCAGCTCGAATGACGAGGAAGAGAAAGAAGAGGAAGGAGAGGGTGTCGAGGTTGGAGAGAGGAGTGCAACATACAAATTATCGACAACAATCTTGGAGGCTTCCGACATCACAGTCTTGGGCGTGCCACGGGCATCCACCCAAGATATTATCCCTAAAGGGAAAAAAGACAAATGGGGAAAAAGAAGAACAAGGCATAGAAGGCACCGTCAATCAACCGGCGAAGAAACCACAGATCCCGGAGGCAATACAGAGCATGGCAAACACAGGAGTAGCCACCCAAGGGTATCAAGAGAACAACAATCACACAGCCAACATTGGCAAGAGCCACAGAAAAGCAGCCCACTGCCAAATGAAGAGGGTTGTGATATGCAAAATATGAGGGAGCCCTCTTTAAGCGAAGTTCTAAATTCAATCAAGCATTTTCACAGAGACGTTAAGAACGATAGTAACAGGAATCATGCTGCTATCCAGGAACTTCGAGGAGCCGTTGAAAAAGTAGACCAAACATGTTCAGAAATATCGAATAGAATGGCCTCTGTAGAGTCTCGCACCGAAAACTTAGAGTCTGACTTCAGTAAACTCCAGAAGCAAGGGGCAGAACATGAAGGAGTTATCAAGGATTTGAAGCAAAAAGTCGAAGACTTAGAGAACAGAGGCAGGAGGAACAATCTTCGTTTTTTAGGTATTCCCGAAGGAGTTGAGGGAGATGACCCGAGGGGGTATATGATCAACCTGGTAAAGACAGCCTTTCCGGAGCTTGAAAGCTGGGATATGAACATTGAACTTCAACGGGTACATCGCTTCCCCCTGGCACTCCCAAAACATAGCCAGAAGCCAGCACAGTATCCTAGAGCAATGCTGGTCAACATAGGAAACTTTAGGCTAAGAGAAGCCATTTATGACATTGTGAGGCCCTCAAGGAAGAAGGAATTTAATGACTTCTTCTTCTTCGTACGCCCAGATTTTGCTCACGCGACTGTAGAACGCCGGTGGAGGATGAGACAGGTGATTACTCCATTCAAACAAAACGGTGCAAAGATATTTCTTCAAAACCCAGCAAGATTGAAAATAATCTATATAGGCACCACCAAAACCTTTACCAGTGAAGTGCAAGCAGAATCCTATCTGAACGAAATCGGGGGGAACACTAATCAGAAAGCTGGCAAATAGCAAAAGCCCTGAAAGCCTTTCAAATGAATAAACAAACAACAACAACTTAAAACGCAGGAAATAACTCTCACATGTCAGCAAAATAAGTAGATATTGAGTAGAACCTATATTGTAAGGCAGAGGTTTTATTTATGTACTAAAGAGATGTAGGGAATACATCTCTTTGATTCCGGGCCACGGGGCACGTCTGACACGTACTACCCTAACTGACAACCACACCTGGGAACTTTGCACCCAGGACGTCTCAATGGGGAGGTGGGTGGGGTGAGCACAGAGAGGGTAGGGTACGGGGTGTGAGAAAGGGGGGGACAGTTGGGGTGGGAGGTGGAGGGAGGAGAAAGGGCAGAAATGTTGCACAAGGATATGGTGTTTTGTTATCGGCATTGCAATTTTGGGTAGGGAAAGAAACACAAGATATACAGCAAAGTAAAGATAAAACAGACAACTATCAGCATTGGGTCGAAAGTACTAAAACTATATGGCATGTAGAATAGCCTCGATAAATGTATGTGGGCTCAATGAGCAAAAAAAGAGGTTCAAGGTAGCAGCACTACTCAGAACATTGAACGTTGATCTGGTTTGTCTGCAAGAGACCCACATAGAGGGTACCAGCGCACACCTGCTCGGCCAATTAGGTTTCGAAGTTATGGCAAAATCAAATCAAGGGACCAAAACGAGAGGCGTGGCGGTGCTGGGCAGGAGCAGTGACACAATTATAAATAGGAAAAAAGAAGATCAATGAGGAGGTGGGTGCTGATCGAGATAGCCTTTAAGGGGGAGACGTTCACCTTAGTTACATTATATGGGTCCACAGAGGATGACCCAGACGTATTTCAGTACCTGGATGTGGAATTGGCACAATGGCCTGAGCCAATTGTATGTTGCTGTGATTTTAATTTGCATGACCCAACTAGTTCATTCTTGCAGCCAGGCTCACAATATCTAGGCAGGAAAAGGAAAATGTTTAGGGCACTATCGGATATGGCGACTCATAATTCGTTGGAAGATCCTTGGGTAAAATGGCATCCAAACTTAGATGGTAGCACTTTCTTCTTCGCTCCCCACCAGGTGCTGGTCAGACTCGATTACTTCCTAATTTCAAATAATCTAATTGCTGAATCAAAAATTGAAAAACAACCCCGATTTATATCTGATCATAGCCCATTGGTTTTGACGATAAGACTAGGGCATTCCCATAAAAAAGAGGTGCAATGGACTTTTGAAAGGGCGCTGCTGCAAGATAATGGATATCGGGTGTATATGACTAAATGGATCAAGGATTCCTGGGATATAAATAGAGGGACGGCACCCGCAGGGGTAGTGTGGGACGATTTTAAGGCTGGTGTTAGAGGGGAGACGTTAAGCTTTGTAATGTCCGCACAAAAAAAAGAGAAACGGAAGACAGAAGAAATACGACTAAACCTATTGAAGGCCGAAGAAGAATTAGCAGTAGCTATTCAACCACAGGTCCCGATAGAACAAAACATCCTTAAACTAATATCGCTTAGAGCAGACGCCCTGGAAGGAGTTGCCAAAAAGATGGCCGAGAAATACATGGCTAACAGGGAGAATGCATATGAGCTCAGTGAAAGGGTGGGACATATTCTGGCTGTGCGGACTAGGCAGACAGTAGCAGCAGCAGATATTAAAGAAATTGCTGATACTCAAGGAAATATGGTAACAGAGCTAGGACAGGTAAGGGATGTCTTTAAACAGTTCTATATAGACCTCTACTCCTCAGATATATCAGCAAGCCCGGAAGAGATAGAAGAATATCTGTGCGAGGAAGCTCCTTCGGTGCTCTCCGTAACTGAAAAGGAGGAGTTAGATGCTAGATTCCGGTTAGAGGAACTTGTCACTGCTCTTGGCAGTTTTCCCTCTGGGAAAGCAGCAGGGCCGGACCAGATCCCGGTGGAATTTTTTAAAATATTCCAAACAGTGATCATAGGGGACATGTTTAATACTATGGAAATGGCACAAAAGGGTGAATTCGTCCCTGAGTCCTGGGGTGCAGCCAACATCATCGTAATACCAAAGAAAGGTAAACCCATAACCGAACCAGGCTCGTACCGCCCAATTATGTTGATGAACGCTGACGTCAAGGTCTACCCACAGATACTAGCTAAAAGGCTAGCAGGGGTGGTTGAGGGTTTAGTTAGTCCCTCCCAGCATGGGTTTATCCCAGGAAAAAGAACAACACAGCAAGTCAGGCAGGTCATTACCATGTTTGATGCAGCAGGTACCCTAGAAGACCCCATGGCAGCGCTGTTTCTAGATGCAGAGAAGGCATTTGATAGAGTCTCCTGGGGATACCTATGGCCAGCCATGAGGGGGAGTGGAATTGGGGAGGGCTTCATCAAGGCCATACAGACCCTATATATCAACCCAATGGCTAAGATTAGGGTCAATAGGGGATACTCTGCAGCAGTCAAGATCTGCAGAGGGACTAGGCAGGGCTGCCCGTCATCCCCCCTTGTGTTTGCATTATACTTGGATCCCTATCTGCGTAGGCTGGAACAGAATCCACAGATTCCGCCAATGAATATAAACGGCTGCGCAATAAAAACTCTTGCTTGTGTGGATGACGTTGCCATTTTGACACCTAACCCCTCCGCCGCCATTAGGGAGATTGAAGCGCCTTTCAGTAGGCCGGGTCACCCCCCTTGCTCCCGCCGCTACCTGACGATCCGCTGAGGACTGCTGAGGACTCTCACCCACCTGCTCCTGCCGCCGCTGCCCTCCCTGCACCCGAGTGACCCAGCCACAGGTGAGCTGCCCGGCCGCCAGTTTTTCCCGCCACTGACCCCCTACGGCCCGCCCACCACCAGCCCATTGGCCGCCCCGCTCCCGCCTACCCAGCTGACCCGCCCTCCCGTCCCCCTACTTAAGGGGATCGCCGGGTGCGCTCAGGAGTGACCACTGCGCCTTTCAGTAGGCCGGGTCACCCCCTTGCTCCCGCCGCTACCTGACGATCCGCTGAGGACTGCTGAGGACTCCCGCCCACCTGCTCCTGCCGCTGCTGCCCTCCCTGCACCCGAGCGACCCAGCCACAGCTGAGCCGCCCGGCCGCCAGTTTTTCCCGCCGCTGACCCCCTGCGGCCCCGCCCACCACCAGCCCATTGGCCGCCCCGCTCCCGCCTACCCAGCTGACCCGCCCTCCCGTCCCCCTACTTATGACGCCCCCAGAGCGACCGCGCAGCGCCGACTGAGCGCCGAAGGTGAGCCAAAGGTAAGCCCATCTGTGCCCATCTGCGCCTGGACCACGCCCAGCGCCCGGACCCCTGGCCCCCGCAGACCCCAGCCCACCCGCCAGACCTACGACGCCACCGAACTCTACACACTCAACGCCGGTCGAATCCCGGGATGCTATCGAGCCACCCCGAGACGCACCCATGGACCCTTCTGCTGCCACTCCTGCAAGTTCACCTGCATCCGGACCTGCACTACACCAGCACCGACCAAGCCGAGCACCAGCAGCAACCACCTCAAGTGCATCCTGCTCAACACCCGCTCCATCCACAGACACGCCGTCGAGCTCTGGAACCTGCTCGTCACCACAGCCCCAGACGTCGCCTTCCTCACGGAAACCTGGATGAACGCCTCCTCAGCGCCGACATTGCCATCGCCATCCCGGACGGCTACAAAATCATCCGGAGGGACCGCGTCAACCAGACAGGAGGAGGCATCGCCATCATCCACAGGAACACCATCCGCATCACGACCAACACCCACGACACCCTCGCACCCGCCGAACACCTGCCCTTCCAGATCCACATCAACAACAAGACCACCCTCAGAGGCACCCTCATCTACAGACCCCCGGGACCACGCACACAATTCAGCGAAGACATCGCCGACTTCATCAGCCAGCACGCCCTCATCTCCGCTGACTACATCCTCCTCGGGGACCTCAACTTCCTCCTGGAGAACAACAACGACCTCAACACCACCACCCTGCTGGACAACCTCGCCAACCTCGGTCTCAAGCAGCTGGTGACCACCCCCACCCACTACGCCGGACACACACTCGACCCCGTCTTCTCATCCAGCAAGGACATCGCCGTCAGCCACGCCACCGGACTCCACTGGACGGACCACAGCTGCGTCCACTTCAGCTTCAGTAGGACCACGATCCACCACCACCAGCAACAGGTTGCACGCAGAAGCTGGAACAAGATCACAGCCGACCAGCTTGCGACTTCCCTGAGCATGAACCCTCCCACCAGCGCAACGAACCCAAGCCAGGCGGCCACCAACCTCGTGAAGTGGATCAGCAACTGCGCAGACGACCTCGCCCCTCTGAAGACCCCGCCTAGCAGACCCGGCAGCAAGAAAGCCCCATGGTTCACCAACAAACTCAAGAGCTCCAAGAAGAACTGCCGAGCACTTGAGAAAGCCTGGCGTAGAGACCCAACACCGAACAACATGACTGCCCTCAAGCTCGCCACCCGAAAACACCACCAACTGATCCACGCCACCAAGAAAACTGCATTCAAGGAACGACTGGACAACAACGCACACAACAGCAAGGAACTCTTCAACATCATTAAAGAGCTCTGCAACCCCAACGCCGGAAGCAACGACATCACCCTTTCGCAAGACCTCTGCAACTCCCTCGCCTCCTACTTCCACAACAAGATCGCGGACATACACAACAGCTTCAGCACTCAACCAACGCACGCCACGACTGAACCACCGCCCCCCACCACCACCTTCCGCGCCTGGACCCCGATCAGCACCGAAGACACCAGCCGCACGATGAACTCCATCCACTCCGGATCTCCGACCGACCCCTGCCCTCACCACGTCTAAAACAAGGCCGACGCTGTCATCGCACCCCACCTGCGGGGCATCATCAACACCTCCTTCAACACCGCTACCTTCCCGGAGAGCTGGAAGCACGCCGAACTCAGCGCTCTACTAAAGAAGCCATCAGCCGACCCCACCGACCTCAAGAACTACCGCCCCATCTCGCTGCTCCCGTTTCCTGCAAAAGTCATCGAGAAGACCGTCAACAAGCAGCTGGCCGCCTTCCTCGAGACGAACGGATCCCTCGACCTCTCGCAGTCTGGCTTCCGGGCCAACCACAGCACAGAGACCGCCCTGATCGCAGACAACGATGACATCCGAGCCCTGCTCGACAACGGAGAAACAGTGGCCCTCATCCTCCTAGACCTCTCCGTGGCCTTCGACACTGTCTGCCACCGTACCCTAGTGCGGCGCCTCAGCAACGTCGGAATCCAGGAGAAGGCACTGGAATGGATCATCTCGTTCCTCACCGGAAGGACACAGAGAGTCCGCCTCCCCCCGTTCATATCAGAAGCCACCGAAGTCATCTGCGGCGTTCCTCAAGGCTCCTCGCTCAGCCCAACCCTCTTCAACGTCTACATGAGCCCCCTCGCAGCCATCGCACGCCAACACAACCTCAACATCATCTCCTACGCCGACGACACCCAGCTGATCCTCTCCCGACCCCGCCACCGCCAGAGCCAACCTACACGAAGGGATAACAGACGTAGCCAAGTGGATGACAAACAGCCGCCTGAAACTGAACTCGGACAAGACGGAAGTCCTCATCCTGGGATCTGCAATCTCCACCTGGGACGACTCCTGGTGGCCCCCCGCCCTGGGCAGCGCACCCAAACCAACAGACCACGCACGCAACCTGGGCTTCATCCTGGACTCCTCCCTCTCCATGACCAGACAAGTCAACGCCGTCTCCTCGTCGTGCTTCAACATCCTACGCATGCTACGTAAAATCTTCCGGTGGATCCCCACCGAGACCAGGAAGACGGTCACCCAGGCCCTCGTCACCAGCCATCTGGACTACGGCAACTCCCTCTACGCCGGAACCACCGCCAAACTCCAGAAGAGACTCCAGCGGATTCAGAACGCCTCAGCACGACTCATCCTGGACATCCCCCGTCGCAGCCACATCTCCGGACACCTGAGAGATCTGCACTGGCTCCCGGTCAACAAGAGAATCACCTTCCGTCTCCTCACCCACGCACACAAAGCCCTACACAACTAAGGCCCAGGATACCTCAACAGCTGCCTCAACCTCTACGCTCCCACACGCCAGCTTCGATCGACCGGCCACGCCCTCGCCGCCGTCCCCCGCATCCGAAGAGCCACCACAGGAGGAAGGTCCTTCTCCTACCTGGCCGCCAAGACTTGGAACTCCCTCCCGACCCACCTCCGCCTGACCCAGGACCACCTTGCCTTCAGGAAGCAGCTCAAGACCTGGCAGTTCGAGCAGTAGCGGACCCCCCTCCCCTAGCGCCTTGAGACCCTCCGGGTGAGTAGTACGCTATATAAATGCTTTGATTGATTGATTGATTGATTGAGGCTGAATGTTTCAGTCAAATCTCGGGATACAAATTGAACAAATCTAGGACACAGATTGTTGAAAATAGATATTCAGTGTGTAATGACGCTAAGGTAGTTGGTTCAGCCATGTACTTGGGGGAGGCAATATCAGCAAATCTTGATATGGTGGTAGAGATAAATATGGCTCCACTGATGGCAAGAGTAAAAACGGATCTAATAAGGATGAACAACTTACACCTATCGCTGATGGGCTGCACCAACGTTATTAAGATGCTGATTCTCCCCAAATTTCTTTATTGTTTTAGATCGATCCCTTTATTTTTTGAGAACAGCTGGTTTAATACACTAGAGGCAATATGTAACAGATTCATCTGGACACATGGGAAGACGCGTAGGGCAGATAGATATATCACGCTCCCAAGAGAAAGGGGAGGGTGGGGAGCACCGGACTTCAGGTTATACTACATGGCAGCTGCTCTACAATATATGCAAGGGCTAATAGGAGGAACAGATTTGGATCAAAGAGTTAATAACCTGTCTACAAAAATATATGCTACGGTGTTAGGGACAGATGCAGGAAACTGCTTTTTAAATTGTATTGATTTTGGCTACTTTAAAAGAACCAGGTTCAAGACAGTTTCCGCTGCTGTTAAAATTTGGATTGCCTTCTTGAAAAGAAGTAAATTGGGGAAATACAACAGATATATTAGACTTTATAAAAACAGGTTGCTTCCTCAAGCAATCTTCGCAGATGAGGTAATGTCAGAATGGGTAAACAGCGGTATTATACAGATTGGGGACTTATTGATGCAGAGGGGATGGTACAGTTTGCAGATCTAAGAACTAAGCATGGTATCGATAATAGAGGCTTTTTCAAGTATCTCCAGGTCAGGAGTTTTTTGAATATTAAATCAGGGGGGTCAGTTGGAGTGAGTAGGAATGAGATACTGGAAAAAGTTAGACTTTTGGGGGATCGCACCATTAGGTCCTTTTATGCCTGTTTGGTTAAAGGAAAAACTGATGACTTAGGAAAAGTGGGTAACAAATGGGCGCAAAAACTTAGCGTGGAAGTAGGGTGGTTTAAGAAATCACTGGACCTAGGCCGTACTATACTGTGTTCATCCTCCATGCAGTCACAACATTATAAAACTCTGTATTCACTATATCATACCCCGCCAAGATAGCTAAATGGGGCGAGACCATGGGTACAAACTGTCCCCGAAGCTAGTGAAGCTGATAGTATTCACATATTTGCTACCTGCCCTCAACTACACACGCTAGTCAGGGACATCAAGGGTTTTCTAAACAGATCATTGTGGATTCAAATTAAACTTAGCCCAGCTCGGATAATTTTAGGTCTGGGTATGGAAGGAGCTGACACACAGCAGGAATTTCTGTTTGTGGCAATGTCAGTATACAGATTGACCTTAGCAAGGGCATGGTTTGACAAAAATCCACCGGTACTACAAACCTGGCTGGCTAATCCGTTGAATGCATATAATATGGAGAAGAATATTTATGCACGAAAAAGGAAAAGGGGAAGGACATTAGGCTTAAGAATATGGAAACCCATAAGTAGGTGGAAGGAAGGATTTGGGCCGCAGGTAGACCCAAGAAGGGCTTAATGTATAATGGTGGTAAAGTAAGAAATATAAATAATGATGGTGTAAATGCTTAATGCAATGTTTGTTTATCTTGTAATAGAGCTTATTTAGCTATGAAGCATGAAGTATTAATGCTGAACAATGTATAATGTATAAAGTGTGTGCAACATGGAAAATAATAAATATAATAAAAAAGAAAAAGAAAAAAAAGAACTCATCTACTCCTTTTTACTATTCACGGTCCCGCAAGAGTCCCTCAAGATTGTAAAAATTCGCTAAAAAGATTATACATTTCTTATCTTCACAGTGGTTATCCTGCAGACACCTCCTCTCTAAATCTAGGGGGACAACATGCCTTTCTGCTGCCCCCTTATATAGCTTTTTAACTTAATTTCCACAACACCTCCAAATTTTCACAGTAAGCTGTAGTGACTTCCATTTAATTTCTGACATTCTGACAGCCAGCCTATCAGAGCAATTTTGAGATTTGCAGGAACCTCTTGCTCCTGCTCATGGGAAAAACTGGCCTCTCTACCAATCACAGAGCTCCATTTTTTATTTGTGGTCTCATGGGACAATCTGCCAGACTCTAGCGAGTCCAAATGCCAAAATACACAATTATATTTTGCCCTAAATTTCTGAAAAACTGCTGAATGTATTCCCACCAAATGCACAACCTATGGACCAAGAGCTAGCTTCCTGCCGAATTTGGTGTAATTCTGTTTAGCAGTTTTTGCTGTAGGGCATGTCTAAAAAAGTCTATGGAAAATGCTTACAGATTTTTATATTCTGCAACCGCCGCCCCCCCCCAGTTTTTTTCTCAGTCCCCTGCTTGACGGATCACCCCAAAACTTTCTAGGAAGGACCTGAGAAGAATGAACTTAGCCTGGATCTCATCGTTTCTTGAGAACAGGTCTTTCCAAGTAACTGATGGGCACTCCATCTCCAAAGCTCACGCACTCAAGTGTGGGGTGCCTCAGGGGTCCTCCCTGAGCCCCACGCTTTTTAACGTGTACATGGCACCCCTCGAGGATGTTGTCAAACCTTTCGGGATTAAATCAATAATGTACGCCGATGACACCCAGCTCGTGGTGTCCCTAAACCAATCAGACAACGCCCTCACCAACTTATGTAGCTGTCTGGAAAGAGTGCACCAGTGGATGTGCGAGTCCCGGCTGAAACTAAACGGGGAAAAATCGGAAATACTTCTCTTAGGAAACCCTAATAAAATCCCCACTCCTCTTCCCTGGCCTCCTTGCATGGGATCTCCACCACCCCCCAAATCTGAAGTAAAAAGCCTAGGGATATGGCTAGACCAGGAGCTCAGCTTCAAAACACAAGCAAGGAAAACCGCGGGAACGTGCTTCGGCCTCATAAAGATGGCACGAAAGATTATCCATCTTCTCCCCCCTCAATCCAGGAAGCTCTTGATGCAGGGGCTGGTGAACTCCAGATTGGACTATGGCAACGTCCTTTATCTGGGGGCCCCAGTCTCTGTAGTCCACAGACTTCAGTGTACACAAAATGCTGCGGCCAGAATACTCACTGGAACCGCTGCAAGGAACTCCGCTAAACCAGCTCTCAAAAGTCTGCACTGGCTTCCAGTCAAGGAAAGGATCGACTTTAAGACCCTGTGCATAACCCATCGAATACTGCACAATGAAGGCCCTCCCATACTCAGGCCTCTGGTGTCCCATCAAACATCTAGCAGACATCTCAGATCTAACTCCCTCTCCTTGGCAAAAATCCCCAGAATTTCGAAGGCCAGAACAGGTGGGCGCCAGTTCTCGTACAATGCCCCCAGGCTATGGAACGCCCTCCCACTCTCCCTTAGGCAGGAACATAACCATCTCAGATTTAGGAAAGGACTGAAGACTTTACTCTTCCCTTGAGCGCCCCTCACTTGACCTTCCACCTTTCCAGGATGTGTTCATCAGCGCCGGGATGCCTAAGGGTAGCTGAGCGCTTTACAAAACCCAAAATCAAATCAAATCAAATCAAATCAACTTTTGTTTTTGATAAGTTTTGTGGAGCTTTGTCAAACTGGCCCAGGTATTAACAAACCAAAAACCAGTTCCTACATGGAAAAGTAGACCTAAATATAACCTCCAAATGGCGAATATATATATATATTTTGCACATGTTTTTAACCTGGAAACTAAAAGACGTGGACAAAAATATATAGATATTTTTAGAACGTTGTTCATATATGTATTTATTGCCATTGCGTATTTTTGCACATATTTATAATCTATACTACTATTATAAAGAGAGAACACAAACCTTTGAGCCAGATAATCTCAAAAAGTACTGCACCAATCACTACACCCAATACACCATTTGAAAGGGGAGATGTAGCAGAAGGACATAGGCTATAGATGTCTACACCATATACATTAAAAAAGCAAAAACGCCAAAAGTGGAAATGTAGTCCCTTGTGGGCGTTAGAGTGGGCGTGGTCGTGTGTAAGAAGAACGTGGACGTGGGCGTGTCAGAGAACAAATGTTGGCGGTCGTGTGGAAGAAGAACGTGGGCGTTTCAAAGAACAAATGTTGGGGTTTACAGGGCGAAGAACAAACATAGGCAAAGTGATTTCACCACACACTTCGATCTGCGCAGATAGCGGGAATGCGCTTTCACTGAATTGCGCTTTCACTGGATTTATAACGTGCATTTGCAAATCCAACAACAGAGGTGCACTGGATCGCAAATATATTAACATCAACATACGCACATTCGTCGGCGTTTCCACATTTCACTGTGCAAGGTACACACTTCACCACACACTTCCAACTACATACATAGCGGGAATGTGCTTTCAATGACTTTATAACACGCTTTTCAAAATCTAACAACAGAGCTGCGCGGTATCACAAATATACTAACACAACATACGCACATTCATCGGCGTTACCCTGACAACATTGACGCATTCGTCGGATTTCATGAAAAAATGGCAGTGCCTTCCATCGTCGCGGATTCAATAACAATGATGTGACACTGGGGGCAGGGTTACTAATGAGAACCACCTATCATCGCTTTGCTTCACACAGTACACCAATCACAACCCACAATAATTAACACACACACCACTTCAGTGAAAATAAATAACAACTCTTTAACCATTCGCCAACGACGTTCCAGGGGGTGAACTGGAACAAAAGAAGCGGCCATTTCTTACCGGAAAAAGGCAATCGAGTGAGCATTAACGAGACTTTCCTCCAAAAACTACGACTAATTACGGATGTTGCGGACAATATTAAAAGCTTAACCAAAAAAATACGATTTCCACAGTTAACACAACTGGCCCTAATCACTGGAACAGTCCCAGTACTTGCACACAGAATTAGAAAAACGAAACGGAAACATTATTCAAGGGATACAAAACGTAAAAGAAGGAAAGACCCTTCCAGAAAATAGCATCTTCATTAAACAGGTCACATTTGCCGATTTTGAAACTCTAACACACTTTCACAAAATAGCTATTGAACTCTGCGTTCCCAGTACAACAGTGACAGTACATTGAAGCAGAATAACAAAAACAAAACAAGCATTTAAAATGCAATAGGTCTCTCAGCATTAAAGTTTGAGTTATTGGCATTGTGTATGACAATGCGTTGCATAAATTTTTTAGCAAACCTTGAATTGGTGAGCAGCGAGAGTGTGTGCAAGAGTATGCTGTTTCTCACAGCTGTTATTATTCACACTGCTCTGATGATGCACCTCACGCACGGGGCTGATGCAGTTATTATTCACACAGCTCTGATGATGCACCTCAGGCACGGGCTCACAGCTGTTATTATTCACACAGCTCTGATGAAGCACCTCACGCACAGGGCTGACGCAGTTATTATTCACACAGCTCTGATGATGCACCTTAGGCAAGGGCTCACAGCTGTTATTATTCACACAGCTCTGATGATGCACCTCATGCACGGGGCTGACGCACTTATTATTCACACAGCTCTGATGATGCACCTCAGCACGGGCCTGACGCAGTTATTATTCACACAGCTCTGATTTCATTAATTTGCATTCTCAGCAGCCATGTAAACAGCAGAACAAAATAAGCAACGGAACGGAACATGATGACTACATATCACTGAGGCATAAGCCATGTTTCGATGTTCTTAATCAAATAAAAAATGTACACAGCAAAGAATGCTAGGACGTGTTATAATATCCTGTTAATATCTTTCTGTAAAGCCTCATACGAAAAAACCCTCAGACCATCATTTCACATATTCAAAACATAACACCTCCCTCATCCACACTGCTCTCCCAAGACAATACCCATAGGTGTTTGTAAGAAATATTTGATCTTCCCTTCACCACTTAGAAAGCAATGAAATTTCAGCGACTATAGTGACCACAGTGGATAACTTCTAGGGGGTATTATCTATACTACTATAATAAAGAGAGAAGTGTGTCCTTTGAGTCAGGTAAACTCGAAAACTACACCACCAATCCAAACACCCAAAACATCTTTAAAAACGTCAGGGCAAGCAGATGGACATAGGCTATACTAAAAAAACAAAAACGTTCTTTAAAAAATTAATATACAAAAAAGTAGTCCCTAGGAAGAAGTGCGGGCCGTGACGTGCGTGCTGACATCACGAGCGCGGGGAGGAGCGGCGTACAGGAGCAAGAGGAAGAGCGGGGGACGTGAGCGCGGGGAAGAGCGGAGAGGACTGGTGGACAAGCGGGGAGGAGCGGTGACGACTGGTGAGGAGCGGCAGAGCGGGGAACTCAGGAGCAGCTAAGAAAGACTCCCACTGCTCAGGGGCCCTGAAGCAGTCTTAACGTCGGGGCGGGCAGGGCCCTGAAGCAGCCTTAACGTCGGGGCGGGTGGGGTGACGACCAGCAAGGAGCGGCAGAGCGGGGAACTCAGGAGCAGGTAAGAAAAACTCCCACTGCTCAGGGGCCCTGAAGCAGCCTTAACGTTGGGCGGGTCGGGCGGGCGGGGCCCTGAACCAGCCTTAACGTTGGGGCGGGCGGGGGCCCAGAAACAGCCTTAAAGTCGGGGCGGGCGGGGGCCTAGAAGCAGCCTTTTGCTCCCAGACAGCGACGGGACGGGCTGCTAGTTTTGTATAAATTGTGTATAAGGTTGGATGTGATCTATTGTATTTTGCACTACGGCAGATTCGATAAACATTAGCAATAGTCTGTTTACAGTTTCCATGTTAAAATTGCTAAAGGTAATGGTGGTAGAAACAGTCCGCCTTTTGTGCCAACTATAAGTACCTCCCGAAGTTCAAGGAAACACTTTATGTGATCAAGCCTGTGGATACAGGCGAAACGCGTCAAGGTGGGCATGCTGAGCGTTGAAAGGCACCAATAAAGCACCTTTGCTTGGCACCAGAATTGGGTTTCCACTCTTCGTCATTTGTACCGGCAGAAACGAGTTGGTGACGTCGTTGGCGCCTGGCGAGATCTTTTCATATATATATCATGTGACCAAGGCCGCTTTGACGGCTGAAACGCGTCATGACAGACCACCTGTTGGCTAAATAAAGAATGCTGAAAAAAGTTGGTCCTTGCCTCGAGTTTCCTTTGGAAAGGAGCGCTGCTGCGAGGTATTTGCAGATATATATATATATATATATATATATATATTACCTACTGGCGGTCGCCAGTAGGTATATATAGTTAGGATTTTTTCTCTATGGGATTTTTGAAAATTCTATGTCTAATAACTTTGGCGTTTGTGGACGGAATTGGCTGAAATTTTCAGGAAAATGGAACATTTTGTTTCTGAGCAGCCCCTGACAATTTGGGGGGGTTTCGTCAAGGGGGGGCCGAGAATAAAGGGGGGTCCCAAAACGCGTTTTTCCCATGTTAATTTCCATAGGGAGTTGGCCTCACTTTTAGCTCGAACGGCTGAATGGATTTGCGCGAAACTTGGCAAAATTGTAGGGACTGTTAGCCCGATGTGCCTTTGCTAGGTCTCAATATATGTGCTCCAGTGGATTTTGAGTAATTTAGGTTCAAAAAAAGATATATATCTGGGCGGAGCCTAACCACACATCTGATCTGATTGGCTGTCAGCACTTTATCCAAGAAGTGTTGGCAGCCATCTTGGGACCAATATACATGATAGCACCTCATTAAAAAGCATTGTAGTTAATAGAGGGTTTTAGGACTTTAGTTACATTATAAATCATTTATTGATGGTACCATACTCGTTTTAGGAATTGTGGTGGGTTCTAAGGTGATTTTACCATGTGAAAAAACCTTCTGCTGTGATATCATGAATATTGTTTGAAAGAAAACTAATATCTCATGATTTTCCCACAGTGGTTTGGAAGGGGATCTATAAGCTAAACTGAAAGCATATTTTCTGTAAATTCACATTATCTTTCTCAGTCATGTGAAAATGAAGTCTGACATTCTCAGTAAAACATGTACATCCAACAAGGACAGAGACTGTCAGTTGATTCCTTTGTGTTCTACTGCAGCCTCCTAGAGTGTTCTAAAGAACAACTAGAGCGCTAACAGTCCTACTTATTACAAAGGCATGGCACACCTGAAGCCATCCTGATTGGAACAAAGTGGTAACTCTTAAAACATTTAATTTAAAAAGAAACAACATGAGGGGGTATATTTTGCCATAGAAAGTATAATTAGTGCTGCAGAATGAAAAATTAGGGCACATTTTGAGTGACTTCTCAAATCCTTTTCTATTTCATTAAAACATTCTGACATGCAGTCTCCCAAAATGGCCACGAGAGACAAAAGAGCCCAAATGTAGCCCAAATATCACCCAGATGTAGCCCAAGTATAGCCCAATGACAGAATGTCCCAGAGTGTTCTAAAGAACAACTAGAGCGCTAACAGTCCTACTTATTACAAAGGTATAGCACACCTGGAGCCATCGTGATGGGAATAAAGTGGTAACTCTTAAAACATTTAATTTAAAAAGGAACAACATGAGGGGGTATATTATGCCATAGAAGGTATTATTAGTGCTGCAGAAAGAAAAATTAGGGCACATTTTGAGTGACTTTTCAAATCCTCTTCTATTTCATTAAAAAATTCTGACATGCAGTCTCCCAAAATGGCCACCAGAGACAAAAGAGCCCAAATGTAGCCCAAATATCACCCAGATGTAGCCCAAGTATAGCCCAATGACAGAATGTCCCAGAGTGTTCTAAAGAACAACTAGAGCGCTAACAGTCCTACTTATTACAAAGGTATAGCACACCTGGAGCCATCGTGATGGGAATAAAGTGGTAACTCTTAAAACATTTAATTTAAAAAGGAACAACATGAGGGGGTATATTATGCCATAGAAGGTATTATTAGTGCTGCAGAAAGAAAAATTAGGGCACATTTTGAGTGACTTTTCAAATCATCTTATATTTCATTAAAAAATTCTGACATGCAGTCTCCCAAAATGGCCACCAGAGACAAAAGAGCCCAAATGTAGCCCAAATATCACCCAGATGTAGCCCAAGTATAGCCCAATGACAGAATGTCCCAGAGTGTTCTAAAGAACAACTAGAGCGCTAACAGTCCTACTTATTACAAAGGTATGGCACACCTGAAGCCCTCTTGATTGGAATAAAGTGGTAACTCTTAAAACATTTAATTTAAAAAGGAACAAAATGAGGGGGTATATTTTGCCATATGAATTATGATTAGTGCTGCAGAAAGAAAAATTAGGGCACATTTTGAGTGACTTCTCAAACCCTCTTCAATTTCATTAAAAAATTCTGACATACAGTCTCCCAAGATGGCCACCAGAGACAAAAGAGCCTAAATGTAGCCCAAATATCACACAGATGTACCCCAATGACAGAATGTCCCAGAGTATTCTAAAGAACAACTAGAGCGCTAACAGTCTTACTTATGACAAAGGTATAGCACACCTGGAGCCATCGTGATGGGAATAAAGTGGTAACTCTTAAAACATTTAATTTAAAAAGGAACAACATGAGGGGGTATATTATGGTATTATTAGTGTTGCAGAAAGAAAAATTAGGGATCATTTTGAGTGACTTCTCAAATCCTCTTCTATTTCATTAAAAGAATTCTGACATGCAGACTGAAACATGCACTTTGAATACCAGCAGCAGACGTCCCTGGTGAGCAGTAGCTTTACTACAGTGATCTAATGTGCAACTAGAGTGCTAACATTCAGAATTTATGGCAAATGTGTGACACATCTGAATGCCTTCTTGATGGAACCAAAGTAAACAAGCAATGAAAATGCAATAGATCTCGCCCTCGTTTAAGTTAAAGCCATTCTGTTTGTAATGAGGTGGCTTTTTAGCTTTGCTTTTATTAGTGTTTTTTCAACTTTCATGTAAATAACATGCATCTGTATGCATATAAGTATATGTATGCATGCATTTATGTTTGTATTTATATAGATATACAGATGATATATGTTTATATATGTATGTATATATATATATTCACTGAAAAAACCATAGGCTATAGACCATATATAGTTAGGAATTAGCATTTACAAAACCTTGAAAATTCACTGAAAAAACCATAGGTTATAGACCATATATAGTTAGGAATTCGCATTTACAAAACCTTATTTTACTCACACAAAACCATTGAAATTCCATATATAGTTAGTTGCACTAACTATATATCGCGCACCCGCAATCCACTGCTGATGATGTCACATATTACATCATTCATGACATGGTCAGTGACATCACTGATGACATCACTGATGACATCTCAAATGACATCACTGATGACATCACTGATGACAACATCCAGTGACTGTATGTTTCTGTAAAGTTAAAATATGTCTTACATATTGAAGAATGAGTGGATGTATAAGTGTCTGGATGAAGGATTTAGTAGGTGCATGACTGACTGTATGAGTGAGTGATTAAATGTGTCTCACTGAGTGCATGGGTTAGTGACTAAACTGTCTTAATCTGTGCATCATTATGTCTGTTGTTCTGTAAACTGTTGCATGTGTTGATAAGTAGCTATATGAGTAACTATATGGGTTATTGATTGGTTGCCCAAGTATTTGTATGGGAGACTGAGTGTGTGTGTGGGTGGCTGGGAGGTGTATGACTCTGTGCATAGATGTGTGAGCAGTTGATTCACTAGATGTATGGTTTCAAAAGTGCATGTGGAAACAGCTGTATGGGCGGTTGACTGTGTGCATGAGTGTATTGGTGAGTGAATGGATATCTCAGTGCTACATGTCAAAGTAAGTACATATGTAAAACACAGTACATGTGAGAGTTGACATATATAAATAACTGTGCAATAAGAGCCAGTGAATGTGTGAGTGGCTGTATGGATCATTGTGAACTTGTATCAGGGATTGTATAAGAGAGTAAATATGTGTTAGTATATGTTTGAATAAGTAAAGTTTGTATAACTGTATAGTTGAGAAAATGGAGGTGTGATTGATTCTTTGCATGACTGACTAGGTGTGTGAGTAACTCCATGGATGAGTGACAGTCTGTGAGTGTCTGTTTACACTGATTGTATCTAAGGTTATATTAGAGTCTGAAGAGGTTCATCGTATTATCACATGAATGATATCATCAGTGATGGGATCAGTAATGTCAAATGAGATGTCCTCAGTGATGTCATCAGTGATGTCATTTGAGATGTCATCAGTGATGTCCTTTGAGATGTCATCAGTGATGTCACTGACCATGTCATGAATGATGTAATATGTGACATCATCAGCAGTGGATTGCGGGTGCGCGATATATAGTTAGTGCAACTAACTATATATGGAATTTCAATGGTTTTGTGTGAGTAAAATAAGGTTTTGTAAATGCGAATTCCTAACTATATATGGTCTATAACCTATGGTTTTTTCAGTGAATATATATATATATATATATATATATATATATATATATATATATATACACATTTCATTTTTCTTTACCTGCAAACACAAAGTGCCTGATTACGAGTTTGTTGGTCCATGGAACAGCCAAAACTGTGGCGGAGGTGCGGTTGCGGTCGGGGACCACCACACCAGTGGTCTGACCACCATATTATGAATATGGAGGTCAAACCATTTTGGGAGCGCCACAACTGCTGTGGATCTGCGATACCTGTTGGTGGTGGAGCCGTTTCAGGCAACAATAATCTTGGTGGTGCCACTGCAGCACCACCACTCATATTATGAGTTTCCTCACTGCAACCCTAACCATGAGGATGAGACTTCATTGGTAAGGGTAGGGGTGAGGAAATAATGGGGGCCCTGAAGGTGCCTCATGGCCCATAGGATGCATGCAAGAAAACACATGGATTTCCTGTACAGTATGGACTTCACAGTCCATGTCATGAAGTTATCGGCTTTGACACACCCATTACAGTCCCTTTTTGAAAGACAGCTCAGTGGGAACGCCAAAGTATCACCCCCTAGACTATGGGGAAACTCATATTCGGACGGGCAGGCGGCAGTCGAGTTTGGCGGTGTAGGAGCAGGGCGGTAGTGTGCCACCCAGCTCCCATATTGCAAAACTCGTAATCAGGCCTCAAGTCAGCTCCCAGCTGGTGACAGCTTTGAAAATACTCCTCCCGATTGAGTCCGCAAATGATGGGAAGCCACCTCATTACAGCGGTATATTGACTGCGACAGAGTACCGAGAGGTCTTTGGATATTTACGGTCCCATCGTATGAAAATCCAGATCCCGCATTACTAAAAGACTGGGCGGAGTACACAGCCGAATCATCAAAAGGGATGGTACGGCTACTGATTAAATATGCGTGGAGCGACCACGAAAAATGCTTAAAAGAAATTGCGGAATTGGAGGAGCTGATCGGTAAAGAAAAAGACTCAAAGGCTAGTGAAGACTTGAGAAGTGCCATGACAAAGAGAATTAAGGACTATGAATTGGACATTCGGAAACGTAAACAAACAAAATTCCAGAGGGACGAACAAGATTACCTATCTGGCAGAATATTGACCTTTGCTCAGAAGTTCGATGCCACCAGGAAACAACTCACCCAAGGGGAAGTGACTATAAACAACGCAGACACCGAGGAATCCGAGGTGTCAGAAGGTGAACAAACCTCTGCTCCTGCAACAAAGGGAATTTCTAGCGCGAAGCTTTTTTTCGACGAGTATCAAGTGATAAAAGAAACGCGCCTGAGACCACAACAAAGAAATCACCCCCCTCACAACCAAGCCCAAGAGGAGGACAAGGCGGGGCAAGAGGGGCAAGAGGCGGTGTACAAACAACTGCCTCACCCAGGGTGACTCGCAGTGCCTCAAATCGCAGGAGAAAGCAGTTTTAACAGAGGAAAATAATGTCATAAATCTGTCCAAAAGAGAACTGACAATGGATGAGATCAGGGTCCTAAGGAAAGGACTGAGCTTCTGTCCTACAAGCGAATTCAACCTGTTGGACACAAGAATTGATTTTTTTAGGTACATCAGAAAGCTAAAATTTAAGAAAATCTTCCTCCTTCATCCCAAGATTGTGGCAGTGGGAGTACACACAAGAGAGATTGAAGTTGAGGCAGAATGGAATCCTAATTCCTTGGCAAATCTTTTGCTGACTCCAACTCAAGAAATCATAACTAATGGAGCAGACATTACACAGGAAGATGATGTACCTATACGACAGACACGAGACCCAAGCAATATGAAAAATAAATCAAAGAAACTGCCCATTGCACCTCATGATGCAATAGACGTATTTAATGAAGCAGTACTTGCGGACTTGGAGAAATTATCAAGAGAAAAAATGAACATGAAATCCTTCCAATATCTCAAGAAAAGAGCGGGAAGCCATAAGATCCCTCAAGGAGGACAAAACTATCGAAATAAAGCCCTCTGATAAGGGGGGCAACATTGTGATTTTTAATAAGGAACATTATGAACAAGAGGCGCTAAAATAACTAAGAGACAAAGAGTGCTACATTACCATTCAAAGATCAGAGTATGCCAAAAGCACAATTGAATATCAAGGGATGCTGACAAGATGGAAGGAGGAGGGCATGCTCAATGATGAGGAGTGCCGATATATACAATGTGAATCACCTATTTTACCCACTTTTTACCACCTTCCCAAAATCCACATGCATGCGAAAAAACCACCAGGGCGCCCGATCGTGTCTTCGATTGGGAGTCTTTTGGAGAACACGTCTCGTTTCATAGACTCGTATCTTGCCCCCATTGTTAAAGACCTACCATCTTACGTGAGAGATACACAAGACTTTCTCCGTATAATGGATAACATTGCCTGGAAAGAAAATATGCTTTTAATAACATTGGATGTGGTTAACTTATATACCTGTATAGATCACGAAGAGGGCATGATGGCAATCAAGTGGTTTCTGGATAAGAAACCAGAGAAATACAGGACACACAGTGTAATGTTACTGAGCATGATACCTTTCTGTCTATATCACAACATTTTCCTTTTCTCTAACCAATTGTATAAACAGACCAGGGGTACATCTATGGGCTCGTGCTTCTCCCCAGTTACGCGAACTTGTTTGTGGGCTGGTGGGAGAAGCACGAAGCTTGGGCAGAATGCAATGAGGTATGGACTGACAACATTTTAATGTGGACTAGGTACATAGATGACCTTTTTATTATTTGGCGGGGGGATCGTACCTCGGCTGAGGATTACATCACCAAGCTAAATAACAACACTAAGAACCTGAAGTTTACTAGCACTATAAGTGCCACTAGTATTTGCTATTTGGATTTGGAGATTTATATAAAGAACAATACTCTCCAAACGAAACTCTATAGGAAACCGACAGTGGGTAATGCAGTTTTGCATGCAGCTAGTTATCACCCGAAGAGTCTCGTAAGAAATGTACCCTATGGCGAGCTGTTACGCCTGAAAAGAAGCTGCTCAGTGGAAACCGATTTCCAACAAGCCAAATTTGAGGCAAATGACAGGTTCCTGAGTAGGGGATACTCCAATAGTTTACTACAGCAGGCTTCGACTAAGGCATCTACAGTCAACAGGAGGGATCTCCTGGTGCCTAAAGCTGTGCCAAAGGTCGAGGACGAGGGTTTTTCCCCTGTCTTCGCTGTAAAGCCTGCAAAGGGAGTAGAAAAACCTTGGAGTATCAGGATAGAACAGGAGAGGGTCGACCTAACAGAAAGATTACAGAATTGTTAAACTGCAAATCAGAATTCACCATCTACTGTCTAGAGTGCCCCTGCAAGAGAAGGTATATAGTGAGTACCATCAACCCCACGAAGCTTAGGATCCTAGAACATAAGCGGGCGGTGGAAGCTTTCCCCATGGAGAATCGCGTTGGTCGCCGTCTTTTTTCGGTGCAACGTGGTATGTATGGTGCCGTCCTTTATGTAGATCTCTGTGTCCAGGAATACCACCCTTTCCGTGCTTATTTCCACAGTGAATTTCAAGTTGGTGGCGGTGCTGTTCAGTTTATCAAAGTAATTGAGAAAATCTTCCTTACACCCATCCCAAATGATAAGCAGATCATCAATGAATCTGAGCCATAGGATGATCTTCGTGCTCCATTGATAGTTACTTGTATGCCACGCTAAATGCTGTTCAAACCATCCCATGGTTAGGTTCGCGTAATTAGGCAAAAAAGAAAAGCCCATGGCACATCCTTTCATTCAGCATTTTGAAATGATCAACCTGTGCTTGAACCAGAACATCTTTCTGTTCAACAAAAAGCTATACAAACAGATCAAAGGATGTGCCATGGGCTTTTCTTTTTCGCCTACATAAAGGACGGCACCATACATACCACGTTGCACCGAAAAAAGACGGCGACCAACGCGATTCTCCATGGGGAAAGCTTCCACAACAAGAAATTGAAATGGAGCATACCATATGGAGAATTCTTACGATACAGACGCAATTGCTCGGAGGATGAAGAGTTCGAGCGCCACAGTGCCAATGCAATCACTAGATTTGTGAAAAGAGGATACCCCAGGAAAGTGGTGGAACAGAGCCTTAGAAGAACACAGCACAAGATCGCAAAGAAATTTTACAAAAATCGGAAAAAAATCCAGCACAAGTAGAAGTAATCCGATTAATCACCACCCATAGCGCAGAAAACAACAAGTTGGCAAAGATTATACAAAAACATTGGCCGATTCGAAAAACTGATCCTACTTTGTCACAAATTATAGGCAACCACCCCAATATAACGTACAGACGTACTAGAAACTTGGGAGACCACCTGGTAAATAGTCACTATAAAGAAGTGCCAAAAATGGATTGGTTACAAAGGAAAGGCTTCTTCCCATGCAGACATTGCAAAGTGTGCAAGATCGCGAAAGCAACCAAAGGAATTGTGATCAGAGAAGGTATGAAATGGACAATACCACAACACCTAACATGCAAGAGTACCTATGTGGTATACTTAATTGAATGCCCATGTAACAAAAAATACATAGGCATCACCACCTTTGAATGCAAGAAGCGAATCCTGGAACATACCAGAGCGACAACAAATAAGGATCGCAGCTACGCGGTAGCCAAACACATGGAGCAAACACACAGCAATAACTGGGAACTCTTGAAATTCTGTGCAATGGAACAAGTCCAACAAATGGAGAGAGGAGGTGACCGACTGAAAACCTTAAGACGCAAAGAATCAAAGCACATAATTAACTTCAGAACTCTGGAACCGACAGGCCTGAACTTGACCGAAGAACTCTATGTTCATCTCTGATGATTAGGTGGTGTACCACGCACAGTGAACCCCGCATATGGATTAATAAACACGCCCACCAGAGGGCGATTATAAACAAATCTGAATGCAATAACAGAATTAGACAAAACCGACCAGGGTGCAATGAAGGAGGAACACAGAAAAATTGAAATCCGATGGGCTCATTGGATAGAACAGAAAGAAACATGACTAACACTTACTGAATAGTCTGTAAATAATGTCTGCAAACAAAGAAATGCACTCCCCCCTTCCCCTCTTCCCTGTTGTCAAAGACTATGAACTAAAGAAAAGTGTATACTGGTGACTATAATGTATTATAACTACATTAACCAGCATGCATACAATATACAACATGGGAAGTCAAATGACCTGGTGTTTAAAAGGAGGACTTAGAAACTAGCTCAACATCCCGTGAGCAAGCTTTGTAAGAAGCGTAACGCGTTGGGTACTGGTTACTTATTAAAACCGCTATCACTGAAAATAGACGAGAGAGTGCGTTTTCATTGCCCTCTGAGGGTAGTTTTCAGCTATATGCAAACGACTGGCCCAGCCGTAGAAAACTGCACCAAGCCGAGAAAGTGAGCGCCAACACCAATTTGGGCTACAACTGCTTCGCATCATATATATATATATATTACCTACTGGCTATCGCCAGTAGGTATATATAGTTAGGATTTATTCCCTATGGGATTTTTGAAAATTCTATGTCCAATAACTTTGGCGTTTGTGGACGGAATTGGCTGAAATTTTCAGGAAAATGGCACATTTTGTTTCTGAGCAGCCCTTGAAAATTTGGGGGGGTTTCATCAAGGGGGGGCCAAGAAAAAAGGGGGGTCCCAAAACGCGTTTTTCCCATGTTAATTTCCATAGGGCGGTTGGACTCACTTTTAGCTCGAACGGCTGAATGGATTTGCACGAAACTTGGCAAAATTGTAGGGACTGTTAGCCCGATGTGCCTTTGCTAGGTCTCAATATATGTGCTCCAGTAGTTTTTGAGAAATTAACGTTCAAAACAAGATATATATCTGTAACAGCGCTCCAGGCTGCGCACCGGTTCGCTTACTTTTCGCGAAACGGAACTTTGCGTGCAGAAAGCTAATTGGCTCTCCGGTGTCTGTCAACATTCTAAACAGTCCGGAGCGGCCGCCATCTTATCTCTCGGTAGGATCGAGAGAGAAGAAGAGGTGAAAAACGAAGGGGGAATTTAATGAAAGGGGGCAAGGTATACCCCTCTTGACCCCCTAGGAATGTTGTTGGGGTTATTAAAGGGTCCCGTGGGGAAAATTAAAAAAAAAATGATTTTTCACGGTAGAAGCGCTTCACGGGCCGCGAACTGGGCCGCAAACTGGTAGCGAAACGGGAATTCGCCATTTTGTGCTTCGTTAATTAAATTACTAGGTATAAGGGGGTGCGGGAGACGTATCCTAATCCCCTATGTTTCCTGAGGGTGGCTGAGGAGGCTCATATATGTTGATACATCTCTTCCAGCGGCTGTGCGTGAGCTTTTTTTTTTTTTGCTGCGTGACAGTCCGGAGCGGCCGCCATCTTATCTCTCGGTAGGATCGAGAGAGAAGAAGAGGTGAAAAACGAAGGGGGAATTTAATGAAAGGGGGCAAGGTATACCCCTCTTGACCCCCTAGGAATGTTGTTGGGGTTATTAAAGGGTCCCGTGGGGAAAATAAAAAAAAAATGATTTTTCACGGTAGAAGCGCTTCACGGGCCGCGAACTGGGCCGCAAACTGGTAGCGAAACGGGAATTCGCCATTTTGTGCTTCGTTAATTAAATTACTAGGTATAAGGGGGTGCGGGAGACGTATCCTAATCCCCTATGTTTCCTGAGGGTGGCTGAGGAGGCTCATATATGTTGATACATGTCTTCCAGCGGCTGCGCCATCTTGCCTTTTTTCCAATGCCACAATTTTGTCGTGCACGGCAGCCATTTTAGATGCCAGGCTGGTCCCAGGCTATCACCTACCCCTGTGGATGTAGTTTATGGCCCCAGCTGTAGAGAATCCAGACATGCCAACCCTCCCGATTCAGGCGTGAGACTACTGATTTCAGTGCTAGTCTCCCGCCTCCCGATTTCTGCAAGCAAAAACCCGGGGGCATATTACGAACAACTAGCAATAATTTTTGTCTCTAACTTGTTTAGAGACAAAAATTATCGCCGCACATCGGCGATTTTTATTGCAGATAAACCTTGCTATTATGCAGAAAAGTCAGCGATATTCATGTATTATCGAGCAAATGCTCTTAGCCATGTTATCCACCTCCCATTGGATAACATGGCTAAGAACTGCTCAGGGCAGGTGTTAGCTTTTGGAGATATTCGCGCTTAGCACGAATATCTCCAAAAGTTGGTAATAGGAGATAGCGATGTTAGGGACTGTTTCCAGTCGCTAACATCTTGGCACGCCCACTTTGCATGTCATTAGTGATAAGTATCACTGACATGCAAAGCGGGGCCCAAGATGGTCGCTATCTCCTTTTAGCTGTCACTAACTGGTGTTAGCGACAGCTTGGTAATAGGGAGATAATTTTATCTCCGCTTTCATGGCTTTTAAAGCCAAAAAAGCGGAGATAAACCCCCTTGATAATATGCCCCACGATTCCTCGGGGGTTTCAGCTGACAGGGCTTGGTATTGTGTTACGTGGTAATTTTTCCAGGAAACGTCAGAGGGTCGATGCAGGGGTTCTAGAAGAGGTGATAAACCATTTAAGCCTCATGAACAAGCGCATGGTCTTTTAAAGATTTGTGAAGTACTCGGGGCGGCGGTGTGTGTGTGCTCTCTTTCAGGAGCGGGCGGGGGGGCACTGCCAGCAACTTGCCAGGTCAGGTAGTGTTCAACACGTGCATCACCCTTTCTCTGCCTGCTATTGCGCTCCATGCTTCAGAAAGGTAAGAAAAAGAACGTGCATTTGAGTTTGAAATGTCCGATCCTGCAGCAGTACACTTCCAAAGCCCACACATGACAATAACCCGATTCAAGGCCCCATTCACCCGTTTTAAAAAAAAATATATAACACTCCAACAAAGTAAGATTATAAAACTTTATTAACTTTTAAATATAATGAACGGAACAAAAACTGTAAAAACATTTAAACATTTTTCACCCAAAAAAGCAACAATGGTCAGAAGCTGTCTTTTGTGCGAATAGTCCCAAGGCAGCACAACGTGCAGAGTTCTGGACGGCACCTAGGTGATGTCGCCTGGGTGCCGCACTGGTTTTGGGATCCTACAATGCTGCTCCGAAAATTGGCGTGGGGCGTCCCGGGTGGTGCGGGGGGAGGCCTCGTCAGTAGCGGTCTGTTGTGCGAATAGTCCCAAGGCAGCAGAACGCGCTGAGATGTTGATGGCACCCAGGTGATGCCCAGTAAACTGCCGCACTGGTTTTGGTATCCTACAATGCTGCTCCGAAAATTGGCGTGGGGCGGCCCGGGGGGGGGGGGCGTGGGGGAGGCGGCGTGAACGGGCCTCCCCAGGTGGCGGCCATCCAGCTCTTGCGGCTACAGCGTCTCGCTCACCATGTTGTTGAGTTGCTCCCACTCTTGCAGTGCAGCGATAGGCGGCTGCCACATGACTCTTAAAATGGCGGACGGCTCTTCGGTTTTGGGCCTGGTCCACTGAAATGGCCCTGGGACACCTTGGAACTCGGACGCTTGCCTGCTAGGGCTTGGGCTCCATTCTCGAAAAGCGTCCCCTCAGCCGTGAAGATTCTACAAAAGTCTTGGGGCCCCCGACTCCCGCAGGCTTCCGGTGGGGAGCGGCTGCCATGATTGCTCGCGGAATGACCACGACGGAGCCACGAGATGGTGGTGCTCTCATGCTGACGCCAGCTTCAGTCTGAATGATCCAGAAACAAGGTGGGGCTTTCATCGTTTGGGAAAAAAAAATGTTCTAAACCAATGAAAAGTGTTATTTTTAGGTCATATGACCAAGCCTTCCATCTTTAGGAAACGAAAAGTAAAATGAACCAATGAAAAGTTTTATAAACAAGTCACATGACCTGTTATGCGGCATAGGGCTACAAAAAGCGTAGAAAATCCGTTGGCACGTGAGGCGGCGTCAGTAGCGGACCGATGTGCGAATAGGCCGAAGGCAGCACAACGCGTCGAGATCCGGATGGCACCGAGGTGATGTCCAGCAAATTGCCGCACTGGTGTGACCATCCTACAATGCTGCGCCGAAAGACGGCGTGTCCAGCTGAGTTGCGGTCACTCTTGCGGTACAGTGACTCGAACGCGCCGAGATCCGGATGGCACCGAGGTGGTGCCCAGCAAGTTGCCGCACTGGTATGGCCATCCTACAATGCTGCGCCGAAAGACGGCGTGTCCAGCTGAGTTCCGGTCAGTTTTGCGGTACAGTGACTCGAACGCGCCGAGATCCGGATGGCACCGAGGTGGTGTCCAGCAAGTTGCCGCACTGGTGTGGCCATCCTACAATGCTGCGCCGAAAGTCGGCGTGGGGTGCCCCGTTGGCTTATGAGGTGATGTCAGTAGTGGACCGATGTGTGAATAGGTCGGAACCAGCACAAGGCGCCCTGCACTGTTGAGCTTTTTTCAATGCCTGTTTTTTGTTGTTTCCCCTCCATCAAAAACAAAAAAAATATATAAAACTGTGCAAAAATACAAAAAAATGTTTAGAAAAGCAGTGCTTGTAAGACTGTCTGAAGCTCTTTTGCACCTGCTGCAGCTTCACTATTGCCCTGGTGTGGCCAAAGATCGCCCATGACATAGGCGGCCGGCTTCCGAGGTCCGACGGAACTTTTTTCCTTTTCATTTCTGCTTCTTGTCCCACAATCCGTTTCACCTGAAGACACGACCAGGTTCCTGAATGTGTGCAGGGGGACGCTATTGATTGAATGAAAATGGCGGCTTGACACAAAGCTGACTCAAGCGTTGCTGTTGATGCTATACAGACAAAAATTGGTTTTCAGTTTGTACATTCTTCAGGATTTTTTTTTCCATCCAAGGCTGATTGAGAGTTTGTAGAAAAATGGCTTCAGATTTTCCACATATTACTCTTCAACATTCTTCCTAAATGTAACAATGTGAGACTCACTAGGAGAACGGCTGTTTATCTTTCCTTTCAAAATGCTGCCAACAATATTTTCTGAATGGAAGACACCATCTTGTAGCATAAAGGGCCGAAAGGGGTTCTGGTCTGGCCGATTGTTGGTGGAGACATTTTGACTATATCTTGGACCTGCCCGGCGTCGCCCAAAATGGCGCCGGTATAAATGGGACTCGTAACTCCTTGCCCGCAAATGTATATCTAGAAAATTTTATTGTAAGTGGTCCTGTCTTATTTTAATTACAAAATGTACGTCCACCGATTCCGCAACTGTTAGACACCTTAGTTCTTGCAACCTAATGGCCCGCTCGTTACGTTCCTCTACAGTGTAAATGTCTCCTCATCTTATACGATTTCAGTTTGCTCCGTGGCCGGCCCACGTGGTTATAGGCCCGTATTTGTATACTGACATTTTCACAATAAAGGTTTTTAAAACAAAACACGGTAGTAGTATTTACATTGGTAAAGTTTTTACTTTTAGTCAGTGTTTTCGAATCAGTAAAAGGCAAGTGAAATAAAGCAGTCCAATTACATGACGGATAAAAGGTATAATATGTAGGAACGCAGTAAAGATAAATGGTCAAGGGCAGTTGTGTTTTCCACTCCTGCAACATAAAGTGATCGATAAGAATCTGATAATCAGGCGTATCAGCGACTAAGACAGCAGGCCGAGTCTCTTTTACTCAACGGCTCCGTCATGGAACGAAGAAACGCCCTTTTTCTCGAAAAAGGAATATATTTTACTTGCAGGACAGTCGTACATTTTCCGGGAAAGTACATTAGCCTGGAATATTATAACATATGTTTTAAAAAAAATAATGTTCGAAAACAATAAAAAGCGTAATTTGTAGGTCATATGACCAAGCTTTTCATCATTAAAATACCAAAAGTAAAATGAACCAATGAAAAGTTTTATTAACAAGTCACATGACCTGTTATGCTTACGTTACGCGCTGCGCGCCGCGCCTCGGATCACTTCCGGGTGTGCTAACGCGGCGTGTCATATAACGCATTACGCGACAACGTAGGTCAAGAATATAGTCAAAATGTCTCCACCAACCAGCGTTCGGAACACAACCCCTTTCAGCAGTCCAAAAAGTTCTGTTAAATGACAACAGAGGGGACAGGCAACAAGAACCATCAGTCAAAGAGGGGAGGGCAAGTTCTTCTCTTCCGGGTCATGTTGGGGCGCTACCGGAACTGATCGAATTGGTAGTCTACAGTGTTTCTGGATGTTTCAGACTAAAGCTGGCGTCAGCATGAGAGCACTACCATCTCGTAGCTCCGTCGTGGCCATTCCACGAGCAGACATGGCAGCCGCTCCCCACCAGAAGCCTGTGGGAGTCGGGGGCCCCCAAGACTTTTGTAGAATCTTCACGGCTGAGGGGACGCTTTCGAGAATGGGACCCAAGCCCTATCAGGGAAGCGTCCGAGTTCAAAGGTGTCCCAGGGCCATTTTAGTGGACCAGGCCCAAAACCGAAGAGCCGGCCGCCATTTTGAGAGTCCTGTGGCAGCCGCCTATCGCTGCACCGCAAGAGCGGGAGTAACTCAACTACATGATGAGCGAGACGCTGTAGTCGCAAGAGCGGGCGGTAAACAGCTGAATGGCGGAAGAGGCACAGTGTAGCAAAAGTGGGCGGAATGGCAACTGAAACGGTAAAGGGGCACCCCACTACAGCGTGTCTTCAGGTCAAACGGATTGTGGGACAAGGTCCAGAATTGAAGAGTCATCAAAAGGCAAAAAGTTCCGCCGGACCCCGGGAGCCGGCCGCCTATGTCGGGGGCGATCTCAGGCTACACCAGTGCTATAAGACTTGGGGAGGGTGTCGGAGCCAAGCGTCTTCTCCGAGTCCATGGCCATCAGACCGCCCCTCAGGGGCCTCCGTCAAGCTGTTTAGGAAGGTAACATATCACATTGTTTTCAAATGCAGTCAGGTCCACAAACGACACTCACTTACTTTGAGAATAGTGAAGCTGCAGTAGGTGGAAATAAGCTTCAGACAGTGTTACAAGCACTGCTCAGAACTCTGAACTATGGCACCCAACATCCAGAACTTATGCCATTTGAGAATGGCAGTGACATTGAAGCAACTCAGGGACCAAAACCATTAACGTACTTTCACGTATGAAAATCTTACTTGGGGAGGGGGCAGGAGCGAAGCGCCCCCTCCCAGTCCGCGCCATCACACCGTATGTTGAAAATCTGAAGCCATCGTTCTACAAAGTCAACCAACCTTGGATGGAAAAATCTAGAAAAATGTACAAACTGAAAACCAGTTTTGGTCTGCATAGCATCAGTAGCAACGCTTGCTATCAGAGTGCATGAGTTTCATGCTCGATCGATTGAGCTAGCCGGATCGGGCAATAAAAAGTATAAAATAGTTATGTAAATAGTTATTTAATAAAATGTTTTACCCTGTTTCTTTGCTGGTGTGTTGTCTATATTTTTAATATTTGCATAGGGTTTGTCGTTATTTTGGGCGGGGTGGGTGACGGAGTCGAGCTGTCTTGCAGCCCTCATGGTGTGGAGCTCAGTTCATCTCACTATTTTCGTATTTCTCATGAAGGGTTGTTCCTAATATTTCTATTTTAGCGAGGTCAAAAAGAGATCCAATTAGTGGCCTACTGATTTTGCTCGATTACTTTTATTTTTTTACACGATTTTTCACTATCTGCAAAGACTAAACAGAGTATTGCGACTTTGTGCTTGTTTGTAAATAGAGAATGATCAAAAGAGAACCAATTCTAAAACAGTAAATGCTTGGATAACAATCAATCAAATGGAGAGACAAGCAGGCACGACGGATTACAACGGGGGTAAAGGTCTGCGTTAACTACCGTTCACTATCTGCAAAGAGAGAGTACTACTAAGAGAAAAGAGGGGAGGGGGGGGTGCAGCGTTCAAAGCACATCAGCGTGCATAAATACGAAAATGTTTTTATCTATCACGTACTTGACATTTTAAAGCTTTTCATATTTGCTATTAAAAAACCATTGAAATTCACTGAAAAAACTATAGGTTATAGTGGATATATAGTTAGGAATTTGCATTTACAAAACCTTGAAAATTCAATGAAAAAACCATTGGTTTTAGGCCATATA
Organism: Lissotriton vulgaris; assembly: GCF_964263255.1. Taxonomy (NCBI): domain Eukaryota; kingdom Metazoa; phylum Chordata; class Amphibia; order Caudata; family Salamandridae; genus Lissotriton; species Lissotriton vulgaris. Next base: position 435,594,830 of record NC_141698.1, on the reverse strand, counting down.
TAGTTAGGGATTTGCATTTACAAAACCTTATTTTACTCGCATAAAACCATTGAAATTCCATATATAGTTAGATGCGCTAACTATATATCGCGCACCCGCAATCCACTGCTGATGATGTCACATATTACATCATTCATGACATGGTCAGTGACATCACTGATGACATCACTGATGACAACTCAAATGACATCACTGATGACATCTCAAATGACATCACTGATGACATCACTGATGACAACTCAAATGACATCACTGATGACATCTCAAATGACATCACTGATGACCTCACTGATGACAACTCAAATGACATCACTGACAACATCACAGATGACATCATTCATGTGTTAATACGATGAACCTCTACAGACTCTGATATATCCTTAGATACACTCAGTGAAAACAGACACTCACAGACTGTCACTCATCCATGGAGTTACTCATACACCTAGACAGTCATGCAAAGAATCAAACACACCTCCAATTCCTCAACTATACAGTTATACACACCTTACTTATTGAAACATATTCTAACACATATTTACTCTCTTATACAATCCTTGATACATGTTCACAATGATCCATACAGCCACTCACCCATTCACTGGCTCTTATGCACAGTTATTTATATATGTTAACTCTCACATGTACTGTGTTTTACATATGTACTTACTTTGACATGTAGCACTGAGATATCCATTCACTCACCAATACACTCATGCACACAGTCAACCGCCCATATAGCTGTTTCCACATGCACTCTTGAACTCATACACCTAGTGAATCAACTGCTCACACATCTATGCACAGAGTCACACACCTCCCAGCCACCCACACACACACTCAGTCTCCCACACAAATACTTGGGCAACCAATCAATAACCCATATAGTTACTCATATAGCTACTGATCAACACATGCAGCAGTTTACAGAACAACAGATATAATGATACACAAATTAATACAGTTTAATCACTAACCCATGCACTCAGTGAGACACATTTAATCACTCCCTCATACAATCAGTCATGCACCTACTAAATCCTTCATCCAGACACTTATACATCCACTCATTCTTCAATATGTAAGACATATTTTAACTTTACAGAAACATACAGTCACTGGATGTTGTCATCAGTGATGTCATTTGAGTTGTCATCAGTGATGTCATCAGTGATGTCATTTGAGATGTCATCAGTGATGTCATTTGAGTTGTCATCAGTGATGTCATCAGTGATGTCACTGACCATGTCATGAATGATGTAATATGTGACATCATCAGCAGTGGATTGCGGGTGCGCGATATATAGTTAGCGCATCTAACTATATATGGAATTTCAATGGTTTTATGCGAGTAAAATAAGGTTTTGTAAATGCAAATCCCTAACTATATATGGCCTAAAACCAATGGTTTTTTCATTGAATATATATATATATATATTCACTGAAAAAACCATAGGTTTCCCACCAGTTATAGTTAGCTGGAAATTTTACTGACATAAAACCAATGAAATTCCACGTTATAGGTAGTTGGACTCACTATAACTTGCGCGTGTAATGCACTGCTGATGACATCACATATTACATCACTCATGACATAGTCAGTGACATCACTCATGACATCACTGATGACACCATCCAGTGAATGTGTGTCTTTCTGAAAAATAAATATGTTTTATATATGTATATGTAAAAGTTGATGGAAGAATAAATGTTTAAATAAGTGTCTAAATGGATGTTTTTTTTAATAAAATTGATTTGTTAACTGGCTTATTAAGTGTTTCTTAGTGAATACATACATTAGCGAGTAATGTTTAAATATTTATATATATATATATCAGTGTTTCACTTTGTGTCTAAGTGGCTGCATGGGTTGGTGAGTAGCTACATATGTGTGTATATGGGTTATTATATGTTTTTTTAGTATCAGTATGAGTGTCTGTAAGATTTGGTGGGGGTGTTACTTAGCACATAGATGCATCAATAACTGACTCACTGTTTGTATGTTTTTTGAAAACAGCATATGTGCAGGACTGTATGAGTGGGTGAATGTGTATATGTGTGTATTAGTGATTGATTGCCTGTCTCACTAGTGTCTTAATCAGTAACAAGATATATTTTATTCTAGTATATGTGAGTATTGATGTATATAAGTCAGTATATGTGAGAGTGAGAGATTGTAAGAGTTCCTGTTTAAATAAGTATGTGTTTCTATAAGTGATTGTTTAAGAGAGTAAATATGTGTAACTTTCCTTAGAAGTAACGTGGTAGTGTGTGTATATCTGTATATGCAAATCAATGGATGTTTATTAGTTTATTTGCATGTGTGAGTGTGTATGTGAGTAACTTTTTGATGACTGTCGGTGTGTAACAGGATGTATAGGGGTATCACTACATATGATGAGTGAGTATATGTATGAGTGACTATATAAAACTGTTGGTGAATATGTGAATGTGTACATAGATGGTGGAATTACTGAATTGGTTGTTGTAACTGGTATGGGTATATCCACTTTTTTGAAAATGTTAGTTTCTATTTTTGAATATGTGTTTCAAGGGTTACTTTACAGTCAAAGGAGGTCTGTCACTCTGTCACAAGGATGGTCTCATCAGTGATGTGATGAGTGATGTCACTGACCATGTCATATGTGATGTAAAATGTGATGTTATCAGCAGTGCATTACACGCGCAAGTTGTAGTGAGTCCAACTAACTATAACGTGGAATTTCATTGGTTTTATGTCAGTAAAATTTCCAGCTAACTATAACTGGTGTGAAACCTATGGTTTTTTCAGTGAATTTCTTAGGTTTTTAAAATGCTAATTCCTAACTAAAGCTGTTGTGAAACCTATGGTTTTTTCAGTGAATTTCAAAGTTTTTTTTAATGCTAATTCCTAACTATAACTGGTGTGAAACCTTTGGTTTTTTCTTTGAATTTCATAGGTTTTTTAACTGCTAATTTTTAAAATTTTATAGGGCTTCATACCTATGTACTTTTTAGTGAATTTCTAAGGTTATTTTTTCGCAAATGTCTTTAGCTGAGAAAGGTATATTTTTCTAAAAATGAACCCTATATTGTATATTAAGATAATATTTTTGTTTAAAAATAGTTTTTTTTTTTCATATTTGACTCTGTTGCGCTCCTGGTGAGCGTACCGGTGAACGCCCCGGTGCGCGTACCGGTGCGCGTCCCGTCAGCGCACGAACAAAATTTTTTTAAAAAAAAATAATGAAGGAGTGAGCATGAGGAATCGGGACAGAAAGAGTGGTGTTAAGAGAAAGAGAGCTAGAGGGAGGAACACAGAGGGACTGTGTAATATATTGTAAGACAGAGAAAAGGTGTAAGAGGAAGTAACTGAGAAAAAGAAAATGAATAAGGGAGCAAAAGAAGAGAAGAAAGAGGAAGACTAAAGCAGAGGTTCTGGGAAAATGTGAATGGGTGATGAAAGTAAAAGGAAGGAGACTTAAATATGGGGAATGACAGATAGTGACGGAACCAGAGAAAAAAACCAGTAGTGACGGAGGGAAAGAAAATAGCAGTGAGTGTAAGTAAAGAGGAGTGAAAGAGGGTGTATATAAGTGAATAAGGGTAAGACATGGGGAGTGACAGGGAGAAAGAAGAGAGAGAGTAAAGGAAGGAGTGTCAGAAAGGGACTAAGTGAACCAGTAAAAAAGGTAAGTGAAGGAGTGTGGATAAGCAGAGGTACTGAAAGAAGTTGAATGTGGTAGGAAGTAAACATGGAGGATAAGAATAAGTGAGGGAAGCAAAGTAAGGAAACAAGGGTAAGGTAGGGTGAGAGAAAAGTAGTGAGGTTAAAGCAAAGGGTGATAACAAACTATATTTTGTAAACACACTTACCATATAATTAATGAAAACTTACTTGTATCTGTGAAAGACAAAAGAAAAAACAGGTTATAATTAGTAAAAAATATATATTAAAATAGAAGAAACAGTTCAAGAGGTAATAAATCTAAAAAAGTTTACTAAGAAATAAAGCAATAGTGAAGGATACAAAAACAGAAATAAAGTAATGTAGAAAGAGAAAAAAGAAGGAAAAAGAAATAGAAAGAGAACAAATTACTGAAGGTAAGTAAGATACTAAAAGAATGTGAGATACCAAAACAAAATCAGGAAAGATTAGAAAGTAAAAGGAAAATAAGTGAAAAGGAGAGAAGCCTGAATGAGAAACTATTAATAAAAAGAGGAATAGAAGATGACTGAGAGTGAGTGAAGGGAAGTCACAGAGTGAAGGGATAAAGGGAATTAGGTTAATATAGAACGATGGATGAAAAAGGAGTGAGAGAGTAAGTACACAGAAAAACAAAGAGAAAGACTGAGTGAACTACAGTACAATGAGTGCGAAAGAAAACAAAGGAGAAAAAGAAAGAAAGAGAGGGGAAGAAAACTAAAGCAGTGGTACTGAGAGAATGTGTAAAAGATAAAAAGTGGTGGAAGGAAGAGAGGAAATGCAGACAGTTCAAATTGGATTGAGAAGTTGTGAATGAAGTGCAGTAAAGGAACAGTGATGAAACAAAGTTAAAAAAAGTCAGTGTAAATGAGTAAAGAGAGGTAAATATGGGTGAAAAAGGAAAATGAGTGTGCGACAATGTGAATACAATATAAATTACACAATGCAAACTATAGAATAACTTCTACAATATGTTACATTATTTATTTTTGCTGTTCTCAGAATATATTGAATTTCACTTAAATTAGTGAGTTCAAAGTCTTCATCATATAACAGGGGGAAAAAAACACAATCTAAAAGATTGTGTTTAGAAAAACCCATTCAAACATACATCTCATATATGTACACTAATATTTGATCCACTTACTTTTCTGTGAGGCCAAATAGAAGATAGTGAAGGACCTTTTGGTGGAAAAAAGTCTGCTGTGCTCTATAACTTCCATTTCATCGACTTCCTATGAAAAAAGATCTAAGAACATCATACCTTACACTTTCCTCACGGCCAATTTGTGTCAGATATATCAGTATTTTTTACTTTGAGATCCACTTAAAGTATCTATATGAGATAAATAATTTAAAACATTAGATTAACTAACTAACTAACCAACTTTTATTATCTATTCCCGTCTTCAAAGGCCAATTCCCTTTACTAAAACTTTGGTTTTAAAAACACTAGATAAGTATTTGTAGAGTCATAAGGCAAACGTTGTTTATAAGTTAAATGAGAATCATTGCAGTAACTCCATCCTTTTTCACATTTTAAGTAGCATGTATAATGTCCTGAGGTTGTCAAAGAACCATCATGATAAATAATAGCTTCAGTTGTAAAGGTTCTTCCTGAAATTGATAACTGAGAAGCCACAAAATTTTTGATAGAAGTTGTCAATTTAGTTCCATCAGGTCTACATCGTTGTAAAACTAAAATGATATACTGACCATAACTTTGTATAAATAATGTGGATAGCATTGGATAGTTACATTGAGTACACACCATATTATGATCTGCTGCTTTAACTAGATTTTTAAATGACACTGATTTACAGTCAGGTAAAGTCAAATATATAAATCTTTCAGTGTCTACTCTAGTAGTACTTGATGAACTACAATTGTGGCAGTCATCTGCCATTGATAAGAAAGGCTGAAAAGATTATCTACATCTACACCTTCATCTTCCAAAACACCAAACATATACATTAAAAATTCCTGACAATCCTGCTGAATGTTCTGTGAAAATTTATCTTGACCAGAACACATATCTAAAATATTTCGAATTTCTGTTACACTTTCTATTTTTGCTCTATCACTGCTACATTTCTCAAACACAGAATTCAATAAACCACACAATCTTTGATCCCGAATTTCAACAATCTGTTCTTGTAAAGTTTTAGGAAAAAAACAACATTAACCACTACATTAGCATAGCAGTTGACACCAGAACCATTTTCAAACTGAAATCCAACAAAATTTTCTTCACAATCCTTTTTCTTTCTGTTTTCAATTACAGTTTTGTCTACTTTTTGTCTTTTTGCTACTATCTCACTGCAATTAATCTCATTTCTTCTTTTTCGGCCTACCACACGTTTTTCAAACAGAGGATATTGAGGCAAATGTGGAGCATACTCTCTTCTTAACCTATTGTATTCTTTAACACAATCTAGATCTGCACACATTTTTGTCTCATCACACTCAATCAAGTATAATCCTGATAAAGTTCTGACTCGGGATAATGCCACATATGCCATACCCTCTTTAAACACAGATCTTCCAATGTTCACTAAAGCATTATCTACACTTAAACCTTGAGATTTATGAATTGTTACTGCATATGCCAAACAAACAGGAAACTGTTTTCTGTGAACATATAAGTCTTTTACAAGTAAAAATCTAGCAGAACAACGACTGATTTGCTGAACTTGCTCAATGCCATCAAATTTTATTTTCAAAAATTCAATTCCATCTCTATAATTCACAAAATCAACAACATAACCCATTGCTCCATTTACCAGACCTCTTTCAACATTTAAATTCCTTCTCAAAATGATATGACAATTTAAACACACATTCAGAGTCTTTTCAAAACCAGCTGTTTTAGAAATACTTTTCTCTAATGAATCCAATTTGGTTTTCAAATTTTCTGACAAAACAATTGTTGCACCCATATGCTCTATTTTATCTATTGCTTCCAGTTTCACAATCTCTTCATTTTCTAACTCTAACATTTTGTTGTTGAAGATGGAACATTCTTGCAGAGTTGGCATCAAACATATCCCAGATTTCTTCTCAGTCATTTTTTTAAAAATATTCTCTGGAAGAATGTTTTCATTTGGATACAAATTTGAAATTAATCGACCATGTAAAGCTTCTTTCCCAAGCTCGCTTACTTTTCCAATTCTTACATCTTGTAGAATATTTTTATAAACTTCATCCTTTGCCTGTCGCATATTTTGAAGCAGTTTAGCATATTTCAAATTTAACCATATATTAACGTTTCCAATGCTTCCAAGGGACTTCCTAGTATCTTCATGCGTGAGCATTTTAAACACTGGTTGTCCTTTTACTGGAGTCAACTGCAATAGATCTCCAAAAACAACAATGTGTTTTCCTCCAAATAACACATCATACTCTGTTCTAAGAATTTCTTGCATTCTCAAATGCACAAAAGCAAGCATTAGATTTGAGACCATGCTTACTTCATCAATAATAAGAAGTTTCATTTTCTTCAAGACTCTTGAAACTTCAGAACACGCATCTCCAGATAACTTGTTGTAATGCAATTTATTATCATGCTCAACTGGCAGCATCAGTAAATGATGTAGAGTAATCCCTTTAATGTTATTTGTTGCCAGACCAGTTGGAGCAGTTACAACACAAGACATCGGTGAATCAGTCCTTTTCTGCAGATAACTTGCAATGGCTTTAATTAGAAAACGTTTTCCTGTCCCCGCTTCTCCACGTAAGTACAGTCGGACAGGCTCAAATGATGTACATGAGCACTCTTTTTTCTCATGTCTGAATCCATGTTCAATCTGCTCTGTGACTTCATCATACATCTTTTTCTGCTCAACGTTTAGTTGCTTTGCCAAATCTTCTAAGTTAACTCCATCCTCTTGAGCTTGTTCCATAGCTCTTTCCACCTCATCCATGGCAGTGGCAGCTTCATTTTGGATAATAGGTCCTCCTAGTGGATCCTGACTCAATGAAGTAGAACTCTGACTGTCTTGAGAACTGTCTCTAGCTATCTCTTCAGCAATTGTGGTTTCCTGCTCTATTTCTTCGTTCAACATTTGCAGATAATTTAGAAAAATAGGACATTCTATGGTATCCTTAGTTGCATTAAAAGAGTCTTCATAACAGAGAAAATCTCCAAGTAGTTCCTCTTCCGTACGCCATGGCATAAAGAGTTGCAAAAGAGCTAAATAATAAAATTCTCTTTTGTCTGGAGCTTCACAACTCAATTTTCGATGATTAATCAAATGGCCTTTTTTCTGCTTGACTAGACATCCTTCATAGCCAATGACTGCATATTTTCCATTATTGATATCTTCTGTGATGTTCCTCTTATAACTGTAGTTTTGCAGAACTTCATACAAACAAGTGTTCTCAAGGTGAGTACTTCTATTTGGATAGTATGTATCCAACATATTTGTCTTCAAAATATCTGTACTGTTTGGTTCTTTCTCCGCCAAATATTCAATTTCTTGTACAGATTTCAAAACTCGGTTTCGTGTTTCAGCAAGACCTAGACTCATCCAAATGATTGTTCTTGGTTTGGCATAGAGACTTGCTGATGATAACCGATCAGAACATTCATATGCTCCAATTTCTCGATGCGACAACATCTTCAGACTGAAACTATATAATTTCTTGCTTAGACTCTTTTCATGTGAAATGTCCTCCCACATTTCCTTCAGTTCTGTCTTTTCTTTTTTGGTGATGTAAGATGTCACATATCGAGCCACAGCAATAGAGTTGTCAGCAACGAACTGAATATCCATGTTAGCATTCCACATGGACAAAATCACTGGGTTGTAATCGTTGATGTACTTAGATTCTTCATTTCTTTTCAAATTGTATGTATTTTTGGGAGATTTCCTCGTCACAGTATGTCGTAGAGATGACATCAAATTATTTACTCTTCCCTTAGAAATCACTGGTCGTGGAAATGCAAAACGACATTTCGTGTAGTACTTTTCCTTGTTTTTAAATTTTCGACAACAGTACTTTCCACAACGATGAGATTGAAAACGTAGAACTTGTTGCCTTAAACTGTTTTCTTCAGTAGATTTTTGAACAGCACATGTTGAATACTCTTCAATGAAACTCATCACTGTTTCATCCGAATCTGATCCAAATTTGGGTGCATCTTTAATCCATAACAACATATGTATATGAGGAGCACCTCTCGCTTGATATTCCTTCCTCCAAAAGAAATCCAAAACCTCTCCAATGGGAGGATTTTTTTTGTTGGTAATAAAATACATCATAGCTTCAAATCTATGATTGAAATATCTGCAAACATTTACTGGATCCAAAGAACACAGTTCTCCAGGTGTTTTCAATTTTATATTTTGTATGTTTCCATTTGCCTCTCGTAGAAATTTAAGTAAGTCATCCCATGCATACTCAGCACAGCTAAGAGTGAGGAACCATGTAGGAGTTCCTAAGTTTCTTAGCATACATTTCAATTCTCCATGACGACGGAACCAATACTCATTGGTTCCACGTTGACATGCCATGAGATTGATTAGCTGAGATTCCAAAATACTATCTTGCAGATTAACTTTCTCCATAAAGTCCCTTGCAGAAACATTTTGCAGATGAGCTCCACTTTTCAATATATGATTAACTGCATAAGAAAGACCAGACAAATCACTTTCATACAGTAGATGAAATAAATACGTAATGCATTGCCGAAACCTTGGATCTTCAGCATATAATCTTAAAGTCCGGTATTCAGCTGCAGGAATTTGAACTGGTCGATCGTCATATCGTCCACCACGACCTGTTGGAAATAACTGTGGAAAACAACGAGCTTCCAAACTTTCTTCCCATACACTAATGGGACTTCCTTTTGCTGCTTTCATTTAAAACAAGTCAATTGCATTCCCCATTACTTCTTTGGAATGCAAAGGATGAACAGTATAATGTTCATATATTTCTTCATTTCTAGACACATCAACTTTTTCAATTTGGCCAACTGAACAATCACTGTCTTCTTCTGTAGCTGTTTCCTCTGCTCCAACACTTACATCTTTATAGTACTCATTGTTTTTGACCAAATACAACATTGCCTTTTTGACTTTCCTAACATCCACTAAATCTTGCCAGATTTTCTTACTCTTTGTCTGAACCTCATTAACTAGAATAACTAGAGGATCCTCTTCTACTCTTTCTACACCAATTGTATCAATATTTTTCTTCACATCTAGAGGCAAATAAACAACTCTTCCCTTTAATCCTCTTTGTAAATCTGTAGGTGGTAATTTCCCTATCTTAGGCTCCATGCGAACAATAGCTTGAAAAGGATGGACACATTGAATCAAAATTGATTCATAAGTATTTAAATCCATCAATTCATAAGGAATATCTATCAACTGAAGATTATTATGAATTGCTCTAGCAGGCATTCTATTTTCATTTAATTTTTTCAAACAATAATTACAAATATGCTGATCAAAACTCAAATCAAAAGAATTCTCCACCAACAAATAACTTACAAAATCCTTCCATTCACTATTATTTTCCAATTCACATTTTTCATATAAATCAACTAACCTAGTCTGAATCTTATAATGAGTCAGTCAACAACACACAAAAGTTAAATTAGGCCTTTCACTTGATATCACCTTAAACTTGGTAATTTCCTCGTCAAACTTTTCTGTACTTGGAATCTGTCCATTATCTTCCACATAACCATCCATTACTATATCCATTTCTACACTGTCCTCTTTGTTCCCAAAATAACAAAACTCAATTTCTTCACAAATAGTCTTCACATCCACTTCAGATCCATGCAATCGAGCACTGTTTAATTGTTTAAGCTTAAGTGCTGGACTTTTTCCATAATACAACTTTCTCTCTAATTTCCTCACCTTATAATGATGCACTGCTAACATCCTAAAATGATGAAAAACACTCTGACATACTTCTCTAGAAAGACAAGCTAGTGAATGCCCATGCAAACCTGTGCTTTCTCTCACTCTGCAAGGATCTAACTCTTGCAAGATCTTCATTTTTTGTTTGAGACTTTTCTTACTATATGTACTTAAGAAATTTCGAAGCAAAACGATTGAATCGTGTCGCACACTACAAATACTACTGCACTTCCATGCGTACACTGGACCCTTAGTACGTCTCCCTAAAACTTCATGAGCTAACACCTCTTCTGCATCTCTAGACACAAGTTTCTCTTTTTCCATCACACAACCATCTTTCACCTCATATGCTCGACCACTGGTGTCAACTGCATGCACCAAATAATTTTCCTGAAAGTAACTCTCCTCATTGAAAAATGGCTCAGAACTTGAACTATGCATCCATTCGCCAGAAAATACTTCACAAAAATTAGTCCGATTAATAATTCTTTTCCATCTACTGTTCGATTTGAAAACATCAATTGCCTTATTAAGTATCCTAATTCTATTGATTACTAAAATAAATAATTTTTTCTTAACTTCAAAAGCCTGATCAACAATCTTCTCTACACTTTTCTTTTTCTTGTAAAAAGCAGTTCTCTGTTTACCTTTCCTATCATTTTTTAGCAAATTTAAAACTACCCTATTGCGTTACATTCGCCTACGAATGTCCCTAAATTGATTTACCCTTCTATTGCTATCCATTCTCTTCTCTCCTGCTCCAATCGAGACATTTTTTTGTGGGCCTCTCCTTCCTTTTTAGATTTGCTGTCTCCATCTGAATATTCACACTACCAATATCATTTTTTTTTTACGACATATGTTGCGAAGAAAAGACTTAATTGGCTTACCAGGAGCTTTTCTAGTGTTTTTTGAAGTAGTTGCTGTAGAGGATTCTATAAATTCTGTTGCTGATGTTCTCCTTTTACGTATGGTATTTTTTGATACTTCTTTGCCTTGAAGGCATTTTTGCTTGCTTTTCAGAAGTTGATTTGAATCTGTTGTTCTGAAAAAAAAAACACATGAAAGACCACTATTAGCAAACAACAAAGTAATGACAAAATGCAAACAATATAAACAATAAATTGCAACATATTTAAGATTATACAACAGCAACTCAGGGCCTTATTTATGAAGGCCTTGCACCACCAGTGCAACACATGTTGCATTCCAAAAATACAAATCCTCTACCTCTCAAATGTTGATATCAAGCATTATCAAAAAGTAGAACACAAACTAAGAGCAAAGAAACTATAGGCCTTATTTATGAAGACCTTGCGCCAAAAGAGCGTCACTTATTTCCCATGTATAAAGTGATGCACCGGTTGCACAAGGCAATCATTAATAAGGGCCAAATGAAAATACCATTGATTTGCCCCCAAAATCGTTTTTTGAATAACATTTAAAAAACACTGCACAGAACCTATGTATAACCACTCAATATCACTTTTGAAACGTCACTGTTTTCCAAAATACAAATCCTCTACATTGCAAATGTTGATATCAAGCATTATCAAAAAGCAGAACACAAACCAAGAGCAAAGAAACTCAAGGCCTTATTTATGAAGGCCTTGTGCCACCAGTGCATCACTTTCTTCCCATGTTAAAAGTGACATACCTACGCCACAAGACAATCATAAATAAGACCCAAATATAAATACCATTGATTGGCACCAAAAATCGTTTTTTGAATAACATTTAAAAAACACAGGGCAGAACCTATGTACAAGCACTGAATTTCACTTTTGAAACATCACTGTTTCCCAAAATACAAATCCTCTACCATGCAAATGTTGATAGCAAGCATTATCAAAAAGCAGAACACAAACCAAGAGCAAAGAAACTCAGGGCCTTATTTATGAAAGCCTTGCGCCACCAGTGCGTCACTTTCTTCCCATGTTAAAAGTGACATACCTACGCCACAAGACAATCATAATTAAAACCCAAATATAAATACCACTGATTGGCACCCAAAATCGTTTTTTGAATAACATTTAAAAAACTCTGCCCAGAACCTATGTACAAGCACTGAATTTCACTTTTGAAACATCACTGTTTCCCAAAATACAAATCCTCTACCTTGCAAATGTTGATATCAAGCATTATCAAAAAGCAGAACACAAACTAAAAGCAAAGAAACTCAAGACCTTATTTATGAAGACCTTGGCCAGAAGAGCATCACTTATTTCCCATGTATAAAGTGATGCACCGGTTGCACAAGGCAATCATAAATAAGGGCCAAATGAAAATACAATTGACTTGCCCCCAAAATCGTTTTTTGAATAACATTTAAAAAAACTCTGCCCAGAACCTATGTATAAGCACTTAATATCACTTTTGAAACGTCACTGTTTCCCAAAATACAAATCCTCTACCTTGCAAATGTTGATATCAAGCATTATCAAAAAGCAGAACACAAACTAAAAGCAAAGAAACTCAAGACCTTATTTATGAAGACCTTGCGCCAGAAGAGCGTCACTTATTTCCCATGTATAAAGTGATGCACCGGTTGCACAAGGCAATCATAAATAAGGGCCAAATGAAAATACAATAGATTTGCCCCCAAAATCGTTTTTTGAATAACATTTAAAAAACACTGCACAGAACCTATGTATAAGCACTCAATATCACTTTTGAAACGTCACTGTTTCCCAAAATACAAATCCTCTACCTTACAAATGTTGATAGCAAGCATTATCAAAAAGCAGAACACAAACCAAGAGCAAAGAAACTCAGGGCCTTATTTATAAAAGCCTTGCGCCACCAGTGCGTCACTTTCTTCCCATGTTAAAAGTGACATACCTACGCCACAAGACAATCATAAATAAGACCCAAATATAAATACCATTGATTGGCACCAAAAATCGTTTTTTGAATAACATTTAAAAAACACAGGGCAGAACCTATGTACAAGCACTGAATTTCACTTTTGAAACATCACTGTTTCCCAAAATACAAATCCTCTACCTTGCAAATGTTGATAGCAATCATTATCAAAAAGCAGAACACAAACCAAGAGCAAAGAAACTCAAGGCCTTATTTATGAAGACCTTGCGCCAGAAGAGCGTCACTTATTTCCCATGTATAAAGTGATGCACCGGTTGCACAAGGCAATCATAAATAAGGGCCAAATGAAAATACCATTGATTTGCCCCCAAAATCGTTTTTTGAATAACATTTAAAAAACACTGCACAGAACCTATGTATAACCACTCAATATCACTTTTGAAACGTCACTGTTTTCCAAAATACAAATCCTCTACATTGCAAATGTTGATATCAAGCATTATCAAAAAGCAGAACACGAACCAAGAGCAAAGAAACTCAAGGCATTATTTATGAAGACCTTGTGCCACCAGTGCATCACTTTCTTCCCATGTTAAAAGTGACATACCTACGCCACAAGACAATCATAAATAAGACCCAAATATAAATACCATTGATTGGCATCAAAAATCGTTTTTTGAATAACATTTAAAAAACACAGGGCAGAACCTATGTACAAGCACTGAATTTCACTTTTGAAACATCACTGTTTCCCAAAATACAAATCCTCTACCTTGCAAATGTTGATAGCAAGCATTATCAAAAAGCAGAACACAAACCAAGAGCAAAGAAACTCAGGGCCTTATTTATGAAAGCCTCGCGCCACCAGTGCGTCACTTTCTTCCCATGGTAAAAGTGACATACCTACGCCACAAGACAATCATAAATAAGACCCAAATATAAATACCATTGATTGGCACCAAAAATCGTTTTTTGAATAACATTTAAAAAACACAGGGCAGAACCTATGTACAAGCACTGAATTTCACTTTTGAAACATCACTGTTTCCCAAAATACAAATCCTCTACATTGCAAATGTTGATATCAAGCATTATCAAAAAGCAGAACACAAACCAAGAGCAAAGAAACTCAAGGCCTTATTCATGAAGACCTTGTGCCACCAGTGCATCACTTTCTTCCCATGTTAAATGTGACATACCTATGCCACAAGACAATCATAAATAAGACCCAAATATAAATACCATTGATTGGCACCAAAAATCGTTTTTTGAATAACATTTAAAAAACACAGGGCATAACCTATGTACAAGCACTGAATTTCACTTTTGAAACATCACTGTTTCCCAAAATACAAATCCTCTACCTTGCAAATGTTGATATCAAGTATTATCAAAAAGAAGAACACAAACCAAGAGCAAAGAAACTCAAAGCCTTATTTATGAAGACTTTGCGCCAGAAGAGCGTCACTTATTTCCCATGTATAAAGTGATGCACCGGTTGCACAAGTCAATCATAAATAAGGGCCAAATGAAAATACCATTCATTTGCACCCAAAATCGTTTTTTGAATAACATTTAAAAAAACTCTGCCCAGAACCTATGTACAAGCACTGAATTTCACTTTTGAAACGTCACTGTTTCCCAAAATACAAATCCTCTACCTTGCAAATGTTGATATCAAGCATTATCAACAAGCAGAACACAAACTAAAAGCAAAGAAACTCAAGACCTTATTTATGAAGACCTTGCGCCAGAAGAGCGTCACTTATTTCCCATGTATAAAGTGATGCACCGGTTGCACAAGGCAATCATAAATAAGGGCGAAATGAAAATACAATTGATTTGCCCCCAAAGTCATTTTTTGAATAACATTTAAAAAACACTGCGCAGAACCTATGTTTAAGCACTCAATATCATTTTTGAAACGTCACTGTTTCCCAAAATACAAATCCTCTACCTTGCAAATGTTGATAGCAAGCATTATCAAAAAGCAGAACACAAACCAAGAGCAAAGAAACTCAGGGCCTTATTTATGAAAGCCTCGCGCCACCAGTGCGTCACTTTCTTCCCATGGTAAAAGTGACATACCTACGCCACAAGACAATCATAAATAAGACCCAAATATAAATACCATTGATTGGCACCAAAAATCGTTTTTTGAATAACATTTAAAAAACACAGGGCAGAACCTATGTACAAGCACTGAATTTCACTTTTGAAACATCACTGTTTCCCAAAATACAAATCCTCTACCTTGCAAATGTTGATAGCAAGCATTATCAAAAAGCAGAACACAAACCAAGAGCAAAGAAACTCAAGGCCTTATTTATGAAGACCTTGCGCCAGAAGAGCGTCACTTATTTCCCATGTATAAAGTGATGCACCGGTTGCACAAGGCAATCATGAATAAGGGCCAAATGAAAATACCATTGATTTGCCCCCAAAATCGTTTTTTGAATAACATTTAAAAAACACTGCACAGAACCTATGTATAACCACTCAATATAACTTTTGAAACATCACTGTTTTCCAAAATACAAATCCTCTACATTGCAAATGTTGATATCAAGCATTATCAAAAAGCAGAACACAAACCAAGAGCAAAGAAACTCAAGGCCTTATTCATGAAGACCTTGTGCCACCAGTGCATCACTTTCTTCCCATGTTAAATGTGACATACCTATGCCACAAGACAATCATAAATAAGACCCAAATATAAATACCATTGATTGGCACCAAAAATCGTTTTTTGAATAACATTTAAAAAACACAGGGCATAACCTATGTACAAGCACTGAATTTCACTTTTGAAACATCACTGTTTCCCAAAATACAAATCCTCTACCTTGCAAATGTTGATAGCAAGAATTATCAAAAAGCAGAACACAAACCAAGAGCAAAGAAACTCAAGGCCTTATTTATGAAGACCTTGCGCCAGAAGAGCGTCACTTATTTCCCATGTATAAAGTGATGCACCGGTTGCACAAGGCAATCATAAATAAGGGCCAAATGAAAATACCATTGATTTGCCCCCAAAATCGTTTTTTGAATAACATTTAAAAAACACTGCACAGAACCTATGTATAACCACTCAAGATCACTTTTGAAACGTCACTGTTTTCCAAAAAACAAATCCTCTACATTGCAAAAGTTGATATCAAGCGTTATCAAAAAGCAGAACACAAACCAAGAGCAAAGAAACTCAAGGCCTTATTTATGAAGACCTTGTGCCACCAGTGCATCACTTTCTTCCAATGTTAAATGTGACATACCTACGCCACAAGACAATCATGAATAAGACCCAAATATAAATACCATTGATTGGCACCAAAAATCGTTTTTTGAATAACATTTAAAAAACACAGGGCATAACCTATGTACAAGCACTGAATTTCACTTTTGAAACATCACTGTTTCCCAAAATACAAATCCTCTACCTTGCAAATGTTGATAGCAAGCATTATCAAAAAGCAGAACACAAACCAAGAGCAAAGAAACTCAGGGCCTTATTTATGAAAGCCTTGCGCCACCAGTGTGTCACTTTCTTCCCATGTTAAAAGTGACATACCTACGCCACAAGACAATCATAAATAAGACCCAAATATAAATACCATTGATTGGCACCAAAAATCGTTTTTTGAATAGCATTTAAAAAACACAGGGCAGAACCTATGTACAAGCACTGAATTTCACTTTTGAAACTTCACTGTTTCCCAAAATACAAATCCTATACCTTGCAAATGTTGATATCAAGCATTATCAAAAAGCAGAACACAAACCAAGAGCAAAGAAACTCAAAGCCTTATTTATGAAGACTTTGCGCCAGAAGAGCGTCACTTATTTCCCATGTATAAAGTGATGCACCGGTTGCACAAGGCAATCATAAATAAGGGCCAAATGAAAATACCATTGATTTGCCCCCAAAATCGTTTTTTGAATAACATTTAAAAAACACGGCACAGAACCTATGTATAACCACTCAATATCACTTTTGAAACGTCACTGTTTTCCAAAATACAAATCCTCTACATTGCAAATGTTGATATCAAGCATTATCAAAAAGCAGAACACAAACCAAGAGCAAAGAAACTCAAGGCATTATTTATGAAGACCTTGTGCCACCAGTGCATCACTTTCTTCCCATGTTAAAAGTGACATACCTACGCCACAAGACAATCATAAATAAGACCCAAATATAAATACCATTGATTGGCATCAAAAATCGTTTTTTGAATAACATTTAAAAAACACAGGGCAGAACCTATGTACAAGCACTGAATTTCACTTTTGAAACATCACTGTTTCCCAAAATACAAATCCTCTACCTTGCAAATGTTGATAGCAAGCATTATCAAAAAGCAGAACACAAACCAAGAGCAAAGAAACTCAGGGCCTTATTTATGAAAGCCTCGCGCCACCAGTGCGTCACTTTCTTCCCATGGTAAAAGTGACATACCTACGCCACAAGACAATCATAAATAAGACCCAAATATAAATACCATTGATTGGCACCAAAAATCGTTTTTTGAATAACATTTAAAAAACACAGGGCAGAACCTATGTACAAGCACTGAATTTCACTTTTGAAACTTCACTGTTTCCCAAAATACAAATCCTCTACCTTGCAAATGTTGATATCAAGCATTATCAAAAAGAAGAACACAAACCAAGAGCAAAGAAACTCAAAGCCTTATTTATGAAGACTTTGCGCCAGAAGAGCGTCACTTATTTCCCATGTATAAAGTGATGCACCGGTTGCACAAGTCAATCATAAATAAGGGCCAAATGAAAATACCATTCATTTGCACCCAAAATCGTTTTTTGAATAACATTTAAAAAAACTCTGCCCAGAACCTATGTACAAGCACTGAATTTCACTTTTGAAACGTCACTGTTTCCCAAAATACAAATCCTCTACCTTGCAAATGTTGATATCAAGCATTATCAACAAGCAGAACACAAACTAAAAGCAAAGAAACTCAAGACCTTATTTATGAAGACCTTGCGCCAGAAGAGCGTCACTTATTTCCCATGTATAAAGTGACGCACCGGTTGCACAAGGCAATCATAAATAAGGGCCAAATGAAAATACAATTGATTTGCCCCCAAAATCATTTTTTGAATAACATTTAAAAAACACTGCGCAGAACCTATGTTTAAGCACTCAATATCATTTTTGAAACGTCACTGTTTCCCAAAATACAAATCCTCTACCTTGCAAATGTTGATAGCAAGCATTATCAAAAAGCAGAACACAAACCAAGAGCAAAGAAACTCAGGGCCTTATTTATAAAAGCCTTGCGCCACCAGTGCGTCACTTTCTTCCCATGTTAAAAGTGACATACCTACGCCACAAGACAATCATAAATAAGACCCAAATATAAATACCATTAATTGGCACCAAAAATCGTTTTTTGAATAACATTTAAAAAACACAGGGCAGAACCTATGTACAAGCACTGAATTTCACTTTTGAAACATCACTGTTTCCCAAAATACAAATCCTCTACCTTGCAAATGTTGATAGCAAGCATTATCAAAAAGCAGAACACAAACCAAGAGCAAAGAAACTCAGGGCCTTATTTATTTAAGCCTTGCGCCACCAGTGCGTCACTTTCTTCCCATGTTAAAAGTGACATACCTACACCACAAGACAATCATAAATAAGACCCAAATATAAATACCATTGATTGGCACCAAAAATCGTTTTTTGAATAACATTTAAAAAACACAGGGCAGAACCTATGTACAAGCACTGAATTTCACTTTTGAAACTTCACTGTTTCCCAAAATACAAATTCTCTACCTTGCAAATGTTGATATCAAGCATTATCAAAAAGCAGAACACAAACCAAGAGCAAAGAAACTCAAAGCCTTATTTATGAAGACTTTGCGCCAGAAAAGCGTCACTTATTTCCCATGTATAAAGTGATGCACCGGTTGCACAAGGCAATCATAAATAAGGGCCAAATGAAAATACCATTCATTTGCACCCAAAATCGTTTTTTGAATAACATTTAAAAAACTCTGCCCAGAACCTATGTACAAGCACTGAATTTCACTTTTGAAACGTCACTGTTTCCCAAAATACAAATCCTCTACCTTGCAAATGTTGATATCAAGCATTATCAAAAAGCAGAACACAAACTAAAAGCAAAGAAACTCAAGACCTTATTTATGAAGAGCTTGCGCCAGAAGAGCGTCACTTATATGGCTGAGATACCCGCCACCCCCTCTCAACACAATCCCCAAGGATGGGAAACTGGAAACGGTTCTGAACTTTTGGAAGACGGGAGGGAGTGACCCTCCCGGCCGTATTTATTAAAATATGAAACAAAATTAAAACATTAAAATAACAGTTTCATATTATGTACAATTTCATTACCACATTGCGATGTTTGGCTAACCTTAACATATTCTCTAATACAAAGGTTCTCCTAGCCGAACTAACATCCTACAAAACATTTAACTTGAAATTTTGAAATTGTACATCCTAACGTTTAAGGGCCAACGGCAAGGTCGTAACCGGTGTCAAGATCCCTAACCATAAATATCCCCCTCACTTGTGAGGGGCGACCGCACAGAGGTGTACCTCGAGTGCAACTACCAATTTCCCTTGACTTGACGGGGGCCCCAATAAACTCGACGCCACTTAGAGGTCGTCCGAGGACTCGTGTGAGGAATCTAGAAGGTAGCGTAGACCCCCCCCAAACCCCACACAACTTACCGCATCTGCCGTCGCAGATGTCCTGGCCCCGGGAAATTCTCCAGGAGGGGCTGTAGCCCCTCCTACCCAGGAAGGGGCCTTGACCGCCTTTCCTTTCCTTTCGGCGGCCCATCCTTAGAAGGGACCGCCTTCCCCGTTGAGGGGCCAATGGCCACCTCCCTCGAGCGCTCCCAACCGTAATGGGTGACGCCCACTCATAGGGATCTTCCAATTAGTGCTCACCGATCATGACCTTACCGCCCGACCAAAATAAATACGACAGTTTCTAAACTAAATGACTAATTTACCTAAAAGACAGTTAAAACAACAACTTTATTCAACAGCATGCTACTGATCAACACTAGAGCAGAAATACTTTATTTGCAAAACATACCAAAAATTGACCATTTCTTTATCGCATATTCAAAAATTATCACGATAATAATCCGAACCTGCAAACAAAAAAGGGGTTACCACATCAAACTTTATCCAAAACCATTTGCTGTCCTCAGGGGCTGGTGGGTGGGTCAAAATTGGCTCTTCGTTCCGTCTCGAGCTCACGTGCAGCGAGGTGGTGCAGCTTTAGAGCACTGGAACAAGAGGATGCTTCCTTGGCTTGTTGCTCCTTTTATCCGTCTTCAGGGCGGGCGTAAACCCGCCCCGGCCTGCCCCGAGGGCGTGGCCCGGCCGCGTCAGTGTCTAGGCCAGCCCACTCCAGGGCGGGAAAAAGGCGCGCCCCGGCTACGCCGCTTCGGGCATACCAGCCGAGACTCGCCTCCCGCCCAAGATGGCTTCCCGGGGGGATCGTGGTACTCCGCCATACGTTCGGGGGGACCGAATGGTCGCCCCTTTCCATATGGCTGAGATACCCGCCACCCCCTCTCAACACAATCCCCAAGGATGGGAAACTGGAAACGGTTCTGAACTTTTGGAAGACGGGAGGGAGTGACCCTCCCGGCCGTATTTATTAAAATATGAAACAAAATTAAAACATTAAAATAACAGTTTCATATTATGTACAATTTCATTACCACATTGCGATGTTTGGCTAACCTTAACATATTCTCTAATACAAAGGTTCTCCTAGCCGAACTAACATCCTACAAAACATTTAACTTGAAATTTTGAAATTGTACATCCTAACGTTTAAGGGCCAACGGCAAGGTCGTAACCGGTGTCAAGATCCCTAACCATAAATATCCCCCTCACTTGTGAGGGGCGACCGCACAGAGGCGTACCTCGAGTGCAACTATCAATTTCCCTTGACTTGACGGGAGCCCCAATAAACTCGACGCCACTTAGAGGTCGTCCGAGGACTCGTGTGAGGAATCTAGAAGGTAGCGTAGACCCCCCCCCCAAACCCCACACAACTTACCGCATCTGCCGTCGCAGATGTCCTGGCCCCGGGAAATTCTCCAGGAGGGGCTGTAGCCCCTCCTACCCAGGAAGGGGCCTTGACCGCCTTTCCTTTCCTTTCGGCGGCCCATCCTTAGAAGGGACCACCTTCCCCGTTGAGGGGCCAATGGCCACCTCCCTCGAGCGCTCCCAACCGTAATGGGTGACGCCCACTCATAGGGATCTTCCAATTAGTGCTCACCGATCATGACCTTACCGCCACAGGCCGGATAGTTGACCGGCTATCCGGACCCCCCACAACACTCCTACCTAAAGGTCATGTCTTAAGGTCTTCAGCCAAGCTATAAAGTCTCCTATGAGTAACTCGTTCCCCACCCGGGACAAATGAACGCCATCCCCCAAATACATGCTGTCACCAGTAATACAACCATGCGAAATAGAATGCAGTGTATTGGAACGGAACAATCTACTCACTTTGTTATTAATTTTTCTTACTGAATGATTCAGAGCAGAAACAGACATCGCCCCCCGCCATACTTTCCGTGGGATCATATGGGACCATGCAATCGTGCACCCTGGAACTCTCCTCGCTAACCAACTTACAGTGGAAAGCATCGCCTCAAGAAGAAGTCGTCTACCAGTGGTGACCAAATCATTGCCCCCAAGATGTACTATGACTATACATGGCTGTGACCTCGTCCGCCCTAGCAAACCCTCAAAAAATGATTGAAACTGGTCAATACAGAGCCCGCCCTTTCCGTAGAAGGACACACTGTACCCGTATTCCCCAGCCACGTTAATCATGTCACCTGCTTTGAATACGTCCGCGGCACGCCTCACGTATGAGTGGCCCACGACCCACACCTCCTTTTTCACAGCCGGTGATGTCTGACCGCTGGCCCGGTGTTGGGTCGACTGCATAGTCCGCCCCGCCTCGTAGGCTTGCGCAACTGAAACCAAACAAAAACAAGAAGCGTGAGTACATCATTACAGCTTCACAACATGTGCAACCGCACATACCTTTTATAACAATTGGAGGACCAACGCCCCACACGTTTAACTTGTTCTACATTCAGACCCCTGGCTGTAGCCTCTGTAGCAGCCCCTATCCGAAAGGAATGGGTCCCAAACTCACCCGGGTTCAAGCCCGCAGCGGCAATCGACATCGCAAGCACCCGCTGAAACTGAAACCTCGTCAGTGGGGTGGCGTCAGCGTGTCTCAACAAGGTCCCCCCCCATGATGCCACCCTTTGTGCTAAATATTCCTCTACACAACTCACAGGGCACATGGAGGACCCGGGAATCCTTTGTATGATTATGCAATCACCCATCGCACCCTGATCGGTCTTGGACCTGACAAATGAGACAGTCATCGTCCCCCCTCTGACCTGAACGTGCTCTCGGCACAGTCCCCCCATCACATCCTGCTTGTTCTTTGCCACTAGTTCGCTTACCCGCATAGCCCCATGGAATGCCAGCGTAAAAGCGGCTCGGAATAACACTGTTTCATACTGGGATGAACACGTTGCAGGGAGTATGGATAATAACAGGGCCAACCTATCCAAACCTATCGGGCGCCTTTCATCTACTCTGCGACCCTCAAGGCGTTGCCAACCACGTAGCGCTTTTTGCACAACGAAAGACGCTGTCGGGTCCTGGATCCCATGAGCCCTAGCCACAAAGGAAATGGCGGCCCGATGCCTCTGGGCCGTAGCCACCGATTTGCCTGCCTGATGTAAAGACAGCAGAAATCCTACTACAGACTCTTCCTGACCCCAAAGCTCCCCCCTAGCAGCCCCCAAAAAGGCCCAATAGGAACGGAACGCCCCTTCATATGCCTTCCTCGTCCTGGGTGCTAAACTCTCTCCCACGAGGTTTTGTAGTTCGGGGCACCGAGAGACCAGAGAGCTTCGGGGAAGGGTGCCGCCACCGGGTCCGCTGTGGGCAGGAAACCCCAGAAGGCCTGCATACGAAAACGAGAAAGTGCATCAGCCGCATGATTCAGCACCCCCGGCACATGTCTTGCCTTAAACAGCACATTCAATTGCATACACAGTAATACAATTTCCTTGAGCAATCTAAGAATCCATTTGCATTGTGCTGCCTGGCTATTGATACACTCCACCACGGTCATATTATCAGACCAGAACACCACAGAGTGATCTCTGAACCCCTCGGGCCACGTTCTCAGGGCCACCAGAATGGGAAAAAGTTCCAGGAAAGCAATGTTACTTGTCAGTCCACTATCGTGCCACCATGACGGCCATTTTTGTGCCGACCAGTGAGTGCCGAATATGGCACCAAAACCAATGCTCCCTGCCGAGTCTGTCCACAGCCCCAGCTCATCAGAGGACACGGCCGGTTTGTTCCAGACAACTCGACCATTGAAATCCGCCAGAAATGCCAACCAAATGCGCATGTCCTGGCGAACCTCTGCCGAGAGCCTCGTGCGATGATGACCCTCCTTCAGGCCGACCATGGCTTGAGCGATCGAGCGGGAAAAGGGGCGGGCCATCGGTATAACTCTTAGGGCAAAATTCAACTGTCCCACCAGTTGCTGTAATTGATGTAGCTTAACCTTAGATTTACTTATACACATTTGCAGGGATGCCCTGAATTTTAACACTTTGTCACCTGGTAAACGGAAACAACCTTCTTTGGAGTCGAGCTCGATCCCCAGAAACTCGAGGCAAGTCGAGGGACCCACAGTCTTACCTGGTGCCAATGGCACGCCAAACTGATTCATCAAGACACAAAATGCAGTCAAAGCCTGTCCACATTCCGGATCCCCGGCTGCCCCCAGAAACAAAAAGTCATTGAGATAATGCATGACATGTTGAAACCCCGTCTTCCTTGTGAAGACCCATTGCAGGAAACAACTGAACTTTTCAAAATAGGCACAAGATATAGAGCACCCCATCGGCATACACCTATCCATGTAATAGTGACCCTGAAACATGAAACCTAGGAGACGCTGATCGTCTGGGTGTACCGGGAGCAACCGGAACGCTGACTCGATATCGGATGTTGCCATCAGCGCACCGGGCCCCAGGCGATTCAATATGGCTACGGCCCCATCGAAGGATGCGTACCGCACCGAACACACTTCCGGGTCTATCGCGTCGTTCACGGAAAGACCACGAGGGGCTGATAAATTATGTATCAGCCGAAACTCACCCGGGTCCTTCTTGGGGACCACCCCTAAAGGGGAACAAACAAAGGTAGCAACTGGTGGCACGTTAAACGGACCGGCGACTCGACCTCGAGCCACCTCTTTCCCGATCTTTTCCTGTACCACGGACGTATGCTGTAAGACTGAATTCTGGTTTTTACATTTCGCTATACCCTGGAACTCCCCCACTGGGATGCGGAAACCATATAAAAACCCGTTCCGCAACACCCCAGCGGAAGCGTGATCCGGGTATTCGCTGAGCCAGGGAATCATTGCCATGGTATCAATCGGGGTAGGTAAAGGCGCCCCTCGGACTATGTTAGACCTGTTTGGCGCCTCCTCTACCCCGGTTATCACCCGTTTTGGCTCTGCACATGGACTCAGGATGGGACGATTGCCCACACCCCCCACATTCGTGCCTAAATTTGCATGACCCCTGGGGCCTCGTACATTTCCCCCTGTTAAAGTTCCAACAAACCCCCCTTTTACCTGCGTTGCCGGTTGGCCTCGCGTGATTGTCGTTACTCGTACTTGATCGAAAGGGCGTCCCCGCATATTGGCGGGAAGATTCACCAATGTTACTCCCTACTAAAGGCACCTTCAACATACCAGAATCCTCCATTTTTGACCAGGACACAGAATCATAACAATCCCAAGTTAAGTATTTATCATGCTCTTTCGCTTTTCTGAAAACATTGTCGTAACAAAACCAATGATTGCCTTCGTGAGACACCGAATACCCCATGATCCGTGACTGATAAATCGGCAATTCGGGCAGCAATTCGGGCCTACGTTCACCCAAGATGGATGTAAAAACCCCCCAAGCTTTGCCCCAATTACCAATGTTTTCGTTTACCTTAAAGGCGGCCATCTTTGCGCGCCAAACACTCGGATGCATGAGCTCTTTCTGGCTCTTAACATGCTCCATCTCATAATGATCGGTAAGCAACGAGAAGATGTTTATATACTCCCCTGCCCATATCTTCTCTTTGATAGCCAGAGGGACGTGTTGCCCCAACTTTTCCCTTCGAGAGGGTGCCGACTCATCCCTCGCAATCGGCAATGGCCGCTTACCTGAACCGGAAGCTGTATCTGCGACTGGACCTGAGCCAGGTGGATTCTCTACTGCCGCAGCCGGCGATGTTGCCTTCGTCGCTTCCCTTGTTTCCCGCAGCTGCTTCATCAATACCTGCGCGTCGTCAGCCGTGGCGCCCTCGCTACCTTTACCCAACCACGCTGCAAGTTGCGCTGCCAGCTCGGGCGGCATATCCTCTCCGGACACGGGGGTGACCACCACGGGAATCGGATTCCCTTCCTCAGGCCCCGGAATAGGTGCTTCGAGTGGGGTAGGGGGTACTGGGACGTCTCCCCCAGCAGCTCCCCTTCTGGGCCTCTTGCCTTTTCCTCCCGGCACTGCTCCTGCCAGCGGACGTTTAGGCCCCCCTTCCTCGTCTTTCTCCGCCATTCGCTTCTTTAGGTCGGTCACCTCCTTCATGAGAATACGCAGCATCTGGTCGGTAGTCATTCGCTTTCCCGCCTTCTTAGGCATTCTCCGACAGAGTATCTGTAAAATAAACAAGAAAGATTACAACGCTCAAAATTGGCTCTTCGTTCCGTCTCGAGCTCACGTGCAGCGAGGTGGTGCAGCTTCAGAGCACTGGAACAAGAGGATGCTTCCTTGGCTTGTTGCTCCTTTTATCCGTCTTCAGGGCGGGCGTAAACCCGCCCCGGCCTGCCCCGAGGGCGTGGCCCGGCCGCGTCAGTGTCTAGGCCAGCCCACTCCAGGGCGGGAAAAAGGCGCGCCCCGCCTACGCCGCTTCGGGCATACCAGCCGAGAC
Organism: Lissotriton vulgaris; assembly: GCF_964263255.1. Classification (NCBI taxonomy): domain Eukaryota; kingdom Metazoa; phylum Chordata; class Amphibia; order Caudata; family Salamandridae; genus Lissotriton; species Lissotriton vulgaris. The sequence goes on along the minus strand of NC_141698.1, from coordinate 435,568,372 downwards.
TCGCCTCCCGCCCAAGATGGCTTCCCGGGGGGATCGTGGTACTCCGCCATACGTTCGGGGGGACCGAATGGTCGCCCCTTTCCATTTCCCATGTATAAAGTGATGCACCGGTTGCACAAGGCACTGAATTTCACTTTTGAAACATCACTGTTTCCCAAAATACAAATCCTCTACCTTGCAAATGTTGATAGCAAGCATTATCAAAAAGCAGAACACAAACCAAGAGCAAAGAAACTCAGGGCCTTATTTATGAAAGCCTTGCGCCACCAGTGTGTCACTTTCTTCCCATGTTAAAAGTGACATACCTACGCCACAAGACAATCATAAATAAGACCCAAATATAAATACCATTGATTGGCACCAAAAATCGTTTTTTGAATAACATTTGAAAAACACAGGGCAGAACCTATGTACAAGCACTGAATTTCACTTTTGAAACATCACTGTTTCCCAAAATACAAATCCTCTACCTTGCAAATATTGATATCAAGCATTATCAAAAAGCAGAACACAAACTAAAAGCAAAGAAACTCAAGACCTTATTTATGAAGACCTTGCGCCAGAAGAGCGTCACTTATTTCCCATGTATAAAGTGATGCATCGGTTGCACAAGGCAATCATAAATAAGGGCCAAATGAAAATACCATTGATTTGCCCCCAAAATCGTTTTTTGAATAACATTTAAAAAACACTGCACAGAACCTATGTATAACCACTCAATATCACTTTTGAAATGTCACTGTTTTCCAAAATACAAATCCTCTACATTGCAAATGTTGATATCAAGCATTATCAAAAAGCAGAACACAAACCAAGAGCAAAGAAACTCAAGGCCTTATTTATGAAGGCCTTGTGCCACCAGTGCATCACTTTCTTCTCATGTTAAAAGTGACATACCTACGCCACAAGACAATCATAAATAAGACCCAAATATAAATACCATTGATTGGCACCAAAAATCGTTTTTCATTATCAAAAAGCAGAACACAAACCAAGAGCAAAGAAACTCAAGGCATTATTTATGAAGACCTTGTGCCACCAGTGCATCACTTTCTTCCCATGTTAAAAGTGACATACCTACGCCACAAGACAATCATAAATAAGACCCAAATATAAATACCATTGATTGGCATCAAAAATCGTTTTTTGAATAACATTTAAAAAACACAGGGCAGAACCTATGTACAAGCACTGAATTTCACTTTTGAAGCATCACTGTTTCCCAAAATACAAATCCTCTACCTTGCAAATGTTGATAGCAAGCATTATCAAAAAGCAGAACACAAACCAAGAGCAAAGAAACTCAGGGCCTTATTTATGAAAGCCTTGCGCCACCAGTGCGTCACTTTCTTCCCATGTTAAAAGTGACATACCTACGCCACAAGACAATCATAAATAAGAACCAAATATAAATACCATTGATTGGCACCAAAAATCGTTTTTTGAATAACATTTAAAAAACACAGGGCAGAACCTATGTACAAACACTGAATTTCACTTTTGAAACTTCACTGTTTCCCAAAATACAAATCCTCTACCTTGCAAATGTTGATATCAAGCATTATCAAAAAGCAGAACACAAACCAAGAGCAAAGAAACTCAAAGCCTTATTTATGAAGACTTTGCGCCAGAAGAGCGTCACTTATTTCCCATATATAAAGTGATGCACCGGTTGCACAAGGCAATCATAAATAAGGGCCAAATGAAAATACCATTCATTTGCACCCAAAATCGTTTTTTGAATAACATTTAAAAAACTCTGCCCAGAACCTATGTACAAGCACTGAATTTCACTTTTGAAACGTCACTGTTTCCCAAAATACAAATCCTCTACCTTGCAAATGTTGATATCAAGCATTATCAAAAAGCAGAACACAAACCAAGAGCAAAGAAACTCAAGACCTTATTTATGAAGACCTTGCTCCAGAAGAGCGTCACTTATTTACCATGGATAAAGTGATGCACCGGTTGCACAAGGCAATCATAAATAAGGGCCAAATGAAAATACAATTGATTTGCCCCCAAAATCGTTTTTTGAATAACATTTAAAAAACACTGCGCAGAACCTATGTATAAGCACTCAATATCACTTTTGAAACGTCACTGTTTCCCAAAATACAAATCCTCTACCTTGCAAATGTTGATAGCAAGCATTATCAAAAAGCAGAACACAAACCAAGAGCAAAGAAACTCAGGGCCTTATTTATAAAAGCCTTGCGCCACCAGTGCGTCACTTTCTTCCCATGTTAAAAGTGACATACCTACGCCACAAGACAATCATAAATAAGACCCAAATATAAATACCATTGATTGGCACCAAAAATCGTTTTTTGAATAACATTTAAAAAACACAGGGCAGAACCTATGTACAAGCACTGAATTTCACTTTTGAAACATCACTGTTTCCCAAAATTCAAATCCTCTACCTTGCAAATGTTGATAGCAAGCATTATCAAAAAGCAGAACACAAACCAAGAGCAAAGAAACTCAAGGCCTTATTTATGAAGACCTTGCGCCAGAAGAGCGTCACTTATTTCCCATGTATAAAGTGATGCACCGGTTGCACAAGGCAATCATAAATAAGGGCCAAATGAAAATACCATTGATTTGCCCCCAAAATCGTTTTTTGAATAACATTTAAGAAACACTGCACAGAACCTATTCATAAGCACTCAATATCACTTTTGAAACGTCACTGTTTCCCAAAATACAAATCCTATACCTTGCAAATGTTGATAGCAAGCATTATCAAAAAGCGGAACACAAACCAAGAGCAAAGAAACTCAAGGCCTTATTTATGAATGCCTTGCGCCAGAAGAGCGTCATTTATTTCCCATATTAAAAAAGACATACTAGCGCCACAAGACAATCATAAATAACAGCCAAATATAAATTCCATTGATTTGCCCACAAAATCGTTTTTTGATTACCATTTAAAAAACACAGGGCAGAACCTATGTACAAGCACAGAATTTCACTTTTGAAACATCACTGTTTCCCAAAATACAAATCCTCTACCTTGCAAATGTTGATATCAAGCATTATCAAAAAGCAGAACACAAACCAAGAGCAAAGAAACTCAAGGCCTTATTTATGAGGACCTTGCGCCAGAAGAGCGTCACTTATTTCCCATGTATAAAGTGATGCACCGGTTGCACAAGGCAATCATAAATAAGGGCCAAATGAAAATACCATTGATTTGCCCCCAAAATCGTTTTTTGAATAACATTTAAGAAACACTGCGCAGAACCTATGTACAGGCATTCAATTTCACTACTAAAACTTAACTATCTGCTTCCAAATATTCTCCATACAGCAAACAAGTCTCTATCTAAATTAAATAAATCATTACTTACCTTTACAAATGCTTTGGGAGATTTAAAACAGTGTCAGACACACACACCAATTTTTCTTTAGCAGAGCAAAAGGTGTGCACTCAATACACTGAAACCAAGACTGGCAGAGAAAATCTCTAACTTTGCACACATATGCCTTATTTCAACCAATCAAAAGTCTTCCCTCACTATTTTCAAACCAACACCCTTCCCTCTCTCAGATCTTTCTATCTGTTACCATAGCAACTCCCTCCTAACTGAACTCTCAGGTTCAAAAGTTTATTCTACAATGTTGCGAATTAAGTCAGCAAGGATGTTTGACCTCTCAATACACCAGCTTATCCGGGGCATTATTGCTTTCAGTGACTTTTTCTTAACCATTCAAATTGCTTCTTTCACACAACACAACCATGCACCCTAACTTTCAGTTTTCAACTATCTGAATCCACCAATCATTGCTTGTGATTCAAGAGCAGAGAAATTCCACAATTATTTTTTGTAAACTCCTACTGTTCCAACTTCCATTTCATTCCCACACTTCATCTGACTGCAGCAGAACCTTCTCACATCATGTATTCTATATGGATTATTGGACATAGCTACATCCACTGGGCTCAAAGGTATGCAGCTAGCAGAAATTATCACAAACTTGATTTATCAAATCTGGAAATCAAGTGGATTGGCCAGAGAGGATTGAGATGTCATCAATTGATACTATTGGTGAAAACCTTTTTGCATCTGCCAAACCCTGACCTCTTAATAGTGCACTGTGGTGGAAATGATTTGGGCACTATGACTGGGGTTGCTCTGGAAATGCTTTTAAAGGACACCATTGATCAATTGATGACACTTTTTCCACAAACTGCCTTGGTATATTCCAATATATGCCAAAGACAGAAATGGAACTGATCCAACCAATTTTGTCCACAATTTGAAAAAGCACGGAAACATGTGAATAAATCTGTTTCTGCTTACATGAGAGACTGTGGAATGGGTTCAATATACAATAATAACTTGCGTTACAACATGCAAGACATCTACAGAGGAGATGGTGTGCACTTCTCAGATGAGGGAAATAGAATTTTCCTCCTGAATTTAAGACTGTGCATTGGAACCTACTTGTAGGTACCTAAATCAATCACAGAACCCAAAAGCTCTTTTCAGAGCTACCCTACCTCTCATCATTCAAAACGTTTATCTTTTTCTAACCTTTTTTACTATTTTTCGCCAAAGTACGCTTCCCGGTACGCGCACCGGTGCGCCTACCGGGCGCTTCCCCCGCGGAAAATTCAAGAATTTCTTTTTTTTTTTTAGCCTTTATGAGCCTCTTAAGCCCCCCTCAGAAAACCTAGAGGGTCAGGAAGTGTCTACTGTGCCCCCTTCTACCCATTCCGAACATTGTTTGCCCTCCATCTTGTGTCTCGATTGTACCGAAACACAAAATGGCGGATTCCCGTAACGCTGCCGGTGCGCGTACTGGTGCGCGCACCGGTAAGCGCTCCAAAAAAAAAAGGTGGGAAAGTAATTTACAGAAAAACCACTGGAGACACTTTCATCAAATATAGAATAGGCCCTACTACATAGCAGTCCCTACCATTTGCCCAAATTTGGTGGAATTCCATTGAGACATTTAGGCTACAGGCCTGTCTAAATATCCTGAGATAAATTACATGACCAAAACACATATGAAGTGTTAGAATTTACAACCAATTAAAAGGTTTCTTTCATTTTCTACGATTATTTCCTGACATTTGATTGGTTATGTACATGAATAAATAAAAAAAAGAGAAGGAAACACAGCCATTTTGACTACTGCTTCCTGAAGTACATTTGAAAAAAAAATAACACTAACAACTTCAACTGCTTTCTCAAAGGTAAGTTGTTATTTTGGAAAGTGAAGTATGTTGTGCACTTTAAGTTAATTTGAGAAAAAATATTCTGTTAGTTATATACTATCCCTCTGTAATAGTTATAGATTGAGATAGGCTTCTCTGTTATAGTTATGGATTGAGTTAGGCTTCCCTTGTATTATTATAAATTTACTTAGGCTTCATCACATACTCTTTGTTATATTTCAAATTCCAACCTGATACCATACACTGCCCAAAGATAACTTCACTGTTAAAAAATCCAAACTACATGTCTGAACTTAAACCCAACAATGCCCTATCTCTACTGATATAATTATTTTTATGCAATTTACAGCAACAAAATGGAAGGAGAAAAGAATATTTCTTTTGAAATTGTTTTGGACAACAACCATGATGGGAAAAAATGCTGAAAATGATAACATTGACTTTATGGATGAGTCTCTGGACCTTGAATTACTTGAGTGTTTGGAATCAATGGAAACACAGAATGTAAATGAGGAGATTCCAGACAATATATTATTAGAAGTTTTATTAAATTATGAAAAAGAATCAGAAGAATACATTTATATTTAATAATCAAAAATTGTTTGAGCCATTATTCATTTTTATATGAAATTCATCAAGTAGATCAAAAATGTTTAAAATATAAAGTGAGACTTATAGTATGCTGTGCAACTTTTTTGTGTTACATAGAAAGTTTGCTCATAGTTACTTCCTTTCTCCCACTATATTATCTCCAATGTGTATTTAACATCTGTTTTTCATCTCCTGCCTCAATGTTGTTTCTGCTTTCCTGACAGACTACACTATGGATTCCATATACCACAATAACTTTTGTAACAAAATGCAAGATATCTACAAAGGAAACTGTGTATATTAAATTATAGACTCTGCATTGATACCTACATGTTGGTACTTAAATAAAAAAATAAAAAAACAACAAAAAGAACAATTAATAAACATACAATTTTTATAAGTGATTTTTTTCTCCCATAGTGCGCTCCCAGGAGCGCTCCTAGGAGCGCTCCCCGGTGCGCGTACCGGGCGCTCCCTCCGCAAAAATCGAAAAAAAATAAAAAAAAATTGAGACCCGCGGGGCCCTTTAATGGCCCCCACATCAAACCTAGGGGGTCAGGGGGTGTCTACCCTGCCCCCTTATAGTCAATTCCCCCCTTTGTTTTTGCCACCTTTTGTATCTCGATTTTACCGAGACACAAGATGGCAGACTGTTTAGAATGTTTACAGACACCCGAGAGCCAATCAGCTTTCTGCGCGCAAGTCGCGTGGCGCGCCCGGTGCGCTCCCCGGTGCGCTTACCGGGGCGCGGCTCTAGATATATATATTTTTTTGAACCTAAATTACTCAAAATCCACTGGAGCACATATCTTGAGACATAGCAAAGGCACATCGGGCTACCAGTCCCTACAATTTTGCCAAGTTTGGTGTAAATCCATTCAGCCGTTCGGGCTGAAAGTGAAATCGACCGCCCTATGGAAATTAACATGGGGAAAACGCTTTTTGGGACCCCCTTTTATCTCGGACCCCTCTTGACGAATCCCCCCCAAACTTTCAGGGAAGGACCGGAGCGCCGTGAGGCCATTTTGAGGAAATTTTCAGTCAGATTCATCAACCGGCGCCAAAGTTATTCCAAATAGAATTTTGAGATTTAACATTGAAAAAAATCCTAACTATAACTACCTACTGGCGACCGCCAGTAGGTTATATATATATATATATATATATATATATATATATATATTCAATGAAAAAACCATAGGTTATAGACCATATATAGTTAGGAATTCGCATTTACAAAACCTTATTTTACTCGCATAAAACCATTGAAATTCCATATATAGTTAGTTGCGCTAACTATATATCGCGCACCCGCAATCCACTGCTGATGATGTCACATATTACATCATTCATGACATGGTCAGTGACATCACTGATGACATCACTGATGACATCTCAAATGACATCACTGATGACATCTCAAATGACATCACTGATGACATCACTGATGACATCTCATTTGACATTACTGATCACATCACTGATGATATCATTCATGTGATAATACGATGAACCTCTTCAGACTCTAATATAACCTTAGATACAATCAGTGTAAACAGACACTCACAGACTGTCACTCATCCATGGAGTTACTCACACACCTAGTCAGTCATGCAAAGAATCAATCACACCTCCATTTCCTCAACTATACAGTTATACAAACTTTACTTATTCAAACATATACTAACACATATTTACTCTCTTATACAATCCCTGATACAAGTTCACAATGATCCATACAGCCACTCACACATTCACTGGCTCTTATGCACAGTTATTTATATATGTCAACTCTCACATGTACTGTGTTTTACATATGTACTTACTTTGACATGTAGCACTGAGATATCCATTCACTCACCAATACACTCATGCACACAGTCAACCGCCCATACAGCTGTTACCACATGCACTTTTGAAACCATACCTCTAGTGAATCAACTGCTCACACATCTATGCACAGAGTCATACACCTCCCAGCCACCCACACACACACTCAGTCTCCCATACAAATACTAAGGTAACCAATCAATAACCCATATAGTTACTCATATAGCTACTTATCAACACATGCAACAGTTTACAGAACAACAGACATAATGATGCACAAATTAAGACAGTTTAGTCACTAACCCATGCACTCAGTGAGACACATTTAATCACTCACTCATACAGTCAGTCATGCACCTACTAAATCCTTCATCCAGACACTTATACATCCACTCATTCTTCAATATGTAAGACATATTTTAACTTCACAGAAACATACAGTCACTGGATGTTGTCATCAGTGATGTCATTTGAGATGTCATCAGTGATGTCATCAGTGATGTCACTGACCATGTCATGAATGATGTAATATGTGACATCATCAGCAGTGGATTGCGGGTGCGCGATATATAGTTAGCGCAACTAACTATATATGGAATTTCAATGGTTTTATGCGAGTAAAATAAGGTTTTGTAAATGCGAATTCCTAACTATATATGGTCTATAACCTATGGTTTTTTCATTGAATTTCAATGGTTTTTTAAATGCAAATTTCTAACTATATATGGTCTATAACCTATGGTTTTTTCAGTGAATTTCATTGGTTTTTTAAAAGCTAACATCTGTAGCTGTAAAATGTATTATTCTTTAAATCCCAAAATATATTTAGATGTTTATTGATAATTTTTTTTTTAATATTTTTTTTCTTCGCTTCTAGTTCGCGAACCGGGAAGCTTTCCGTTAGCTCATCTTGATGCCGCGATCTAGTCCGCGAACCGGTCAACGTTACGTTAGCGGAACAGTGACGCGCCGCGGAAGCGCGACGTATCACGTTATCGCGTAATGCGTCTAATGACGCGCCGCGTTAGCGCTCCCGGAAGTGCTCCGGACCGCGAACCGGAAGCGATCTGGGACGCGGCGCGCGCCGCGTAACGTAAGCGGAACAGGTCATGTGACTTGTTTATCAAACTTCTCATTGGTTCATTTCACTTTTGGTTTCCAAATGATGTATGACTAGGTCATGTGACCTAAAAATAACACTTTTCATTGGCTCAGAACTTTTGTTTTCCCCAAATCAAGTAAACCCCTCCTTATTTCCTCACTCTGACTTTCATCTTGGTGAGAGAAAGACCATTTATCTGAAGATCCACAATGGCTTCCATTGTTGCTGCAGCTGGTGCACCCCCACCACCACCTCCACCTCCCCATAAGAAGAGAGGACCACCCAGTCAAATTATGACTAACAGAGAGGAGGAAGATGAGGAAGAAGAAGAAGAGGAGAGAGAGGGACAACAATTTGTTGATGAGTTGCCCCGGGTTTCTAAAAGAAAAACCAGTTTCATCTGGCAGTTTTTCACCATCCCTCCTGGAACCAAGAAAGTGAATGCAAAATATGCCACCTGCCTCATCTGTGACCACAGATTGTCGAGAGGCACAGAAAAGAAGTACAGTATGGGGAACTATACAATGCACCGTCACATGAGCAGGTGGCATCCCTTGAACTACAGCCGGGCTGAGTTGAGGGATCTTGAAGACAATCCGACGGCAACTCCTGTGGCAAGATCTACATCCACATTGTCTTTGACGGGAAGAGAGGCACAAGAGACTGTGCCAAACATCCAACGTAACTTCCAGCACATGAAGGTGTCTTGTATTTACTGTGGTGCTATGCTGTCATATGGCAACATGAGTGTCAACCTCATGAACATTGCATATGAAAATCATAAGTGCCCTAATGCACCCAAAAAGTAATTTTCTTTTTTTTTGCTCCAGTTGAGCCGTTTTGAAAGCCTGTTTTTTGTTGTCTCCCCTCCTTAAAAAACACAAAAAAAACATAAAACAGTTCTAAAAATACAAAAAAATCAAAAAATGTTCAAAAAATTACAAAAAAAACATAAAACAACAAAAACAAAAAAAAACAGTTCTTTTCAGAACTACCTCCCCTTTCAAACAAAATTGCTAGAATGTTTATCACTCTGGCAAGCTCTATTTCTTTTGGTTCGCTTCAAGTTCGCTGACCGGTTCGCGAACTTTAAGCGAACTAAAAAAAATATTTTTTTAAAAAAAAAGAAGAGTTAGTATAAGGGAAGTAAACAGAGAATAATGTAAAAAGAAAGACAGCTAGAGAGAGTAAATGAGAGATACTGTCAATGACATCATCAGCAGTGCATTGCGGGTAAAAAGAGTGGAAAACATTTACCTTATAATTCTTGTTACCTTTTTTAAATATTTTTTCATACTTTCAATCTGTAAAACAAAGAACAAACATTTCAAAAAATATTAAAACATGTATTTAAAAATTAGAAAAGACAAGGGAAAAGGTTCAAAAACAAACAGTTTTTCAACAACTTTGACATTTACAGAAGTCTCTGCTTCTCTACGTTCCCTACACAATCCTAAAGATATATATTCGAAAGAAACTGTATCTTGATATTGCTGAACTGAGGCCTATTTTGAAACATGATGTTTTTCTTGCACTGCTAATGTCTCACAATAGTGATGCAATAGCAGCGCAAAAAAGATGTAAAGTCATAATAAAATTGTGTCTAACATTGTAAATGATTGTTTTAGGATGCAAATAAGATGTGTGCTTTCAAGAGCTTTCTTTGAGGTGAGGCCTCTTTTTTTTATAAAAAAAAAACACTACCCAGAAGTACAGCACTCTAAGCATTAAAATTGATATTTACAGAACTCACCTTACCCATATGTACCACACATTTCTAAATGTATATCATAAGGACAAAAAGCATAACATTAATTATACATGTTAAATGGTTTATTTTTGCTGTTCTCAGAATGTATCAAATTTCACTTAAATCAGTGACTTGAAGGTATTCATCATGTAACAGCGGGGAAAAAAAAACACAATCAAAATGACTGTGTTTAAAAAACCCATACAACCTAAGAAATCTGATTTCAAAACTTCTTAAAATTAACTTACTTTCAATGACGTCGAAGGATCTCCTATAAACAGCATCCACTCTGTTGTGCTTTAAATATTTTCAGCCCGCCACTTTCTGAAAGAAAACCTCCATCGATACGTGAAATATGTTACATAGAAAAAAAACTTCTCTCATTATATCACATGTTTCCACTAGGCCAAATCATGTTGCCGCGATTCGCAAATCTTGTAATTCTTCCAATCAAATCCCGACATTTTCTATTTTCGCAACTTTCAAAAATAAAATATTTGAGATTATTTTCACAATCCTGGACTACTAATATCTTACTCTTCTTTGTCAGTCATGTTCTCCTTTTCCTATGACACTGATACTGCTTACTATGAAGCAGACTTACTTGCATTAGGTTTATATAGTTGAATTTTTAATCGAGACAGCATTGCAGACTTACATTCCCTCTACTTAAAATTTTGGTTTTAAAAACACCAGGTAAGAATTTTTAAGGTCAAACGGCAATTTTTTTTTGAACGTTACAACAGAATCATTACAGAATGACCAGCCGTTTCCAGACTTTAAGTAAGCTGTATAATGTCCTGATGTTGTTGATGGACCATCGTGATAGATAATTGCTACAGTAACAAAAGTCCTCCCTGATATTGACAGCTGAGAAGCCACAAAATTTTTTATTAAAGTTGACAATTTTGTTCCATCAGGCCTACATCGTTGCATCATTAAAATGACATACTGGCCATATCTACGTATAAATAATGTTGACATCATATCACATTTACATTGGCTACACTCCATGTTGTGATCCGCTGCATTTACTAGCTTATTAAAGGAGACTGATTTACTGTCTGGCAAAGTTAAATATATAAATCTTTCTGAGTCTACACTAGTAGTACTTGATACCATACAGTTCTCGCAGTCATGCTGCCATTGATAAGAAAGCCCAAACAGGTGATCTACATCTACACCCTCAACTTGCAATATATCAAGCATATACATTAAAAACTCCTGACAATCTTGCTGATTATTTTCAGAGAAGTCTGTTTGACCTGAACATTCATCTAACAGATAACGAACTTCAGACACACTTTCTACTTTTGTTCGATCACTGCTACATTTCTCGAAAACAGAATTCAACAAACAGCATAAAATTTGTTCAGAATTCAACAGAATCTGTTCTTTTAAACTCTCTAGTGAAAAGAGAACATTAACCACTACATTTGCATAGCAGTTGACACCAGAACTGTTTTCAAATTGAAAACCGACAACATCTTCAACAGAATCCACTTTCTTTCTGCTAACAATTTTCGGTTCATTGACTTTTAGTCTTTTTGCAACAACCTCCCTACTATTACTGCTATTTCTACGTTTGCGGCCTACCACACGTTTCTCAAACAAAGGATATTGAGGCAAATGTGGCGCATACTCTCTTCTTAACCTATTGTATTCCTTAACACAATCTAGATCCGCACAAATGTTTGTGACATCACAGTCAATCAAGTACAATCCCGATAAAGTTCTAACTCGTGACAATGCCACATATGCCATACCCTCCTTGAACACAGAACTGCCAATATTCACCAATGCACAGTCTACACTTAAACCTTGCGATTTATGGATTGTCACCGCATATGCCAAGCAAACAGGAAACTGTTTACGGCGAACATATAAATCTTTAACAAGCAAAAACCTAGCAGAACAACGACCAATTTGCTGTACTTCCTCAATGCCATCAAATTTAATTTTTAAAAATTCTATTCCATCTCTATTTCTGTATTTCTCAAAATCAACAACATTACCCATTGATCCATTTACCAGACCTCTTTCTACATGTAAATTCCTTCTCAAAATAATTCGGCAATTTAAACACACATTCAAAGTCTTTTCAAAACCCGCTGTTTTAGATATAGTCTTCTCTAATGAATCCAATTTTGATTTCAAATTGTCTGACAAAATAATTGTTGATCCCATATGCTCTAATTTGTCGATAGCTTCAAGTTTCACAATCTCTTGCTTTTCTAAATTCAACATTTTGTTGTTGAAGATGGCACATTCTGCAAGAGTTGGCATGAGACATATCCCGGATTTCTTCTCAGTAATTTTCTGAAAAATATTCTCAGGCACAATATCTTGTTTGGGATACAAATTTGACAGTAACCGTGCATTTAAAGCTTCTTTCCCATGCTCGGTCACTTTTCCAATTCTAATATCTTGTAGAATATTCTTGTAATCTTCATCCTTTGCCTGACGCATATTTTGATGCAGTTCTGCATAATTGAAGTTTAACCATATATTGACGTTGCCAATGCTCCCTAGGCACTTCCTGGTATCTTCATGCGTGAGTATTTTGAACACAGGTTGACCTTTTACTGGTGTCAGCTGTAGAAGATCTCCGAAAACAATAATGTGTTTCCCACCAAATAAGACATCATATTCAGTTTTAAGTACTTCTTGCATTCTCAAATGCACAAAGGCAAGCATGACATTGGAAACCATGCTTACTTCGTCAATGATAAGTAGTTTCATTTTCCTCAAAACTCTTGAAACTTCACAGCAAGCATCTCCAGATAACTTGTTGTATTGTAATTTGTTGTCATGCTCCACCGGCAGCATCAATAGACGATGCAAAGTAATACCTTTAATATTATGTGCTGCCAGTCCAGTAGGAGCGGTGACAACACAAGACAGCGATGACTCAGTCCTTTCCTGCAAATAACAAGAGATTGCTTTAATGAGGAAACTTTTTCCAGTTCCCGCTTCTCCACTCACGTACAGTCGGACAGGCTTCAACGACGTACACGAGCACTCTTTCTTCTCATGACTTAATCCGTGCTCAATTTCCTTGGTAACTTCATCATATATTTTCCTCTGCTCAACGTTGAGTTGTTTTTCCAAGTCTTGTAAGTTAACTGAATCCTCCTGAGCATGTGCCATGGCTCTTTCTACTTCATTCATAGCAGTGGCAGCTTCATTTTCGATAATAGGTCCTCCAAGTGGATCTTGACTCAATGAAACAGAACTCTGACTGTCCTGAGAACTGTCTCTGGCAATCTCGGCTGCAATCGTTGCTTCCTGCTCAATTTCCAAAGTTAGCATTTCTTGATATTTAGAAAAAGCAGGACATTCTATGGACTCCTTGGCTGCATTGAAAGAGTCTTCGTAACAGAGGAAATCTCCAAGCAGTTCCTCTTCTGCACGCCAAGGCTTGAAAAGTTGCAAAAGTGCTAAATAGAAAAACTCCTTTTTTTCTGGAGATTCGCCACTTAATTTTCGATGGTTTACTAATTGGCATTTTCTTTGCTTGACCAGGCATCCCTCACTTCCAATTACAGCATACACTCCTTTCTCAATATCTTCTTTGATGTTCCTCTTGAATATATAATTTTGGAGAACCTCATATAGACAAATATTCTCAAGGTGACTGCTTCGATTTGGATAATATGTATCCAACATGTTGGTCTTCAAAATGTCGGTACTGTTTGGTTCCTTTTCTGCCAAATACTCAATTTCCCGAACAGGTTTTAGAACTCGATTTCGCGTTGCAGCAAGACCAAGACTCGCCCAAACGAGACTCCTGGATTTGGCATAGAGACTTGCTGAAGACAATCGATCAGAACATTCGTAAGCTCCGATTTCTCGATGCGACAACATCTTCAGACTGAAACTGTACAACTTCTTGCTGAGGCTCTTTTCATGGGAAATGTCCTCCCACATATCCTTCAGTTCGGTCTTTTCTTTTTTGGTGATGTAAGATGTCACATACCGAGCCACAGCCATACAGTTGTCAGCCACAAACTGTATATCCATGTTGGCATTCCACATGGACAAAATCACTGGGTTGTAGTCATTGATGTACTTGGACTCTTCGTTCCTTTTCAAATTGTATGTATTCTTGGGTGATTTCCTCGTCACATTATGTCGCAGCGAAGACATCAAACTGTTCACTCTTCCTTTAGAAATCACCGGTCGTGGAAAGTTGAAACGACATTTGGTGTAGAACTTGTCCTTGTTTCTGAATTTACGACGACAGTACTTTCCACAACGATGGCTTTGGAAACGTAGAACTTGTTCTCTTAGACTTTTCTTCTCCGTTGCGTTTGGAACAGCACACGTAGAATACTGTTCGATGAAATTCATCACTAAGTCATCCGGATCTGTTCCAAATTTAGGTGCATCCTTGATCCACAGCAACATATGTATATGAGGGGCACCTCTTGCTTGGTACTCCTTTCTCCAGAAGAAATCCAACACCTCTCCAAGAGGTGGATTCTTTTTATTTGTGATGAAAGACATCATAGCTTCAAATCTATGATTGAAGTACCTGCATACATTCACAGGATCCAAAGAACACAGTTCTCCAGGTGTCTTGAATTCAATGTTTTCAATATTTCCATTTGCCTCTCGTAGAAATTCAAGTAAGTCATCCCAGCCATACTCGGCACAGCTCAGAGTGAGGAACCATGTCGGAGTTCCTAAGTTCCTCAGCATACATTTTAAGTCACCATGACGACGGTACCAGTACTCATTAGTACCACGCTGACACGCCATGAGATTAATTAAGTGAGAATCCAAAATACTGTCTTGGACATTGACTTTATGCATAAAGTCACTTGCCGAGATGTTTCGCATCTGTATACCACTTTTTAAGATGTGGTTCACTGCATATGACAGTCCAGACAGATCGCTTTCAAACAGGAGATGAAACAAATAGGGAATGCATTGCCGAAACCTAGGATCTTCTGCATACAATCGTAAAGTCCGGTATTCAGACGCAGGAATTTCACGAGGTCGCTCATCATATCTTCCTCCTTGACCTGTGGGAAATAGCTGTGGGAAACACCGAGCTTCCAAACTTTCCTCCCAAACACTAATGGGACTCCCTTTGGCTTGTTTCATTTGAAACAACTCAATAGCATTCCCCATCACTTCCTTGGAATGCAAAGGATGAACACTATAATGTTCATATATTTCTTCACTTTTAGAGGCCTCTACTTTCTCAATTTGGCCAGCACACAAATCGCTATCCTCTTCATCACTTACTTCCTCTTCTGCAACATATACATTCTTATAGTACTTATTATTTTTCTTCAAATACACTGTTGCCTTTTTGACTTTCCTAACATCCACTAAATCTTGCCATATTTTCTTATTCTTTGTCGGAACCCCATTAACCAAGATAACCAGAGGTTCCTCTTCCACTTTTTCTATTCCAATTGTGTTAATGTTTTTGTTCAAATCTAGAGGCAAATAAACAACTCTTCCCTTTAATCCTCTCTGTAAATCTGCTGGAGGCAATTTCCCTGTCTTTGGCTCCATTCTTACAATAGCCTGAAAGGGATGGATACTTTGAATCAAAATAGATTCATAAGTATTTAAATCCTTCAATTCAGAAGGAATCTCAACCAATTCCAGATTATTATGAACTGCCCTAGCAGGCATCTGGTTTTGGTTTAATTTATTACAACAATAAGTACACACACGTTGATCCGATCCCAAATCAAAATAATTTTCTACCATCAAGTATGTGGCTAAATCCTTCCATTCACTATTATTTTCCCTTTCACTTTTTGCATATAAATCCACTACCTTAGTCTGATTCTTATAATAAGTGCGTCGACAACATACACAAGTGAAATTAGGCCTCTCACTTGATTTCATCTGAAACGTGGCAATTTCCTTCTGAAAATTATCTGTACTGGAAACCTGTACATTATCTTCCACATTACCCTCTACTTCAGGGTCAATTTGAACATTCTCATCTTTACTACCAAAGTAACAAAACTCAATTTCTTCACAAAGATTCTTCACATCTATTTCAGAACCATGCAAAAGAGCAGCACATAACTGTTTAAGCATAATTGCTGGACTCTTAGCATAATACAACATTCTCACTAATTTTCTCACTTTATTATGATGCACTGCTAGCATCCTGAAATGATGAAAAACACTCTGGCATACTCTCCTGGAAAGACAAGCCAGTGAATGACCACGCAAACCTGTCATTTGTCTCACTCTGCAAGGATCTAAATCTTGCAACAACTTCATTTTCTGCTTCAAACTTTTCTTATTAAATGTCCGTATAAAATCACAAAGCAAATTGATGGAAACCTGTCGCACACTGCAAATAGAACTACACTTCCAAATGTACACAGGACCCTTAGGACGTCTTCCTAAAACCTCATCACTTAGCGCCTCTTCTGTCTCTGTTGTCACAAGTTGTTCTTTTTCAACTGGACAACCATCCTTCACTTCATAAGCTCGACCACTGATGTCAACTGCATGCACCAAATCATTATCCTGAAAATAAGTCTCCTCATTAAAAAATGCCTCAGAACTTGAACTATGCATCCATTCTCCAGAAAAAACTTCACAAAAGTTAGTACGATTTACTACTCTCTTCCATCTACTTTTTGTTTTGAAATCAGAAATTACCTTGCTTAGTTTCCTAATTCTATTGATTACCAAAATAAACAACTTTCGCTTGATTTCAAAAGCATGATCAATAATTTTCTCTACATTTTTCTTCTTCCTATAAAATGCCGCTTTCTGTTGGCCTTTCTTTTTAATATTTTTCAATAAATTAACTAATATCCTATTACGGAACATTCGTTGTCGAATGTCCCTAAACTGTTGTTTCCTTCTACTATCATGCACAGAGTTATCTCTTCCTCTACCAGTAACATTTGTGATGGGTCTCTCCTTTCCATTTAAATTACTTCTCTTTTTGTTAAGAGACACATTTTTTTGAGCAAAATTTTTTTTACTACAAATATTTCTTAAGAATGATTTCGTGCTCTTACCCGGACCTTTCTTGGTGTTTTGACAAGTATTTGGGGAAGAGGACTGCTGCAATAAAACATCATCCTGCTGTCTTTGACGTTTTCTAGCCTTTCGTATTCGACTTCTGGAAGGCATTTTCCAAACTATGAAAGAATCTGCAGTTGAATCTGTGAAAAAATATAATATAAAATGTTATTAACCACTATTACCAAACAGTAAATAAATAACAGTCATCTAAAACTTAATGCTGTACTAATTATTTAACATAGCAAATATTTTCCACCAGCACTGCATCACAAAAATGACACTCAATGGTACAAAACAGGCATACAACACTCATAAATCACTCCCTAATATTTTAAATCATTAATTCAGGATGACGATAAGATGTAGCCTATCTAAAGGTTTGTTTAGGCCCAGATCTTTGGACTGGGGTGAATGTGTGTCATTGATCCACATTCAGTCCATCACCTGTTTTGTTTATTTGAGGTGAGGCCAACACATGGTTGCAGATAAGATTTTCACTGAAAAAAAACCAAGGTAAAAAAACATGTGAAGGCCTACCAATGAAGTAAATCATTAAATGAAAACCAATACATTTCTGGAAATATGCACTACTAGTGCTTCATAAGATGTTTTGGATCATATTTATAAGTTATTTGAGTATCTAGTATGCTATTTTACATTCTTCATGGTGCAAATTTATTGTAAATACGCTCCCACCTGCGGTTGGCAAATTTAGATTTTGATTATGGGAGTTAGATAGGCATGTTAATAATTTCCCAAAAATGGTATATAACCCCAAACAACCTTTGAAGCAAATGCTCTTAGCCATGTTATCCACCTCCCATTGGATAACATGGCTAAGAAATGCTTGCAAATGTGATAAAAAAAGGCCTGCAATGCATGAATAACGCAGAAAAATCAGCGATATTCATGCATTTTCCAACAAATGCTCTTAGCCATGTTATCCACTTCCTATTAAATAACATGGCTAAGAACTGCTCAGGGCACCATGAGGAACGCTTTCCATTTAAAAAGGGAAAAATAACATCAAAGACACTAAAATGCCTTCTAAATATGAACCCAAACAACCTATGAAGCAATGTGAAAAAAAACTGCCGCAATGCATGAATATAGCAGAAAAATCAGCGATATTCATGCATTTTCCAGCAAATGCTCTTAGCCATGTTATCCACTTCCAATTAAATAACATGGCTAAGAACTGCTCAGGGCCCCATGAGGAACGCTTTCCATTTAAAAAGGGAAAAATAACATCAAAGACACTAAAATACCTTCTAAATATGAACCCAAACAACCTATGAAGCAATGTGAAAAAAACGGCCACAATGCATGAATATAGCAGAAAAATCAGCGATATTCATGCATTTTCCAGCAAATGCTCTTAGCCATGTGATCCACTTCCTATTAAATAACATGGCTAAGAACTGCTCAGGGCCCCATGAGGAACGCTTTCCATTTAAAAAGGGAAAAATAACATCAAAGACACTAAAATGCCTTCTAAATATGAACCCAAACAACCTATGAAGCAATGTGAAAAAAAACGGCCACAATGCATGAATATAGCAGAAAAATCAGCGATATTCATGCATTTCCCAGCAAATGCTCTTAGCCATGTTATCCACTTCCTATTAAATAACATGGCTAAGAACTGCTCAGGGCCCCATGAGGAACGCTTTCCATTTAAAAAGGGAAAAATAACTTCAAAGACACTAAAATGCCTTCTAAATATGACCCCAAACAACCTATGAAGCTCTAACAGTACATATCCTGAAATTTAATTCATTTCAAAATTCGTTTTTAAACACAGCATATAAATCAATTGTATACCTGCATTCATGAAGAAATGACTAAAAATGTCCTTGAGACACATGAAAGTGTTTTCTGGAATGCCCTAGCACCATTTTTGGGACACTATTAACATGGCTAGGTAACTCCCATAATCAAAATCTAAATTTGCCAAGCACAAGTGGGAGCGTATTTACAAGACACTTGTCCCATGAGGAACACTTTACATTTTAAAAGGCGAACACAACATCTTAGACACTCAAATACCTTATAAATATGGCCCAAAACAACCTATGAAGCTCTAGCAGTACATATCTAGAAATGTAATTGATTTCTTAAATCGTTTTTAAAAGCAACATATCTGTTTCAGCTTACATAACAGACCATGAAATGGCCTCCATGTATTACAATATCTTGTGTAACTGCATGCCAGAATGTTACACCAAATATGCAATTATAATTTCTCTTTGAAACTAATTCTATTAGTATATCACTAGAGACAAAACCACATTTTAAAAACACAGCTTTCTTCATCATTTTCTCCTTAAATCATACTATTCTCTATCTAAATTAAATAAATCTTTTCTCACCTTAGCAAATATTTTTTGAGTTTTGAAAACAGTCTCAGAAATACACCAAATTGTCTTCAGCAGAAGAAAAAGGATGCACTCCAAAGGCTGCAGCTATTGAAAGCACAGAAATACAGATATTCTTTTCACATATCTCTCATATTAGCCAATCATACCTCTTCCCTCACTTTTTTCAAATCAAAACCCTTCCCCCCTCTGCCCTGTCTGCCTTGTTTCCATAGCAACCACCTCCTGGAAGACCTCTCATGTTTGCAAATTCACACAACAATGTTTCAATTGAACTCTGAACTCTCAGTGCACCTGCGTATCCAGTGCAATCTTTCATTAAATGTTTCTTCCTTGACCATTCAAATTACATCTTTCAAAGAACACATCCATGCACCCTAACTTTCTGTTTTCAGAAATGGAAATGCACCAATCACTGCTAATGAATCATTAGCATTGTAAATCCACAGTTTTTTTTCTTTAGAAACTCCTACTGTTTCAACTGCCCTTTCATTACCACACTTCATCTGACTGCAGAACAACCTTCTTCCACCATGTTTAACGTCTGGATTGTTGGACATAGTTACATCCACTGGGCTCAAAGGTATGCTGAGAGCAGAAATTTACACAACCTCAATTTACAAGATGTGGAAATTAAGTGGTTGGGCCAAAGAGGATTAAAATGTCACCAATTGATACCATTGGTGAAAACCTTTATGCATTTGCCAAAACCTGACCTGTTAATAGTGCACTGTGGAGGTAATGATTTGGGCACTTTGACAGGGGTAGGTCTGGAAATGCTTTTAAAGGACACCTTGGAGCAATTAATGGCACTTTTTCCTCAAACTGCCTTGGTATATTCCAATATATGCCAAAGACAGAAATGGAGGTGGTCCAACCAATTTTGTCCACAAATTGAGAAAGCGAGGAAGCATGTAAACAAATCTGTTTCAGCTTACATGAGAGACCATGGAATGGGCTCTCTGTACAACAATAACTTGCGTTACTACATGCAAGATATCTACAGAGGAGATGGAGTTCACTTCTCAGATGAGGGCAACAGAATTTTCATTCTGAATTTAAGACTCTGCATTGGTACCTACTTATAAGTACCTAAATGTACCATAAACCCAAAAGCTCTTCTCAGAGCTACCCTACATCTGATCACTCACAATTATTATTTTTCTCTAACTTTTTTCACTAATTTTCCACAAAATTCGCTCCCCGGAGCGCTACCCGGTTCGCTAACCGAAAGCTAACCTCGCGGAATTTTTTTAAAAAAAAATTTTTTTCCGCACATATAAGCCTCCTCAGCCACGCTCAGAAAACCTAGGGGGTCAAGATAAGTCTACCATGACCCCTTCTACCCATTCTAAACATTATTTGCCCTCCATCTTGTATCTTAATGCGAACGAAACACAAAATGGTGGACTCCCGTGACGCTTAAGGTTCGCTAACCGGGCAGCTTCCCGGAAAGCGGTCCTAAAAAAAGGCGGGAAAGTAATTTACAGAATAACGACTAGAAACACTCTCACCAAATATAGATTAGCTCATACTACATAACAATCCCTTCCATTCTCACAAATTTCATTGAAATTCCATTTAGCCATTTAGCCTGTAGACCTCTCCAAGTACCGTGAGGTAAATTACTTCACAAAACACATCTGAATTGTTGGAATTGACAACCAATGAAAATGTTACTTTCATTTTCTACTTTTATTACCTGACATTTGATTGGTTATATACCTGTATATATATAAAGGGAGAGAAGGAAACACAGCCATTTTGACTACTACTTCTTGTTGTACCTCCTATTTCAAAAGCTTCAAAAAACTTCAACTTCTTTGTGAAGGTAAGTTATAATTTAATATATTGTGCACTATGACTTAATATAGTAGACTTTTTCTGCTACATATACACTATCCCTCTGTAGTAGTAGTGTCTTGGTTAAATCACATACACTTTTTTTTAGTCCTATTTCCACTCTCATACTATACACTGCCAAAAGATAAATTCACTGATAAAAACTGCCTATCTAAAATTAATCCCAACAGTGCCCTATCTCTACTAATATATATTTTTTTAATCCAAATTTCAGGCAAAATGGAAGGCGAGCAGCAAGTTTCATTTTCGATTGAACTGAAGGAGAGCAGCCAAGACAAACTTGATGACTTTATGGATGACAGTAGAGACCACGAACTTCTACAATGTGTTGAAGCAGTAGACAACTTGCTTCAAAATGAAAAACAATTACACCCTATAATAAATTATGACATTTCTGACAATGAAATGTTAGAAAATTTAATAAAGTATGAAACACAATCATAATAAAAAAAATAAATAAATAAAGAAAACAAAAAAAAACAAGAAAAACAACAAACAATTAACATACAGTATTAGAAAAGTCTTTCATTCTTTTATCCATAAAGTTCGCTGCCCAGAAAGCTATCCGGTTCGCGAACTTGGCGCTTACCACGCAAAAAAAAATTTTTTTTTTTGGACCCTCCTAGGCCCTTTTAAAACCTCCACATAAAACCTAGGGGGTCAACGAGGATCTACTATGCCCCCTTATGGTAATTTCCCCCTTTGTTTTGGCCTCCTCTTGTCTCTCGATCCTACCGAGAGACAAGATGGCGGCCGCTCCGGACTGTTTAGAATGTTGACAGACACCGGAGGGCCAATCAGCTTCTCATCGCAAAGTTCCGTTACGCGAAAGGTTCGCTAACCGGATAGCTGCCCGGAGCGCTGTTACAGATATATATCTTGATTTAAACGTTAATTTCTCAAAATCCACTGAAGCACATATATTGAGACCTAGCAAAGGCACATCGGGCTAACAGTCCCTACAATTTTGCCAAGTTTCGTGAAAATCCATTCAGCCGTTCGGGCTAAAAGTGAGTCCAACCGCCCTATGGAAATTAACATGGGAAAAAGGCGTTTTGGGACCCCCCTTTTTTCTCGGCCCCCCCTCCACAAAACCCCCCCAAATTTTCAAGGTCTGCTCAGAAACAAAATGTGCCATTTTCCTGAAAATTTCAGCCAATTCCGTCCACGAACGCAAAAGTTATTAGGCATAGAATTTTCAGAAATCCCATAGGGAAAAAATCCTAACTATATATACCTACTGGCGACCGCCAGTAGGTAATATACATATATATATATATATATATATATATATATATATATATATATATATATATATATATATATATATATATATATATATATATATATATATATATTTATATATATATACATATATATATATATATATATATATATATATATATATATATATATATATATATATATATATATATATATATATATATATATATATATATATATTTATATATATATATATTACCTACTGCCCCTTTTATCTCGGACCCCGCTTGACGAATCCCCCCCAAACTTTCAGGGAAGGACCGGAGCGCCGTGAGGCCATTTTGAGGAAATTTTCAGTCAGATTCATCAACCGGCGCCAAAGTTATTCCAAATAGAATTTTGAGATTTAACATTGAAAAAAATCCTAACTATAACTACCTACTGGCGACCGCCAGTAGGTAATATATATATATATATAGTATATATATATATATATATATATTTATATATATATATATATATATATATATATATATATATATATACATATACATATATATATTCACAGAAAAAAACCATAGGTTATAGACCATATATAGTTAGGAATTTGCATTTACAAAACCTTGAAAATTCACTGAAAAAACCATAGGTTATAGACCATACATAGTTAGGGATTAGCATTTAAAAAACCTTATTTTATTTGCACAAAACCATTGAAATTCCATATATAGTTAGTTGCACTAACTATATATCGTGGACCCGCAATCCACTGCTAATGATGTCACATATTACATCATTCATGACATGGTCAGTGACATCACTGATGACATCACTGATGACATCTCAAATGACATCACTGATGACATCACTGATGACATCTCAAATGACATCACTGATGACATCACTGACATCTCATTTGACATTACTGATTACATCACTGATGATATCATTTATGTGATAATACATCTTCAGACTCTAATATAACCTTAGATATACTCAGTGTAAACAGGCACTCACAGACTGTCACACATCCATGGAGTTACTCACACACCTAGTCAGTCATGCAAAGAATCAATCACATCTCCATTTCCTCAACTATACAGTTATACACACCTTACTTATTCAAACATATACTAACACATATTTACTCTCTTATACAATCCTTGATACAAGTTCACAATGATTCATACAGCCACTCTCACATTTACTGGCTCTTATGTTCAGTTATTTATATATGTCAACTCTCACAAGGAGTGTGTTTTACATATGTACTTACTTTGACATGTAGAACTGAGATATCCATTCACTCACCAATATACTCATGCACACAGTCAACTGTCCATACAGATGTTTCTACATGCACTTTTGAAGCCATACACCTAGGGAATCAACTGCTCACACATCTATGCACAGAGTTATACACCTCCCAGCCACCCACACACATACTCAGTCTCCCATACAAATACTTGGGCAACCATTCAATAACCCATATAGTTACTGATATAGCTACTGATTTAAACATGCAGCAGTTTACAGAAGAACATAAATAATGATTGCCAAATTAAGACACTTTAATCACTAACCCATGCACTCAGTGAGACACATTTAATCATTCTCTCATACAGTCAGTCATGCACCTACTAAATCCTTCATCCAGACACTTATACATCCACTCATTCTTCAATATGTAAGACATATTTTAACTTTACAGAAACATACAGTCACTGGGTGTTGTCATCAGTGATGTGATCAGTGATGTCATTTGAGATGTCATCAGTGATGTCATCAGTGATGTCATTTGAGATGTCATCAGTGATGTCATCAGTGATGTCACTGACCATGTCATGAATGATGTAATATGTGACATCATTAGCAGTGGATTGCGGGTCCGCGATATATAGTTAGTGCAACTAACTATATATGGAATTTCAATGGTTTTGTGCAAATAAAATAAGGTTTTTTAAATGCTAATCCCTAACTATATATGGTCTATAACCTATGGTTTTTTCAGTGAATTTTCAAGGTTTTGTAAATGCAAATTCCTAACTATATATGGTCTATAACCTATGGTTTTTTCTGTGAATTTCATTGGTTTTTTAAAAGCTAATATCTATAGCTGTAAAATATATTCTTTATTAAGTGACGTATCACGTAGCCCGTGAGACGCCTCATGATGCATCGCATAACCGTGACGTATCGTCTCTGCAGCGCAAACCAAACCCAAAACGTAAGCGCGCCAAAACACGCTTAAAGATATATATATATTTTTTTAACCTTAATTAGACAAAATCCACGCGTGCACATATCACAAATGTTCAAAAAACACAATATGTCGGACTCCCGTTACGCTGCCGGTTAGCTGCCCGGTTAACGTACCAGGAAGCACCTTTACCGCGAAAAATCGCATTTTTTTTTTCACCCCCCAGGGAACTTTAATAGCCCCCTCATCAATCCTAGGGGTCTGCCTTACCCCTTTTAATCATTTACACCTTTTTTTTTTCCACCTCTTGTCTCTCGATCCCACAGAGAGACAAGATGGCGGCCGCTCCAGACTGTTTACAATGATAACAGCCAATCAGCTTCTCCTCAGACTCCCGTTACACTGCCGGTTAGCTGCCCGGTTTGCGTACCAAGACGCGTCTCTACGGCGAAAAAATCTGAATTTTTTTTGTTTGGGCCCAGCGTGGCTCTATAATATCCCCTCATCAATCCTAGGGGGTCAGAAGGGGTCTACCTTGCCCCTTTCCTTCATTTCCCCCTTTGTTTTGGCCTCCTCTTGTCTCTCGATCCTACCGAGAGACAAGATGGCGGCCGCTCCGAACTGTTTACAATGTTGACAGCCAATCAGCTACTCGTCAGACTCCCGTTACACTGCCGGTTAGCTTCCCGGTTAGCTGCCCGGTTCGCGTACCAAGACGCGTCTCTACGGCGAAAAAAA
Organism: Lissotriton vulgaris; assembly: GCF_964263255.1. NCBI lineage: Eukaryota > Metazoa > Chordata > Amphibia > Caudata > Salamandridae > Lissotriton > Lissotriton vulgaris. The sequence goes on along the minus strand of NC_141698.1, from coordinate 435,542,482 downwards.
CGGAATTTTTTTTTTTTTTTTTTTGGGCCCAGCGTGGCTCTATAATATCCCCTCATCAATCCTAGGGGGTCAGAAGGGGTCTACCTTGCCCCCTTTCCTTCATTTCCTCCTTTGTTTTGGCCTCCTCTTGTCTCTCGATCCTACCGAGAGACAAGATGGCGGCCGCACTGGACTGTTTAGAATGTTGACAGACACCGGAGAGCCAATCAGCTTCGCTTCGCAAAGTTCCGATAAGCGAAAAGTACGCGAACCGGATCGCTGCCCGGAGCGCTGTTACAGATATATATCTTGATTTAAACGTTAATTTCTCAAAATCCACTGAAGCACATATATTGAGACCTAGCAAAGGCACATCGGGCTAACAGTCCCTACAATTTTGCCAAGTTTCGTGCAAATCCATTCAGCCGTTCGAGCTAAAAGTGAGTCCAACCGCCCTATGGAAAACTCAATGTTAAAAACGCGTTTTGGGACCCCCCTTTTTTCTCAGCCCCCCCTTGACGAAACCCCCCCAAATTCTCAGGAGCTGCTCAGAAACAAAATGTGCCATTTTCCTGAAAATTTCAGCCGATTCCGTCCACAAACGCCAAAGTTATTAGACATAGAATTTTCAAAAATCCTAACTATATACACCTACTGGCGACCGCCAGTAGGTAATATATATATATATATATATATATATATATATATATATATATACATATATATATATATATATATATATATATATATATATATATATATATATATATATATATATATATATATATATTATATATATATATATTACCTACTGGCGGTTGCCAGTAGGTATATATAGTTAGGACTTAGTTTCCATAGGAAATCACCAACATTCTATTGGGAATAACTTTGGCGCCAGTTAATGAATCTACGTGAATTTCTCAAAGAAGATGGCCTGTTACGCTCCGCTCCTTCCCTGAAAGTTTGAGGGGGGTTCGTCAAGTGGGGGCTGAGATAAAAGGGGGTCCCAAAACGTGTTTTCCCCATGCAAATTTCCATAGGACCTTTAGACACGGCTACAGCCCGAACGGCTGAACGGAATTATTTGAAATTTGGCAAAGTTGAAGAGACCGGTTCGCAGATTACGCTTTTTTTTAATTGGTGTAAATTCGTCCAGTATTTGCTGTGAAATTTGCATTCAAATTCAATTATATATCTATCGGCGCGCACGCGTGCGCACACCCTCCCCGCCTGCCTGCCTGAAATCGGGGCGCCGCGCTGCCCGCGGCGACCCAGAAGTGCTGGGGCCGGCCGGCCAATCCCAGCGCGGCCGGCCGGAAATACCCGCCCCCGCCACGAGGGGGAAAGAAGGAAGATCGTGGCTGACTCTGCAGGGCTCCCGTGATGGGAAGGAGCCCTGCCACCTGGAACAGAAGCGTCGTCTGCGGCTGGGGCTCCCATGTGCTGAGGGAGCCCCGAGGAGAGAAGGAAGCAGCCGGCACCAGGACGAAGAGGAGGCGGGACGGACAGGTGCGGGGCTCCCCTGTGCCGAGGGAGCCCCCGAGACCAAGAGGGAGGCTGGAGCAGTGGCGGAGGGGGCGCAGGCAGTACAGGGGTGTTCTTACGCCGTGGGTGCTTTTACAACAGTATTTTCAGCCTGACCGGACAAGCTGTAATTGTTCAGGAAAATGGCTTCTGGGTACAGTGCGAGTGGACACCGGGGCCCGTGAGAGATGGCACGTCAGACGGAGGGCCTTACAAAAGTTGCTGCAGCTTCTGCGTGTGGTAAAATACACACCGTGCTGCGGGGGGACAGACCCATTAGTGGCACGTTCTCATTACAGGATATTTTGTACACATATAGAATCTTTGCTCTGACGAGGGACAGAACTACGCGCGTGCTAAAATGGGCTGACCTTAAAATTAATTAGTTCCATAGATTGGGGCTCTCTGGGACTGGGCAGATAGTATCAGTGCAGTGAAATCCGACGAGCGATTATTTTAAAATTGTGTTATTTCACCCATATCAAGTCAAACATTTTTGCAAAGTGGGCCCAGCTCCCCGAGCCAGCTGTGGGCATTAGCATTTTCATTAGACAGGGCCTGGAAAGGGGGGTGGGGGGCTAACTAATTCATCTTCTCTTTTTTAAAGTGATTTGGCTCCGCAGGTGGACAATAGGAAGAGCCGAGGGTGGGGGTGAGGAGAGGGGGTGTCAAAGGAGGATGGACGTGTCACAGGGGAGGAGGAGAGCGATTGTGGAAAAAAAAACGTGTGAGCCCAGAGGTGGAGAGGGCGGGGGGTCTGAAAGGGCCACTGAGGTGATAAAAAGCTGGGGACGGAGTCTTGAGCTCAGAAGAGACCTGGGTGTCTGTGGGAATTCGTCGTACGTCGCTTTGGGATCAGGACAGTTTTCTGGGGGAACACAGCGCCCCAGTCCACCTCAGAGGAGTCAGCTTCCCGCACTGTTTTGGGGGGGGCCTCTCCACCCCACCGTGTTACCAGGCCCTCGGACCTATCCATTCTGCTTCTTGGGAACGTCACAGGCACGAGACGGGAGAAAGGGCCGACTCCGGGCCATGTTGAGTGGAGTTAAACTGGAAAATCAAGCAGCCATGTATTGGACACACTTTTACCAGGACAGCGAGGTAGAATTCCTGCCCACTTGATGGTTACGCTGCTTCCATGTTCCTCTTGTGTCGTCATGAGGGTGGGGGCGAAAAATCATGCAAATGCGCAGAGGATAACAGACTTCTCTCTCCACTTCTTAAAAAAACAATATTTACACGTGTGTTGATGTGCTCCAATGAATTGTCATGTAGTAAGCGGTATTTGGTACGACAATGGGCCTTGTCTAGTCTGTTGGCTATACTAAGGGGCAGATTTACAAGCCCCTTGCGCCACTTTTACGTCACTTTTAACATGGAAAGAGGCGCAAGGTTCTGTGTCCGATGTAACTAACTCTGCATTTGGATTGATTCAGTCTGTTGAACTGTCTTTTTTTCTGGCAGTGGTTTATTTCGATTTCTTATCATGGTTTGCTGATCCCAAAAGTGACTTTTTGCACCCCCTTTTTTTTAGTTTAACTAACTTTACAAGCTGCACTGATTGGTTTGACCAAGATTGTTTAAAAATTTTAAGAGTACGCAAATTCCACCTCAAAAGTAATACATCATCATTGTATGTCATAATAATTTAGCACAACCTCAGAGTACCCTCTGCACTTTTGATGATAACAGTAATCAGAATAAATTACACGAATGAAGTCACATAGCATGACAGCAGGTGCGAATCAAATTAGAGCTTTGAACAGAAATTTGTGTATTTTATGCCATGTTATTTGGATATTAAAGCACAGAGATGGTTACCTGGCAGGATGTTGATGCAAACTGAACTCTGTGGAATGCAAGACAGCTTATAGAGAGAAGGTGCATAGCTATGTTCATTCTAAAGGAAGCTGTATTTAGGACCATTGCTTGTTTCCCGAACATGTGGCTAACTGTTCCTAATGGCGCAATAATTGGCGCAAACAAGCGCGCATTTTCGCCATCCATTGCTTCGCGATGTGGGAAGTCATTGTTAATGCCTCAGTTTTCCCTATTCAGGTTCTATTCCCTGTCATATCTCTCTCGTCTTCCAATGCAATGCCCGGGCACCAACTTAATGATATTAGTAATAATTCTTCACACCACATGATTTAACACTTAAATATCAGCTATAACCATATTTTAGACATTCACCCATTTATCTCCAGACATCAGGTTATGAGAGCTGAAAATACACACATTTTTGTCTCGAATACACACTTTTCAATTTTGCAATATATATATTATTATATATATAGCTCCTCATGTATGTTACAGCTATAGATATTAGCTTTTAAAAAACCAATGAAATTCACTGAAAAACCCATAGGTTATAGACCATATATAGTTAGGAATTTGCATTTACAAAACCTTGAAAATTCACTGAAAAAACCATAGGTTAGAGACCATATATAGTTAGCTGGACATTTTATTGACATAAAACCAATGAAATTCCATATATAGTTAGTTGCACTAACTATATATCGCGCACCCGCAATCCACTGCTGATGATGTCACATATTACATCATTCATATATATATGTATATATATATATGTATATATTGTTTTGCTGCGTAGCTTTTCTCGGGGTGTGCAGCAAGGCCCTTAAACGCAAAAAGATATAATTTTTCCCGAAAAAAAATACGGGGTGCGCGCACCCGGTCGCGCACACCTATTTACAAGAGTGTGAAAATGGAGATAAATCAGAAGTTTGAGTGCTTAGATATAAGGTGGCTCTGAAAAAAACCATTGTGTTAATTGAGTGTTTTCTGCATTTATAAGTAAGTACCGATGCAGAGCCTGATGTTGCAGAGGAAGATTCTGTTTCCCTCATTCGTGAAATGAACACCGTCTCTCCTATAGACGTCTTGCATGTGGTATCGCAAGTTGTTGTGGTAAATAGAACCCATGCTATAATCTCTGAGGAACGCAGAAACAGATTTATTTACATGTCTCCTTGCTTTCTCAAATTGTGCACAATGTTGATTGGACCAATTCCATTTCTGTCTTTGGCATATACTGGAATATACCAAGGCAGATCGAGGAAAAAGTGTCATCAATTGTCGAAAGGTGTCTTTCAGAAGCATTTCCAGACCTACCCCAGTGATTGTGCCTAGATCGTTCCCACCACAGTGCACAATTATAAGGTCTGGTTCTGGGAGATGCATAAAAGGTTTCACCAATGGAATCAATTGGTGACATTTCAATCCTCTTTTGCCAATCCATGTTATGTGTACATTTGGTAAGCCGAGGTTGCAAATTCGTCTGCTTACTGCATATTTTTCACTCCAGTGAATATAACTGTGTCCTATTAGCCAGACCTTCATTTTCAAGGGATTTGTAGTCATCCTCCGATCGGTTCTGGAAGTGGAATGGTAGTTAGAAGTTGAAATTCTAAATAAAGAAAAAGGAAGAGGCTGGGTGTGGTTAAAAAAATAAAAATGATTGGTTGATTGTAATAAGTGGAGATTGAACAGTACGTTGCATGTTAATGTTTATGTTAAACGAAAAGTACTATTGGGTGTGAAAAAACAAGACATGTAACAGAGCTGTGGATTGGCAGGTGTTTCTGGAGGGAAAATAGTCTTCTTAGTTTGTTGTAGAACGTTGAGACATGAACTTTTGACCTGTGCCTTCAGCAAGGTGCAGAATGAGGTGTAACCATGGAAACAGCCGGAGATGGCAGTTGGTGATGGGTTCACTCTTTGGTGCCTCTGCATCTGACTCTGTTCTGTGGTGGCAGGCGGAGAACTGTTTGTTATTGTGGAGATGAAAGGGTGATAAGGAGAGAAATACGACATAGCGTTTGGCCTGTAGAAGCGTGGGAGCAGTGATTAAGTCTGAGTGAAGCGGAACTGTGGCGGTGCTTGGTAACAGTAAAAAAAAAAAATTAACAGTGGTATAACTGTCTGTACGGTGCGCGACCTACTAAGAAAGAGTTCACGGGCCGTAATTGGCTTGCAGGTTCTAGTATCAGTAAGTGAGGTCGAGAAAAGAAAACATTCAGGACTTTATTTATGAAGGCCTTGCGCCACCAATGCGTCACTTTTTCCCATTTTAAAAAATGAGGCACCGGCGGCGGAAGGTCTTCATAAATAAGGTCCTCAGTGTCTACAGTGAAGCGGAACTGTGGCGGTGCTTGGTAACAGTAAAAAAAAAAAATTAACAGTGGTATAACTGTCTGTACGGTGCGCGACCTACTAAGAAAGAGTTCACGGGCCGTAATTGGCTTGCAGGTTCTAGTATCAGTAAGTGAGGTCGAGAAAAGAAAACATTCAGGACTTTATTTATGAAGGCCTTGCGCCACCGGTGCGTCACTTTTTCCCATTTTAAAAAATGAGGCACCGGCGGCGGAAGGTCTTCATAAATAAGGTCCTCAGTGTCTGCAGTTAAGGTTATGTGGAACCCATGAATAGTTTTTCAATATGAAATCATTTCAGTTGAGATTATGGATTAAAAGAGAAACCGTGAATATTTGAAATGTTTATTTAGAAATGTACTGTTTTAAAGGCAAATCATTATGTAATATGAGTACAGAAATTGCAAAAAACACAGAAATTGGTATTGTCAGTAGTACATGGAATACAAACGCTATAGTTGAAGAAAAATGAATATAGTTGGAAAAAAACATTGTACACTCTTATAAGGAAGTATATTATATTTTAATAAATGGAAGAAGGTCTCTGGCCTTTCAGTTTAGGAACGATATATGAAAATGCAAGTGGTTATACATCATTACTTTATCAATCAGCTGTCTACATGCGAAGCACTATCAAGTTTGTGTTATGTTACTGTGTACAGGGAAAAAAAGGCGCCAAAAGCGACAAAATGGCGAGAGGTGCATGTATGTAATCTGTTGGATGGTACGCAAATCAGTATTGAGGAGAACTACTGTATTGAGATATCTTTTGAAGGTTGCAGTATTGCATTTGAAATACAGCACAAGTAACAATGGAAATATTGTTGAAAGAACATATTTTTCTGTAAAGTATTTTAAATTAATAATTTTATAGAAAATTAAAGGAGCAGAGGCGTGTGAGGCGGAAATAAGCAGTTGAGATGCGAAATGGCGTTTACAGTTATAAAAAACTCGTTTAAAATTTACACATTAATTAGGGTACATGTAGCATATATTAGCGAGTTTTGCATCGAGTACGTTTGAAATAACTTTAGATAAGATATGCAATAGAATTGTTGAGATTAGACTGTAAAAAATAAAGTTGAAAATCGAGTAGCTGAAGAAACAAATGTAGTCCACATAAAAGACCAAAATCTAAACAACACGAAATCATAATGTCCACTGTTAGTAAAGCCAATAGGTCTGTTCTTCAAAAGAAAATATGGAAAAGAACGTGAAGAATATAGGGAAGCAAAAGGAAATGAGGACGTCAATGGCTTGTATAAGAGTTATTGAAGCATTGTTTAGGCAAAATAGGTAGCTTCTGCTTGTAACAGGAAATCACTTTTATCATTTGAAAGTATGTTAGCTATCCAATGGAAAAGAGTAAAGCAGTACTCATGATCTGTTAAAATCGGAGCCTCTTTTATTATCAGAGGGCAGCTCAGTGGGTTTTCGATGTAGTTCTCTGTTAGGAAAGAGTTAACCGTCCATTGTGTAGGCAAAGTATGCAGCAAGTGCTTCTAACAGGAAATCACTGTTATCATCTGAAAACATGTCAGCCATCCAATTGAGAAGATGAAAGGAGCATTCATGATCTGTCATTATTGGAGCGTCTTTTACCATCATAGGGCAGCTCGGTGGGTTTTCGATGTAGCTCTCTGTTGGGAAATCTTGCGCCGCTGCGAATATATTCCAATGACCCAGAACTCCTTGTATCGCTGCAAAGGCCATAAACCCTACGTTGTAACAAAGCTGTTCATGATCAAGTAACGGATTCATGAGGTGATTGTAATTCGGTTCAGGAGGTACCAAATTGCGGAGACATAAATCCAGGGCCCACGTGAAATCACAGCTCAGGCAATGAAATACAGGCTGCACACAGGTGAAATACGAATATCGAAATGATAATCAATATGAAGTATTCAAAGTTGAGAGTGGTAAGGTGCCGTAGTACAGAAGCATTCTCTGTCGAAATAGTTCTAAGTGGTCTGGCTTGTTTGCGAAGGCAGGAGGGACATCCATTTTGAATTTCCCAAGATGGTAAAGGAAACGGTGCAGCACTGCCGGTTGTATAGCAACTCCACAGAATTAGGTCGCCGGCTATGCAGTGGAGAGGAGCAGAATGACTTGATAAATTTTCTAGGAGTCTAGTCACTTATATATTGCTTAGTAGTTATCAAAAAAGTAGCTTTTCTTGAAGTGGAGGATGCGTTAAAAAATAAGGGAGTCATTTGAGCAAGTTATAAAGCAAGGTCAATTTTTTTTTACATCAATGCTGTTTTCTGTGAATGTTAGCTAAGTGAAAGATATGTGTGTGAGCAGATGCAACGTTCAGTTTTAAATGTGACAATGGAGCTCTTGTTCATGTCTTCCGATTCAAGGTCGGTATTCGCTGCCAAATACAAAGATCAAGAAACGCATGCGTGGGGTAGATAGTCTGCATTCTTAAAGGAAAGCAACTGAAGGGTTATTTTTACCGCGTTAGCATTGTCGTTTAAAAAGTTACAGTGATTTTCATTATATGTTAAGAAAGTGTCACTGATGAAGACTAAAAATAAATCCTTATAAATAACAGGGACTGGTGTATTTTAGAAAAGGTGTGTAACATTACATGAATTGTAAAAAAAAAATAATGTAATTGAAAGTGTATGATTTGAAAATGAAAAGTAGAGGTTTATAGTTCACGTTTTGAAAGCGGTTCTAGAGGGTCAGATGCATGATAGATTTATAAAAAATAGAACATGTTTTTCAATAGTATTATGGAAAAAATATGTGCCTTTATGTACTATTTAGATTATCTGCCTGTTGCCTATTCTTTGAGTTTTAGTAATCCTGTGTCTTATAAGTTTTCCAGGGGCGGTTTGAGGTTCATGGTGGGCTTGGGCAGGGAGGGTAGGTTGGGGGTTTGTAATAGGGGGTCCGGGTGGGGTGGAGTGCGGAGTTTAGTGAAGAGTGAGGGGGGCGGGGGGTTAGGGTGTTTGGTAATGAAGCAGAGTCAGAGGACGCCAAATTTCTGTTATGGGGTGCCTTGGAAATATGTATTTATTCTCAGAGGTTTATTATATTAAGGATATATATTAACATGGTGGCTCTTGTCGTTTTGTGGTTCTGTGCATGTGTATAATGCTGGCCCTGTAGTTTTTGTTTATGGACCTTATTACGACACACAGGGGAGCCACGTTGCACAGTTGGAGATCAGAGACTTAGGAAATAGAACTTTATAATTGTAAGGGCTCTAAGCGATACAAATCGCCCGTTCTCGGTGTAAAAAATATCACCGCTATTGGTGGTATTTTCTACGGTGTTAGTGCTCGAAGGAGAATAGTAACATATATGTGAAAGAAAATTCTGTAACAGGCTCAGCATTTCACATTATCGCGTGAAAACAAAAGTTGTTCTCACATAGCAATAAGTCTCTTATAATTAAGGGACGGAGTGTATATAGTGCTATTTACTACTCTGCTATGTGAACGATGTCGAATATTTCATAAGAGGAGGCTTTAAAAGTTTTTCGATAAACTGGTTTTCCAGGGAAGTGGGTGGAGTGTTCCGTGTAAATTGCAGAATAGAAACTAGTACGAACCAATTGGAAGTGTTGTTTTAAAGTCACATGACTGCACATGCGTGTCTCGACGCCTGTACGCGATAGGTGGGTGCGCGCACCCGGTCGCGCACTAAATGAAAGCGGCGAGAAAATATCAGCTAATATGCTCTTGGAGCTCGTTTTGGTACAAAGAGTTAGTTCTGAAAAGAACTTTTTTTTTTTTTTTTTTTTGAAAACAAGTGTTATGATGCTTTTGATTTCTTAAAGTTGTTACGACATTTTTCAGTATGTCATACTATCCAAATAAAGTGAAGAAATTTAACTTTTCTTGGAGCATTTATGACTCTCAATTTTGTGTTTAATTAGAATAAAGCTTTGCTCTCCGTATACAAGAAGTTTTCCACAGTTCTTGCATTTCATGTGCACGTTCGCCAGATATGGTTTCAAGTCCATTTCAGCACTCGATGGAGATACAGGTCGTCCACCGGAAGATGTGCTGATTACTTCTGATGGTAATAGCGTGGCCTCTGTTTTTCTTGTCAAAGGTGGTCGCTCATTTCCTTCAGATTCGGAAGATGAATGCGGAACGGTAGCCATTGCAGCGAAGTCTTCGGGAAGATGTTCGACGTTGTTCTCTCTTGAGAGTAGAAAAGAAAGTGATGGAAGTGGGTGGAGTGCTGCGTGTAAATTCCAGAATAGAAACTACCAAGAACCAATTAGAAGTGTTGTTTTGAAGTCACATGACTTCACATGCAAGTGTCAGGTCCTGTACGCGATAGGAGGGTGCGCGCACCCGGTCTCGCACTAAAATAAAGCGGCAAAAAACATCTCATAATATGCTCTTGGAGCACGTTTTGGTAGAAAGAGTTAGTTCTGAAAAGAACTTTTTTTTGGGGGGGGAAACAAGTGTTATGATGCTTTCGATTTCTTAAAGTTGCTAATACATTTTTCAGTATGTAATACTATGAAAATGAAGTGAAGAAATTTATCTTTTCTTGGGGCATTTATGACTTTCAATTTTGAGTTTAATAAGAACGAGGCTCTGCTCTCCATACAAAAGAATTTCTCCACACTCATTGCATTTCATGTGCACCTTCGCAAGAAATGGTCTCAAGTCCATCTCAGCACTCGATGGAGATACAGGTTGTCCACCAGAAGATGTGCTGGCCACCTCTGATGGTAATAGCGTGGCCAGGGCTCTTGTCGATGCTTTTGCATAATGCTCAGGGTGCCTTTGTTTAACATGCCGCTGCATGGTGTGTATAGAAAAGGAATATTTTCTATCTGGATTTCCCCTTGAGAGCTCCGAATTGTATATCGTGCAGGTTACTTTTGGCGCATTCACTTTCTTTTGATCTTCAGGATAAGTAAAAAATTGCCAAATGAAAGATTCCTTTTTTCTTCTTAACGGTGGTCGCTCATTTCCTTCAGATTCGGAAGATGAATGCGGAAGGGCAGCCATTTCAGCAAAGTTTTCCGGAAGATGCTCGCCGTTGTTGTCTCTTGAGAGTAGAAAAGATTGTGAGGAAAGTGGGTGGAGTGCTTCGTGTAAATTCCAGAACAGAAACTACTAAGAACCAATTGCAAGTGTTGTTTTCAAGTCACATGACTTTACATGCGCTTCTTAGGACGTGTAGGAGGTGATACTATCTAGTTACGAACGTGATTTCATACTTAGGAACTAGCATTCAAAAAACCTATGAAATTCACTGAAAAAACCATAGGTTTTACACACGTTATAGTTAGGAAGTAGCATTTAAAAAACCTATGAAATTCACTGAAAAAACCATAGGTTTGACACCAGTTATAGTTAGCTGGAAATTTTACTGACATAAAACCAATGAAATTCCACGTTATAGTTAGTTGGACTCACTATAACTTGCGCGTGTAATGCACTGCTGATGACATTACATATTACATCACTCATGACATGGTCAGTGACATCACTAATGACACCATCCAGTGAATGTGTGTCTTTCTAAAAAATAAATATGTTTTATATATGTATATGTAAAGGTCGAGGGAAGAATAAATGTTTAAATTATTGTCTTAATGAATGTTTTTTTAAAAAGAAATGATTGGATAACTGGCTTATTAAGTGTATCTTAGTGAATACATATATTAGCGAGTAATGTTTAAATATTTAAATATATGTATCAGTGTTTCACTTTGTGAATAAGTGGCTGCATGGGTTGATGAGTACCTACATGTGTGTGTATATGGGTTATTAGATTTTTTTTAGTATCAGTATGAGTTTCTCTATGGTTTGGTGGGGGTGTTACTTATCATATAGATCCATCAATGACTGACTCACTGTTTCTATGTTTTTTGAAGACAGCATATGTGCAGGACTGTATGGGTGGATGAGTGTGTATATGTGTGTGTTAGTGAGTGAATGCCTGCCTCACTAGTGTCTTTATCAGTAACGAGATATGTTTTAATTTAGTATATATGAGTATTGATATATATGTCAGTATATGTGAGACTAAGAGATAGAAAGAGTTCCTGTTTAAATAAGTATGTGTTTCTATAAGTGATTGTTTAAGAGAGTAAGTATGTATAAGTTTCCTTAGAAGTAACGTGGTAGTGTGTGTATAGTTGTATATGCAAATAAATGGATGTTCAATAGTTTATTTGCATGTGTGAGTATGTGTGTGAGTAACTTTTGGATGATTGTCGGTGTGTAACAGGATGTATAGGTGTATCACTACATATGATGAGTGAGTATATGTATTAGTGACTATATAGAACTGTTGGTGAATGAGAGAATGTGTGTATAGATGGTGGAATTACTGAATTGGTTGTTGTAACTGGTATGGGTATCTCCATTTTTTTGAAAATGTTAATTTCTATTTTCCAATATGTGTTTTAAGGGTTACATTACACTTAAAGGAGGTCTGTCATCAGTGATGTCATGAGTGATGTCACTGACCATGTCATGAGTGATGTAATATGTAATGTCATCCGCAGTGCATTACACGCGCAAGTTATAGTGAGTCCAACTAACTATAACGTGGAATTTCATTGGTTTTATGTCAGTAAAATTTCCAGCTAACTATAACTGGTGTCAAACCTATGGTTTTTTCAGTGAATTTCATAGGTTTTTTAAATGCTACTTCCTAACTATAACGTGTGTAAAACCTAGGGTTTTTTCAGTGAATTTCATAGGTTTTTCAAATGCTATTTCCTAACTATAACGTGTGTAAAACCTATGGTTTTTTCAGTGAATATATATATATCCGTGGGGTTGTCCAAAAAGCGGATAGTACTTGAGCCTGCGTGCGCCTTTCCCAAGGCGTTAGTTGGTATGGGCAGTTGCGTGCTTGTAATAGGCCCGACGCGTTTCGGAAATTTATTTTCCTCATCAGGGGCCAGCAGTAAAGTGCACGACGTCTACCATCTCCCTTTATGAAACCAAGCAAGTGCTTGTGGGACATGTAGTCCATATTATCCTGGATGGATGCACTTTCAAATTACTGCTCGTTCCAAAGGCTCTAACATGAGCCCCCAAACATCACTCCTGTCCTCATCCATTGCGCAGCTCCACATGTGAGACTCCTTGGATAGAGGGTCTTGTGGCCCCCGTTTCTTCAGGGTGATGCTACCCAGTGGCAGGACCGCCGCTAATATATACCGCTCCGTGGGATTGTCCAAAAAGCGGGTAGCACTCGAGCCTGCGTGCGCCTTCCCCAAGGCGTTAGTTGGTATGGGCAGTTGCGTGCTTGTAATAGGCCCGACGCGTTTCGGAAATTTATTTTCCTCATCAGGGGCCAGCAGTAAAGTGCACGACGTCTACCATCTCCCTTTATGAAACCAAGCAAGTGCTTGTGGGAGATGTAGTCCATATTATCCTGGATGGATGCAATTTCAAATAACTGCTCGTTCCAAAGGCTCTAACATGAGCCCCCAAACATCACTCCTGTCCTCATCCATCGCGCAGCTCCACATGTGAGACTCCTTGGAGAGAGGGTCTCGTGGCCCCCGTTTCTTCGGGGTGATGCTACCCAGCGGCAGGACCGCCGCTAATATATTCCGCTCCGTGGGGTTGTCCAAAAAGCGGGTAGCACTCGAGCCTGCGTGCGCCTTTCCCAAGGCGTTAGTTGGTATGGGCAGTTGCGTGCTTGTAATAGGCCCGACGCGTTTCGGAAATTTATTTTCCTCATCAGGGGCCAGCAGTAAAGTGCACGACGTCTACCATCTCCCTTTATGAAACCAATCAAGTGCTTGTGGGAGATGTAGTCCATAGTATCCTGGATGGATGCACTTTCAAATTACTGCTCGTTCCAAAGGCTCTAACATGAGCCCCCAAACATCACTCCTGTCCTCATCCATCGCGCAGCTCCACATGTGAGACTCCTTGGATAAAGGGTCTCGTGGCCCCCGTTTCTTCGGGGTGATGCTACCCAGCGGCAGGACCGCCGCTAATATATTCCGCTCCGTGGGGTTGTCCAAAAAGCGGGTAGCACTCGAGCCTGCGTGCGCCTTCCCCAAGGCGTTGGTTGGTATGGGCAGTTGCGTGCTTGTAATAGGCCTGACGCGTTACGGAAATTTATTTTCCTCATCAGGGGCCAGCAGTAAAGTGCACGACGTCTACCATCTCCCTTTATGAAACCAAGCAAGTGCTTGTGGGAGATGTAGTCCATATTATCCTGGATGGATGCTCTTTCAAATTACTGCTCGTTCCAAAGGCTCTAACATGAGCCCCCAAACATCACTCCTGTCCTCATCCATCGCGCAGCTCCACATGTGAGACTCCTTGGATAGAGGGTCTCGTGGCCCCCGTTTCTTCTGGGTGATGCTACCCAGCGGCAGGACCGCCGCTAATATATTCTGCTCCGTGGGGTTGTCCAAAAAGCGGGTAGCACTCGAGCCTGCGTGCGCCTTCCCCAAGGCGTTAGTTGGTATGGGCAGTTGCGTGCTTGTAATAGGCCCGACGCGTTTCGGAAATTTATTTTCCTCATCAGGGGCCAGCAGTAAAGTGCACGACGTCTACCATCTCCCTTTATGAAACCAAGCAAGTGCTTGTGGGAGATGTAGTCCATATTATCCTGGATGGATGCACTTTCAAATTACTGCTTGTTCCAAAGGCTCTAACATGAGCCCCCAAACATCACTCCTGTCCTCATCCATCGCGCAGCTCCACATGTGAGACTCCTTGGATAGAGGGTCTCGTGGCCCCCGTTTCTTCGGGGTGATGCTACCCAGCGGCAGGACCGCCGCTAATATATTCCGCTCCGTGGGGTTGTCCAAAAAGCGGGTAGCACTCGAGCCTGCGTGCGCCTTCCCCAAGGCGTTAGTTGGTATTGGCAGTTGCGTGCTTGTAATAGGCCCGACGCGTTTCGGAAATTTATTTTCCTCATCAGGGGCCAGCAGTAAAGTGCACGACGTCTACCATCTCCCTTTATGAAACCAAGCAAGTGCTTGTGGGAGATGTAGTCCATATTATCCTGGATGGATGCACTTTCAAATAACTGCTCGTTCCAAAGGCTCTAACATGAGCCCCCAAACATCACTCCTGTCCTCATCCATCACGCAGCTCCACATGTCAGACTCCTTGGAGAGAGGGTCTTGTGGCCCCCGTTTCTTCGGGGTGATGCTACCCAGCGGCAGGACCGCCGCTAATATATTCCGCTCCGTGGGGTTGTCTAAAAAGCGGGTAGCACTCGAGCCTGCGTGCGCCTTTCCCAAGGCGTTAGTTGGTATGGGCAGTTGCATGCTTGTAATAGGCCCGAGGCGTTTCGGAAATTTATTTTCCTCATCAGGGGCCAGCAGTAAAGTGCACGACGTCTACCATCTCCCTTTATGAAACCAAGCAAGTGCTTGTGGGAGATGTAGTCCATATTATCCTGGATGGATGCACTTTCAAATTACTGCTCGTTCCAAAGGCACTAACATGAGCCCCCAAACATCACTCCTGTCCTCATCTATCGCGCAGCTCCACATGTGAGACTCCTTGGATAGAGGGTCTCGTGGCCCCCGTTTCTTCGGGGTGATGCTACCCAGCGGCAGGACCGCCGCTAATATATTCTGCTCCGTGGGGTTGTCCAAAAAGCGGGTAGCACTCGAGCCTGCGTGCGCCTTCCCCAAGGCGTTAGTTGGCATGGGCAGTTGCGTGCTTGTAATAGGCCTGACGCGTTTCGGAAATTTATTTTCCTCATCAGGGGCCAGCAGTAAAGTGCACGACGTCTACCATCTCCCTTTATGAAACCAAGCAAGTGCTTGTGGGAGATGTAGTCCATATTATCCTGGATGGATGCACTTTCAAATTACTGCTCGTTCCAAAGGCTCTAACATGAGCCCCCAAACATCACTCCTGTCCTCATCCATCGCGCAGCTCCACATGTGAGACTCCTTGGATAGAGGGTCTCGTGGCCCCTGTTTTTTCTGGGTGATGCTACCCAGCGGCAGGACCGCCGCTAATATATTCCGCTCCGTGGGGTTGTCCAAAAAGCGGGTAGCACTCGAGCCTGCGTGCGCCTTCCCCAAGGCGTTAGTTGGTATGGGCAGTTGCGTGCTTGTAATAGGCCCGACGCGTTTCGGAAATTTATTTTCCTCATCAGGGGCCAGCAGTAAAGTGCACGACGTCTACCATCTCCCTTTATGAAACCAAGCAAGTGCTTGTGGGAGATGTAGTCCATATTATCCTGGATGGATGCACTTTACTGCTGGCCCCTGATGAGGAAAATAAATTCCCGAAACGCGTCGGGCCTATTACAAGCACGCAACTGCCCATATCAACTAACGCCTTGGGGAAGGCGCACGCAGGCTCGAGTGCTACCCGCTTTTTGGACAACCCCACGGAGCGGAATATATATATATATATATATATATATATATATATATATATATATATATATATATATTACCTACTGTCGGTCGCCAGTAGGTATATATAGTTAGGATTTTTTCCCATGGGATTTCTGAAAATTCTATGTCTAATAACTTTGGCGTTTGTGGACGGAATCGGCTGAAATTTTCAGGAAAATGGCACATTTCGTTTTTGAGCAGCCCCTGAAAATTTGGGGGGTGTTCGGCAAGGGGGGGCCGAGAAAAAAGGGGGGTCCCAAAACGTGTTTTTCCCATGTTAATTTCCATAGGGCGGTTGGCCTCACTTTTAGCCCGAACGGCTGAATGGATTTGCATGAAACTTGGCAAAATTGTAGGGACTGTTAGCCCAATGTGCCTTTGCTAGGTCTCAATATATGTGCTCCAGTGGATTTTGAGAAATTAACGTTCAAAATAAGATATATATCTGTAACAGCGCTCCGGGTAGCGCTCCGGTTCGCGTACTTTTCGCGTAACGGAACTTTGCGATGCAAAGCTGATTGGCTCTTCGGTGTCTGTCAACATTCTAAACAGTCCGGAGCGGCCGCCATCTTGTCTCTCGGTAGGATCGAGAGACAAGACGAGGCCAAAACAAAGGGGGAAATTACCATAAGGGGGCATAGTAGATCCTCGTTGACCCCCTAGGTTTTATGTGGAGGTTTTAAAAGGTCCCAGCAGGGCAAAAAAAATTTTTTTTTTTTTTTTTTTTGCGTGGTGAGCGCCTAGTACGCGAACCGGAAAGCGTTCTGGGCAGCGTACTATAAGGATAAACGAATGATAGACTTTTCTAATACTGTATGTTAATTGTTTGTTGTTTTTGTTGATTTTTTTTGTTTTCTTTATTTTTAAAGTATTTTTTTTATTTTGATTGTGTTTCATAATTCATTAAACTTTCTAACATTTCATTGTCAGAAATTTCAAAATTGTCATTGAATATATTTTGTATTCTATGAGGGTGTAACATGTCCTCATTTTTAAGAAGGTTATCCACTGCTTCAACACATTGTAGTAGTTCCTGGTCTCTACTTTGATCCATAAATTCATTTTGATTTTCATCAATGTTTCCTTGGCTGCTCTCTTGCAGTACAATTTTAAATTGAACTTGCTGCTCGCCTTCCATTTTGCCTGAAATTTGGATTAAAAAACATATATATTAGTAGAGATAGGGCACTGTTGGGATTAATTTTAGATAGGCAGTTTTTATTAGTGATTTTATCTTTTGGCAGTGTATAGTATCAGAGTGGAAATAGGACTATAAAAAAGTGTATGTGATTTAACCAAGAGAAGCCTAACTCCATTCATAACTATAACAGAGAAGTCTATCTAAATCCATAACTACTACAGAGGGATAGTATATATCTATCAGAAAAAGTCTACCATATTAAGTTATAGTGCACAATATACTTCAGTTTTAAAAATAACAACTTACCTTCACAAACAAGTTGAAGTGTTTAGTAGCTATTCAAATATAATGTACAACAAGAAGTAGCAGTCAAAATGGCTGTGTTTTCTTCTCTTCCTTTAAATATATTCAGGTATATAACCAATCAAATGTCAGGTAATAAAAGTAGAAAATGAAAGTAACATTTTCATTGTTTGTCAATTCCAACACTTCAGATGTGTTTTGTGAAGTAATTTACCTCACGGTATTTAGAGAGCTCTACAGGCTTAATGGCTAAATGGAATTTCAATCAAATTTGTGAAAATGAAAGGGATTGTTATGTAGTATGAGCTAATCTATAGTTGGTGAGAGTGTCTCCAGTCGTTTTTCTGTGAATTACTTTCCCGCCTTTTTTTTGGACCGCTTGCCGGGAAGCGGTCCGGTCCGCGAACCAGAAGCGTAACGGGAGTCCACCATTTTGTGTTTCGGTCGAATTAAGATACAAGATGGAGGGCAAATAATGTTCAGAATGGGTAGAAGGGGCCACGGCACAAGTATTTTGACCCCCTAGGTTTTCGAGGGTGGCTGAGGAGGACCATATGTGCGGGGAAAAAACATTTTTTTTTTTAATTTGGCGCGGTTAGCTTCCAGTTCGCGTACCGGGTAGCGCTCTTTGAGCGTAGTTTGTTGAAAATTACAGAAAAAAGTTAGAGAAAAATAATAATTGTGAGTGATCAGATGTAGGGTAGCTCTGAGAAGATGATGTAATATGTGACATGATCAGCAGTGGATTGCGGGTAACAGTATCTTTTGTTTACTCCCTATAGCTGTCTTTCTTGTAACATAACTGTCTGTTTCCTTCCCTTATACTTACTGTTCTTTTTTTTTAAAAAAATGTTTGGGTCGCTCCCGGTTCGCGTACCGGAGTGCGGACTAGGAGCGAACTAAAAGAAATAGAGGTTGGCAGAGTTTCAAAAATTCTACCAATTTTTTTATAATGGGGAGGTAGTTCTAAAAAGAACTTTTTTTTTGTTTTTGTTGTTTTAAATTTTTTTTATTATTTTTCTGAACATTTTTTTTATTTTTTTTGTATTTTCTGAACATTTTGATATTTTTTTGTTTTTTTGGGGGGAGGGGGGAAACAAAAATGATTCATTGAAAAGGGCTCAACAGGAGCAACGAAAAAAAGAAGAATTTATTTTTTGGGGCGTTTCGGGCAAACATGATTATTGATAGCTTTCACTATTAGAGTAATGCTACTTTCTCTGTAGCAAATTATTTGGTTACACCGCACGCACACTTGCTTTACTTCCCCAAAGTTCATTTGAATGTTCGGGACCACCTCCCTCGCCTCTGGTCCCGATACTTCTTGGACAACAGATCTTCTTGCCATCGCAGGGGGATTTTGCTGTTCATCACGAAGCTGGGCAGCACTATAATTGTTTGGGTGCCACCTACTCAAATGCCTGTGCATCGTGTAATTTCCGAAGCTGTATTTCTTGTCAGTCCCCCTTGAAAGTCTATCGTCGCAAATACGGCAAAACACATATCTGGCATTCACTTTTTTTTGCCCTTCAGGAAATTAAAAAAATTGCCAGATGTAGTTTTCTTTTCTATTGTACCTCCTGGGCTCCTCTGGCAAAAACTCAGGCTCTCCCTGCTCTTCCTCCTCTTCTTGATCTTCCTCTTCTTCTATGATTACTTGAGCAGGTGGTCCTCTCTTCCCATGAGGAGGTGGAGGCGGTGGTGGGGGTACACTAGCTGATGCAACTACTGAAGCCATTGCTCAACAATGAAAAAGGGTCTTTCTCTCACCAAGATGAAAGTCAGAGTGAGGAAAGAAGGAGGGGTTTTCATCATTTGGGAAAAGCAAAAGTTCTAAACCAATGAAAAGTGTTAATTTTAGATCACATGACCTAGTATTACATCATTAGGAAACCAAAAGTGAAATGAACCAATGAAAAGTGTTATTACCGAGTCACATGACCTGCTGTGTTTACGTTTCGCGCTTTCCGGTCCGCTTCCGGGTCCGCTAACTTGGCGTGTCCAATGACGTATTACGCGACAACGCAAAACGTCATGCTAACGTAACAGTTACGCTAAAGGAACGTTTACCGGTTCGCGGACCGAGCCGCGGCTTTAAATTGAGCTAACGGCGAGCTGACCGGTTCGCGGACTGGGAGCGAAACATAAATTTTTTAAAAAAAAATTGTATAAAAAACATGTAAAATATATTTTAAGATTTAAAGAAGAATACATTTTACAGCTACAGATATTAGCTTTTAAAAAACCATTGAAATTTAATGAAAAAACCATAGGTTATAGGCCATATATAGTTAGGAATTTGCATTTACAAAACCTTGAAAATTCACTGAAAAAACCATAGGTTATAGACCATATATAGTTAGGAATTCGCATTTACAAAACCTTATTTTACTCACACAAAACCATTGAAATTCCATATATAGTTAGTTGCACTAACTATATATCGCGCACCCGCAATCCACTGCTGATGATGTCACATATTACATCATTCATGACATGGTCAGTGACATCACTGATGACATCACTGATGACATCTCAAATGACATCACTGATGACATCTCAAATGACATCACTGATGACATCACTGATGACATCTCATTTGACATTACTGATCACATCACTGATGATATCATTCATGTGATAATACGATGAACCTCTTCAGACTCTAATATAACCTTAGATACAATCAGTGTAAACAGACACTCACAGACTGTCACTCATCCATGGAGTTACTCACACACCTAGTCAGTCATGCAAAGAATCAATCACACCTCCATTTCCTCAACTATACAGTTATACAAACTTTACTTATTCAAACATATACTAACACATATTTACTCTCCTATACAATCCCTGATACAAGTTCACAATGATCCATACAGCCACTCACACATTCACTGGCTCTTATGCACAGTTATTTATATATGTCAACTCTCACATGTACTGTGTTTTACATATGTACTTACTTTGACATGTAGCACTGAGATATCCATTCACTCACCAATACACTCATGCACACAGTCAACCGCCCATACAGCTGTTTCCACATGCACTTTTGAAACCATACATCTAGTGAATCAACTGCTCACACATCTATGCACAGAGTCATACACCTCCCAGCCACCCACACACACACTCAGTCTCCCATACAAATACTTGGGCAACCAATCAATAACCCATATAGTTACTCATATAGCTACTTATCAACACATGCAACAGTTTACAGAACAACAGACATAATGATGCACAAATTAAGACAGTTTAGTCACTAACCCATGCACTCAGTGAGACACATTTAATCACTCACTCATACAGTCAGTCATGCACCTACTAAATCCTTCATCCAGACACTTATACATCCACTCATTCTTCAATATGTAAGACATATTTTAACTTTACAGAAACATACAGTCACTGGATGTTGTCATCAGTGATGTCATCAGTGATGTCATTTGAGATGTCATCAGTGATGTCATCAGTGATGTCACTGACCATGTCATGAATGATGTAATATGTGACATCATCAGCAGTGGATTGCGGGTGCGCGATATATAGTTAGTGCAACTAACTATATATGGAATTTCAATGGTTTTGTGTGAGTAAAATAAGGTTTTGTAAATGCGAATTCCTAACTATATATGGTCTATAACCTATGGTTTTTTCAGTGAATTTTCAAGGTTTTGTAAATGCAAATTCCTAACTATATATGGTCTATAACCTATGGTTTTTTCATTGAATATATATATATATATATATATATATATATATATATTACCTACTGGCGGTCGCCAGTAGGTATATATAGTTAGGATTTTTTCCCTATGGGATTTCTGAAAATTCTATGCCTAATAACTTTTGCGTTCGTGGACGGAATTGGCTGAAATTTTCAGGAAAATGGCACATTTTGTTTCTGAGCAGACCTTGAAAATTTGGGGGGGTTTTGTGGAGGGGGGGCCGAGAAAAAAGGGGGGTCCCAAAACGCCTTTTTCCCATGTTAATTTCCATAGGGCGGTTGGACTCACTTTTAGCCCGAACGGCTGAATGGATTTTCACGAAACTTGGCAAAATTGTAGGGACTGTTAGCCCGATGTGCCTTTGCTAGGTCTCAATATATGTGCTTCAGTGGATTTTGAGAAATTAACGTTTAAATCAAGATATATATCTGTAACAGCGCTCCGGGCAGCTATCCGGTTAGCGAACCTTTCGCGTAACGGAACTTTGCGATGAGAAGCTGATTGGCCCTCCGGTGTCTGTCAACATTCTAAACAGTCCGGAGCGGCCGCCATCTTGTCTCTCGGTAGGATCGAGAGACAAGAGGAGGCCAAAACAAAGGGGGAAATTACCATAAGGGGGCATAGTAGATCCTCGTTGACCCCCTAGGTTTTATGTGGAGGTTTTAAAAGGGCCTAGGAGGGTCCAAAAAAAAAAATTTTTTTTTGCGTGGTAAGCGCCAAGTTCGCGAACCGGATAGCTTTCTGGGCAGCGAACTTTATGGATAAAAGAATGAAAGACTTTTCTAATACTGTATGTTAATTGTTTGTTGTTTTTCTTGTTTTTTTTTGTTTTCTTTATTTATTTATTTTTTTTATTATGATTGTGTTTCATACTTTATTAAATTTTCTAACATTTCATTGTCAGAAATGTCATAATTTATTATAGGGTGTAATTGTTTTTCATTTTGAAGCAAGTTGTCTACTGCTTCAACACATTGTAGAAGTTCGTGGTCTCTACTGTCATCCATAAAGTCATCAAGTTTGTCTTGGCTGCTCTCCTTCAGTTCAATCGAAAATGAAACTTGCTGCTCGCCTTCCATTTTGCCTGAAATTTGGATTAAAAAAATATATATTAGTAGAGATAGGGCACTGTTGGGATTAATTTTAGATAGGCAGTTTTTATCAGTGAATTTATCTTTTGGCAGTGTATAGTATGAGAGTGGAAATAGGACTAAAAAAAAGTGTATGTGATTTAACCAAGACACTACTACTACAGAGGGATAGTGTATATGTAGCAGAAAAAGTCTACTATATTAAGTCATAGTGCACAATATATTAAATTATAACTTACCTTCACAAAGAAGTTGAAGTTTTTTGAAGCTTTTGAAATAGGAGGTACAACAAGAAGTAGTAGTCAAAATGGCTGTGTTTCCTTCTCTCCCTTTATATATATACAGGTATATAACCAATCAAATGTCAGGTAATAAAAGTAGAAAATGAAAGTAACATTTTCATTGGTTGTCAATTCCAACAATTCAGATGTGTTTTGTGAAGTAATTTACCTCACGGTACTTGGAGAGGTCTACAGGCTAAATGGCTAAATGGAATTTCAATGAAATTTGTGAGAATGGAAGGGATTGTTATGTAGTATGAGCTAATCTATATTTGGTGAGAGTGTTTCTAGTCGTTATTCTGTAAATTACTTTCCCGCCTTTTTTTAGGACCGCTTTCCGGGAAGCTGCCCGGTTAGCGAACCTTAAGCGTCACGGGAGTCCACCATTTTGTGTTTCGTTCGCATTAAGATACAAGATGGAGGGCAAATAATGTTTAGAATGGGTAGAAGGGGTCATGGTAGACTTATCTTGACCCCCTAGGTTTTCTGAGCGTGGCTGAGGAGGCTTATATGTGCGGAAAAAAATTTTTTTTTAAAAAAATTCCGCGAGGTTAGCTTTCGGTTAGCGAACCGGGTAGCGCTCCGGGGAGCGAATTTTGTGGAAAATTAGTGAAAAAAGTTAGAGAAAAATAATAATTGTGAGTGATCAGATGTAGGGTAGCTCTGAGAAGAGCTTTTGGGTTTATGGTACATTTAGGTACTTATAAGTAGGTACCAATGCAGAGTCTTAAATTCAGAATGAAAATTCTGTTGCCCTCATCTGAGAAGTGAACTCCATCTCCTCTGTAGATATCTTGCATGTAGTAACGCAAGTTATTGTTGTACAGAGAGCCCATTCCATGGTCTCTCATGTAAGCTGAAACAGATTTGTTTACATGCTTCCTCGCTTTCTCAATTTGTGGACAAAATTGGTTGGACCACCTCCATTTCTGTCTTTGGCATATATTGGAATATACCAAGGCAGTTTGAGGAAAAAGTGCCATTAATTGCTCCAAGGTGTCCTTTAAAAGCATTTCCAGACCTACCCCTGTCAAAGTGCCCAAATCATTACCTCCACAGTGCACTATTAACAGGTCAGGTTTTGGCAAATGCATAAAGGTTTTCACCAATGGTATCAATTGGTGACATTTTAATCCTCTTTGGCCCAACCACTTAATTTCCACATCTTGTAAATTGAGGTTGTGTAAATTTCTGCTCTCAGCATACCTTTGAGCCCAGTGGATGTAACTATGTCCAACAATCCAGACGTTAAACATGGTGGAAGAAGGTTGTTCTGCAGTCAGATGAAGTGTGGTAATGAAAGGGCAGTTGAAACAGTAGGAGTTTCTAAAGAAAAAAAACTGTGGATTTACAATGCTAATGATTCATTAGCAGTGATTGGTGCATTTCCATTTCTGAAAACAGAAAGTTAGGGTGCATGGATGTGTTCTTTGAAAGATGTAATTTGAATGGTCAAGGAAGAAACATTTAATGAAAGATTGCACTGGATACGCAGGTGCACTGAGAGTTCAGAGTTCAATTGAAACATTGTTGTGTGAATTTGCAAACATGAGAGGTCTTCCAGGAGGTGGTTGCTATGGAAACAAGGCAGACAGGGCAGAGGGGGGAAGGGTTTTGATTTGAAAAAAGTGAGGGAAGAGGTATGATTGGCTAATATGAGAGATATGTGAAAAGAATATCTGTATTTCTGTGCTTTCAATAGCTGCAGCCTTTGGAGTGCATCCTTTTTCTTCTGCTGAAGACAATTTGGTGTATTTCTGAGACTGTTTTCAAAACTCAAAAAATATTTGCTAAGGTGAGAAAAGATTTATTTAATTTAGATAGAGAATAGTATGATTTAAGGAGAAAATGATGAAGAAAGCTGTGTTTTTAAAATGTGGTTTTGTCTCTAGTGATATACTAATAGAATTAGTTTCAAAGAGAAATTATAATTGCATATTTGGTGTAACATTCTGGCATGCAGTTACACAAGATATTGTAATACATGGAGGCCATTTCATGGTCTGTTATGTAAGCTGAAACAGATATGTTGCTTTTAAAAACGATTTAAGAAATCAATTACATTTCTAGATATGTACTGCTAGAGCTTCATAGGTTGTTTTGGGCCATATTTATAAGGTATTTGAGTGTCTAAGATGTTGTGTTCGCCTTTTAAAATGTAAAGTGTTCCTCATGGGACAAGTGTCTTGTAAATACGCTCCCACTTGTGCTTGGCAAATTTAGATTTTGATTATGGGAGTTACCTAGCCATGTTAATAGTGTCCCAAAAATGGTGCTAGGGCATTCCAGAAAACACTTTCATGTGTCTCAAGGACATTTTTAGTCATTTCTTCATGAATGCAGGTATACAATTGATTTATATGCTGTGTTTAAAAACGAATTTTGAAATGAATTAAATTTCAGGATATGTACTGTTAGAGCTTCATAGGTTGTTTGGGGTCATATTTAGAAGGCATTTTAGTGTCTTTGAAGTTATTTTTCCCTTTTTAAATGGAAAGCGTTCCTCATGGGGCCCTGAGCAGTTCTTAGCCATGTTATTTAATAGGAAGTGGATAACATGGCTAAGAGCATTTGCTGGGAAATGCATGAATATCGCTGATTTTTCTGCTATATTCATGCATTGTGGCCGTTTTTTTTCACATTGCTTCATAGGTTGTTTGGGTTCATATTTAGAAGGCATTTTAGTGTCTTTGATGTTATTTTTCCCTTTTTAAATGGAAAGCGTTCCTCATGGGGCCCTGAGCAGTTCTTAGCCATGTTATTTAATAGGAAGTGGATCACATGGCTAAGAGCATTTGCTGGAAAATGCATGAATATCGCTGATTTTTCTGCTATATTCATGCATTGTGGCCGTTTTTTTCACATTGCTTCATAGGTTGTTTGGGTTCATATTTAGAAGGTATTTTAGTGTCTTTGATGTTATTTTTCCCTTTTTAAATGGAAAGCGTTCCTCATGGGGCCCTGAGCAGTTCTTAGCCATGTTATTTAATTGGAAGTGGATAACATGGCTAAGAGCATTTGCTGGAAAATGCATGAATATCGCTGATTTTTCTGCTATATTCATGCATTGCGGCAGTTTTTTTTCACATTGCTTCATAGGTTGTTTGGGTTCATATTTAGAAGGCATTTTAGTGTCTTTGATGTTATTTTTCCCTTTTTAAATGGAAAGCGTTCCTCATGGTGCCCTGAGCAGTTCTTAGCCATGTTATTTAATAGGAAGTGGATAACATGGCTAAGAGCATTTGTTGGAAAATGCATGAATATCGCTGATTTTTCTGCGTTATTCATGCATTGCAGGCCTTTTTTTATCACATTTGCAAGCATTTCTTAGCCATGTTATCCAATGGGAGGTGGATAACATGGCTAAGAGCATTTGCTTCAAAGGTTGTTTGGGGTTATATACCATTTTTGGGAAATTATTAACATGCCTATCTAACTCCCATAATCAAAATCTAAATTTGCCAACCGCAGGTGGGAGCGTATTTACAATAAATTTGCACCATGAAGAATGTAAAATAGCATACTAGATACTCAAATAACTTATAAATATGATCCAAAACATCTTATGAAGCACTAGTAGTGCATATTTCCAGAAATGTATTGGTTTTCATTTAATGATTTACTTCATTGGTAGGCCTTCACATGTTTTTTTACCTTGGTTTTTTTTCAGTGAAAATCTTATCTGCAACCATGTGTTGGCCTCACCTCAAATAAACAAAACAGGTGATGGACTGAATGTGGATCAATGACACACATTCACCCCAGTCCAAAGATCTGGGCCTAAACAAACCTTTAGATAGGCTACATCTTATCGTCATCCTGAATTAATGATTTAAAATATTAGGGAGTGATTTATGAGTGTTGTATGCCTGTTTTGTACCATTGAGTGTCATTTTTGTGATGCAGTGCTGGTGGAAAATATTTGCTATGTTAAATAATTAGTACAGCATTAAGTTTTAGATGACTGTTATTTATTTACTGTTTGGTAATAGTGGTTAATAACATTTTATATTATATTTTTTCACAGATTCAACTGCAGATTCTTTCATAGTTTGGAAAATGCCTTCCAGAAGTCGAATACGAAAGGCTAGAAAACGTCAAAGACAGCAGGATGATGTTTTATTGCAGCAGTCCTCTTCCCCAAATACTTGTCAAAACACCAAGAAAGGTCCGGGTAAGAGCACGAAATCATTCTTAAGAAATATTTGTAGTAAAAAAAATTTTGCTCAAAAAAATGTGTCTCTTAACAAAAAGAGAAGTAATTTAAATGGAAAGGAGAGACCCATCACAAATGTTACTGGTAGAGGAAGAGATAACTCTGTGCATGATAGTAGAAGGAAACAACAGTTTAGGGACATTCGACAACGAATGTTCCGTAATAGGATATTAGTTAATTTATTGAAAAATATTAAAAAGAAAGGCCAACAGAAAGCGGCATTTTATAGGAAGAAGAAAAATGTAGAGAAAATTATTGATCATGCTTTTGAAATCAAGCGAAAGTTGTTTATTTTGGTAATCAATAGAATTAGGAAACTAAGCAAGGTAATTTCTGATTTCAAAACAAAAAGTAGATGGAAGAGAGTAGTAAATCGTACTAACTTTTGTGAAGTTTTTTCTGGAGAATGGATGCATAGTTCAAGTTCTGAGGCATTTTTTAATGAGGAGACTTATTTTCAGGATAATGATTTGGTGCATGCAGTTGACATCAGTGGTCGAGCTTATGAAGTGAAGGATGGTTGTCCAGTTGAAAAAGAACAACTTGTGACAACAGAGACAGAAGAGGCGCTAAGTGATGAGGTTTTAGGAAGACGTCCTAAGGGTCCTGTGTACATTTGGAAGTGTAGTTCTATTTGCAGTGTGCGACAGGTTTCCATCAATTTGCTTTGTGATTTTATACGGACATTTAATAAGAAAAGTTTGAAGCAGAAAATGAAGTTGTTGCAAGATTTAGATCCTTGCAGAGTGAGACAAATGACAGGTTTGCGTGGTCATTCACTGGCTTGTCTTTCCAGGAGAGTATGCCAGAGTGTTTTTCATCATTTCAGGATGCTAGCAGTGCATCATAATAAAGTGAGAAAATTAGTGAGAATGTTGTATTATGCTAAGAGTCCAGCAATTATGCTTAAACAGTTATGTGCTGCTCTTTTGCATGGTTCTGAAATAGATGTGAAGAATCTTTGTGAAGAAATTGAGTTTTGTTACTTTGGTAGTAAAGATGAGAATGTTCAAATTGACCCTGAAGTAGAGGGTAATGTGGAAGATAATGTACAGGTTTCCAGTACAGATAATTTTCAGAAGGAAATTGCCACGTTTCAGATGAAATCAAGTGAGAGGCCTAATTTCACTTGTGTATGTTGTCGACGCACTTATTATAAGAATCAGACTAAGGTAGTGGATTTATATGCAAAAAGTGAAAGGGAAAATAATAGTGAATGGAAGGATTTAGCCACATACTTGATGGTAGAAAATTATTTTGATTTGGGATCGGATCAACGTGTGTGTACTTATTGTTGTAATAAATTAAACCAAAACCAGATGCCTGCTAGGGCAGTTCATAATAATCTGGAATTGGTTGAGATTCCTTCTGAATTGAAGGATTTAAATACTTATGAATCTATTTTGATTCAAAGTATCCATCCCTTTCAGGCTATTGTAAGAATGGAGCCAAAGACAGGGAAATTGCCTCCAGCAGATTTACAGAGAGGATTAAAGGGAAGAGTTGTTTATTTGCCTCTAGATTTGAACAAAAACATTAACACAATTGGAATAGAAAAAGTGGAAGAGGAACCTCTGGTTATCTTGGTTAATGGGGTTCCGACAAAGAATAAGAAAATATGGCAAGATTTAGTGGATGTTAGGAAAGTCAAAAAGGCAACAGTGTATTTGAAGAAAAATAATAAGTACTATAAGAATGTATATGTTGCAGAAGAGGAAGTAAGTGATGAAGAGGATAGCGATTTGTGTGCTGGCCAAATTGAGAAAGTAGAGGCCTCTAAAAGTGAAGAAATATATGAACATTATAGTGTTCATCCTTTGCATTCCAAGGAAGTGATGGGGAATGCTATTGAGTTGTTTCAAATGAAACAAGCCAAAGGGAGTCCCATTAGTGTTTGGGAGGAAAGTTTGGAAGCTCGGTGTTTCCCACAGCTATTTCCCACAGGTCAAGGAGGAAGATATGATGAGCGACCTCGTGAAATTCCTGCGTCTGAATACCGGACTTTACGATTGTATGCAGAAGATCCTAGGTTTCGGCAATGCATTCCCTATTTGTTTCATCTCCTGTTTGAAAGCGATCTGTCTGGACTGTCATATGCAGTGAACCACATCTTAAAAAGTGGTATACAGATGCGAAACATCTCGGCAAGTGACTTTATGCATAAAGTCAATGTCCAAGACAGTATTTTGGATTCTCACTTAATTAATCTCATGGCGTGTCAGCGTGGTACTAATGAGTACTGGTACCGTCGTCATGGTGACTTAAAATGTATGCTGAGGAACTTAGGAACTCCGACATGGTTCCTCACTCTGAGCTGTGCCGAGTATGGCTGGGATGACTTACTTGAATTTCTACGAGAGGCAAATGGAAATATTGAAAACATTGAATTCAAGACACCTGGAGAACTGTGTTCTTTGGATCCTGTGAATGTATGCAGGTACTTCAATCATAGATTTGAAGCTATGATGTCTTTCATCACAAATAAAAAGAATCCACCTCTTGGAGAGGTGTTGGATTTCTTCTGGAGAAAGGAGTACCAAGCAAGAGGTGCCCCTCATATACATATGTTGCTGTGGATCAAGGATGCACCTAAATTTGGAACAGATCCGGATGACTTAGTGATGAATTTCATCGAACAGTATTCTACGTGTGCTGTTCCAAACGCAACGGAGAAGAAAAGTCTAAGAGAACAAGTTCTACGTTTCCAAAGCCATCGTTGTGGAAAGTACTGTCGTCGTAAATTCAGAAACAAGGACAAGTTCTACACCAAATGTCGTTTCAACTTTCCACGACCGGTGATTTCTAAAGGAAGAGTGAACAGTTTGATGTCTTCGCTGCGACATAATGTGACGAGGAAATCACCCAAGAATACATACAATTTGAAAAGGAACGAAGAGTCCAAGTACATCAATGACTACAACCCAGTGATTTTGTCCATGTGGAATGCCAACATGGATATACAGTTTGTGGCTGACAACTGTATGGCTGTGGCTCGGTATGTGACATCTTACATCACCAAAAAAGAAAAGACCGAACTGAAGGATATGTGGGAGGACATTTCCCATGAAAAGAGCCTCAGCAAGAAGTTGTACAGTTTCAGTCTGAAGATGTTGTCGCATCGAGAAATCGGAGCTTACGAATGTTCTGATCGATTGTCTTCAGCAAGTCTCTATGCCAAATCCAGGAGTCTCGTTTGGGCGAGTCTTGGTCTTGCTGCAACGCGAAATCGAGTTCTAAAACCTGTTCGGGAAATTGAGTATTTGGCAGAAAAGGAACCAAACAGTACCGACATTTTGAAGACCAACATGTTGGATACATATTATCCAAATCGAAGCAGTCACCTTGAGAATATTTGTCTATATGAGGTTCTCCAAAATTATATATTCAAGAGGAACATCAAAGAAGATATTGAGAAAGGAGTGTATGCTGTAATTGGAAGTGAGGGATGCCTGGTCAAGCAAAGAAAATGCCAATTAGTAAACCATCGAAAATTAAGTGGCGAATCTCCAGAAAAAAAGGAGTTTTTCTATTTAGCACTTTTGCAACTTTTCAAGCCTTGGCGTGCAGAAGAGGAACTGCTTGGAGATTTCCTCTGTTACGAAGACTCTTTCAATGCAGCCAAGGAGTCCATAGAATGTCCTGCTTTTTCTAAATATCAAGAAATGCTAACTTTGGAAATTGAGCAGGAAGCAACGATTGCAGCCGAGATTGCCAGAGACAGTTCTCAGGACAGTCAGAGTTCTGTTTCATTGAGTCAAGATCCACTTGGAGGACCTATTATCGAAAATGAAGCTGCCACTGCTATGAATGAAGTAGAAAGAGCCATGGCACATGCTCAGGAGGATTCAGTTAACTTACAAGACTTGGAAAAACAACTCAACGTTGAGCAGAGGAAAATATATGATGAAGTTACCAAGGAAATTGAGCACGGATTAAGTCATGAGA
This sequence comes from Lissotriton vulgaris, assembly GCF_964263255.1. Classification (NCBI taxonomy): domain Eukaryota; kingdom Metazoa; phylum Chordata; class Amphibia; order Caudata; family Salamandridae; genus Lissotriton; species Lissotriton vulgaris. Next base: position 435,511,757 of record NC_141698.1, on the reverse strand, counting down.
AGAAAGAGTGCTCGTGTACGTCGTTGAAGCCTGTCCGACTGTACGTGAGTGGAGAAGCGGGAACTGGAAAAAGTTTCCTCATTAAAGCAATCTCTTGTTATTTGCAGGAAAGGACTGAGTCATCGCTGTCTTGTGTTGTCACCGCTCCTACTGGACTGGCAGCACATAATATTAAAGGTATTACTTTGCATCGTCTATTGATGCTGCCGGTGGAGCATGACAACAAATTACAATACAACAAGTTATCTGGAGATGCTTGCTGTGAAGTTTCAAGAGTTTTGAGGAAAATGAAACTACTTATCATTGACGAAGTAAGCATGGTTTCCAATGTCATGCTTGCCTTTGTGCATTTGAGAATGCAAGAAGTACTTAAAACTGAATATGATGTCTTATTTGGTGGGAAACACATTATTGTTTTCGGAGATCTTCTACAGCTGACACCAGTAAAAGGTCAACCTGTGTTCAAAATACTCACGCATGAAGATACCAGGAAGTGCCTAGGGAGCATTGGCAACGTCAATATATGGTTAAACTTCAATTATGCAGAACTGCATCAAAATATGCGTCAGGCAAAGGATGAAGATTACAAGAATATTCTACAAGATATTAGAATTGGAAAAGTGACCGAGCATGGGAAAGAAGCTTTAAATGCACGGTTACTGTCAAATTTGTATCCCAAACAAGATATTGTGCCTGAGAATATTTTTCAGAAAATTACTGAGAAGAAATCCGGGATATGTCTCATGCCAACTCTTGCAGAATGTGCCATCTTCAACAACAAAATGTTGAATTTAGAAAAGCAAGAGATTGTGAAACTTGAAGCTATCGACAAATTAGAGCATATGGGATCAACAATTATTTTGTCAGACAATTTGAAATCAAAATTGGATTCATTAGAGAAGACTATATCTAAAACAGCGGGTTTTGAAAAGACTTTGAATGTGTGTTTAAATTGCCGAATTATTTTGAGAAGGAATTTACATGTAGAAAGAGGTCTGGTAAATGGATCAATGGGTAATGTTGTTGATTTTGAGAAATACAGAAATAGAGATGGAATAGAATTTTTAAAAATTAAATTTGATGGCATTGAGGAAGTACAGCAAATTGGTCGTTGTTCTGCTAGGTTTTTGCTTGTTAAAGATTTATATGTTCGCCGTAAACAGTTTCCTGTTTGCTTGGCATATGCGGTGACAATCCATAAATCGCAAGGTTTAAGTGTAGACTGTGCATTGGTGAATATTGGCAGTTCTGTGTTCAAGGAGGGTATGGCATATGTGGCATTGTCACGAGTTAGAACTTTATCGGGATTGTACTTGATTGACTGTGATGTCACAAACATTTGTGCGGATCTAGATTGTGTTAAGGAATACAATAGGTTAAGAAGAGAGTATGCGCCACATTTGCCTCAATATCCTTTGTTTGAGAAACGTGTGGTAGGCCGCAAACGTAGAAATAGCAGTAATAGTAGGGAGGTTGTTGCAAAAAGACTAAAAGTCAATGAACCGAAAATTGTTAGCAGAAAGAAAGTGGATTCTGTTGAAGATGTTGTCGGTTTTCAATTTGAAAACAGTTCTGGTGTCAACTGCTATGCAAATGTAGTGGTTAATGTTCTCTTTTCACTAGAGAGTTTAAAAGAACAGATTCTGTTGAATTCTGAACAAATTTTATGCTGTTTGTTGAATTCTGTTTTCGAGAAATGTAGCAGTGATCGAACAAAAGTAGAAAGTGTGTCTGAAGTTCGTTATCTGTTAGATGAATGTTCAGGTCAAACAGACTTCTCTGAAAATAATCAGCAAGATTGTCAGGAGTTTTTAATGTATATGCTTGATATATTGCAAGTTGAGGGTGTAGATGTAGATCACCTGTTTGGGCTTTCTTATCAATGGCAGCATGACTGCGAGAACTGTATGGTATCAAGTACTACTAGTGTAGACTCAGAAAGATTTATATATTTAACTTTGCCAGACAGTAAATCAGTCTCCTTTAATAAGCTAGTAAATGCAGCGGATCACAACATGGAGTGTAGCCAATGTAAATGTGATATGATGTCAACATTATTTATACGTAGATATGGCCAGTATGTCATTTTAATGATGCAACGATGTAGGCCTGATGGAACAAAATTGTCAACTTTAATAAAAAATTTTGTGGCTTCTCAGCTGTCAATATCAGGGAGGACTTTTGTTACTGTAGCAATTATCTATCACGATGGTCCATCAACAACATCAGGACATTATACAGCTTACTTAAAGTCTGGAAACGGCTGGTCATTCTGTAATGATTCTGTTGTAACGTTCAAAAAAAAATTGCCGTTTGACCTTAAAAATTCTTACCTGGTGTTTTTAAAACCAAAATTTTAAGTAGAGGGAATGTAAGTCTGCAATGCTGTCTCGATTAAAAATTCAACTATATAAACCTAATGCAAGTAAGTCTGCTTCATAGTAAGCAGTATCAGTGTCATAGGAAAAGGAGAACATGACTGACAAAGAAGAGTAAGATATTAGTAGTCCAGGATTGTGAAAATAATCTCAAATATTTTATTTTTGAAAGTTGCGAAAATAGAAAATGTCGGGATTTGATTGGAAGAATTACAAGATTTGCGAATCGCGGCAACATGATTTGGCCTAGTGGAAACATGTGATATAATGAGAGAAGTTTTTTTTCTATGTAACATATTTCACGTATCGATGGAGGTTTTCTTTCAGAAAGTGGCGGGCTGAAAATATTTAAAGCACAACAGAGTGGATGCTGTTTATAGGAGATCCTTCGACGTCATTGAAAGTAAGTTAATTTTAAGAAGTTTTGAAATCAGATTTCTTAGGTTGTATGGGTTTTTAAACACAGTCATTTTGATTGTGTTTTTTTTTCCCCGCTGTTACATGATGAATACCTTCAAGTCACTGATTTAAGTGAAATTTGATACATTCTGAGAACAGCAAAAATAAACCATTTAACATGTATAATTAATGTTATGCTTTTTGTCCTTATGATATACATTTAGAAATGTGTGGTACATATGGGTAAGGTGAGTTCTGTAAATATCAATTTTAATGCTTAGAGTGCTGTACTTCTGGGTAGTGTTTTTTTTTTTATAAAAAAAAGAGGCCTCACCTCAAAGAAAGCTCTTGAAAGCACACATCTTATTTGCATCCTAAAACAATCATTTACAATGTTAGACACAATTTTATTATGACTTTACATCTTTTTTGCGCTGCTATTGCATCACTATTGTGAGACATTAGCAGTGCAAGAAAAACATCATGTTTCAAAATAGGCCTCAGTTCAGCAATATCAAGATACAGTTTCTTTCGAATATATATCTTTAGGATTGTGTAGGGAACGTAGAGAAGCAGAGACTTCTGTAAATGTCAA